>NC_140582.1:606121136-607403526 GCF_964204655.1 Triturus cristatus | reverse complement strand
AAATGGAAACCTTACCCTTTAAATACCGAAGATTCTAAATGACGAACTAGATGCTTCTACCCAAGATATCTAGCACAATGGAGAACTCAAGATATGCTGTTTCCTCAAGAAATTAGTTAGGTGAAGTGCGCATTCATTTGATAGCGCATGCTTCACATTGCATTCATGTTTGATACGAAAATAAACTAGTGCGCTGCAAGAGATGTTGAGTTGGCAGCCATCTTGAGTTTCCAGCCCTGCCAACTCAACCTCCAATTATTGCTCTCAGTAGTACTTTGCCACATCCTGTTCACTTTGCCTCCAGAAATAATGGCTATTGTAGAATGGATTGCAGGAATCCTCCTAAGGATTCTGACAGCAGGAGAAAGTGCTTTAAGAAAATAGTTGTTGGAAAACGAGGCAGCATCTGTGAGGCCTGCACAAATAACATGACTACATTTGTCCTTCACTGGGAACCAAACACCCAATTGTAGTGCCTGACTCTCAGAGGGTAGCGTTGCAGAGCAGTCTGAGGCTTACTCCAGGGAGGTGGTGTGGGCTAGTAATCGCCATTTGCAGGTGCACAAAAATAACACTCAATAATTGATTGTCCAGTCTGTACTTTGCTTTATAAAAGTAAGAGTACATTTATTAAACACACACACCACTCAATACTATGCACCAATTTACAAATATACATAAGCTGTTGGAATTACTTTGTGACATTGCATAACATCTCCACCCCTCCCGCGGGGGGGTGGGGTCTAGTACCACCACTCCCATGTATGCACATCAACTTGCCCCCAATGCAGTTAGTTGAACATAACCTGGAGCGAGGGCCCTGCGCACTGGCACCATCCCAGTGGCGACCCACCCCATTACCTCAACAAGCATTAAAAAGGGGTAAACCTGCCTTGGTGACACATGACCCTGACTGAGCATCTCCTACTGACCATAAAGTATGCACCTCTATATCTTAAGGGCTAGCTATCTGGGGTCTTCACCTAAGCGCAGCAGCAAGAATCCATGTTTACGCACACTTTAGAATGACAGTACTCGTCACCTTGGTTGATCATTTGAATGCATTGCAATTACAGCCCCTAAAGGCATCACAGATGAAATCACAGGATTACGCATATACACCCAGACACCCTAGCAGGACTGTCTGGCAACATAGCCCCACTTGGCTTATGACATCTCCTTACACATGTGACTTACAGTCCCTTCAAAAGAAGTACTCCTGGCACTTACACTTCTCCAGCAGTGTGCCTCTTCACTTTAAAAGGAATCACAGGTAAAAGCATGGGATTACATAAATACAGCCAGACCCCCTAGCAGGAAGGTCTAGCAACATAACTCCATTTAGCTTAACATCACCTTACACAGGTACTTCACTTTACACATGTGACTTTCAGTCCACCTAAAAAGAAATAACCAATAGTAAATGCATTTCGGTGCAATTACAACACTTCACCTCCAGGGGATGCCCTTCTCCAGACATCCCCAACTCAGCCCTTCTGCTGAGCCCTTGAGGGGTTATTCTTTCAGATGCCCCGTGAAACTTAGGGGTGGACTGTTCTTCTTTATGCTGGGGGAGACTGGGGTCTCCTGCAGCCCCCCCTGCACCCCTTTTCCCAGATGAGGTTGACCCCCTCCTCTGGGGGCCACCAGGCACCAAAATGGCAGATTTCTTCGTGCTGGGGGGGGGATAAAAAAAAACTGTGCTCCCCCAGCCGCTCCCTCAGCACCTTTTCACAAGTGAGGGTGACCCCCCTCCTCTGGGGGCCACAAAGCACCAAAACGGCAGATTTCCAAATGCCTGGCCAGGCATTATGGGGCGCTTCATGCTCCTCTTTACCAGCCCCCGCCACTGGGAACACTCTCCTCTGCCCTCAGGGTCTCTGATTCAGCAGGGTGCTGTCTTCACTGGCTTCCTGCGCCAGCCTCTCGCCAGGCTCTCCTTCTGAGACTCTGTTCTCCCTGCGCAGAGGCCCCTGCTTCTGTGCACCAGTCCTGGGCTCTTCTTCTGGTGCGGATAGGGTCCTGGGGGCAGTCAGGGGGTCTCTCCTTCCAACTGCCCATTGCGCCAGGCTCCAGCACCTTCACCCTCAGCAGACCACACCCCAGAGAGCCCTTCTCTTCCTGTGCAAGCACTTTTTAAAAGTTGAGTAGGGGGCTGGCAGGAAGTCTCTGTTGGTCCTATCAAACAGCGACACATCACGCCCCTGCCCCTGCTCCCTCCTTCTTGTCCAGCCTCTGAGCTTGTTCAAAATGGTGTCGTCCAGGGTTTCTGGCCACATGTCTGAAGCCTCATCCCCCACGCTGCCTTCCCTCCTTGGTGCAGCCTGGTGCCTGGCACCCAGTGACAGCTGCTAGTTGATGAACCTGTATCCCCTCCCATCTTCTCTTTGTGGAGAGGAGGCCCTAGCTTGTGGAAGAAAGGTTATCAATCCATCCAGCTGAGGTCAGCCCTCAGCCTGGGTCTGGTCCTGGCTGGCTCACAGAAATATGACTGTTCTGGATGACCCAAAAGCAGTACAAATATGACTTTGGACTCTGCAGAATACTTCTTTTCACCTCCAATACAATGGACTTTAGTGCATGTCTGGAAACTGTAGGCCTTGTGGAAGTTAATTTAGCCATGGGCCCCACATTCCCTTAGGGAAATAATGAAGTGAAAACACAGCAAGACACACTGACTTTCCCTGGCATGTTTCCAGTGTATAAAGCCTATTCCACCCAATACTGCATAAGTCCTGCCACACCATTCACTTTGTAGCTGCTCCTGGACGGCACACGCTAGGAATCTCCCCTGAGCTGCCCGTACACGTGTGCACACGCATGTACACATGTGTCTGCATGTAACCAGCCCGGTGTCCCTTACTCCAGCTGCTGCGCAGTGGCCTGGTCAAGCCAGGGGAACACCAGTAAAATCCCCATGCAGTCTCTTACATCCTGAGTTCACTGTGGATGAGTCCCAACTTATGAGGCTCCCCCACAGTAAAAGCTCAACAATTAGGTGCTCAAAAATCGAAAAATCCGGGCGGCCCATAGTGTCAGAACCAACTTCTAACAATAGTGCTCAAAGGCTGTAATTAAAACATGTAGAGTAACAACCATGTAACAGGGGCAGTCCTCATGGGAGGTTACAACAGGAGAAAATGAGGCACTAAGGATGGACTACTAAGTCTAATGACATATCAAAAGCCACCATTTACAAAGGACTGTAACAGGGGCAAATTGAAAAGATGGACGGAAAATGGGCGTAGCTTAAAGTCCATACCTGAATACAGCATGTCTCGAAGAGACAGTGCAAGCGCTTCATAGGCTAGACCTAAAAAGAGAATGTAGCTGTTCTTGCTGCTTCTCTGTTGGCAACATCCATATTCCATTTTGCACTTAACATTTTAAACTAAAAGTATGTTTGTGAGTAGCTAAGTCAAAATATTTATTGCTATTTATCCAGTTAGAGTACTTAAAGATTTGGGTGGACCAGCATTACACAGGCTCAGCGTTTGGCAGTTAGTGTTCAGGTTCACGTTCAGAAGTGGGCATATGGCACACAAATTCAGGGGTGTGCAGATAGCACATAAGCTCGGGGATGAGGAAGAAGTACATAGGTTTGTGAGTGGGTGGATTTCATGAGATCACAAGAGGGCAAAAAGTACAAAGCGAAGTGCATTTCTTGTCCCAGGATGGCTAAAAGGGGAACAACCAAAGTGATCAGGATAACAGTGACATAGGTTTTAAGACATCAAAAATATTGTAGAGATCTCAAGATCTCCTAAAGGGAGAGGTGCCCCAATGACAGCAAGTGCAAGAAAGCCTACAAAAACTACTGGGAATAGGTGAAAGGGCAATGGCCATTCTCCAAAGTCATGGAATGTTCAATTTCATTTGGGGTGGACCGCAACCTCCAGGACGAGAATGTCTTCCAGTCCCAGAACTCTTCATCCTTCTTTGCTAAGTCTGTTGGCCAAGTCTTCTTAGCAAAGGGTGCTTGATATATATGGCACGGTTGGTAACATGTAAACTCCAGAGATAAACTCCCGACAGTGCAGGGTTCCACATAGGTGAGCCTTTTGTGGGTGAGTGAGGTTCGAAAGTCGATTCACAATGGGTAAATCCCACTGACTGTGGTTCAACCTCCCACATTTAAAGTGGCATGAAAGGAATCATGCCAATCCATTACCACAGTTGTTGCCAAGGTGGTAAGTGTGATAACATATTCTGTAGTTGTCATTTTCACAAATGCGGAATTAATTCAAATGAGGATCAAAAAGGTGTATCTATAAGGAGCTGTACACATATGGCCTTGAAGAAATGTATGCCTTTAACCAAAGTACTTATCTGTCAGAAGGCATATTACATTTTGATGGAACAAAGAAGAGCAATAGAGGAAGGAATGTGCATGTATCTTTATGAGAACTGTAGAAAACAGGAAGTCAGGCAAATTGGTAGGAGACAAGAAAATAAGTGGTTTTAGTTTGGCCAGGCCTACCCACATAAGGACAACTGTTTTTCTGTGGCTCATGATTGTTACAGAGACAGGACATCTTGAAGATGTATGTAAATTCAAAACTCAAACCTAAAAGTGTGTGGATTAGAATGCCAGACTCATGAAAACTTGCACAAGCAGAGTGTCCTGCTCATTATCAGATTAGCATCAAAATGCAGTCCAAACCATGACAGTGACACAAATGATGCACACAGCAGTGAAACAAGGAATCAGCCTGAGCAGATCTGCGCTGACATGATACTGGGTACCAACCAGACAAATTTCCTTCCCAACAACGGAACAACATGCAGTGCCCTGAATATGGTGGTAGAAATGTTTTATTACAGAATACATTCAAAGATTCTCTCAAAATCCTAATATATTAGATTTAGAGATTCTCAGAGTCCATTAAGGTAACATGAGTTGATACAAATTGTGTAATGCGGGCTGGGACAGCCAAGCTGTCCTTGATTAGGTTCATTAAGACTGGGTAAACCTCAGTCCTTCAATGCAAATCTTGCAATTCTTTATTACGGTAGAGAAAACAGCAGCAGCGATCACATGATATATTACAGTGTCATTTCAAGATAGAGGAAAAGCACCTCTTCTACTCCTACTCTGAGAGCATTACACTGGCGTCCAGTCAGGAAATGTTCACTGCTGAAATTTCTATATCTTATCGATAAATCTCCTGTGGGAAATGGCCTGTCTTACCTGCGAGCCAGACACTCCTGCTATCACCCAACTAGAAACCTGAGATCCACGAACAAAGCCTATCTAAGACCTCACAGCATTAGAACCTCAAGGCATGGGGGTTGCTTCTTTTTCTATCTGGCCCCCCATTACTGAAGCAGTCTCCCACACCACATACATTTTTGTTCTGACTTTGGAAACTTCAAAAAATGCAGAAACATGGCTCTTTTGTTAATTTGGCTTTTCTTTGCTTAAGTCTACCTAGCGCTGGGATACTCCTTCGGGAGTGAGTAGTTTTGCGCTTTACAAATGATGGTAACATAGCATAGCATAACAAAGCACAACATAACATAACATTAGCCTATGTTAGCGTAAGCTTGAATTCTAATATATTAAACACTGCATTTCAATAAAGCTCCTCCTATCCGAGATGGTCTAGGTCAGGGAGGATAGAGGATATTGAAAGGATTGGTGCTCAAAACAAGTCAGTATGCAAACAAACAAAAGTAACTAATTAAAAACAAGAGGCTTCCAAATACAAAACATGCCACACTTGCTAATTATCAGACATCACAAGAGATCAGGGGATGCTGAAGGATGGGATCTTCTCATTCCTCCATCTTGGGTACTAAACTGAATGGATTGACAAGAAGTGAAAAAGAGGAAGAGCATTCAAGCACACGACAGCATAAGAACAGCAAGCTTTCCATGAAAATTGATGAACAATTGTATGAGCGAGAGAACCATAATAAAGTATAGGCAATCTCAATATCTGGGGCTGTCATCTCATCAATGCACCAACAACACAGCTTGCACCCACTCAAAGAAAGATGACATGAGATTTATACCAAGAGGGAATGAACCAGAGAAGGCATTACTGAATTGACCCAGGAAGCTTTTTTCATCAGTTGAACCCTCTTCTGTGTCTGTCTCTTCCAAAGCATTTGACAATACTGATCGGTCCTTTTCCCGCTAATACTCTCCTGAAATTGAACAGAGCTGAATGAATGCTCCCTCTAACAGCTCCTTCCAAGAGCCTAAACCTAATCAAGATTAGGTGGGTGTGGACATGAACCAGGAGACTCCAGAACATTCCAGGCAAAGTGAAGACATGTAGCTCCAGCACATGAAGGTGGCATTTCAGATGACTTCTCCGTGGACAGCAAAATAAGCAATCCAGGAAATGCATCTCATCATCACCCAATCCGTGACATCCCAGCCAGCAGCTAGTGCTGGAAGAGCCCAACCAGGCGAAGGATAATTTGCTCGCTATGTTGAAAGTTCAGTACACTTGTATTTTCTCACAGTTTAAGTGATTTGGGGGTTTAGGCTGGGAAACCTATGTTACTTTTCTGCTCTGACATCATGCCTGTCTTCCAAGTGTATAATGTTCATTTGGCAAATCCTCTATGATATCCTGGCTTGCCAAGAAAACCTTTGCCCATTGTACTGCCTTTAAACATCGACTTCAGAGCCAATGTGTAAATGAAGCAAACAATGTATGTTGTAATACATTCTATGTTCACTCTAGTTTAAACGATTCAAAATATTTTAAACAGAAGTATTGCAATGTAAAATGCTGAACTGTGACTTTGTGCATATTTTACGATTTTGCCCAAATGTTGTCTCCTCTCGGTCAGCAGTTTGGGTATCAATGAGCCACTGGAGTCAACAATAGGTGTTTTAGACTATTGTGTTCTTGGGTACACTGCATCATGTCCCAGTCATTTGTGATGTGACTTCCACACTGGCACAAGTGGATTGCCAAACTTCTCACTGCTGTGAAGCTATGTATCCTCTTTCACTGCAGATGTATTGCAAGACGATAGGTAGTTGGCTGCGGTGAATTGCATGGCTTCTCTTGAGCAGCTTACGTACAATTTACAAGGTTTACTTACATATTTTTGGAACCAGTTTATAGACACATGTAACACAGTCTAACACAGTCTAGGCTTCCTCTCTAGACTGGCCACTCCTATTGTAATTAGGTTTAATCTGTTCAATTTTGATGACTCCTGTGACTTAGATTGGCGGATCTCATTCCATTTGGGGTTGTACAGGGGATGTACTTCTTTTTCTTTTTTGCTGAATTGGCGTTATAGTTGACACATCTGTTACAGCGTGAATAATTCAGGAAACAGAAATGTGAAGAGAATTAAGTCGTGAGGGGTAAAGGGTGGGACAGTCAACACAGAAGGTGTGTTCCCTGGGGGAATTTGGGTGATTAGTTCAGTCCAGGGGGACTGACGTCACCCTGGGCTATTTTGGCATGAGGGTTAGGCTAGGGTGTGGGCTACCAGCCACCATTTTGTGTAGAGGTGTACAAGATGGCTGGGAAACAAGGGAGAACATTTATTTTGGCCAACCTTCCCCCCTTTTCTTAGAAAGGGGTTTGGAAGGGTGAATTTCATTGGAGAGAGTGACGACCCTAGTTGGACCAGGTGCACAGGGGCAGTTTGTTGTTATATTTTTGTCGCTGTGGAGCAGATGCAATGTGATATTTGATGAGAGGTTTTCATGGTTTCAATCAGTATGTATTTCTGTTGAGGGGGAAAATAGAAGACCGTTTAAGGGGGGAAAGGTACTTTATGCTTGCAAAAGCAGGAAGGTAAAGGTTTCTAGTAGGAAGAAGCAAAGTTAGTTCATTAAGTTCACATTGTAGAGTGCAGTGAAGTGGCAGATGGTAGAGTTTGAGGGGAAGTGTTGGGGTGGGAAAGTTAGGTTGTGGGGGTAGGAGACACAGTAGGTGTATTTATGTATAGTAAGGCATTTCGTTTTGTAAGGCGCTATGGCTAGGGCTTTGTAATGTTTTGTGATGTGCACCTTCTTCAATGAAGCAGCCTTTTTCACTCTACAGGTTATTAGTGGTACATGCTGCTCCCTCTCGTCCAAAGTGGCATTCTTCTCTACTTAGTCCCGGCCCCCAGAAATACCTCCGTAAAAAAATAGTTGTCCAGAGATTTTCATTTTTGATTTGTGTTTGTGGATCATTAGAGATGTAAATTAGCTTGGGTACGCATTACTGATCTGCATTGAATGTTTCTGGATGACATTTATTAAAATGGCGGATGTGTTGCCGTGATGATGTAATATTTCAGGACAAACACAAGGAGATGATGGACGGTGTGCTGAAACTTTTCAAACACTCACCCCCAGTCACAGATCTGGGTTGAACCCATCATCGTTCTTTAGCTCACTTCGCCACCTCAATCCAGACCCAGCTATATGCAAATCAGTCTTGACCCTGTGCCTCATGGGAACAGTCCAGCCCAAATTGCATAGCCAGGTCCTCCCTGAACCGGACACAAGCATCCTGGGACCAGGTTTGGGGTAACACCCCTCATCAGCCAGGCTAGCTTGAATCCAGTGGCAAAGTGAGCAAGGGACCCTTGTCTGGGCATACCCTGCCAACTAGACCGAACAAAGCAAACACAAGAAGATGATGGACGGAGTGCTGAAACTTTTCAGACTCTCATTCAGTCACAGATCTGGGTTGAATACATCATCGTTCTTTAGCTCACTTCGCAACCTCAGTTCAGACCCAGCTTTATGCAAATCAGTCTTGACCCTGTGCCTCATGGGAACAGTCCAGGCCGAACTGCCAAGCCAGGTCTTCCCTGAACCGGAAACAAGCATCCTGGGACCAGTTTCAGGGTAACACCCCTCATCAGCCAGGCTAGCTTGAATCCAGTGGCAAAGTGAGCAAGGGACACTACGTCTGGGCATACCCTGCCAACTAGGGCGAACAAAGCAAACACAAGGAGATGATGGACGGAGTGCCGAAACCTTTCAGACACTCACCCCCAGTGAGTGTCTGAATCAGTCTTGACCCTGAGGCACAAGGTCAAGACTGATTTGCATATGGCTGGGTCTGAACTGCCGAAGTGAGCTAAAGAACAAAGATGGATTCAACCCAGATCTGTGACGGGGGTGAGTGTCTGAAAAGTTTCAGCGCTCCGTCCATCATCTCCTTGTGTTTGCTTTGTAATATTTCAGGAACCATGAGACCTATATACTACATTTTGATGTCAAAACATAGGTTTGTTGGCTCAAGTAGTCTTATAGAGACAGAAAATAACTCCTCAGAGCCACCCTTCCGCCATTTTCCAAAAAGGCGGCTATAATAGAGGAAGAAGAGAAATATTTAGAAATGAAACAAATAATAATGGTTTTTAATCCTTTGATGTATACACCTAGCAATGTTGATGATCTGAATATGAAAAAAAAAATGTTTATCACTCCTGTTTTAGACCCATTTTCATAGTTCACTTTATTTATTTGTTTTGGTAATCGCTTGTGGTACATTTGCAGAATGTTGAGCATTTGAGAAGTGCATATACACAGGGACATCTTTTTCGTAGCACTGGTTTTGTAAGTACACGTACGTGTAAGTTCTGTGGGAAGGGCTTTAGAGATGTAGTAGGTTATAGTACCTCATCAACATCTTCCCAACCAAATTCACACGTATCTTTCTCTACATATGCATATTCCAAAACATTTACAAGTCTTCTGATCAAATAGAACACTCTTTTAATGTGTCCACGCACAGAATATGATGTCGGTGGAATGTCACTTAGTGGGACTGATCTCTTGAACTCCGTGTACCGAAGATCGTGAATTGTGTGACATTCTGAAATCTTTTTCCACACATGCACAAGGTATTTTTCTACACCTTTAAAGTCACATTCTTCTTCTGTCTCAGCAAATCCTTTTAGAAACTTCACAGGTTCAGCAGTTAAAGCTCCAAGCTTTGTTCCAATTTTGCTTATAGTGTCGTCACCTGTAAGAATATGTGCCTTGATAAGAACTCTGGGCATCTCTGGATCAAGTTTCTTGTACAGAATATGGAGCAGGATTAAGTGTCTTTTCTAGTCTGTTCCATAACGTATCCATAACTCTGTCAATCATTGACTTATGAATATTGCAACAAATCTAAGTAGCACAATAATAACATCTGTGTCATTTGACAGTACAATGACACAACTGGAACTATTTTGAACAGCCTACACAACATGTGGCACAACACGAAGGTCATCTTCCTCAAATTTGCTGTTAAGTTCTTGAACAATATGGTCCGTACCTGTTGAATATATCTCTACAGGCACCAACTCCTCATTGACAATCATTACACTTTCAATAATTCATCAGAAATGTTTTGGCAAGTTAACATCTCCAAGTTCATCTTGTTCGATGTTGATGACCAGAATTTATCAAGTTGCACAGGTATAGGTGTCAAATTTTGATGCAGGCAAGGTCAGTTGTTACATTTTTAGACATTTATCTGATTCTCTCACATTCTTTGACAGATAGTTCAAGATAACTGTCAAAAACAATGTGCAGTATCTGCAAGATGCACACTGACTTTAATATCTGTGGAACAGTCTAAACGACCTCTCTGAAGTTTTGCACGAATTAAATCTTGACCATTCGCAATTGTAACATATAGTCCACAACAACAGCAGTTTTCAATGAGGACACCTTTTCGAATTGAAATTCTTCAGATGAAAGTTCTTTTTCGAGATCTTGTACGAGTTTGTGCTTCCATCTCTCGATGTCCTTGTGAAAGTTCTTTTTTTGTAACCTGTTTTGTAGTGGCTGATTGGACGATTCTCTTACTATGGCAATTAAAGCATGGAAGTTCAGCTTTAGTGATCATGTCAAACAGCTTTTTCTCTTTCAATTGAAATCTCTTCTGCTTCAGTTCTGTGCATAGATTATGTTCTTGTTCTAGAGCATCTAGTAGATGTGTCTTTATATTGGCATCCACATATTGTTTGGTCAGGAAGTCATGTAGTTGCACAGGCTCGGTCATTTCAAAAGGTTTTCCTTGCTGCTGCATGAAATGAAGAAGGCCTTTAATGTGTTTATTAAAACGTTCCCCTCTCTTTCCCGCAAGTTCGTGGTGAGGAACAGTTTCCCAATGGTCCGTTAATTTTGAATTTGTCATCTCTCCGAAAATATTGGAAATAGAAAAGACTTCATCTTAAACTAGTTGGCATTGAGCAACATATTCACTTTTAAGTGTCTGACCAACAATTCCCTTGGAGCTTTTCTTTGATCACTGGATCATCTGTTGCAGTTTCATATCTGAAGCCACAGAAGTGAACCTTCCCTCTCTGTCTTTAACTACAAAATGTCTTTGGATGAATTTCTGTAGAGGTATGGTTTTTCCACATCTAGCTTCTTTACTCTTTCCAAATACCAGGACCCATAGCTCAGTTAGTTTATGCAATAAAATTCACGAAACAAAATAATCAGTGACTCCACAGTCTCCACATGCAGCCCCCAATCACCTTTCCAATCAGCAAGTATCAAGTTTTTCACTAGAACTATCATGTGTAAAACATTCCCCCGGTACTTGCAAAATTTAGATTTTTCTTCACATTCTTTGACAAATTCTAAAAACTTGGTTTTCAGGTTTTCTGATTTTGAACTGAGTGTATTGAACATTGCCTGGCTTTGCATCATGTATTTTGAATGAAGTGCACCCTATGCCTTGTTCACGTTTGAGATAAGATATGCAAAACCAAATTTGTCATTCATGTTCCTGAAAGCATTCCAACGCAGTGTTTCTATAGCCTCAGATATGATGAGCATACCTTGTAACAAATGTACATAATGAGTTCCGCTCAATACTGACTGGACAGTTGTGCTTCCAAAGATTTCAGCCTCAATAAGTGCATTGTCTATGCCACATCCACTGAGATAACTTCCTGCACACCGCAACACAACTTTTGTCATGTGTAAAATGCTCATCATTGATAAAGATCATCAAATTCTACTGTATTGCTCATAATAATGTCAGCTACAATACAAAACACACCTTCATTGCAGAAAAATGGCAGAATAGGCTGGTATTCAAGCTGAGCACACACATTTTGGAATTTTTTTAGAGCTGTGTATTCTGTTGCATAGTTTGTGACTGGAGATGGTATTACTAGTATAAACCCAACCTTCTTCAGTGGGACAGCTTTCTGGGAGATCAGAGCATGGATTTCAGCCCACAGAGGAACTGGTTTTTCTTCATCCTTCAGTCTGCACCGAATAAGCAATATGATAAATTCAGTTAAATCAGGTTTGCAGACCGCAGAATAAGGTAGAAGTAGATCCATGTTCTCAGCCACTTTGAAACTTTCTGGTAGACTGGGATGTGTTGATGGTTTGTAGTGATTTTGCACACGTTGACACGGCATTTGGGTTATAAGTTTGCAGTTTCATTTGTTTATGCCCACAGCTGACACAGCTTGTTTTGCATATGGCCAGGTCTAAACTGGGGTGGCATGGTGAACAAAAGAATGATGGATTTAACCCAGATCTCTTGGCTGGGGTTGAATATTTTGATTTGTTCTGTATTCCGTCCATCAATTGTGTGTCTTTTGCTTTCTCGCCCTAAGTGCGCTGGGTACGCCCAGACGTGGGTCCCGGGCTCACTGTGCCCCTGGAATCAAGCTATCCTGGCTGAAGAGGGGTGAACCCCGAAACCAGTCCTAGGATGCTTGTTTCCGGTCCAGGGCGGACCTGGCTTGGCAGTTCGGGCTGGACTGTTCCCATGAGGCACAGGGTCAAGACTTGTTTGCATATGGCCAGGTCTAAACTGGGGTGGTATGGTGAGCAAAAGATTGATGGGTTTAACCCAGATCTCTTGACTGGGGGTGAATGTTTTGATTTGTTCTGCATTCCGTCCATCAATTGTGTGTCTTTTACAGCTTGTTTTTCAGCAGCTACGTCATTGGTACAGTCTTGAAAAAGCACAATAGCAGTATCTAGTGTGCTGGATGTTCCAGACGAAGAACATCTGTCTTCAAAATCACAATTATCAAGAACAACAATTGTAAATCCTTTCCTGATAAAGTGACTTGGGAGTAGTGTGCTGTCGGATTCACAAGGTTTTACTGCATGAGATGCTAACAAGTTCCTGGTCCGTACTATGTCATTATAAATTTGTTGATACACCAATCCTATTCATAGAACTGTTTAGCTCTCTACTTTTGCACTTGTCATAGATTGCGTGGGCTGTCATCATGTGTAGCGGGGTTTTCTTTTTGCTGTGATGTAATTCATAAAACATGATTTGGAAAAGACAGTACATTTGCACAGCATAAGCCTGTTGGTTCATAGGATTGTCTTCCAATTCTTCGCCTATATCTTCAAAGCTAATAACAATGTTGTCAGCTTCTATTCAGAACTCAAGAACTTTAGTTTGTAACAGTTTTTCTTGGCTTTTATTGAACAATGATGTAAAAAATGTTGAGACAGCATCAGGCATTCTTGTTGACTCGCATGATTTGTGGAGCTCTGGGGCATCACAAAATTTGTCATTAAGTCCAAAATCTAAATCTTTCAGGACGTTTCTTAAAACTGTTCCTGATTATTTTACTGCATCTGTGCTCTTATTTTGGAAGCAAGAACTTCAGGAGTCAAATCAGCTGAGAACACCATGAGTGGCTCATTCATTTTGTTAGACTGACAAAAACAAATTCTGTCATTGTACATTCTCAACAGTAAAATCTTAATTTCATTAATATGGATCAATACAGTTTCATCAATGTTGACCATCATTTTTCTGATCTCACCGAGTGCAAACTTAACTGAAGGCTGGAATTCAAGTTGCTGCTGGGAGCTCATTGTACATTTATATTTTTGAATGCATTCTGGCATGCAGTTCAGGTGGGCATACAAATCCACTGCAACTGCATTCATTTTGCTGTTTAGATCAGCTATTCAGCTGAAATCTTCATCTTGGAAGAAACTAGCTGCAGATAAAAACATTTTTGCCCTTTCATACTCGCATACTCTGTGCTTTGTTCTTTCTCCAATCCCTTTGGCCCTTTATCCTGGCTAAACCACAGATAACACTTCAAAGATCCCCTGCTTTGTGATCAGTTGTTGGAGGTGGATGAGGGCTAACCATCGATCTTTTAAGTGGGAGGGCACTGGGTTTGGTTGTCGTTGCTTTCTCAGAAGACTCAGCTTCTTGTTGTGATTCACTGGTTTCTGCTAATTGTTGACGATTTTTTCCAGGCTTTTTTCCATTGTATACGACTTGTAGCGCTTGTTATTACAATGATAAAATATTTGATCCTCTTCACCCATCAGTTGTAATCTTTTGTGAAATTCGTCTTGCCGTATTTCTGCAGCATCTCAAACTCTCTTCTGTCCAGCAGCAGTTGATGTTAGCTTTTCTTTCGTATTAGTTTGGCATATGACACATTTTTCTTTTAGCAACACACTGTCAGGAGGTAAAGATCCTCTGCTACCACCTGCTTCACTCATGTTTCCGAATTTGAATCAATGGAAAAGCTGAAACAAAAACAATATTAAAATAAATTATCAACATAATGGCTAAAACACATCATTATAGAGCCGCCATTTTGGAAAATGGTGGACGGGTTGCTCTGAGGAGTTATTTTCTGCCTCTATAAGACTACTTGACACCCAACACCTATGTTGTGACACCAAAATTAAGTATCTAGGTCTCATGGTTCCTGAAATATTACATAATCACTGCGAAACATCCGCCATTTTGAAAAATGTTGTCCAGAAAAATTCGGCCTGGATCGGCAATGTCTACCCAAGCTAAATTACTTCTCTAACGATACAAAAACACAAATCAAAAATGAAAATCTCTGGATAACAATTTTTTTACAGAGCTATATCAAGGGGACAGGACTAATTTGTATGGGCCGTGCATGGGACCAAGCGGACAGGATTAATTCCAGTTGAAACCACAGCGCGAGACCCAAGATTCCATTAGGAACTCTAAAGCAGGGCACGTGCAGCTTGTGAGTGATCCTGTTGATGCCGATTATTTGATCCACTGCTGGTTCATTACTCTTGCCTTATGACCATGTTTAGAGCTATTAGCCACTTCAGCCCCTCTCCCTTTTGCTCTTTCCTCCAAATTTTTGTACCTTATTCGAATATCCAAAACCCTCTCTGTACCTGGTTATTATTAGGGCGCTCAGAACACAAATTACTTTTCTAACACTCTTACTTCATTATAGCTGTATTTTCATTGAGAATTTGGCATTGAGGCCTTTGTAAAACATATATCATTGTTAAATAATATCTTCAGATTAATATCCCACAGCTGGGGAACCAGGTTCGAGTCTTGGTGTTGGCTCAACTTCCTGCGATTCTGGGCAAATCCCCTATTCTCCTGTGTCTAAAAATACATGAATGTGCCCTTGTTTAATGTAACTGGTACTCATGTAAGGTGCTCCAATACATTTGGTCAAGTTCACGCTGTATAAAAATGCAAAAAAACAGAAAAAGAAATCTAAAAAAACAAATAATTCTGCATCACAAATGGCCATGGTGAAACGCTTTGGTGCAAGGGAACCCCACCAGTCATAGGGGTATGGGCAGCTCTAGAATGCCTTTGTATCTGGAACGGCCTAGGCCAGTGATCACCGGGGGCAGTTACGCACCCGGAATATCGGAGGCCATGCATCAGATTTCAGGGTAAGTCCATTTCTGTCACATCACTGCAAGCAGCAAGCAGTCAGTTGGACCTTATGGTGCACCCTGCAGCAAATAAAGCTACAGCAGTTAACCTTTCTGGCAAGTGGCAGATCCCAAATGTGGGGCAGGTAACTTCTCACAGAATAAAACACTGCACTTTCAGGAGGAAATTACGGCGCTCCTCATTCACATGACACCTAAAACTTCACAGGCATACTATTGTCTACAGCGAAGTCGTATCAGCTAGTACAACTACAAATTCTACTTTTTCTGATTGTACTTTCTAGACAAACGTGATATGTTTTATTCATGGAACCTGCGTGGCCATATCGAAGCTTAACAACAATAGGAAAATAGGTCTGTGAATAAATGGACGAGAATACAAGCTAAACCAGTGATGTTTTTGCGAGCACCACATAACCAAGATTGTTGGGCAATGGAATGTGTGAGAACAGCACTTTCGGCCAAAGCATTTTAATGAATTAGAAGACAATACTATGCGGTTGGTTTGCTCTCCCACACAGTAAACATTTAGCAGTGATTGGTTACTGAGGCACCGTAGAGCGAACAATTTGAGGCTCTGCACCCAGGAGCACTGAAGCCAAAATTCTGATGTAACTCAGTACAACGAATGCACCCGCATTTTTTAATACCAAATCCACAACAATCAACAGTCATCTTTATGAAAAAGTGTCGGTTCTTAGCCCTTTAAAGAAACCATTTTGGACGTGTTGTAAGTCTAGGAAAATACTCTCCCTAAACAAACGAAAAAAAATAAGTCCTGCCGTGAAAGTCTTCTGACTTCAGCACCAGTTATTATTACTGCCACTATAAAATGGATTGGCAGGAGGCCACGAGCTCTTTAAACTAAGCTCTTGGAAACTCAATAACTCTTCAACAAGAGGACAACATTAAATATCGGAAGATGCGCTTATTCAGTGGAGCATTCGACTTTGAATTAGCTACTATTCTCAGTGGCCGAGTAGCCTTTCGGCAGTCTGACACTGCAGATGGGTCAGGTTGAAAAGGCCAGTGTTGGGTCCTGTGGCGCGTGATGGTACCAGTATTTTAAAGTTCTTATATAGACAGTTTAAATCAAAATAGCATATTTGCATGTAATACTGGTTTTGGCCCCAGAAGTGTCATTTGACTGGTGAATTATTCTGTACTATACAGGTTGAGATATAAATATATAAGATATATTGATAGAAAAGCAGACATTTGAGGTAAGCAAATTTAGCGCTGGTATTGAGGGTGCTCTATACAGGAGCTGCCTTCCACCTAAATTTGGGAACTAATTAGAGTTCTCTGCTTCTTGTTTGCATAATTTATGCGTCACTCTATGCCTGCAAGGGAATTCTTTTGAATTCGGTTGACGAATCTTCGCGAATTTTTCCAAACTTTTGGTCAGCTCCGGTCCACTCCTATCCTGAAAGTTTCGTGGTGATTCGTCAAGCGGGGGCCGAGAAAAAAGGGGGGTCCCAAAACGCGTTTTCCCCATGCAATTTCCCATTGGACCTGTTGACGCAGCTACAGCCCGAACTGCTGAACGGAATTACACCAAATTTGGCAAAGAGGTAGTCCTCAGTTCAGACTCGTGCCTTTTGCACAAATGGTGTAAATCCGCGAACCGAGCGCGCACCCTTCCGATAACGTGCTGAAGGCTAATTGGCTGTCAAGTGTCTGTCAACATTCGAAAGCAGGAACTGTTGGCAGCCATTTTGTACCTCGGTAGAAGCGAGGCTGATTAAGTAAGGGAAATAAGTGTGTGAAAGATGTAAAGGGGGCAGGGTAGAAATACTCTGACGCTCTAGTGTTGCTTAGGGGGTCCTAGAAGGACCCCCTGGGGCCCCCTTTAAAAAAACAAAAAACGGCGAAATGCGCGCAGGGTGCACGGATCCGGCCGGAAATCCCCACCCCCCTGAAGCGCGGGCTTCCTTAATAATTAGCCCCCGGTGGGACCAAATCCCGGGGGCAAAATCTGTCAAAAATGAATGGGGGGCCCAGGGGTGCCCCCCAGCCCCGGGGACTGCTACCCCCCGGGGCTAGAAAATAGACAGGGTGGGGGGGCTGAACGGCCCGGGGACCACCACCCTCTGGGGCTTTATTGTTTGAGGGAGGGGGGCTGCATGGCCCCCCTCCTGGAGCCCTTGAGGGCCCCATGTGGAAAAGCAATGCCGGCTCCCGAAGGACGCGGGGAGCCGGCTGGGACCGTGGGGGCGTTGGGGCGTCCCCCACAGTCCCCAACGTTTTTTAATAAACCCCGGGGATGGGGTCCCCGGGGATAATAAATATTAGTGATAGGGGCTATTTTTTAAATTAGGAGTCGCGCATCCCAATGCATTGGGTGCACGATTTCTCTTGCGTTGGGTGCGCGGTTCCTAGCGCGTTGGGTGCGCGGATCCAAGGAAAAAAACTGAATTTTTTTGGAGATAAACGTCAAGCTTAGGTGTTTCGTTCTTGAGTGGCTCTAAAAAGAGCAGTTGTGTTCATCGAGAGTTTTTGGTACTTATAAGTAAGTACCTATACAGAGTCTAAAGTTGTTGAGGAATACTCTGTTTCCTTCATCAGTAAAGTGTACTCCATCTCTCCTATACATCTCTTGCATATGAAAGCGCAGATTGTTATTGCAGATGGACCCCATTCTATAGTCTCGGAGAAAAGCAGAAACAGATTTATTCACATGTTTCCTAGCTTTCTCAATCTGTGGACAAAAATGATTGGACCAGTTCCATTTCTGCCTTTGGCATATGTTAGAATACGCAAAAGCAGATTTGGGAAAAAGTGAAATCAATTCTGCAAAGGTGTCCTTCATAAGCATTTCCAGACCTACCCCAGTCAAAGTGCCTAGGTCATTGCCACCACAGTGCACTATTATGAGGTCAGGGTGTTGGATATGCATAAAGGATTTTACCAATGGCATCAATTGGTGCCACTTTAACCCTCTCTGTCCAATCCATTTAATGTCTACATTTGGCAAACCTAGGTCTTTGTGAATACCTTTGTTTTCTGCATACCTTTGGCTCCAGAAATTATAGCTGTGTTCCACAATCCACACTCTAAGCATCTTGAAGGGAGGTCTGGATGCACTCAGATGGTCTCTGTAAATGAAATGGCAGTTTGAAAAGTATGATTTTTCTAAAATGGTGGCTAAGACGCAGTTTTGAAAAAAGACAAGAAATCATTGGTTGTTTGACAACCTTCTACACTGAAAGGTAGGGTGCATGTTTCTGTTTTTTAAACGCATGATTCTTATTGGTTAACAAAAACGGATTGAAAGGAACATTATATATGATAAGCTGATATGTTGAAAAGTCAAGCACACTTGCTGTTTTGATTAGCAACATTGTGTGCTGAACTTGTGACCTGTGTGCTCAGTTCAGTGTTCCATGACCTGTTTCTATGGGAACAGGCAGAAGGCAGTCTGGGGGTAGGGTTCAAATTTATCTCATTTGGAAAGGGTTGAAATGTTTAACCAATAGAAATGTGTGTTAGCTTTTAAATTAATGTGGAAAGGAATGTGATTTGATGTTTACATGTATATGTGTGAAAAATGAGAGGGAAACTTTGCCATTCTTTGGTTTTGCTGACAGGTGCACAGTGCAGAGATTCTGTATAAGAAAATTTGGTGTTTGACTGATATACTTCTTAATCTACAAAACAACTTGAAAGGTGAGTTATTTAACTGTGAGGGGATGTATGTGGTCTATTTTGATTTTAATCAGACTAATGTATTTCTCCTGCTGAAGTGCAGGGAGTACTTTTTTTGTCTACAATCTTATTGACAGTGTGTGTGCATGTAGAAACCATTCTGTGATAAGCATTTGTATTTTTCATGTGTTTGCAGACAGATAACTGTGCTGTTTTTATATTTTGGTAGAATTAGAAACCAGTCATTGTTTATGAATTTGCATAATGAGTCATGTTTCTACACTAAAATGTAGTACTCGTAGATTAAGAAATGTGTTTTGGTAAACTCCTAGGGATGGTGTTGCTTGTCTAGAATCACACTGTGAGTCTGTGTGCATTTGGGTAACCATTGTGAGAGAAGCATTTGGTAACATCATGTATTTGCTGACAGATAACTGTTTTAAAACCTGTCATGTCATGTTTTAGTAGCATTAGAAGCCAGTCTTTGCTTATGCTATATGTATAAGCTTTATTCGAGACAATTCTCATAAAAGCACATAAAATCAACACAGTTATACAATAATACATAATTACGGATTAAAAATTCATTAAACATAGAGTACAGCTCATACAACATTTGCATATAAAAACCATATTTACAAATAGTATTACATTAATCATTGTTGAGAGGAATACCTTGTTACCTGCTTC
This sequence comes from Triturus cristatus, assembly GCF_964204655.1. Lineage (NCBI taxonomy): Eukaryota > Metazoa > Chordata > Amphibia > Caudata > Salamandridae > Triturus > Triturus cristatus. The sequence continues at coordinate 607,383,551 of NC_140582.1, read as the reverse complement.
CCCCCAGGGACCGTCTTCTAATTGCCCATGCCCAACCCAGGTATTTAGCTACCCCTATGACTATTGAATCCTGAGTTGTAGTACGTAGGATTCTTAGAGCCACTGTGCTGTCTCGTGTCCCCAAGTTTTTGCATACCGGCGAGAGCCATTTTCTCCTCGGATTCACATAAGCGTGGCATACGAAAAGAAAATGGCCTATGCTCTCCTCGGCATTTTCGCATGCTGGACATAAGTTATTGGTGGGTCTGTGCCAGCCAGATGTCAGTTTCTTGAGGGGGATAGATCCTGATCTTAGCTGAAATACAAGTTTCCTATCCATTGGTACCGTGATGTTGTCCCAGTAATTTTCCAGGGCAGGAAAAATTTTTATCTCCAGGAAGCGACCAGTCATAGAGTCGGCCCTGGTGTCATTCAGCATCTTACCGCCAACCCAATCCCAGTATTGTTCTTTAAGGGCTTCTTTGCTAGGGAAGATCTCTCCCTCAGGGTTATTCCAAAGATTTGAAAACCCTAAGTTTACTAACATGGACTTCAGATGTTTTAGCCATTTTATCTTATGGAAGGTATCTTCCTTGATAATCCATTGAAAACCCTCCGCATATTGTCTTATTTCTGGAGTCGTCCAGAGACGTCTCCAGTAAAGGACTGGGCGCAATCGGGCTCTATCTACAATGGTGCGTCTACCTAACTCCAAAAACAGTGGGGTTAAGGGGGTACTCTGTGGGAGTCTTGTAATCCCTCGCATAAACTTGTTCTCTGAACTCTGAAGAGCCTCTAAACCATCCCAGGCCCATAGCTCCGCGCCATATAATGTGGCACCCAAAACCTTCGCGTCATACACTATTAATGCGGATTTTATGGGTTTTGTTTTGGATTTGCGGTGTTCCCCCCTTAAAGCACCAGAAAGCTGCTGGTGCTTTAAGACCACTTTATCTACATGATGCGTCCAGCCAATGCCCTCTGCGATCTGTACACCCAGGTACGTAAATTCTTTGACAATGTCTAACCTACTGCTGTTTAAGGTTACCTTGGGGTAGTTCCTGCGTCCGGGGGAAAAAGCCATTAGTTTTGTTTTTCCCACATTTACCTCTAGCCCATGCTCAGTGCAAAAAGCATCAAAAATGTTTAATGCACGTTGCAGCCCCATGGGGGTCTTAGACAAGATAAGAGTGTCGTCAGCGAACATCAGGATCGGAACCCTGGTGTCCGCTAACGATGGGGCATCAACACTAGCCTTCAGCATCCTCTCAACGATTCCGTTAATAAATAACGAGAAAAGTAAAGGGGCCATGGAACAGCCCTGTCGAACACCCCTTTCCACTGGGAAATCCTCTGTTGTCTCACCACTTCCACCCCACTGGACTCTAGCGAAGTTGGATTCGTGCAGTCGCATAATTATTGTTAGCAGATCAGCAGGGATCCCCAACATTTGCAAAACCAACCATAACTTAAACTGGGGGACTAGGTCGAACGCCGTCCGCAGGTCGACGAACGCGACGTACAGGCAGCCCCTTCCCAGTACAACGGTCTTCCACCTTAATATGGTAAAGCGGAAGACCTGATCGATGGTACTGGTTGCTCGCCTGAATCCCGCTTGGTATGGAGAAAGGGCGTTGTTGTCTTCAACCCAGTCCATAAGCTGGTTAGTTACCATTCTCCCGACTACTTTCTGTATGGTGGCTATTAAGCTTATGGGCCTATAGTTTGCAGGCAGTGAACGATCTCCCTTCTTGTAGATGGGGATAATGGTTGCGCCTTTCCAGAGGTCTGGGACCACTTCCCCCTTGGCTAGGGCATTCGCTACAAGGAGGGTATATCTCGGCCATCTGGTCATATCGTGTTTAAAAATATCAGGTGGAATGCCATCTGGACCTGGCGCCCTCCCACATTTCGCGGAACCAATGGCAATTTCCACTTCTCTAAGGGAGAACAAATCATCGGTTGCATAAACCGGTGATATACTATCAGCTGCCACAGGATGGTTAACTTCCGCGTACTGAGGTCTGAAGTAATCAACCCAAGCTTCCTCTGCTACATTGTTGTCTGGCTTCGCAGGACCGGCTCCACTACCCCACTTGATGATTTTCCAGAATGCCCTGGAGTTTTTACAATCAGAGGCCTCTTTTAGTTCGGCCCAGTGGCCTTCATCCCAATTCTTTTTTGCACGATAGATGGCCATCTTGTACAGTTCCCTATTCTTTGTCACAGCGGCGCGGTCCCTATTCCTTATGGCTTGTCCCTGGGCTAATCGTGCTGATCTACAATGACTATCAAACCACCTTCCCACTTCTTTAGATTTCTTCCCTTTCCTTTTTTTAATGAAGAAGCATGGTCTCAGGAGGGAGAATAACTTATTGTGGATTTCGGTGGTTCCACTATCCCCTGGAACCACTGGAACCGCTGTTTCCATCGCGGAAATTGCACAATCAACAGCATTATTGATGTAAGTCATAGTGGCCTCGTTTGCCAGTACCTTGGGCCATTTTAACCTGCGTTCATCATTACTCATGACAGGGGTTTCATCGTATATCACTAGAGGGTTACCCGCACCAGTATTCCACCACCTATGAGTCACACAGAGGGGGTTGTGGTCACTTTCAACCCGGGGCCTAACTGTCATGTCGACAACCCCTTTCCACAGTTGGAGACTGCACAAAATGTAATCGATTCGACTCCTGTTGATGCCATTGTCAAAAGTGTAGCTGCCCTCCTTGTCCCCAGGTGTCCTCCCGTTCAGTGCTCTTAAGCCATGTTCCATACAAATTCCATTCAATGATAAGATCTCTTTTGTCCATCTCCTTACAGGTTTTAGGCATAGAGGTGGTACTCCCCAGAGATTGTCCTCTTCGCTCTCCAAGAGGTCATTTGTACAGTCCAGAGGTTCAAAAGTCCTGTTGAGGTCCCCTACAATTATCGTTACACTTTCCTGGGACTTGGTCTCAATGGCAGTAGACAACAGCTCAATGGTGGGTAAATTGGTTACATTGCTACCTCTCACGTAGACATTGTACAAATCTATTAGTTGACCCTTTGCTACGGAGATTCTTAATAATTGCAGATCACAATTTCCCAGGTCCAACATTTTGATGTTGACCTGCAGGTCCTGTCTAACCCAAACAGTTAAGCCTCCCTTGGGCCGCCCTCTTCCCCCTTTTGACGCTGGTATACAATAGTTCAAATAACCAAGACAGAAAAGGGGATCACAAGCCCAGGTTTCTTGGAAGCAACAGATGTCATACCCACTTGTAAAATCCACCCAGGATTGGGAATCCAATTTACTTGCCAACCCAGCGACATTCCAAGATAGAAGCGTACCAATGCTAGCATCTAGCCCATCTCGGGTGTTTGTCAATGGAAATACTTGGGCTAACATAGGGCTTTCAGTAGAATTAGTCTGCCTTTCTTGGTCATCTGTCGGATCCACTGTCGTATTGGCTGGGTATGTTATCTTGGCATTTGTATTTAGGGTTCCCAGTCTAAAACCACCTTCTTCGACCAAACCCCCCGTCTCGATGTAATTGACCAATGAGTTTGTAACAGTTGTGTTACCATGAACATCACATTGCCCTTCTGGCTCGTTAGTGTTCCCTCCTAAACTGTCAGTACTGGTTTGTCAATATCCCCATCCCGGCTCCTGCCATCCTACATGAGGGTTGTAATATGTGTAAGTGGTATGATTATGACCTACAGGAGGAGGTGGTAAGGGATTGACTAGCCATGATACAGTAGGGGGAATAAGGGGTTCATTGAGTAAACTAGTCGTTACACTAGTCGGTCGGGGGTAAAAAAAGGTAAGGTCTACAATTCCGATACCTCCCTTATTTGTTCCCCATCCCTGCCTTGTTATCCATCCCGCCACCCTTGGGTCTTGGAAATTGACCACTATGCAATCCCCACCCAAGGTTTTCGATGTATATCCCATCCAATCTATTCTCCTTACCCCTATGATTAGCCCGTCGATGTCACCAGGCAGAGGACGGTTTTCCTTTAGCCAGTGCATGATCTTGTTTTTGAGCATCTGGAAAGTTTCTCTCTGTCCTGGGGGTAATGGTGGGACGTTTATAAGAACTGCTACATAGGGAAAGGAGTCTGGGGTGAGATTAATTGGTGGTTTTCTGTAGGGTTGTTTTGCCACGGGCGGTGGGATAGATTTGGGAACTTGGGGCACATATTGGGGGACAGGCTTCAGCGCCTGTTGTTTGTTATTTATTTGGGACGGTACTGAAGTTTTACCTACCAACAAACCTGTGTTAGCCCTATTCCCTCCCACCGGAATATTCTGAGCTTTCTGCGTGCTATTAGTTACGTTTGCGTTTGTTGGTACTATTCCCGCTTGGTGACGCACTGTAGCCTCAGCACTCGTTGCGATTGGTGGATTTTGTGTCGGGGGGATTGTGGGCTGTGTAGGGTGTATTATGGTCGACTGAGGTAAATCAGGGCCAACGTTTGCTCTCTCTGTTCTGTCTGAGGATTTTGTAATGGCTTTAACTGTAGGTTTGCTCAGTTTGAGAGGTAAAGGGGAGCTATTTCGGGGATTTCTTCCCTTATCCTGAATAACAGGGTTGTTTAGGGCCTGGGAGTTTGTGCTTACTTCCACCCTATTCGCTTTAATCAGTGATTTTGTGGAATAAAAATTGTCTAAGGTAGTCTGTTCAAAATGGTTTAGCCTATCTACAAGCTTTGCAATTCTATCCTCAATGGGGGTGAGTAGTGATCTAAACAATTTTTCCAGTTCAGGGAGAACAATTACAAGTGATTGCTCCTTATCTTTACATGGTACAGTGGAGTCGGTACAAGGATTGTCATCTCCGTCCTGGCTGTTCAAGGAGACAAGATTAGTAGGTGTAACACTTTCTGTGCTTTGAGTTTCGTTAGTAGCTACCTCTCCTGTGTTCACGAGTTTATGTAACTTCCTGAGTTTTTGAGGGGGTTTGACCACCCTTTTACATTTTCTTACAGATGCTGGTCGTTTCCGTTTGGACCCGATTTTAGGTTGGGCCAATGTAACCTGGGCGCCAGAATCAGTGAGCGGTGCTGGTAGGATTTTGCCGCCACAAGGATTATTTAGTTCTATCACAACATCCTTGTTTGGTTTTTGGGCCTGGACCTCAAAATGGTCGTTTACAACTGGCAGGTTCACTGATGACAGAGGAGTTACCAAGGTGGGGTAAGCTAGATTTGAAAACTTATCCGTTGAATTCTTAAGTATTTCGATTGACAGCCTACGCTCTGCGCGCTTCTCTGCCAAGGTCAACTCTTTGTCTATTACCAGTGAACGATTAAAGAAAAATTTATCTAAGGGGCCAATTGCCAGTGGACCAGACTCTACAGGAGGAGTTATTTGATGGCTATTTACAGAGTTTGTTGATGTAGACGTTGCCATGTTAAACACTAAACAAATCCAACTTTTCTAAGCCACTTACTGGAGGTAATACTATATGTCACTGGTAAGGGGGGTGGCCCAGCCCGGCCTCCTTCGGCCCCGGACGGCCACAGACGGTCCCGCCCTTGTCCCGGGCTTCTCCCGCGCGCTCTCCCGCGCTGCGGGAGTACTTGTGGCTTAATAAGGAGTATGAACACAATAGGTGGAAGGGGTAGGAGGGGTCGGGGAGAGCGGCCCAGGTGTAGCTGATCAGGGCTGGCGGGTGCTCCTGGGAAATGCAGTCCCAAGGAGCTCACGCACTCGCTCGCAGCCCCGTGCAAGTACTTCCCTCGGTGTCCCCTTCAAGGCGCTGCGGTCAACACTCCTCACGCAGCGGGACCCGCGGAGCGGGTTCCGCAAGAAGTAGGCTGGCAGCAGGCGATTCCAAACGGACAGAAACAAAAGCAGCAAGGCGTCCCACTCGCCGTCTCAGCGAGAGCAGATGATAAGGGCTCGGTGGAAGGGTAGGAGGGGTCGGGGAGAGCGGCCCAGGTGTAGCTGATCAGGGCTGGCGGGTGCTCCTGGGAAATGCAGTCCCAAGGAGCTCACGCACTCGCTCGCAGCCCCGTGCAAGTACTTCCCTCGGTGTCCCCTTCAAGGCGCTGCGGTCAACACTCCTCACGCAGCGGGACCCGCGGAGCGGGTTCCGCAAGAAGTAGGCTGGCAGCAGGCGATTCCAAACGGACAGAAACAAAAGCAGCAAGGCGTCTAAAGTGCAGTACTGGAATATGTAGATTGTGTGCAGTACCCTTATCCCTTCCAGAGTAGTGAATGAGTTTTGGTAAACTCCTAGGATAGTGTTGCTTGTCTAGAATCACACCGTGAGTCTGTGTGCATTTGGGTAAGGATTGTGAGAGAAGCATTTGGTAACATCGTGTATTTGCTGACAGATGACTGTTTTAAAACCTGTCATGTCAAGTTTTAGTAGCATTAGAAGCCAGTCTTTGCTTATGCATTGATAAAATGAGTCAGGCTTTGACACTAAAGTGCAGTACTGAAATATATAGATTGTGTGCAGTCCCCTTACCCCTTACACAGTAGTTAATGAGTTTTGCTAAAGTACAAGGGATAGTGTTGCTTGTCTAGAATCACACTGTGAGTCTGTGTGCATTTGGGTAACCATTGTGAGAGAAGCATTTGGTAACATCGTGTATTTGCTGACAGATAACTGTTTTAAAACCTGTCATGTTGTCAAGCTTTAGTAGCATTAGAAGCCAGTCATTGCTTATGCATTCATAAAATGAGTTAGGCTTTGACACTAAAGTGCAGTACTGAAATATGTAGATTGTGTGCAGTCCCCTTACCCCTTCCAGACTAGTGAATGAGTTTTGGTAAACTCCTAGGGATAGTGTTGCTTGTCTAGAATCACACTGTGAGTCTGTGTGCATTTGCGTAACCATTGTGAGAGAAGCATTTGGTAACATCGTGTATTTGCTGACAGATAACTGTTTTAAAACCTGTCATGTTGTCAAGTTTTAGTAGCATTAGAAGCCAGTCATTGCTTATGCATTCATAAAATGAGTTAGGATTTGACACTAAAGTGCAGTACTGAAATATGTAGATTGTGTGCAGTCCCCTTACCCCTTCCAGAGTAGTGAATGAGTTTTGGTAAACTTCTAGGGATAGTGTTGGTTGTCTAGAATCACACTGTGAGTCTGTGTCCATTTGGGAACCACTGTGAGGGAAGCATTTGGGTACTCCATATCTTTGCATACACATAACTGCTTAAAAACCTTTCCTGTTCTCAAGTTTTGGTAGAATTAAAAGGCAGTCATTGCTTATGTATTCACCCAGGAACTGTCCTTGCAATACTGTAAACATTCCGTTAATATCCAAGTAGTAACGGAGTGAGGCAGGCCTTAGCACATGCATTGATTCAAACGCTTATCAACTATGCATGCAATCCTCTAACCATCTACGCAGTTCTCTTTCACACCTTCAATTCCCCAGTCAGTATCCATACACTTCCAGCAAACACCATGTCACTCCCCTTGCACTCCTCTAGTGACCCATTCAGCAACATGTACTAATTCATTCACTGCGCCAAAACCCCACCACTTATAAATTCACCCAGGCACTCTCCTTGCAGTACTCTAATCATTTAGTCAGTACCCAAGTGCTCATACAGTGAGCCAGGCCTTAGCACGTGGACTGTTTCAAACGCCTATTCACTATGCATGTAGTCCTCTAACCACCTACACACTTGTCTTTCACACCTTCAATCCCCCAGTCAATATCCATACACCTCCTGGAAACACCCTGTCACTGCCTTTGTACTACTCTACTGATCGATTCAGCAGCATTTACTAATATATTCACTGCGCCAAAACCCAAAAACTTAAAAGATTTATCCAGGCACTCTCCTTGCAGTACTCTAATGATTCAGTCAGTACCCAGGTACTCATGCAGTGACCCACGCCTTAGCCCATGGAGTGCTTCAAACGTCTGTCCAGTATGCATGCAGGCCTCTAGTCACCTACACATTTGTCTTTCACTTTTTCAATTAACTAGTCAGTATCTATAAACTCCAGTAAACACTCTTTCAGTCCACTTCCACACCTCTACTGACTCATCTGGCACTATGTAGTAATCTATTTACTGCACCAAAACACAAAAACTTAAAAAGATTAACCCAGGCACTCTCCTTGCAGTAGTGTAATGATTCAGTCAGTACCCAGGTAATCATGCAGTGTCTGAGGTCTTAGCTCATGGACTGTTTAAACGTCTATCCAGTATGCATGCAGGCCTCTAGTCACCTACACACTTGTCTTTCACTTCTTTAATTAACTAGTCAGTTTCTATATACTTCAATAAACACCCTGTCACTCATCTTGCACTCCTCCAGTGACTGATCCAGTACCATGTACTAATCTATTCACTGCGCCAAAACTGAAAAACGCAAAAGTTTTACCCAGGCACTCTCCTAGCAGTAGTCTAATGATTCAGTCAGTTCCCAGGTACACATGTAGTGAACCATGCATTACCACATGGACTGCTTCAAATGTCTATGCAGTATGCATGCAGTCTTCTAACATACTATACACTTGTCTTTAAAAAGCTTGAATTTCCCAGTCAGTATCCATGTACTTCCAGCAAACACCCTGTCACTCCCCTTGCACTCTTCCAGTGACTTATTCAGCACCATGTAGTAATGCATTCACTGCGCCAAAACTGAAACACTTATAAATTCACCCAGGCACGCTTCTTGCAATAGTCTAATCATTCAGTCAGTACCTAAGTACTAATGGAGTGAGGCAGGCCTTAGCACATGGATTGATTCAAACGTGTTTCCACTATGCATGGAGGTCTCTAAGTACCAACACAATTGTCTTTCAGACCTTCAATTTCCCAGTCAGTATCTATAAACTCCAATAAACACTCTGTCACTTCAATTACACACCTCCACTGACTCATTTGGCACTAAGTACTAATCTATTCACTGCACCAGAACCCAAAAACTTAAAAAGATTCACCCAGTCACTCTGTTTGTAGTACTCTAATGATTCAGTCAGTACTCAGGTAGTTTTGCAGTGATCCAAGTGTTACTCCATGGACTGTTTCAAACGTCTATCCACTATTCATGTTGGTCTGTAGCCACCTAAACACTTGTCTTTCACCCCTTCAATATCCCAGACAGTATTCATACAGTTCCCGCAAACACCCTGTCACTCCCTTTATACTTCTCCAGTGACTTATTCAGCACCATGTACTAATGTATTTACTGCACCAAAATACAAATACTTATAAATTCACCCAGGCACTCTCCTTACAATACTCAAAACATTCAGTCAGTATCCAAGTACTATTGAACTGAGACAGGCCTTAACATATGGATGGTTTCAAACACGTATCCACTATGCATGTCGGTCTCTAATCACCTACACACTTGCCTTTCACACCATCAATATCCCAGTCAGTATCTATACACTTCTAGCAAACACCCTGTCACTCACCCAGTGTCTCTCCTTATAGTACTGTAATCATTCAGTCAGTTAGCTTGTAGTCTTTTAGTGAGGCAGGCTTTAGGGCATGAACTGCTTCAAAGTAGTATGCACTATGCATGTAGTGTTTTAACCATCGTCACACTTGTGCTTCAGGGCTATAGTTTCTTAGTCAGTATTTATATAAAATGTGTTTGTACAGTAATAGAATAGTATAAATTTGAAAGTTAATATACATTTATTTGGGATTATTTTTTACAGATACTGTTCTTCACCGTTAAAATAGTGAAATCATGCCAGAAAAAAAAGAAAAGAACAGAGACAGGAGAATTACTTGAAGAAACATCAACCAGAAGTATTGAATGCAGCGGCGGTTTTCTGTAACGGGCGGGCGGGCGGCGCCCTCCCTTTCGTGATCGCCGCCCGCCCGTCGCCTCGCTCGGCAGCCGCGCTGCATTTCGATTTAAAATGACTTAAAAGCGGAACGGTGCGCACGCGCCCAGCCTACCTGCCAGTGCCAGCACAGTCATTACAGCGAAGTCCTGCTGCTGCCTGCTTGCGACGCTCGGAGTCAGACTCCAGCGTCATTGCATCACGCAGGCCAGGCAGCAGGGCAGGCACTGAATTCATGCAGTGTGTGGGGCAAGTTTGTGACACATGCGCTCTGCGCATGTGTCACAAAAAGAAACTTTCGATCTACCGGGCGGACATAATGTCAGCCCGGTAGTTATATTGACAGCCCAGTTAGGGCTCGCGGCCCCTCCCACTTATGACGCCAGTAAGGTGTCAATTCCAGAGCAGCCTCGGGCGGGTACTGTATAAGCCCGAGGCTGCATTAGTCACCACGTTGCCCTGCCTCACCCCTCCCTTTCACCAGTCGTCACTGGATGGGGTGGGGTCAAGCATAACTGATCCCACCCATCTCTATGACGAGTTGGGAAAGGTAGGGTTTTTTTTATTTTTCGTTATTACAATAATGATTTCCAGCATTATTGTAATAACTTAATATAAAGTGATTAAAAAAATAATAAACTCACACACATTTCCTTGTGTCACAGAGTCATGAGACTTAACTCATGACCCTGTGAGGTGGAGTCACATGATACATGCTGCTTTCACTTTCAGTTCCACTGAACCAGCAGCAGCTCTGACTTGAAGGTGGCAGGAGCATGTCCAGAGACGCACAAAGCACACAGCAACCAGCATCGAGGCCATCAACTAGCTGACTAAGACAGAAGCAGCTGCCTGATAAGGTAAGTGTGAAATAATAATTTGTACTTTTAATTTTTTGTGCAATGTTTGCATTGTTTAAATATGCTGCTTTATATAATTATTTTAGCATATTGCCCAGTTGGTTGACCAGGTCTAGTATAATGCCTCATGAGTGCATTAAAAAAAAAATAGCAACGGTTAAATTTGATATTAACCCTTGCAAGTTTTTTAAATGCACTCTATGGGGCAGATTTATGAGGGACTTGCGCCCCTTTTACGCCGCTGTTGCGTCACTTTTGTGACGCAGCGGCGGCGTAAACCCTGCGCCACGTTGCGCCTCATTTACATCGTGACGCATCTATGGAGATGCATCACAGTGTAAAGCCCTGCGCCACGTGAAACCTGCGTCAGGTTTCACGTGGGCGTTTCGACTCGGGGGGGGGGGGGGGGGCATTCCGTCGCAGGAACGCCCCTGAAAAGTGACTCAGCGAAATCTATAAGATTTCACTGAGTCACTTTCCCAACGCTGATGCGTCAAAACCCTGCACCTGCTTGAAGCAGGCGTAAGGCTTGACGCACCATGTTAGGGATAGGGTAGGTTGGAACAGTGCTGGAGTTGCGTCGCGCTTGCCACGCAACTTCATCACTGCGCCAACCTTACGCTGGCAGATGCGTCGCGTATCTGCTTGCCCTTGCGCCACGATGCACCGCATTGTAAATGCGGCGCATCTGCGGTGGCGCATGGGCAAACTTGCGTGACGCATCTTCCCTGGCGCATTCATGCTGATTTGCAGGGATGCGCCAGGGAACATAAATCTGCCCCTATGTCTGATGCAAAGCGGATCATGTAATATGCAGGTGACAATATTTTTACTTTATGTTGCCAGATAAGTGGGTCACTGCTTTTAACACAGAGATAGTTGTTATCGACAGTTCATAAATCGTAATCCTTCTAATATAGCACTGTGAGCTATAAACAACATGCAACTCTTACACCTTGTGTCCCTCACTCACTTATGTAACACAACCTGTACATTCATTTACACACTCATTTTCATAAAGCGCAACTCCTTACCCATAAGTGTTTCAAGCAGTTTGGGGGTGAGGGGAGCGGGTGAGGGGAGCTGCGGTTCAGTCGAAGAGCCAGGTCTTGAGGTCCTTCCTGAATTGGTCCTTCCTGAATTGCGGACGTAATGGTGATTGCCGGAAGTGGACAGGCAGGGAGTTCCAGGAGTTAGGAGAAGGATCTTTCTCCAGCAGTGGTCTTGCTGATACGTGGTATGGTGGCCTGGCCCAGTTGGATGGAGTGGAGATGTCTAGTGTATGTGTAGAAGGAGAAGTGGTTGTTGAGGTATCAATCCATCATGTGTTTGTTAAACGCGACTACTCACCAGTATGGGTCTCAAGGAGGAGGGGATATGCAGGTTCCAGTCCATCAAGGAGGGGGTCTGTCGAAAAGCCAAGATTTTTAGGTTTCGCGTGAAGATGGGAGTGATAGTGTCTAAGGTGGAGCGGTAAGGCATTCCAGGCTCTGGCCGCGAGGAAGAAGAAGGAGCGGCTTCCCGATCTGGTTTTTCTGGCACGGGGGACAATGGCGTAGGAGAGCTGGGCTGATCGTAGGGCACTTTTGGGTGAGTGGAATTTGAGTCGGCTGTTTAGGTATGCTGGTCCGGTGTTGTGGCGGGCTTTATGTGCGTAGGTGAGAATCTTGAAGGTGATTCTAGCCTCGATGGGGAGACAGTGGAGTGTGAGCAGGTGCTGGGAGATATGGCAGTGTCTTGGCAGGTTGAGGACCAATCTTGCGGCGGCATTCTAGATGTTTTATAGCTTGGGGAAAGGTTTTTGTTTATTCCGGCGTAGAGTGCGTTGCCGTAGTAGAATCTGCTGGTGATGAGGGCGTGAGTGACGGTATTTCTGTGCTTGAGGGGGATCCATTTGAAGGTCTTAGATAGGAGGCAGAGGGTGTGAAAGGAGAATGCAACGGAGTTGACCTGGCGGTCCATTTTGAGCTCGGAGTCCAGGATGATCCCAAGGTTGCGTGCGTGGTCCATGGGTGGGTGGGCTTCCGAGGGCGGGAGCCACTAGGTGTCGTTCCAGGCGTCGGGGTGTGGGCCCATGATGAGTACTTCTGATTTGTCAGTGTTGAGTTGTAGGCAGCTGCTTTTCATCCATTTTGCAACAGCTTTCATGCCTTCTTGAAAGTTGTGTTTGGCTGCATTGGGTTCGCTGGATAGGGATAGAATGAGTTGGGTGTCGTCTGTGTATGAAACAATGTTAAGTCCATGGGTTCTGACGATGGGGCGAGCGGAGCTATCTAAACGTGGAAGAGCCTTGGGCTGAGGGAGGACCCCTGGGGGACTCCGCAGGGGGTTGGTGTAGGGTCCGAGACGAAAGGTAGGAGTCTGACCTGCTGTGTTCTGCCAGAGAGGAAAGAGTGGATCCAGTCGAGGGCCTTGTCCCGGATCTCTAAGTCATGGTGGGGATGCACTGCAAGATCTTATGAAGTAGATGGAGCGTGCGGAAATAGGAGGATGAAACGGCGTTGATTTGGGGGTTTATTGAGAGCGAGGAGTCCAGGAAGATGCCAGGGTTTTGCGCGTGGTCAGTGGGTAGTGGTCATTGTGGGCCTCCTCTGTGTGTATAGGGAGGTGCACTGGGGGGTACCATGAGTTCCATGCACCAAATGGCAGGCACTGCACGGTGCCTGCCACGTGGTGCAGGGAAATGCTGGGCATGCTCTTTTGACATTGCAGACGGTGCTGCAGCCAGCAGCACCGTCCGCAATGTTAAAAGGCCAGGATGCACCCGCAGTATGGCTGACACATCCTAATTGCACTGGTGGGACTGCCGCACGTCTGGCGGGTGGTCAAAACCATCATAATGAGCCCCTTAGGTCTTGTTTGAGCTAAGCTTGAGGCAGCTGTCCTTCATCCAGGTGGAGACTGCTTTATCTCCTTGTGGAAGTTGCTCTTGGTGGCTGTGGGTTCTTCTGTGAGGGAGAGAATCAGCTAAGTATTGTCGATATAGGAGACAATGTTGAGACTGCGGTTTCTGATGATGGCTGCAAGTGGAGCCCTGTAGATGCTGAAGAGGGTGAGGCTGAGGGAGGATCCCTGAGGCCCTTTGCAGCTGATCTCAGTGGGTTTTGAGTTGAATGGTGGAAGTCTGACTCTCTATGTTCGGCCGGTGAAGGAGTTGATCCATCCAGGGCTTTATCGCGGATGCCAGCGACGTGGAGTCTTGCTCAGAGGGTTTGGTGGGAAACGGTGTTGAAGGAGGCTGAGAGGTCCAGGAGGATAAGGGCAGCTGCTTCGCCTCGGTCGAGGCATTTGCATTTAGGTGTGAAGCTCTAGATAGCTCCCTGGAACAAAAGAATGCCAATGGCCCTTTAAATTTGGCCTGATAGAATCTGATAAGCCCCCCCACCCCCTTTGCACGTTGCTGCTTGGAATGAAAGCACAGACAACCTGGAGACGCTGCTGAATGTGTACTTCTTACAAATGGGGATTTTGGTTGGCTATGGTATACACCTAATCCAGCAATAACCCACCATTATAGTCAGATTAATTCAGATACACATGTAAGATTACCTCTGGTCATCGTCTGGTAGCTTGGCGAAGAGCAGGCAGGCTTATCAAAGAGGCAATGTGTAAAGTATTAGTGCAACACATAGTAAAGTAACACAGTAAAAGACACCACAAAAAAACTTCACACCAGTTGTAGAAAAAGAGGCCATCTTTATCTAATTAAAGCTAAGCCTAAAGGACAACAGTCTAATAAGTGTATTAAGAATTATGCCAGTAGTAAAGTTAATTGCTCATTCTCCAGGGCCATCACAAAGCAAAGATGCAGGTGCTCCCTTTGAGGGAGTCATAGTAACATAGTATCCTCAAATGAGTCCACTGGTCACCTCCGCCTCGGAAAGGTCTTCAATGCAATGGGGGTTGAAGTCAGGCCGTGGGCCCTCGAGAGAGTACCTGGGGCTTGGAGTCGCTGCTCTGGCTGTCTGCGGTCTCGCACACGGAGTCCACGGGGCGGGAAGTTGAGTTGGGTACCAGCATGGCCGAAGGAGCACAGTCAGGTCTATGGCCCCATACTGCTGTGTTGGAAGGCCTCACACATGAAGCCAATGTTGGTAAGAGGCACAGAGGCAGGCAGGGCTAGGGTTCAGCCACAGTAGAGTCACATGAGGTGTTCCCATGACTCTGCTCACTAAACCAACAGGATTCTAGAGTTCATGCACAGCACCACAGGCACTCACTGCAATGCACACATACTAAAACATACACACACATTGGTTCACATATATTCGTTTAAACGTGTATGCACTTCTTTGCAGAAACCAGCAACTTTACACAAAATTACACAAATCACAATGCTTGCAGAGACCCAGGATCTCACTTGCACTCATGCACATTCTATTAATGTTTGTGTTTATTTGTTTTGTGTAAAAGAGTATTGTACAGGTAGCACATTTGCTAGAAACATTACATGAATACAGTGCAGTAATTGTTGGTAATAATTCTTGTTTTAATTCTTTTAGCACATGAGAAATTGGAGTTAAGACTGATCGTAATATGATCACATTCAAGATCGGTACTGCGAGATATCGAAAGAAGACACGTGGTGGCTCCGGCCCTGCGGCGACAGAACCTTTATCGAAACTCAGCTTCCTGGTCCTAGACCTCAGGCCAGAAGGTAGGACATGCTTTTGTATTTCCCGCAAAGGTCCACATTCAGCTATGTATGGGTGCCAAGTGTGTGGTCTTTAGGTGTGGAGGCCTGTTGGTTTATCCTAGCAAAACAGTGCAGAGAGTATGAGGTTGAATTTTAAGGGGATAATTTTGTGTTTTTTCATGATTAACTATGAGAAGTTCAAAAATGTTGATTTTTAAATCTTTTATTATTGTATGCTCTCTTTCATTTATCTAACTAGCCTAATAATCCCTTACTATCCCTTAATGCTTACCGTCCCTAAAGATATTAAACCCCAAACTGCCCATACATTCTGTCGTTTCTTGATGCATAATAAATGGACTACTCTTTAATGCTACCCTGATTCATAATAGCCCTGAACTACTCCTTAGTGCTACCCTAAAATCCCGTAATTATCCATTAACGCTAGCTTGACCTGAATCATTACAATTCATTGCTAGTCTCCTGACCCTTATTTTAGATGCTCCTGTCTACTTTGGGAGGATGGCCCTTAGCCCTGCTACGAGTACACTTATGTTTCTTGTATAATGCATGAAAGCCACTACTTATTTTCATTCTATTTTTTCAGTCAACAATGTTTTTCACACCAATGTTTTTCAGTCTACTTTTTCCGTACCATGGGGCAGATTTACGTTTCCTGGCGCATCCCTGCAAATCAGCAGGGATGTGCCAGGGAAGATGCGTCACGCAAGTTTGCCCATGCGCCATTGCAGATGCGCCGCATTTGCAATGTGGTGCATCATGGCGCAAAGACAAGCAGATGCGTGACGCATCTGCTGGCGTAAGGTTGGCGCAGTGCTGAAGTTGTGTCGCAAGCGTGACGCAACTCCAGCACTGTTCCAACCTGCCCTATCCCTAACATGGTGCGTCACGTCTTACGCCTGCTTGAAGCAGGCATAAGGATTTGACGCACCAGCGTCGGAAAAGTGACTGCGTGAAATTTCGTAGATTTCACTGCGTCACTTTTCCGAGGGTTTTGTCGACGTAACGCCCACCCTGCATACATTAAACCTGACTCAGGTTTAATGTGGCGCAGGGCTTTACAACGTGACGCATCTTCCTAGATGCGTCACGTTGCAAATCTGTCGCAGCATGGCGCTAGCTTTGCGCCGCCGCTGCGTCACAAATGTGATGCAACGGCAGCGCAAAAGTGGCGCACAGGGCTTGTAAATCTGCCCCAGAGTATGTACAGTGAGTAGGATATATAAAATCTATCTAATGTGTTGTGACAGTGTGACTCCTGTCCATTTAGTAATAGGATCACTGATATGACTAGCACTGTCTAAAGGATGTAATTATAGTCTGTCTTGTGTGTAGAATACCTCCATCCATATATTTTTTGAATTTGGAAATAGTCTAACTGCAATGGTAAACTCTTAATTGGAAAAATATACATTTATTTTGCTGTGCTTGGTACAGACGGCTGCTGGATATATCAGAGATCTGCATAGAACTCTTTTAAAGGGTATTGCTCAATGCAAGTCGTATGCTTTTTACAGAAAATTTCAACATGTTTTGTATTATTTGCCATCTAAATTCAAGTCCAAGAGTATAAGTACTTTGTTTTTGGTTTACTCCTAACATATACTGATTTTATCCTTCTAATAGTAATTCAAGGACCCCATAATTGGAATATACCCTTTAAATTCTAGGCAGATCACTGAATTGACATGCTTAAGCTTTTCAATCGCCACTGGTGTTGTGCATGCAATGGCACCTAGCCTCAAAGCTTACATCATATTTTAATTATTAACAGGATCCCAGGAGGAATTCTGAACTAGTTACAAGGCTATACCGCTTGGGGGACAGCTGTACGTGCTGCTGCAGTTGCATTCCTGTCAGAATGAGGATGGATGACTAATTGCTGTTACTATTGTGTGCATGACAATTCATATTAGTGTATTCATTATTTTGCGTGATATAGTTTTTGTGTCTTCAACCTAGGGAATATTTAAAAACAGGTTAGGTTTTCTATTTCCAGTCTGATCTATTGCTAGATACAATGAACACAGTTGACATTTTACTCGTAAACCCCTTTTTGGGCTTGACACATGCTGATAAACTGCAAGTGAAAACATTAGGAGCTGATAAACCTGAAATTAAAATTGAGCAGTCTGCAAAAGATAGGGGACAGGGTTATACACGTCGGTTTACCAGAACATGGTATGATAGGATAGAGTGGCTTACTGGTAGCGCTTCTAAAAATGCTTTATTCTGTTTCCCTTGCTTACTTTTTGGAGGTGAAGTTGCCTGGACAAAAACAGGAGTTACATAACATAACATAACACGTGTATTTGTAAAGCGCACGTTCACCACTACGGGTATCTTGGCGCTGAATAACAGATGTTTTATTGTTACCCAACTCAATGGTACTCATTTTATCGACCTCAGATGGATGAAAGGCTGAGTGGACCCGCCGGGATTTGAACCTGTGACCATGAGGTCGAACACAGGCCCCTGCAGCAGACGCATTAGTCCACTGAGCCACCAGACCCGGTTTTCAGTTACAGACCTAAAGCATCTGGCTGAAAAAATAAAAAAACATGATTCCTGTAAATCTCATTTGACAAATATGTTGAAATTATCTCTTTTCGGAAAATCGGACATTGTACAGCAATTGAACGAAGCATACCGTGTGGGAGTAAGAAAACATAATGCAGAAGTGGATAAAAACCGATACATTTTATCAAAATTGATTGACTGTATTCGTTTTTGTGGTGCCTTTGAATTGGCATTACGGGGCCATGATGAAACTGAAGAGTCTCTAAATCCTGGCGTGTTCAGGGGCCTTGTTGATTTTGTCTCCAGCATTGACAGTGCTATGGAAACACATTTAAGAACAGCCACAGTGTTTAAAGGCACGTCTAAAACTATTCAGAATGAATTGCTGGACTGTATGCTGGAAGTGATAAGAGAATATATTACACAGCAGTTGAGAAGCACTGATTATGTAGCTATCCAAGCTGACGATACAACTGATGTCTCTACTAAGACACAGTCAGTTCTAGTCTTCCGCTACATTGATGGAAATTGCAAGGTAGCTGAACGATTTTATTGTTTCACACATCTAAAAGACTCATCTGCAGAAACAATTGCCTCAGCCATTCTTAATGAATTAAACATTGTTTTCCCTGACCAATGTGCTAAAGGAAAACTAATTGCTCAAAGCTACGATGGGGCCAGCGTCATGCGTGGTGCAACAGGTGGGGTGCAAAAGAAAATCAGGGATGTTTACCCAAATGCACATTATATTCATTGCTATGCCCACCAACTTAACCTAATTATGGAACAGGCTTCCTCCAAAATATCTAGAGTTAAAATTTTCTTTTCAGAGATTGGAGGTATAACAGCATTTTTTGCACGTTCCCCGAAAAGGACTGATATTCTTGAACAAATAGTTTCAAGAAGACTTCCAAGAGGGTCTGCAACTCGCTGGAACTTCAATATTCGAGCAATATTGATAATTTATGAATACAGAGACGATCTTCTTGAATGCATGTCAACCATTGCAAACAGTGGTGATTTTGAGTCAAATACTATATGTGAAGCTAAGGGATTTAGTAGAACATTAGATGATAGAGAGTTTATATTCTTTCTGTTTCTTTTTCACCGTATAATGCCCCAGGTAGACATTTTATATAATCAATTGCAAAAGCGAGACATTGACACTGTATATGTCCAGAAAGCTACTACAGACTTTGTGACAAGCATCACCAAAGTACGGGAATCCATTGACAGTTTGGATTCTACACTGCCACAAGAATGTACATTTGTAAACCGAAGACTGCAAATAAATACTTTGACCCAAGAAGCAAAAGAAGTCTGTGACATTATTGTGGTCCATGCCAGAGAGCGCTTTGCATTCACAAAGCATCTTGTAAGTGCAACACTATTGCGAAGTGACCTTTTTGAAAGACATGACAAATCTTTCCCAGCTGAGGCACTCGCAGAAACGATAGAAGCCTACCCTATGTTAGACAAGGCTAGATTGCGTACAGAACTTTCGGTCCTGTATGGAAGACGTGACTTCCGTCAAACTACTGGTGGTGCCATGGCTTTATTTAGCTTTTTGTGTGAAAACAACTTAGAGAAATCTTTTTCTGAGACCATAAAGCTTTTAAGAGTTGTCATTACTACACCCATGACAACAGCAGAGTCTGAGAGATGTTTTTCCACACTAAAGAGGGTAAAAACGTTTTTGCGAAACACTATGACTCAAGCTAGACTTAATGCATTGGCTATGCTGTCAATGGAAAAGGAGCTAATAAAGGAAATACCAGAATTCAACAAAAGAACAATTGAAAAGTTTGTTCATATTAAAGATCGACGAGCAAACTTTCTATATAAATAGAAAATATTAATCTGATGTGTAATCATAGTTTCAGGTGTTTATAGCTCGGTTTGTTTTGTTTGATAACATTAGGAAGTACTGTTGGACATGTTTTCATATTTTATTATTTTTTAAAATATTTTTGTTGTTAGTGTTTAAAAATATGTTGGTTTTGAGGGTATATGTCTTTATATGTACAACATTTAGTTATTTTCGTAATTTATTTTTATTTAACTGTTTTCTACTGTACTAACAGGGACAAGAACCCTTCTACCTGTGATTGACATGCAAAGTATTTAAATATTATTATTATTTTTTTAATTGTTTAAAAATATCATATTGGTTTTGAAAGTTCTTAAAATGTACATTTATTTATTTTCATAATTTCTTTTAATTCAATTTTTTCTGCTGTGCTGGCTGAAGAGCACAAGGACCTGAGTGTGGCATGCAAAGAATTTATATAGTGTTATTTAAAATAATTGTGTTTGTGTTTACAAATATCATATTGGTTTTGAAGGGATATTTCTTAAAATATACATTTATTTATTTTCATATTTTATTTTTATGTAGCCATTTTCTACTGTACTGACAGGCACAAGGGACTGAGAGTGGCATGCAAAGTATTTAAAAATAAAGTAAAACGTTTTTACCTAGCCTGCTTATACATATAAAGTTTGTGTTATTTCTTTCTAAAATAAATTAAAGATTGTTGATGGATATTTCTTATATTTTAAGCAATGCATATTACACTCATTTCATAACTCATTTTTATTTAGTGGTTTTCTAAAATACTGATGGACCCAAGGGCCTCAGAGCGCTATATGAACTATTTTAAGTACAATATTTACTTCATTTTGCAAAATTGCCTCGCTCAAAAATGCAAAGCTTTTGCTGACTTCCTAAAAATTAAATGTTTGTTTCGAATGGATATTTCTTATACTTGTAGCTATTTAATGTCATAAAGATTACTGGGCAATCAACATTGAATAGCTGATGCAGAAAAGGAAGTGGCCAGCCTTCATTTCGGGTAGGAACAAAATTACAAGTGTGTTTCTTTGCGGATGTTTATGCACCTATGTTAGGTGTTTTCTATTGGAATGGGTAGAGACAAAGCGGTTTTGCTTAGTACCCCTAGCCCTCTTCAGAAGTCAGACTTGCTTGGCAACACAGAAATTCTCTGAAATAATGTATGAGTTTTCTTTTATGAATGCCTAGAAGAACTGATTTTTCAGTCCATTTATCACATAAATAGTGCTGAAAATTGCACCAAAAAATGCCAATTTTTAAAAAATTTCTTCACGGGGGGAGAACCCCCCGAACCCCCCTTATTGCCGTCAGGCGCGCTCGCGCGCTCCCGTATGTTCATGCCTTTTGAAATACGCCACACCAGTTTAAAATTCCACCAGCCGCCACTGATTGAATGAACAACATAATGTGGCTAAAAAGAAAAAATCTTCTGGTAAGATCACAAAGCAATTTATTAAAAATGTTTGTAGGACCAAACAGAATGTACAGAATGTTGAAACCTCTGAGAATGCTTCAACTAGAAAAAATATTCAAAATAAGAGGAAAAACAAATAAGCAAATGGTCAGTCAAAGGAAATAAAGTATGGTAAAAGATGGCAAAATCAGTATAAGGAAATACGCAAAAAAATATTTTACAAGAGAGTAGTACATAATTTGCTGAAAGATGTGAAGAAATATAAAAAGAGAGCTCTATTTTATAAAAAGAAGAAGCATATTGAAACCATTGTTGAAAAGGCTTTTGAAGTAAAAAGGAAACTATTCATTTTAGTATTAAACAGAATTCGATCACTAGATAAACCAATCCATTTAATGAAGGCCAAAAGTAGGAGGAAAAGAGTAATTAATAGAAAAAAGTTTTGTAATGTTTTTTTGGGAGAATGGAAACACAGTTCCAGTTCAGAGCCTTTCTTTAATGAAGAGAGTTATTTACAGAGCAATAAATTATTGTATGCAGTTGACACCAGTGGTCGAGGTTATGAGGTTAGAGATGGTTGTCCAATTGACAAAGAGAAAATGGTTGAAAGAAATGCAGAAGAAGTGATAGCTGATGAAGTTCTATGGAGACGTCCTAAACACCCTGTGTACACTTGGGATTGCAGTAGTATTTGTAGTGTACGACAAGAATCTATTGATAAATTATGTAGTTTTTTACGAGCATATAGTAAAAAAAGTGTTAAACAAAAGATTAAGGTGTTGCAAGGACTAGACCCTTGCAGAGTGAGAAAAAAATACTGGTTTGCAAGGTCATTCTCTGGCTTGTCTTTCTAGGAAAGTTTGTCAAAGTGTTTTTCACCATTTCAGGATGTTGGCAGTACATCATACTCAAATGCGGAAGTTAGTGAGAAGATTGTATTATGCAAAAAGTCCAGTAGTAAAGTTAAATGAGTTGAACAGTGCTCTTTTGCGTGGGTCAGTATCAAATGTGAAGAAGGTTTGTGATGATATTGAGTTTTGTTACTTTGGTCCTCAGCAAGAGAGTGCAGAAACTGACACATTAGTAGAACAAAATGTTGAAGACAATGTAGAACCCGTGATTACAAAAACTTTTGAGGATGAAATCAAAAAGTTTAAGGTAATTTCAGGTGAAAGACCAAATGTTTCTTGTATTTGTTGTCGGCGAAGTCACTATAAAAATCAGTAGGGGTGTCAATCTGTATTTAAAAAGTGAAATAGAAGATAATGATAAGTGGAAGGAATTTGCAACTTATTTGTTGGTAGAGGATTGTTTTGATTTGGGATCTGAGCAGCGTATTTACAAATTAGATGAGAATAAAATGCCTGCTAGCGATGTTCATAATAATCTAGAGTTGGTTGCTATTCCTCCAGAGCTGATAGATTTAAATACGTATGAGTCTATTCTCATTCAATGTGTCTACCCGTTTCAGGCTATTGTTAGTAGGGAGCTTAAAACAGGTAAATTACCTCCATCAGAGTTACAAAGAGGATTGAAAGGAAGAGTTGTGTATTTACCGTTAGATTTAAGGAAAAATATTGAAACTATTGGTGTAGACCATGCAGAAAATGAACCACTAGTCATTCTAGTTAATGGTGTTCCTACTAAGAATAAGAAAATCTGGCAAGATTTAGTGGATGTTAGAAAAGTGCAAAAGGCATAATTGTATCTGATAAAAAATAATGAATACTATAGAAATGTGTTTGTAGGAGAAGAAGAAATAGATTTAGCAGAAGATACTGAAACATTAAGTGGACAAATTGAAAAAGTGGACATGTCCAGATGTGAAGAAATCTATGAACATTACAGTGTACATCCACTTCATTCCAAAGAGGTGATGGGGAATACGATTGAGTTGTTCCAAATGAAAAAAGCAAGAGGAAGTCCCATGAGTGTATGGGAAGAGAGTTTGGAAGCTCGTTGTTTCCCGCAGTTGTTTCCAACAGGAAAAGGTGGACGATATGATGAACGTCCTGTGCAGATTCCTGCATCTGAATATCGGACAACAAGATTATATGCAGAAGATCCAAGATTTCGACAATGTATCCCTCATATGTTTCATCTTCTGTTTGAAAGTGACGTGTCTGGACTTTCATATGCAGTAAATCACATTTTTAAAAAAGGAATGCATCTGCAAAATGTAACTTAAAAGGATTTTATGGATAAAGTGCATCCGAGAGATGATCATTTAGAATCTCAGTTGATTAATCTGATGGCATGTCAGTGTGGTACTAATGAATTTTGGTACCGTCGCCATGGAGAACTGAAATGTATGCTACGGAACTTGTGAACTCCTACATGGTTTGTTATACTAAGCTGTGCTGAGTATGCTTGGGATGATTTACTTGAATTTCTTCAAGAGGCAAATTCCAAAATAAAAATTATTGAATACAAGACACCTGGAGAATTGTGCTCTTTGGATCCTGTTAATGTATGCAGATATTTCAATCATAGATTTGAAGCTATGATGTCTTTCATCTGCTATAAAAAGAATCCTCCTCTTGGAGAAGTTGAGGATTTCTTTTGGAGAAAGGAGTATCAAGCAAGAGGTGCTCCTCATATACATATGTTGTTATGGATCAAGGACGCCCCCAAATTTGGAACAGATTCAGATGATACTGTTTTGTCTTTCATTGAAGATTATGCCACATGTGCTGTACCAAATAGCAGAGAAGATAAAAACTTAAAACAACAAGTCTTACGATTCCAAAGCCATAGGTGTGGAAAATACTGTCAATGAAAGTACAAGTCAAAGGATAAGTTCTATACCAAATGTCGTTTTGGATTTTCACGTCCTGTATTTTCCAAAGGAAGAGTGAACAGTTTTATGTCAGCTATGCGACATACCATCACAAGAAAGTCTCCCAAAAATACCTACAACTTAAGAAGAAGCGAAGAATCAAAATACATAAATGACTACAATCCAGTTATTTTATCCATGTGAAATGCTAACATGGATATTCAGTATGTTGCGGACAATTCCATTGCTGTTGCTCGATATGTAACGTCCTACATTACTAAATCAGAAACGACGGAATTGAAAGAAATGTGGGAAGAGATTTCTCACGAGAAGACTCTAAGTAAGAAATTATACAGTTTCAGTTTGAAGATGTTATCGCATCGTGAAATTGGAGCATATAAATGCTCAGATCGGTTATCATCTGCAAGTCTATATTCCAAAAGTAGAAGAATCATTTGGGTGAGTCTAGGTCTTGCAGCAATGAGAAACCGGGTACTGAAATCTGTTCAAGAAATTGAATATTTAGCAGAAAAAGAACCAGAAAGTACAGATATTTTGAAAACGAATATGTTGGACACATATTACCCAAACAGAATTCATGATCTTGAGAACATGTGTTTCTATGAAGTGCTGCAAAATTACACTTTTAAACGGAATACTACAGAGAACATCAATGATGGAAAATATGCAGTGATTGGTTCCGAAGGATGTCTGGTGAAACAAAGGAAAGGAAATTTAATTAATCACAGGAAACTGAGTTGCGACACTGCGGACAAAAGGGAATTTTACTATTTAGCCCTTTTGCAAATGTTCAAACCGTGGCGTTCAGAACTGGAATTACTTGGAGATTTCCAGAGCTATGAAGATTCATTTAATGCTTGTAAAGATAGCATACAATGCAGTGCATTTGCAAATTATGTGAAAATGTTGAATGATGAAATTGATCAAGAAGCTACAATTGCAGCTGAGATTGCTAGACAGTTCTCAAGAGAGTCAACGTTCTGCTGCACTGAGTAAAGATCCACCAGGAGAACCAATTGTTGAAAATGAAGCAGCGATTGCCATGAATGAGGTGGAAACAGCAATGTATCAATCTCAAGAAGATGTAATACAGTTAGGAAACTTGGAAGAACAACTCAATGTTGAACAGAAACAAATATATCAACAAGTGAAAGAGCAGATTGACCATGGATTACTTCATGAAAAGAAAGGGTGCTCATGTACATCATTTCAACCTATCCGAATGTATGTGAGTGATCAAGCTGGAACAGGAAAACGTTTCTTAATTAAAGTAAATACAAGTTATCTGCAGACAACAACTGAGTCGCATTTGTCTTGTGTTGTCACTGCTCCAACTGTGTTGGCAGCACATAACATTAAAGGAATTACTTTACATCGTTAACTAATGCTACCAGTAGAGCATGAGAACAAATTGGAATACCACAAGCTATCTGGAGAAGCTTGTTGTGAAGTTTCAAGAGTCCTGAAGAAAATGAAACTTCTCATTATTGATGAGGTAAGCATGGTCTCAAACTTGATGCTTGCCTTTGTGCATTTAAGAATGCAGCAAATTCTTAAAACAGAGAATGATGTGTTATTTGGAGGAAAACACGTCATAGTTTTTTGAGATCTACTGCAACTGACTCCGGTAAAAGGACAACCGGTATTTAAAACACTTGCACATGAAGATACCAGAAAGTCTCTTGGTAGTGTTGGTAATGTGAACATTTGGACTTATTTTGAATACAAAGAACTGACAACAAACATGCGACAGGCAAATGATGCTGAATATGGAAGTATTCTTCAAGATATAAGAATTGGAATTCTGACAGAACATGGCAAACAAGCTTTGGAGAGTCGATTACTTTGCAATTTGTTTCCAAATGAAAATGTAGCTCCTGAGAAAGTGTACATGAAAATTGCAGAAAATAAATCAGTGATCTGCTTAATGCCAAAACTGCGCGAGTGTTCTATATCAACGAAGAACTATTGAAACTGGAAAATGAAGAAATTATAAAAATGGAAGCCATCGATAAAATAGAGCATGAAGGAATCACTATTATTTTGACGGGAAAGTTGAAAACAAAACAGGATTCTTTAGAAAAAAACAATATCTAAAACAGCTGGTTTGGAAAAGACACTATATGCATATGTAAACTGTCGGGTAATTTTAAGGCGTAATTTGGATGTAGAAAAAGGTTTAGTTAATGGAGCAATGGGTAAAGTGGTGGATTTAGTTAATTATCAGAAAGAAGAAGGAATTGAATTTTTAAAAATTAAATTTGATCAGATTGAAGAAGTTAAAGAAATTGGTCGTTGTTCAGTTCGTTTTTTGCTTGTTAAAGATTTATATGTCCATAGGAAACAATTTCCATTTTCTCTGGCATATGCAGTGACTATTCATAAATCTCAAGGATTAAGTGTAGACAGTGCATTGGTGAACATTGGATCTACCGTATTTAAAAAGGGTATGGCATATGTTGCTTTGTCGCGAGTCAGAACATTATCTGGTTTGTTTTTGATTGATTTTGATGAGACAAAGGTTACTGCAGATGCAAACTGTGTAAAAGAGTATAATAGGTTAAGAAGGGTGTATGCTCCCAATTTAGGTCAATATCCTGTATTTGAAAAGCGTGTGGTTGGTCGAAAAAGAAGGTTTGAGAATATCTGTACTGAAGGTGTAGAGAAGGGAAAAGAACAAGATAATGTTGTGATTGCAAGTAAAAAGACAAAGGACACTATTGATGAGATTGTTGGTTATCAGTTTGAAAATAGTTCAGGTATCAACTGCTATGCTAATGTAGTGGTTAATGTTGTTTTTTATCTTGAAGGTTTGCAAGAACAAATTATGCAGAATCAGCAAAAAAGATTTTGTTCTCTGTTGCATTCTGTTTATGAAAAATTGACAACAGATACAAGTAAAATACAATCTGTTTCAGATGTTCGTAATCTTTTGGATGTGTGTTCTGGTTCTACACAATTTACACAAAATATCCAACAAGATGCTCAGGAATTTTTAATGTATATGCTTACCATTTTTGAAAATGAAGGTGTAGAAATAGAAAATATTTTTGGCCTTTCTTACAAATGGGAACAGCAGTGTGAAGATTGCATGTATACATGTACCACTAATGTAGACACTGAAAGATTTCTGTATTTAACATTACCAGACTGCAAATCAGTGTCTTTCAATAAATTAGTTAAAGGTGCAAATCAAAACATGGAGTGTAGCCAATGTAAATCAGAAATGTTATCCTCATTATTTTTAACAAAATATGGACAATACTTAATTTTAATGTTGCAACGTTGTAGAGCTGATGGAAGAAAATTGGATACTTTAATAAAGCAATTTGTAGCAACACAACTATCAATATCAGGAAGGACTTTTTTTTTAGCAAATGAAATAATTTTCCATGATGGTCCTTCCACAACATCTGGACATTACACTGCCTATCTAAAATGTGACAAAGGCTGGACACTTTGTAATGTTTCCCAGTTGGTTTTCAAACAACGTATGCCTAGGGAATTACCAAATTCCTACCTAATATTTTTAAAGTCAAAGTTTTAGGAAGATAATTCACTCTCTGAGGAATTTATTATTATAATTTAATAGGATTATCATTGGACAATTTACATAAAAAGAAGTGCAAAAATACCATTTGGCCTCAAGGAAAGGTATATGTTTGAATTATGGACTTTTTCGTGCTCATTGACTCGGTGAATATTTTAAAGCGACAACATTTACAGTTTTTATAATTTAAGGTTATAAAATTTTGTTAGCCATAAGCATTTCATATATGTGTGATTTGTATTTTCTGGTAATTTACTGAGAATAGCATGTTGGTTTTTTTTTAACAATCTTTCTGAATATTTTTTTTTTGCCCGCTGTTAAGTGATGAGTACGATTGAAATCACTATTTCTAGTGAAATTCAATATATTCTGAGAACAGCAAAAAAGGCAAACAAATTAGTTTGTTTAAATTATGCTGTGTGTAAAGAATTTATTATTACATGTTGTAACTATTTTTTCTTTTCTTTCACAGATCCTAATTCTAAAATAAGCAATTTACCCCAATTTACATTACAAAAAAAATCTGAAAAAAATGTGTACCATTTTTAATTTCTATTACTGTGAAGGTAAGTTTAACTAAGTATTAATATGCAGAATGGACAGATCTGCAAGAAGCTACAAATTTTGAACACGTTTTTAAAAACACTCTGTTTATACCTATGTAGTTTTGAAATCTCTCTGTTATCGGATATCATGTGACCTCCAAAAAAACAGATTTGAGTGGTTCATAATATTTCCCATTGTACCTATTGAAGGACCACAATCATTTCAATCATTCTTCTTTGAGCATCTTTGCAGACAAAACTCTGTGCTTACCTTCTATCATTCGCAAGCAATTTTAAAAACTGAAATATGTCACTTTTTGTAACATAGTTATTGCGCAAGACACTCATATTCATATTTACAAAGAGAGGAAAAGGCACTCTTTTTCTACTCCATGTAAATACAACCTCATCATACACACCACTTTGCGTTGAAAGGGTGTTCTACAAGCGTTGTTGTGCGTGATTGCACTGAATACTCATAGAACAAGACACATCTCCAGATTTATCATAAATCATGAATCTCGATATGTGTGTGAATGCTGCACCATTCTCCAATTGGTGTAGGAAAGGACAACAAGGAGAATTGTTTTTAATTCTCCTCATTTTTTAATCTTCAAAGCATGCTAAAATGTTCCGCATACATTGAAGGAGAATAATGCGTTTTCTGATTGTTTTTGTGTAGGAAGGTGTGTCTTCCTGCATAAAAACAAACACCACATGACACAGATATCCTTGCACCATGGTGCAAGGGTGCCTGTGTCACCACATGGCTGCAGTTTAAGCAGCCGTGCAGAGCGAAGCATAGATTTGCAACATATTTATGTACATATGTTGCATCCCTGTGCTTCGGAAGTACTACAGCACACTGCAGTTATAGAGGTTACAGTGTGATGCTGCAGCACTTCATCATAGTTCTACACTTATACATTCACCATATGCTACTAATGCATTCATTCAGTCAATTACATACTACACATACATTCATCTAAACTTTCACACACTAACAAACAAATATAGCTCTTTTTTTTAAACCAGGAAAGTTAGTTCTTAGAAGAACTTTTTTTTTCTTTTATATTTTTTGGGGGTTTTTTGAACAATTTTTGATTTTTGGGGGTTTTTCTTGAAAAAAAAAGGAAAAAAACAGAACTGAAGGGACAAAACAATGAACTTCAGGGGAAAAAAAAACTAGCAATGATGACTCTCTTGCTTTCGGCAGATAAGATCAATTGACTGCTCTCCATAGCATAATACAGCATTGCATTTTATGCAGAGCACTTTTAGGGTTTGAAACTGTGGACGGATGTCCAAATTTTGCACAGAAGGATCCACCCTTGAAGTGCTTGGCTGCGATGGATCTGATGGAGCAGGGACAACTCTCATTCTGCGGCATTCCTCCCGAGCAAGGTTCACCGGATGGAGGGTCCTCAGATGCTTCATCATACTTGCTGTTCCGCAGGAATATTTTTTGTTCGGATCCCCACGGGACAGCACTCTCTGGCGGATCTTGCAGGTTACTAAGGTGGCATTGGTTTTCGTTTGCCCCTCAGGAAAGGTGAAAAATTTCCACACCACAGATGAATATCTTGGTGGGCGTGGTGGTTCTTCCAAAAAAATCATCCTCAGATGAATGAGGAGATCCTGGAGATGCCTGCTGCCCTGAAGCCATTGTTTAAAAAAAAAAAAAAGTTAGAGCTAAGTGTAAACTTAGTCCAAAAAAGGTTCTTCTCTGCAAAGAGATGCTCCTCCAAAGAAGGTCAAAGAAGAATGATTGAAATGGGTGGGGTCTTTCAATAGTTAGAATAGGAAGTGTAATGAACCAATCAAATCTCTTTTTTTCAGGTTACATGGGATCCGCGCACCGTGCGCATAGGCAGCACGCACCGAGCGCGCATCCGCGAAATTGAATTTAAAAGGAATATAGGATTAGAAGTAAAAATATATTACTTTTATGAGTAGTTTAGAGTTTGTCTTCAATTAATATTCACATGAAATACATATATATATGTTTTTATAAATGTAAAATATTTCCCGGGATTCGCGCACCCACCGCATCATACACGCACATGACATATCGCGGAAGCGCGCAAGCGTCGCATAACGTGCATCGTACGTGTCGCGTATAGGCTTGGAGTGGCGTACCGGTCGCATTACAATTGCGCACCGAAATACGTACCCAACGCATACCGTACGCGAATGCTTTCGCGCAGGGATCGAGAAAGGTGCGCATAGGGTGCGCGAATCCCCCCAAAAATGGAAAAAATAATAATAATAAAGTATTGAAAATATAGTTTAAAAAATATTTAAAAAAATATATTTAAATATTTTTAAAAAATGTACAATTTTTTTCAAAAAACCCATTAGAAACAAATGATATTTTTTAATTTTTAAAAGAGTTAATTGTAAAAATAAGTTAAAAAAATGATGATGAAAAAATAATTTAAAAAACATAATTAAAGGAATTGACACACTGAAATAGAAAAATTTAGAAATCCAATGAAAATCATTAAACATCATAGCTTTAGAGATAAGTTATAGATAGGAATTAGCATTTAAAAAACCTTTGAAATTCACTGAAAAAACCATAGGTTTCATGCACGTTATATTTAGGAATTGGCATTTAAAAAACTGTAGAAATTCACTGAAAAAAACATAGGTTTCAGGGGTGTTATAGTTAGCTGGACATTTCCCTCGTACAAAACCCTAGAAATTCCCCCGTTATAGTTAGTTCAGCTAACTATAACTCGCGCCCCCGCAATGCACTGCTGATGATGTCACATATTACATCACTCATGACATGGTCAGTGACATCACTGATGACATCACTGATGACATCTCAAATGACATCTCAAATGACATCACTGATGACATCACTGATGATGTCATTCATGTGATCATTTGATGCTTCTTGTCACACTCAATATAACCTTTCATACACCCACTCTAAATTACATACTGCCACTCTCAAAACCATAGACAATCCAACACCAATAAGTACATACCCCATCACTGACTCTTAGGTCTAAACACTCATCCACTCACTCATCTGTACAGTCACTCATACTTATGGTCATTCAGTACAGGACTATCATATGCACTCATACACCTAAATAGACACTCCCACACTGCTATTCATCCATAGAGTTACTCACACATATACTCAGTCATCCAAGTAATTAATCACACTGCCATTTACTCACCTATACAATTATACACTCAGAAGCTCAAATACAAATACTAGCAAATTTTTATGGTCTTATACAATCAATGATACAAGCATGCACTCATCCATACAGCCACTCACACTATCACACACTCTCAGTTATAGTTATTTCTGTACTCCAACATACATATATACTGCCGTTCACATATGTAGTAAATTACACATGTACTAATTAAATATGTATTCACTCACTAACACAACCATACATACACTCACCCACCCATACAGTCCATCACAGTTGCACTCTTAAAACCATGAACCCACTGAATCACCCACTCACACATCTATGCACAGAGTCACACACACTCCACCCACTCAAACACTCAGGCACCCATACAGATACTTAGACAACCAATCAATAACCCATATAGACACTCATGTAGCTGTTCACAAACCCATGCAGCTGCTTACACACCAACAGACAGACAGATACAGACATTCACACAGTTTAGTCACTAGTTCGCAATTACATAGATTTAATCACTCACTTATAGAGTCAGTCACGCATCTACTAAATCATCCATTCACACACTTATACACTCACTCATTCTTCCATAGGCCTTTCCCTATATAAATAACCCATATGTAAACTTTAAAGAAACACACAGTCACTGGACACCTCTGAAACCTATGTTTTTTTCAGTCAATATATATATATATATATATATATATATATATATATATATATATATATATTCTGTGACTGGCAGTCTTTTACAGTATGAGTATTCACTCTAATGCTTCCTGCTCTAGTTTCTTTGTTTTTCTTCCTTTCTTGTATTTATTAATTTTCTTCATCCCTATTTATGCTTTTTAATTTTTATTTTTATTTTTTTTCCCTTTAACTTTAGTCATTGAGAGTGTGTTATTTGTGGACAAAAAATGAAGTATTGTTGTCGTTTCTTTCCAAAACATGCGAGCCGTGGTTAGGGTTTGAGAATTAGCATTCTAGCATTCAGGGGCACTAGCCGTGTATTTCATTTGCTATGAATTGTTTTGTTGCATTTTATGTATCAATTTGTTCCATCAACCCGGTTACTTTTGTTTCCGACTGATTTTCGGCATCTCTTTGAGTAAACACACTCTAAGTTGCAGTATTTCAGTTATGTCTATTAACACTGAGCATTGTGATTGGGTGAATCTTATTTTAAATTGGATGGTCCGGCACCAGCGCGTCAGGTGATCAAGATCGCGGAGGCGATCGAAACGCGTCTGAGGCGGACACTTGTCTGACAATGAAATAAAACGTCAGAATTGAAAAATTTGGAATCGTTTGCTGTCTTTACTTTTGGACGTCAGCATTGTGCGTGGTGAAGAGGTCCTTACCTGTTTGCAGCTCCCTTTGTCTTACTGGGGAGTTCAGGACTTTGTTTATATATATATATATATATATATATATATATATATATATATATATATATATATATATATATATTCACTGAAAAAAACATAGGTTTCACACATGTTATAGTTAGTGGAAATTTTACTGATAAAAAACCAATGAAATTGCCCCGTTATAGTTAGCGCAGGCAACTATAACTCACGCGACCACAATCCTCTGCTGATGCTAATACTGTATTTAGACACTTATTTGCCCATGTCTTCTTCCATACATTTTTAGCTATACATATATTACAAATATTTTTTTTTCATAAAGACACATATGTCATCAGCAGAGGATTGCGGTCGCGTGAGTTATAGTTGCCTGCGCTAACTATAACGGGGCAATTTCATTGGTTTTTTATCAGTAAAATTTCCACTAACTATAACATGTGTGAAACCTATGTTTTTTTCAGTGAATTTGCAAGGTTTTTTAAATGCTAATTCCTAACTATAACGTGTGTGAAACCTATGGTTTTTTCAGTGAATTAGTACGGTTTTTTAAATGCTAAGTTTTTTTCCCTTATAATAAGCCCTGTACATTTGGTGGCCTACGGCCACCAAAAGCACAGGGGGTGGGGTAAGTGTGGATAGTGTTTTTTTCCATTGTAATAAGCCCAGCACATTTGGTGGCCTTCGGCCACCAAAAGCACAGGGGGTGGGGTAAGTGTGGATAGTGTTTTTTTTATTTTTATTTTTTTACCGTACGCTTACCGTAAGCGTACGGTAAGCGTACCCCGCGAAATTGCCGAAAAAAAAATAAAACCGTTTTTGCACTTGGGGGATGTTTGGGGACTCCCTCAACATGACTATGTGGGAGGGAGTTGTCAAAACAGCCCCTTTACATGTTTTTGGGCTTCCGATTTTAAAAATCTCTCTCAGTGCGAGAGACAAAATGGCGGCCGCCGCTTCCTGGTTTCGGCCGATTCGAATGTTTACTAAGATCTAAGAGCCAATCAGAATCGCGCTCGCGCACGCCACCGTACGCTTACCGTAAGCGTACGGTAAGCGTACCGTAAGCTGGCTCAGATATATATATTGATTTAAAGGCTATTTTCTCAGAATCTACTGAACAGATTTACACCAAACCTACAAAAGGCACTTCCTTGACCTAGGGACTACCTCTCTGCCAAATTTTGAGTAATTCTGTTCAGCCATTCGGGCTGTAGCTCGTTCTAAAGGTCCTATGGAAAAATGCATGGGAAAAACGCGTTTTGGGACCCCCCTTTTATCTCAGCCCCCGCTTGACGAATCCCCCCGAGACTTTCAGGGTAGGAGCGGAGCGTAGCGCCCCACCTATTTTGAGAAATTCGCGAGGATTCGTCGACCGGCGCCAAAGTTATTCAAAATAGAATGTTGAGGTTTTCCTATGGAAACGTGGTCCTAACTATAACTACCTACTGGCTATCGCCAGTAGGTAATATATATATATCGATACCAATCCCGATAATGTAAGAGGCTGTCAATGTAGGGCGGTCCTCGCACAGGGTATCGGAGCCCTGAAATATAAAGATCCACAATTCTTCAAGCTTATAAAGAACGCCAGGACACTTTGGAAATGCAGTGAATGATACCGACTGCACCAGCAACGCATTTCAGCTTTCGCCTTGCTCACGCTGTGGCTAACGCAGAGACAGCATCTATTTTATTAAGTGTAATAAACAATGAAAAAGGACAAAAAGTTTAAAGCTCATGTCTTTACAGTTCAGTGGTGGCCATCTTAGAACAGTAAAATTTCAATAGAAATGTATCTAATCATGGCAGTGATTATTCTTCATGTTAAAGAGAACAAAAGCAGATTAAGCCCAGGTGGGCCATAAATATGAACAACAAAATAACGCTGTCATCATCATGAAACTAATTAGATTGTGACAAAAAATATATATATATATATTTTTCAAATGAAGTATCATCGTATAGGTCCTCATTGTGTATACAACAGAATACATGATATATTGTATGTTGATTGGAATTGCGCCCAAGTGGGCAAAAATGATACTCAACAACCTAATTAGAACGTTGTGTTCCCTTGTACTTGCTTCAACATGATTAGCCTGATCTGAAATACCCCATCTGAAAGATGTACAAAAAAGAGAAACATTTTTTTATGTAAAAACATTACTTGAAAAATTGTGTTAAATTGTATGTTTCTAATTTTAACACAATTTTTCAAGTAATGTTTTTACATAAATTTTTTTTTCTCTTTTTTGTACATCTTTCAGATGGGGTATTTCAGATCAGGCTAATCATGTTGAAGCAAGTACAAGGGAGCACAACGTTCTAATTAGGTTGTTGAGTATCATTTTTGCCCACTTGGGCGCAATTCCAATCAACATACAATATATCATGTATTCTGTTGTATACACAATGAGGACCTATACGATGATACTTCATTTGAAAAATATATATATATATATTTTTTGTCACAATCTAATTAGTTTCATGATGATGACAGCGTTATTTTGTTGTTCATATTTATGGCCCACCTGGGCTTAATCTACTTTTGTTCTCTTTAACATGAAGAATAATCACTGCCATGATTAGATACATTTCTATTGAAATTTTACTGTTCTAAGATGGCCACCACTGAACTGTAAAGACATGAGCTTTAAACTTTTTGTCCTTTTTCATTGTTTATTACACTTAATAAAATAGATGCTGTCTCTGCGTTAGCCACAGCGTGAGCAAGGCGAAAGCTGAAACGCGTTGCTGGTGCAGTCGGTATCATTCACTGCATTTCCAAAGTGTCCTGGCGTTCTTTATAAGCTTGAAGAATTGTGGATCTTTATATATATATATATATATATATATATATATACATATATATATATATATATATATATATATATATATATATATATATATATATATATATATATATATATATATATATTTATATATATAGTTAGGACCAAGTTTCCATAGGAAGAGCATTTTTTGTTTTGCTTATAACTTTGGCATCGTTTGATGAATCTTCATGAAATGTTCCAAACTAATTCTTTGTTCATATCAGCTCCTATGTGGGAAGTTTGGGCGTGATTCGTCAAGGGGGGGGCCGAGAAAAAAGGGGGGTCCCAAAACGTGTTTTCTCCATGTTAATTTCCGTAGGAAACTTTAGACAAGGCTACAGGTCGTACGGGTGAATGGAATTACCCCAAGTTTGGCAGGGAGAAGGGTCTTGGTCTAGAAAGCACGCTTTTGTTTATTTGGTGTAAATCCGTTCAGTAGTTTTGTGGAAATATCATAATTTAGAGATATCGATATTTGGGAATTCTGCCATCTGATTGGCTGAGGCGTTACGAGCACGAGCTTGCTGCTTATTGGTTGTGAGCGGTTGCAACTAGGAAGTGTTGGCCGCCATTTTGTGATTCCATTGAAGCGAGTAAGGGGGAAAAAGGGCAAAAAGAGTAGGAAACAGGAGGATAGGAGCACTGTAACCTCTGTGGGGGAGTGCAATGTTGCTCAGAGTGACATGGTGCCGAGATGAGATGGTGCTACAGTCAGGTATGAAACCTGGAGCCTAAACCGGGAAGTCATTGCTGTAAAGTGATGTGCTCTGGTGTTTGTAGGATACCTGTGGAAGTAGTGTTAGTAGGCGTTAGTAGGCGTTTATACCATACAGGGAGTGGGAAGCGAACTACTGAGCTCGACCGTGCGTTTATACTATACCGGAAGTGGGAAGCGAAGTACTATGCTTCGGTGGCCCTAGGCAGTGCCTTATTGGTTCTGAAATCACACAGGCCGTACTCATGGTGTTAGAAAGTGATACACTCATAGAACTCTTGCTGTTGTACAATTACCCAGGCTTCATTTATGTAATAGTCTGTTGGTTTATATTTGGTAGGTGCACCGGAAAATTAAATACAATTTCCCTTATAACCTACTATCAACCGCCGATTTTCACAATAAACTACAGACAGGTGTTGTCAGAAAAAGAAGACCCATACACTCAGTTATTTATTGGTCAACACAAATAAATGGAAATGTAACTTTATTAGAACAACAGTAAAACATGAAAGAAGTGGGTGGGACTCCTCCGGAAGCAGTGTAAAAACCTGCAAGACAAAAAAGAAACATAAGTATGTGTGCCATGTCTAAGAGAAGAAAAAGGTAGTGAAAATTAACAGAGGAAAGTGAGAATGGGACAGAGAGCGAGTGGGTGGAAGGGAGAAGGGCAGGGAGAGTGAAAAGAACAGAGTTAGGAGGAGACAGAGCACCGGCCTACTGCACCCGACCCTCACTGTTCACCACCCGTCACCCGTGTGTCTGGGACGCTGGGGTCTGCGAGAAAGAGTGCGGTCCAGCAAGTCCTTAAAATGAAACAGAGATATGAATGAGGCCAGAGATTACATTATTATCTATGTCAACATCGCTTGCCTGCAAATGTGCACCCAGGCTGCTGCACCCCAGCCCCTTTCTCCGCTCTGTGCTCAATTGCAGCTCCTGCGCGCCGAGACTTGACTGCTCACCTGCCACAACCGGTGTGTCCAAGGACGTGCCCGTGTGAGCTCCAATTCCGGGATGCTGCTATCAGGGTGGCCCAGCAGGTCGTCGGTCGGGGACGGTGTCTTGATACCACGGTGGAAGGCGTCAGAATGCCCAGAGCATCATCACGGGGTGAGCACCCGCTCTGCCCATTTTGCCTCCACTACCCAGTGTCTGAAAAGGGAGAAAAAATATAATGTTGGAAACGTCTTGAGGTAAATGAAGGTTTCTTTCAACGTTAATAGAGAACACCAGTTGAGTGCATCCTTCCTTCTTGAAGTACGATCTTTGAACTGTTAGTGGTAATCATGGTTCAAAGAGGAGTTGGAGTGCACGAGAATACAGAAGGTTAAATAATAATATGTTATGCCAACGTTCACATACAAAGGAACAGAGCGCATGCTAGAAGTATAATGTGCATGTGTAATGCAGTGGCGCAAGCCTGTGTGCATGTACACTTAGTAATCAGCGCACTACAGTGCCCCAAAAGCCAGAGCCACATGTCTGTAGGGCAGCGCTGCCCGCTGGCTCAGGCCTACAGTATGGTCCAGCAGGTCCTTAAAATGAGACAGACATGTGACTGAATGAGGTCAGAGAACACATTATTAAGCAGGGCAATATTGCTTGTTTGTACCTGCACACCCAGGCTGATGCACCCCTAGCCCTCCGGCAGAATCGCGCTCAATTGCAGCCCCTGTGCACCCAGGCCCCACTGCTCATCTGCTGTCATTGTTGTGTGTCCAAACACGACGGGCAGCAGTGTTCACAATTCAGGTGCAGTGTTGATTGCGAAGATGGTGTACGCCTCATGGATCCATTTTTTTTATTGCGCATTGTGATATGCGAGTTGGATGCGGCCATATCACCTGAGGCAGTGTAGCGTCATCGTTATCCTATTTATACGTACGCAAAGTGGGCTGGGCTTGCGTACGCCAGGCGAGCGTAGGGGTGTAAATAATAGTTCCGGGGACCTGGGCGTTGTTCAGTTCCTGCCTGGCCAGGAAGTGTACTTATGTGTGTTTGTGTTGCAGTTTTGATGTCGCAGAATGCGCAATTCACATTAATGTAGCATGTACCGTGAGGGCGGCAACTATCGCTAATGAGATGCTGTTCGAAAACATTGAATGGCCAACATCACATGTCGTTGTCAAGGTTGTGGATATGCGCAGACACTCATGTCAATGGTGTGCAGTATTATTGAAAGTGTTGCTATCGCGAAGCGCACACATGTGAATGTGCTCGGATGGAGGGAGAATCAGCAGTGAGGCTACGTCATAAATAGTGATAACGTTCATTATAGTCAAGCAATGCATGTCAAACGTGAATCTGAAAGTCTCACATATGACACACTACTATACTGGTAAAGCCTGACAACAGAGAATACAGCAATAGAAATGTACATATTACTGTTTACTGTTTGTCACATGTGATCTAGGATGTGCACTCTGTCCGTGGCTGATGATACCCCTCCGGGCCAGCAATACCCAGGCCGAAAGGCAGCACAATAATGTGCACACACACACACCCGGGGCATCGTGTAACACACATTTGATTTTTGATGTAACGTTTGAGATGCATGGCGATCACATGTGGAAGGCTAATGTACAGACCATGAATATTGATCAAGATTATCGTTGCATGTTGTGTGTAGTAGAAGATATGTGTACACAGCAAAAAATCTTTTCAAAAAAGCTCTCTAAGCAGAAGGAGTGTGTCTCATCAAACGCTGTAGAGAGAATGACAAAAGTGGGTGGGATCCTCCAACTGTTACAATGGGAAATGTTATGAACTAATCAAATGCTTTTTTTTAAGGTCACATGGCAATCGCGCATCGAGGGCACAAGGAGGCCGCACCCGACAAGATTTTGAGAAAATATATTTATCATAATATAAGTTTGTTATAGTTAGAAATATATAAATGTTTAAAATATTTTAGATTATCACTTGCTCTCATATACAGTTTAAAGTTATTTAGATATAGTTTTGAGACATAAAAAAATGAGGGAATGGCGTCCCCGGCGCGACACCATACGTCTATGATGTAACACAGGGCCTGGCAGCGTGCACTCGTCGCATACGCACCGCGCAGCGGGCGTGACCCCATACGTACATGACGTAATGCGTGGCTTGGTGCTGCGTACCCATCGGATACCTATTTAGCAGCTGGCGCAAACTCATACGTATATGAAGTTACGCGGGACGCGGTGTCACAAATTCGTTGGATACAAAATGTGCATCCTTTACGAGTTTAGCAATATGGCGGATAGGATTCGCGTGGTGATGGAGCTTGGTACACTACTACCGGTATGGGAGTGCAGTTTTCTCCCAAAAAAATATACATATTTTGGGGGGAAGATATAAAACATTACTTAATTTTTAAAGTTAAAAAAAGAAGTATAATAGAGTTCCAAAATATTACAAAAAAAATAGAAAAAATAGGTTTTATAAACATTAAAATATAAAATAAACATTTAAAAAACCTTTGAAATTCACTGAAAAAAACATAGGTTTTACAGACGTTATAGTTAGGAATTAGCATTTAAAAAACCTTTGAAATTCACTAAAAAAAACATAGGTTTCAGGGACGTTATAGTTAGTTGGACATATGACTCATATAAAGCCAGAGAAATTCGCCTGTTCTAGTTAGTTGAGCTAACTATAACTCTCGCGCCCGCAATGCACTGCTGATGATGTCACATATTACATCACTCATGAAATGGTCAGTGACATCACTGATGACATCACTGATGTATATATATATAGAGCACTCCGTAGATGAGCAGCTGCTAAATCTTCGCCACTTCACAGCATACACGGACACGGAGCAAACAAATTAGTGCAAATTATTTTATTCTGTGCAGCTTTGCCGCCATAACGTTTCGGCTCCTCCGAGCCTTGATCACATATATATATACACACACACACACACCAACTCCAGTTCCCTTCCAGTACCTGGACACCAACCCAGGGACTCCGGTTTTAATTTAAAGAGATTCTCTTTATTTTCGGTTTTTCTGGTAACGTGTTTCGCCTGTATCCACAGGCTTGCTCACTCCAACAACATATATATATCGCAGTTTTTAAATTGCGACTTCGAGATTTGGAGCATCAGAAAGATTTTTCTTCCTTCTACGTGTTCTAGATGTTCTTGTGAGTGTTTCTGTCCACTCATTGCACAAACTGGGACTGCAACAAATCGTATGAGTTGCTTTGCCTTTTATTTAGCTATCAAATGCAAAAGGATGGCGAGGCCAAGCAAGATGGCGGATTGGACGTAATCATTGATCTCTCCTGCAGGCCCCAAGCAATTCTTCTGTGAAATCCTGAATGAGAGCTTGTATGTACTCACTTTCCAACAGTACTTGACTACCCCATAGACCGGGAGCGATGTTGGCCGGTGTGCCGGTGGCGAGGAATTCCTGATGGGCTCAGTTATGGCCTCTTGGGATTGCCCCACAGCTGTTTAACTGCATCTGCAGTTGAGTCACCCCAGCCTGAGCTGGTGTGGGGGTGGGTTGAGGGGGTCTGGACTGTGG
Organism: Triturus cristatus; assembly: GCF_964204655.1. NCBI lineage: Eukaryota > Metazoa > Chordata > Amphibia > Caudata > Salamandridae > Triturus > Triturus cristatus. The sequence goes on along the minus strand of NC_140582.1, from coordinate 607,342,973 downwards.
CGCTGTTCCGCCCACCCCTTATGAGACCGAGTGAGGCATCTGGTGGCTGCGGCAGCCTGCCTGATTTGTGGGCGGGCTGGGATGAGGATCATATGATGGAGGGCAAGGTCGGCAGACGGGCCATATAGCCCCAGCAGTGTCTGAAAGGTACACCATTTTACTGGTGGGGGCAGGACACCAAACAGGGGGAGTTAGCGACTCCCACACACCTGTGCTGACAGCCCAGGCAGAGGGTTCGCTGAAGTCTTAGCAGCCCCACCTTAAATACAACAGACTGGGGTAGGTGTCTTGTTGCGTGTGATGTGGCTGGGGCTGCGCCTGGCCTGGGAACGGATCGCGGCCAGTGGAGCTGCCCGACTACCCACTGCAGAAAGAGTGGAGCAGTACAAAGAGTGTCCCATGCAGTGCGGGAACTTGCTGGATGGCTGGTGCATGTAGTGTTTTGTGAGTTAGCAGTTACAGAATCCTTTTGGCTCCTGATGGTCTCCTTAGAACTGTGATGTAAGTGTTAAAGCATAGGGAAGTGAATGCAGGTTTAGAATGTTGAGTTTGTGGTAACATGCAGAAGAATAAAGATGTGTTATAATAAGTTCTGTGTGTGGCGTAGTCATCAGCGGGTACCCAGACTGTGGAGGATGCTGCAACTGGTGAAGAGATAGGGGCTCAGTAACCCGAAGAGCAACATTGCTCTCCCAGAGAGTTTGCTGTGGTCCTGCAAATTGCTTGTGCATGCCACGTGTGCCTCAGTCAAAGTGCCAAAACAACGTTAGGTGTATGTGGAGTCAAAGCGAAACTCCAGGCTGTGTAAAGCAGTTGAAGTTAACGTAAGCTTCATTGAGAAGTCTACACATCGTTGGCCAAGAACCTGCTAATAAAGCCATAAAAGAGAGATTGCGTTACTACGCAACTTAACGCTATACATGATACAGAGTTATAATATTAAAGCTGGATGCAACCAGGTTTTGAAAGAGCAGCAAATAGCAATGGCGAATTGCAAGGTAACGCTGTGATCAGAAGGGCTGTGAGGCAGAGATCAACCAAGTGTCAGACAGTACAAAAAGATGCCTAAAGGCCAAGCGAGTCACATACCAGAAACGGTTTTCTGCTGAGTAAAGAGAGTCATCATACCACAGCGTTGAGGGAAGTGGCACCGGAAGCAGTGCTTGTGTTTACAGAGTCGCCCATACGCAAGTAGCTCACCACCAAAGCAGCTAAGTGGGGCTCAGAACAACTCAAGAGGTCTTCGAAGATCAGCATTGGAATTGTGAAAGGTTGTCTTTCCCAATGGAGACCAAGAAAAGGCCATGTTTCATATAATTATCAAAGATGGCCCAAAGGCAAGCATATCACAATGCCTCAGAGATGCTTTGCGTATACAAGATTACCAAGCAGTGTCAGAAAGAACACTACTTTCCACATCTGTAAGTTACACCCACAGTTACTATGTCGCCGCCTTCTTGAACCTACCACCAACAAAGTTGAGAGACACATATCAGAGGTAGTGCCTAAATGTCATTTAGCACTAGAAGGCCAAACATCAGTGGAGTTAGAAAATTCAGAATTCAAACAAATACTTTCATTAACTGCATTTTGAGACAAGGTACCATGGCTATTCTGATTGGAATCTGGGTGGTGAGCCACAGTATTATTCTCACATTCACCAGACCAGTTCTGAGGGGACAGCAAAAGAGAGCTCTAAGTTTCATTCTCCATTTCTAAGGATGCTAAAATAGAGGTGGAAAAGTAGTCCTGTACAGGCGTTTTACATTCCCACTTGAACTCTGGGTTATAGCGTTTTAACAGGATCTGAAACATTTTATTCTCTCGTTGTAATTCAGCTGCCTTCGATGGGGTGCCTCGATACAAGCTTCAGGCCAAACTGTGCAACTGGCATATCCCAGCTGGTCTTCTCAACGCCATTATCTTGTTGTACAGTAACACCTGGATCAAAGTAAAGCTAGTAGACAACACCACATTGAAGAAGTGCTTGACAAACTGTGTACTAAAACAGGGATGTGTACTTGCCCCTACATTGTTTAACTTATATACCAGTGATCTGGGGAAGAAGCTTCACAATGCCAGTCTTGTAACTCCGAAAATCGGAACTAACAAACTTCAAATATTACAATACGCAGATGATTTAGTGGTAATGGACCACACAAAAATCGGGCTACAAAGGGGCCTAGACGCCCTCAACAATTACAACGAAAGAAACAAACTTATAATAAACGCTCAAAAAACCAAAGTAGTAATTTTCGGTCATTTTCCAAAAAAAGCCCTATTGAAATGGCATGTGGGCAAAGAGATCATCTCCACTGCGAAATCCTGCAATTACCTTTGGTGCTGGCTAAGTGAAATGGGTAAAGCAATGCTACATCTGCATAAAAAGAAAGCCAAAGCACAGTCAACAACCTATGCCCTATGCAAACTACATGAGCTAATGCAAAGTCCAACGACAGTTCCCATCAGAAAAGTAATACAAGCCAAAATCAGGGCAACTGCAGGATATGCACAGCAGGCATTCCCGGGTAAAATGGAATCAATGTTAGACAAAGCACAATGCCAGGCCTATAAACGCATTTTTAAATTACCAAAATACACTCGCAACAACCTAATTCGCTTGGAATTTGGACTGAGGCAGCAAAATAAAGAATGTTTGGGAATGCATGCGGAATACTACTTTCAAGTACTTACAGCCCCAGCCGGAAGCTTAAAGAGCATGCTGAAGCCGATCTACGGGGGCTCATCTAACCCTTACCAATGTTATATGGAGGATGCAGTGAAATAGTTGGGTTTAGCAATTCAAAACTGGGATCAAGGAGCGATAAACTATCTGGCCATTAAAAACTAAATTAATAAACAATGCTACCAACTGTCACATAAAAATGACCTAGCAGACTATGTAACAGGAAGAGGTCCACCTGGGCTGATAACATCATATGCAGGGCATAAAACCCAGCCCTATCTTAGCCAAGCACTCAGAAGGAAAGCACTAAAAAACATTTTATGGGCCAGATTAGTGCCCCTCCCAATTAAAGAATTAAACCCAGGGTCGAAGTCCCTTGAACACAAAATCAGATGCAGAATTTGCAACTTTAACTCTGAATCTCTGCTACACTTGATTTGTTGTTGTCCCGGCATGCTACAGCCCCGCCAGAATCTTTTAAAACAAATATGGCTGCGTAACATAGTCCGGACAGTGAAAAAAGCAGCTTTGGTTCTTTTTTCCTGCACCTTACCATCAGACTTGGCCAGACTTGGGAGATACGTGGCCGGGCTGCGTCTTAGGCTTATTGATGAAGAGGGGCCAGGCAATACAAAAGGCAATCATATCGATTAAATAATCAGTCTCCAGCAATTAGTTCATGATGACGCCGTTTTAAATACCAACCTTAGTACATGTATCAAATTTGCAAAAAGGTTGAACTGTCAATCTCCCACCTTTTTTTTAATGTATATAACATATCTTCTTTTATTTGGTTCAGATAATGCCGTACGTGAACTCATTTTGTATGAATGTTTTTAAACAATTGTGATCCTAATTTTTTTTTAAATGTATGTAAGTCATATTGCAAATGGTTTTAAGTAACTGTGCAATAAAAATAAATTCATTCATTCATTCATTCAATTCAAGAATCTTAGATGCAATTATATCCTGTGAAGGATATAGATCTTACTCTACAAGGACAGTGGTAGGCTTGGCAACTTTACAACCAGCAACAGAACTAAATCTTGGCTTTTGCTTAAACTGGTTATTAGCTGCCTGTGTTCTTGTAGGTCTTTTCTCTAATTTGTTAAACTGATTATTGTTTACTTTGAAAGTAGTATTAAACATTGTCTCTTTAGTATCAGGGACTCTGATCTTTACTGGGTCACGAGACTGGGCTATATCATTAGAATGGAAAAAAGAGGTTATGAAATGCATCCGCTCTTTCATTATCTGTTGTATGGTCAAACGTGCTATTTTATAACCACTTCCAGCAGATATGCGAGAATCAGAACCCTTGTTCAGCAAACAGAGCAAGGTATTGTTCTCCTTTTGCATTGCTGACACGGACATTGAATTGGGATAAGAACAGCAGAAGAAGTCAAAATCTGGCAAAGAGGTGTTTGAGAACCAATACGTATAATATTCAGAGCATAAATGTCAATTTCTTGTAAGAAGATTCATTGTTTCAGGACTAGGGTAAACATCCTCAAATTTTAAAGTACACACTAAATGCCTTTCATTATTGGCCACTATGGAACTGCCCTGCATAAACCTAAATTATGCACTTGTATTTTTATTTCTTAAACCTCTCATTATGACACACCTTCAATATTTTCACACACAAATGTAACAGGAAAAATGGTAGCTAACTGAACGCAAAGAAACCTCACAAGTGACCCTTGAAATGTAGGTTGGCCATTTTGTCATGGACTGTCTGGAACACAGTCAGGGACTTCGGCAAGGACTGGCGACTGGGTAGAAAACATGAACAGAAAGAGGAGTACATAACTGCCCAGAATCACACAGGAAGTCAGAGGAGAAAAGGGATCCAAAGGCGAAGCCTGCACAAGTGAACAAGATGGCTAAGACTCAAAAAGGATGGGCACTTAAGAGGCAATTTAGCATTCAGAATAACTACACAGTAGACGAACGTGCAAGACATATCTTTCATTCGAAACATCTCTCTATAACTTACCGAAAGGCACCTTCCATGAGTAACTCCCTTGTCAAGAGTAGTGAGATAGTGGAGGGTGGCACCTGGCTTTAACAAAGAAAGGGTTTTTTAAAATGCAAAAGCTGTAAGGCATGCCAATACAGTTTCAATAAAGTGTCATATACTACACTGTTTGGGGATAGACACTGGAAGATCAACAAATTATTGACATGCAAAACAGACCATGTGATACATGTGCTGGAGTGCCCATGCGGACTATGGTATATGGGTAGCACTAAGCTACAGGCCCACAAACAGATACTCCAGCACATACGGGCGATCATCAACCAGGACCTGGTGTACCCCATAGCCTATCACTTCAAGGAGAGTCATAATAACAGTCTTGAACTTATCAAATATTATTTGATTGATGCTGTATCCTTAAACAGGAGAGGTGGCAACAGAGAGGGAGTTCTAAGGAGATTATAGACCCAATACATTTTGGAACTTGATTCCATAACTCAATACGATGGAGGATCGGTTCACATGTATATAAAAGTGATCACCGAATTATATCAACTGCAGTGACAATTCCATGCCATTACAAGACATGTCAAGGGGAGTTATCTGTTAACGGATTAAAACTGTATCGAGGTATATGAGGGAAACGCATATTATGGTTATAACATACAACAATCATACAAAATACGTATTTAGATATTTATTTTTTGTGGCGTTATAAATAACATCAGCTGCCAAACCCTTAAAAAAATTAAAAATTATATTTGTTTGTACACTTATAAAATCAATTTTGTGGGTAAGGTATGCACATTAAGCACTTTTATCATTTAGCATTTTGCACGAGAAACACTTTAAGCAGTCAATTGTAACAACATGTTAATATTCTGTTTGATGTCATCAGTGATGTCACTGACCATGTCATGAGTGATGTAATAAGTGAGGTCATAAGCAGTGCATTGCGGGGGCACGAGTTATAGTTAGTGCAGCTATATATAACGCATTAATTTCCCAGGTTTTGTACGAGTGAAATGTCAGCCTAACTATAATGTTCCTGAAACCTGTGGTTTTTTCACTGAATTGCTAAGATTTTTTAAATGCTAATTTCTAACTATAACGTCCCTAAAACCTATGTTGTTTCAGCGAATTTCTAAGGTTTTTTAAATGTTAATCCCTAACTATAACGTTCCTAAAAGGTATGTTTTTTTCAGTGAATTTCTAGGCTTTTTTTAACTACAAATTCCTAACTGTAACGTCCTTAAAACCTATGGTGTTATGTATGATTTTCTACTGCTCCTTAAAAAAAATATTTTTATTAAAAGATGTTTTTTCTGGTTATCATTTAAAAAATATTTTTAAAAAGTTTTCAAATATTTATAAGCAGTTTTTAAAAAAACATATAACACAGCTGAGCTAACATTTATATTCTTATTTCTTTGAACTAACACTGTTTTCTTGTTTGCAATTTTGTACAGTATGATATTATATTACAGAATTTTAAAATGAAAGAGAAAATTTAGAAAAAAGTATTTCACTTAATTTTTTTACTAATTTTTGATAATTTAATCTTTCGATAATTACTTTTAATAGGATGAAAGTTGGGAGGCATTATTGAATGATTGTATGAGTGCATTAGTAGTGCGTGGCTCATTCTATGATTATATGTCAACTGTCTAGTGGATTGCATAAATACATGCGTACTGCTAGAGTGAAAGAATGAGTGCAACAGTACTGCCTGACTGTTTCTTTGAGTGCTGGTGTATTGCTTGGATAATTGGATAAATGCTTGCATAGTACCTCAGTAAATGGATAAGTGCATAGATTGTGCTTCAGGGTATTCATGAGTGCATGCGTAGTGCCTGAGTGAATGATTGAGTGCAAGAGTAGTGCCTGGCTGCTTTGCATGACCGCCTAAGTAATGAATGATTGATTGAATGTGTGTATAAGTAGTGCCTACTTGATTCTATGAGTGCATGGGTAGTGCCTAGGTGAATGTATGAGTGCAAGACTAATATCTAGCTGCTTAGAAGAGTGTATGGGTACTGCCTCAGTAAAAGGATGACTTCAAGAGTAATTCCTGGGTCATTGTGTGAGTGCATGGGTAGTACCTGAGGGAATCGATGAGTGCATGGGTACTGCCTGAGTGAATAGTTGAGTGCAAGCGTAGGACCTGGTTGATTGCATGATTGCATTGATAATGTCTGATTTCTTGGATGTGTGTATAGCTAGTGCGTCCTTGATTGCATGAAACAATACCCCGTTGGTACATTTAAGTCCCTTGGAAGTACTTTTATTCATGAAGTGTATTTGTTTCTTTTGCATTTCCCTGTCAGCATGAAGATAAATACGTTTTCCTAACAGGGAACCACTGTGATTGTTCCATAGAACATTCTTTAGTTTGTAAACAAATTATAGTACACAGATTTTAACGTTTCGGACTGTGATTTGTACTGTATTTTTAAAGAAACTCCAGTGCCTGCTGTTATTCCCACACTTATTGTGCTTTCGAACAGCAGTTATCTTATCCTAAATAACCACAACTGCTGTTGCTTACGAGCAGGCGTCCTGTATATAACAAGTCTTTCACAATGTGTTACATGTTGCAGCAATATCTTTTGTCCTCCCCCCCCCCCATGGGATTATAGATAGTTTGCTATGGCCTTCCATTTCCACTTTGAAAACAGATTTTAATAATGTACACTGACTCAAAGCGCTATTGTTTCAACAAGAAGTGGCGCTCACATCAACTCGCAAGACCTTCAAATAGCAGGTGGCTAAACAACCAAGTGACATTGAGTCACTGCTCAATACCAATCTCCCACCACATTTAGCAGAATTAATACACCAAATATTTAATGAGCCTGAAACTGAAGGCCTACCAGATTTTTAGGTCGAGCATTCAAGACCTCTTGTATATACTTTAGTATATACTTATAGGTGTATGTACTTTGTGGGCTCTGGAGATCAGCCCTAGGATTAGTCTGCTTCCGCTTAGGGACTTTTTTCGGTTCAACTGCCTGTATTAAACTGTCTCGATAGAAAACGACCAGTAGAGGTCTGTAAAATACCAGAATTGCTTTCTGCTTCTTCAACTGCCTCTATTTAACTGTCTTGATAGAAAACATCCAGTAGAGGTCAGTAAAATACCAGAATTGCTTTCTGCTTAGGGACATTATTTTTTTATTTTTCTGGCAACTGCATCTATTTAACTGTCTTGAAAGAAAACGACCAGCAGAGAATAGTAAAATACCAGAATAACTTTAGCGTTCTCTAGATTACAGTCCATAGAAATTGTCTTCCACGAGCACCCGTAGACAATAATATTTTTTTCAAATCTTTGATTTTCAGTGATATGACCACAAAAGACCCTGGTTTTATATTAAAAACAGAGCTTTGAACTATAGCATTTCCTGCTGAAAGGCAATATTTCTCTCCCATGTGCTCCCATACCTGGCGTGTCACGCAGTTTGGTGCTTACTTTCCCTCCAAGTTAAAGAACAGTAGATGTTTCAGCACCCAGGCTAATGTGCTGCATAGCAAAATACATATAACATCCCAAAGGCGAGACCGATTGCATTGCAAATGCTTGTTTTAAATTAGCTGAAGCACATTCAACTGATTTGCCCTGGTGCTCTTGCTGGTCTGTGCAGTGCTCGTTCTTCTGCTCCTACTATGGAATGGCTGCCCGTCCTGTGGTTGAGCCCCATCCAGGCCAATTGCAGCTGTTCCGTGAATGAATGCTGCAACTGTTTGGATGCTTGCCATTGGCGACTCTTGGTATCAGCTTAAGGCTGAACTTCCGCTACGTCTATTTCACCTGCGTACAACCTGTGTTCTACTGTCTCCAGTGCCCCTTCGAGTGCGACCTGGATAGCTGCCTCTCCACTACTTCACGCACTGACCTGGATTATGAACTGTTGGTGAGTCCATTGCTGGCTCATGACCACAACTGTTACGGAGACACACGCTTGATGGATGCGTTTTAATCATGCAATAAGAGGGAGCTGGAGTACGCGCATTCATGAGCAGCACCTCTTGCAGTGGAGTATCGTCTAATATTACACAGGTTGCCCTGACATGTTCCTGGTTGCACGAGATTACGATGACCATGTCTGTTATTTCGGCCTGCTCAATTGGATGGCGACCTTCTTTGTTTGGAGAGGTGCGGATGACCTTTTGGAGCTGATTGCATTTCGCGGTGCTTGTGAATTCTTGCATTTCAATGGAGCTCCATAAGTGCGCATGGGAACCCGATTTGATGGCCTGTTATTTCTACACTTCAAATACACTGCTTTTTAAAAAACTTTTTCTTATTTCCTTTTTCGTTCCTTGCGAACTTTCAGATATTGACTTTTTCTACGATTTCACCTTTACAAAATCGGTTTGGTTCTGCTTATCTTTGTGTTCTGTTTGTGTGGGTGCTACAGACCTGGCCAAGGGGAGGGAGCGACCTGGCCTTTGGGGACATTATCAAATTCACTAAGTTACCATGAGCCCTGCAGCTATTATTCAGCTCTTGCGCACAATAACACAAGGCTTTATTTTAGTAAAATACTTGTTCGTACTTTTCACATGAGAACTGTCTGCTGTGTTTCTTCTGAGCATCTTTCAGAGCTTAAAATTCGACATTCCGGGCAAAGTCGATAAACAATGTCCCTTCATATTTTGCTCTGGTCAGGTCCTAGCACCTGTATAAAACATACCAATGCAGTTATTGTTGAACACCCATACTGTGATACAATTGGGATACACAAATAGGTGTCATACACACTTGGAGAGAAACGTTTCCAGGGAGAACAGCGAAACAGCACCTATAATTTAGATTTACCATCTATATTCAAAGTTACGTGGTCTGCAGGCAAAGCTCAGAGATCTTCTATTATGTAATAATACTTCTTTTTAGCAAGGAGAGGGAGGTCACACAGTATAGTCTTTTCTCCATTGTCTTTTTATGATGCTATCTCCCTTTATCAGATATGAATTAACTGCTATACAGATTATATTTCTATCATACACTTCTGTTCTTGTTGTGGCACATATACTGCAGGTTACGCCATGTTACTTAAAATAAATATTTTAAAATGTTTCATGTCTGTGTCAGATCTTACAAGTACAAGAGTGACAGTGAAAGGGTTTGTGGTGTTACCGCAATTCCTGAGAGATGTGGGAGTGTTGTGTTCTGGGTTGTCTAATCACTTGTTTCTCTGCAAGGGATTAAGAGAGCAAATGAGACAATATAGCAAGTTGGTCAGGGGCTTATGGGTAATAGGATGACTCAGTCCCTACCTACTAAGGTCCCATAATTGTATGCATAGTTGTCACCTTAGGCTTACTCCCTGCAACAGCCTGAGTGAATGGATTACTCCATGTGTAGTCCCTGAGTAAATGGTTGAGTGCAAGACTAGTGCCTGGTTGATTGTATTACTGCATTGGTACTGCCCGAGTGAATTCATGAGTACAAGAGTAATGTCTGTGTGCTTAGATCACTGCATAGGTAGTGCCAAAGTTTAAAGATAACTACAACAGTAATCCCTGGGTGATTGTATGAGTGCATGGGCAGTACCTCAGAGAATGGATGAGTACATGGGTAGTGCCTGAGAGAATAGTTGAGTACAAAACTAGTGCCTTAGTGATTGCATGAGTACATGCATACTGTCCGGGTGATTCCATGAGTCCAGGAGTAGTGTCTGGGTGATTGTATGTCTGCATGGGAACTATTTGAGTGACAGTATGAGTACAAGAGTAATGTCTTGGCCATTGGATAAGTTCATGGTTAGTGCATGAGGGAATAGATGAGTGCATGGGTAGTGCCTTGGTGATTGTATGAGAACATGGGTAGTCCGTTGGTGATTGCATAAGTGCAGGGGTACTATCTGGGTGATACCATGAGCGCATAGGTTGTGCCTGCGTAAAAGGAAAAATGCAAGGATAATGCCTGGGTTATCCTATCAATGCTAAAGTTGTACTACAGATTTTACATGAGGGCATAGCTAGTGTTTGTGTAAAAGAATGACTACCTGGCTGATAACATCAGCAACACGACCAAAGTTTTCAAATAGTTTAAAGGATCAAGAATAATTTTTATTACAAACAAATAACATATAAATGAACTTCAAACATTGTTTCATGTTATCATACATACTATGTTATGTATTCTTAACTTTTAGGTAATTTAGAGACATGACTCTATTGAAAAATATAAGAGTAGTATTGTGCTAAACAATATTAAAACTCTTTTCAAAGTTCACCACTACCTACTATAAAGAAGAAAAAGAAAAACTGTTTTGTAAAGTAATGTATTACAGAAATTATACTATTACATTTTTAAAAGGACAACATAATTTTAGAATTACATAACATTTTCAGTTTCCCTATTTTGCTGTTCTCAGATTCCACTTAACTTCACCATACACAGTGATTTCAACATAGTATCATCGTGGAACAGCGGGGAAAAAAACAATTAACTAGATTGTAGCGAAAAAAACAAATCAGCGTAGAGCATTATTTTCAATATGTGTATCTATGTCTTTTCCTAACTACAGTTTCTTTATCACATCCTTCTTGTACAGTATGTCTATTATTTATCTCAAGGACATTTCTGAAATGTATACTCTCATTTACATCTGGTACATTATACAGAACAAATATATAAATTATTTGCTTTACAACGCAATTTTTCCAAAAGCAATACCAATTAGCACAAATAATACTCCAAACACTAATTATAATTAGTAATTGTTTGCAGTGCTGTACTTTCTTCCCAGTAGGCCGAATGATGTATTCAAAACTTTGGGCTCCAAAATGTCCAATATGAATTCGTTAATTTGTGTTCACATCTTCCCAATAGGCTGAATAATGTATTCAAAACGTTGGCTTCAAAAATATCAAATATAAATTTGGTAATTCGTAAGGCAATCTAGGTTTAAATTCAAAGTGGGCATCATTGGAATGTGTCCATCCTTTATTACACTTAAAATACACCATAAAGTGTCCAGATGTGATAGCAGGTCCAGCATGGAAAATAATAGCCACTGTTGTTCTTCCAGAAATAGATATTTGAATTGCAACAAAATGTTTAATTTTGCTTTCCAGTTTTCTTCCATTTGCTCTACAACGTTGTAGCATTAAAATGAGATATTTTCCATATCTTTCTGTATGTAATGTAGACAACATCTCTGATTTACAATGCGAACATTTCATGTCATGATTGGCTGCTTTTACTAATTTGTTATAGGTACTGATTTGCAGTCTGGTATCGTTAAGTATATGATTCGCTCTGTGTCTATTTCAATGCTGGAAGTAAATGAAAACTGTTCACATTTATGATCCCATCTGCAATTTAGTCCAAATAAGTTTTCAATCATGTTCTAATACTCAAAGCATAATGATTAGAAATTCTTGTGCATCTTGTTGTATATTAAGAGTAAAGGTCAAAGAACCAGTACATATATCAAAAAGATGGCGAATACCAGAAGCAGTATGGAGTTTACTTCTGTCAGTTACCAACTGTTGAAATACATGATGTAGTGAAGAACAGAACCTTTTTTCATGATTTCCCATGATTTCATGATGAAGATGTAGATAAAACACAACATTCAAAATCACATTAGTATAATAGTTGATACCTGAACTATTTTCCAACTGGTATCCTACAATGTCATCAACAGTTTCCATTTTCTGTATCTTTACACCTTCAACTTTCTCTTAAATTTTTTTTTTTTCAACCTCACTTAAATCGTTGACATTTTTCTATTTTGGACACACTACACGTTCCTCATATAAGAGATATTCACCTAAATCTGGTGTATAAAGTCTTCTTGAACGATTATACTCTCTTACACAATTTACATCAGCACTAACCTTTTTCTCTTCGAAATCAATCAAATACAAATCAGACAATGTTCTTACTCGAGATAATGCAACGTTTGCCATTCCCTCTTTGAAAACTGTACTTTCAATATTTTCCCAACGTGCTGTGTATACTTAAACCTTTAGATTTATGAATATTACTGCATATGCTAAAGATAGAGGAAACTGTTTTCTGCGAACATACAAGTCTTTTACGAGCAAAAAACGTACAACACAACGCCCAATCTGTCTTACCTCTTTAATCTGATACAATTTTATTTCCAAAAATTCTATTCCTGCTCTGTTCTGAAATTTTACTAAATCAACAACTTTGCCCATTGCTCCATTTACTAAACCTTCTTCTACATTCAAATTATGCCGTAAAATTACCCGACAGTTTATACATACATGTAAAGTTTTTTCTAACCCTGCTGTGTTAGATACAAACTTTTCCAAAGAGTGAAATTTAGTCTGTGGTTTCTCTGTAAGAAGACTAGTCACTCCCTGGTGTTCAATTTTATCACTAGCTTCAATTTCAACTATTTCCTGTTTTTCCAGTTTCAGAAGCTCTTGATTGAATGTAGAACACTCTTGTAGTATAGGCATTAGGCAAACTATAGACTTCTTTTCTCCAATCTTCTTGTAAATTACTTCAGCCACTGTGTTTTCACTTGTAAACAAGTTCCTTAGTAGCCAACTTTCTAAAGCTTGTTTACCATGTTTCATCAAGACACCAATTCTTATATCTTTAAGAATATTTCCATAATCTTCATCACTTGCTTGTCGCATATTCTTATAAGTACTTTATATTAAAATTGTAAACAAATGTCCACATTTCCAATACTTCCCAAAGTTCTTCTAGTGTCTTCATGCACAAGTGTTTTAAAAACTGGTTGTCCTTTTACAGGAGTTAGTTGTAGTAGATCTCCAAATACAATTAAATGTATTCCTCCAAACAGAACATTGTATTCTGTTTTTAAAATCTGTTGCATTCTCAAGTGTACAAAGGCAAGCATTAAGTTTGAGACCATGCTCACCTCATCAATGATTAAAAGTTTAATTTTCTTCAGTACTCTTGACACTTCATAACAAGCTTCTCCAGACAACTTCTGATATTCCGATGTATTATCATGTTCAACTGGTAGCATAAGTAATCTATGTAAAGTAATCTTTTTTAATATTGTGTGCTGCTAATCCAGTTGCAGCTGTTACAAGATAAGATAAATGTGAACCTGTAGATTTCTGTAGATAACTGGTCAACACTTTAATTAAAAAACTTTTACCTGTTCCAGCTTGACCACTGATGTACATAAGAATAGGTTTAAATGATGAACATTGGCATTTTCTTTTTCATGCAATAAACCATGTTGTATCTGTTGTGTCACTTGTACATATATTTCTTTTTGTTCAATACTCAGTAGACCTTCCACCAACAAGTAAGCACCAAATTGCAGCCACTTATCATTGTTTACCTTTTCATTTTTTAAATATAAATAAACATTCCTAGTGTGACTTCTATAGTTAGTAAGTCAACAGCAAATACAAACATAGTTTGGTTTTTTCAGAGGATACTGTCTTAAACTTTGTCATTTCTTCTACAAACTGATCAATACTAATCTCTTTCCTGTGTTTTTCAACATCTACACTTATCAAGCTCTCACTTTGTACACACTGCTGTTGTGAACCAAAAAAACGAAACTGTATATCATCACAATTGTTCAGTAGTAGAAGTGTGCTTCCATTCACCAGTGAAAGTTTTACAAAAGTTACTTCTATTAACATGTCTTTTTCTTTTGCTGTTGTCTTTCATAAACTTCATTATTTTATTCAATGTTCTCATTCTCTTCAATTTAAATAAATAATTTTTGTTTCAAATCAAAAGCAGTATCTATTACACTTTCAATATGTTGCTTCTTATACACTGCTGATCTTCTTTTATACTTTTTTCAATCTTGTAACATGTATTGTTTTTCCCCAAACTAATGTTTTTTACATTTAAACATGTCGTTCTACTTCTGCTTTGTTGTAAAACTCTTTTTTTTTCTTTCATTGCTATTGTCTTTCTTTAATTTCTCTGCAACTCTTTTAAGAAAGTGTTTAGTACTCTTACCAGAACAAACTTTATCCTTAGTAACATTTTCATCTTTTTGCAACGCAGTCTTTTTACTTTTCTCTAAGTAGATCTCCTTATTTGTTGTCTTCTCTTTTCATGTTTTCTTGCCATCTTGAATTTGTGATTCAAACAAAATAATTTTCTGAAAAACAAAGAACAGTTTCAATAGTTTGTTACATTAATTAACTATTTTAAATTAATGACATATGATTACTGATATTAACTAGTAAGCAGTTAATTACAATTACATTGCTATTCTCTTTATTACAAATAAAAAAACAAAAGTGTAGAAACAAGGAAGAGAACTGCAGAAAGAGGAAAATTCATACTGAAAGCTGAAAGAGAAAGAAAGAGACAGAAAGGAAAATAAAAGTTTAGAAACACCTAAAAGAAATACACAAACAACAACACAGCTACTAAAATATGTGAGAAATTCAGAAAGAGGCAACAGAGCTGCACAAAGAGACAATAGCGGTGAACAAAGAAACAACAAAGGTGCACAAACATGCAAGAGGAACAGTGGCGGCTCCAACACGTGGGCGTCGGGGCGTCGCCCTGCTGCTTTCTCGCAGTGCGAGAAGCAGAAACGTAAAATGGTATAAATACCATTTAACGTTTCTGCTTCTCGCACTGCGAGAAAGCAGAAGGGTATGCCTGATTGCCTGGATGGGGGCGGGCGGGTGGGCAGTTCAGGGAGGAGTGGCTAGCCCAATGTTATGGGCACTGACTGTTTGCTCAGCCCCAGGGCCGACCAAACCAGTCATAGCACTCTCCGTTTTCTTCATGTAGGCTGCTGCGCAGCCTGCATGAAAAAAACGGCCTCCCCTAAGACGCCTTTAAGGACGGTGCCCTAGCCGTTGTGATTGGATTAGGGGAAGAGAGGGAGGCTGCCTGTTACAGCTTCCTGTTTTCAGAGAGCAGGAGGCATGACGCAGGAGTCTGGCACGGAGGCGAGGTAAGTTTTTCTTATTGTGATTTATAAAATGAAATGATATTAATCCCCCCCACCTTGCGCGACCCCCTCCCGTCATGCCGGCCGTGACAGTCCCGGGGGCCATGCTAGTCCCCGCTCGGGTCAGTGCAGTGCTAATTTCACATAATGGGAGCCAGGGGGGTTAGGGATGATTCACGTGTTCGAGAGATGGGTCTGCTCTGATTAGGAAACTATGAATTATCTGAAGCAGTTACTCATGCACCCTCCGTCGTGCACTGGTGCACGCACAAGCGTTGTGGTGAATTCCCTTTCCTCAGCTGTGTAAGTAAATTTGGGGCTGTGTGTCTGATGCTCCCCTGCCTCCGAGGGTCCATCACCCCGACCGGCACCACAGCCTGGATACCCTGGGCTCCAGCTCCCATTGAAGCCCGTGGTGAGTCTGCACAGCGCCTCCTTCAGTCAGCACACAGCGAGGGATGGCATTTCACGTTTCTTCATTGGATAGCAATTACCTACATATATTCTTAAAGCCATGGCCTCACGAGGGCACACTAGCTGGCCACTCTTTGTTCTGTTTTTAAAACGATAAGAATGCGTTTATTTTTTAATTTAACGAGGACTATTGAGTTTAATGAGTTTATATTTTGCAATCAATTCATTTGAAAAGATGTGCAACAGTGTCTATGTGTTGTTAATTACATTCATGTCTATGTGTTAATTACATTTTCTTGACTGATTTTGTGCATGGAGCAAGGGGGTCGCTGGTACTTCTGCTGTTGGACAATGTTGGACCTATCTGGGGTATTTGTTTTTTAGATACTTCGATGGAAAATATTGCTGATCTTATTCACTCTTCTGACATTATCAGATACGTAATGTTCAGAAGGTATAGGTAGAAATGATTTCTATGTATGCTACATCAACTTATTTCATGTCCAGTTCTTGTGTGCTATTTATTATGCTGGTAAATTTTGATAAATACTAGGTTTTAGGGAGGCAGCGCCGAGATGCACCATACAATTTTGAAGAGGTTTTTTTTTTTGTCAGCATGAACTGTAATTGCTCGACCAGTGTCCCAATTTAACCTGCTTGTAAAAGCTTAGACTTTGTTGTTTCCTCGGGCTGCAAAAGGCGAATTGAATTCACAATTATTATATTTGTCACTTATTGGAAACTTGAAAAGTTAATTAGGAACCTCGCTTAATGTTGCCACACAATGAGCGGTGCCTTATGTGGTTCAAGTTGAGAGCATGAGTGGAGAACAGGTATTCAAACTACAAGGCTTTTTCTGCTTATTTTTTTATAGAGAGAGTTTGTGGACTGTGGCCCTGATGTAGCCAGATACTAAAATATGATCGGGCACAATGCAAATGTTAAGATATTTTCAAATGCCTAGACTAATAATACCGATATTTTGTTTTTGGAAGTGCACAGATGTATATTTGAAATATCCTCAAATTTTTCTTAGTTTCTTCACATCTTAGTGTCTCGGACAGCCCAGTGCGAGGCACCTTTTACTGTATGACAGCAGCAAACCCTGAACTTTATTTATTACACAGTTTATATTACACTCCTGCAGGTATTTATTTATTGCATTCTGCTATCGTGCTTCATGTAGTATTGCTTTCCTGTAGTAGTAGCATGTCACCTATTTATTAAAACGGCGAGATCACATTTCTTCTTTGACCAGCATATTCCCACCACGTCTGATTTTTTCATGATGGTGAAGTACACGTGGAAACACCCTGGTAGGCTGGAGAACAGTGCGCTGCTCTCACTGGATGAATTATATGGGTAATTGTCAGTCCAACATTCATGTTGAGGGAGCGTTGCACTGTTTCTTTGCAGACACATGTCTTATGGCGAGCGTAGAGACTCCAGGTAACAGTGCACAAGGCCTACATGGCATAAGGGAGAACAGGGATATCATGTGGCTTAAGATTGAGAAGAATTCAAGGGCACCAACATAAGGAGCCTCAGGGGACCAGAGAGTGAAAATAAGCTTATAAGTCCTACCTCGGACCCTGGAATGGCTTTTCTACTGAGAATTTTGGGAAAAGAGAACATGGGAAGCCTTTGCTGTTACAAGCAGGCATTTTTTACACAGAGTACTACTTGAAATGCATTCAAATGGCGTTTCTTGCATGAAAACAGAAAATAATTAATTTAAGGAAATAGTGTCATCATATTGATGTACAGCACCGCACAGTCAATGAATGTATTTATTGGATAGTTAAAACCATTCCAAGTGTATCAGTGTGTTCAAAGGTTAATATGGGCAAATGATAACATCAGCATACACAAAGATTGTCCTCTATAGCTCATAAAAATTGGCACTGTCTTAAATAATAAATAGTTCAATCGTATTGCTTTATTAACCTTCCTGCTTCCTCAAATTTGCTTGAAAAGGCACCTTTTGTCCACTCTTTTTTCAAAATTTTCTCGGGGGTAGTTTAGGCTCGCTCGCTGCGCTCACTCGCCGGAGTGCAGTACGACAATAATTTGACGCCCTACCACTTTCAAATGTCACCAGACACCACTGAAGAGGAAGTGCAGAAAGACGCAAGAGTGATGCAGAAAGAGGCAAGACAGCTGCAAAACAGGGAACACAGGTACAGAAATAGGCAAGAGGATTGCAAAAAGAAGCAAGACAGGTGCAGAAACAGGCTAACAAAGATGCTCAAAGACACATCAAAGGTGCTGAAAGAAAGAAAAGGGGTGCAGAAACATACGACATGGGTACAAAAAGAGGCACGATGACAGCCAGAAGAACCAACAGAGATACAGATAGAGGCAAGACAAGTGCAGAAAGAAGCAACACACCTGCTTAAAGTGGCAAGACAAGTGCATAAAGAATCAAGACATCTGTAGAAAAAAGTGAGGTGCAGAAATATGGAACAGATGTGGAGAAACAAGGAAGAGAGTTGTAGAAAGAGGCAAATGAGCTGTAAAAACGGGAAAGAGGCCTGCAAAAAGAAGCAAAAAACAAAGAAGAGAAGTACAAAAACAAGCAGCAGAGCTCCAGAAACACACAAGAAGGATGCACAAAGAATCAAGACAAGTGCAAAAGCAAGGAACGGACATGCAGAAACAGTCCAGACAAGTGCACAAACAAGCAAGAGAACTCCAGAAATTCAAAACACAATGCTACTATTGTAACTTTCACCATACTCCTCAAAGCATGGGTACTTCATGAGTGACTGGATGACTGCATAGGTACTGCCCGAGTGAATGGCTGAGTGCAAAAGTAGTACCTGACTGATTGCATAAGTCCATAGCTAGTGCCAATGTGATAGCATGAGCGCAGGGGTAGTGCCTGTGTGATTGCATGAATGCATAAGTTGTGCCTGAGTATTTTCATGAGTGCAGGGTTATTGTCTGAATGTTTAGATCAGTGCATAAATATTGTCTCAGTAAAATCATGACTGTAACAGTAATGGCTGGGTCATTCGGTGAGTGCCACAGTAGTGGCTGACGGAATAGATAACTGCATAAGTAGTGCCTGAGTCAACAGCTGAGTGCAAAGGTAGTGCCCAGGTAATTGTATGAGTGAATGCGAAGTACCTGCGTGAAAGTATGAGTGCAAGGCTAATATTTTCGTCATTGGATGAGTGCATGAATAGTGCTTCAGGGAATAGTGCATGGGTAGTGCCTGAGTGAATGGTTTAGTGCAACTGTAGTGCCTGTATCATTCAATGACTGCTTCAGTATTGCTTAACAGAATAGGTGAGTGCATAGGTAGTGGCTTACCGAATGGTTGAATGCAAGACTACTGCCTGGGTCATTGCATGTTTGCGTAGCTAATATCTGATTGATTGGATGTGTGTATAGGTAGAGTCTCCTTCATTGCATGAGTGCATTGGTACTGTCTGAGTGATTGGAAGTCTCATGCAAAGTAGCCTAATCACTAATCCCTCTGCCAGCATGCCTTAAACCTCAGTTTTCTCTTGTAGCTTCACTTTTCAGCGAATACTCAGACTGTTTGGCCAAGCCAAATATAAAGCACCAACCCTTCACATGCCACAGTTGTAAGTCTCACCATATTACTGAAACCATGCATGCATGTGTCTCTGCTTTTTGCTAGTGCCATCATACATAAAAGAAACATACAAATAGATGTATACCTGTGTTTTATAGGTGTCGGATCTTCCAATGCAGAACACGTGTAAAAATACATGTAGAAGTATAGGCATACCTCTGCAAAGTCGGATTGGTAAGTTGCAATTGTGTGCCACTTTTTTGTGTAGCATAGAAACCGATTGGTGCTTTATCTGTGCTCTTCAGATGCCCCCAGCAGCCCAGTGAGGGCCTAAGTGGTATTTTTCAAAGCAGCCGGGGCTCTATTACCTTCCTTTTATAAACAAGGGGACAGGAAGCGTTGGGTGGGGGAGGAAGGGGGGGGGAAGTCGAGGGAGGTGTCATTCCGAGTCTCTCGATTTACCGGCCATCTAATGTACGCAGATTGAGCAGGGATAGGGGGCCTGATAATTACCTTCACTTTCATTCAGGTGTGGTTCACCGGTGTGAACAAATCCGTGCACAAAGTGTACAGGAAACATTTGCATTTCTTTTTTATCTCCCTGAAGTTAATAAAACATGTCTCTTGTAAAGCCCCCCCCCCCCAGTATTTTCCAACAAGGCACAATCTGCAAACGTGGGCCATTTCTTTTACGTTGGCCAGGCCGATTTTGGATCCCAGTTCAACCCTGTACCTCAGTCACAAGACCATGCAGTCCTTTCAACATGACAGACAGCACTCCTCATTTCTCGAAGACACCTAAATGTATATGGGGTATTTCAAGCGCACCTTTCCACAGAGTCATACACAGTAGCCTAATCTCTAATACCTCTGCCAGCATGTCTTAAACCTCACTTTTCTCTTGCAGCTTGACTATTGAGCAACTACTCAGAGTCTTTGTACATTTCGCAACATATGTCAAACAGCACACCTTTCTAATAATTTGTAATCTTTAAAAAAAAAAATGTCAGACTTAAAAATATCACTCCAAAGACTGAACCACTACTACACAATACATAACACACCTTACAAATTTGTAACTCACCTCTGTAATAGTATTGCAGAATATCAAATATCTGAAACGCATGAAAAAGTTTCTTTATCACACAATAAATGTAATGCATCACTCTCAACAAGGTGAAACCAGTAATGTCAAACTTTCCCTCTCTTCCTGCACACAAATAGATGTAAATAACATATCAAATGTGTTCCTTCATTATTTCAAATTGTAAAACACATTTCTATTGGTTACTCATATTAACCCTTTGCAACTCTCTTCTGAAAGTGTCCAAAATGGTTCTATAATTTTGATGAGTGGCGACTCCACCACGCTGCTGCATCGCCATGGAGCCCTGAACCCTTACAAGAGTTCAAAAATCTATTTCCAATAATACTACTGCTAATTTTGAACAACACACTTCTTCTAAACATACGACTGATTTAGAAAAATGAACGTGTTTTTTATTTTTTAATGGAAAGTTATTGTTTCTTTTTTTAATTAGAATCCAAAGTACAATTTGTGACACGAGTAGGCACATACTATAATAACGACATAATGCAGTCACCTGTTATACAACAGCCTAAACCTACATAGCAGACCCATAAGAAAAAATATCAATACACAACACTACTCAGTCAGTTGTGTCCTACATTGCAGCATCTGTTAACATCACCTCATTGAAATTGATTTACATGTTGTACGTGCACACATTTACATCATATCTGGGTGGTTAAGCAGGTACATAGTGAACGGTGACCAAAAATCTTTAGGCCTAGAAGCTTCCGGTAGCTCCTCTGCATAAACATTCAACTGTTCCTTACAGAAAGCAAGATCTCTGACCCATTTAACTAGCGTTGGAGTAGCTCTAGCATTCCAGTGCATGGCCACTGCACTCTCAGCAAATAGAGTGGCAATGGCTACAATACGCCGGTTGCACGGCTTAACTCCCTTTAGATATCCCAATAAGCAGATCTGCGGCGTGCAGTGAACCGTATCTGATATAATTTCAGTTATTATCTGTGCTACTCTCTTCCAAAACTGCGCTATTGCTGTACATTCCCACGCTAGATGTATAAAATCCACCCCATCTTGCCCACATCGCAAACATCTGGCATCCTCTCGTAGCCCAAACTTCCTCAATTGTGCCGGTGTATAGTAGACTTGGCACAAATATATTTAAAATGAATAATACGTAGATTACAGTAAGCAGTCAAATTGCCAGTCAGCTTACAGCATACTTCCCAACTCTCCTAGGGCATCGGAGACGCAAGCCCCGAGTTCCATTTATCTAATGCCAATGAATCTAGGCAGGCATTTTCACGTTGAGTTTCTAGTGATTAGTCCTTACTTTCACGGCCACTCAATAAAACTGTAGCGCCTTTAACCCAGTTGGTTCCCGTGGAAAACTCGGACTTAGTGAGCGCACCGCCGAACACAACCTGGCATATATAAACCTATGCATTGCTTTGTATGGTTGACCCACTTGTAAATCATTCAGCATTTTAAACGTGCCATTTCTGTACATATCCCCTAGCTTGATAATCCCCATGGACTGTAGTATCTCCCATGCCCCGCTCTCTCGTGTCACTGAGATTCCCGGGTTGCTGTCAATGGGCATATCTGACGCATATATGAAGTATCTCCCCGATCGCGCCTCAAGTGCCCTCCACGCCCAGACAATACAATCTACTGGATTGATTTCCTTACTATGGCTTCTCTCTCAGGGATAGCCAGCAATGGTGTAGGGTGTACCGTGTCCTCCTCTATCGCCAAATGTGGCAGATATTTTTGTGGAAAAGCCCAGTAATGCGCAAACTGTGCTTGAGCACATAAATAATACATGCGTATATCCGGTGCCTCAAATCCTCCTCCTTCGAATGGTAGGGTCAGCGTGCTCCAGCTGCATCTCGGTTTCTTACCAGCCCACACTAATGACAGCAGACCGGACTGCAGTGATCTAAAAAATGCTATGTTAAGTTTTATTGGGACGTTAAAAAATAAGTAGAGTAACTTAGGTAGAATCGTAATTTTTACCACAGCTATTCTGTTCTTCAGTGATAGTGGCAAGCGCGTCCATTGTGATATTTTCTCCGTAATGTCTGTCACTGCCTTCCCATAATTCATTTTAGTACCATTTCAGGGTCTCTGTGCACCGACGCACCCAAATACTTCACTGGGTCCACAGCCCACGATAATGGATAATCCATCTAAAATTGTAGCGTACTGTCTGTTAACGGGAGGATAGTAGATTTCGCCCAGTTTATTCCCAGCCCCGAATGCCGTTCGAACAGGACATACTCCCGCAGAAAGGTCGCTAAATGAGTAGCCGGGTCTTGCACATACAGTAGCATGTCATCCCCATAGAGTGAAATGACTAGAGGGCGTTGTCTGAACCCTAATGCGGCAACTGCATGCTTCTGACGTATTTTACAGGCCAGAGGTTCTAATGCCAGGGCAAAAAACATCGGCGACAATGGGCATCCCTTCCGCATGCCCCTACAGATTGGGATCGCCTCAGTTACCCAGCCATTGACTCGCGGGTCGGTGTACAACAGCCTTATTCACTTCAGGAAGAATGGCGGCATTCCCATTTTTTGCAGCGCTACAAACATATAACCCCATTGCAACGAGTCAAAAGCTTTGGTGGCATCTACCAATACCGCCACTGCTGGGGTATCAGGGTCTGAGTGGTGCATTACCGCAAAAATTGAACAGAGATTGTGCACCGTAGATCATTGGGGGACAAACCCCGATAGGTCAGGGCGGACCAATTTATGGATCAGTGGCTGCAGCCAACATGCTATCATTTTTGCCAAAATTTTAGTATCGATATATATGAGTCTATACGAATCTAATGAGTTAGCCACTTTTTTCAGACTTTAAAAGTGTGACCAACATGGCTTCCCTGAGAGATGGGGGTAGTACTCCTGTCTCATACGCCTCAGCGCACACCTTTAATAATTGCGGGGCCAGCCCTTCACAATAGGCCTTGTAAAATTCACTGGGCAGCCCGTCAATTCCATCCGCCCTACATGTGGGCAAGGCCATTATAGCTGCCTTAACATTCCTCCTTATCAAAAGGTTGGGTCAAATACTCACGCTGACCATTCGATAACCACCCCAAAGCGATGTCCCCTAGATAGTTCTCAATCTCACCCTCTGAAGCCATTTGCCTGGTCCCATACAATGTAGAATAAAAGTCCCCAAATTTTGTACCTATCTCAGGAGTAGAGTGCTGGGCAACCTCACTTTCATCTAGCAATTCTGTGATGTATTCCTGTCCCCTGGGTAATGCTAATTTGTATGCTAATGAGTGGCTAGGCCTACCTCCCTCGCCATAGTATCTTGCCCTGGACCTCTGGGATTTATGCAATATCTCCTGTTCTGCCGTTTCATTGTATTTCGTGACAAGCTCCCTTATGTGGGCCAAATTGTCAGCTCTGGTGTACCTCTCATAGTCGCGTTCCAACTCAAAAATTCTATCTGCTAGAACCTGCAGCCTATTACGTAGGTTTTTTAACACTCCCGCTTGGGCGTCCATGCACTCCCCCGTTATGG
Source organism: Triturus cristatus (assembly GCF_964204655.1). NCBI lineage: Eukaryota > Metazoa > Chordata > Amphibia > Caudata > Salamandridae > Triturus > Triturus cristatus. The sequence goes on along the minus strand of NC_140582.1, from coordinate 607,318,841 downwards.
TCACCTTATGAGCCTCCCACAGGGTGCCTACACTTTCCACTGTGCCCTCATTTTTTGAGAAGTTGCCAATTGCCTCCCTTATTTTGGCCCAAAAGACTATATCCGTTAGGGAAGATGGTTGCAATGGCCACTGAAATGGAGGTCTTCTACATGTCGGCAACTTTAGTGTCAACAACACTGGGGCGTGATCAGACAACGTCCTAGTGAGATGCTTAACGGAAATGGTCCAAGGCACCGCCTCTCTCGACACTAGCCAATAATCCAGTCTGGACCATGAACCATGTACCATTGACACAAATGCGCACTCCCTCCTGTCTGGGTTCTGGGCCTTCCACACATCCACTAGCCCTTCTGCCACAATCAGTTCCCCCAATATCATTGCGGCTTGTTTTTCTAGCCCATCCTCAGTGTTAGAGCAGACTATTCTAGAGTCTAGATATACATTCAAATCTCCGACCCATATTACCACCACTGGCAGGTAGGATGCGATTCGTCTCCACACATCATTAAAAAACACACGATCATCTATATTGGGCCCATATGTATTGACTAGGAGCACCAACGTATCACCAAGCTTACCCAGTGCTAATAGAACCCTCCCTTGCTCATCCACATCAGACTTGATAAAAGTATATGGAGTCCTTTTTTAAACCAAGAGCAATGTGCCCCTAGAGCAGAGGTCTTCAAACTTTTGTAGGTTGAGCCCCCCCCCCAGCTGTATTTTTTTAATGTCGGGCCCAATGTCTGGAATCTGATACACTACATAATCGACCGCCACCCACTTATCCCGGGCCATATCCGGCAAATAATGTTCAACACAAAAAGAGTGTTTAGTTAACTGCAGGTTTGTGAGTGGGTGAGGTTAAATGACAGAGGCTTATTACACAGCTCAAAACACAATTTTCCAAGATTACTCTTCTTACTCCGAACATTAAGGACAGGCATGGACATTCACTTTAATGAGGAATGGGCTTCTGGTGATTTATCAAGGCAATGTCTCGTGAGGGGCAGTAAACGCTATATAAACACAATGTTTCTAATTTGTGAGCTATGCATCACGGAAAGGAGTCACTGAACAAACAGCTGATACTGCTCACAAATATGTCCACGAGTGCACTGCGCATGCACAACATGGGGCAGTGAGCAGCTGTTGTAAAACATTGAATGATTATGCAAAGGACAAAGAACCCACCTACCTCCACTGGCCCCGCCCTTTGCTTGTGCTTTTCCGTGAGTCGTGCCCTGCTGATTGCACAATTGTTTTTGACAAATGATAAAGGTTTCCAGAATTATACAAAACCTGTGCAACGTGGCACTCTATTCTTTGGAAGGTTGCTTTGTGTAAGTGATTATTAACTGAGTATTAAAATACATTGAAAATAGTCAGGAGCCTCACACCTAGATACAAATGAAGCAGAGGGGAAACAAAGGTTAGCACTTCACACATACTTAAGAAAGGCAGCTTTTCACTTTGTTCAGTCCCTGTTTAGGAGATATGCATGCACTGTAAGTATGTCAGATGTGTTGGTCTTTCCCAGTATTTACACACAGCAAATTGCATTTATATAGAGCTTGCAACACCTGAGGAGGCGTTGAAATATTTTAAGTACCACTATTTTTTTCTGTATCGCCCTACTCATCCCAATGCAGGGTGTCAGAGTGCTTTACATAAACACGTGCATAATACATGTACAATACATCACATAACTTTGTAAATTAATGTACAGGATGTGTTACATAAAACTGGGGGATTGCAAGGTGTAGAAGTCACATATTATCTTCCATAGCTCACTGTGCTATTATCCTCGCAATGCGCTCAAACGTACGCATGATAGACCTGCTAAACATATATGTGAGGGCTTTAGATTTGATGTCACTTCTTGTGATGCACTTTTTGTAAAGTCGTGGCTTGTGATGCCACTTTCTATGATGCCAATTCCTGTGATGCCATGTGTGATGTCATGCACCGTGATGTCACTTGCATACTGCCTAACTAGGTTAGTCCCCCCACTTCTTTTTTTAGGACCTGTGCCCTGAGCAGGTGCATTCAATATGTGACTTGGATACGAATGCACTCCTGTGTTGCTCGGATTCCACCAGTCTCCATTTTCCTCCTTATTTGAGGTTTCCCACACTGATAGGTCACTGATCCTCTCCTAACAGATTAATCGTGTCAGCTGGGTGTTGTGGGGAGTTGTCACACCTTGGTGGCTGAACATGCATTACATCAGTTTGCAAGCTCACTGTATGACACTTTTTAATCTCAGACCAGAACATGCTTAGATCATGAACACAGAGTCCAGTATTCTCACTGTCACAGACCTCACTCTGTTAAACAAGTATTTTCTGAGGCAAGCAACTCTTCCACTAAAATTCAAACTCTGCGACTCATAAGTTCCTGTTGCCCGCAGGTCGTAGCTTTTGAGCCTTCCATGTCTCTGGCATTGTCATTTGAAACACTTTCAAAGTTCCACCATGCCATTTACAACACTTTCAAAGTCTTCACAGTCACTGGTGCAGGTGGGAGTTGTGTTGCTTCCCATGTGAGAAGTTCTTGCTTTTGCAAATAACAATGGCGCTATTTGCACCAGCGCTATTCACACTGCTGAAGTGGTGTCCTTTTTTAAACAATAGTTTTGCTGTTTCTGTAATTTAATTGACAGACCATGGGTAAAATTCAAATAGCCTAAGTCGCATATAATATCTGCCTCATTACTAGAAAGCACAATTATTAAAACTCGGCCTGCCTAGGACCATGATAAAGGTGTGAGTCAGTCATTATTCAGGAAAACACTAGATGGCAGCATTCTGCAGTTTAATGTTAACTGAACTTGCACCGCTTTTCATAGAAAGGAGACAAAAATTATCATTAAAATATAAAAGTATGCACGTCGTGCCTCAACGGTTTCCCTCCCTCCCACTCCACCAGCCCTCCCGCCACCACCTTCCCCCTCCCCCCTCCCACCCGGACTTCGAGAACTGGGCAACACTGAATGTTTGCTCGAAGACTGTAAATAACAGGGCAACATCCTAGTAAAAAAGCCCTTTTCACTTACCTGTTGACGATGTAAATGGCGAAATCCTTCCCAGTGAGGCTGTAAAACACAGAATAACCTCAACAGCAACCAAAGAAGAATAGGCAGCAAGCACAAGGCAAACGACAGGAGTGAAAAAGCGCCACACTACCAAAAGGTAGTAGTATTCAGGAGCTTTATGCCCGCAAATTTCTCTGCACTTCCTGACATCGACAATGCTGTCCCCCTCATTGGTGGAACGTATGCTGTGCTCCAATGGAAAAGCCCCATTTGAAAATAAAGTAGAAATGCAGGAAGCAAACATAACTGCGACGTAGGAGTGGACAACAATGAAGGTGAGGTTTTAGGTTGGAGTGCGCGCCCCACAGATTGAAGAACTCTGCCCTAGAGTTTGAGGAGAAGGTTGAAGCAATTCTCACTGTGGCCCAATGGGTACCCACCTTTACTTTGTTATATTTAGTTAAATGTTTCTCCTAGACACATGAAATCTGTACATCTTGTCTATCTAAATAGGCTAATACATTACAGATTTTGGGGGGTTATTTAACACCCGTACATTCCAAGTTATTAGCTTAATGCTCTCACCCAGATCTGCCCAATCTTATATTTGCACAGTACATTCCATGAAATATTCTGGCATGGCCAGAGCATATAAATAGTGCACAACACATCATTTCCCCCTGAGTCTGCCATGTCCCACCCCACCCCACCCCTACAAACCCCCATCCACTTCAGCACCCCCAACATGCTAAAGACAACCCAAACTACAATAACTAAGCAGCTAAACACCCAGTGAACCCATAAGAACATTTGGGGTGCTCCCGTTTTGGACACAAGAGTGCTCTCTGCCTCCCGTTGTAAATGGGAGGTGGTCAAGCTAATCCAATACCCGACAAGGCATTTACACCCTTCCGACAAGGCATATAAGATAACATCATTATACAAACTTACAATTCACGTTCTCTTTCCCTGATGCCTCTCGTACCTTGTACAGTACATACCAGAACTTGTTCATATTTAGTTATTTAAACAGCCAGTGTACATCATATAAGTCTAAAGACCCAGGGCATTGTAGTAGTCCCACATCAATCCCCGTACAGCCCTTGCAGCCCATGATCTCACTTCAAACCTCATTGGTCCTCCTCATCCAGTACTGCAGTGGGTTCCCGTCTGCGTATCTTTAGACTGTTCCATGGCCGCTCGCGGGTTTGTAACTATCTTGGACGCCCGCTCCAGACCAATCTTCAAGCGCGCAGGATAAAGCATGGCATATAGAATGTTCTCTGCTTGCAGTAATTTCTTTGTCGGGATAAATTCTCTCCTGGCAGTCTGCACCGCAGTGATGAAATCCGGGAAGGATGCTAGATTATTCCCTTGATGAGTAATCTGCCCCTTCTCTCGAGCAAATCTAAGGATTATGTCCCGATCATGGTAATTCAGCAATCTTGCAATTATGGGGCAAGGCAGGGCACCAGGATTTGGGCGTATGCAAGAGTGTGGTGAGAACGTTCTGCTACCAACATTGGGGATGGATTATCAGCTCCAAAAATCTCTTGTAGCAGTGTCTCCACAAAGAGATCCATCCTGCACACGTTTGTTGACTCTGGCATCCCTATTATTCGTACATTATTTCTTCTGAACCTCGCCTCCAGGTCCTCGTTTTTAGCCTGTATAACTGCCAGAACTTTTTCCATGTTTAACGTTTTGTCTAAAACTGTTTGCAGGCCGTCCTCTACCGTGGAAACTCGTTGTTCTACCTCTCCCAATCTGGCACCTTGTTTGTCCAACTTGGCCGACATATTGTCGATCTTCCCATTGATGATCTGCAAACTGTGTTGCATCGCAAGTAGCGTGGACTCCAATGTGGGTGTGGCATCTAACAAGGTCTCAGCATCTGATTCTGATGCTGCTTTTTGCTGTGACCCACTGGCTTTAAATGTAAGTCGCTGCTGCGTTTTATCTGATTTACCCATCTTGTAAAATCCTTTGTAGCACTATCTATACTGTCTACTTATTGAATTGGGCTGCTGCAGGCCCACACCACCAGTTCTCGTATTCTTACAATGCCGTGAGGTGGCGCACGATCTCCGAGTGAGCCCGTTTCCTTAATACACCACACAAACTATGTCCTATCTTTCCAGCTCCTATCTCGCATGCAGCAGCTGAGTCCCTTCTTTGCTCTGCCAGCACTCAGGTTGCAACCCTTCACCACGTGTCACGAATGTATACTTTGTTGGGCCACTGCTATTCACTCTTGTCCCACTTAATAGGCCGTTGTTACCTCAGACTGCCAGGGCCACCCCATGAAGTTTGGAGCTACGGCTCTCCGCATATAACCATGTCTGTCGCTTTGCCACAGTATTTATGGCCCTGCAGTTAGCCTCAGTGTCCCCCACTTACTTTTTGCTGCAGACAGCCCGTTCATCAGAGGGGGTCGGTAATCCGTAGCTCTTCCCTCCCGGTGGGTCACCGACAGCAGTTACAATCCTTCATGTGTGTTTCCCACAATATAGGGCTCGAACCCACATTCTCTCTGTATTCGGCAGGCTAATATGCCCACCGGAGACCGGGGACGTCGCGCAGACCTTCGCACCCGTCCCCGCCGCCTCCAATCAATCCAGGCACCACACAGCAAGATTCGTGTCCCCACAGTCAGCCTCAGCAGATAATCAGCAGCTCGACAATGTCCGCTGCCGTCCTCCACCCGCACTTGTCCCGTCTTACCAGAGGGGGACCAGCGGCATGTGTCTGTTCTCTCTTGCTTGGGTCCACAACTAGTAGCCGACGACCTTCCAACAACTTGGCAGCCCAAGCTACATGTATACCTCCGCCAAATTCCTCTTTGATCAATTCCGTGATCCGCACTGCCTCATTAAGGCAGCAGCAACATGGCATTTTCCGAGGCGTAGTTTCCTTCTTTCCGTTGGGGCGCAGCAGCAGCATCTGATTCCCTGCCCACTCCGGTGGCAGCCTGAGGCCTTCTCGCCATCCCGTACTCCCAGCTGCGGCTGCACAATTACCAAGTTCTTGCTCGCAAGGCTCCGTTATTACACGGATGTCCCTCGGCTCCCCGATCACCTCTGCCCGTTCACCTCCAAGTTATCAGGGCAAAGAGGGTCCCGGCCCACAGTTCCGTGTCCGGAGGCCTCAGCAGCGAGTAGTGGCCGCCATGTTGTCTGTTCCGTGGCCTCTTCAACTCTCTCCCGTTTCACCTTCTACAGATGTGTAACAGGGTCCACTTTTGATCCGAACGGCGTCAGTGCGATTTGCAACACTTTGCCTCACCAGATGGGCCGCTCCACCCTGCCGTGGTTCAGGATATTGGTCGGATTACTGGCTCGACCGGCAGAGCTGCACTAAGGCCATCTTGCCGTGCGCCCTCTAGCGCCCATAGAAAAACTAACTTAAATAGCTTATCACTTGTATTTAAATCTGCATTTCATATTTTAATACCACAGTTGTTTCCACCCTTCCCCCACTCTCCTTAATGCCAGTTTCCATAGCAACAGTTTCTGCAACATTCAATGGCAGGTGCAGGTCACAAGCTCACCATATTTCATAGCAACAGTTTCTGCAACATTCAACAGCAGGTGCAGGTCACAAGTTCACTATATGTTTAAGTTCAGAACAGTAGCTTCCAAATGCAAATATCAGGTGTGGTTGACATCTGCAACATGTTATTGTATCCTATGTACTGTACCTTTCAAAGATTTTTTATTAACCAATCAGAAACATCCTTTTGCACGAAAGTAACATGCATCCTATTTTTCAGTGTACAATGTTGATCATCAGCCAATCAGTTATCGGTTAAGCTTGCTCTCCACCTTTTTACATATTTCTCATTCTACCAACGGACTACATCAGCTACAGGCATCTTTTGATTCCTTCCAGACATCCCTTCAAAATGCTTACAGTATGGATCGTAGGGCACAGCTATATTTTCTTGTGCAAAAGGTATGCTGAACACAGACGTATTGACAAAATCCTTGGTTTGCAAAATGTGGATATTAAATGATTTGCACAGAGAGGATTAAAGTGGCACCAATTGATGCCTTTGGTTAAAACCTTTTTGCATCTCCAACCCCCTGACCTCATGATTGTGCACTGTGGTGGCAATGTGGTGGCAATGACCTAGGCACATTGACCGGGATTGGGCTGGAAATGCTAATGAAGGATACCTTTGCACAGCTGATGTTGCTTTTGCCTCAAACTGTCTTTGTATAATCTAATATATGCCAAAGACAGAAATGCAAGTGGTCAAATCAATTCTGTTCTCAGATTGAGAAAGCTATGAAGAATGTCGATAAAGCTGTTACTGCTTACCTCAGAGAATATAGAATGGGGTATCCATCTATAACAACAATCTACTTTTTGATATGGATGACATCTACAGAAGTGATGGAGTTAATTTAAAAAATAAAGGAAACAGAGTTTTTCTCAACAACCTCAAGATGTGCATCTGCACTTACATGTAGCTCCAACTAAGTCATAATGAAAACAAGGGCTGTTTTTAGAGCCACCCTATAATTCGGAACTCAGTCTTATTTATTTTTTAACATACATACTCTGAATATTTTTTTGGATTCGCAAACCCATCGCGACATTACACCAGGCCGTGCTTTGAGCCACAATGGCATCGCCACTCCTATCATGAAAGGAAAAATATATTAATGAATACCCCCTAGTTACATTGGCCGATATCGTCTGCCAGTAGGTGATATATATATGATATCATGTGATGAAGGCCCGTGTGAGGGCTGATACGCGTAATGGCGGAGATTCTGGGCATGAAATAAATTCACCTTTTTGCACCAAGAACTTTGGGTCCGCTTTCGTCCTTCCAAAAGGGAATTGGAGTTGCTGTGGCGAATCCTGTGAGATATATATATATATATATATATTATCTACTGGCGGTCGCCAGTAGATAGTTATAGTTAGGACCGTGTTTCCATAGGAAATCCGCAACATTTAATTTGGAACAACTTTGGCGCCGATTGACGAATCCTCGTGAAATTTTCTAAATAGGTGGGGCGCTCCGCTCCGCTCCTACCCTGAAAGTCTCGGGGGGATTCGTCAAGCGGGGGCTGAGAAAAAAGGGGGGTCCCAAAACACATTTTCCCCATGCAATTTTCCATAGGGAACCTTAGTCCAAGGTACAGCCCGAACGGCTGAACAGAATTACTTGAAATTTGGCAGAGAGGTAGTCCTCAGGTCAGGGATGTGCCTTTTGCAGGTCTGGTGTCAATCTGTTCAGTAGTTCCTGAGAAAATCAAAAGTAAAATCATATATATGTGGGCGGAGCCTAACCACACATCTCATCCTGAGATCTGATTGGCTGTCAGCACTTCATCCAAGAAGTGTTGGCAGCCATCTTGGGACCAATATACATGATAGCACCTCATTAAAAAGCATTGCAGTTAATAGAAGGTTTTAAGACTTTAGTTACATTATAAATCATTTGTTGATGGTACCATACTCATTTTAGGAATTGTGGTATGTTCTAAGGTCATTTCACCATGTGAAAAAGCCTTCTGCTGGGATATCATGATTGAGAGAAAAATATTTTCTCATGCTTTTCCCACAGAGGTTTGGAAAGTGATCTATAAGCTAAACTGAGAGCTTATTTTCTGTAAATTCACATTATCTTTCTCAGTCATGTGAGAATGAAGTCTGACATTCTCAGTAAAACATGTACATCCAACAAGGGCAGAGACTGTCAGTTGATTCCTTTGTGTTCTACTGCAGCTTCCCAGAGTGTTCCAAAGAACAACTAGAGCGCTAACAGTCCTACTTATGATAAACGTATGGCACACCTGAAGCCATCTTGCTTGGATTAAAGTGGTAACTCTTAAAACATTTAATTTAAAAAGGAACAAAATGAGGGGGTTCATTTTTCCATAAAAAGTATGATTAGTGCTGCAGAAAGAAAAATCAGGGCACATTTTGAGTGACTTCTCAAATCCTCTTCTATTTCATTAAAAAATTCTGACATGCAGACTGAAACATGCACTTTCAATACCAGCAGCAGTTTTCCCTGGTGAGCAGTAGCTTTACTACAGTGATCTAATGAGCAAAACGAGTGCTAACATTCTGAATTTATGGCAAATGTGTGACACATCTGAATGCCTTTGGAATCAAAGTAAAAAACTGAAAGTATTTCCTACTGAGGAGACTGCAGTAAATGAGGAAATTAGGAAACTTCATAACAAATAAGTCTGCCAAGATGGCCACCAGAGACAAAACAGCCCAAATGTAGCCCAGATATCACCCAGATGTAGCCCAAGTATAGCCCAATGACAGAATGTCCCAGAGTGTTCTTAAAAACAACTAGAGCGCTTACTGTCTTCATTATGACAAAAGTATGGCACACCTGAAGCCATCTTGATTGGAATAAACTGGTAACACTTAAAACATTTAATTTAAAAAGGAACACAATGAGGGGGTTCATTTTGCCATAGAAATTATGATTAATGCTGAAGAAAGAAAATGAGGGCACATTTTGAGTGACTTCTCAAATCCTCTTCTATTTCATTAAAAAATTCTGACATGCAGACTGAAACATGCACTTTTAATACCAGGAGCAGACTTCCATGGTGAACAGTAGTTTTACTACAGTGATCTAATGAGCAACTAGAGTGCTAACATTCAGAATGTATGGCAAATGTGTGACATATCTGAATACCTTCATGATGGAATCAAAGTAAAAAACTGAAAGCATTTCCTACTGAGGAGACTGCAGTACATGAGGAAATTAGGAAACTTCATAACAAATAAATCTCCCAAGATGGCTACCGGAGACAAAAGAGCCCAAATGTAGCCCAAAATCACCCAGATGTAGCCCAAAATCACCCAGATGTAGCCCAAATATAGCCCAATGACAGAAGTGTGCAAAACACTTATTATTTTGTGTTTTTGCAGTGTTATATAGTGCAGACTTGTCAGGTATTGGAGTGCTTTACATGAGCATTGGTTACATCACACAAGAACAAATTCATTTTGGTTGTAGACATGGGGAGACTAAGTGATTTGACCAGAATCACAGAATGTCGAGTTGAAGCAGAAACTCCAACCTGGTTCCCCAGTTGCAAAGTCTGCAGTTCTGGAAGTAACACCACATCCTCTCCCCTAGGTGCAACATTTAATCAAGTGGTCAACTGGATAAAAAAACATAAAGGTAACAAATAATTTAAAAGTGCTTTCTCGCTATTTGAAAACTCAGAAAATATGTCCTTATTTTAGTCTTTTAGAGCACTAGCCATACTTTTGATTTCAATAAGACCCTCTCATATATGTAATTTCTAAAGGAAATGCTCTAGGTATTACAGTTTTGATTACATCAAGATGACGTCAGGCGTTCCACACTTTTGTAATAAATATAGAATGTTAGCAGTCTAGTTGTTCATTAGGATACTGTTGAGAGGCAGAGGCCAGGGGCACGGACTCTGAAAATTGAAGGCAGGTAGGAGGGTGCAAAGGCAAAAATTTAACCACACTGAACAGGCAGGAAGGGCCGTGGCAGCACAACAGACTATGGAGGGCAGTGGAAAGGGGGGCAGGGGCAACAAACCAACAATACAGGACTTGCAAGAGAGGCTGTGGCAATGTAATAGACCATTGTGGGCAGAAGGAAGAGGCAATGGTAGTACAACCATACATGCCAACAGACCCGATTCAGCCAGGAAACGTCCAATGTTTTTAAGCTCAAATGGGCTTTATTTTATCTGTCTCCTGTCTACAATCTCCTCTTTTTCAATGTAACTCAAAGGGGAAAATCAATACCCCAGTTTTTTTTCAAAATCTCCCTCTTACCAAGTTCAAAATGTTCGCAAGTATGGTACATTGGATCATGGAAGGAAATGGGGTAGGGACATGGACTTGGATAACAGAGGACAGGAGGGACATGGAGAGGTGCACCAAACTGACCCTGCAGGGCAGGCATCAGGGTTTGCAGCAGCACAATACACCACACAGCGCATGCGGGACGGGAGTGCAGCACAACAATCCATAGAAAGCAAGAGGGAGGGGACAGGACCATGCACATGGACAACAGAGAACAGAGGGGCAAGAGGCAGGACCATAATGGACAGACAGGAGAGAAGGCTGCAGCATAACAGACCATAAAGGGCAGGAGGGATGGATCAGGGGCATTACAATGGAACAGACAAGCCAGGAGGGAGGGAGTAGGGGTCTGCACATGTAAACAGAGGGCTGGGGGCAAGGGGGCAGGGCAGGCGCAGCAAGATAGCCATGGAGGTCAGGCAGGATGGGCACTAGAAGCAAGACACACCATGAAATGCAACAGTGAGACTGTGATGGCATACACACAGACCATGGAGGGAAGGTGGGAGGGGTTCAGGTGCAGCTAACTGGCAGCACAGAAGACCATGCATGGCAAGTGGGAGGGTTAGTGGTAGCACAATGGCTATGATGGGCAAGAAGGAGGGTGCAGGGGCATGCACAAAGGACGATGGAGGATAGAAGGGAGGGTCAGGACCTGTGCACAGACAAGAAAGTTCAGGGGAAGGGGCCTCACAACAGACCTCACGGGGCAGGCAGGAGGAGCAGTTGCAGCACAACAGACCAGGGAGGGCAGAAGGGTGTGGCAGTACAATGGACCATGTAGGACAGGAGGAAGAGGATAGGGGCATGGCATGTGGACAGGCAGGGTGGAGGTGGCAGGGACAGGTTACAGTCATCTGACAATGCTAGGCAGGTGGGAGGGGAGTGGCAGCTCAACAGAACACTCAGAGTAGATAGGAGTGGCAGGTCCATGGAACATGGTGGGCAAAAAGGATGGAGCAGGGGCATACACAAAGACATCGGAGGGCAGGGGGAAGGAGAATAGGGGCAGCAAGCTAAGCACAGAGTTTAAGCAGGTGGTCAATGATGGGGCATAGAATTGGGCAATGGAGGGCAGGAGGAGTGGACTGGTACATCATACTAAATTGAGGGCAGTGGCAGCACATCAGACCATGCATGGCAGGAGGGAGGAGGCTAGTCCATGGATTCACAAACAGAGGATAGGGAGGAGGGGGATGGGGCAGCAAGCTAACTGTTCAGAGAAGGCGGGTATTAGGAACTTTATTGTTTTTAAAACGTGTGTCTGTGCGAACTACTTAAAATATGAACAAGTATGCAGCATAATCTCACTTTTATTCAGGACGAAGAGGACGTTTGTGACTGTGACTCCGGGCTCACTTGGCAGAAACACCCCCTGACCCTCCACCCCCTATCGCAAAATGTAATGCCCGTGAAAAGGGTAGGTGAACACAGTGTTATATAGAACATAGTCCTGAGAGTACGATTGAAAATGAAAACTAGATATAGTGTATGGTATAAACTATGCACCAAAAAGTGTGATATAAGATGAACCGGGCGTGAAATATAATATGCAATACATTGTGCGCAATGACAGATTCATTGGAGAGCGCGAGATAGCACAGGCACTAGCGCGTGCTATGCGATATGCGCCTTGGAGTGTAATATGCACAGGGCAGTGTTGTGTAACCTAACTAGTCTCTAAAGTTGTAATATAAAATATGTGCTGGGGAGTGTAACGTTGCATATGCACTGTGACAAAGATATGGATCCCAGATTGTAATATGTATGGCAAAGCACTGTGCGTTATAACATAGGCATCGAGTAAGGCACGTTAGATGGGGCAATATAACCCGTGCGAAGACAAGTGTGGCATGACATATTCACGGGGTGGTGTTACAGTGAACATGGGCTAGAGAGTGTCCTAGCATATGCACTAGCTAGTGGAATACAACACAGAGGTGTGTGGCACTCATCAGGCAATGGTGGGTGTAACACAGCATTGGGCTCTGCCAGGAGCACGCTGTGACTCTCAGGTGATGTTCGTCCCCTTTCCAGAGAGTAAAATAAAAAGTATTACACATCCGGCAGTGGATATGTGTTTTATTAACCGTGAGGGGGGTTTCTTGCATAGTTTTGGTCGAATTTTTGTCGAATCCCCTTTGAATGGCTTGGTGTGCATGTGTATTAAATGTGCCCGTCAATAGCTACCCATGTTTGTATAAATAAACGACAAGGGTGTCTACCGGGATTAGGCACGGTAGAGCATCAGACATGTCAGAGCTTCACTAGTGGTGTAAATACATTCCACGTGGATTCATTGTATGCATAGTCGCCTTTTAATGAATATCACGCAAATCGTCATGGTGATAGGTACGTACGGTTTGTCCAGCATGTCCTAGGTGTGTCTATAAATATATATTTTTTTAAAATAATAAAAAACAGTGGCCGGCCCTGGGGATTGGGGTCAAAAAAATATAATTAGGAGACAGGCCCTGGGGGATGGGGTCATCAGGGCCAATAAATTAGAATAAGAAGGGGAACCACACAGCCCCCCTTCTTAAAAAATTTAAATAAATAAAAGACTGGCATCGTGCCGAAGGCCACGCCCCCTCCTTGCAGCACTCTGCAAACGCGCCCCCTAGCGAGTTGTAAGTTGGGGAATTAATTCCTCTTCAATACTGTGGGTCCCTGAGGGCCAACTAGCCCAACAGGCATCTCCAGTATGCACCAGGGAGCTGCGCTGCAGACAGGTGTTCTGAGGCCAAGCCCCTTTTTACACCTCTCTGCAACGCAGCTCTGTGGCGCTTACTGGAGGTACCTAGTGGTCTAGTTTGACCCTAGGGACCCTTAGGATTCAAGGGGACTTAATCTCTCAACTTAGAACAGCCACAGGGCGCGTTTACACAGTGGTGAAGGGAGGGGACGGGGCCTGAGGTGACGTGTGCAAACACGCACAATGGCACGTTTTAAATTGGGGATATAATTTTCCTTCAATACTGAGGGCCCCTGGGGGCTAACTAGCCCACCAAGTGCTTCCAGTAAGCGCCACTGAGCTGCATTGCAGAGAGGTGGTCCAGGCCGTGCCACTTTTTACACCTCTCTGCAACGCAGCTCTGTGGCACTTACTGGAGGTACCTAGTGGGCTAGTTGGACCCTAGGGACCCTCAGGATTCAAATGAACTTAATCTCCCAACTAAAAATGGACACAGGGCGTGTTTACACAGTGGTGAAGGGAGGGGACGGGGCCTGAGTTAACGTGTGCAAAAACGGCCTGTGGCCTGTTTTAAGAGGTAGTTTTAATCCCCCTGCCCTATTATATACTAGGGGCTTACAGAGGAGGTCATGCTAATCACAGGGGGACCCCAACGCATAATGTTCCCTAGTGTATGTAGGTGTTTTCACTGTATTCTAAGTGTCTTTTAACATAGCACTGGCTCTAGGACTGGTTAGTCAGACGCAGTTACCACCAGTATCCGTCTGAAAAAGTTGAGGGTAGAGGATGATTTTGCAACAAGGCTTCTTTCTGCTCTTCTTTTTGTTCTTTCTGCACGTTATCCTTCTTCCTGCACTTTTCTTCGTCTTTGAGGACTTCTGTTGCTTCTTTCTGCACTTCTTTTTTTTCTTTCTGTGCATTTTTTCTTCTTTCTTCACATGTCCTATCTCTGTAGGCATACTTAGAAATTAGCATTTAAAAAACCTTTGAAATTCACAGAAAAAACCATAGGTTTCAGGCACGTTATAGTTAGGAATTAGCATTGAAAAAACCTCAGAAATTCACTGAAAAAAACCATAGGTTTCAGGGGTGTTATAGTTAGCTGGACTTTTCACTTGTACAAAACCATTGAAATTCCCCCGTTATAGTTAGTTCAGCTAACTATAACTCGCGCGCCCGCAATGCACTGCTGATGACGTCACATATTACATCACTCCTGACATGGTCAGTGACATCACTCATGACATCACTGATGACATCTCAAATGACATCACTGATGACATCACTGATGACATAATCCTTGTGATAGAGTGGCAGACCTCCTCTCACCCTAATATAACCTTTGATACACACATTCAAAAATAGAGACTAAACTTTTCAAAACAATGGACATACCAATACCAGTTACAACAACCTCTTCAGTAATTCTAAGATCCACATACACATCCACTCATTCACCAACAGTCCTTTACAGTCACTCATACATGTATTCACTCATCATATGTACTCATACACCTATACATCCTGTTACACAATGCCACTCATCCATAGAGTTACTCACACACATAGTCACTCATGCTAATAAAGAATCAAACATACATTTATTTACATATACAGTTATACACACACCACCACAATTACTTCTACGGAAACTTACACATACTTAGTCTTTTAAACAATCACTTACAGAAACACATACTTATTCATACAGGAACTCTTTCAATCTCTCACTCTCACATATACTCACTTATATACACCAATATTCACATATACTAGTTTAAAACATATGTAGTTACTCATAAATACACTATTGAGACAGTCATTCACTCACTAACACACCCATACACACACTCATCCACCCATACAGTCCTGCACACATGCTGTCTTCAACACATACAAAGAGTGAGTCACTCATTCATGCACCTATGCACTACGTAATACCCCCCACCGAACCATGCAGACACTCAGACTGATACTCAAAAACCAACTAATAACCTATATAGACACCCATGTAGCTACTCACCAGCCCATGCAGCCACTTATACACAAAGTGAGAGACTGATACAGATATTTACATATTTAAACATTACTCACTAAGCCATGTATTCACTATGATACACTTAATCAGTCAGTTACACAATCAATTTTTCAAAAACAAATCATCCATTTAGACACTTATATACCCATTTATTCTTCCATCGACCTTGAGATATACATATATAAAACATATTTAATTTTCAGAAAAACACACATTCACTGGATGATGTCATCAGTGATGTCATTTGAGATGTCATCAGTGATGTCATGAGTGATGTCACTGACCATGTCCTGAGTGATGTAATATGTGACGTCATCAGCAGTGCATTGCGGGCGCGCGAGTTATAGTTAGCTGAACTAACTATAACGGGGGAATTTCAATGGTTTTGTACAAGTGAAAAGTCCAGCTAACTATAACACCCCTGAAACCTATGGTTTTTTCAGTGAATTTCTGAGGTTTTTTAAATGCTAATTCCTAACTATAACGTGCCTGAAACCTATGGTTTTTTCTGTGAATATATATATATATATATATATATATATATATATATATATATATATATATATATATATATATATATATATATATATATATATATATTTCTCCCAAAGTTCCCCAGATATGAGGCTTGGGATTTAAAACGGACTGAGTCTTACCCAGGCTTAATGGAGAGCTATGATTGGCCCCTGAAAAATGACACGAGCATCCAACCCACTGGAGGGTCGTGATTGGTGCAATTGACTACAAATCCCAGCAGGCAATGTTGAAAAATCGGATCTCTGAAGTGGCACACCTGAGGCCATTTGAAAGGAAGCAAGCAGGGGAGTTTGTAGCAGCACACTGGATGTCCGTGTTTGGCCTCTGAGGAAAGGGAAGGATTCCCTGAAACGCGTCAGGCCAGGGGGCAACAATGGGGGTGAGAAGCAATCCGTTTTTGCAATAAAAGTGGTGACCTGCCAAGGAGTGCGGCCTCATATCTGGGGAACTTTGGGAGAAATATATATATATATATATATATATATATATATATATATATATATATATATATATATATATATATATTATCTACTGGCAGACGCCAGTAGATAGTTATAGTTAGGACCTATTTTCCATAGGAAATCCGCAACATTCTATTCCCAATAAGTCGAGCGCCGGTTGACGAATCTTTGCGCAATTTTCCAAACATTTGGCCAGCTCCGCTCTGCTCCTACCCTGAAAGTTTTGTGGTGATTCATCAAGCGGGGGCCGAGAAAAAAGGGGGGTCCCAAGACACGTTTTCCCCATGCAATTTCCCATAGGATCTGTTGTCGGAGCTACAGCCCGAACCGCTGAACGGAAAGACACCAAATTTGGCAAAGAGGTAGTCCTCAGTTCAGACTCGTGCCTTTTGCATAAATGGTGTGAATCTGTTCAGTAGTTCCTGAGAAATTTAGGGTAAAAAAGCTAGTGATATCTATGGCCGCACCCTCCCCTAACCGAGCGCGCACCCTCCCGATTGCGCGCTGAATGCTAATTGGCTGTCGAGTGTCTGTCTACATTCAAAACCAGGAACTGTTGGCGGCTATTTTCTGCCTCGGTAGAAGCGTGGCTGAAGAAATAAGGGGAATAAGTGTGTAAAACATATAAAGGGGGCAGATGGAAATACTCTGACCCTCTAGAGGTGCTTAGGGGGTCCCAGAAGGACCCCCGCGGGCCCCCTTTTAAAAAAAAAACCAAAATGCCGCAATGCGTGCAGGGTGCGCGCATCCTATCGCGTTGGGTGCACGGATTCTAACGCGTTGGGTGCGCGGATCCAAGGAAAAAAAAATTGAAATTGTTGGGAGATAAAGATCAAGCTTAAGTGTTTTGTTCTTGAGTGGCTCTAAAAAGAGCCGTTGTGTTCATTGAGAGTTTTTGGTACTTATAAGTAAGTACCTATACAGAGTCTAAAGTTGTTGAGGAAGACTCTGTTTCCTTCATCAGTAAAGTGTACTTCATCTCTCCTATACATCTGTTGCATATGAAAGCGCAGATTGTTATTGTAAATGGACCCCATTCTATAGTCTCGGAGAAAAGCAGAAACATATTTATTCACATGTTTCCTATCTTTCTCAATTTGTGGACAAAAATGATCGGACCAGTTCCATTTCTGCCTTTGGCATATGTTAGAATACACAAAGGCAGTTTTGGGGAAAAGTGAAATCAGTCCAGCAAAGGTGTCCTTCAGAAGGATTTCCAGACCTACCCCAGTCAAAGTGCCTAGGTCATTGCCACCACAGTGCACTATTATGAGGTCAGGGTGTTGGATATGCCTAAAGGATTTTACCAATGGCATCAATTGGTGCCACTTTAACCCTCTCTGCCCAATCCATTTAATGTCTACATTTGGCAAACCTAGGTCTTTGTGAATGCCTTTGTTTTCTGCATACCTTTGGCTCCAGAAATTATAGCTGTGTTCCACAATCCACACTCTAAGCATCTTGAAGGGAGGTCTGGATGCACTCAGATGGTCTCTGTAAATGAAATGGCAGTTTGAAAAGTATGATTTTTCTAAAATGGTGGCTAAGATGCAGTTTTGAAAAAAGACAAGAAATCATTGGTTGTTTGACAACCTTCTACACTGAAAGGTAGGGTGCATGTTTCTGTTTTTTAAACGCATGATTCTTATTGGTTAACAAAAACGGATTGAAAGGAACATTATATATGATAAGCTGATATGTTGAAAAGTCAAGCACACTTGCTGTTTTGATGAGCAACATTGTGTGCTGAACTTGTGACCTGTGTGCTCAGTTCAGTGTTCCATGACCTGTTTCTATGGGAACAGGCAGAAGGCAGTTTGGGGGTAGGGTTCAAATTTATGTCATTTGAAAAGGGTTGAAATGTTTAACCAATAGAAATGTGTGTTAGCTTTTGAATTAATGTGGGAAGGAATGTGATTTGATGTTTACATGTATATGTGTGAAAAATGAGAGGGAAACTTTGCCATTCTTTGGTTTTGCTGACAGGTGCACAGTGCAGAGATTCTGTATAAGAAAATTTGGTGTGTGACTGATATACTTCTTAATCTACAAAACAACTTGAAAGGTGAGTTATTTAACTGTGAGGGGATGTATGTGGTCTATTTTGATTTTAATCAGACTAATGTATTTCTCCTGCTAAATTGCAGGGAGTACTTTTCTTGTCTACAATCTTATTGACAGTATGTGTGCATGTAGAAACCATTCTGTGATAAGCATTTGTATTTTTCATGTGTATGCAGACAGATAACTGTGCTGTTTTTATATTTTGGTAGAATTAGAAACCAGTCATTGTTTATGAATTTGCATAATGAGTCATGTTTCTACACTAAAATGTAGTACTCGTAGATTAAGAAATGTGTTTTGGTAAACTCCTAGGAAT
Organism: Triturus cristatus; assembly: GCF_964204655.1. NCBI lineage: Eukaryota > Metazoa > Chordata > Amphibia > Caudata > Salamandridae > Triturus > Triturus cristatus. Next base: position 607,299,856 of record NC_140582.1, on the reverse strand, counting down.
AGTGTTGCTTGTCTAGAATCACACTGTGAGTCTGTGTGCATTTGGGTAACCATTGTGAGAGAAGCATTTGGTAACATCATGTATTTGCTGACAGATAACTGTTTTAAAACCTGTCATGTTGTCATGTTTTAGTAGCATTAGAAGCCAGTCTTTGCTTATGCATTGATAAAATAAGTCATGCTTTGACACTAATGTGCTGTACTCTAATATGTAGATTTTGTGTAGTCTCCTTACCCCTTGCACAGTAGTGAATAAGTTTTTGTAAGCTGCTAGGGATAGTGTTGCTTGTCTAGAATCACACTGTGAGTCTGTGTGCATTTGGGAACCACTGTGAGGGAAGTATTTGGTAACATCGTGTATTTGCTGACAGATAACTGTTTTAAAACCTGTCTTGTTGCCAAGTTTTAGTAGCATTAGAAGGCAGTTTTTGCTTATGCTTTGATTAAATGAGGCAGGCTTTGACACAAAAGTGCAGTCCTGAAATATGTAGATTGTGTGCAGTTCCCTTATCACTTCCACTGTAGTGAATGAGTTTTGGTAAACTCCTAGGGATAGTGGTGCTTGTCTAGAATCACACTGTGAGTCTGTGTGCATTTGGGAACCACCGTGAGAGAAGCATTTGGTAACATCGTGTATTTTCTGACAGATAACTCTTTTAAAACCTGTCATGTTGTCAAGTTTTAGTAGCATTAGAAGCCAGTCTTTGCTTATGCGTTGATTAAATGAGTTAGGCTTTGACACAAAAGTGCAGTCCTGAAATATGTAGATTGTGTGCAGTTCCCTTACCACTTCCACAGTAGTGAATGATTTTTGGTACACTCCTAGGTATAGTTGTTGTTGTCTAGAATCACACTGTGAGTTTGTGTGCATTTGGGAACCACTGTGAGAGAAGCATTTGGTAACATCGTGTATTTTCTGGCAGATAACTCTTTTAAAACCTGTCATGTTGTCAAGTTTTAGTAGCATTAGAAGACAGTCTTTGCTTATGCGTTGATTAAATGAGTCATGCTTTGACACTAATGTGCTGTACTTAAATATGTAGATTGTGTGCAGTACCCTTACCTCTTCTAGACTAGTGAATGAGTTTTAGTAAACTCCTAGGATAGTGTTGCTTGTCTAAAATCACACTGTGAGTCTGTGTGCATTTGGGTAAGGATTGTGATAGAAGCATTTGGTAACATTGTGTATTTTCTGACAGATAACTGTTTTAAAACCGGTCATGTTGTCAAGTTTTAGTAGCTTTAGAAGCTATTCTTTGCTTATGCATTGATGACATGAGTCAGGGTTTGACACTAAAGTGCAGTACCATGTACTATTCTCTTCACTGTGCCAGAACTGAAAATTTTAAAGTTTTACCCAGGCACTGTCCTAGCAGTAGTCTGATGATTTAGTCAGTTTCCAAGTACTCATGTTGTGAACCATACATTACCACATAGACTGCTTCAAATGTCTATGCAGTATGCATGCAGTCTTCTAACATACTATACACTTGTCTTTCACACCTTCAATTCCCTAGTCAGTATCCATACAGTCCAGCAAACATCCTGTCACTCCCTTTGCACTCCTCTAGTGACCCATTCAGTACCAAGTACTAATCCATTCACTGTGTCAAAAGCCAACCACTTATCAGTCAGTACCCAAGTACTCATGAAGTGAGCCAGGCATTAGCACATACACTGCTTCAAATGCCTATTCACTATGGATGCAGTCCTCTAATCACCTACACAGTTGTCTTTCACACCTTCAATTCCCCAATCAGTATTCATACACTTCTACCAAACACCCTGTCACTCACCCAGTGTGTCTCCTTATAGTACTGTAATCATTCAGTCAGTTAGCATGTAGTCTTTTAGTGAGGTAGGCTTTAGGGCATGAACTGCTTCAAAGTAGTATGCACTATGCATGTAGTGTTTTAACCATCATCACAATTGTGGTTCAGGGCTATAGTTTCTTAGTCAGTTTTTATATAAAATGTGTTTGTACAGTAATGGAATAGTATAAATTTGAAAGTTATTAATATACATTTATTTGTGATTCTTTTTTACAGATACTGTTTTTCAACGTAAAAATAGAGAAATCATGCCAGAAACAAAAAAAGAAAAAGAAAAGAAACTCAGAAAGGCACAGGAGTGTTTCTCATCCGTTTGCACTGTTCTCGTGCAAGATTGTTCGGATGAAGGGTCCTTAGGTGTTTCATCATACTTGCCGTGCCGTACGAGTATTTCTTGTTAGGATCTCCTCGCGACAGAACTCTTTTGCAAATCTTGCACGTGACTAAGGTGGCATTGGTCTTTGTTTGCCCCTCGGGAAAAGTAAAAAGTGTCCACACCCCTGAAGAAAAACGTTGTGAGCGTGGTGCCTTCTCCAAAAATGTATCCTCAGATTCGGTGAATATTTTAAAGCGGCAACATTTACAGTTTTTGTAAGTTAAACGTATAAAATTTTGTTAGCTGTAAGCATTTTATATAGCTGTGATTTGTATCTTGTGGTATTTTGCTGAGAATAGCATGTTGTTGTTTTTTTAACAATCTTTCTGATTATTTTTTTTTGCCCGCTGTTAAGTGATGAGTACGATTGAAATCACTATTTTTAGTGAAATTCAATATATTCTGAGAACAGCAAAAAAGGCAAGCAAATTACTTTGTGGAAATTATGCTGTGTTGTAAAAAATGTATTATTACATGTTATAATTTTATTTTCCTTTTCTTTCACAGATCCAAATTTTAAAATAAGCAATTTATATGAATTTAGATTGCAATGAAAATCTGAAAAAAATGTATACCATTTTTTATTCCTATTACTGTGAAGGTAAGTTTAACTAAGTCTCAATATGCAGAATGAGGAGGTCTGCAAGAAGCTACAAAGTTGAAACACGTTTCTAAAACACTCTGTTTATACCTATGTAGTTTTGAAATCTGACCATAATCAGATATCATGTGACCTGCAAAAAAAGAAATTTGAGGGGTTCATAATATTTCCCATTGTACCTATTGAAGGACCACAATCATTTCAATCATTCTTCTTTGAACATCTTTGCAGACAAAACTCTGTGCTTACCTTCTATCATTGGCAAGGAATTTTAAAACCGGAAATATGTCACTTTTTGTAACATAGTTATTGTGCAAGACACTCTTTCATATTTACAAAGAGAGGAAAAGGCACTCTGTGCACTTTTTATACTCCATGTAAATACAACCTTATTATGCACACCACTTTGCGTTGAAAGGGTGTTCTATAAGTGTTGTTGTGCATGATTGCACTGAATACTCATAGAACAAGACACATGTCTAGATTTATCAGAAATCATAAATCTCTATATGTGTGTGAATGCTGCACCATTCTAAAATTGGTGTAGGAAAGCACAACAAGGAGAATTGTTTTCATTTCTCCACATTTTTATATCTTCAATGCATGCTACAATGCTCAGCATACATTGAAGGAGAAAAATGCCTTTACTGATTGTTTTTGTGCAGGAAGGTGTGTCTTCCTGCACAAAAACAAACAGCACATGACACAGATATCCTTGCACTATGGTGCAAGGGTGCCTGTGTCACCACATGGCTGCAGTTTAAGCAGCCGTGCAGAGAGAAGCATAGATTTGCAACATATTTATGTACATATGTTGCAGTACTACAGCGCACTGCAGTTGAAGAGGTTACTGTGTGATGCTGCAGCACTTCCTCATAGTTCTGCACTTATACATTCGCCATATGCTACTAATGCATTCATTCAGTCAATTACATACTACACATACATTCATCTAAACTTTCACACACTAACAAAGAAATTTAGCGCTTTTTTTGAACCAGGAAAGTTAGTTCTTACAAGAATTTTTTTTTTCTTCTTTTTTTAATTTTTTTTTTTATGTGGTTTTTCCAACAATTTTGTGATTTTTTGGGATTTTTGGGAAAACAAAAAAAACAGGAGGAACCAAACAATGAACTTCAGGGAACAATAAAAAAAAACCTAGCAAATGTGACTTTCTTGCCGGCGGCAGATCAGATCGATCGACTGCTCACCGTACCACAAAGTCGCATTGCACTTAGTGCAGAGCACTTTTAAAAATTGAAATTGAGGACGGATGTCCAAGTTTTGGGCTGATGGATGCACTCTTGAAGTGCTCGGCTGCGATGAGGTGGAAGGCGCAGGAGCAGGAGTGTTTCTCATCTGCTTACACTCCTCTCGTGCAAGATTGTTTGGATGAAGGGTCCTTAGGTGCTTCATCATACTAGCCGTGCCGCACGAGTATTTCTTGTGAGGATCCCCTCGCGACAGCACTCTTTTGCAAATCTTGCATGTGACCAAGGTGGCATTGGTCTTATTCTGCCCCTCGGGAAAAGTAAAAAATTTCCACACCACTGAAGAAAAACGTTATTTGCGTGGTGCCTCCTCCAAAAATTCATCCTCAGATGTATGAGGAGATGCAGGTGATGCCTGCTGCCCTGAAGCCATTTTTAGTTGAAAAAAGTTAGAGCTAAGTGTAAACTTAGTCTAAAAAATCTTCTTCTCTGCAAAGAGATGCTCCTGCAAAGAAGGTCAAAGAAGAATGATTGAATTGGGTGGGGTCTTTCAATAGTTAGAACAGGAAGTGTAATGAACCAATCAAATCTCTTTTTTTGCAGGTCACATGGGATCCGCGCACCCTGCGCATACGCAGCACGCACCCAGCGCGCATCCGCGAAATTGAATTAAAAAAAATTATAGGATTAGATGTAAAAATATATTAGTTGTAAGACTAGTTTAGAGTTTGTCTTCAATTAATATTCACATGAAATACATATATATCTGTTTTTTTAAATGTTAAATATTTCGCGGGATCCGCGCACCTACCGAGTCATAGACGCAGATGACGCATCACGGAAGCGCGTAAACGTCGCGTTACGTACATGTCGCGTATAGGCTGGGAGTCGCGTACCTGATCCAAAAACATGGAAAAAATATATATAAAATAAAGTTTTGAACATATATTTAAAGAAATATTTTAAAAAATATAAAAAAAATGTTTGAAAAACCCAATAAAAACAAATAATATTTTTTAATTTTTAAAAGAATTAATTAAAAAAATTAATTTAAAAAATGGTGATAAAAAAGAATTTCAAAAAAACATAATTAATAAAATTGACACACTGAATTTGAAAAATATAGAAATCCAATGAAAATCATTAAACATGATATATTTAGAGCTAAGTTATAGATAGGAATTAGCATTTAAAAAACCTTTGAAATTCACTGTACAAACCATAGGTTTCATGCACGTTATAGTTAGGAATTGGCATTTAAAAAACCTTTGAAATTCACTGAAAAAACCAAAGGTTTCAGGGGCGTTATAGTTAGGAATTGGCATTTAAAAAACCTTAGAAATTCACTAAAAAAACCATAGGTTTCAGGGGCGTTATAGTTAGCTGGACATTTCCCTCGTACAAAACCCTAGAAATTCCCCTGTTATAGTTAGTTCAGCTAACTATAACTCGCGCCCCCGCAATGCACTGCTGATGACGTCACATATTACATCACTCATGACATGGTCAGTGACATCACTGATGACATCACTGATGACATCTCAAATGATATCACTGATGACATCACTGATGACATCATCCAGTGACTGTGTGTTTCTGTAAAGTTTAAATATGTTTTATATATTTATAGTGAAAGGCCTATGGAAGAATGAGTGGGTGTTTAAGTGTGTGAATGGGTGATTTTCTAGGTGCGTAACTGACTCTATAAGTGAGTCATTAAATGTATCTTACTGCAGACTAGTGACTAAACTGTGTGAATGTCTGTATGTGTCTGTGTGTTGGTGTATAAGGAGGAATACAATGAACTATCTCCATTGCCACGACTTACGCCAATGAAAATTAGTGTATACATGGGCTGCATTGATGCTATGAAAAGTCAGGGTTCATCATTTGAAAAAAAGATGAAGCACAAGAAAACTAAAGTACAAACACCCACTCATGTACTTCAAGGTACGATGTCAAGTGCTTGTTTACTCAGTAAACCTACAAAATACAATAACATTTTCACAAGAGGTGATTCCTTAAATCATAAGTTTTCAAAGCAAACAAACACCGCACACCTTAGTGTGCATGTGGATACTTGTCCTGATAAAAGCCATATTGACCCTTTGGGGCATGTATGAAATGGCTAAAACATGTAGACCATGAGAATGGATGCGTAAGACCACTTATGTCTCCAAGACTTCCACCACTGTTTTAGAACTTGCACAAGGCCCCCATTATTAAAATACCTTATGGGGTTGGCGACCATGAGTGAATTTTAAAATCACTCACATCTTCACATTCACAAAAAACCTGTTCTGCTGTAACTCAGGTGTCTTAGTACACCCAGATGCACTAGGCATCCTGGGTGGGAACCCAAAGATGAAGCATACCACCAACTAGTGTTGGTGAGTGATGGCTCTTTAAAAAAAAACCTTATGGTTCCCTTTTCATTTTGGGCCAAGTCACCACTCAATCATTCAGTTTATTGTGGCAGCTATCTTGTTCTTTCTGTTAATTTCATGTTAAGATAGGGAAGACGGATGAGTTCCCTTCTCACTCTCTCATTCCTATTAGTTCTATAACACGAATGCTCATCACAAAACAGTAAGTCAGTTCCCTTCGTTGTTTCATGGGTTAGTTAAACTCAAGACTATGAAAGCACTTGCGGCCCTTTCTGATATTTTCGTGTGGCCCCTTGTGAACATCAGCACTGGGCTGCTGGTTTCTTGACTCAGCACTAACATTCAGAATGGAAGTAGCTAAGGTGTCCTATACCACTTAACCTTAGAAACATCATCATTTTTTTAAAGACATCTTACAACAAACGTGTAAAAATTTGATAAAGCCTCTTAAAATTTCAGAAACATGTATCATGCAGAACCTTTTCACATTAGTACATCCGATGATATCACTTAGTTGAGAGTTTTTTTCTTTTTAAATGAAAGTTTTCAAACATAAATTAACATTCATGCTTCCATCGACCCAGACAATAATGCCAACAGTGAACTAAGAGGCAATTGGTTGTTAGGTGCACCCTCTGGGTGGCAAGGGTTGCTATTATAAATGGACAACATCATATTTTATTAAATGAAAAACAAGAGAAGGAAAAGGAGGCAAAGTGAAAAAAAAGACCAATTGCCTAGATCACACACAGTTTTATCAAGTGGGGTAGCCGGGAATGATCCCAGGTTTTCTGGGTTCGCATTGTGCGATTCAGCCTCTACATGTACATGCTTTGCTTCCCCTACACCTACCTTACGAACCCCATATCGACTGATTGCCACCCTGTTGGCATCAGTACGGCCCTCGGTCACACCACAGACCATACTTTGTGGCTCCTGGGAAAATATGAGTACCCAGGAATTACACATTAATGAGGACGCTCCTCCCATTGCTCAAAGACACAGAGAAGTTGCATTTCATTTACTGGAAGCTGTTGAAAAAGAACTTGAATCACTACTCAAACATGATATTATTGAACGATCCACTGGTCTAATGCCCTGGGTTTCTCACACAGTGGTAGTGCCTAAAAAGGACAGTGAAGGAGCTGTATGCATCTGCGTCAAAATGTGTCAAGCGAACAAGGCAATTGAACAAGAACGACATCCTGGTCCGCACATCGCCGACATGATAACACAACTGATTGGTGCAAAGGTCTTCTCCTGTCTTGATTTGAATAAAGGATAGCATCAGTTGGAACTTGAGGAGAGTTGCAGGTACATTACAAACCTTTCTCCACATATTAGTCTGTTCTTAAACAAAAGACTACGTTTTGGTTTATCATCAACTGCAGAGCTGTTTCAAGATGTCATTCAACTTATCATACAGCCTGTAATGAATGCATTTAATTATACTGATGACATATTAGTTGTCGCAGCTACACAGAAAGAGCATGATAAAGCTCTCATGCAAGTGTGTTGTTTACTTGCAGATGCAGCTTTTACTTCGAATGCGATAAATGTGAATCCATTAGATAAAGCTAACAATCTTTAGTCATATCTTTTCTGATTGGGGGTATGACACCCGGTCCAGCTAATGTGCAAGCGTTGTCAACTGCCGGTCCCCCACAAGATGTTTTCATGTTGCGTTCATTTCTTGGCATGGCCAGCTACTGTTCTAGATACATACGAGACTTTGCCACTGTGAGTGCTCTGTTGAAAAAGCCTACACGAAAAAAAATATTTCATTACATTGGTCACATGCAAAGTTTCAAGAGAATCAAACAAGCTAATAAGAGTGCTACTGAAATGGCATACTTTGATCCAAAGCTTCATACAGAGGCTGTTGTTCGCACTAGTCCCATCGGGGTAGACGCAATCCTTGACACCCAAATGCTGGAATACGTATTGTGGCATATGCAAGCAGAAGTTTGTCCTTAACTGAACGTGCTTATTCACAACAACAGGAAAGTTTAGCAGTGATGTGGGCATGAGAAAATTTCCACGTATTCTTATATGAAAAGCCTTTCACGCTTGTGACAAATCATCAACCATTTTTGACTATCATTGGCAGTCCAAAGGCCAAGATGCCTGCTCGCAATTAACCTTCAGGTCTACGATTACAAGAATATAATGACACAAATCTGCACTCTCCAATGAAAGACCAAAACCCTGCTCACTACTTCTCAAGAGTGCCTCTACAGTGCCATGGTACCCCTTCCAAGATGGCTGAAGACTACATAAATTTCATTATGAAAACTTGACCGCTTACCAGTGACATTGAATATCAGAAACTTAATTTGTGTGTTCCAGCCCGTGCCCCTTGCCCCGATAGAATCCCTAATTACTTTTATAGAGAGGACATAATCCTTTGGGGCTCTTACTGAAATCTGCTTACCAATACCATTGCATCTGGTGCTACTATCCCCCCTTGGTGGAAATTAGCAGAAATAATCCCCATCCATAAGAAGGGGGATAGAGCTAAGCCGGCTAGCAATAGGCCCATAAACCTCATTGACTCCCTGCAGCAAATCTTGTGGAAACAGATTTTGGTTAGGATCCAGGAATAGATCCTAGAGTCCTGAATTTCGAGCAACTATCAAGCAGGCTTTCGCATGAAAACTAGCACCCTGGATCAGGTCTTCCGCCTTCTCTGTATTTACTGGAAGGAAGTTGCCATTAAGGGCGGGAAGCTTTATGGTCTGCGTTTGAGCTAGTTCCCTGAGCCAGTTTATGGATAGTTTTAAAAGAGATGGGCATACCGGGAAATCTTTTAGATATTCTAATGCGACTGCACTCATCAAACACAGCTAAAGTTAGGTGGGGGAGAATAATCAAGTAACAGAGAAATTCCCAGTTAAACGTGCAGTGAGACAGGGTTGTGTGTTAGCTCCCACACTTTTTACACTTTTTATCAATTGGGTGGTCGATTTCTTAGATTGAGATGGGTGTGATGACACCAAAATCGACGTAAGAAGAGCACCTGCTCTTCTTTTCGCCGATGACACCCTTCTTATCTCCAAACGCCTGCAAGGCCTCCAAAAACTCCTGAATGAATTTACTTGGTTCTGCGATGAGCGAGCTTGGTATTAAATGAGGCCACAACTAATTATATGATTTTCACAAGAGGAACTGCCAAACCATCCAAAAGCTGTGTGCTTGTAGGAAGCAGCCATCTGGAGCAAGTAGATGTTTTTGATTATCTGGGTATCCGCCTGACCCCTAAGATATACTGAGCTCCTCTCATCGAGAAAGTGAAACTGCTGCTAACTCAGCAGACCACTCATATTAGTAAAATTCATAGAAATACGCTGTCTAGGCAAGTGGCCCAGCCCTGGAAATTTATAACATTAAGGTCATGGGGGGGGGGGGTGCTTTATGGAGCAGAACTTTGGGGCACTGGTAATACAAATTGTTTGTCTAGTACATCTTTTTCTTAGATCTCTGTTAGACCTACCTCTCAGTACCCCTCTGACTCCTCTTTACTTGTATTTTGCCCATGGACAGCTTGCCCATAAGCTAGACTACAAATTACTCATGTTCTGGTATCGGTTGTGGTCTGTTGAAGAGTTTACCTCCTACCGTGAGGCTATGTCTGGTCTTTTGAAATTCTCCCAGGTAACCTCGATTCCATGGTTTAGCTCATTGAGGGATTTACTGCGGAGACTTGGGATGGAGGCGTTCTGGTATAGTCTGGAGAGTCTGGCTTTTATTCTGAGGGCCAGGGTTAAAGTGATGTTCTGGCAAACAATAGCTGAGAAGGAGTCGGTAAAACTAGAGGGTAGTTTGACCGAGGAGAGCCTTAATTTTAAATTTGCTTCCCGCTATGAGGACGCTATCGTCTAAATTGTTCCATCTCTGGCTACAAACTTTTTTTTACAATTTCGATACTAGACTTTACCTACTAAGTTGTTTTGTATTAAGTGGCTTTGTAATGCTTTTAATGATGATCTCTGTCCTCCATGCAAAGGCAGCCCAGAATCCATTGTGCATCTATTATTTATTGTCCAAATAACATATTTTTGAGGAAAAAGTAGTGAATTCCGTTATGCAGATTGGTTGGTCCCGGCCATTACCTAGATGTATTGAGAATCTTGTATACAGATACACACAGGGTAATAGTTTTTCGCCGGGCCAAATATTGGTTTGCACTTTGGATTAAGCTCTCTAAATGTATTGTATTACCTTTTCTATTTTTTAAACTATTTTATGGCACCTATGTCTTTTTAGAAAAATAAGGAAATGTTTTTTGCATTCTGTTTTCTGCTCCTCTTGTGCTGTGGTACTTTTTAAGATCTCTGTGATCGAAATAAAGTTATAAAGATATATATATATATATATATATATATATATTTGCCCTTAGAAGTTGCGACACACGGAAGGGTAATGCACAAATCGCCACAGGCAGCAGGGTTTGCCAGCATGCCTCAAGCCTTCCAGTTCGTGCCATACGCGTTCCGAGCATGTTCCTGATCTTTATCACTGGCTGAAATGAAGAGGAAAAACGGGCTGATGAAACCAACTAATTTATTCAATAGCAAGCCCCGCCCTTGTGGGTGTCACGAACAATAGCATTATGTTCACAGTAGTTCATGAGGACTCAAATCTCATCAAACCAAGTGGACTCTGCTGCTGCTTTCACTATTTAAATGTCCTATCCGATTGGGTGAAAGGCGTTGTCAGAGCTACTGCAATCTTGCCAATATATTCCTGTGGCTGAGTTATATATATATAACTTTATTTCGATCACAGAAGGGGGTCTGACTCCCGATCCAGCTCAATTGTGAGCGTTGTCAACTGCCGGCCATTACCGTATATATATATATATATATATATATCTAATACCCTGAATTGGGAAAAGGCGCTCTTGGCACACACACACACACACACACACACACACACACACACACACACAGCCCCTCCATGCTCCCAGAGGTGTTTTTCATGGGGGGAGACATTCCAAGAGAGTTTCCATACTTGATTAGGCATGTGACAATGACGTGGTACAAGGTGATTCATAAGGTCTTACGCAGGGGCCCCTCTGCAGAATAAAACGCCCTCTGTGGGCACTGAGGCCCTTTTTCAAGATAAATAAGGATACGTTGTGCGGGGCGTGACAGGAAGGGGATTGCATGAAAGCTGGGGATTTGTTCTCCAATGGCCGTTTGGTGTCTTTTGCCCAGGTCCAGGACCTGTTTGGTTTGGGATCGGGACAGTTTGTGCTTTTTGCCAGGATACTGCCTGAGCAATCTGGCTTCCGTTTCCTGCAAGACCGCAGGAGCATGTCACAATGAGACACTTGTTGAAACTGGCTGGGTGTAAATGGTTGATAACTCACCTGTATGCTGCCTTAGTAGCAGACAGAAGGGGAACAGTGAAACATGCCCAGGAACGATGGGATGCAGACTGCCTTAACAACCTGACATTGATGGACTGGAAAAAAGCCTGTGGCCAAGTTAAACAGGTGTCATCTAATGCCTTATTTAAGCTTATGCACTTCCATTACTTACACAGGACTTGCATGACCCTGCAGAAGCTTTCTCAAATATATCCTTACTCACCAGCGGTGTGTGACCGATGTGGTCATGTTGCGGTGGATTTTTTGCCCATGACTTTGGGATGGCCACATATAGTGAAGTTCTGGAGGGACACAGTAATGTACCTGACTAGTATTACGTGACTGGCACTGGAAGGGTCAGTCAAACTGTGTCTCTTGGGCATTGTGCTGAGGAGACAGCAGACAAAGGTCGAAACCAGGATGTTTGCGTTAGGAGTGGTGCCGGCGAGGCACCGAATAGTGACTGATGTAGCTGGAACTGCATTTTATATGTAGGGGTGCATTATAATTATGCATGTAGAGTGCACCTGCAAATAATCCTTTGTCATGTTAACATGGAGTGTTAGAACTTTGAAATGTAATAACGTGAAAAGTGATGTATTTAGGTCATTCTTTAGTAACTTGGAGAATTAACGTAGAAAGTAAATATAACTAGCAGACAACATTAACGTGAAGAACCCTTGTTGTGCAACTGACAAACCGTCATTTATTAAATGTGTTTATTAATGTGTCATTTTCCATGTAGTTAGGAACATTAACTTAACATGTTTTAAATTTCTTATGCAAATCTGTTAAGCTCATATGCCATTTTTTTATGTTAGCTGAATCTTGTAAATGCAACTTTCCTGGAAGTTCTATCGTTAGAATTAACAGTCTGAATTTCATGTGTGCTGTGGATTTCGTTCTTTCTCACGTTTTGTGTTGCAGATGGAAGAAGCGCCCTTGTTAGCTAGAATAATGTCTTTTTTTATTAGTCAGGCAAGGAGAGAAGGAGATACATCGTAAGTCTACGTCGGTAAACTGAAGTTGTAGTGTTTTCACACCGGAAAAGGCCTGGGGACCAAGGTCACCATGTTGCAGTTCAGGAACATCGCTGTTCCGTGGAAAGTTACCTATGAGATCATGGTCGGAGCGGATGGCGTGACCTGCAAGGACTCTTGAGAAAAATACCTGTAATAATATAATGCCAGGGTAGGGAAAGTGCCCACTTCTTCTCTGCCTTTGGAGAGAGAGCATCTTAGAGCAAGCTTTGTCTCAATAGCTTTAGGCTAATCGACCCAACGATGGTGGAGAGACTTCTTAGGAAGACTCCACATGCTGACACCTTTTATTTATTTTCCTGAAAATGCTGAAGTAGGAATGTCATGTTAGTGTTAGTGTAGGGATAGATTGCTGCTGTATTTCTATGAACCCTTGATGCAGGGAAATTTGGACTCACGCTTTTTGATCCTCCTTTCTTGAGTTAATTGTTCTGTGCATGTTGCACCGTCTCAACTTTATTAGCAGATTTGGCTTTTTGCTGACCCCTTTGTATTTCTACACTCTCGTATTGAGGTGTCTTTATGTTCAGTTATTTTTGGCTTTGTAATAAATTAACTAACCTTACATAGTTGTCTATTGATTGGCATTAATAACGACTTTCTCCCCTCTACCCTTACATGCTGCTAAAAAAGAACCATCTGATTGTGATTCTAGAATAAATCCAGAACTTATGGGCATGGCCCTTTCACTATGTACTGGGTGGTGACGCAGTGGAAAAAAGATTTGATGGAATAGGCAATAGCTGACGAAGTGCATATCAGGCTCTCTGAGTTGAAGTACACGTATGACTGTTTTGGGTTCTTTTTAGGTCAAAGCGTACCAGACAGCGCAGCTTTCTGGTTTGATAACGAGATCTGGGGGACATTCTAATAGCTTCACTGGGAATGTGTTCTGCCATTGCTTACCATTGGCTTTGTGTTTTATATAACTCATATTTGCTCCCTTTCTATTTGCTGGCTTTATTTGTTTTAGGTTGTCCAGCTTGAGTTTGTCCCTTGTGTGGAGCATCGCTAATTTACTGTATTCTTCCACCGCTCACTTTCTGTGAACACAAAATTATATCTTGTTCTTATCTAGTCACATTTGCTGTGCATTCAAAGACCGAGGTCAAATGTCATGCTCTGTCGTCTGAGGTTGCTTGCTGTTTACTTTTCTTTCTCTGACTTCAAAGTGAGAGGATTTATGTGATACTCCTGCAGTGTATCCATGTGAGAGGATCAGCTTATATTTTGAAGCACACAACTAAATGTAAATGTCTGTAAATGAACTGTGTACATGTATCAGAATATATCAGAATTAGGAAAGCCCAAATGAAGCACATTTTTTTGCAACTCTGAAGTGTGGTGGAAACAAATATTTTAATAAAGTAAAAACAAATCTATACACTTTCCACACATTAGAGTTTGGGCGCTGTATAATTTTATTAGTAAAACTGTATGACTGTGCAAATGTAAAAGTCATTTCAATTGTTAATGTGTTGTCTGTAATGTCAGTGTGCTACCACACCATGCATACTCCATTCTACAGCAATCTACTCCACTCTACAACACTTTTCTCCACAACAGATTACGACACTCTACTCCATTCTACAGCACTCCACTCCACTCTATATGTCTGTGTCTATGTCGGAATATTTGTAAAGCACACTGTTACTCCAAAGAGTGTCCTGGCGCTGGCTGACCGGTAGCAACACGGGAGAATGAGCTTAGGTGCAGGAAAACCGCCATGTTTTCAGCTTTTTCCGAAACAGGGGAATGGGTTCAATGCTTCTCAGCTGAAGTGGCATTTTATTCCAATGGCACGGTCCCAGGACGGAGAGAGACTTCCCTCCTAACTTAGATTTTTTAAAGCGGGGGACATTGGCCAACGACAGGTCAGTGGAGCGTAGCTGTCTACGAGGAGAGTACAAAAATATTCTACGTTTAAGGTAGCTTGGTCCTTCCCCAGAGAGTGCTTTCTGTGTGATAAGCAGAGTTCTAAAAATTATTCTTTTCCTTACAAGGAGCCAATGCAGGCTCCTCAGAAGGTGTGACACACACGATTTTCAGGGGAGCTAAAAAATGGTCCGGGCTGCTGCATTCTGGACAAGTTGAAGCCTGTCCAGCAAAAAGCCCGGCATGCCCAGATAGAGTCCATTCCCGTAATCAAGCCTTGATATAATCAGAGCCTGGATCACCTGTTGTCGGGCCTCTTTAGATTGAAAAAAACAGGAATTTCCGTAGAAGATGCAGCAAGGCAAAACAGGTGCCAACTACTGCGTTCATCTGAGTGCGAAATAGCAGCTGATTGTGGAAGAGGTGTGGCGCCACGGCCAGGGCGACTGACTCCGGAATCTGGGGATCACGGTTCTATCCCCGACGCTGGCGGCAGATTAGCCCAGCACCATGTGACTCTGGGCAATAGCTTGCTTAATCTTCCCGACGGCCCCCAGCACCTAGAGACCCTTACGGGTGATTGTTCGCGCTTTACAAATGTGGATTGTTATTATTATTGTCTAGTTTGAACCTCAGGTTTTTCACCACCAAGCAATTCGCTGAAGGGGCCGGAGCGTCCGCAGGCCAGAAGATATATAAAGGGGTCTCCACTGCTTTGCCAAAGAAGAGTAGTTCTGTTTTAGCAGCGTTACATTTCAACTGGTTGGAGGCCAACCAACGGAAAACAGCCTCAAGGCAAGAACTGATTAGGACACC
Organism: Triturus cristatus; assembly: GCF_964204655.1. NCBI lineage: Eukaryota > Metazoa > Chordata > Amphibia > Caudata > Salamandridae > Triturus > Triturus cristatus. Next base: position 607,284,345 of record NC_140582.1, on the reverse strand, counting down.
CGGGCAAGGATCATTAGTCTTCCATGTGAAAAACCGCGTCGTCTGCATAGGACACAATGTTGGCCCCACATGATTCAGCCACCTCAGCTAAAGGAGTGAGGTAGATGTTGAACAGGGTTGGGCTCAAAGCCGAACCCTGTGGGACCCCCACCTCCAATGAGCGTGAGGAAGCTTCAAAGAGGTTACACCAGACCTCCTGCCCCCTCCCCTCTAGAAAAGAAGCCAGCCATTTCCAGGCCAAACCCCCTGATGCCAATCCTATGAAGCCGGGTCAAGAGCATCTGATGTGACACCGTATCGAAGGCGGCCGACAGATCTAACAATAGCAGCAACGCCTTTTCACCAGCCTCTTGGCTCAGCCGGATAAAATCCACTACTTCTAACAGAGCTGTTTCCGTACTGTGATTTGGGCGAAAGCCCGATTGGCTAGGGTGGAGCAGGCCATTCTTTTCCAGAAAGAATGATAGCTGCTGGTTCACGTGTTTTTCCAGTATCTTCGAAAATACTGAAAGCAGGGAGATCGGCCTATAATTATCCGGATCAGAGGGATTGGCCTGAGCCTTTTTTAGCAAAGGGATAACTTTGACTAACTTCCGTTTCGTGGGGACCGTAGCCACAAAGAGGAAGTCATTTAAAAGCTGATTCATGTGAGCGTTAACTGCCTCTGCTCCCAGTGCCAGAATAGAGGCGGGGCCAGATCCAAGGGAGAGCCCGATTTAAGGCCTTTTAGTGCCCTTAAAGAATTTTTCAAAGAAATGGGGTTGAAAGAGTCCAGAGGACTTACTTCCCCAGAGGAGGGTCCAATGTCCTTAAAAAAGTCTCGAGCACTGGCCACTTCTACGGACAGCCCCAATATGCCAGAATCCATCGCAGGTGGGGGGAGGCTGGCCTGGATGGACACAACTTTATCTCTTAAAAAGGAGCCCAGTGTCTCACACCATTCCTTAGTGGGAGGCTCTATATTGGAGCCTACCTCTGGTGTAGAGAAGGACCTCACGATTTAAAAAATCTCTCGCGAGTGATTGCCTGCATTCAAGATTCTGGCTACAAAGAAAGTCTTTTTTGCTGTTCTAATTTCTCTGTAGTAGTTGCCTAACTCTGCTTTATAGCCTGCTTTAGCTGATGGACAATATTTAGTCCTCCATAGCCTTTCCTTGCGTTTACATGCCAGCTTCAATTTTTTTAAGGATGGAGAAAACCAAGGACTAGGCACTTTGGACTGGGACTGTTTAATGCTACTTTCCGCAGTCAGAGAGTAATAGGCAGACTCAATCCAGTCTTCAACTAGGCCTACATCAGTATTAAACTCGCCAGTCAGAGAAGGACTAGAGGCCTCCAGCTTATTAATCAACGAATCCGCTTTAAATTTGCCAGAAGCCCTGACTGTACGGGCAAGTACGCTCTCTTTGCGAGGAACTTTAGTAAATTTTGGCCACCTAAATCTAAGGAGAAAATGATCGGACTGGACCAGAGGTACAGAGGGTCAACAGCAAGGGGCTTAGATGTGAATATTTGGTCCAACGTGTGACCGGCCAGATGAAACGTGGCATTAATAGAGGGCGTAAGGCCCATAGAAGCACAGCTCTCCATCAAAATATGGCTATCAGTTAATTGATCATGGTCCATGTGTATGTTATGTTATGTTATGTTATGTTATGTTATGGTAGCTTATATAGCGCATGGCTACCCCAGCAACGGGGCGTCCCAGCGCTCGCAGACAACCAAGTACGTAGCAGTCAGACCAGGTGTAGGAAGAGCTCCAGAGAATCGGGCCTAAAGAGTTGAAAATAGCCAGGTCTTAATTTTCTTTCTGAAAGCCAAATGATTTGTGACAACACGGGCTTCAAGTGGGATTGTGTTCCACAATTTCGGGGCCAGATATCTAAAAGATCGGCCTCCGGCTCTGCACCTCCTGATCATAGGAATGTGGGCCAGAGTCAAGTCAGCAGAACGAAGAGCCCGGGTGGGGACATATAGAGAACCCAAATTCTGCAGAATTTTAGGGCCCGAGGAATACAAAATTTTATGGATAAGGCAAAGAGCTTTGAATTGAATACGCTGCTTTACAGGCAGCCAATGCAAGTGATGAAGGATAGGAGAGATATGACAATTTTTGGGCAGTCCAAACAGACTACGTGCGGCCGCATTCTGAGCTCTTTGAAGTCTATGAATTGTGGATTGATTGGAGCCCAGCATGAGGACATTGCAGTAGTCGATGTTTGACAGCACCATAGCCTGAATGATCGTCTGACGGACCTGGGGGTTGAAGAATCCCAGAATGGGTCTCAGAGACCGTAAACGGCCGTAACACAGACCTGCTACTTTTTTGGCGTGGGAGTCAAGGTTTAGTTGATTATCGACCATGATACCCAAGTTTTTTACTTCCTTCTTAGGGGTGGGTGCAGGCCCCAATGCAGATGGCCACCACTTGTCGTCCCATTTTAGGGTCTCCTTACCAACCAGTAGCACCTCGGTCTTAGATGAATTAAGCTGGAGACGATTTTCAGTCATCCAGTATGCAATGGCCGATAGATTTTCTTGGAATTTAATTTTGTCGGCATTGGTGTCACTGGAGAAGGAGAAGATGAACTGTGTGTCGTCCGCATAGGATGTTAATTTGATGTTATGGGCCCTAGCTAGAATGGCTAGGGGGCGGACGTACACATTAAATAACGTGGGGCTAAGTGCGGACCCCTGGGGGACGCCATGACCCAGTGGGAACCTTCCTGATTTATACGGTGGAGCATGCACCTGGAAGGAGCGGTCCTTCAAAAATGAGGCGAACCACTCTAGGGCTCCATCTCGGACCCCGATCTCCCACAGTCTTCTTAAGAGGATCTCATGGGAGACCGTGTCAAATGCTGCACTCAGGTCTAACAAAACCAACGCTGCAGTGCCACCTCGGTCTTGCACCTCCCTCAGTTGTTCTGTAACGGCTAGCAGGGCCGATTCGGTACTATGATTTGCTCGGAAGCCATTTTGAGAGTCATCTAAAATACCATTGGCTTCTAGATAGTTGATCAGAGTGGAGTTTACATGGGATTCCGCTATCTTGGATAAGTAAGGTAGCAAGGATATTGGCCGGAAATTTTCCGGCTTGGAAGGATCTAGAGTAGGTTTTTTTAATAGAGGAATGACCTTAGCGTGCTTCCAGGATCTAGGTATTGTGGTAGATTCCAGGGTTTTATTGATCAAATTCCGACCTTCTGACAAGATCGGATCCTTATGAAGTCGCGCCATTTCAGGTTTTACAGGATCCTCAGGGGAACCGGATTTGATTTTAACAGTTAATCTATCCATCTGGTCTGCAGAAATCGGTGGGAGGGTGTCGAGAGAGTATGGAAGGTCTTGTGGTGACTCAGCTGTGGAAGAGTTGGGGCTTGCAGCGTTTGAGGGGAAGGATTTATAAATGCCCTCCACTTTATTTATAAAGAAGGTGGCAATCTCGTTACAGTGCGCATTGGACGTAATCATATTACTAGGTCCTTCAGGAAGTTTAGTCATTTCTTTAATCATGGAGAATATTGTTTTTGATTGATTTGTGCTTGACAGAATCATGTTGGTATAGTATCTGGCTTTAGCTATTTTTATTAGTTTGTGATATATTTTTGTAGCAGTCCTGAATGTAATTTTGGCTTGGGGATCATAAGATTTCCTCCAAGCACGTTCAAGCAGCTTACATTGCTTTTTTTGTTCAGCAAGTGTCTCTGAGTACCAGAGGTGAGATTGTCCGCGTTTAGATTTAGATAGTATTATGGGGATCTGCTGGTCTAATGATTTGTTAATCCATTCTCTGTATGTGGCGTCAGCTTCCTCCAAATTCTCTGACCAGATAGGGCATGTAGTTTTCAGGTTGTCTATAAATCGGCTGCTATCTAGTTTATGCCATGGGCGCCTTGGGATAGAAGGCGGGGGCTGTCTTTTAGAGTTATCAGCTACCTGAATGGTGAAATGAACCAAATAGTGGTCCGTCCAGCTAAGAGGATAAGGTAGGGAGGCAGTAATGGCCAGCATATTAGAAAAGACTGGGTCCAATAGATGGCCGGCTGCATGGGAGGGCCCTTTGACAAGTATAGGACAAGTGTAGGTTAAAGTCCTCCATTCGTTGCCACTCTACTCTGCTCTATGACACTCTATACCCCTCTACTCCATTCTACACCCCTCCACTCTGTGCCCTTCCACTCTAAACCCCTCCACTCTACGTCCCTCAGGTCTCTGCCCCTCCACTCTGCACTACCCTACTCCACCCCACCCCACTCCACAACTCTCTACTCCACTCTATGTCACTCCACTCTAAAACACTCCTCTCTATGACATTCCACTCCACTCCACTCCACTTTACAACAGCCTCTCCACTCCACTCCACAACATTCCACTCTGTGACAATTCACTCCATGACACTCTACTCCATTCTACTCTATGAAACTCAATTGTACTCTTTGCTGCTTCACTCTACTCCAGTCTACAATACTTTAGTCCACTCTATACTACGCCACTCTACACCCCTCCACTCTATGTCACTCTACTCTAAGACACTATGCCACTCTATGCTACTGCACTTTTCCCAACTCCAGTCTACTCCACGCCACTCTACCCATCTCTACTCCACAACATTGTACTCCACTCTATGCCACTCCACTCTATGCTATTCCATTCCATGCCACTCCACTCTACGCCACTCCATCCTATACCACTCTACTCTGTGTTATAATAAAAATGTCTTAGCCGTGTGGTTTATATATTGTTCTGCATAAGTTAGCATTCACAGCACCATTTTATGTTTGGCCGCCATTTTGACCCATGAGCGAAACTAATCTCTCTCTGCCTCTCTGAGAAGCAGCTTCGGTAATTTTCCTTTTCTCCAGGGTTGGGCCCTGCTGTACTAATGAATACACTGTTCTTATTAGCGCATACCTTTCCTACTAGATAGAGGCCTGCTCCCACTAGTCCAGCGATGGGCACAGGCAGAACGACCTTGGTATAGAGATAGTGTGTGCCCGGTCTCCGGGTCAAAACCTATCCTTTTGTACCTCCTTTGTGTAGCAGCCTCCATCTGGAAATTTCCAGTCTGGGTGTGCCTTCATTGGTTCTGAGTAGTACATAATGTATCACCATGTTTTCTGATGTCAGTCCCTCTGCAGCATTCCTTAGAGGCTGGGCAGACTGGGCAGTGCTCGAGTGTACCTGAATAAATACTTGGTTTGTATTCTCTACTGTCTGACCGACTCTTCATTTGTATGGAACTCTGAGAGGTGGTCGCGAATGACCAGGGTGGCCCTAATCGGGTCATTTCCTTCATCTCCCACACTCTACTTCACTCTATGCCACAACACTCTATGCCCCGCTACTCCATCTATGCCCCTCCACTCTATGCCACTCCACTCTATGCCCCTCAACTCTACGCCCCTCTATTCCCGACTCCTCCTTGACACTCCACTCCATTACAATCCACTCTTCTACATGCCAATCCATTTTGCTCTACGACACTCAGCTCTACTCTGTGTCACTCTACTCCACTTTGTGCCACTTCACTCCACTCTATTCAACTCCACTCTATGACCTTTCACTCTACGACCCTCCACTTTATGACCATCCACTCTATGACCCTCCACAACACTCTATGCCACTCCACTCTATGCCACTCCACTCTACACCACACAACTCAACTCTATGCCACTTCACTCTATGCCCCTGTAGGCCACTCCGTCTCTCCACACTACACCACTCCGTGCCACTCTACGCCACTCCACAGCACTCCACTCTACCTCAACCCACGCTACTCCACTCCACTCTATTCCACTCTATGCCACTACACTCTACAGCACTCCACTTCACTTGACATGCCACTCCAGTTTACGCCCCTCCACTCTAAGACCTTCTACGACATACCACTCTATGACATGCCACACCATTCTATGACACTCCACTCTATTCTATGTGCCTCTCCACTCCATTCTATGCCACTCCACTCTATGAAACTCTACTACACTCTATGACACTTTACCCCACTCTATGCCACAACACTCTATGCCCATCTACTCCACTCTGTCTCTCCACACTGCGCCACTCCACTCCATGCCACTCTATGCTACTCTACTGTACACTACTCCACTCTGCGGCAGTCAACGTCACTCCTCTCTGTTTCACTCTGTGCCTTTTCGCTCTACAGCACTACACTCCCCTGGACATGTCACTCCCCTCTACGCCCCTCCAATCAATCAGTCAATCAATCAGGGGCTTTTAAAGGTGCTGGGGGGTGGAAGGGGGTTGCATCTCCGGATCAGCCGAAAAGCCAGGTCTTGAGGCTCTTCCTGAAGGTGTGCAGGGTAGGGGAGCGTCTGATGTTGACTGGGTGCTCGTTCCAGGCCTTGGCCGCAATGTAGGAGAAGGCTCTACCGCCTGCTCTGGTTCTGTGGATGCGTGGGGTCTCCGCTAGGGCAAGGTCTGCAGAGCCACTCCAAGACATTCTACGTCATGCCACTCTATGACACAACCGTGGAGAAGTGTGGCTCAGGGGTTAGAGGCGGCAGACCCGGAAGCTGAGATCGGTCCTGGACCAGGGTTCAATTCCCCGCCTCGACGGGTCTTGGGCTAAAAATTCCATGGACTCGATAATTCTCGCCCCGGTGCCTCCTCGACTCACGGGTTCACACTCTGCGACTCTGGGCAATAGCTTGCTTAATCTCCACAACGGCCCCTCGCGGCGGGATGCCTGACTTTCACCTTGTGGATACCCTGCTATCTCACAGGGGAATACCAGGACGGGTTCCCTAAGCAAGCGCCGGGAAACCCACAGCGGGTAGCTGTGCGCTATATAAGCTCAACTACATTTACATTTACAACACACCATTCTATGAAACTCTACTCTACGACACGTCCCTTCACTCTATGCTCTTGTACTCTACGCCACTCCATTCTTTGCCACTCCATGTCACTATACGACAATCCCCTTCACTCTACGCCCCTCCACTATACACCACACCACTCTACCACATGACACGCTATGCCAATCCACACTATGCCACACCAAAACACTCTATGCCATTTCACTCTACGACACAACACTCTACACCACTTCACTCTATGACACTTTACTCCATTCTGCGCTACACCACTTCTCGCAACTTTACTACACTCCACTCTACACTCCACCACTCTATGACACTCTACTCCATTCTATGCCACTCCACTCTACAACACTCTGCTACTCTACGACACCCACTCCACTCAACAACACTCTATGCAATGCCCTCTAGGCCATTCTATGCCACCTTACTTCACTGTACTCTATGATATGCAATGCCATGCCACTCTATGCCACTCCATGCTACAACACTCTATGCCACTCGACTCTGCCAGTCTATGCCACTCCAGTCTACAACACTCTCCTCTGCTATATGCCACTCCATTTGACGACACTCTACACAACGACACTCCACTCAATGGCAATCTACTTGTTGACACTCTACTCAATGACATTCCACTCGACAACACTCCACTCCCCTCTATGCCACTCCACACTATGACAATATACTGCACTCTACACCACAATAATGTACTCCACTCTAAGCCACTCTCTCTCTATGCCACTCCATGCCGCTTTACTGCACTCTATGCCACTCCACTCTAACCTATGACTCTCTATGTCGCTCCATGACATTCTACTTCACTCTACTCCCTTCAGCTATATGTCCCTCCACTCTACCACACCACTCCAGTCTTCTCCAATGAGTAGCTTGTGAGCTACTGATAGATCGCCAGCTACCTGCCAGTAGCTCTCCTGTGTGCATTCTAGTTTTTAAATTGGAACCTTCTGCTTGGTTAAATTAACATCTGTATTACAAAATTGTGTATTTCAAATGTGTATTTTCAGAACTCATAAGCTGATGTATGGAGGAAAATGGATGAATTTACAAAATATATTTAAAGCTGATTTGTGAGTGATAAATCATGTGAGGAGGCTTATTACTAATATGATTACTTTCGTGCCAGGGCCACTGCAGCTATGGCTGGTGTATATTATCTACATATAGGCATTCCAAACGGACAAAACCTTTTTAGGTTTCGCTTTGCGTGCAAAATCTCTTGCAAAGTAAAAAACATCTTAAAAGGGGCTTAGAGCCCGCCCATTACTTAACTTTATTTTCCATTGGTTGGCTCTCACTTCACTCTTGTTTCCTTGCTTCCTATTGGTCAGTGCCTCCTTGCTTCCGGCTTCCACCTGGGCCTCAGTCTTTGGTCCCTGCAGTGGCGCTTGGACCAAGTACTGCTTCCTGTAGCTAGTGCTCTTTCTGCAGTCTTCCTTGTTACTTTTTGAAATCCACTCTTATGAGTGTATGTCTCTGCATTCCCTCTCTTCTACCCCAACCATGTCCCCCCTTTGATCACAATTATTTTTCAACCACTCCCACCCATCGTTGTTTGTCACCCACCCTCTGATGTGCTTATCATGTTATTTGACCCCACTTTTTAAGTTACCATTCCGGAGAGGATGCACTGCAAATTGTACAAGCTGAACGGACCCTGGCTTGTAAAAGTAAGCAGAGTACTTAGAACAGGAGAGCTGTATTTAAAATGTGCAGTGTCTTGCAGACAATAACATCAAGAAATTACGTCTATAGTGTCCTTGGGGGATCTCCACCATGCACAGACTGGCGTCTAAATACAAGGCAATACAAACTGGACCAGCAATTTTCTTTTGCGATCCCGTCTTCATCAGGGTGAAATCTTCAACAGAAAAAGCCTTGGCAAAGCCCATACGTTTCACCTATGCAAAATCTTTTGGCTTTGTCAATGTTTTTTTAACATGTTTCACAAGAACATGGATTAAAGTAAAAAGGTTAATGCTGGCCCCATCATAGCACTATTTGTTTTTAATTTAATCCATGATGGACAGCAGCTGTGCTGCTGTACATCACTGCTAAAAACATTGACAACCCTAATAGATCTCACATGGCAAAATCTATTGGCTTTGCCAATGCTTGTTAACATTACTGCTGCCCACCCTCCTGATGCACTGAGGTGATCACTGCTGGTAATCTTGGATATGATAGCCACTAATCTAATTTTGTCTGATGTAGTCACTATTACAACACCAATAATATTACTAGCTCACAATTATTTTGTTGAACATAAATAGCTCTTATCATTGGAGACCCCTGCGTAATTCCTCATTTTGCTCAGCAGCATAAGTCTCTGGGTAAAACATAACAGGTCTGCGGTGTTCCTGTCGACCTTGTAAATCTTGATAGACTGGTAACTTTAGTACCAGCCCCTTCTGGAATTCGAAGGATCTTGTATGGATGCCCCTAATGTTTAAGTCAAAATGGGGAACGATAGCGTTCTGCACAAACAATAACTCAACTAAATGTTTGAACCAAATTGGTAAACTCTAGATTTCCGCAAACACAACAATCCGAAATAACGGCTTCAGTCAAAAGGGTCAACACTGATCTTCTTCAGAAACTAACCACTCACGCCAAAAGGGTCAATTCTAGGACTGCAGAAACAACAGCAACTTAAACTAAGGCCTCATGTACTAGAAGTCTGCACCAGCGCTTGAGCAAAGCAGTGGCACACAAAAGACGGTGTCTATTGACTTATAAAGGAGAGAGTGGGGCATTGACTGTTTCTTAATGTGTTCCTTCATTATCTCTATCCCTAACGAACATTGCAAGGAAAAGCATATCTCCGATATTATCAGACAAAAATGCTGAAAAATAAAGCAGGATGTCAGACCTTCTCTTGGTGTACTCCTCAGAGTTGGGACTTGATGCCTGTCTAAAATTCAACCAGATTTCTCGTTCCTGCTTTTCAGGAAAGAACTAAAGACCATTGTCGTCAAGCAAAACACATCAATGTGTAACACTCCGGATGATGGCCAGAAGTGTGCAATCCACTTTTTTGTGCCTGCGTCCCTTCCCTCAGTCTCATGCTCCTAACTCTTCCTCACTACTGATACTTGTATTCTGATCTCCTTTGCCTTTTATCACTTGTTCCTGCTTCTAATACCAACACTAAAAGAGTTTGTATTTAATCCTATGGCAAGAATACCCGGCTGTGCAGGTTGGCATGGAAACGCGCGCTCGGAGATGTCAGTGTCTCTCTAACATCCACCGCGTGATCTGCTGAATAGCCAACCCAATTAGACTTGGGAAGGTGGTCAGTACCCGGCTGCCAACTATAGATCCTGAAGATTTGACGCTGTAGCAAAGGTGCTTCATAGAGGCAATGTAACTGGGGCACCGCGAAATCGACGAGAATCATGGCTCCTTAAGCCCACTGAGTCAAGATGGCAGTGCCTGTCTTAATGAGCATAAGAGCCTGGAGTCTTGGAAGCGTGAGGGAAAGGACTCAGTGGAAACTGGATCCACGGGTCTACTGAGGACACTACCAGTCCAGAGGTAGCCAAGAGGATTCCCTGGATCTAATGCTGGTAAAGGGGGGGAAGTCATTTGGAGTTTCTCTCTTTTATCATTGCCCTTCTCCAGAGTACTCCCATCCAAGGCTATAATATATATAAACATCCTAAATCTCTCCCTTCTAATAGACTCTGACCACCAAACCTTTGAATACCTTGGTGCTGAACTTTTGGCACAGGGCGCGCCCCCCCTCCGACTATACAACATCTACCACCCTCCGGGCGAACCTCCTCTCTTTGTCGATGAACTGTCTGACTTCATCTCACTATCCTCTCTTTCCAACTCCAAAAATCTCTTCCTAGGAGATTTTAACATCCATTGGAACAATGTCGAGGATCCTACAGTCATGCATCTCATGAACCCCCTAGAGATTAATGATCTCAAACAATTATGTCAACATCCTACCCACATCTAAGGAGCAACCCTTGACGCTATCATTACTAGCAATGACCTTGCGTCCCTTTCCAGCATCACCCCCACTGACTGGTCGGACCATCACCTTATTCTTTTTAAGATCATAACAAATCCCGCTCCCCCTACAAAAATCTCCAAACCCTTAAAATGGACCAGAAACCTTAGTCAAATCCCCTCTGCCGTACTTGAATCTGAATTCCAAGCCCGACTCCTTCTCACCCCTCTCTCCCACAATGCCAACGAGCTCACTGAGCATTTTAACAAGACAGTCAAAGAGGTGCTAGATCACTTAGCCCCTCCCAAACTAAAAAAACAAAGAAACATCCCATCCAAATCTTGGTTCAACTCTGATCTAAATAATGAAAGACGTTCTCTTAGACAGACTGAAAGAACATGGAGACTACACCCCTCTCCCTCCCATCTAGCCCTCCTCAGATCAGCAAGATCGAAATACAGGAAACACATCTTCAAGGAAAAGGCCAGTTTTTTCCGAGCACAACTTGATCGTGCCAAAAATTGGCCTAGAGAACTTTTTAATATTGTTAGAAAACAAACATCATCCGCCACCACTGAGCTGAATGCCTCCTCTGAGCGATGTGCAGAAATTGCTAACTTCTTCTCTGAGAAAATCACCAAAATCGAACTATCTTTCCTCCCTACCCAAGTATCGCCTTCCCTTCAACCTGCTGACGATATCTTTTCAGACCTGCCGCCCACGTCGACCCCGCCCCGTCATCCCAACACTCCAACACATTGTCCTGTTTCTACCGCTCCTGATTCCATCCCCTCCATCCTACATCTGAAAAATAATGCCTCTTGGCTAAGTTTTCATCCGGTTAGTGAGCATGAAGTCCTCAACATCATCTCCAAACTTAAGCCCACTTCGCACTCCAAAGATCATCTCCCTTCCAGCCTTGTCCATGACCTCAAACACATCATTGCCCCTTACTGGACTTCAATCATTAACTCCTCTTTTGCCATGGGGTGTGTCCCTGACTCTCTCCAGCTCAGTCAAATCACAACCATCCTCAAAAACCCATCGGCCGACCCGAATGACCCTAACAACTTTCGCCCCATTTCGAACCTCCCTCTGCTATCTAAAGTACTGGAAAAATGTGCTCTCAGACAACTCGACAATCACATCTACAATTTCAACCTACTTGACCCGCAATCCGGTTTCAGAAAAGGATGCAGCACAGAAACCGCCATGCTCAAGATTGTCGACGACCTCCACCGGTCCCTTGACAATGGTGAGTCTTCCCTTCTCATTCTCTTTGACCTCTCCACTGCCTTCGATTCAGTTAACCACGCCTCTCTACTTAATTCACTCAAAACCCGTTTTGGCATCAACGGTCTAGTCCTCAAATGGTTCTCCTCCTTTCTCCAACACAGAACACAACAAATCAAAATCAAGGACTGCCTCTCCAACCCCACTCCGGTCTCCCTAGGCATACCCCATTCTGAAACAAGCAGGAATTAACTACCATATCTACGTGGACGACACCCAACTGTGCTACAAGATCAAATCCCACGATGATATTATTCACCTTAACAATGCCCTGAGCATGATCCAATCCTGGTTCTTCTCCAATCACCTCAAACTTAACCCCAATAAAACCGAAATCATTCTCTTCTCACCTAAAAACATCAAGCTCCCCATCCAAGGCTGGCTCCCAGACCTCAATGCCCTTAACTGTTTTCTCTCCTTATCTAACTCAGCAAAATCACTTGGCTTCAACATCGACAACAAACTCACTCTTAACAACCACATCAAAAACGCGGCAAAAGGAGCTCTCTGCACACTCCCAACATCTTAAAAAACTCAAACCCTTAATTCTTGCTGACGACTTTAAATGGGTTGTCCAATCCCTAGTCCTCTCCAAAATAGACTATGGTAATGCTATCCTCACTGGAATCCCCAAAACACACCTTGCCCCCCACAGATCTGTGCTCAACTCAGCCGCAAGGCTAATCACCGACTGCAAACGCTTCGACCACATCTCCCCAGCCCTCAAAGCCCTAAACTGGCTACCCGTTGAGGGAAGATCTGCATACAAGACCACCTGCATAACACACAAAGCCCTCCACCAACAAACTCCACTGTATCTCGCCGACAAACTCGTAAAAGCTGGCTACTCCCGGCAGACGAGAATCTCAAATGCCCTACTTCTCGTCCCACCCTATCAAATAGGAGCACCACACAATCCCGCTCCTTCTCGGGTAACGCCCCGATCATCTGGAACACCCTCCCCAGAGACCTGCGCTGCAACCCCTCGTACCACAGCTTTATAAAAGACCTCAAATCCCACCTTCTCTCCAAATACTGGGGTCCTTAATCGCTGCATCCAACCCTTTATTCAGTCCCCATTATTCATACCACCCTTGACAGTCTTTTCTGTCCGACTCTTCTCCCCTCCCCTCTCTATCTCTCTCCTAGACTTTTTTCTACACTCTAACACTATCCCCCTTTTAACCTTTACCTCTAACCCCTCCTCAATCTCCCTCTAACTCGTTACTTCCTTTTTCCTCTTTTTTGCTCCCTCCCACCCTATTTTCACTCGATTTTTTTAATCTCTTCCTCACTGAATAGCTCCGATTTCTCCCTCTCCCCCTCCCCCAATTTGAGCTGAGATGCATGTTTCTGACAATGTTTATATGATCAGCTCTATCCCTTTAACTGCATAAACGAAAGCCCTGTCCCAAGTAAACGACCCTTCTTTAGCTCCCTGGCCTTTTTTACTGTTTCTGTGTTAACTGTCTGTCGCGGACTTTTGTTCTCCTCATGGCCATAACTATTAGCCTATATGTTCATTTTAGAAGTGTTTTCTAATGTGCAATGTCTGTATATTTTTTTGATCCCGCTGAATCTACTGTACCGAATGGAATTTTAATGCTCATGTAAAGCGCTCTGCTACCCCTGGGTCTTGCAGCGCTATATAAAACTTTTCAAATAAATAAATAAATCTTGAATGTGAAAGTTGGTAGAGACTTTTTTTTTTTTTTTTTTTTGAAACCGTTTATTACAATCTCAAATATATACAGGTATGGGCCTACAACCTTCCGGCCGGCCGCTAAAGTGACAGCAATTAGTGACATATATACAATAAGGCACTTGGCGTTACAGAGACGCTAGCAGGAGGTATCAACAACGTGGGCCACATGACACTGAGCCCACAATACGGTTTCGTTTTATACAACACTAACAACATAAAACCACACCCGCAAGGCAACCCGAGAACAAGAGTGACAACATATGCTCCTCAAATGGGGGGACCCCAACCCTACACTAAAATCGAAGGAGGGGAAGGGAAATAGGTCCGGGACTGGGAAAACACTGTGCCCGGGATTGGGGGAGGGGGTCATCTAGGGGGACGGAGCTGGTGAAGCGGGAGGCAACAATGGCGGCTCGCAAATACCCCCGCGGTAGGCGTTCCAGGGGCCCCACACCTTCAGCCACGCCCCAGGCTTACCCCGCGCCACATACACCACTTTCTCTCGGAACATGCACCAATCCATGTGTTCTTTCCAGGCCGACACTGCCGGGGGCCTCTGGGATCCCCACAGTTGAGCGATGTCACGTTTAGCGATCATATAACCCAGCGTCACCCATCGCGTCTGTGGAACCGAATAGTCGGTCGGTTCCCACACATTCAGCAGGCATCTCCTTGCTTCAGGCACCAGCACGACATGCGTAACCGCTCGCAGGACCTCATGCACACCACGCCAGAATCGCTCCACCCTCGGACATTCCCACAGAATATGTAAAAAAGTCGCCAATGCACCGCACCCACGCCTGCACAGTCCATCCTCGGCATAGCCCATACGCAGAAGCCCTGGCCCCGTCATATACACCCGGTGAAGTATCTTAAGCTGGACGAAGCGAAGGCGAGCCGGGATGGCCACCTCCTTCGGGGAGGCCACCTTGGAAATCCAGTCCTCGTCGTCCAGCTCCAACCCATCGGCAACCCAAGCCTCGCGGAGCCCAGTCAGTAAGCCCGAGCGGTCATTAATCAACTTCTTGTAGATGAGGGAAATCGTGCTGTCTGGAACGTGGCCATCTAGCACTCTATCCTCCAATGGGGAGGACTCCGGGATGGCGGCCACGTCTGGGAAGACTGAACCCAGAGCGTGACGGACCTGCAGGTATCGAAAGTATTCACTGCCCTGCAGCTGAAACTCCGCCTGCAGTGTCTCAAATGTTTTGAATCCTCCCCTCGTCCAGAGGTCCCCCACTGTACTAATGCCTATCGTGTCCCACCTATCGAAGCCCTTCGAGGTCCATAGGGAGCCCAACCTCTCAGACGCATACAACGGTGACGCCCGGGTCAAACGGTTCTTCCATCCCATAGCTGCATTGGCCGCGCGCCACACTCGCACCACGACACGCGTGGGCCCCGCAAGGCGGGAATCGGGCACGCCAGTGCAGAGCGCCCGACCACAATCGCCACCGGGCAGGAGCATCCCGTCCACCCCAAATGCCGGGCCCAAGGCGGGCCCGCAAAGGCCACGACCAACTGCAGCCAATTGGGAGGCCCAGCAACACCGCTCAACATCCGGGAGGGCAATCCCTCCGTCACACCACGGGAGCGTCAACCCCGCCAGGGCCACACGCGGCCCCCCGTCCCAGAACAGGCGGCGCTGCAAGCTCCCCACCCCACGGAAGCAGCGCGCCGGGACCAGATCCACTGAGCTCTGGAGAGCACACAAAAAGCGCGGCAAGGACATCACCCTGAACAATGCCGCCCGGCCGAGCGGCGAAAGCGGCAAGCGCCGCCAGCGCGCGACGCCCTCCCCCAAACGCCGGAGGGGGGGAAGCAAACTCCGCCCGCAGCGGGCCACCGGGCCCAGCGCAACGCAGACGCCCAGGCAACGAAACCCCCGCGAGGCAATCCGGATCGAGCAGCCCCGCGGGAGAACAGGAGCCTCCCCGGACAGCACACAGACACAGGACCTAGCCCAGCCGATGACAAGACCCGAGTTACGGCCGAAGGAGCGCAGAACATCGACCAGGACAATCAGTGATTTACGTGGGGAGGCTAAGTACAGCAGGATGTCGTCGGCATAGAGGGACACGCGGTCCCCACACTCAGGGGTCCAACGGAGACCACGGACAGAAGGGCGCCACCGCAGCCACTCCGCCAGGGGCCCCAAGGCCAGCGCAAACAGGAGCGGCGACAGGGGGCAACCCCGTCGCGTGCCCCGTCCCAGCACGAATGGGGCCGAGACTCGACCATTCACCGCCACCTGCGCCAATGGGTCAGAGTACAACAATTTGACCCAGCTGATGAATCCCGGGCCAAATCCAAATTTCGCCAACATCGCCCAGATGTACGGCCACTCGAGCGTGTCAAACGCCATGGTGGCGTCCAAAGACGCCAAGATGGCCGGCTCCCGCACGAATGGAACACGCGCGAGCACCCCGTGCAAGCGCCGCAAGTTAAGAGCTGTGTTGCGATGGGGAATGAAGCCGGACTGGTCTTGGTGGACCAGCCGGTTGGCAAGCACCTTGGCGAGGATTTTAGGCTCCGCATTCAAAAGCGAGATCGGCCGATAGGATGTAACCCGGTCTCGCGGTCTCCCCTCCTTGTGGATGACCACGATGGCAGCCAGACGCTGGTCCGGCGGGAGGGAGCCCCGCGAGTGGGCCGCAAGGAACATCGCACGGAGGTGAGGTGCCAGCACATCCGGTCGCAGCCTATACAATTCGATAGGAAGGCCATTCGGGCCCATGGCCTTGCCCGAGGCGACCGAGCGTATGGCTAGGGCGATTTCATCCGAGGTGGGAGCGGCGTCCAACGAATCCCTGTCCTCCACTGAAAGCGAGGGCAGCGCGACGTCCCGCAGCAGGGCACGGGAGTCCTCCTCCGAGCAGGGAGAGACCGGAGAATATACCTCGCGGAAATAATCCGCGAAGCAAGAAACAATGCCCTCCGGCTCAGTAATCCGCACACCATCCATCCTCTCAATCAGCGGGACCACACGACCAGCTCCCTCCCTCCCATCCAACCACGCAATCAATCTGCCAGCCCCATCACCCACATCACACAGTCGCCCCTGTTGCTCTCTGCTAAGGCCCCTGGCCGCCTCCGTGACGAGGGCCCTATAGGCCTCCTGTTTAAGGTGTAGAACATGCAGCGCCGCGTCAGTCACCCCACTCCCCAGATCGCCCTCCAATCCAGCAACCTCGGCCTCCACCCGGGTCACCCCCCCCGTGCGCGTCTGCGGGCACGGGAGACAAAGGAGAGGGCCTCCCCTCTGAGAACTGTTTTAAAGGCTTCCCACAGGGAGATAGCTGACGGAACGGACCCCACATTCTCCTCAAAATACCGTTGCAATGACTTAATTAGGTCAGCGCGAATAGTGGGGTCACGCAGGTACCAAGCATTGATTGGGGCTACCCTGCCCTCTCCCCTCGGGAAGACACCCAAGTGCAACAGGAGCGGGGAATGATCTGAAATACCCCGCGCCAGATGGCGCACCTCTCCCACCCTCCCAGCATAGGCCGCAGGGACAAGGACATAATCAAGCCGCGAGAGGCTACCATGGGCACCCGAATGGAAGGTGTACTGCAGCTGGGTGGGATGCTTTAAACGCCAGCAGTCCACCAATCCCAATGTGTCCAAAAGGCCCGATAACCACGCCTGTGCCCGGGGGAGGTCCCTAGGGGGATGACGATCCATAGTCCCAGAAGCCACCGCATTGAAGTCCCCCCCAACCACCAGAAGCCCCCCCGGGAGGTCAAGAAGGAGGCGTCCCAGATCTGCAAAGGTGGTGGACTGTAGCCCCGGTGGGACGTACACAGAGACAAAGACAACTACCCTGCCCTCCATCCTCCCCACCAAGACAGTGTAGCGTCCCCTCTCATCATGGCGCACCTCGTCTATTTCTAGCGGGAGCGAGGTCTTGATCATGATGCCCACCCCCCGCGAGCCCGATGTGAAGCCCGAGTGGGCCACCAAGCGAAAGCCACGGCGATTCATGGCACAAAAGGAGTTACCAATAAGGTGTGTCTCTTGCAGAAAGACCACATCAGGCGAAATCCGTTTCAAATACTGCAGGACCACACCCCGCTTGATCCTATCACCCAGTCCGTTAACATTCCAGGACAACAACGTCAAATCCCTACCCCCCATCACATAACAAAGCCATCATTTGTCCCCCCCAGAGCATCTCAAAAACAACAATACAATAACGGGTTTGCCTTGCGGTAGAAACGAACCACACCCCACCCCAACCCACCCAACCCAACAGAACTCCCCCCACCCTGCACCCCTGCATGAGCCCAAACAGCCCCCCCAAAGTGCAGTGTGCCTGTCGCCCCATAGATAAGAAAACTAACTAGTCCCCCAGAGGAGGAGGGAGATCCCCCAAGAGACCCCACACGACCTCCACAGGAGGGGAACTTACCCTAACAGTCAATAGTGACAACAACGCAGTCCAGAGCAAGGCCTACCATTAGTCCCTCAGTCCTGATCCGGCGGGCCCTCCCCACCAACCGCACCCCCCCCACCCCCCCGGTCCCGATCTCCGGGCAAAGTGTCTAGCCAGTCCCCGGCCACTTCGGGTCGATCAAAAAAGTGCGTGCGGCCATCCACCTCCACTCTCAGCTTAGCTGGAAAAAGCATCGCATATTTGAGATTCAGGTCCCTTAGGCGACGTTTAACACCAAGAAAGCTCAGTCTCTGTTTTTGGACTGCCGGAGTGAAGTCAGGATAGAAATTGATGTCCATATTGTCAAGTCTGACCGGCCCTTGTAGCCTGGAAGTCTGTAGGATAGCGTCTCTGTCCCGAAAATTGAAGATCCGGGCGATGAGAGGCCTCGGAGGGGCTCCAACCTTAGGCCTACCCCCGGGGACCCTGTGGGCACGCTCCACCGCAAAGAATTTACTCAGCCCCCGAGGCTGGAGATGGGTGAGAACCAGGTCCTCGACAAATAGATCCGCTGCCTCCGCCTCGCGTCCCTCCGGTACCCCGATAATGCGGACGTTGTTCCTCCGGGCCCGACCCTCGGAATCCTCCAGCCGACGATTCATCAGGGCGCTCGCCTGGCCAAGCCTGCGCACCTCCTGTTGGAGGGCCGCTACGTCCGTTGTGAGGCCCGTGGTAGAGTGGGCCAAAGAGTCGACCCGGTTGTTGGTTTTAGACAAATCAGCCCTCACGAGGCCCACGTCCACGAGGACCGAGTCAATCTTCTGCGCCAGAGTGTCGAAGCGCTGGTCCACCGAGGCCTTCATCTCGGCGATGGCACCCATGACGTCTCGGAGGGTCAGGTCCGTGGGCAGAGCGGAAGCATCAGTCGGGCCCGTAGGGGACTTACGCGGCGCCTCTGGGGATCCCTTCTGGAGGGTGTAGTGGTCCATACTGTTGGATTGCTGGGCCGCGCCACGGCGGGTCGATTTTATCTTAGCCCGATCGCCATCTTGTTTCGTGGACATAGTTTCAATCCCCAAGGCGAGTCAATCTCCTCAAGAAACGGGGGGCCGACAATCCAGTTCAGGGGGTCCAGGGGGGAGCGACCACCGCTCCGCAGGACGGACCGCAGCTGGCAGACCGGCGGGGCACCCCGGCGAGACCACACCACCGCACACCGCCCCGCAACCCAACCTCGCCTGGCAGCAAGGAGGGCGCAAAAGCGAAAGTGAAAGTGCGGGGTACGCGAGTCACCCAGCCTTGCCCGCCGCTGTTGTTCACTTTGTGTCCGGATCGCCCCACAACTCCAGTACGGGGGGCCGGTGTGGAGAAGGCCGCAAACCTCAATCAATGCTCCTGACGGTGTCCGAGGTCCGATTTAAAAACGGAAAACGGGCGTCACCTCTGCTCGGGCTCACAAATACAGTCCCCTCATCTGGGACAGGATTCTGTCAGGATTTATGCAGGAGGTCGCGGAGGTCCTCGGGAGCCTCGCACCTACGCGGCCATCTTGGTTGCGCGCTAGGCTCCTCCTCCAGTTGGTAGAGACTTGAGGCCATCACTAGACATGGAGCACCACATGAGTTCATTTCCTGGTCACATGTGTGGGTCTTTTAGAAGAGGCATCGACATATGCACAACAGATTCACAACATGATGGCACCATTTCCAGTGAAGGGAGACAGCAATCTGCAGCTCCACGAAGGATCCACTCAGAAGTCTTACATTTAGAGAGCAACATCTTGCTGCATGGTGCCCTAGATGGAATTATGTGCCTTACCCCAGCGTGTAAGACTGTGGCATCCTAGATGAGGCTAGGTGGGAATGTACGAAAATCAACTGGCCCCATAAAAAATACTGAGGATACCATTTTGGGGAACATTAAAGAAATTGCTGAGGAGCATCAGTTAAAAATCTCTATTACGGTCAGGCACAAAATCCGGTAGAGACAATGATGATAAGAATCCCACCCGTAAAATGTTTTTGTGTCATTTCCAAGCTTATGGTGCTTTTGTGGTGTAAATATGAGCTGTGCCCTCATTGAGGAAAGACAACCTCTTCCTCCCTAGGCACCTGCTTTCTCATTGCCACTGCCTCGGAGAGGGAAAGTCAGGCCTTGCTTTGATTTATATTGTTGTGCCTGTAATATACCTCCCATACCGAGTATCTGAGGATGCACCTGGTGTAGAAATGTAGTACCTGGACACATATGATTGCATGTGACATATAATGGTAGTATATGGGATGTGATGGAAGTCTATGAACATGTGATGCTGAGGTTGGACATGTGACCAGGCTGTTATGATCCTAATTGGGGTAGGACTCGGTCTTCCAGTTTTCGCTCACTTCCGGCGTGGGAGGAGAGCCAGCCTTCCCGGCACCAGAAAGGCACCAGATTCATCCCGCAGTGCAGGACGAGTGCGGACCGTGCCTGGGTTGAGCCCAGGCCAAGGCCGGGTCCATCCACACCCGTTGGAGCCCAGAGGAGGCTGGGCTGGGTCCACCTCTAAAGCTTGGCTTCGGAGGGCGTTTAGATGCAG
Organism: Triturus cristatus; assembly: GCF_964204655.1. Taxonomy (NCBI): domain Eukaryota; kingdom Metazoa; phylum Chordata; class Amphibia; order Caudata; family Salamandridae; genus Triturus; species Triturus cristatus. Next base: position 607,263,561 of record NC_140582.1, on the reverse strand, counting down.
GAAAGGCTCCAGAAATAGGGAAAAAGAAGGCCAATGCGTCAGATGCTGAAGGGGTAACTATGACAACACTTGATTCCTTTTTGGCCAAAGCTACCAACGTCATCTCAAAAGAGATTGCATTGACTGAGAGAAGGCTATCCCTTGGTGTTGGAGAAACTTTACCCAGTCCAAATATATTGAAAGACTCTGCTGATAATACCCAGCTAAGGCGTCCAGGTAGTCAAGGTAGAAAAATATCTGGGGAAGGTCCTAGTATACCTCTTGGAGACCCCAAAGGCAGAGACATAACCCATCAAGACATACTTGGCAAAAGGAAAAGAGGGTCGCTAAAAGGGCCCCTACACAAGAAACCCAAGAGACCAAGAAAGATACCGCCGAATCAGTCCATTCCAATTTCGCAGATTGAATCTCAGAAACCAGTTCAGGAACCAGCACAAGTACCCACAAACCTTGATACTCTACTGGACAAATTAACTTAAATTTTTCAATCTATAAGACTAAGGCTAGAGTCTATTGAGTCCAAGATCCAAGAGTTAATGGACAATGGTTAATTCGTCTTGAGAAACCTAGAGGCTAATGCAAAACTGCACATCTCTATACCAAATATATCCATGTTTGACACCTGAACCTCTTAGGACCAACCAGGGAAAATAAGGGCCATATACTACTAAAGGTCACTCCACCCGGATGGCTCTCCCCTTAAGGCAGAGCACCAATCCTTTAGCTGAAACTGAAACTGAAATAGAAACTATAACAGAATATAATAGAGGTTTAGAGGCTCGAGGATTACTTGAGGGTAATGTTCATACTAGCCAAAAAATCGCGGAGGGGACAGTTACTAGACCCGCTCAGGAAGATAGTAAACTACTGTAGGAGAGTAGGATCTGCACTTATGCTGCCCCCCCTTTTTTTCTGATGTATACACTGGTTTCTGGCTATAGTCTGGCTGGGTCCCTGCTAATCAGGGCCCCAGTCTCTCTGTTCTCTCTAAACGACTTGGTGTGCATAATAGATGCACTAGTGATTGGAGACTGTGGTACCTTATGAGCCCCTAGCATATGGTACCTTAGGTACCTAGGGCATAGGCACTTCACAGGCCTACCAGGGGCTGAAGCATGTATTATGCCACCCCTGGGAAGCAGACTCAATCTGACACCACAGGCCTGCTACTGCAGCCTTGGTGAGGTAGTGTTAGCACTCCTCACTGAGGTATAGGTTCCTATATCTCACCATAAACACACATTTAAAGCTATCAGCCACCCCTATGGCAGGCCCTATCAATCCTGAGGGCAGGGTGCTTGGTTTACAATGTGAGAGGGTGCCTCTGCATGAGCAGGACCCCTCTGCAGCTGGCAGAGTCTATTCTCTGTGGCTGTTTGTGGATGCGGTTAAACCATATACTCTTAAGTGCATTATACATGCTAACTTTGGAATGACTGCATCAAAACATGTTGTGTTTCGTGTCAAACAACTTGGAATCATACCCCCACATCAGTCTGTGATGTGGGAGTATGATCCCACCCTTCTAGAGGGGACGACATGTACCTACTGTGGTAACACTGTAGAAATCTGAAAGAGCCCTGGCATCACAAAATGGATGCCACCAGCACAGACACTGGGCTGCCCGCCTGCTGCTGACTGAAACTCGCAGTGGAGGAGGCACAACAATAGGCATCCTGTCACAGGGAGGTGTCACCACCTTCCAGACAGGATTTAGTGTATTGGGGCTGGGTGGGTGCACTCCTAGAGTGCTTTGAAGTCCTGCACTTGGGGAGCAGTAGGCTCCTCTGTGCATATGCCAGCTCAAACCGGTTCAGGGGCTACCTGTCCTGGCTCTGGCGCAAAACTCCCAGAGGAGTGGTCATAAAGCTAGTCCCTCCCTTTCTTTTAGTATAAGATAGGGAACCCTTGCCATTGCCAACTAGATATCCCTGGACGACGCTTTACAAGAAGAATCCTGGCTCTTTGATGTTCCACTACCTTTGGAAGACGGAAGAATCTCCTTTGAAGTCAAGGAGTGACTCCCCTGCATGGCAGGCACCAAAAACTCTAATCAACGGTTGCAAACTTTCCCGCTCCTGCCGGTGTCCCTGCAGCCCCGGAAGTGGATTTCCTGACTTCTCGATGGCCATTGTGAGTCCCTAGCAGAGCTGAGGCGAGTGGACCCCACGAGTGACGAGGAACAGCAATACCCGGGTACCATAAACTTGTCGAGTGCAACCCCTTCACGACGTTCTACGAACTTGTGCATTGGACCATTTATGGCCCAAGCCTCCAGCAGGATTTGCAGCGAAAATCAGAGGCCTACCCCATCCCGAGTGACCGTGGGCTCCTGTGAAGCATTTCCTCATGAGGCGTCTTCGCAATCCCTTGCCCGTTGGCTTTTGGGTCCACCGAAGACTTTCTGATCAAACCAAAGGGCTTCCCTGGTTGCTCCAGGCCTGCCCTCACTCACCATCGCTGGGTGAGTCCCTCAAACCTTGCTGGTCTGCACCGCTGACTTTATTCACTTTCCACGAGACTTGCTGTTGCCAAGGCTTGTTGGCTCCAATCCGGTTGCCGACACCTCAGTAAGCTGCAGATGTCGTGGGACACTCCGAATCCAGCTGCTGGTCATCGTCGATGCCTCCTGGTCCTCGTGAGCGAAGAGTCAAAACACCCTTGATCACCTGAAATCACCCTACTTCCATCTTCCTGGCCCCGGGTCACTGGCAAGTGACTGTGAACACTGTCCCTTCTGCTTTCAGGTCATCTTCATCCTGAATCCAGCCTTGGATTCCACCAGACACTTCTTCAGTCTTCGCAAGCAGCAAATCTTCTTTGGCTTCCACAGAAAACAGCGACACGACCCGACACCAAAAGACACCTATGCACCCGGCTTCCCTGGGTGAGGTAACTCGTGCACTCTGGTGCCCTAGTGTGTGTTGGCCCTCGAATTACTTACCTTGTAAGTGGCTTGCTTGTAGACTTCCTCGAAGTACCCTAAAACTTTAAAAATCTAACCGCGACTTGCTCTATTGAAATCAATGGGGAACCCGCGGCTGTGTTCTCACACTGCACGCGTCTCCCGTGGGTCTTTTACTTACCTGCTTTTGCTGTATTAGTGAAGCCCCAGCAATTCTACAGGCCCTAGGCCTTGTCATTCTGCAAGTCGACTTTCCTAAACCTCTTTTTTAGTATATGGTCTGGTATGCCCCTAGGGCCCCAACCATATTTGTGCTTAACTTATTGTGAAACGTTGAATGTGTTCCTGACTTCTAACCTCATAAAGAGATTAGTAGAGTGTGTCTAGAAATAAATACATATATATTTGATATATATACCTGTGTGGTGTCCTTTCATTTGGTAATTCAAGAGATTATAAGGTAAAACAAGCTGCTTTACATTCCTCAGATACTTAGCCTGAAGGCTGCTCTCCACAGCTACCACTAGGATAGCTTTCTTTAAAAGGTTGTCTTAAACCTATCTACCATAAGAGTTGAATTGGACTGGTGCAAGGTGGCCACTATAACTAGTGACCAGCATATGCCAGGCCAACTTCTCACTACTACCACATTAGTGGTCAACACTCGAGCCCTGTCCCTCAGTATAAGGGGAGAGCAGTTCATCGGGCTCTACAACTTCAACCGGCTGCCTGCCCCTTTGTCCTAATACTTGTTAATGACCCAGTTCTAAATTTGACACAAGAGGAAACTACTGCCCAACTTATAAATAAGGCAAGGCATTGGTTAACCAAGCATGCTAGTAAAGGGCATCATATCCAACACCATCTGATTATTGCTAGGAGAACACCATGGGAAGGCCAATCATCAAAGACCAGTAAGGAGGATTGCATCGTTCTTAATTTTGATGACCCTGAGATAGTGGGAGAATTATTAGCACAACTTCCTCAAGCTCCTTCACCAGAGTCCCAGATACACTCTGTGCCCCTTGGATTCTTTTATAGACCAAAGCTCAGTCCACGTTTCAACCCCAGACCATACCCATATAGGACAGATATGGACCTTCGAAATGACAGGAAATGGCATATCATCAGAGTAAACCTGCCAATTCCGACCTCAAATCAATTTCTTCCACTAGATAATCTAGACTCCTGTGACTGAACATGAAATTCCCACCCGGCTAGAACTCCAGATAATCTCTCGGGGTGTCCCAGGATGGCCTCGAATAGAGGAGAAACACTGTAAACCAGCAAAGACTTAGAGGTTGTAAGTTTCAGTTCTACACAAAAGGGACACCAAGAAATGGTCAAGAGTCAGCTGTAACAGAGGAACCTGATTAAAACTATACTTTCCTCTCATGGAATATCACAGGTATTAGTAATCAAAAGGATAACATTGAGTGGTTAAATGAGTTATCAAATTTTCAGATCTTATGCGTCCAGGAAACATGGGAGGTGAAACCCATCTATCTAAATGGTTTCCGGTCTTTTTATACCCCAGCCCTTTCATCTAAAGGGGGCCCAGCTAGGGGGGGTATCCTTACTATGCTAGCAAATACTACCTCACTAAAAGTTCTGACATTCTGGAATAACTGCCTGTATTTTCACATCTTAATAATAAAAGGGTATAAAAACTAGGACCTAATGTTCATAAATTACTACAATAATAATTTTGAGAATCCCATATCAGTGATTGAGTGCTTGGATAGGACTATCCAAAGTCTAACCTATCGCCACCCGAACCCCTTGCAATTTATTTGGGTTGATGATTTTAATAAAACAATTTGCTTAAAAGCTGAACCGAGCCGCTGTGGTTCAGTGGACCAAATTATGTGGATACACATTAAAATGGGATAAAGATGATGTGGTCACTTTAACTACTAGGACAATAACCTCAAAATATAAGGATGTCTTGCTTTGCCTAGATCCCATGGCCGAGGGCACAGAGGTGGTCGAAGCATTTGAAAAGATTCTAGCAGAACTAAAGCTGCAACTAACTCGCCCTAGTCGCACTTACACGGTCTCTCAGCATCGTTGGTTTGATAAATCATGTTCAGAAGCTTCTGCAAACCTTCGCAAAGCCCTAAAAAGCCAGCCTAGGTAAAAATATTGGATCCGTACCTTAAGGCTAAATTATAAACTCGCTAGAACCAATAGGCTGAAACAACTTAAGGCTGACTCGTGGTATAACCTAAAACAAGCTTCACACTAGAATGATAGCAAAGCCTTTTGGACGCTGATTAATTCTCCGCTATGGTCAGATAAGGAGGGCCCATCTCTAGATGTCCAAATAAGCAAGAATTGGATTATCCACTTCCAAGTTATATTCCAAAAAGGCAGATAATCTCCCCTCAAATGAGATAATTTGCCCCTATAACAAGAAAACAACTTTGTCTTTTAATTTAGAAGAAATTGAGCTCGCTTTTTCTCAGTCGTCCCCCCTGACAGCTGCCGGGCCAGATGGGATTCCGGTGGATGCTTTTCTTGCAACTATTTCACTATGGTCTCCCCTATTGACTGTTGTCTTTAACGTGGTGGCAGAAAAAGGGTTGTTACCATCATGGAAACAATCATTAATAAACCCAGTCTTCAAAAATGGGAACAGTCCAATCCTGCTAATTACCATCCTATATCATTGATAGATTGTACAGCAAAACGTATGGGCCTGGTTTTATTAAACAGACTTGAGAAATAGGTAGAAGAGGAAAGCATCCTAGAGGAATCTCAGTATGTGTTCGGAAAGGGCAGAGGCACCCTCGATCAATGCCTGAATCTGACTTTATTAGCTAAGAAATACACAATAGCAGGCTGCCTTCACATGGCAATCATGGACCTATCTGCAGCTTTTGATTGAGTAGCACATAGTAAACTGTGGGTTATTATGGAGTCCATGGAAGTAGACCAACCGATAATTGATTTTATAAAACAACTTTATACAGGTGCTTCAGCCTCAATCTGCTATGGGTTTGAAGGAGGGTGCACTAGACCTTTTAAAGTAGAGAAGGGGGTCAGAAAGGGCTGTGTACTCGCTCCCTTCCTATTTTCTCTTTATACTATTGAATTAAATGAGGCCCTGATTGAAAAGAGTAAAGATGTCCCAAGTGCAGAACTAATTCCCCTACCGATCCTATTATACGCGGATGATGCTGTCTTACTGGCTCGAACACCCTGGTCTCTTCAAATACTTATAGAGCAGTATGCGGCCTTCATGGCAGACCTGGACCTTAAGGTCAATAGAAAGAAATCTTTTATTATGACCATAGGTGCAAACACAAAGAAGCTGTCAAAATTGTATCTAGATGGAAACAAAATAGAACCAGTAGAAAAAATTACCTATCTTGGTGTTCTGTTTGACTCAAGGCTCAAAAGGAAAGAGAGGATCCAAAATAGAATAAATCATCTAGGCAGAGTATGCTGCTATATTTAATTTTTCAAAAAGATTGTGAGGCAAACCTACACTAGAAATGGCTAAAATCTACCTTGCAAAATCAAGATAAATAGCTACATACGGGGCAGGAATTTTGGGGACAGCAGATGTGGATGGACTCCAAGTGTTGGAAGACAAATTTGTCAAAAGGTTATTGTCTTTCCCAGGAGCTTGCTCAAATGTTATATCACACAAAGAATTAGATATTCCTTTTATTTCTGATACGATTAAAATGGCCCGCTCGTAATTTTGGTTATCTATCTGGAAACATAAAACGGTACCTCTAAACCAAATGATTCTAAGAGATGTTATGAGGTTAGACCATGCCCTTAAAATCCTGTGGTTATCCTATGTGAGAGACTCTTTCATCTCGTTGGGTTTGGAGGACCTATACCTTAAGCCAACACCGTTGGAAACTTTCTTTAAAAGCAAGCTAAAAGGAATGTTCATGGCAAAAAGCTCAAAGGACAGGTGGGAAAGTTATAAAGGGAAAAGCACAGTATTGACCTATCTGAAGTTACCGCTAGTACAACAGGGCTCCCTTTCATACCTTTCCTTTGTAGAAAACTCCTGCCATCGTTTTATTCTGACAAGGTTCCCTCTGAACTACACACCAATAATGCTGGGCCATCCTCCAAATGTATTTTCACTGAGTCATCTCTCCCCCTGCCCATGTGACTGAAAGTCAAAACAGTCTACACTGCATATGTTATTTGTTTGCTCCTTTTATGCCACGGAAAGGAAGAAGTACATTATTCCATTGGTGCGAAAATTTGATCTGCATCGGACTGAGGAGGCACTATTTGTACAACAACTACTTGAAACCCCTTGTGTTTGCTTTGTAATTGCTTCTTATTTATTAGCATCCATAAACATGTGTGGGCTTCTAAACACACAAAGGGCACCAGTCTGATGCTTTTAATACAAAAATTAACCGCGAAGAGTCTATGCACAATATGAATGTCACATGCAAGATTCAGCATAAACGAACCAAGATGTCTGTTTATCTTTTTCCAATTTCCCATGTTTTTAGCGTTCTCGTTTATAGAGTTTGTGACTTTGCTGCTACATTTCTATAATGAATTTCTGTAAAAATATGTTTTTGATCACAATTGATTTTAAGGAATTAAATTTTTATTTAAGGTGGTTGATACAAGGTGTCATAGGTACTTGGTCCTATAATGAATAAAGCGTTAGCTGCCCGAAGAGAATGTTATCACTTATTTAAAACAAATCATGAATACATTTTAAATTATTCATTATCTATTTAGCTTACAATGTGTTTGGACTGTACTATTTCATTGTAATGTTTTATTCATGAAGTGAATTTTAACCTATGTACTTTTATGCCTTTAATCTGTAAATGCAAATAAAGTTTATTTGACTTGATTTGACACCGGCAAACCCTTTGATCTCAGTTGTCCCCCTCTAAGGGTCTAACTCTATATACCATAGTTCATGCTCTGCATTCAGTTCGCTGAGCACTAGGTAGCCAGTTGAGTTTGGGGGGGAAGGAGGGAGGGAAGCCTATTAATGCTTGCTAATTACCTGTCTCCATGAATACAAAAAGGTCAAACATTTTTATTGCAGCATCCTCTAGGGGAAACACTTCTGAAAAGTATTGGTGTGATAAGTTTGGATAGAGTGATGAAATGTTCAGAAGTTAACTTAACAAATGTACTAATGGAAAATACAGACTTGTCCAGAAGTTAAACAGGTACACATTGCTGGTGTTTTATTTTGTGTTCAGAGGCCGTCCAGTGGGAACAGGTGCAGGGTGCATGCCCTTGTGCAGTCCTTGGCCATTCAACTACTTAACTAGTCACAATTGTCAATACTTGTTTACAAAGCCCGTGGGGTTGTGATTTCCAAATAAACCGGGAGCCTCGCTCTCTGACTGCCCATTCCTGCCCTCCCCTCTTTGACCTACCCCGTGGAAGAATGTGCCCGGGTCCTGCCTTATCTATCTGACTGCTTACAACACAAAATATGCGGTTATCCTTTCACACATCTGAGCCGGGCGTTTGATGGGAAGGCAGGAGGCCAGCCATTATCCCTTTTATCTGAGGGGAGGGTTCAGTGGACAGTGGCAGCTCGTTGTGTGCCTCTTACACTTGCTTATCAGGGTTGATTAGCATGAAATGTCAGAGTACATACCCGCTGCAGTGATGTATCTGTTCCCGTGAGATCTGGGTGCAAATCATGATTTAAAGATGTAGATAAGTTGCATGTTCCTGCAGAACCATGTGGTAAAGGCCAGAGCTCGCAACTTTGGAACTGGAGAAACAGATTCGAGTCTTGGCGACGCTCAACATTCGTTGATTCTGGGCACATGACTTAATCTCCCCGTGCCCACAAATGTGAGTGTGTCCTTGTGTAATGAAACTAGTGCTCAAATACCTTCGGGTCTGGTTCCCGCTATATAAAAATGCAAAAATAAAAACCTCATTTCTGCGCAGGCGCTAGCTTTATTGTGACCTTAATGTTTCCCAAAGGCAGAGTTTGCCTAACTTGAGCGGATGCCCCATGGATAGGCCACTGCATACAGATGTAAAATGGCAGGGGATGGGGAACTTGGTGAGGGTGAGGGGGGAGTAGAACGAGGAGGGGTGGGGGCGAGGGCGAAGCTGTTGTTGATATAAGACATCAGAGGAAGGAAGAAGAATGAAAAAGAGTGGGGTGGCATAGGTCACAAAAATCCTGCTATTCAATTTGCTTTGTTTTTGTGACTGGAAACAAAAAGTACACATGTTTTGCTGGGGAGGTTCTTAGGTCTGTCCTGGGAGTCCAGCCTGAGAATGTCGCACACAAATAAAGCTAAGCCAGGCAGGGGAGTAGCAGTGCCGCTTCCCTTCTCGTGTGGTGAACATGGTGCCCCCGAAGACACTGCATTGCAAAGCGACAACAGTGCAGATGATCCCACCTGAAAGGAAAATTGGGCCAAACTACATTTTGTTTTTCGACTATAAAAATTGCCGAGTACAACAAGGAAATATATGTTGTATGTTTTAATTTCCTCCTTATCCCTTGTTCGCTTCATGCTCTGTTTATGCACTGCAGGATGCATACCTGTATTGTAATGTGTTGACAGCAAGACATTATATTGACCAATTATTACTGGATCTCCTTACTAATATTTCGGCTCTGAACTGCTACTGAAATGCCATAAGAATCCAGTTTAATGCATTTGTACATAGGAATTAGTGTCTGATGTCATTCATTGTTTTTATTGCTATCAGGTGGTGGTTATTGCACAGATTACTTCCTGGTAATCTTCAATATCCATTTAATGTTTCACTTTCATTTAATTTGACTAGTTGAGTTTATGTTGTGTTATGCACATATGTATATCTACCATTTGTATGGTCCTATAAAACGTTTGGAATCTGGTCCCCCCTTGCAGTTCTGCTGCAGTACTTGTTGACTTTGTTTGGTTGCATTTCACACTGTTTAGATGTGAGTCATATGGGGTATAGTGGCTGGTGAGATTGGAGCAGGCTAACTGACTGGTCAGCGATGGATTACATAGAATAGAGGTTATCTAGATCCTGTCTTGGGTCTGTGTGAAGCATAATGTGCATTAATGCTTATGCAGAAGGACAGTGTTGTTTCTTTCATTTTTCTGAGGTGCACAGTTGTCCATTGCTCGGTTTCAGGTGTCCCTCATATTTTGAGGTATCTTTGCCCACTATACGATTTGATGTCATTTTATCTGTACGTGGCGTGGTAACTTTAATGTAACTTCTTCAGGATGTTTTATAGGCAAAACGGTTCGAGGATGTAGGTATGTCACTGGGGGTTAAAACACTGTAAGACTTTGAGTCTTTTTCAGTTTGTTCCTGCTGACCTCTAATCCATTGACTAAAACCAGTGTATCACCCCTAGATAAGGTTTTACCTCAGTGTGTTGGGTATAGGCTCAAGACGGAAAACTACTGTAGTTATTGTGGTTGAGCTTCCATCATTCATATACACACAAACCAAAGTTTCAAGGACCAATCTAATAGATATAGGTAGCTGTCAACAGTACCACAGGGTGATATTCAGGTGGTCATGGTTTTTAAGATTATTTATTCATGTAGCTTCCACTTCCACATGATAAATATGGGCCTATGAGTCTTGGGGCCTCATTCACAATATTTTGGCGCACAGCAGCGCAGCAAGCCTTCCCGCTGTGCTGCCATGCGCCAAAATAGAAGGGCAGGAATGCGCCATATCTACAAGATAAGGCGCATTCCTCTTCTTCTCCTCTGTGCCGGCACACAAACAGCAGCCATGCGCTTGGGCAGAAACCCGTGCATCAAGGGTGCCTGCGCTGAAGGGTTGATTGTTTTTGTGCAGGAAGGGACACCTTCCTGCACAAAAACAATAACTGAAGGCACTTTCCTCTTTCTATGCGTGCTGCCGAATGCAGCATGCATAGAAAGAGGAAAAAACGAGGAGAAATAAAAGTATTTCTCCTCGTTACACTGGGAGGCTTAAGATTCTGACGCATTCCCAGGTTTGCAAAACATTGTAAATCTGGGAATGCATCAAGTTCCATGGATGTGGCGTGGGAACACCCACAGCAACACCCATGGAACGCCTCTTTCATGCAGAGTTATGTGTGAAAGGGAAACATATTTACAAGGCCACGAAAAGTCACGCAAGGTGACTTTACATGGCCTTGTAAACATGGGGAAGCTCATTGCGCTGCCGGTGTGTCAACAAAAGTGGCTTGTAAAAAGGAATGTGCATATTGTGGTTACTTGAAAAACAAGGCCTTAACAAAGGCATTCTTATACTCTGTAGCAAGTCAACAGTTCATTATTTAGATCCCAATGACGTTGTTCTAAACCTATGCCTGGAAGTAGTGAAGCTCTACAGTGGGTGGGCCTATGTAGAAATGTTCATGCTAGAGGTGGGCGGGCCAGTAAATTAACAGAGAGAACCAAGCCAGCCAGGACTCTGGCTTGCCTCTAAGAGCCCATACACGAGAGAAGGCTTGAAGGTGTTTTGCATGTAAATCGTGCAACAAACATCATGTAAAATATATTATAAAGTCCCCATAAAATGCAAAAAAATTATTTCTTTAATTTGTGAAAACATTTTTACCTTAGTACAGTGATTCTTAATCTTTTGACTTCTGTGGACCCCCAATTCATCCTTACAGGAATCTGGGGACCTCCTTCGAATTACTATTAGAAGCCAGGGAGCCTGCTGAGCTCCCTGGATCCTAATAGTAATTAAATGAGGCCCGACCTAAGCAATTTCAATGATTTGAACCTCAAAACAATACCTAAAAAATAGAAAACGAGTATTCCTGAAACAAGTATGCAAATTAAATATTTTATTTAATTCGCAAATGTTTAAAACAATCAACATTTTAGTTTTAATGGGAAGGTTGGAACTTTTCTAAATTCTATTAAGGTCACCCATAGTCTTTTCTTTATTCTGTTTGGCGCAATTACATTACTCCTGCCAATTATTCTGAGGATACCAACTTAATTAATAGCCTTCAGTTTCAAATTTCTTCCCATTTACGGAATGTTATAACATTTTCAATTGTACATTTTGGTTCTTTGTTCATAAACACTTTATAAGCAGTCGTGGGCCTCGTGGCCCCCAGAGTCGTGTGGCAGACCCCCTGGGGCCTGCAGACCACAAGTTAAGAACCACTGCTTAGTACATCAGATCATATCACTGCATTGAGAGGCATTTATTTAAAGTGATATGTATAAACATGAACATAGAAACATTCATCCTCCCCCTCCCCCCCCCCCGATGATAATGCCAGTAGTGACCTAAGAGGCAAGTTAGTTGGCAATTGCACCCTAGATGTGAGCTAGATTCTTATATATGGAGCAACATTATAGTCTATTGGCCCGACATCGCCATCGCCATCCCAGACGGCTACAAGATCATCCGAAGGGACCGCATCAACCAGACCGGAGGAGGCATCGCCATCATCCACAAGAACACCATCCGCATCACGACCAACACCGACGACACCCTCGCACCCGCCGAGCACCTGCACTTCCAGGTCCACATCAACCCCAAGACCACCCTCAGAGGCACCCTCATCTACAGACCCCCGGGACCACGCACACAATTCAGCGAAGACATCGCCGACTTCATCAGCCCACACGCCCTCCCCTCCGCTGACTACATCCTCCTCGGGGACCTCAACTTCCACCTGGAGAACAAAAACGACCGCAACACCACCACCCTGCTGGACAACCTCGCAAAACTCGGACTCAAGCAGCTGGTGACCACCCCCACCCACTACGCCGGACACACACTCGACCCCGTCTTCTCATCCAGCAAGGACATCACCTTCATCCACGCCACCGGACTCCACTGGACGGACCACAGCTGCGTCCACTTCAGCTTCAGAAGGACCACGATCCACCACCACCAGCAACAGGTTGCACGCAGAAGCTGGAACAAGATCACAGCCGACCAGCTCGCGACTTCCCTGAGCAAGAACCCACCCACCAGCGCAACGAACCCCAGCCAAGCGGCCACCAACCTCACGCAGTGGATCAGCGACTGCGCAGACAACCTCGCCACCCTGAGGACCCCGCCTAGCAGACCCGGCAGCAAGAAAGCCCCATGGTTCACCGACGAACTCAAGAGCTCCAAGAAGAACTGCCGAGCCCTCGAGAGAACCTGGCACAGAGACCCTACACCGGACAACATGACTGCCCTCAAGCTCGCCACCCGAAAACACCACCAACTTATCCACGCCACCAAGAAAACTGCATTCAAGGAACGACTGGACAACAACGCACACAACAGCAAGGAACTCTTCAACATCGTTAAAGAGCTCTCCAACCCCAACGCCAGAAACAACGACATCACCCCTTCGCAAGACCTCTGCAACTCCCTCGCCTCCTACTTCCACAACAAGATCGCGGACATACACAACAGCTTCAGCACTCAACCGACGCACGCCACGACCGAACCACCGCCCCCCACCACCACCCTTTGCACCTGTACCCCGATCAGCACCGAAGACACCGTCCGCACGATGAACTCCATCCACTCCGGAGCTCCGACCGACCCCTGCCCTCACCACGTCTTCAACAAGGCCGACGCTGTCATCGCACCCCACCTGCGGGACATCATCAACACCTCCTTCGACACCGCTACCTTCCCGGAGAGCTGGAAGCACGCCGAACTCAGCGCTCTACTAAAGAAGCCATCAGCCGACCCCACCGACCTCAAGAACTACCGCCCCATCTCGCTGCTCCCGTTCCCTGCAAAAGTCATCGAGAAGACCGTCAACAAGCAGCTGGCCGCCTTCCTCGAGACAAACGGATCCCTCAACCTCTCGCAGTCTGGCTTCCGGGCCATTTGCTAATAAGACACAAGGTGCATAATATTAGTGGATGCAGGCAGGATTCATTTAGAATCGGTTAATTACAAAATCTGTTATTTACAGGGCTTAGAAACACCAGAGGTGATGTACGTAATGATATAACATTTATTGCAATGCTATGCACTTCATGAGTATCTCAACTTTATGATAATGGCCTCACCTAAAATGGTAGATCTGAGCATCTGCTTCTCACACTCTCCACAACACCTCATGCCTATGTGCAAGGGTAATGGGTGCATTATGTTTGAAGCAGGTCTTTGAACCTGTCATGTGGGCCAAACTACATCCAATCAGCCAGTGATAGGCAGGGCCAATGGAATTATGCGATTCAGGCGGCAGCTTTTTTCACATATTTATGAATTTGCTGCATTTGCCGTATAATCCATCATCTGCTACATAAACTGCAAATTTTGTTTCAAGCTTGAGTGGATCAAAAGTTAGTAAAAATGCCGCAACATGTCTTCACGCACAGTGGAAGGCCCTGTGCAAGAGTTAACTAGTCATCCCTTCATTTGCTTGTTTCTTATTACTTATTTCTGTATTTAGTTGTTAAACTGATACTAATGAAGTGAAATATTTGCTCAGGCAGTATTACCATGTGTAGAAAAGACAAAATAATGAATTAATAATATCAAAAAATGTGCCACATTATGCCCAATAAATTGCCTTTTCTTGCCGCATGATTTAGGCAACTCTACCACATAATTTGGTGCTCCCTGCATAATTTCAGTGGCCCTTGTCATAGGATAACAAAGTGTGTAGTTGCCCTTAGTTTAAAATAATGAAATGGCAATGGGACACTAGTCCTGCCTCAATTAGGGTCCGCTCACAAGAGTCATCAACCATGCACCAAATTCCCGGCCATGTGGGCCCTGAGCAAATCCTCCTTCCTATATCTGTTTGGCCTTTCTCTCCCCTGCGCAATGCTTTCCTGTTACTACAGCTTTTCGAAAAGGCCCAAACTAAAGTGCTTGATTCAGACTTCTCCATTCGTCCGCCCTCCTTCACTCTTCATGGAACCCCTGTTACTGTTCCGGCTGTCACCCTCCTCAGCACATTCAGGTAAGTAGTAAGTCTCGCTCATGGAGTTTGCAGAGTTTTCCGCACTCCGTGTTACACGGAGCTTGCAAAGTATTTTCCTCGCTCGCGTTCGTCAACATCAAGTTGGCGAGCGCGTGCAAGGAAAATCCACCTCCTGGTGAGATTTTTCCAAGTTCGCGATCGTCAACATCAAGTTGGCGAGCGGAAGCGTGGAAAATCAACTTCCCAGTGAGATTTCTCACAGTCGGTGGTCTGGTTTCTCATTACGAGTGGTCGAGTATGCTCGTGACCGCTCGTGTTGAAAAACCGTCCGTTCGCATTAAGGAAGCTGCCGCTCGAGTAAAAATCTACTCGAGCGGCAGAAAGGAAGCAGCACACGCTTGCGCTGTGCATGGTGCCGTTCACGATGATTGCACCCTGCGGACAAGCACCTGGCACTGGCACTTTATCTAACGCACTCCTCTGCTTGCGGAGCTCCACATAGCGCGGCACAGTATTTCTTGCTCTATGCGGAACTCCGCAACAAAAAAAGTAGGAGACGCACCCCATTTACCAAAGCCTGCTTGAAGATGTACTGCTAGAGCTATGTATTGCGTGGTTGTAGGAAAATCAGGAGACTATCTAAATATCCCTATTTTCCACAACGCGGTATGTGGAATAAAAAATTTGCACACACCTAAATTCTTTTAAGGTCAGTATAAGTTGAAAAATCTGTGTTTCAGGGGACACTTCTAGCTAGAGACACTTCTCATTGGAATAGTCTTTATTTCCTATCCCTGAGGTATACAGTAATTCAGCAAGCTGTTTCCATAAAGGTGGAAAAGAAGGCTAAGATGGAGCCTTGCGGAACTTAAGCAGTGCTTAATTTGAGCCGGTTCTTTCCGGTGCTGAAAACCAGCACTGAATTGGTTTCTGGTGCTCGGCACAGGCACCTAATTGTCAACACCACACATAGGGTAGTCTGCCACAAGGTGGCGCTGCTCATGTAATTTAGAGATGAGCAGTATGAAAGTTGTTTAGGGAAACTATATACATAAAAAAATTGCTCATTCCTGTCTCCCCAGCCATTCCTTTATCTTTGGGGACCTGGAATAATCTGAATTGTCGCATTTCCATGCTAGAGAGATGGTTAGTAGTTATTTTGGCAGCAATGACAAGGGAGATGGGTGGTGCAAGCTGCAGTGTACTCCTGGTCAGAGCCCTGGCACTTAATATTTTACAAATTAAGCATTGACTTAGTGGCATGGGGACAGGTTGGGAGAGAGAGCTTCCGATTCTTACTTGTTGAGTGTGATGTTTTCAGTTATCAACCAGTTGATGACTTTTCCATTCATGCCTAATCAGTATTTTAAGATGTCAAGAAAGAATTGGTAGTCTGAGTACCCAAGGCCAGAGACAAGTCAAGAGGGCTGGGGAGGGAGGATTCACCTTTGCTTGGTATGCGAAGAGTGACATCAGTAATTTGGAGCTTGGCAGCTTCAGTCCATCAGCCTGACTTGAAAGCAGATTGGTAGTCATCGAGAATACTTTTGTTCTTGAAACAGCTCTTAAGCAGAAGAGAAACCACAACTCTTTTATAATATTGTCAAGGAGAGGAGAGATGTTCATCCACCAGTAGTTTATTGAGGTTTTTCTAGTTAGCAATATTGTACTTGAATAGCTACGTAATCAGATGACATTTTAGGCAGAGAGAACCCAAACAGTGTCAATGAGAGTTTACTAAATTAGTGCAGTAGGGAACAATGTTGTGGGTTATAGTTTTTTTAAGAATGGTTCGGATTGGCTTCATATAGTACCTGCATGACCTGATGACAGCAATAGTTTTGATAATATTAGCTTTTGAGAGCAGTTAAAAGAGCAACAAGCTAGCAGACGATTCCATTGGGTTGACAGGAGGAGAGATGAGCTGAGGAATAACAGATCCTAATTTTTGTGCTTTAGGAACAAAAAATCTCTCTGAACTCCTTATATTTGATCACAGAGTCAGCTATTGTTCTTTGTATTGGCTCCAGTGGCGGCTCCTCCACTAAGGCAGAGGAGCGTCGCCTTACTGCTAGAAAGCAGCAAAAACAAAGGAAAAAATAAAATGATAATAATGGAATGTTATTATCATTTTATTTTGTCCTCCTGCTGCAGCAGTGTGTGAGGGGGTGGGGCAGAGCTGCAGGGGAGGAGCGGTAGAACACTCCTGTGCACAATGATTGTTTGGTTGACCCTCTTGGGCCGCCCAAAACAGTCATGCGCACTTTCCCCCTGCTCCATGCATGCTGCATTACAGTCTACATGGAGAACATGCCCACCCCTACAGCTCCTGGCTTAGCGCTGTGTCATGACACTCAGACCAATCACAACGCTGCCATGCAGTGTTGTGATTGGCTTAGGGATGGGAGCTGGCTGCCTGCTTCCTGTACTGACCTGGGGTCACACACAGGCGAGCAGGAGAGATGCGGGACCCGGCAACGGCAGCGGCGAAGAGGTTTGTGTTATCATTTTTTTCAATGCAGACCCCTGCCCCTCCCCTCCGCACGCCTGTGGTGTCTGCACACAGTTTTAACTGCCATATCGACATGACAAGTGCACCCACTTGCCACGCCCTAAGCTTCCCTTGTCCTACATGTAAGTCACCCTTAATGTAGGACCAAGGTAACCTCATGGTCCGAGAGAAGTGTATGTGAAAGGTAGGACATGTAGGAGTGTGTTTTATATGCCCTGATACTGACATTTTGTTCATTTCGTTTTTCACTCTCGAAAGGCCCATATGTTAACATGGGAGCTGCCTTGTAACATCTATTTTCTATTTTCTAGATTTGGTAAAGCGCAACAGCTACCCCAGCAATGGGGTGTCCCGGCGCTAGCAACAAGCAAACTCCTACTGAACGGTGGAGGGAGGGTCAAGAGCCCTAGAGAGCGGGGAAGAGGTGGGTCTTGATAGCTTTGCGAAAGATTGGGAGACAGTCTATGGAGCGGATGCTGGGTGGGAGATCGTTCCATAGTTTGGGCCCTAGGACGCTAAAGGAACGGCCACCAATGCGACTAAGTCTGACTCTGGGAACTGTCAGAAGAAGTCGATTAGAGGAACGAAGGTCACGGCCAGGGACATAGAGTCGGGCCAGCTTTCGCAGCAGAGGGGGATTTCCCTTTTTGACGATCTTGAAGATCGTGATAAGAGCTTTGAATTTCACTCTCTGTTCTACGGGCAGCCAGTGCAGTTTGCGGATGGTGGATCTGGCTGAGCATCTACGTGGGAGACCGACCAGAGTTCTGGCCGCCGTGTTCTGGATGCGTTGGAACCTGGCCGTCTCAGCTTTATTTGCTCCCAATAGAAGGACGTTGGCATAGTCCAGACGAGACAAGATGGTTGTCTGGATAATTAGCTGGCGAGCTTTAGAGTCAAATAGCCCGAGTATAGGCCGGAGGTTTCTTAGGAGCCCAATGCAGGTGGCTGCCACCTTTTTAGTATGTGACTGAAAGCTGAGGTTGGCATCCATCCAAACTCCCAAATTTTTTACACAGTTTTTAGGGGATGGAATGGTGCCAAGGGATGACGGCCACCAGTGCTCATTCCATAGGCAGGTGTTTCGGCCGAGGAGTAGCACCTCGGTTTTCCCGGCATTAAGCTGGAGGTAGTTGTCCGTCATCCATTGAGCCACTGATTCCATGCCCTCTTTGAACTTGGATGCCGCAGTGGACGGGCTTTCAGAGAGGGTGACGACAAGCTGGGTGTCGTCGGCGTACGAGACCAGCGTAAGCCCCCACTCTTTGGCCACATCAGCAAGCGGCTGGACGTATAAGTTAAAGAGGGAGGGGCTCAACGCTGAACCCTGGGGGACTCCTTGGGCTATGGGGTGAGATTTAGAAATAAATGGGGGGGCTGACACCTTAAATGATCTGTCCTTTAGGAAGGATTGGAACCATGAGAGAGCACGGCCTGTCACACCGGCCTCCTCTAGACGATCCAAGAGGATGTCGTGGGACACCGTGTCAAAGGCTGCGCTGAGGTCTAATAGAATAAGCGCAGCACTTTGTCCGGAGTCCAGGATCGTCCTGAGGTGTTCGGTGGTGGCCAATAAGGCAGACTCAGTGCTATGGCCCGCACGAAAGCCATTTTGGGAAGGAGCCAGGATTCCGTGACGGTCCACATGTTTCGAGAGAATGCCGTTGACATGGGCCTCTGCTATCTTAGATAGCCAGGGTAGAAGGGATATTGGACGGTAGCTTTCCGGTTTGGAAGGGTCGAGGGAGGGTTTTTTAATTATAGGTGATACCCACGCTTGTTTCCAGGCAGTGGGTACAGAGCCCGAGGAAAAGGACAGGTTGAGAATGTCCAGCATGGGAGATAAAAAAAGTTCCAGTGAGTCCAGGAAGTGAGAGGGGCTCATAGGGTCAGCGGGGGAACCAGACTTTACCTTCCTGCAAAGTATGTTCAGTTCGGCGGCCGAAATGGCGGGAATTTGGGTGAGAGGAATACGGCTGGGGGCTAGAGTTGCAGGCTGTCTGGAATGAGGGGAATTCTGTAGAAAGGTGGCATATATTTTTTGAACTTTTTCAACGAAGTATATGGCAAGCTGCTCACATTGTTCGTTGGAGGAGATTTTTGGAGATGGTGCCCTAGGGTTTTGGAGATCTTTGACTAATTTAAAGATGGCTTTAGCTGGGTTTGAGTTGGAGCTGATTTTGTTAGCATAAAATGAGGCGCGGGAGGATCTGATGGCTTTATGGTAGATTTTAAGTTTGGATAAATAGTTTGTTTTATCCTGATTATCAAAGTTTTTCCTCCATTGGCGCTCAGCTTTTTTACAATCCTTGCGTAGCGTTTTGAGTGTATCGTCGTACCATGGATTGGAGGGCGTGTTGCGTCCTTTAGTCAGTTTAGCTGGGATGAGAGTATCGAGGCCATTGGTGATCCAGGTAGTAAACGAGGCGTAAGCCGCTTCAATCTCCTGATGAGTTTCACAGTGGAAGTCACCTAAGGTTTTGTGTAAGGCGGATGTGGTGAGCTTATGCCAAGGTCTTTTAAGGCGTTTGTTGGATTCCGTTTTGAGCTGCCGATGAGGTGCAGGAACCATTAGTTTAACGAGGTAGTGATCTGTCCATCCCATTGGGGAGGGAATATCAGTGGCTGCCTCTTGGATGTTAGAGAAGATCGGATCCAGGGTATGGCCTGCTATGTGGGTAGGAGCGAGGACTAGTGCGTTAAGTTGAAGTGCAGAAAGATCAGCAAGAAGGCTAGAGATGGTGAGGTCATTAGTCAAGTCAAAATGCAGATTAAGATCACCAAGTATGGTGAAATTGGCAGATTTAGTAATGAGTGTTGTGGAGGTTTCAAGGAGAGCAGAAATGAACCTTGAGGCTTGGCCAGGTGGGCGGTATATGTAAAGGCCGGATAGAGTAAACTGGGGACTGAAGCTAATTTTGAATTGAGCGCATTCGCAGTCTGGGAGAGGTTCATTAATAAAGGAGCAAGTAAGGTTCCTTTTGTAGATGACTGCGATGCCGCCACCCCGGGTTTCACGGTTTATGGTGACCAAGTGAAACTCATCAGGGAGCGCCAGGTTGGGGATGGTAGTTATGCCGTCTCGTAGCCATGTTTCGCACAAAAACAGGACGTCTGGATTTTCTTCCTGTAGAAGTGAATTTACCTCAAGGTGGTGTTTAGAGAGGGATCTGACGTTGAGATGTAGTATCGTCAGGGGCGGGGTAGAAGTTGCAGTGCAATTGTCCCATACTCGAGCGGGCATGCTAGTGGAGAAATGGCAACGAGCACAGTGGAGTGGCGAGTGGCCTAGGATGCCAATTGCGTCGGAACAGCTTTGGCTAGTATTCAAGGCAAGGAGTTCCTTGCGACCATATCGTGTAGGCAGGAGTCTGGTTGGAACAGGGGGACTGGCGAGAGGCGATGGTCTGGCGATGACGGGCGCAGACGGGCTTGCCTTAGGCGCGCCTTCGGCGCGCAGACGGCGCACCCGCTGCGCTCGTCCGCTGCGCTTCCTACCAAGACACATGATAAATAGTGAGAGTTCAGGACGTAAGAGGGGGCGTGGCCAATCGAGGGGGCGTGTCCGAGCTGCGCCTCGCCCTCGTGGATCGGCGACCAAAGACTGAGGGGTTTCGTTGCAGCGGGGGTCCGCTGTTTAGGCTGCCAAGAATGCAGTAGGTGAGGTGTGCTTTTTTTAAAATTTAAAAACACAGTATCACACAGTAAAATACAATCTTAGCTCTCCCGGCTTCCGCCTCAGGAGTATGTTCGTTTAACTCGGCGCCAAGGCACTGGGCGCGCTATTTAAACTGCTTGGGGGCGTGGCCAATCGAGGGGGCGTGTCCGAGCTGCGCCTCGCCCTCGTGGATCGGCGACCAAAGACTGAGGGGTTTCGTTGCAGCGGGGGTCCGCTGTTTAGGCTGCCAAGAATGCAGTAGGTGAGGTGTGCTTTTTTTTAAATTTAAAAACACAGTATCACACAGTAAAATACAATCTTAGCTCTCCCGGCTTCCGCCTCAGGAGTATGTTCGTTTAACTCGGCGCCAAGGCACTGGGCGCGCTATTTAAACTGCTTGGGGGCGTGGCCAATCGAGGGGGCGTGTCCGAGCTGCGCCTCGCCCTCGTGGATCGGCGACCAAAGACTGAGGGGTTTCGTTGCAGCGGGGGTCCGCTGTTTAGGCTGCCAAGAATGCAGTAGGTGAGGTGTGCTTTTTTTAAAATTTAAAAACACAGTATCACACAGTAAAATACAATCTTAGCTCTCCCGGCTTCCGCCTCAGGAGTATGTTCGTTTAACTCGGCGCCAAGGCACTGGGCGCGCTATTTAAACTGCTTGGGGGCGTGGCCAATCGAGGGGGCGTGTCCGAGCTGCGCCTCGCCCTCGTGGATCGGCGACCAAAGACTGAGGGGTTTCGTTGCAGCGGGGGTCCGCTGTTTAGGCTGCCAAGAATGCAGTAGGTGAGGTGTGCTTTTTTTAAAATTTAAAAACACAGTATCACACAGTAAAATACAATCTTAGCTCTCCCGGCTTCCGCCTCAGGAGTATGTTCGTTTAACTCGGCGCCAAGGCACTGGGCGCGCTATTTAAGCTGCTTGGGGGCGTGGCCAATCGAGGGGGCGTGTCCGAGCTGCGCCTCGCCCTCGTGGATCGGCGACCAAAGACTGAGGGGTTTCGTTGCAGCGGGGGTCCGCTGTTTAGGCTGCCAAGAATGCAGTAGGTGAGGTGTGCTTTTTTTAAAATTTAAAAACACAGTATCACACAGTAAAATACAATCTTAGCTCTCCCGGCTTCCGTCTCAGGAGTATGTTCGTTTAACTCGGCGCCAAGGCACTGGGCGCGCTATTTAAACTGCTTGGGGGCGTGGCCAATCGAGGGGGCGTGTCCGAGCTGCGCCTCGCCCTCGTGGATCGGCGACCAAAGACTGAGGGGTTTCGTTGCAGCGGGGGTCCGCTGTTTAGGCTGCCAAGAATGCAGTAGGTGAGGTGTGCTTTTTTTAAAATTTAAAAACACAGTATCACACAGTAAAATACAATCTTAGCTCTCCCGGCTTCCGCCTCAGGAGTATGTTCGTTTAACTCGGCGCCAAGGCACTGGGCGCGCTATTTAAACTGCTTGGGGGCGTGGCCAAACGAGGGGGCGTGTCCGAGCTGCGCCTCGCCCTCGTGGATCGGCGACCAAAGACTGAGGGGTTTCGTTGCAGCGGGGGTCCGCTGTTTAGGCTGCCAAGAATGCAGTAGGTGAGGTGTGCTTTTTTTAAAATTAAAAAACACAGTATCACACAGTAAAATACAATCTTAGCTCTCCCGGCTTCCGCCTCAGGAGTATGTTCGTTTAACTCGGCGCCAAGGCACTGGGCGCGCTATTTAAACTGCTTGGGGGCGTGGCCAATCGAGGGGGCGTGTCCGAGCTGCGCCTCGCCCTCGTGGATCGGCGACCAAAGACTGAGGGGTTTCGTTGCAGCGGGGATCCGCTGTTTAGGCTGCCAAGAATGCAGTAGGTGAGGTGTGCTTTTTTTAAAATTTAAAAACACAGTATCACACAGTAAAATACAATCTTAGCTCTCCCGGCTTCCGCCTCAGGAGTATGTTCGTTTACAAGTGTAACTTTCCGTTGGCGCAAGATCGAGAAATTGAGTTTAGCCTCCCTGAGTTCTGAATTTAATAACACAGTTTTGAGTAAATGAGGTTGTCAAATTGTGTGTTTGACAATTACTATTAGAAAGTGGGCATTTTCTTGCTTAACCATCTTGTGTGCCTGTGCCTGTTTGTGTATTCCCCATCTGGTTTTGGAGTGACAGGAGCTGGGAATGTGTATTCATACTAGACAGTCACAAGGGGGGTTGAGGTGTGTCCTATCTTTCCTGAGTTACTCATAGCTAGGCTGAATAGACCTGTCTGCATTTAGGGTGGTGGGAGTAGTTTTCACTAGCACCTGAAAAGGCTGTGTCTGCTATGCACAATTCTATCTCCACCTCCGGTGGTGAAGCTGGACTAGGGAGAACAGAACTGTTTTTTACAGAGCTCAGAGACTTTCTGCCTTAAACGTCAAAGGGAAAAGTAGTATAACTATTGGGGCCCTGACCCCAGAACTTAAGAACTCATTTGGACTAAGGAACCTGGCAAGAAGAAGAGCTGGAGAAGCTGTCAGGAGGAACTACCACTTTTCTGTGGGCTTTGCTGTGTTGGCCTGCAGAGGCTGCTTCTGCAGTGAAAGGACTGGACCTCCTGCAATGTATTTTACAAAGTTTCTCCAAGGTCTTGAAGTAGAGCTTGCCTCCTGTTGGAAGTCTCAGGGGCACCAAATACTTCACCATCCTCTGGGTACCTGCATCTTGAACTGTGTGTTTCAGCTGCCACAGAGGAAATAGTAACCCGAGGCCATCAACGACGCCCCTGCCGCTTTGTGACCTGTTGGCACCGCAGAGATTACTGCCCCACTTTGCACCGCAACCCTGGTCTCACTGACATCGCAGTACGCCGCTACCACTGAGCTGCTGCTTGAACCATGACCTGGGGGCACTGCACTCCACATCGCCTTGCTTCACATCACTGCCCTGGTATCCCTGACGACCCCGCCTCATGCCGACATTGACTCCAGTGCTTCAGCAATGACAACAGCACTGCGTGCACGTGACCTGTCCGCACCGCAACAGGCACTGCCCCACTTCGCACTACAGCCCTGGTCTCACTGACGCCGCTGGACACTGGTCACCGAGCTGCTGACTGCATCGGGACCTGTGCAAAAAGATCAATTGATGGACAGAATGTTGAACAATGTCAAACATTAACCCCAGTGCAGAGATCTGGGCCTAAATCCATTGTTTGTTTTGCTCCTCATGCCATTCCAGTTTAAACCCAGACATATGCAAACCAGTCTTGACCCAGCTCCCTATGAGAACAGTCCAGCCCGAACTGCCATGGCAGGTCCTCTCTGGACCGGAAACAAGCATCCTGGGACCGGTTTCGAGATTTCACCCCTCATCATCCAGACTAGCTTGACTCCAGTGTCATGGAGAGCATGGGACCCATGTCTGGGCATGCTCGTCCCACTCGGGGTGAAAATGCAAAAAGAACAACTGATGTACAGAATGTTGAACAATGTCAAACATTCACTCCAGTACAAAGATCTGGGCCTAAATCCATTTTTTTGCTCCTCATACCATTCCAGTTTAAACCCAGCCATATGCAAATCAGTCTTGACCCTGCTCCCTATGCGAACAGTCCAGCCCGAATTGCCTGGCCAGGTCCTCCCTGGACCAGATACAAGCATCCTGGGACCGGTTTTGGGGTTTCAACCCTCATTAGTTAGGCTAGCTTGACTCCAGTGGCATGGAGAGCACAGGACCTACGTCTGGGCATACCTGTCCCACTTGGGGTGACAAATGCAAAAATAACAATTGATGGACAGAATGTTGAACAATGTCAAACATTCACCCCAGTACAGAGATCTGGGCCTAAAACCACCGTTTTTTGCTCACCATGCCATTCCAGTTTAAACCCAGCTATATGCAAATCAGTCTTGACCCTGCTTCCTAACTGCCAGGCCAAGCCCTACCTGGACCAGAAGCAAGCATCCTGAGACCGGTTTCGGAGTTTCAGCCCTTATCAGCCAGGCTAGCTTGACTCCAGTGGCATGGCGAGCATGGGACCCATGTCTGGGCATATCTGTCCCACTCATGGTGTCGAATGCCAAAGGAACCTGAGGGCACAGCACGCTGCACCGCACCGCTTCACACCGCAGTCCAGACACCAGCACTCCTGACTTTAACCTCATGGAGTTTAATCTGCAAAGTATGACATACACAACACTGCCTCTTCAGAGCTCATCGCAAGTTCCACGATGCCCTGCATTTCCAAGGTACTGTTTGCGGGTCATCCCAACACCGTAGCGGGCCTGCGAAGCTGCGGCTGGCCTGAACCATTGGATTTGTTTATTCATGACGCGGTGTTAGCCCCAGATAGAGCTATCAACTTCACGGAGTTGCATTTTATGTTTAAAACGTTTTTTATTGAGACAAAACAAACCATGGGGGAGGGGGATAGGAGGCAGGATACATGGAATACAGTCAAAGAAGAAGGGATGCATCTCCAGAGGGTTGGCAATAGGTGGCGCGGTGGCTCAGAGGGAAGAACACAGTAACTGAACGCTAGAATTACAAGCTGTGGAGTCCCACGCGCGTATCCGACACCCCAAAGCTGAGCAAGAGCATCCCCCCCATCAACACCTCAACAGAACACAATCCCCCCCCTCCCATCCCCCATCCTCCCAGCAACAAAACAACAACACTCCCCCCCGTCCTATGGTCCCGCATCAAAGTAGCCCTAACCAGGAAGCCCCGCTCCCCCCCCCCTCCCCGGGGGTCCCCATCTCACATGTAAGCTAGTCCGCCGGGGTCACCGGCGGCCTCAGCCTGAGAAGCCTAAGGTACCTCGGGCAGGTGAGCTCCCGGAATTCAGTGGACAGCAGCGCTAGAAAGGGTTGCCATAGCTCTTCAAATTGGTCTATCTCCCCCGCAACCGTAAGCGACAGCTTCTCCATCCCCAGCACATGCCAGAGCCTATGCAACCAACCAGTGATGGAGGGGACGGTGGATGTGCGCCAGTGGACTAGAATGTTCTGAACCGCAGACCCCAGCGCTATTGCAATCTGCCTACCCCTGCGGGACTTCAGTGGGTACATTAGGTCATTGGGGAGGCCCAGCAGGACATACGCCGGGAGTCGCGGCAGCTCTATCCCAAAGTGCTCATCCACCTCGTCCAAGACTTCTTTCCAGTAGGCGGTCAGCACTGGGCAATCCCATAGAATGTGTGTAAGGGTACCTTCCTGCCCGCAGCTCCGCCAGCACCCCTTGTCAGTGTGTTTATGCATTTCATGCAGTCTCTCCGGGGTGTAGTACCAGTATGTGGACACCTTAGTGAATGTCTCCGTAAGGCCCGTGTGATATGCAGAGTGCCGAGCCCGATACGCAATTTTGTCCCATTCCTTGTGGCTGAGTGTCCTACCCAATTCCCTGTGCCAGCGCTCCCTCCCCGGGTTGTAGTAGTGAAACGGCGGGGGTTGTAGGTGTTTGTACAGATCAGTGATCAGTTTAGCGTCGGAGGTCCGAGTAGCCAACCACCGCTCGTACGGTGTAATTGGACGGGCAGCGGTGGCACGCACCTGAGGCTGGAGGGCCCAATGCCGAACTTGCATGTAGCGCAATCTGTCCAGCTCCGTCAGGCCGAACTCCTGGCGGAGTTGCTGAAAAGGAACCACGCCTTCCGGGCCATAGATCTGGAAGAGTGCCCTGCAGCCCGCCCGTACCCAGTGGGAGAAAACCCCCGGCTCCATCCCTGGGGAGAAGTCCGGGTTGCCCGTAATGGGCGTGAGCGGCGAAGGGAAGGTGGTAAGGCCCCGGGTCTCGCAGACCGCGTCCCACACACGCAGGGGGACCCGCGTAACAAAGGAAGCGTAAAGATTAGGGGGGCGATGCGTGCGGCGCAAGAATGGAACCTCTTGTAAGGTGCGGCCCGCCACTGCCTGGTCTTGGAAGAGCCAATGTTTGTCGGACTCCCACCTGCTCCACTCCACCAGATAGCGAAGCTGTGCCGCCTGAAAGTACTTACGGAGGTCCGGAATGCCAAGACCCCCCGCTTCCGGAGCAAGCGTGGAGAGGACCCTCTTCATGCGTGGCCTGCGGCCCTGCCAGACAAAGCGGGAGATGTCAGCCTGCATTTGTCGGATCCAGCCCACCGGGGGTTGGAGCGGAAGGGCTCGGAAAAGATATAGTATCTGGGGCAGCACCGTCATTTTGACCGCCGCGATTCGCCCCAGCCAGGACAGCAGGCCTTTGTTCCATCGGCCAAGCTCGTCCTTGATCTTCCTGCTGAGGGAGGCATAATTGGCCGTAACCATCTCCGATAATGTAGGCGCCAGCAGAATCCCCAGATACGGCACCGTGGACGAGGACCACTGCATGGGGAAGAGCCGTTGAAGATCCCTCCTGGTTTCCGCAGCCAGGGACACGTCTAATGCCATCGACTTGCTCATATTCATTTTGAAGCCGGCCACCCCCGCAAAGGCGTCCAACTCTCGGAGGCAAGCAGGCAGCGACCTCCTAGGGTCGTCCAAAGTCAGCAGGACATCATCCGCGTAGAGACTGACGGTGTGGACGTACTGGCCCATCCGGACCCCGACAGCATCCGGATTATTACGGATCCTCTGAGCAAACGGCTCCATGTAGAGGGCAAACAGGAGCGGCGAGAGAGGGCAGCCCTGCCGCGTGCCGCGCTCGATGGCGAAGCCACCAGAGCTACACCCGTTTACCCGCACCGACGCTGAAGGATGCTTATAGCAATTAAATACCATGGTGCGGAACTTATCGCCGATTCCCAGTTTTTTGAGGACCCGCTCAAGATACGGCCAGTGAACTCTGTCGAAGGCCTTCTCCGCATCAACGGACAACAACATCCGCTCCCCCGAGATCCTTGAGGCCTTCTCCAGAACATGCGTCACCCTCTTGGTGTTGTCAACCGTCTGTCTACCGGGCACAAAACCAGCCTGGTCCGCCTCCACCAGGTCGGGGAGGTGTGGACCCAGCCTGGATGCGAGAATCCCCGTGTACAACTTGAGGTCGACATTTAGGAGCGAGATGGGCCGGTACGAGCCGCAGAGGGCCCGGTCCTTCCCAGGCTTCGGGATTACCGCGACCGTCGCCCTCAGGAGATCCGGAGGGATGGCTCCCGGTTCGGAGAAAGAGTTAAACAGCCGCGTAAGAACAGGGGCCACGGTCGTGCAAAAAGTCTTGTAGAATAGCGACGTGTACCCGTCCGGGCCCGGGGCCTTGCCATGTTTCAGCCGCGCGATAGCCGAAATCACTTCCTCCACATGGATGTCCCGCTCCAGGTGGTCAGCCTGAGCCGGGTCCAGTACCGGGAGGGTCACCGACTCCAAATAGCTATCGGCATCCCGTGGCGAGGAGGGCTCCTCAGCATACAGCGCCTCGTAGAAGCCGCGGAAAGTCTCCGCTACCTCCGCGTCCCCGGAGACAACCCCCCCGTCCGCACCCACCAGTTCTTTCACCACGCTGCGCTGTTGCGCGACCCGGAGCCGGTGTGCTAGGAGCTTGCCACATCTGTCCCCCCCAGTGTAGTAGGCATGTTTCAAGCGTAAGGCGGCGTACTCCGCCCTATCAAGATCCAGAGCGGAGAGGAGCTTCCTCGCTGCCTTCAACTGCCTCCATACCCTCGGCGCTCCCGTACGGCGGTGGACCTGCTCAAGCTCCCGGACTTGAGCTGTCAACTCATCCCTCTTCAGTTGCCGCTCCTTATTCTCGGCTGCAGAGATAGAGATGAATTCCCCCCGTAGGACGGCCTTCAGTGCCGCCCACTGTGTCGCCTGCGAAGTGTCAGTGTTGCTGTTGTGAGTGAGATAGTCCTGTATGACCTCCCCGACGCGTTGTACCACCGATTTTTTGTGTAGAAGTGTGTCCCGGAGGCGCCACGCCCCCCGAGAGGGGGAGGCCGCCGGCCACCGGAAAACGCCGGTGACTGGAGAGTGGTCAGACAGGGTCAGGACCCCGATGTCCGCCGCCGTGGCAGCGGCACGCATCGGTCCACTCACCAGGAGGTAGTCCAGCCGTGAGTAGGTGCGGTGTGCGTGCGAGAAGAAAGAGTAGTCCCTATCCGTGGGGTGCAGGGAGCGCCAGAGATCGTGCAAGTCCATTTCCGCAATCCGGGCCTTCCCAGCCTGGGACAGTTCCCCCGTCTGCGGAAAGCGCTGCGCCGATCTGTCCATCCCAGAGTCAAAGACAATGTTGAGGTCTCCGCCCAAGATAATGTGTCGGTCTGGGGAAGCAGTGACCTCCACCAGCGCGGAATCTAGGAAGCGCTCTTGATGCTCGTTTGGGCTATAAACGGAGCCAACCGTAAATGCTATGCCTCCCAGGCGCATGCGATACGCAAGGAGCCTCCCCTTCTGTTCAGCACACTTATGCAACACCTCCCCCCGAAAGGAGCTCGCTAGGAGAATGGCCACCCCCGCCGTCTTGTTCGCTGCCGAGTAAAAGAACTGGGTGGGGAACTTAGCAGAGCGCATCCTATGGCAGTCTCGGGGCAATAAGTGTGTCTCCTGCAAAAGGCAAATGTCCGCCTGCGTCCCCTCCAGCAACGACAGGATCGCTCTGCGCTTCACCGGGTTATTCAGACCCTGGACATTAAGGGTCACTACCTTTAGGCCCGGCATTCCTCGCAGGGATCGGGAGCGCCATGCAATGGGTAGGGAATCAGCGGGTGGGGCGCGCGGGGCCGCAGCGCGGGACAAGCCAAAACAAAGCGGGCATAGACAACATCGGACGGGACCTTCCCAAGCCCAAAACAACCCCCTCCCCCACCCAAAACACAACCTCGGCAACTAGCCATCCCCAAACTCAAACACCCCATAGTCTCAGTCAAGCCCCAAAACGGGCAAGTCCGTAGAAAAGAGCAAAGTGGACGTCCAGCCACTCACCTCCACCCGCTCCCCCCAACCCCCCCGCCCCGTGCCAAGCATGTTAAGAAGCTAAAGACCTCTCCCCCCGGAGTGTGTGTTAGGCCGTCAAGGCCACGCTAGAGGAGCCGGTCGAGTCCCCGGCCGCCGCCCTCAGGGCGTCAGCCCTGTCCGCCCTAATGGTAGGGGAGTCCGGGCGCCCTGCGCTGGTCGCTGAGCGCCGCCTCGTTGACCTCCG
The DNA here is from genome assembly GCF_964204655.1 of Triturus cristatus. NCBI lineage: Eukaryota > Metazoa > Chordata > Amphibia > Caudata > Salamandridae > Triturus > Triturus cristatus. The sequence goes on along the minus strand of NC_140582.1, from coordinate 607,233,610 downwards.
CCGATTCCGTCCTTCCGAGGACCTCCACGACGGCGTAGCTCCCTCCTCCTCCGCTGCCGTGAGCCCCAGGACACCACAAATGTCTTGCAAGGAGCGTAGCTGGTGTAATACTCCGTTCCACCGAAAAATCAGGCGGAAGGGGTGACCCCAAGAGTACGGCGTCTCATGCTCGCGCAAAAAGTCAGTGGCAATCCTAAAGGACCTGCGTTTCTGCAGAGTGATGGCGGAGAGGTCCTGGTAAAGCGCCACCGGCCGATCCCGAAAGGTCAGGGGCTGTTTCCTGCGGGCTTCAGCCATGATACGCTCCTTTAGTGGAAAGTCGGGCAGGAAGGCCAGAATGTCCGGTGGGGGAGCCGATGGCTGGCGCTGACGGCCAACCCTATGCGCCCTGTCGATGCTGATGGGAAAGTCCGTGGCCTCCCCCAGGATCTCTCGGAACAGGGCCCGCAGGTAGCCCCCTAGATCGGACCCCTCATCCGCAGTCGGCACGCCACGCACTCGGATGTTGTTCCTCCGAGATCTGTTCTCAAGGTCCTCAGAGTGGGCCTGGAGCTCCACACACTGTTCCCGGAGGCGAAGAACGTCCTGCTGGAGATGGACTATCTCCTCCGCTCGCTGTTGGCCCTCCGTCTCCGCCGCTTCCACACGCTCACCTAGGCCCTCCACCTCTCTGCGCACTTCTCGGACCTCGCTGGCCACCTCCCGCTTCAGTGTCTGGAAGTCCTCCCTGAGGGAGCTAAACAGTTCCTCCATAAAGGCCCTCGTGACGGGTGGCTCCCCTCCAGTCACATCTGCCGGAGCCCGGGAGGGCCCCGGTGAGGGCTGTGTCCTGTCCCGCAGGTGCTGGGCCCTGCCAAGCATGTCCGGCAGAGTACGGTCCCCTTTCTTCGGGCCTCCTTTTCCAGACATCGCCAGCTCCGCAGTCGGGCACCGACCCAGGCGCCCCAGGGATGCTCAGCCGCCGGCAAGCACTCGGCCCGGGTATCCCCCACAAGTGAGGTCGCTGCGTCACAGGTGACAAAATGGCGGCCTAGTCCGGTCACCGCCAGCCGCAAGAGCTAGCGTGAGACAACCAAGGGGGCCGCAGCGGAGGGGTCCCAACAGCTCATCCCTCCGGTAGTCAATCCAGCAATAGCGGGAGGTCGCCCGCAGCCAGCAGCCAGGACTCCAGCGGAGGCCGCCACCACTGCTCCTTTGGGGACAAAATGGCGGCCGGGCGGAGCAAGCCAAAACGACTAGGCCCGGCGACACCTCCGGGGCCTCCGAGGCACCCCGCAGTAAAATAAGTTCCACCACCGGCCCCCGATTGTCACGCACAGGGGGCCAGATGATCCGACCCCATCAGAGAGTCCGCCGTACCTCGGCTAGGGGTCAGGGCTTCCGCAGTGCAAGGTGTCGCCATCACCAGTCCGAGTGCCGGGGCACCCGTCCCAAGCCTTCCACACCGTCGGGCCCCTTCCCGCCAGGCTCCTTCAGTCACCGTCGAGCGGCGGGCCAGATCCCCTCCAGACCGCAACTTTCAGCACCAGGCCCCACCGAGGCGCCCGGACAGCTCTCCAATACGCTCCGCCCCTCGGGCTCGCCGCCGTCGTCCTTTGATCTCGGGCGAACTTTTGGGGGGGTTCCCCCGGGGCGATCCGGACCAAAACAGCACCGGTGTATGCCCCTGATGTTCCGCCACGCTCCTCTCCCGCGCTGAGCCTCAGCGGGGGGAGAGAAGCATAAGAAAAGGGCTTTAGCTTGGCCGGGCCGGAGGAGCTACGGGAGGAAGCGTCCGCTCACCCCGCCATCTTGGCCACGCCCCCACGGAGTTGCATTTTAAGTGTATTCTTGCAATGTTGTTATTTTGATTACTGTATGTTGGGTTTTTATCATTTTGGCTTGTTTTACAAGGATACATTTTGGCTTTTTTTCTAAAACTGGTGTGGTGTCCTTTTTTAGTTTGTTCACTGTATTACTGTGTGTTATGTGCAAATGCTTTACACATTGCCTCTGAGATAAGCCTGACTGCTCATGTCAAGCTACCAAGTGGGTGAGCAGGGGTTATTTTAGATGTGTAATCCCCTTACCCTGAGTAAAGGAAGGGTCCCTACTTGGACAAGATGCATACTTTTGCCAACTAGAGACACCATTTCTAACACTCATATTTAGACACCAGTCTGTGCATGGTGGGGAGGCCCCAGGGACACTCTAAGTATCATTTCTTGATGTTATTGTTTGCAAAACATGGCATATTTTCAATACAGTCCTCCTGACCTAAGTCCTCTGCTTACTTTGACATGCCAGAGTCTGTTCAGTTTACACAATTTGCAGTGTATCCTATCAGGAATAGTAGCGCAAAAAAACTGCGGGAGGGGGGAGTCATGATAAACACATTGGATTGAGGAACAACTGTGGGCGGGGATGGTTAAAAAACAATGGAGGGCAAAGAGGAGAAACGGTGAGGGGAACAAAAGGGACTGCAGAGATATGCACACAGAACATTGGATGTCCAAAAGTAACACAGGAGCCTGTGGAAGGGCACTGGCCACAGGAAGCAGTACATGGTCCAAGCTGCACAGCAGGGCCCGAAAACTGAAGCCCAGGTGGAAGCCGGAGGCGAGGAGGTGGCACTGACCAATCGGAATAGGAAATGAGAGTGACATGAGAGCCAACCAATGGTTAGTAAAGGTAAGTAATGGGTGGGCTCTAAGCCCCTTTTAAGATGATGTTTTTCCTTTACATGAGATTTTGCAAGCAAAGCGCAAATGATGTGCAGACAAAACCTAAAAAGGCTTTGTTAGTTTGGAATGGCTATACATATGCAATACAGGCCAGCCATAACTGCAGTACCCCTTGCACGAAAGTAATCATATTAGTAATACGTCTCCCCACTTGATTTATCACTCAAAAATCAGCTTTAACTATATTTTGGAAACGCAACCATTTTTCACTAGACATCTGCTTATGAGTTCTGAAAATGCACACTTGGAATACACAATTTTGTAATACATATGCTAATTGAACTAAGCAAAAGGTTCAAATTTAGAACTGGAATACACACAGGATAGCTGCTGGCAGGTAGCTGGAGGGCTACTCGTAGCCCATGAGTGACTCGTTGGAGAAGCCTGCGATAGAAGATAGGATTTTGTTGCTAATTATGCCCTAACATTTTAATGATTTTTTTTTCAATATTCTCAGAGCACAGGTGTCAAAAGGGGAGAGGAGCCAGGACTGTGTGCTCTAGACCCCACTCTTTTCAGGGCTCTGAGCTTCCCAGCTAAATTATTTATACACAAACTCAGCGTTGCCTTGCATTCTTTTGTGATATGTTCATTGTAAGGCAAGTGACATCAACCACTATAGGGTGGTGTCATAAGCTGGAACAGCCGCCAAATGTGTCCCAGGACGTTGTTTTTATTTTGAATCATGGTACTAGAAAACCAGAGAGGGCCCGCATGACATTTGTGACCCGGGCCACAAACTATCTTCTGACAGGCTTGGCTCAGAGGAGAACCGCTCGGTAGATTTTGTTTTATATTTCTCCTCCTTTCTTTGGTTTGGAGAGAACGTTCCTACACCTCTTTGTAGTGGATGGTAAACGTATGGGCAACTTTAGGGGTGGCAGTCAGAACAGATGAGTGATTACTTTCACTTTTATCCAGTCCACTATTATAAGCTGCTTTAGATGGACTAGGTTATTCATTTATTTCGAGGCTTGGATCATTTAAAAATAATCCATATAAATTGATAGCTATACATAATATAAAATAATAATTTTTCTATATTTGGAGAGACTACAGGGCATGGTATCGTCTTCTAAGACTATGCTATTACTGGAGTGAATCAGATGGGGTAATTAGACTTTGATAAACTACTTTTGTTCCTTTGAGTGTGGAGAATATTGCTAAGTCTGTAGGATATTGATGCCGGCTGCAGCCGCACCTCGAAATCCCCCCTTAAGTGGTGCGACGACTCTGTCAAGTACCTTGGCATACATGTTCACAGAGACCAATCACAAATTGTTCAACTTAATTACGGGCTGTCCTTGGCGAAACTCTTTGATAGCATCGACCGATGGTTAAATCTTCCCCTCTCTTTTGCTGGCAGGATGGCCCTCATCAAAATGGCCGTGCTCCCGCAATTCCTATATCTGTTTTAAAACATCCCTATCCCATTGTAGCGGAACTTCTTTGCAACTCTCCGCTCTCACCTTCTGCGCCTGGTATGGTTGGGTGGCCAGCCCATAGTCTGCTGGGACGCCCTCACTTTGCTCTTTGAATGCGGGGGATTTGGGCTGCCTGACTTCCGCATTTATTATCTCATTGCTCAGTGTAGTTTTTCGCGCCACTGGTTTCACGCTGAAACCCGAATTCCGTATACTAGGCCAGAGGCTGACCTCGCCCTCCCTTCCCCCTCTCCGCGCTATTGCCTTTGGGAGTCCTGAGTGATCCACAGGATTTGCAGACCCTCTCCACTACCAGCTGGGCATGGAAACCACTGGCCCGCGCCACCGGGCTGGCACTGCTTTACTCTTCATCCCTCCCTTTTGCCGGGATCCTGTGGATTCCCATCACCAAGGGGGGCGTAGTTAAGCGCAAACTGTCGAAATTCAATTGGGAGACCTTTGGTGATCTCTTCCCGAACAATCAAATTTTCTCGTGCTGAGAGGTCGTCCGCTTCTCCGATGCCACCTTTCTAGACCATTTTATTCTACGCCGGTTATTAAGCGCATTGAGGGCCACTGTCCCCACTTACCCGATAGAGCCACCTGACTTTCCCCCATTGTTCCTCCTTATCAAAGATGTCAGTGGTGAACACATGGTGTCTAAAATGTATAAAGCGGCTATCACACTCCTTCCACCCAGGGACCTGAATTTGGAGCAGACTTGGGTGCGCGACCTGGGCCAACCTCTATTGGACGCTCAATGGCCTTTTTGTTGCAAACAAACATGTAAGATTTCTTTTAATTATAGGCATAAACTGTTACATTTTAAATTCCTCCAGCGAGCATATGTTACGCCATGCAAAAGGTGTGATCCGAACACCTAAGAGCCCTGCGTCAGCTGAACCAATATTAATTAGGAAACCGGGTAACCAGTGAAATGCTGTCCTGGTTGATTTGAAATGGTCCTTCTTACGTGGACCAGCTAAGTGTCTAACAATAGCATTTTGTGACATTTGTAATTAGTTTGTCTAGGTGGTTGACAGTCATGCAAAGAAGAAACTGCTTTTGTATCACCTTGATGATGACGATATGATGATTAGAAGAATTTGGAGATTGCAAACTCTTACCAAGGGTGCCCTACCTCTAATCATGATTTAATAGGGAATCATCAAGCAATTAAATACCTAGTTAGAGGATAATAACTAAGCGGTTTGGAAGAAAGAAAATGGGGTGATGTGAGTCAAAGAGCCTTTGAGCCTCACTGCAAGTAGCTAGGACAAAGATTTTAACATGGTATTGTTGGTAAGACACAGGATTAGAGATAGGAAACTGAACATCAGAGACATTTTTCATCAAGAGGTTCTGAATGATCAAATAGACAACAAAATCAAAACTTGAGTTGTCCATGAAGTCACACAAGAGACCAAGATAAAATAAATGCCTCTTTCTCACTGCTTAGCTGCATATAATTTTATTTTTATCAACAGCAGTTGCCTCGGCATCCAGCCTATACACAGAGACAGAGCAGTAATTGGGGAGCCAAATATAGCATGGCCTGATCTCTAACAAATAAAATGAGTACCTGACCTCCTGCCTCCCAAACCCATTACCTTCTGCATCACCCTCTCAAACCCCACCTCACACAAACTGAAAAATACATACCTGGCCCGTGTCACCCACCTCACCTCCACCTCAAAATTACCACCCCTAGCCAAATCAACATATTCATTTTTAAAAACCTGGTCTCCTACCACCCACCCCCACAGCCCTGGTTGCCATTCCATCTGGCCCTTCTAAGCAAACTTCTTTTATCATAGTCAACCTTTCAAAATTAGAGTTTTTTCAGTAACATATAAAGTCAATGGTTGTGGTGTTGAAAACCATTGTTGACTGATGCTACCCAGAATCACCATGTTTCACACAGCAGGTCCTGGCAAAGAAAGCCTGTGATGGTCCCCCAACCCTAAATAATTCTGGATGATAATCACTATGATCTGGTCACCTGGTCCACAGTTTCCACTGGTTGCCAGCTAACACTCTGCTGCTGCCCCAGCTCTCAATGGGATGTATGGGGATAGGGCATCTGATTTTGGCCAACAACCTTCATCCACTGACATCTAACTGATCCCTTCGTCTCGATTTGGTTAATAAAGACCAGATTTACTTCCTGTCAAAGCTTGGGTGATGAGCAGTGTAGGAGTGCTTAGGGAGTTTGACACACACACACAGAGTAGCAATGTGTAGGGGTTGTTGCTGACACAAACAAGCACGAAGAGGGCCCTAACTTGACAAGTTGCTTTTACTATGGGTCGCAACAATGGGTCTGTTTGGCCTTCCTGATGACATTTTTAGAGTATTTAAGTTGTTCTTTTTTCAAACTTTCTCTTCAGGCTGCTCCCCTAACACAGCCTTTGGATAGAGTGATACTCCTCACTGCAATTTGTCTCCAGTCCGTAGAAACCAGAATAGAGGCACAAAGTAGTGTAAGCTTTCTAATGGAGTCTTGTCTCTTTCTCCACTTTAGTGTCTTAGGGCCAGATGTAGGTAATCCTGAAATACTGAGTCCTTAATAGCGAATTTTACCGATTCGTTATCAAGAACTCGGTATTCCAGATGTACGTAATGAATCGATAAAAATTACCTATTCGGTAAAAATCGCTAATAAATAGCGATTCGGAATGAATCAGTAAAAAATAAATACTGAATCCCCATTACCGATTCTTTATCACCGAATCCTTAATACCGATTCGGTAATTAGCGATTTGGTAGTTTAAAAAAATCGTTAATTGTCAAATCAGCCAATCCTGTGCATCCTCATTACCTCCCAAACAGGAAGTGGCCACACCCATACATCTGCACTGAACCTGGAGCTGATTGTGAGGCAGGGAGCAGAGCAGAGAATCCAGGAGCAACTCAGCTGAACTTTGCAAACAAAACTGAGCAAAATGGACAAGCAGGAGAGGGAGAAGGAGGCAGGTGAAAGAAAAAGGAAGCACAAATTCAGTGAGAGGGAGCTGGAGGTCCTTATTGAGGATGTGACCAAGGACCACAAGAAATTATTTGGCAAAGTCACAGAAAAGGCAGATTTGGCTTGCAATTCAAGAACAAATAAATGCCATCAGAGTCAGCCAGCGCTCCATTGAGGACCTAAAAAAAAGATGGTATGATCTGAGGAAGTCTGCTAAGGCAAGGCTGGCAGAGAGGCAGAAGCAGGCCAACCGTACAAGTGGAGGGAGGAACACAGCACCTGCACCAACTGCCTGGATATCCTGGTCGAGTCCACCCTCCAGCCGGAGAGTGTGAGTGGGATTGGGGATGCAGACAGCTCAGCCAGAGCTGCCAACAAACAAGGTAAGATGCATTCACAGCATGCTGTGCCCCCCACTCCCTACCCCCAATCCCCAAAGAGGCATAGGGACTCCCACTCCAGTACATGTTTTACTTAAAACCTGCAATGCATTATGGGAGATGTAGTCAGAAGTAACACATGTCAGAACAGTCAGTCCACTGAACCCAAAGGCATGTGACACCAATTAGCAATTAGCAAGCAGAGGACAGTCAGTGTGATTGGCAGGCATGAAATGTATCACAATGCAAATGCTGCCAGATAAGTGAGCAAATGTACATTCTGTCTTCACAGGCGAGCCATCTCGCAGGGCAGCAGAGGGGAGTGAAGGAAAGGCACCCAGGACAGAAAGGAGACAAGAGGAGGTCCAGTCGCCTGCAGGGCACACCACCCCACCACCACCACCATCACCACCACCACCACCATCACCACCACCACCACCACCATCACCATCACCATCACCACCACCACCATCAATGCCACCAGCACCGAGAGGCATTCAGTGGCCACCCTCCAGCAGATGGAGGTGTCCGAGGAGGACAGCACAGGAGGACAACAGTCCACGGTGGCTGAGAATGCCAACGGGGCAGGCTCACAGTCCCCCACAGAGCGTGCCCACACACATTCCAGACGCCGCAGGGCAAAGGCAGCCAGTCCTCCTTCTCAGGGCGAAGATGAAATTGTGTTCGCTGTCCTTGAAGGGAACATGTTAAAGGTCCAGTGCCTGCAAGGAAAAGCAATTAGGTCAGTGCAGTGGCAGATGGCACAGATGAATTGCCACATGCAGCGTATTGAGAAGGGCATCTGTTCCATGAACAATACTGTGGCTGAGGGCATGAGGGACGTGTCCGAGTCTGCTGTGCAGCAAATTAGATGAGGACCGTTTGTCAAGGCAGAGGGAGAGGCAGTAACTTGACAATTACACCAAGGCGGTGAACCGCCTTTCCACTGACACCTCTCTGCTGTGCAGGCACCCGATGGCCATGCAGAAGGAGATGGCCCACTGCAGCCGTGATGTGGCAAGGTGGCTGGCCACAGTGACCAGTACACTAGAAGTGCTACAAACTGACAAGGTAGCCACTACAGGTGATGGGGTGAAAGTGAAGAGGCTACCAGCCGCAGTAGCAGCACTCCCCCTCCCACAGAGTCCAAGAGGCGCAGCGAATGCCACAGGACAGACTGGCAGTGAGGACGGTGTGGCCAAGGAACGCAGCAGTGCAGCGCGTGGGCGCAGGAAGTAGAGCCAGCCTTAACATGGTTTTCCTCAAATGGGTGATGTAACCCATTTTTTGTATGGACACTGCATTTGATTTAGGCCTAACATGTGACGCACTTCAAGTTGTGGTGGTGTGCTATGATCATTAAACACCCTCACTCACATACAGTAACTGGCTATGTCTCCTTACTTACTCAGAAATAGTTGCGTGTTATCTCAGCCCGTCTGTGTCTCCCATCCGGTGCTGCTGCCACACCTGCTGCGCTGTGCTCTGGCTGTGGACAGTCCTCACCCTCGTCCTCAGAGTCAGTTAGTTCCACTGCTGTTCCTTTCTTTGTGGCAAGGTTATGCAGCATTGCACATGTTGCAATTATTTTGCAGCAGATGATGGGGCGGTACTGACGTGCACCTCCACTTTTGTGGAGGCAATGGAACCTGCTTTTAAGTAGTCCAAAGGTGCGCTCCACAACATTGCGCGTGCTTTTATGTGCCACATTGTATCTCCTCTCACTTGGGGTGGAAGGGTTGAGGTATGGAGTTAGGATAAATGACTGCACGGCATATGCGCTGTCACCTGAATGGGAAAGGAAGTGCCATTAATTGGAGTCACCAATACATTCATCCAAGGTATACATCAGGGTGTGTCACATTAATTTACCTAGCAGGTATCCTTCTCCAAATTCACCACCAGCCAGACGTGTGTAGATCCCGCTGTTCCTGAATATGTAGGAGTCATGGGAACTCCCTGGAAATTTGGCCACGATGTCAGTGATGATGTTGTCTGCATCACATATCACCTGCACGTTGATGGAATGCATGGATTTACGATTGCGGTATATGTATTCTGTAACAGCAGGTGGGTAGATTGGTATGTGGGTCCCATCAATGCACCCTATTACATGTGGGAACTGTGCCTTTTGGTAGAAATCCAGCTTTGTCTTCTGCAGTTCCGCCTGTGTGCTGGAGAAGCGTATGTAGTGATGCATTCTCTGCATCATGGCATCCAAGGAGTTGAAGAAATGGGAAAGGCAACTCTGTGACACACCACCTGCCACAGCTATCACACCTTGGTAACTTCCTGATGCAAGTAGGTGCAGGCTACAGAGCACCTGCACATGTGTTGGTATGACGTGCGCCCTTGGTGTCTGATGCTCCAGGAATGGGTGCAGGTCCCGTATCAGGTCTAGGATGGTTTGTGGGTGTAGCCTGTACCTCTCATGTATTTCTGCCTCAGTCATTTGGGACAGTGTGACACGCAGTCTGTACACACGCTCCTCCCGTCTCCAGACCCTCAGTCCTGCTGCTCGCAAACATAGCCGCCTTGCTATAACGTAGAGGGCCGCCATTGTGTTCACACTGTTGCATTTTGGGGCTGTTTTTATGCAGTGCACCTGATTACCATCTGCTTGGAGTCAGTGGTAATTACCGATTCTTAAATACCGATTTTTGGCAAATTCGGTATTACCGATTTTTGGTACATCGCATTTGCGATTATTTACCGATTTCTTATTTACCGATTCGGTATTTTAGTGTTTCGGTGTCTGCCAATCGCTAAATAAGGAATCGGTAACTGGTTTCCCTTATTTTTACTGATTCTTTATTAGCGGTGGTGTTTGGTAAATGCCTACATCACACATCGGTAAATACCGGTCGGTAACGCAGCAATTTAACTAATTTCGGCGTTACCGACCGGTATTTAGCCATCTACATTTGGCCCTTGGTCTCTTCCTTCCAGCTTCTGGAAAGTAAGCGATACACTGTCTGGGAAAACAACCTAATGTCCTTCTTGTGGTTAGTGCCAGACTCAGGGTATCTGAAATGGTTCTCACAGGCCTCCATTACTCTGGTTCAGTCATACACAACATTCATGTACCGCGCAGTCTACACACACAAACACACACAACATGCACCTTGGATGTTAGTGTTAGGATCTGGGTTAGTGCAGAAAAATATGATATGAGTGGGCCAGTAAGTCACTTCAGTGACACAGATAATAATGTCTGCCCGCAATTAAAGATTCACAAAACATGGTTTACATTGCCACCACCAATCTAAGTGCTAAACACATGACAGAGACTGTAGTCCAGTGTCAGCACAAAGAGGGCATGCATTGTGCACCCCTCCAGGTCACTGGATAGGTCTAGGACTTTGGTCATGTCAAAGGACAGGCCAAAGCTTCTTTATAGACACCTGATTAGTATGAAGCTTTAGCTAAAATAAAAATTAAATCAACAATTGGGATACCAGATACAGGCTTTCAGAGACTCGCACCATGCAGCAGACGTTTCCCTACCAACATGGGAGAGAGCTGCCAAGAAGGAAAAGCTGAGATGCTGTGCCCAGGAACTTTGGGGCAGTGTAAGAGATCTCAATCTGCCGTGGAGAGTGTAACCCGTGCCAACCCAAGTTTGGAGTGTGTCTCCCAGCCTCCATGACCTAACCTTAAGTCATTTGTTCATTGCGCAAGAGATTCAGCCTCTGCAGTGATAGTTTGCTGAGTTTTTCAGGTGCGAGCAACCACATCCTGATGTACTTTCATCTATGAGTAACTGGGCCCTATGAAGATAAAAAAGGTATGCTGTTCCTAATATTGAGACAAGGGAAAACAGTTTTTATGTGGTCATGAAGTGAAGGAGGATGAGGATTCCTCCTCTTGGATTATAGGGCCCTCAGATACCCGGCACGGTGTCATGCTTCATCATATGGGCTACTCCTCATCAGGTTGGCGCTGCAATACCTGACGGGCTCCCTATGAGGGGCTCTTTTGTTCCAAAGTGCCGTTTGGTGCCGTGGGGGTGAGGGGACTAATTAGTGTAGATAAAAGTGTGGAGGTGTATAACCTGAAAGAAATTTTAAACAGATAAGGGAGTACCGTCGAAGACTATTTTAATCAATTGTTCTGCCACCCTGATTAAAAGAAACAAAGGCGCATGTCTGAGATTATGTCTCAGGTAGGGCGCTCTATTGTGCGGTCAACATGTTTCTCGCCTGGTAGTTAAACAATCTGGTGGCGATTTGTCAGGACCTAATAAAATCAAATCTATCTACACGTGGGTGGTTGTATGGTGTGATCTACCCTTTTAAACCAACCTAACACAGGCTATGTGTAGTACCTGATAGCATACGACCAACCTGGTAAAGGAATAAAAACAGTTATTAGAATCAGATGTACCAGTATAAACAAAACTCTCGTGTTCCCTGTGTGACAAGCTCACAGCATACAGTGGTGATGACTAAAAACATACATAATGTGAGTGCAATGTGGGTGACTCTCACAAACATTTTATCGTGAGGATTACACAGGTGCATCTGGTGGAATACCACCATAGTTGCAGAAGGAATTGATGAACTCACCCTAGTTGGGTTTTTCTATCTACTTCATCGATACCCGGCAGGTATCTCACAAGGAATTTCCCTGTGTGCTGTGTGGGTTGTGGATTAAAAGAAACAAAAATTTGAGCATATCACATAAACTATGTGATTAAGGTGTGTTAAGCAATGCAGGAGTCTTTCAAACTAGTAACAATGTTACTAGGGGTTGACAATAAAATACAGTGAGTAACGGGCTTCGCCGCTACCATGGACAGCCTGGGTATGAGTTGAGTAAGTATTACTTTGCTTCAAAATAACAGCACTAGTATTGGTGTAGGTATAGCATATCTGGTCTATAAACAGTCTGAAGACAAATTGTTTGCGGCGGGGCTGTCAGAGCTGTGGGCGTCTAGCTTGATGTTGAGCAGACTAGTTTCCCAATGTATGGGCAAATAATAAATGTATCTGATCAATATTACCTACAAGAGCACAGTGTATTGTGCCATAGTGTACTAGCGTTTTGCAAAGTCCGCAAATGGCTGGCCGACCTACCCTCTTCTGTGGGAATCGGGAGGTGCTGGGACGTCCAGAAGACATGTTTAAATACTGTGAGTGACTCAAGTGGAATTGGCAGGAACCTTCCGGTCGATTCACAGTCTGCACTAGACTGTTACAGCTTTTGCAGAAATACATGGGGGCCATCTTGGAAGATGTTTAATCCTGGTCAAAAATTACTGCCACCTTGGAACGGTTACAAGGAGCCTACCCAGGACCAACAGAAGAGCAACCTATTTATGGCACTATTAGGCACCACTGAGTGTTATATGGAACGACAAAAGAACAACAGAAAATTAATTAATTGGAGGCACAGTTGAACCACCAGGGAGTATTATATGTAGTGTACAGAATACAGAAATTGAACAGAGGAGCAACCCATTGCAGGCACTATAACATGGAGTCTACCCAGAAGCAATAGAGGAACAACAGAAGAGCTGCCCATTGGAGGCAGTGTTAAACCACCTCAACGTATTATAGGGAGTCTCCCAGCTGTGACAGAGAACCAACACACTGGAGGCACAATTAAATCACCAAAGGAATAATGTACGGTTTCACTCGGCATTGAGTAAGGAGGGGTTCAGAGAGGGACAGAAAAGAGGAAGAGACAGGGGCTATGTCCACAGGGTCCCACCTGGCCTAAACGGGACCCCAGTAGGTTACCGTCAACTTTCCACTCCCCAACTTGATGCCCTGAATGTATGCCCCCATTAGAAGAGGATAAATAGTCAGAGGATGGGTAGGAGTGGAAGGGGTGAACAAGGATCAGAAGGGAGAGGGAAAGTTGCAGATTACACTGAAGGGAGGACAATGTATACGTTGCACAGGGGACAGTGAGAAAGTGAGCGGGAAAGAAAGTGAGAAAGGGAAGAACTAGGATAGTGAGAAAATATAGCGATTAAGAGAGGAAATGAGAGGGAAAGGGAGTGAAAAAGAGAGGAGAGAACAAAAACCAAATGAAAGAGAAAGAAAAAAAGAAACAAAAGCAAATACATGCAGGCTTTTAAGAGGTTGTTGTGCGTTACTGACTTCTTTTCAGGAAGTAGGTGTGGATTGTCTCCTTCATCTTCAAAATGATGGCTCTTATATTTCTTTTAGGGAGAGGTTTGGTCTGGTGTTTGAAGAACAAGGTTTCTGGTCGAAGGCTCTTTCATGCCCTAACAGGGCCAAGTACGGGGTGTTAAAGGGAATCACCCTTTACCTTTGAAGTCGTTAACAAAAGGATGCCTGGTTGATGGGACACCTAGAAGAATGTATAAATGAAAGCCTAGAACCTAATTGCATTAGAGATCCATATGAGGCAGGCTAGCTTAGTAGAGCAAGAAAGTCCATCTTAGTTAAAGATGCTCACTCAGCCCAGGAAAATATTACTACAAAGACCATGAGCTAAACAGCATGGGTATCTTTGTGTAAGAAGCCACAGTCGTACCTCTTATAAGCATATGTAGCACGACAAATACGCAATTTATGAGCCACAATTGTGTGGGTATGGTTTGTATTTCTTGTGTGCACTTTATGGATTGTGGAGCTAAAGAAAACCCGGGAAATTATATTACTATTTTTAAGTGCGGAGATGGACCATGATTCGCGAGAGATGAAGCCTTGGCTGGGTCATGATGCCCCTCCCTCTCCAATGAAAATTTGTAACATATTGCACTATGCAAATCTGCATGTGTAGTTTATGCAAAGATGTTTGTTTTCAAACAAAGATGTCTAAAAATAACCTTCAAAAAACAAGAGTTAAATCCGTGCCATGAGATAAAATCACAATATCTAATCCCGAGTTTAGCACCAGTTGTTTTCTTCTGTAAAGTCATAGTAGACTAGAGGGGCATATTTACAAGCCCCTATCACCACCGGAGTGCCACTTTATTTGATGTTCTGGTTGTGTAGTACCATTTTCCATATTTACAAGGTAGCGCTAAACCACTCAGTGTGGCTTAATGCTACCTTTTAACCATTCCACTTTCCACTGCAGTTCTCTGCAGCAAAGGGGCATGCAGTGGGTGTTGCCGTGGGTATTCCACTGCACAACCCATTGCTTTTTGACAGTGCCCCAGATTTACAAGGCTGAGGCTGCACCAAAAACAAACACCATGGTACAGGGCCGGCCTTAAGGTTGGTGGCGCCCTATGCAACAATGTTTTTTGGTGCCCCCCCAATGACCACCTCCACCACGGATTCTCTCACTAGCACCCTTTAACAGTGACCAAGTCTCCATAACCACACTCTCTCAGATGCATTGAATTAGTTATATAGCGCCACTCATACCAGTGTAGGGTGTCCGAGCACTTTGCATCACACACACATTACACAGAGACAATAAATCATACCTGTGTAAATCCGTGTATAGGAAATGTTACATAAGCCAAAGGACTAAAAGTGTAGGAGTCACATGTCATCCATACTGGTAGGCAGTGTAGTTTGAGTGCTTGGTGTGGAGAAGCACACACTCAGAGTCGAAAAAGAAACAGCATAATTGGGAGTTTTCTTCAATAATAAGAATTGATTTCTAGCCAAAGTAACCCTTTTTGCAACATTAATCAATGTTCTAATAATGTATACTTTGCAATGTGTATGCAGTTCAAGATGAAAGTTAATAGCTCACTATTCTATATTAGGACTTTAAGTTATAAATTGCAAGTAACAAAAGGATGTCTCTTTTGAAAGCAGTAACCTGCTGATCTGTTTACATCATAGGCACTCTGTAATCTACTTGGTCCGTTCTTTGCAGCAGGCACTAACTTCACCTAAGTCAAAACCTCAACTTTACAAAATGCTGATCTCTCTCCAGGAAGATAATTAATCACAGGAGTTATCTTGACATTTATGTGAGGCCTGGTAATTGCCGGGGAAAGAAACGCTGCAGCAGGTGCTTCAAAAGCATAATTAACTTTCAAATACGGCGCCCCCAGGAAGCCAGCACCCGGTGCGGTGGCACCGGTCGCACCACCCTAAAGCCGACCCTGCCATGGTATACCAGGCGTTAGAATGTCGATACAAGGAGAAATTATTAATCTCTCCCCGTTTTTTGCTCCATTCGTGTGTTCTGCAGCACACATAGAAAGAGCAAATGGCCATCATTGATTGTTTATGTGCAAGAAGGTGTCAATTCCTGCACGTGAAAAATCGTCCCTGCAGCGCAAGCACCCTTGCAACATGGCTACAGGGAGAGTAAGAGAGAGAGATAGAAAAAAAGAGAAAGAAGGAAATCGATGGTTAGGTAGATAGATTTAAAGAAATAGCGGCAGAAGAAAGAAACACAGAGAAACAGAGGGGCTAATAGAGAGGTTAGAGAATACAGTGAAAGTAAGAGAGGCAAAAAGAAAAGAGAGAGAAAAAGAAGTGGAAGAAAGAGGTATCACAGAGGGAAAAAAGCATGGAGAAGGAAACAGGAAGGTGGATAGAGAGAGGTGTGTGACTCCTTCGGGAACCCTCGACAGAACAGTGCAATAATGCCCACGTGTGCAGCAGAGAGCTCACACCTGACTCACACAGACAGTTATAGTGGCTAATAATCAGCCTCTATCAGCTAGTTAAACCCTTGCGTTATTGCCTTCCTCCACTACAAAGAAAGGCCTTCGACTTATAGCCCCCATAAACTGCATTGTCCCACATCCGGCTGTCTTGACTCAGGTGGAAAGTTACTTTCCAAAACAGAATGTCAAAACCTGTGCTGTATCCATGCACAACAGTCATCCTTATGGCAACCTCAAATTCGTGCTGTGTCACTATCCCTCCATACAATTGTTGCAGTTTAAAATGTGTCATTTTATACACATCCCAATATAAAATACATTGTACTGATTTAGTAGTGTGAGCAGTTTGGTATCTTCATATTACGTCTGAGTGGCATCTCTAAACTGAATAGATTAATTGTTGAACCCAAACAACTAGTGGCAGTTTTCCCGAGTCCTGAATTGAAGTGCAAATAACTTCCAAGTAGAAGAATGCATAGACTCAGAAAAGAAATACAGGGAAAAAACAAGAAGACATGACGAAGAAATACTTCGGGAAAGTGCAACATGACAAAGTAATTGCGATACATTAATGGTCGACCTGTTTCTTTTTCATTAGGGATTGGATATTTGCAGCCTACTGGTCCCTACTTGAATGAACCCGGTTGTTTAGATTCACTCAGTGATATATGGCGCAAGTTCCCCATGCCATAGGCATACAGCATTAGGATATTGCAAATCACCGAGTATTTTCGTGACCATATTGGGAAACAAGGCAGAAGGCTGAGTTCGTTTATAAGGTCATGGAACTTCGCACCATCACCCTTCCCAAAAATCACTTAAATCCTTGTGAGCCTATTTACGAGAATGTCAAGCAGTGTAGAGCAGCAAGTCACCTTGCTACGCTGTGTGACAGAGAAAGGGCAGGATTGTGCTGTATTTAAGGCAGTACTGCGCATTCCTGCCGTTTCCTCTGTGCCATTTTGTCAGCCTAGCGCCAATGAAGGCACCCTTGTATCGTGGTGCAACGGTACCTACATTATATTTAGGATTGTTTTTTCCTGCACAAGAACAATCCTGGAGGCATATTCCTCTTTCTGCGTGTGCTGCAGCATGCAGCACACACAGAAAGAGTAAGTAACAAGGAGAAATAAAGATATTTCTCCTTGTTGCGCCTCTCCTGGGAAGGTGTATCTTTTTGGCGCATTCCCACGTCTATCAGTTCTGGTAAATCTGGAAATGCATTAAAAACCACAGGAGTTGCATTGGAACATCCATGCAACGCCCATGGAACACCTTCCAAGGGCATAGTAAGGCAATGCAACGATTTACACTGCATTGCCTTACTCTAGATTTATGGAGCGACTCAGGGCCACGCAAGGTGGCCTTGCGTGGCTTCATAAATCACATGTGTGGTGCAAGGCTGACGCAATCTGGCTCATAAACAGGCCGCGTGGTGTATTGCTCTTTCATGTTCATTGCAGATCAAAAGAATAAAAGCAGAAACTGTGTTGCGAAATTAAACACACCAAAAAAGCAGTTTGTAATCGTTTGCAAAAAGATATTAGCATCAGTTTGATAAAAGCCAGGTTAAAAAGCTGTAGCTCAGATTGTGTAGAAAAATACACAGATTGTATATTACTTGTAATGACCTATAATGTGAGAAAAATCTTTGTGATGAACATTTTCTCTCAACTGATTTTTTTATTTTTTGAGAAAAACACGTGAAACAAGCATTGGCCAAGCCAATAGTTCTTGACTATGGGAGATTTATTGGCTTTGCTAATGTGTTTTAGCTATGCTGCAAATGGCTAAAAGTAATGTAGAAAAACTGTATGGAACAGACAGCGTTGTTGTTATAGCGCTTTTTAAAAGTTTTCAGCTATGCTGCACTGAAGCTAGTGCTGCTGTATAATATGGCTACAAAAACACTGATAAAGCCAATAGATTTCACATAGGTGAAACCTATTGGCTTTGCTAATGCTTTGTATGGAATGTAAGATGGTGAGATATAAGTGTTTATATAGTGTTTCCAACAGCTGAAGTGCTAATGTTGTAGAATGGCAACTGTCCTTGTTAAGGTGTTAGTGTGTCCAGATTCAGAATCATTTTGGGATCATACAAAAAATGTGAAAATGTGCCATATAAATGAGCTGAATTTAACATAAGTTGCAGGTAGAAGCAAAAGTCCAATAGGTTACAGCTTTTATTAAAGTGATGCTTTAGGCTATGTGTTACTGTGGGTGCAGTGGTTGCAAAAGAACCACGGGGCATATTATCAAGGGCAGGCGATAACATTATCCCCGCTTTAGCGTCCGTTTTCGGAAGAAAAGCGGCGATAATGTTATGGCTTCATTAACAAGGACACGCTAGCGTGTTTCCTTGCATTAGTGCCCGGTTTCCTATCGCCTCGCATCGCTAATGAGATGAAAGGTAGGCATGCCCCTTACAACTACATTATAAAATATCTCTAACGGTGCTTTGCTGTATTTACAACGAAGCTCTGTCCAGTTTAGCGCTGATTTTTTTTGCGCTAACTGGGCCTTAACGCTGGAATTTAACGTCTGTTAAATTCCAGACTAAGGCATACCAAACAAGGGAGGTGGATTGTGTGGCTAAGACCACAGGCCCTATCATCAAGGATATCACCGTTTTCCATGGAACATCGCTGGAAAACCAGCATTGTTCCATGAAAAACGGCGATATCCCCGCTATCGCTGGAATATTTATCACCATGGCGCTGAACGTTGTTAATACAGCGCTAACATGGCGATAAGATCCAGCGATAGCCAGCGATAGGAAAATGCTCGCTAAGAACGGCGAGCGATAATTATCGCTGCCGCTTGATATTATGCCCCCAAAAAAGTACTCCCGACTGCTTGCTAAGTAGTAGAATAGAGCAGTAATCAGTGTTCAGTGGGTTTCCTAGAGCTTTTGGCCCTGGTACCTGCAGGGTAATTGCACTTAATTTTTTTTAAACTTTAAATTTTTATCTGAGTAGTTGAAAAGAAGGAATTACAATTCATATAACAAAAAGATATCTTTCAAAGCACAAAGAAAAAAAATAATCTAACATATCTGAGACCGAACGCATCTACCATATCCGCAAAAACATACTGTATGCAAGCAACGCAATATTATGATTCCAAAAAAAGTGCACTATGACGAGCAGCAGATATAAAGTACCATTTTTAAATTATTCATCATATCCTAATCTTTTCCCTTCTAACATTTATTTCTTAATGACAACATACAAAAAATTAATAAATACACAAGCGTGCCTGATGGAAAAACTAGTATACATCGAGAGGAACTCCACTGCTCATCAAGCATCCCTGATTCTAATGATGGTAGGGATGCTTATTCCTACTCTAGAATTATTCTACTATCTTGGAACTTGGCTGGATTAACATCAAGATTGGTTGATTTTAATTGGGTTTCAAATATCAGGGGCCACAATGTTTGTATGTTCCAAGAAACATGGGCCACAGAGAAAGTGTTTGTAGATGGGTTTACCAGTTTTAGTGGGGAAGCGAACCCCCGAGCAATCTGGGAGGGCGACTGGGGGTCTTATGATTTTAATCAGGAATGATTTCTTTAGCTCACATTCCCTACTGCAGACACATTTTTCTGACCTAATTGGGATTATTGTTACCCTGGGATTATTGTTACCCTTTCTACAGGGCTTCGTCTGGCATTTGTAAATATCTATGTTAGATCGACCATGGTGAGCAATGAATCACCCACTCTATCCCTCTTGGAAGAGGTTTTAGACTCCCTACATTCAGACACAAAATTAGTACTAGCAGGAGACTTAAACACTTCCTATGAACCCTCCCGATATCCTAGCGAGGTAATAGATGTGGAGGATGAAATATGGGGGATTCCCTAACTGGCAGGGAAGCCAAGGATGAATTTCTCTGTCACTGCGCTTAAATTAGCTTCCATAATGGTTGGCAGAGGATCTAAGGGCTGCAACGGATGTACTATTTCGGACCCAGATAGAGCATCTACATTTAAGAGAGGATCCTAAACTAGTGTCATTGACTACATCCTTTTAGGTGTGAGAGAATGGTCACTTCTGGTCGACATGAAAGTGGACTTGCGTTCAGATAGTGACCATACTTCTCTGAACTTAACACTTACTGGGGAATCCCTGAAAAGGAAAAAGAATGTTTGTCATACAATAGTACCAGAACCAATGTTAGCTAACAATTTTCGTTATGTTTCTTGGCCAAATGTCTTGTTAAACCAAAAACTGTATTCACAGATACATGGGTTGTTTGTTATCTTTCTATCAAATTATGTTGAGTCAAGCGAAGCAGATATTCCCAATCTAAGTATATACAACTTGTTGTTTAAAGAGTTGCAAAAGATTTCTTGCTAAGACGTGGCCCATAATAAACCATGGGTTAGATGTACGACCCGTTTTTGCATGCGCAAACTGGCTTGCGACCCGTTTGCGCATGCAAAATATCATGGGCCATTTACAAAGCCTATTTAACGAGTCGTGTTCCCTTCCTAATAGCGACCGCAAAGCTATGTACCAATGTTTTGCGACCGCAATTACGGTAGCAAAACACCCGCAAATTACCACCCTCTTTCAGAGCCTGTGACAGGCTCTGAAAATATTTTTTAAGGGCAGGCAGTGGTCCCAGGGACCACTACCTGCCCTGACAGAATTAAATGAAAACGTTTCATTTTTCCTTTTTGAATGCATCCCATTTTCCTTTAAGGAAAACATGCTGCATTCAAAAGAAAAAAAAACTGCTTTCTTTAAAAGCAGTCCCAGACATGGTGGTCTGCTGAGCACAGCAGGTCACCATAACTGGGAGGGCCTGTCATTTCCAATGGGGTCACAAATTGCGACTGGCTCATTAATATTCATGAGCCTCGCAATTTGCGACCCCATTAGGAATCGCAAACCGTGTCTATGACACTGTTGTACATCTCATTTTGCGTCCCACAAATTGCGAGTCGCAAAATTGTTGGTCGTACATCTGGCCCCAAATTACATCAAAGAGGTAAAGTGATTTGATCATGCCTGTAAACAGACAACGTGCTCCTTGAGGTCGGCTGTCCTGGATGATGACAGGATTTTAATTGCCAAAGCCAGGCGTAACGGCAATGCTTCCCTGAGCTTAGCCAAAAGGAATTGAGATGACAAAATGTGGCAAGGCATGCTTGCTGCTGTTAATACAAATGATAATCATACCTTTTTGGTGCACAGTAGCTCAGTCTCGGCCAGAAAAAGCTATAACTTATCACTACCATATTTCATCTGAAAAATGGGTATCTCACTTCTCTGACCTATATGCTGCAAAAGATATTACTAAGTCACAGTTTTTTTGTTTAAATCTGTTTATTGTCATTTTTGCCTTTTCAATAGGTACATAGCCATTAGCTAATTCAGATATATGCAACACATTGCCAATGTACATAACAACACATCATCCACAATATAATGCCTGGTCACAAAGAGATACAAAGAGCTATGGTGCAAATTAATTACATCCCTGTGGGCACTGATATGACTTATGCATCCTATATCATGCATGACGTTGCTCAAAACACCTCTGGTTACCTTTCATGTTACCATACAATCCAGAACTGTGGAGGCAGGTATTAACCTAATGAGGACAAAGTAAGAAGAAGGAAGGAAGGGGAGAACATGTATGCGAAACGTTGCTTGACCTCCCCCCGCGCCCACCCACGTAAGAGCACCATGCTCTGTCTGGCCTCCATGTGTACCTATGAGTGACCCAGATGTGGGACTATCACATCTGTACCCTTATATAGGCACAATTAGGAAGGCCCATCCATCCGCAACCCCATCTCCGTAGTGGCAACTCTCCCTGGCGAATTACTGAGTTACTGTTGAGCAGCGATCAGGCGACTTAACAAAATACCATCCACATTTGGCACAGAAGATGCTGACCCAGTTGTTTTCAGTTTTGAAGACACTGCTCGACCCATCAACTTTTTAAAATCTGCCAAGGTACTCCGCCCTGATAAGATCCCCGGAGATCTGTATTAATCAGAGCACCAAGTCTGGACAAGTTACATTAATCTACTGTCAAATGTAATAGCGGCCAGGGGATAGACACCAGAATCCTGGAGAGGAGCCGAAATTATAATGATATACAAAAAGGGGATGCATGTGCCCCCTCAAGCTATAGGCCAATCAGTTGAATTGATAATGCACGGAAGATTTTAGCAAGACAAGTACTTGAAAGATTGCTATATTGGGTGGATTCTAACAAAATTATTTCCTCTCTTCAAGCTGGTTTCTGCCCAAAGATTAGTATATCTGACCAGATTTTTAGACTTGCCACGTTATATTGGAAATGCGTCTTATTATTTCATCATTGCGTTCATATAACCTCAGAGTCGCATTTGACCTTATTCCACGTACCAACTTGTGGTGTGTTCTGACAAACATGGGGGTTCCTGGAAACTTGATCCAGCATATGATTAAACTTCACACAAAGACTTTTGCCCAAGTCTGATGTGGCCACAAGGGGGAACTAACTGAACGCATCCCTATGGAGCGTGGTGTGCGCCAAGGGTGTGTTCTCACGCCAATGCTATTCACCCTACATATGATTGATGTAGTGGACATATTATTGAACTGTAGAAATGACTCTCCTGCTTTGAGCAACAGAAAGCTTCCTGTCCTTTTATTCACAGATGACTCTCTCCTTGTTTCCAAGACCGTCTTGTGGCTCCAGCTCCCAATTGACAAATTCCTAGGATTTTGTACATCTAGGGGCTTGGAGCTAAATGAAAATAATACCAAATACATGGTTTTGGAAGGGGAGAGGCCAAAAATTCTGTCATTCATGTTGGTGGCAAAGTCCTAGAGAGGGTGCATAGTTTTGATTACCTAGAGGTCAAACTAATAGAGAATTTTAAATGATCAGAACAATTTAGTAAGAGTGCACTGCTAACCAAACTCAAATCGAATGCCATTATTAGATTGTACAAGCAAACAAGCTCATGCTCGGTTTCACCGGCCCTGGAGGTATACCGTGCTAAAGTACAAGGTGCCGCGCTCTATGGTGCTGAGATCTGGGGCTGCGCCGATGTCCACTTATTATCTATTGTTGAAAATAAATTTGCGAGGAAGCTAGTTTCTGTTCCAACTTGCTCCCCTCTTACTCTGATTTAGAACTAAAAAGAATCACAGATTTGGCTGCACCTAAACCATTGGTGTATTGGGACCGCCTTTGGTGCACACATGAGCTAAGAGACTACAGAGTTTCCCTTATAGATCTATTAAATTTGGCAGGTGTCAAGACAGTACCCTGGGTTAAATTAATTTTTGAGTGGTTTAGAAGGTTGGGCTAGCAAAGGCTCTGGAACGAGCCGAATACCGTTCGTAAAGCTGTTCTCAATTACATTAAAACATATTATTGGACATATATTCATGAAGGTTATGTAAACAACAGGTCAAAGGGATCCTTGACCAACATGTTCCTGGTTTTTAAACTTTTTCTATGCTTTGAACCATTTTTAGATTTAGTTTCCCCGCCCCTAGTTCCAAAGTTTGTAGGTCCGTTTTTGTTCAGTACCCTCCCATTAAGATCGTTTACTAATAAGAGAAACAAAGCTCCAGCTTCTAGCACTTTCCCAGCCTGTGTCTTGGACTGTGAGAATGAGACACACATCATTGTTGTTTGCATAGAGTACCATGGGTCTCGCCGCAAATCGATCCTCACAATATGTTGGAACCTGGGATTAACTAGATACCTTGCAGCCCATAGAATCTTAAAAAGTGACACTTCTCCTGTAGTTGTCTTTGGTGTTAGTAAATTTCTACTGCCCATTTGGTACAAGTGAAGCAAAATTACAACAGCAGTAGTTAGCAACTATGCTCATATTTTGACCACTACCTAATTTTTATCAATATAGATGTTTTCTTTTTTCCGATTTTTATGTTATTTTATGAAGAAACTGTTGATCTTTTTGCTCTTTTGCACACAGCTTAGGGCTGTTTCTGCACTGGTTGTATATGCAGATGAAGTGTGTATCTATTAAGATCCTGTTTTTATGGTTGAACGGATGTTTTTAAATCATAAACTGACTTGGACATGTGCTGTTTTATATTTATATTTTTAGCTTTGATATATTGTTATTGTACTGTGTACGTATTATGGGATAGTTGTTAGAAACCAAATTAAGTAATACTACTACTACTACTACTACTACTACTAACAACCTCTCGAATCACATCTCGAATAACAGCTACAAAAATACCTGAGAAAAAATATAAAAATAAAAATTTGCAAGAAGTGCATCGTGCAAAAAAAAGTGCATTTACGTAGTGCAATTTACTAACATCCTGTAGCACTATTTTTCTATATATTACTTATTTTGATAGTAAGTAAAAATAGCAAACTTACTATATTCTAAGCACCTCCTAACTCATCTCCAGCAAATAAATAAAATCAAATAAATGTAAAATACCATACTACTAATCCCAAGGGCAGTTCCTAATACAAAGTACAAAGTGCTACATTTAATTTGAAGCAATAAGCATATCTTATTATTTCCCACTTTCATTCTAAAACAAAATACAAATTACTGACATCCTTTCATGTTGGCTAATAGCATTAACTTTAAAAAATGTAGCATTATCACTAGCCATTAGGAGGAGAATACTATGCATCTTGCACTCAATCTGTATTTTATCTCCCAAGAAGCAAAGAGGGTGCAATTCATAACCATCATCCATTTGCTGCCATAAATGAAGTGGAACCTAACCATATCCCCTTAAGTCTACATATAGCCCTGGTATATACGTTTTCAAACGCATATGTCCTAGCCTTCTTACCATACCAATGCTGTACTGATGGTATCCTATCTGATTTCCAATTCTGAAGTATCAGGGATCTAGCTACCACTATAGCAATTGAGATATTAATTTAATTTAGGAACTTATAGAGCGCCCGAATCACCCCCGGCGGGGTATCTCTTTGCTAGCGCAACACAAGAGCAGAGCCAGCAGAGAGTTAAACAGCAAAAAGTTCAGTTTTAAGGAGTTTCCTAAAAATCAGAAGATCATCACATTTTCGAAGTGTAAGGGGCAGCTGATTCCATAACAGAGGGGCCATATAGAAAAAGGCTTTACTTCCTGTGCGGGATTTCTTGAATCGAGGGATGGTAAGGAGACATTTCTCTCCAGATTTTACAGCCCTGTGATAGTTATCAATGCTTGAATTAATATCCCCTAGAGCGCTCTTGAGGGAGCCCTGAACTCTTTTGTAAAATCGTCTGGAGTAATTCTTAACCATTGTCTCCTAAAGCTATGAGAGGTAGTGCCGTAAGGAGTGTCCACTCGGGTTCTAGTTATCTGGAAGCCAATTGAGGCATGGTCTGACCATACTACCTGACGAGGGACCTTGGAGTGTAAATTAGGAGAATTGGTTAGTATTAAATCCAATGTGTAGCCAGTAGATTGTGTAGGGCCCATGTTGTTTTTTTCCAGGCCTAATGAGGCCAAATCAGACAGGAACTGAGCAGCTTTCAAACTGGAGATATTTTCACTGTGTATGTTCAAATCCCTTAATAAAACAAAGTGTTTTTCGAGGAAATAGTGTGAATAGCAATCCGATCCAACAACTTGAGGTTAAATCCTGAAGAGATCCTGGGGGATGGTATACTAAAGCACCTTTCCTACACTCCAGAGGTAAGAATTCAATTGTAAAGATACAGATCTCAAACTTTTCCTCAATGCGGGACTCAATGGTGGATACTTAAAATGCAATCGGTTTCAGGGAGGGCCAAGGTGATGGCGGGTGTAGAGGCGGGTTTGAGCCAAGTCTAATTAAGAAAACCCAGATCTGGAGTTTCCGAAGATAGCAAGTCACATATTGCAATGACATGTTTAGGCAGGGATCTTACATTGCAGAGGAAACACTTCCAGACCGGCGTGTATTCAGGGAAAAAGATAGAGGCTGAGAGCAGGCCCAGCTTGACTATGATTGTAATTTATGAACTGTACAGTAACAAAAGAGTCTCTGTGACAAAAGCAGTAATCCATTAACCAATGCATATACAATACTGTTCTGTGATCTGTATGGTACAGCTTGATTGCAGCAGGCATTTTAACCCTCTGCACAACCATAGGTGAGTCAAAACTAGACAAAACTCTGATCTCTCTCCAGCAGGTACGTATTCACCGGAGTTATCTTGACACTTTTATAATTGCCTGAAAACTACTGGATATACAAGGAACTCTGCAGCGGGTGCTTTCAAAACTGCTGCACTGCTACAAAAGCGGCCCCCAGTAACAAAACCAACCCCCCACCAGCCAGCCTCCTGGGGAAACACCCAATGCCCAGTGCGGCCAGTCCAGCCTTGCTCCTGTCCCAAGGACGATCGTAATATGTCTTAGTTTCACTGTGTGAAATACAATCCTTCAGACACTTGGGTATTAGTATTAGTAATGTTGAACAATCCCAGACTTCTTATGGAGGTTAGTTAGGACATACAGCACACACTGATTGCAAAATACAAGCTAAAGTTCATTTAAAAATAAAATTCTTAAGATTCTTCAACCAAAACAGTGCTATAGTGTAATATTTATAAAACAATAAAACATCTTTACATTTCTGATAGGTAAAATGCAGGTATGCTTCAAAGACATCTAGGTTTGGTGATTCCCTCTAACTCAAAAAACACCCTTTTATAGAGTTGGGTCTATTAGCTAGCTACGCAGCGTAGCTACAGCACCACACCTTAAAGATTACACGCTATCTATGACAATATTTTTCCTACAGACTGACAACAGATTTTCGGGCATCAGCTGGCAACGGTCCAATCCACTCACAATCTGTTGTTAGGAGAGGTATCTTGTGCCACATTTGAGTGAGGCAACAGAATCACTCTGGTGGGCAGACACAGGCCACTTTGCAGTGCTTTTGAGTGCCTTACACCACTCTATTTCTCCCTCTATGAAAATGAGCCACTGGATGTTTATTTGTTTTTGTAACAAAAAGGGACAGTTTTTGCACTTTCAAGACCCAACATAATTAATGTTATGTGTGAGGGTAAATGTGTGTCAAAGTATTGTGTTACTTAGTTGACAAAATGGGTCAACTCCACTATGACCACACTTTTCCATTCCATGGCTTTTACGCACCTATTTGAATCATGTGTGTTTAATCAAAGGTCAAAATAAAAGAATGAAAATAAACTCCTACAATGCAGTGGTAGGTTAATTTAAAACCAGAACTGGAACATTTTTGTCCTGATGACATGGATTTATCTGTTCTGACTTGTACTTTCCTACTTAATATTAAATAGCGTCCGATGTCCACTTGCTAGTCCTAAAATACAAAGGGGCATATTTACCAGTCCCTATCGCCACAGGAACGTCACTTTTAATGACGTTCCTGTGGTGATAGGTGCTTCGCCTTATTTACTTGGTGGCGTTAAGCCACTTAAAGTTTAACGTCGCCTTGTAAATAAGGCTCCTTGTCATGCTACACGTAGCGTGAATGGAGTGGGCAATGGGTGTTGTGGTGGGCGTTCCGCCACAACACCCTTTGATTTTGACACTGCCGTCTATTTGCAAAGGTGGTACGAATAGGAGGCATCACCAAAATCAAGACTAGGGAAAACCTGGTTTGAACACGGTGAAACGAGGAGACATGCTTTATTTTTCCTCATTTTTTGCTGTTTCTATGTGTGCTACATTGTGCAGCACTCATAGAAACAGCAAAACGCCAGGGATGATTGTTTATCTGCAGGAGAATGTTCCGTCCTGCACATAAACAATCATTTAAAAAATGGCGATTTGCACAATGCAGCACACATAGGAGTTCCAAATTGCCAATCTGGATTGTTTATTTGCAGGAAGGGACTGGTAGGTGAGTCCATGGAGGACGGGTTGTGATGGGGCAGACTATATGTCTGGATTCCCAAGTTTGACTGTTTTCTACCCTGCATTATCACCTCATTGTCTCAAAAAAAGGGGGAGAACAAGGAAGGTAAGAGAGTGAGTCAGAGAAAGATAGATGAAAAGAGAGACAAAGAAGGAGGATCGAGAGAGAATGAAAGTTGAAAGAGAGAAAGAATAGAAAGGGACAAAGGGTGTCAAGGAAGATAGATATAAAAAAAGAAGGAGAAGGGAAGAGAAATAGATACTGACAGATGGTGAGAAGGAGCAAGGGAGGGACAGAAAGAGAAAGGGAGAAATGAAAGGGCTAGAGAAATATAGGGGGAGAGTGAGACAGTTGAATGAGAGATGGGCAGGGTATGATAAGATGCCAAGAAGAGATAGAAAGGAAAAGAGACACACACTTCCAGTGAAACAGAAAAGAATGAGAAAAAGAAAGTGAGAGAGGGAAGCTGAGAGGCGATGGAAATGTGGTAGAAGCAAGGTGAGAGGGATTCAAATAGATTCATGTGAGAATGGAAGAAATGGAAGAGAATGGAAGGCATAGAGAGTATGAGCCAGATAGAAATAAGGGCAAGGGTGAGTGATGTTAGTGATGTTTTAATGTAGAATAGAACATTTATTTCTCAGCATAGTTATAAAATGTTTAGTCATCATGACCCCCCATGCAACTTTAAAGAACTATTATTTTAAATTCTTTCACCTATAAACGTAAGACTGGGTGAATTGTGCCAGTGATGGTTAAAGGTCTTTGGGACTCATGTGTCGTAGTTGATGTAGCCTCCTCCCCAGCCTGGGAACTCACTAATTATTATACCACACACGGTGCTTAGTATAACATGTCTTTATTCGTCTGTGTGCACAAACTCAACATTCTAAGCCTGCATTCAATTCACTATGCTCTAATCCTTACAACACAGTTCTACGGAGCCCATCAGGAGCCACAACGGTTCTGTCATTACAAACAGGGCCGGACTGGCTGTAGCAGGCACCGGGCATTTCCCCAGTGGGCCGGATGGGTGGGGCCAGATTTGTGGCCGTGGGGGCCACCTCTCTTACAGAGGGCCGGTTTTGCAGCAGTGCTGCAATATCGGCCCCCTGAAAGAAAAGCAGGAGTGGTGCTTCGTGGCCAATACCACCCCACCTCCCCCTGCTACCAGGGCCGGTCAAGCAGCAACCTGCCAGGGCTGGTTGCTGTTCCCAGTACGGCCCTGATTACAAACTCACACACATTACAGTTGACATTCAAAGTAAAACTGCTTTTATGTTGTGACATTGTTTTGTGTTATTGCTAGGCTGACTAAATGCGTCAGGGTTAAGGAAAGATGGCTGATCTATGTGGCACAGCCAGTGGGTGATGGAGGTGTAGCTTTGGTTAGTGCTAGTGGGGGTTATATGTCTGAGCAAGTGACCTACCATTGTATGTGTGGGTGTATCTTTCTGCTTGACAGGCTGCGTATCTGTGTGTATTCTTCTTTCTGTGTGCGTTGGTCTAGGTGCCTAGGGTTTGCAAGTGTGGATATAGGTTTTCATAAAGGTATCTTAGTGTTTCTGCTCACATATCTGCATATCTGTATGTCTGCCTGCCTTTCTGAGTCGTAAGGCCTGTGTGTAAATATGTATACGCTTCAGCCTACTTTCATGTTTGTGTATATACTCCAATAGTGGTAATGTTCTGGGACATTGTGGAAAGTGGAAAAATATGAACATTAGAGCATCATAGTAGAAGTTAGACTTATTGCACCATTGTAGATGTGTGTCTATTACAGCATACTGATGCCTTCAGACAATTATATGCTAGCACTGGGACATTTATGTGCATGGGAACAACTTGTGGACTTTGGGCACCTATGTCATCTTAGGGTACTGTCGGACACTGAGGGGCGTTGTAACCGATGTTCGGGGAGTTGGAAGTCTGCCACATCTTGGCCTCTGTGATGTACTTGCAGATAACTATAGGCATTGTCACTGTTTATTGGGCATGATAAAGAGATACTGAGTTATTTTGCACCCAACTATAAACTCAAAAACAAGTCCACCCTGAAGTTGCCTTTTAACCAGTTCCTATAGTGATTGATATTTATGCCAAAATGTGCGTTTAACTATTTCTGTTATTGTGTTCAGTATACAATTTGCTAGGATTTGCTTGAAATGTTTTGGGGAAGGACCACTAGTCTTTCTGTGAAATTATCTTTAAATTGTTTTGACAAATGTTCCCAGCAAGGGTCCTTAAAACTACTCACACTATCCTGCCACTTGTCAGCAACTGAGTTAGCAATGTGAGCGTTGGAAGTTATCCTGCTCCTGATGTGACCGTGTGCGCTGTGGGGCTATGTTTCCAGCGCAGAAGTTTTTCGTACGGTAGGAATGCTGCCGCCATTTTATCCATGTTGGCTCCGTGATGTCCCATTCAGCGCTGAGAATCTCTTCTCATACGCCAACAGCGACCTGACACCTTTAAATACTGCAAGTGACTTTATCCAGCCATAGAACCTTGGCACCTTATGATTTATGCCTGAACCCTGTTTTTTATGGAAAATATCTGAGGCGCTGTGCTGAGGAGATTGCAACTGCCATTTTACTTATATCTGCTCCGTGATATCCCATTCAGCGCTAAGAATCTCTCCTCTCACGCGAACAACGAGCTGGTGTTTATAAGTACTGCAAGTGACTTTATTCAGCCATAGAACCCTGACGCTTCATGACTTATGCCTGAACCCTTTTTTTTTGGAGTGGGGGGGAAATATCCGGGGTGCTGTGCTGAGGAGATTGCGGCCGCCATTTTGTGCACAGTGAGTTCTATAACTCCAACGCTGCTTCTTTTACCAAGTCACCTTTGGAGGGATATTGGGCAATGGTACTGGGGCTATATTTGGTTGCTTACTTGCCCTTCTCAGTGCATCCCCTTTCATGGCATTTTTCTGCTGAGGGATGGTAAGCTTTGTGGCGGCCATTTTCGCTCTTGTTTCATTTTTATTGCCTTAACAGCCACTGCATAAGTAATCACAACTTCACATGAGACGTCCTTGACGAATGAATTCTTTGCCACAGCAAATTCTAGTTTTTATCAGCCTACGCTTAAAATAACAAGTTTATCTACCTTTTGATAAGGACAGGCTCTTTTTGATTGAATTCCTTTTGTGGGGCTGCAATTTCAAAGTCATACATATCGTCCTTGTCTATTTTCCTTTTTGTCCTACATGGGCAGACTAAGGAGACCTGACCCTCTTTCTTCGAGACCAACTCAATCTTATATTAAAAACTCTAGGATTTTCACAGAATTTTCTAGGATGGAAGACTCTGTATTATTCTTGGCTAAAGGTCCTAATACAGTGATCCCAGTTACCACGGCGATGGGGAAGGCTAATATAAAACGTCAAGAAAAAGATCCTCCCTCTCCACCAAAATCTTCCTCCTCTGTTTCACTGGAGATATTGTTGGAAGACATACGAGCCCTGAGACCCTTTATGGAAAAAACAAACAGCAAGCTGCAGTTCCTCACTGACAATTGGTCTCAAATGGATGAACGACTAACGGCAGTTGAGCACAACGTGGCTTCCCTTGGGGTCACTGAGACTAAACTTATGATACTCTAGTCCCAGGTCTCCATACTCCAAAAACAGATCGAGAATCTTGAAAATCGCAATAGGAGGAATAATTTGCGTATTTATGGTCTCTCGGAGGGGCCTGAAGTCTTAGACTCCCTCGCCTTCTTCAAATCTTTTCTCTCCAAGCTGGTTCATATGCCTGAGGATACTGTTCTCAATATTCAACGTGCACACAGGCTTGGTCACCCTCCATCGATTGCATCAGCCTCACAAAGACCGAGAGGAGTCATCCTGTATTTTCTTGAATACATTGACTTATTAAAGGTTCTTGCGACTGTAAGGCCATCTCAACGCATCATATGGTCCGGTTCGACTCTGTTTTTTTCACAAGACAATGCTAAAGCGTTGGTAAACAGACGCAAGGCATTTCTCAGCATGAGGCCTGATCTCTGCTCATTGGGTGCCCGCTACGGCCTCTTTCATCCCTGTCTCTTCAAAGTTACATACAAGAACAGAACGACATCCTATGAAGACCCGCTGAAACTACAGACTTTCATAAACCCATACAGGGCAGAGACTATAGACTTTGCAGAAGCCTCTTCTTCGCACATTTCTTGATTGTATTTGTCGTTGGCACTGATTCCCGTTTCCCTGATGTCTATGTTCTTTTTGTTTCTGCATTTGATTCATAACTCATAGCGATTCAGTTCATTGCCGTATTATGTTATGTTATCTTTTGTTTGCACGCCTTTAATCGGTTAAATGTACACTGTATTATAATGTGTCTTAACATTTGTTCTTTTTCCCCCTTTGTTCCTTTAGAATTGTTGATGTTCATTCCTCGCGGATGCTCTGCCACACATGGCA
Source organism: Triturus cristatus (assembly GCF_964204655.1). Taxonomy (NCBI): domain Eukaryota; kingdom Metazoa; phylum Chordata; class Amphibia; order Caudata; family Salamandridae; genus Triturus; species Triturus cristatus. The sequence continues at coordinate 607,201,256 of NC_140582.1, read as the reverse complement.
TGATTCCTTCCCTGTCCTCCGTTTCGTTGAGCTTGATCGTGCCATTTGTTCCATGTGGTGTCACCCCCCCCCCCTCCTCATTCTCGTTCAACATTGTAGGTATGTCTTTTTCCTACAATTCTTTTCTTCTCTTCTCTCCCAAGTCTCTTTCACTTTTTCTCCTATTTCTTTTTCAGGTGACTGCTTCACTTTTTTTTATCCTACTTTTCACTTTTCTCTTAATTATTCCTGCACTTTTACATTGGACATTTCTTTTATTTTCTCTCTTAGGTTATTTGGTTAACTCCTTAATTTCTATGTACTCATCTTGTTTTGTGCTGTTTATTGAGTGTTATGAATTGGTGTTTTTTGCTTCTCTTTTTAAATGTTTCATATCCTTGAAATTAGATTCCTGGAACGTTAGGGGTCTCAATTCTCCTATGTTGACACACTTAGCCAAATTGGAAGCAGATATAGCGGGTCTACAAAAATCACACTTAACAGCAGAAGAATCTGTTAAGTTAAAGAGGGGTTGGGTTGGGGAAATCTTCTTTTCTCCAGGCGATGGTGAGCACAATGGAGTCATGATCTCTGTCGCAAATCACTTTTTGTTAAGCTTCTATCTCAGGACTCTGATAAAGATGGAAGATGGTTATGTATCAAATTGTTGATTGGGAATGCTCCAGTTTCTTTACTTAATGTATATGCGCCCACTGGTGTAGACACCTCTTTTTGGACTTCCCTGGCCCAACAAACCACACAGTGTATTGATGACAATTTTATTTTAATGGGTGATTGCAATCAGTTTTTTGACCCATTTATAGACCGTAATTCAAAGGTCTCTTTCACCCCAAATAAGGCCCATACATTTTTTGCTCAAATCATTAAATAAAACAAACTTATCGATGCTTGGAGTCTTTGTAATCGAACAGCAAGAGAATATACATATTATTCTCCAGCTCATCATACTCAATCACGCATTGATTACTTTTTTGTTTCTCATAATATTTACCAGGTCCTATTAAATGCAGATATTGGCTCCATTCTACTCTCTGATCACGCTCCTATATCCATTCAGCTTGATATTATTCAGAGGCCCAACACTTCTAGAAGATGGCGTTTTAACAATGCTCTTCTTTTGGACCCAGTGTTTACCTCTTCTTTTGTTTCCTTCTCCAATGAATATTTTGTACTTAACCAGAATGAAACTTTATCCTTTTCTACTGTTTGGGGCGCTTTTAATCCAAGAAGTGTAAAAATGCCCGTAAATTGACCAATGACCTTTTGAATAGGATAAAGGAACTGGAGCATTCTTATTATTCATCTAAATCAAAAGACTGTTTATCTGCACTTATTAAAGCTAAGCTTCAGTTTAACAAAGAATCTACTGATAATGCATCATTGTATCTATTAAAATCTAGTGCTAAATTTTATGGTGGACAAAACAAGGCGGGGAAAATTCTGACCAACTACCTTAAGGTAAAACACAACAAACTTAACATTGATTCTATCTTTGACGAACGCTCAGTATTGAAATTTAAAGATACTGAGATTTTAAATGAATTCTTACTTATTTACAAATCACTTTATACCTCAGAAAGTCCTCCCTCAGAACATCTAACCTCCCAATTTTCTCCAATATTCAACACTCTTCAAACACAACTCACGACTTTTCACCTTTGGAATTTAACCTATCACAAACAAAACTCCTTGTCGCCCTCCAAGTGCTCAAAAAGGGCAAAGCACCTGACCCGGACGGGTTCACTGTCGAATTCTTTTTGTATTTCTCCAAACTGCTGCTTCCCAAATTACATCACCTTCTGGACTCTTTTTTTCAATCAGGTAACTCTTCTGGATCTTTTTCAGAAGCATTGATTTGCGTAATTCCCAAAGAAGGCAAGGACTTAAAATATTGTAAAAATTACAGACCTATCTCATTAGTTAACATTGATTATAAAATATTTTCAAAAGCTCTAGCTATTCGATTGAAATCTCATTTACCGAAATTGTTAGGTAGGGAACAATCTGGCTTCGTTAAGGGCCACCTCATTACTTATAACACTCGCCTATTTTTTGACATTTTATTCAAATCCTCCCACCTAAATCAGTCATTAGCAGCAATAGCATTAGACGCGGAAAAAGCGTTCGACAGAGATGAGTGGCCTTGCCTGTTTCACTCTCTTAAGTGGTTTAGTTTTGGACCCAAATTCATATCTTTAGTTTCCCTTCTCTACTCTAATCCACGTGCAGCTGTGTGCGCTAATGGTGCTACTTCCTCTTTTTTTGATCTGGGAAGAGGTGTTTGCCAATGATGTCCTTTATCCCCTTTTCTTTTCAATCTAGCTCTTGAACCCTTCTTATCCAGAGTACGTAAAAACCAGGAGATACATGGTTTTGATACGAAAAACTCCCAAATCAAACTGCCAGCTTATGCTGATGATATTTTGTTATTTATTTCTAAGCCACAAGCTTCTATTCCTGCTTTTCTGGAGGAAGTTCAATCCTTCTCCTCTGTCTCGGGCTATAAATTAAACAAAGACAAGTGTGAAATATTACCACTTACTAAATACACTTTCAGGGCTGATTTTGCTACCTCAAATTTCACATGGAGTCCCAATCAAATTAAATATTTAGGCCTACATTTCCCTCCATCCATCGCTGACACGATATCTTTATGTATGAACCAGTGTATTCAAAGGACATCAGAGCTAACCACTAAATGGCACCCCCTCTATCTTTCCTGGTGGGGTCGTTTAGACACCATAACGATGATGCTAACTCCCATAATACTTGACACTATTTTTAACATTCCAGTCCCCATCCCTGTGAAACTGTTTAAGAAGATTAATTCTATACTTGCCTCCTTTCTGTGGAATAAAAAAAAAACTCGCATGTCTCTGTCAAAACTAATACGTCCCAAATCGGAGGGAGGGGCCAATTTCCCTGATTTTCCCACGTACCAAAAGTTTTTACTAGAAATTAATTGAAGGAAAAGTGGGAGAGCATTTCAGAAACTTGGAGCCAGAAAAAAGAAAGACTTGCCCCCGGATCTGGCTTTGCGAAATTCAGAAGTGCGTAAGAAATTGAGATTAGATGAGCAGAGTGCCCTTACAGGAGAATAATGTTTAAACTTGTCTTGGATGTGGCTGAGACCCTTCTGGTGGAGTGGTCTGTGAATTTGATCCTAGATTTGATTGGTAACCTGTGTAGTTCTTTTAGCCCTTGTCTGATGGAATGACATTTGGGAATATTCAAAATTAGCCTGGCTGCGGCATTTTGTACACGTTGCTGTCGAGACAGCAGATTCTGGGGGCCACCTAGATAAAGTAAGTTTGCAAAATCCAACCTGCAGGTAATTTGCGTATGAAAGACTTAAGTTCAATCGTTATTAATAACAATATGAAGTAAAAAAAGAAGGTGGTAATAAATGATTACGAGTCCATTTGATAATAACATATTACACTTATAAACTGTAATTTAGCTGATGGATAATACTCACCACTGTGTCTTTAATAAAATTAGGACTTTCCTACACTAAACCTTAGGAAATTATCATTTTATCCAAAGACCGTAGTCTTCTATTATGTAAGTGCATTGCCTATTGAAAAAGAGGCATAAATCACAGGTTTAAAGTAAAACATTTTAAATGTAGCTTTAGAAGACCAACCAGCCTTTCAAAATGTATTTCAATCTAGCACTTGACTAAAAGGCTTTGGATACCATTGAAGAAATATACCATTTGAGATATCACCAGTGATGTAATCATGAGTGATTTAATATGTGGGTTCATAGGCGGTGCAGGATGGGAGCGCAAGTTATGGTTAGTATATCGGACCATAACTTGCACATTTCAGTGCTTTTTAGATTTTGTTTTGTAACCCTAAGTGCATTTTAATTGTGATTGTTTCAGTGTAATGTACAGTTTTTTAAACATACATTATGTAATATAAGCAAAGTTAACTATAGCTTCACTTTACCCTTTGTATTTTTTTAGTGAATTTCGGGTTTATTTTTTATCATATTCAGCATGGAACTGTTTTTGGGACCTCACCTACTGTTTATGGCTATCCGCCACAGTGCCCAGACTTCATCCGTGTGCTGTAGGGACTGTCCAATACCCCGGTGCCCAACCTTTTGTGGGCAGCCTATCTCTGAAGTGCATTGCCTTTAGCCTTGTAAAGCAGGGTTTAGATACTGGGCGGGACCTAAGGCCAGGTCCAGTACTCCATCCTCCGTGAGCCGCCATCACCCACTGCACACGGCTTTTGTCTGTGTGCAGTTGTGGTTGGCTGCTGAGCGAGCCCATAGGGCTTCTCATGCAATCCATAACTTTCACACCAAATGCTCATGACATCACCCTGAATGAATGAAACAGATGCAATAACAAATATTGTAAATCATCTTCAAGATGAAATTTCATATCAATTTACTGTTACCACTTTGAAAGAGATGACTAGGAATGCAGTATAATTTATTGGTCTGATTATGCGTTATTCTTTAATGTACAATTTGCTTTTAGGTATTGTTATTTATTGTGACGTCATAAGCATTACATTTGATGTGTAAGTTATGGTTTGCATGGTTGTTGTACGAGTTATGCATTGTGTTTCAAACTTTATCACGGATGGGTAAAAATGGGGGGGGGGAAGTACTAATGTGGTATTAATCAGATAACTTGCTGCAGGTGGCCAATTCAGCTGTGCACAGTCTTGCACACCATGAGCTGGCAATCGGGCCGGGCTTGTAGTCTGGCTGGGTACTTTTATAGATATTTTGTAACCATTTGTGGACCCTGTTTTAAGGGGTTGCAGACCAAACCTTGTAAGCCACCACAGAGTAGAAATTAACAACACGAGCTAAATTTCCTTGTCCAATTAGGTCCTTTGTTCTTAAATCTAGATCTTGAGACATTCTTCAAACTAGGGCTGCATTTGATGGGCAAGTTATTGTTGGAATGGTTGTTGTGTGAGTTAGGGATTATTTTCTTAGCCCTATCAGGGACTGGTTCAAAATGTGGCAGACTCTTAACATGCTTACTCTTAGAATATGGATTTTCATGAAAAGCAATCAGTTTAGGGCAGTTGCAGAGGGAACAATCAAAAAAAGTGCTCATTTGCTAATATTTTGCTAACATGACGTAAACTGCCAAGCCCCCTGTGCACATCCCTCAAACATGCATAGCACGAACTGGCTGTATGTCCTGGCTTATTGTCTGGGTGTGTATAATGTTTTAATATATTTTTTACCCCTTTGTGGGCCCTGCCTTGGGGGGCGCAGACCAAACTTTGCTACCACAGACTTGAAATGGAAAACAAGAACTAAACCTTTCTTGTACAATGAAGGTTTTTTATTTTTAAATCTAGGTCTCTGAACAGTCTACAAACTTGGGTTTGAGAACTGTCCATAGACTAAGGGTCCAAATAATTCTAACATTTAAACTCTTTCAAGCCAACTGACACATTGTTGTAATGCAGATCACTTGCAAACTTCTGAACAGATGTACAGAAAAAAACAAAACCTTGGCACTTTCCTGAGTAAAGTTTTAGTTTCATGCCAAGTTAGCTTTAATCCCATTTTGAGTTTCTTTTTATAACTGAGAGCAAAGATTCCTGTAGGAGTTACTATGAAAAATGCTACTTTTTAGTTTACCATTTTAGGTCCCCCCTTGACTGGTTTGCATGAAACTCAAAATATCACAAGTAAGCTAAAAGTGGGAATTGTTTCCCAGTGTTATACAGAACCCCAAAACTGCACCAAAGTCGTTAGCAAAAATAATATTTTTATCCTTCCCCACTTAACATTTTCCCTTCCTTCTCTGATCTGCATGACACCTGAGGATACTGCCCCTAGCATAACTTGCTAATAGCCTTCAAATTTCCTGCAGATTGATAAAGAAGCATTATTAGCGTATGAAAGCATTTGTGCCCTACCCATTTTACTTCACCCGCCCTTGATAGAGCTGCAGTACTCACAAAAGGCAAAAAAACTAAATGTCGGCCAAATTTCAAAAGGATATGTCAAATTATGCCTAGTTATTAACAAATAAGCCGTTTTTCCCCCTTTGACATGTGCCCACCTTGATGATCTGCACACATTTTAAAATAGCGAGAGTAAGGTGAATATGCGAAGCATTGCCACATTTCATGCAAATTCGCAAAAACAGCACTAAAGTTATCGGAAAACCAAAAGTACACCTTTGCAACTGTCAGTATGTCTCTAAATGTAACCTCTTCTTGCCCAGACCAGACCCCTTTTTGAACACTGATTGTAACCAGCACCTTGCGGCTGGGTGCACGCCGTGTGGGTCACCGTCACTCCAATATCAAACAACAACTGCCCACAGTAAAACTGTAACAGTAAAACCGAAGAGGCGACTCTCCGGGATGAGTAATACTTTATTACAAGTGTTTACTTTTTATTTTGGAAAGTTTTGTGCAGATACAGCAATCAGCGCCAAAGTCTTGAAGGAAACATAAAATGCTTTTCCAATAGAAACTCTACCATAACCATGACTACACACGTACTATTGACGGCAAGGTGAAACAAAATGTGCGTGCCGTGGCAGTGAAAGTAAATGTGACTTAATAATTTATGTTATTTTATTGCAACTGCACTAATAAAAATACTTCCACGCATTCATTACTACAGCCCAAAGGTCAAATTTCAGTGTTTTACCACATTAGCATGAAATTCACAAGAAAAAATCGTTGCTTACTGCCTCACAGATTCAATGTGCCAATTACATTAGACTTGGAAACAACCATCCTTTTAATCAAAATACATATTAAATGGAGGTTAACCTTACTGTACACGTTTACCCCTTGAATTCTGGTTTGGTTTAAATATCGTTTGTTGAAAAAATACACATGCACAAATGCCATGGCATAAACATATATGCATACGTGCAGGGCATAATGAGCTATTTATTGCTATTTTTTAGGGAGGGTGGGGCATCATTACCCACTCAAGGCTTCATCTTTTATGAGTCATGGACACTCCCCACACTCAGTGCTCAATTCGAGCCGTGGTTAATGGTGCGGGTCACTGGCACTCATTTTTGGGGCCTGGCACTTATTTTTCCCCTTCAGGCGTTTATCGAGATAAGATAAGGAAAAATACACTAAATAGAAAGAATGAGGAAGGGAAACATGGAAAACAAGCATTGGCATAGCCAATAGGTCTCGCCTTTGGGACCTTATAAGTATTTAGCCATGCAACAGTTGCATAACTAAATACTTATAAGGTCACAAAAGCGAGACCTATTGGCTATGCAAAGCGTCCGTGGGGCCGAGAAAGTAAAAGTGATCGTGATCATGATCAAACATCAAAGCGGCCGCTAAAGTGAAAGTAATCGCGGTAAGGCGCGGCGCGCGCGCCCGCGCACATGCACTATAGCTCCAGGCTGGCCTGGTAGCACTTTTTGGAGCCCTTTCAATAAGTCTCGCCAGACCAGCGCATGTGCTGGGTCAGGCGAGACCTAAAAACGTCACAAAGGGAGAAGGCAGGATCGTGCAAGAGTGGCATAAAGAGGGTATCTGATAGTGAAGTGGAGGCATGGTATTGGTGCTGGAGTATTTAATTGCACAAGCTGCAGGCTTCTGAGCAGAGTTTTGTACAGCACGTATTCTTGTACAAATTAAACACTGCCCACACTCCCCCACTCACAATGGTAATAAATAACATATTACACTCTGCATATATGCATATATCCTACATATTACTCTGGCATTTCATAGGAAATGCATTTTTTGTTTGTTGACACAGTTGAAGCATCTGCACAAAACTTTCCGAAAAAAAAGTTGATCCCCTTTTGTTCTTTCATGAAAAGTTTAGAGCTGATCTGTTAAACACAGACCAAGAAAAAGGGAGGCCACAAAAGTGTGACTTCCCATTTTAATTCACATAGGAAAGTTTGTTCTCTGATACAGAAAAACTGATGGACAGAATAACACCACATTTGGTACAAAGTTAGACTTACTCAGAAAGCTTGTTTTTTGTGATTTGGTGTAAACCAGTTCAGCCATTTTTGAGAAATTAACATTTAAAAGGTAACAAAGTTTTAGTATGAAGGAGTTAACCCTCAGAAAAAGTTATAGCTATCTCTACGGTTGGGTACAATGGTACTCCTGTGGTACCAACATTGTTTAAATACAGTTCCTTTTGATTGCCTGTGTGACCTGTTGCCTTTTTGCTCCCATTGACCACTTTGGTATAGCAGATCCGGAGAAGGAACCATGGTACTGAAACAATTTGATTGGAGTCAACAATAGACAAAGTTTGCAGCTGCCATTAGGGGACTCAGAGATGCGGATCCCTGAGTCCTGTAAAAAAGGTAAAAATGGGCTCATAAGGGGGCAGAGTGAGCACATCCTGACTCCCAATCCTGGCTTAGGTGAGTCCCAAAGGGACTCTCCCTAAGGTTCCATAAAATATTTAGGGGCATATTCTCAAGCCCCTATCACCACCACAACGTCACTTTCTGAAAGGGACGTTGTGGTGGCGATAGGGGCTTAGCCCTATTCACAAGGCAGCGTTCAGCCATGTTAAGTGGCTTAATGCAGCTTAACGCTGCCTTGTGAATAGGGCCACCTTCACGCAGTTTGTAGTGTGAAAGGGGTGTGCAGTGGGTGTTGCGGTGGGCGTTGCACCGCAACACCCATTGAGTTTGACGCAACCTCCTATTCTCAAGGGCAGCGTAAATAGGAGGTAGAGCCAAACTGAAAACTAGGAAAAATCTGGTCTTAAGATGGCAGAACGAGGAGAAATGCTTTATTTCTCCTCGTTTTTGCTTTTTCCATGCATGCTGCCTTGTGCAGCACACTTGGGAAAAGCAACATGCCATGGTTTGTTTATGTACAGGAAGGTGTCCCTTCCTGTACATTAACAAACCTTTTTAAAAAAGTACCGTTTTGTAACTTACATGTGTGCTGCACGAGGCAGCACACATGTAAGTTACAAACTGGCATTCGGTTTGTTTATGTCCAGGAAGGGACACCTTCCTGTAAATAGACAAACTTCCCTGCTTGCAGACACCCTTGCACTCTGGTGCAAGGGTGCCTGCGCCTGCCCTAAGTTGTGAAACTTAGCTCCATCGCAGGGGGAAACGCAAGAATGCACAATATCCTTGAGGGTGCAGCCTCGCGATTCCGAAGTGGCGGAGAGAGGCGTTAAGCTAACGCCTCTCTCTGCACTTCATTGAGAATATGGCCCTTCATTTTTACTTGTGGGAGCCACAGTTCCAGTGATTGAATCTGTGGTACCCAGCAAGACCGTCCTGTATTGTACTTTGGTTCCAACCTGATACGGCTGTATGAAAAAACATTAACAGTTAGAAGTACCTGGTCTTAGAACTGACCCTGCGACCAACTGTCATTGAGCAGGCCATAGTCTGTGCATAGTGGTGGTTTGGCTGTCTGCAGATGGTTGGCCACAAGCCACCCGCAGGTGGTTGGGCAGAGGGCCTGGCCAGAGGCTAGGCCCTGTGACCAACCACTTCCACTGCCACTCATGGAGGGGTTGGGGCCTGCATCCAACCAACCACTTCTCATGGCCGAATGGGTCAGGGGGTAGGCTGTCTACAGGGAGTTGGTTGCAATTTGCCTGCTTGGGTGGAGTGCATGGCCTGGTCAGAAGCCAGGCCCTCCATCCAACCCCCCTGTTGTGCACTGGAGCCTGGGCACATGGTTTTGCTATAGGGAAGGACCTGGGCAAACCCCCCACAGCTCACAGGCGAAGGTGTATTCAGAGGGTGACTGGCCACTCATGGGAGGTTGGGCACACTAAAGAGTGTTTTATCCTTTGAACTGTATCTATTTATACCGGATTAGATTTTTTACTCCAATTTGTGCTGTAGAGGAATTTAATGTACTCTCCTTACCCAGTGCATTTTTCAAAAAGCATGATCTGGCCAGTTTAGTTATTTTATCTTGAACCTTATTGCCCACAATTGCTTTTTGAGTATCTTGGGAACCTCGCTTGGGTCTAGTGAGTGTAATCCCCTCTTTCTCAAATATTACATGTCCAGACAAATTAAATTGTGTCCTCATCCTTCCTGGTGATTTGACTCCATGTACATAGCATTTAATTTCCTCAATATCTTATCTTTGTTCCCAGTCCCACTAATTTCCACACTACCTATCACTTGGTTCATGTCTCTTAAGAAGTTACCTATGACCCTACATTCATATTTTCTTTAACAAAGAGAGGTAAATGGGTTGCGTGGACCCATCTGGTATAGTTTTTAGGTCTCGGGACCATCCGGTCGGCAGACCGGAAGTCCGGAGATTTAATGTCATTGAGAAGAGGGGCTTGCACCCGCCCCTCTTCTCTCCTGTTCTCCATTGGCTGGCCTCTTAAATGCTGGCCAGCCACTGGAGAAGAGGTCCAGTCACTCCGTTGAAGCCCCGTCTTTTTCGGATCGGGGGGCGTGTTTTTTGCGAGAAGTCTCAGGGAGGAGACAACAGCAAAACACGCCCCCAAATCCGAAAATGAGGCTCCCTTTCTCCGAGGCATTTTTGCTGTGCCTCGGAGAAAGGCGGTCCATACCCAAGGGTTGGCATCGTATTGCACTGCCCAGCATCACACGGCTTCTTTCCCCCTCTCGCTGAGCTGTGAACCCTCACCACGGAGGGAGAGGGCGAAGGCGAATCCCCTTCCCAGCGACACCAGCTGGCGGTCATGAGGCTCGCGGCGCTGATGGAGAGGGTGCGCCTGGCTCTCGAGTGTGCCCAGGCAGGGGTGGTAGACCCCGAAGAGGTTTTCAGGGTACGCATGCTCCAACTGTTGCTGCTGGGGCGCTACGAGGAGGCCCTTCTCCTAGACACCGCAGACACCGTCTACGACCTCCGCAGGGACGTCCGGAGACGCCGCAAGCCCGCAGACAGACAGCACCTGGCCCACCAGCTCTACCAGGCCATCGAGGCCATTGCCAACGAGGAGGGCAAGCAGTGCTTGCCAGGAAGAGAGGGCGCCAGTCGGCTCCAGTCAGAGAAACCAGGGGCGGGGTCAGATACCCCCGAGGCGATGGAGTGCTGACCAGGGCCCGACGGGCCGCGAGGGACACGGGGGCAGGCGGCTGTGGGGGATCAGGTGAGACCCAGTGGCACTAGAGCACTCCTTCCCATGATACAGGATGAAAGATGAGTGCTATTCTGGACTGAGCGACGGGGTGCGCGTGGAATAGGATGCGAGCTCTTCACTGTGTATCGTAAACTGTTTTATTTTCTTTATCAGCAGCTTTTAACGTGCCCACTGCGAGTTGCACTACAATTAATTTGTATTCCATTGGTGTTTATGTAGCGCCTTAAATAACCTCTGTGAGACCTGAAGCACTTTCTGGGTGGTCAGCAGGCGGGCAACTAGAGCCAAATTTCGGGGGGGGCTGAAAAAGATTTCGGGGGGGGGCTAAGTCTTTCAGCCATAGGCAGAGTGGCTGTAAGAAGGGGCGAAAACGCAACAAAAGCTTCATTAACGTGTAAATGGTCTTTTAAAGACCCGTGAAGTACTCAGGTGCGGCTGCAATTAGACGGACTCCAGCCCGCGAGGCTGTCTCAGCCGGGCTGACACACATGACGGGGGGGGGGGCTGAAGCCCGGTGAGCCCAATGGGTGTTGCGCGCCTGGTGGTCAGAGTACGTCTCTGTCTTTATATAGATCTATAAAAGCGCGCAGTCTGAAGCAGCCTTAAATCAGACATGTGGGCGCTATATAAGACACAAAGGCATGTGTAATTGTGTACTCTTCGAATTCCGCAGTTTTAGTTTCTTTGCTGTGTCTCCCTGGCGCTCGTGGTTTGTTTTGCATTTTCTACACATGTACAGTGCCTAGAAGCGGCCCGGATGCAGGGCAATTGCCCGAGTTCAAAAACAAAATTCGGACGTTAGCTCAGTCAATAGATCATAGTGGGCCTTCCTTCAAATTACTAAATCTATATATATTGTTTGCATTGTTGCTTCTTTGTAGTGCCTAAAACTCTCCAATTCACCGTGTGGGTGCTACACACATATGTAGTGTATACATACATAAATCCGGTGTCCATCGGCTATTACAATCAGGCTGCAAAAAGTTTCGGGTGACGGAAGAAAGATTTAACGGCCTTGGATTCACAAATTACTTTGGTTTGTTTTTTTGTTACATTACTTTATTGAAGTTTGGGTGACAATCAGTTTGACTGATAAGGGTTTTTATGTATCCGGAGGAAACTAAATTGAAAATGTACTAGAGGTCTGTTACTTTGCAATTCAACGAAAGCACCCCGGATTAGTACGGCAGCGATTTCATTTCTTTGGAAGGAAATGTCGTGGGAGGGGGCGCTTGCTTGGCCACAGCTGTGCCGATTGTTAGAGAGTAGAACAAGCATTTACAATGCAACGGTCTCGGCATTGTTAAAGTTAGAGCTATTGGCATTGCTCATGACAATGCCGTTTCTTTAAATGTTTTAAAAACAAAAACATAAACAAAAATAATGTCAAGAGCAATGCCAATAGCTCTAACTTTCACAATGCCGAGACCGTTGCATTGTAAATGCTTGTTTCAATTCTGCTCGGTCAACTTATCTTCACTCATTAATTGGGTAGCCGTACTACTCAACAAGTTTCACTGGATGTGGTCTTCTAATTCTATTAGGGTCCATTATGGCATTCCCTTTCATTTTCAATTCTATGCTTTTAGAGTCAAGTAACCTAACATTTCAAGTTGCTCTAAATATATCCTCTTACTTATGATGGGGTGTTTTAAGGTCCAACCATCTTGTTCCATATTGCGATCATTTGTTTTTATCTTGTTAGGTTACAAATCTGCAGAATCGTCTATCTTTTCATTCGAGATAGGCCACTCATCAGACTTTAATCAGTTCCCCCACTGCAGTCTTACTCTGTATATAACAATAATTCTGATCTGTAATTGACTCAAAGGAAAGAGTGTCTCTAATATCCCCGCTCCCATCCCGGTCCTCTTCTTTAATGATAGCTTTGGATGGCACCTGAGAGTTACTGGGATTTTGTTTAAAAAACTGCAGTCTCAACAGTTGAATTGTGTACACTTATGTTAACCCTAGGAATCTATGTATGATAAATGATCTTGCCCCTCTAACATACATACAGCTATTTGTAGATTCTGTGGTAACATCATCTCCATATGTTAGAGATTGGTTCTATAAAGTGGAGGATTCAAAAGTGATATCCGTTTTCACCCCCTGGCCATATTATCTTTCACTTCTTTCAGAGACAGTTTAAACTGCCTTATTTTTTCTCTCTAAATGTCAACATGAGTGAAACTGAAAGTGATTGGGAGGTGTGGCTTGTGTTCATGTTACTTCTAGTGGATCAGTATCACCTATTGGCCACATTGGGACGAACATTAGGCATTATATTGTTTTTCATTACCTTGTTAATTTTTCTGCTAGACTGTAAGGTGATCAATAGGGTCAGCTATGCATTTCAGTGCTCCTTACTGGCCTACGGAGGATCAGTCCTATGGAAACATGCAGCTCAAACCTCTGCTTTGAAGATGGGCCAGAAGTATGCCTTAATCAGACTGGTTTGATGCAGTTGGGTTGACACCTTGAAATATTTTGATCCAATGACATTTTCATTGATACAAACAATCTCTTCTGGATATTTCCTACTGGACTGTGGATAAAGAATATCATGTATCTGCAAGGCTCTGACATCATCGCTTTGAAGTTCTCCCATGTCAAAATTGGCAAACAATCATGCTGCACCAGAGGAGAAGAAAACATAACGGCCTCAGGGGTCCTTTAACCTAAATTATGGGATACATAATACAGCATGTGATGAAGGGCTATTCATCCCTTTCTAACCTCTTAGTGTGGTAAGAATATTCACTGTGTTTCTGTTGGAATGGGAAACCTCCATCTTCAAGCAGAAGTAAAGGTAGCAGTGAGCACCTTTGTTCTCTGTAAGGGCCTTTAACTTCCTGAAAAAAAGGCAATATCTTTCAGACACCACTCTGTCTCTCCTGGCTGATACAAAGGCAGGCACTAGAGCACACAAGAATTAAATAGATGTAAAAATAAACACTGGTGGATGAATTACATCAGCACTTAAAAATAGGCAATCAGCAGTCAAAGGTGAGTTTGGGAAAAGCAGTAAGTGTCAAATATGCTCATCCAACATGTAGACCATCTACCAAAAAATAATGGGTACAAGCCTGGATCTGAAATTGGCTAATGTTTGTCTGAATCAAGGAGTTTTTACCTCGTCTATAAAATGGGGAGGATCTGATTACTACATGACCTCAGATCAAGTGTCAATTGTCACTCACAAGAATATTAGTTAATTAAATATTAGCTATCCAACTACAAAAAGACATCAATAACCTCAACATAAATTTAGTGATGTCAGTTGGAACTGTGACCTAAATGCAGTACAAAGATAGCCTCACTCATGTTGGTCAGGAACTGGGCCACATTCATCATTCCTGCTTTCCACTCCCACTTATCCAGTACCTCTCCCCAATTGGCCCACCAGGTTGACATAGACCAGTCCATGGTCGGCAGCTGGTTTAGAAACTCCCTTGATATACTCCTACCAGTCAAATTACAAGCTGGTCCCTGGCAATACCTCTTGCTCCCTAGTATAATCCATCTCTCTTGTAAGAAAAAAACGTGCAAGCGACTTGAAAGGTAGTGGAGAACGTTCTATGATCATAATTCCAAATTAAAATATAAATCACTTTGAGACACTATCACAGGCCTCCTTCTCCGAAAAAATCTCTATAGCCCAAAACTATCTGAAAACGCTTTTCAAAGTGGTTCAAAACCATTCTAACCCCGTCAAATTAGCACCACCGCCCCCACTGTCACAAGCCCAATGCGAAGAGCTGGCAGCCTATTTTGTCAAAAAAGTCACAAACATTCAACTCGCTCTAGCCTCAACAAGTATTACTGAGTTCCAGTCCAGACGTAATAACATACCTCCTACTCCTGCTCTATCTCCTGTTGCAGGAAACACTCACCCAGTTTTGAGCCAGCCACTGGCTCAATTTCACTCTCTGCCCTCCCTAGAGTTAGTGCAATTTATGGATCTGCTTAAATCCATTAAGTCAGGTTCTTCTCTTGATCCTCTCGCCCGCCTAAATTGAGTATCTCGAGTCCCCACATTTTGTCCCTAAAACCTGAAAGCATGACATGGTGCTTCCCCTGCTGAAAAAACCCAACTGATCCAACTACAGACCCATCTCTCTGCTTCCCATTTTCTCCAAAATACTGGAGAAGCATGTCAACACCCAGCTCGCTTTGTTTGTGGAAACCCAGAATGCCCTTCTCCTCTCGCAGTCCTGATTCAGGGCTAAGTATAGCACTGAATCGGCTCTACTGGGAGTTACAGAGCACCCAGGTGGGTACTGACCACGGGTGGCACAGCCGCCCTCATCCAATTAGACCTCAGCATGACTTTTGACACTGTGTCTCATGGCTGTCTTATCGAAAGATTGATTCATCTGGGATTCCAGGACGCTGCATTAACCTGGATTTCCTCCTTTCTGACAGACCACACATTTAAGGTTTTCTCTACAAACGTTGCGTCTAGCACACACCAGCTCTTCTCTGGAATCCCACAGGGTTCTGCCCTTAGCCCAGTGCTTTTCAACATATACGTCTGCCGTCTTGTGGACCCAATGGAAACTGCAGCCTCACTGTTTTTTATAGGCAGATGACATACAGATTATCTTCTCATTATTGTCTGCATAGGTTGCCTCCTTGGAAGATCTCAACTAATTCCTTGGCCAAGTCTCCACTTGGATGCACTCGAGCTCCCTGAATTTGAATGGTGACAAGACCGAGGTAATGGCACTTGGTAGGAATCCTCTGGGTATAATGAATAATGGCAAAGCATTCCATTTGCATTTTTTTCAACCTTTTTGTAACCTTCTCTACTGTTAATCATGACAATTTCGGCACAATAGGGGATTATAAGGAACTTATTTCACTGGTTTACCTCATCTTAGGCGTAGACTGCTATACATTTACTGTGATATTTGACATTCCATCTTTTTCCACTATCGAATGGAGAGCATCATGTATAAGCATTACCTCTCAACAAGGAGTTGCTCGGAGTTCTAATATACAGTATTTAATTTGTAAAAAATAAGTGTCAGGGCTCTTGTCAGGAGGCCACTGCAGCTTGCACCACTCAGTGCCTCTGCAATGCTGCCAATGATAGACGCAACACAACTACTAACCATCACACTCCTACAGTTGTGACAATTCAGACTATTTCAGGTCTCCAAAGCTATAAGAATGGCTTGGGCAGCAGATAATAGTCTTTTTTTAATGTATATTGAATTAATAATTACCTGTTGTTGTGGTTATTTCTAAATTAGCCACACTGCACCCCCTTGTGGCAGACTGTCACAAGTGCCGGTGTTGCAAATTAAGGGCGGTGCTGAACACTGGAAACCACCGGGTCAAATTAAGCACTGCTGATACCTGAAAAAGACATATTAATTTAATTACATGTAGATGGCACCGAGTTAGATCCCGAGTTTAATTATTTGATCAGTTTATAATATAAATCTTAAATACTTACTAGAAAAGATTGAAAAGTAGAAATAACTCACCTTCACCAAAGCTGAATACAGAAAATCCTAGTTTCCTGAATGTGGCAACGAGAAAACAAAGAGGACTAGCTTAAGTTGACCAAAGTGATACAGTACTCAAATTAGTTCTGTCACGGGCACCTTGTTGGTGTATTCATGAAGCCCTCACCCACCAACCTAGTTGGTGGCATGCTTCATCATCGGGCCCACCCAGTGACACCTAGTATGTCCCGGGTGTGCTACGACGCCTGATTACAGCGGAGCTGGTATATTGCTGAGAGTGCAGTGAGGTTGGGTGAGATGTGATTTAAAACGGCTTGGTGGTGGTCCCAGTACCCGAGGGTAAATTAAATTTTATTAACTGGGCCGTCACCAGCGGTTAAAAGTAAGGCTACAGGACGCGTGAGGGTGGCGAGTTACTGCCCCCTGCGTCCTTCAGATGGTCGACATGTTTCAGCCAGTGCCTTAGAGTATTCTGGCTTCCGGAGGACGATGGCGGGACAACAGGTACAAGGCAGGCACTGACCAGAAAGACTGGTCATTCCCTTACCGCTTCCCTCCAGGAAGCCTTGGCTAATAACCCAAAGCGTATGCATGAGAAGGGAATCCCCCTCTCACATATAGAAAAACGCCTTAGTGAGTGTATCACATAGTCTGTACCACAACACTAAGTCTGTTTTATTTCACCACACCTTTTTAAAAAAAACGGTCCTGAGGAAAGCCAGAATACTCTAAGGCACTGGCTGAAACATGTCGACCATCTGAAGGACGCAGGGGGCAGTAACTCGCCACCCTCACGCGTCCTGTAGCCTTACTTTTAACCGCTGGTGACGGCCCAGTTATTAAAATGTAATTTACCCTCGGGTACTGGGACCACCACCAAGCCGTTTTAAATCACAACTCACCCAACCTCACTGCACTCTCAGCAATATACCAGCTCCGCTGTAATCAGGCGTCGTAGCACACCCGGGACATACTAGGTGTCACTGGGTGGGCCCGATGATGAAGCATGCCACCAACTAGGTTGGTGGGTGAGGGCTTCATGAATACACCAACAAGGTGCCCGTGACAGAACTAATTTGAGTACTGTATCACTTTGGTCAACTTAAGCTAGTCCTCTTTGTTTAATCACATATAAACCCTCGGGTACTCGGACTAGCTAACTAGTCCTCTCTCTCCCTCTTGTTACACGCTACGAGAAAACAAACAACAGCTAGAAACTAAGAAGAATATTGAAAATAAACCAAAACTAGTAGAGATAACATACATATATTTTTTTCTAAATCTTTTTTATTAACAATCATCGACTTACAAAGACACATAACACTGATACAATCTCTGTTTAGGCGAGACAGAATCTGGTAACAATTATGAACATCGCGCACAGTTATCACAATTTCAAGGAGTAGGTGAGTCATCAAGGGCAATGTCTTTGGGCGGAATACATATGTTCCCTCTGTATGAGTTCAGTGGCCCCCATAGACAGGACCACTTTTTGGGGCAGCCCCGATCATCGAAGACCGTCTTCTCACGGAACATGCACCAATCCATACATGTCTTCCAGGCTCCCAGTGTGGGCGGGGCTGCAGCCCCCCATGCCTGTGCAATGTTCCTTTTGGCCACCATAAATCCCAAAGTGACCCATTGTGTTTGGTGTGTGTTTAGATCAGTCGGCTCCCAAATGTTCAATAAGCATTTGTGCGCTTTTGGGAGAAGAGACACAGCCAGGACCTCCTTTACCACTTCATGTACCTCTTTCCAGTAGGACTGAATGTGCGTGCATTCCCAGATGATGTGCAAGAAGGTGCCTACTTGTCCACAGTGTCTACGACAGTCTCCCGTAGTTGCCCTTCCCATCTGCACTAGTCTAGGTCCTGTCATATATATCCTGTGGAGGATTTTAAGTTGTACTAGTCGCAGTCGTGCCGGAATCTCCACCACCCTAGGAGAGGACACGGTGTCTTGCCAGTCCTCGTCGTCCAATTTAATACCGTCGGCCTCCCACTTTTATCGTAAGAGTGCTAAAGTTTCGTCCATGTTGTAGATTAATTTATTATAAATCAACGAGATAGTCTTTTCCAGGAGGTGACCGTCCAATATCCTGCTCTCCAATGGGGAGGACTCCGGGGGGAGGAACCCTTGGGTAAGGCATGTCGTACCTGTGTGTAACGGAAATAGTCAGAGTCGGCAAGTTTGTGTTGGTCCTGGAGAGCAGCAAACAACTTTATGTCATTCTTCTCCCATAGGTCTTGTACGCGAGAGATGCCATTCATATCCCACCAAGATAACATATTGTTGAGGGTTACTCTTAGACACCAAACTAAAATTGTACAATCATATAGTAAAATCAAAGTGCCTCGACAAAAGTATGAAAAACTATAAGAACCATGAAAAGTCCCAAACGGTGGTGGTTGTGGGGGTTATAAATGAGTTTGTGCCCTACAGAGACATTGGGGTGTGATTTTGTGATTTTTTGCAGTTGCATACGTTTTCTCATATATCATATTGTTTTTGGACTCTATGGACAAAATACGCATGAGATGACTCACATTGCATGTATAGAATTATTATTTGGTTTGCAAGTTACATGTGGATTGAATTGATAAATGGATTATTCAGTAATTGAAATGTATATTGATCCACCCATGCTTATACCTAACGAATCGTAATTGGGTTGGGAGCACTTTATCATCATAGTTTGACATACTAGCATAACATTGAATGACATGACATCATGTATGATATTTATGAGTATTATCTTTTTATTTGTGCATTAACTAGATCTTAAAATCATTACATAAAGCCTGACCGTTGTATTATAAATACATATATATGTTTACATTGTAGCCAATTTTGAAATGGCCGCCGCTGTTACAAATAAGTCAGCTCCACTTCCGATGTGTGTCCATCTTCTATGTTTGATTATCTCTATCATGTATTTGTTCTGGGTCTTGAATCCACTACTCGGATCCGTGAGACAGGTTTCAGATGAAACGCATCAGGTGGGAAGCCATCTTATGCAATCAATCACCTTTGTAGCATCTATGACTGTTTTTGTGGAATTGAAGAACTGTTGCTGTATTGTAAGGGCCACCCAAGCCCTTTGCAGACCACTGCCATTAGTGGCTGGAGGAGATTGGGACCATATATCTATCTATCTATCTATCTATCTATCTATCTATCTATCTATCTATCTATCTATCTATCTATCTATCTATCTATCTATCTATCTATCTATCTATCTATCTATCTATCTATCTATCTATCTATCTATCTATCTATCTATCTATCCATCCATCCATCCATCCATCCATCCATCCATCCATCCATCCATCCATCCATCCATCCATCCATCCATCCATCCATCCATCCATCCATCCATCCATCCCTCCATCCATCCCTCCATCCATCCATCCATCCATCCATCCATCCATCCATCTGTAAAATGCTCTTGCTTACTCGAAGCAGAGCAGAATTGCTTTTGGACAGAGGAAGCTGCATGTTTAGCAATGCCAGCTCCAGCAGGATGCGGGGAGCCAGCAGGGACCACAGGGGCCTTCAGGTTCCTCCCACGGTCCTCTAGGTGAATAACTGGGTGCCCTGGGTGGGATCAGGGCACACACAGTACAGACTTGGCCATGGGGGATGGGGTCTCCAAGGCGGAAATCTGCCCAAGAGGGGGGCTGCTTCCACCCCCTCCCTATAAATGATATCAAAAAAGAATGGGCCAGGCCCCGGTGGATGGAGGCCCAGGGGCCAAAATGGCCCAGGGAAGAGGAGCCACGCAGCCCCCCTCTCTTAAAAAAAGAAAAACAAAACCTCAGCAAGTCGCTGGAGGCCATGCCCCCTTCACCACTACTCTGCAAATGCATCACCTGGTGCAGTGGTGGTTGGGGGATGAAGTCCCCTTAGATGCTGAAGATCCTTGGGGTCCATGAACCCCTTTTTGTTACCGTCCCAGGCAGTGGGATTGCTGAGAGGACTTGGAGGCCATGCCCCCTTTCTCCACCACTCTGCATACGCGCCTTCTGGCACACTGCTGGTTGGGGAATGAATTCCACTTTACGCCTGAGAGCCTCAGAACTAAAGTGGACTCCTTGCCCCAACCAGTAGTTCACCAGGAGGTGCGTTTGCAGAGTGGTGGAGTAAGGCGTTGTGGCCTATGATGACCTCTCAGCAATCCAGTTATGTGGGTCTTACTGAAGGTAACAGGAGGGGTCGTTGACCCCCAAGGATCCTCAATAGCCAAGAGGACAATATCCCCCTACTAGTAGTGTGCCAAGAGGTGCGTTTGCGAAGTGGTGTAGAAAGGGGGTGTGGCCTCCGACTATGTTTCAACAATCCTGCTGTGTGGAACTTACTGGAGGTAACAGGAGGGGTAGGTGGCCTCAAGGATGAACTTGGGGGCCAACTACCACTCCTGTTACCTCCGGTAAGTCCCATACAGCGGGATTGCTAAGAGGTCTTCAGAGGCCATGACCCTTTCTCCACCACTCTGCAAATGCTGCTACTCATGCACTACTGGTTGGGGGATGAAGTCCACTTTACTCCTGAGGGACCTTGGGGGCCAAGAAGCCCTCCTGGTACTTCCTGTAAGTCCTACACAGCAGGATTACTGAGAGCTGGTAGGAGGCCCAGCTCCCTCTCTCTACCACTCTGTAAATGTGACTTGTACTTAAAAAAACATAGAAATTCACCTAAAAAACCAAAGGTTACATGGACATTACCGTTAGTAATTAGCATTTAAAAAACCTTATAAATTCACTGAAAAAATCAAGGGTTACAGTGATGTTATAATTAAGAAAGAAACTTTTTTTAAACCTTAGAAATTCACTGAAAAAAACAAAGAATACAGAGAAGTTATAGTTAGGCTCAGGTTTCACTCATACAAAACCTGTGAAATTCAGCAGTTATAGTTAGATAAGCTGACTATAACTTTCGTCCCTGCAATACACTGATTATGACCTCACATATTAAATCACTGATGACATGGTCAGTGGCATAACTGATGACATCTGAAATGACATATCGAATGACATCACTGATCACATCATGCAGAAAATGCCTAATGCACCCACTCACATCACCATAAAACCTTTCATATGCCCACTCCCACACAACCATTCACAAACCCATTCACAGACCCATACCAGTACTAGCACACCCACTCACTGATTCATAGACCTACACACACAACCACTCACTCACCTATACAACTACTTATATACCCACTCACTCGCTAATACTGCCACTGTCGAATCCACTCATACAGCTACTCACACACGGAGGTAGTCACCCATAGAGCTACTCACACACCTACTCACTCACCCATACAGTCAATCACACAGTTACTTACTCACCTATACAGTTACACACATACCTACTTACTTACTCATACATATACTAACACATACTCATGCACCTATACAGTTACTGACACAAGCACACACTCACCCATACAGCCACTCTCACATTCACTCACTCATCCATACAGTCACTTATATACCCCATCAC
Organism: Triturus cristatus; assembly: GCF_964204655.1. Lineage (NCBI taxonomy): Eukaryota > Metazoa > Chordata > Amphibia > Caudata > Salamandridae > Triturus > Triturus cristatus. Next base: position 607,179,207 of record NC_140582.1, on the reverse strand, counting down.
TGCCTTTCACATACCCAGTTACTCCCCCGTATACCACTGACACATCTACTCACTCAAAGTCTCACAGGGAGGGACGGGGGGCTTGATCGGTCCAGCATACAGGCCCCAAGTATATTGGCAAAGAGAAGAAGTATTCTGTTCCTAAGGTGTGGAAGGATGAAGGATGTGACAGGCCACGTCGGTGATGGTGGTTTACCATAAGGGACTAGACAGGAAGAGGAAGGGAATGCTCGTCCAGGGATAGCTCCAATCAGAAGCAAGGGCCCTAACACACCTGATGGGTGTCATGCTTCATCATAGGGCAGCTCTTCATTGGGCCGGCGCTGCAATGCCCAACGGGCCCCGCAGGGGGGGCTCTTTGCCGGAGGTCTTCTCGGATTGCCGTTGTGAAGCTAAATGGTATTATGTGAGGGTGCCTATGTGTAGTGAGCAGAAGTGGGATAGTGTATGTGAAGTTTAAAAATGGCTCCTGAGTTTTCCAAAAAGTTTATTCGAGGAGTACCTGGGCAATGAGTAAAAACAGGCGTGGACTGAGGAAGGAGAATTAAACCTGTATCAGTCCTATTGAGTTGTACAGGGGGTCAACATGTTTCTTGCCCTAATCATTCCAATAGGATCTAGGCAATTCATCAGGACCTATTTATCCTCATCTACTCTAAGGGGTGGCAAGTGGTGTTTAGCCAAAAGGGATCTAGGAGTCACGTCCTCTTATGTCTGGATTCCACAGTAGTCTTAATATGTGAAAATGTTATGTGAGGTATAAATATACCTTCTGGAAAGTTGTGCACCTAGAGGGAAAGGGGGTCAAAAACTAGAGGTTTATACAGGGTAGGGTATGGCCATGTTCACACTGGAAAGAGAGGCCATGAGGTCAAGGAGAAGGAAGAGCATAGGCACGTTAGCACCTAGGGAGAAAAAGTAGGTAAAACAAGCAAGTAACTACCTGGAGAGAGATAAGAGAACAATTTAATCATGGTACAGAACATTTGTTCTATAAAAGGTGGATGATACATATAAATTGCGTCATTATATCATCCACACACAGGTCATCGTGGTCGGTATTTGTCGTGACCACGTAGTCATGTGGCTAATGTGGTGCGGTGTCACCTGGTGGTGGTGATGAAAAAGGTATATATTATAAACATCTGGACAATGCATCCATAGATACATGATAATATATCTCCCACATGCATCATTATCGTGAGATTGTGGCCGAGCCACATGGTGATGCTATTCTCAGGGAATAGCGTCCTGTGACTCTATACTCTGACATGTGTCTCATGCAGCCTCTCTCACCTATACACTCACCTTAAATGGGGATAGTATTGTCCCAGCAGGGACAGACCAGGATGCTCGCTTTTTGTTGCAAGAGGGACCAATCTGAAAAATGCAAGCGTAAGAAGTTTACACACTGTTAGTTGAGAGGGTACCCGTAGTGGGTGATTTAAAAGGAGCTGTCATGTTCTGGGCGGCATGTCTGACAAGGATCACTTTTTAGTGGGGGCACTGAGGGGCCCCTGACTTGCCTCTATGCTCTGGGGGTGCCTCTCAAGAGAATAATGCGGTCGCGTATGCTGCTCCTGGGCAGCATTAGCAGGGGTTATTTTGATGGGGACCATAGAAAGCCCTATTACAGGTTGGTTGTTGTGATATGTAGAGGCAAAGGGGGGGGTTGAGTGACCCAGTGATCAAACTGCTTATCCCAAAATGCACCTGTGTGGCGGTGCACTGGGCGGAATAAGTGAGCAGCAGATGGCTGACGCCTTCACGCTGGTCAAGGTACCGCTGCCCTAAAGATTGTTGTCCTAGAATAGATGGATCTTGGCGGGGTGAGTCTCATGTTGGCTCTAAGGATAGAGGGCCCTCTAAATATATGGATGCTAGCTTTCCCCAGTGCTCTCAGAGGGCCAGGGGTGGGTGCTAGAGGCCAGTGCGGAATGTGCAATGCACCTGGTGCGACTGTGCCATGGCAGCTCTCTCATGCTACTAAGGGGCGCATTACCTATGAATGTTAGGTTTTCCCAGTGCTCTAGGAGAGACAGGGGTGGGTGCTAGAGGCCAGGGCGGACTGTGAAGTGCATCCGGTGTGACTGTGCCGCGGCTGCTCTCTCACGCTACTAAGGGGTGCATTACTCAAGAGCACTGTTGACTGGGGCAGCCGGTGTAATAAGTGTGATGAACAGTGTGTGGCTGCACAATCACACTGCTTGTGGCAGTGCTGCCAGAAGGGATCCCGGTAGTTGGAGAGGGGCAGGGGCAATGAACCACAATGCATGGCGTGAGGGACCCTCACATGGTTCGGGGGCGGTCAAGGCAACTGTCTTCCATCTGGGAGGATAATGGACTGAGGGGGAGCGAGGTCGCACTGAGCGGTAAAGCTCAGAGCAAATTAACCAAGCGGGGATGGTGATAAGTGCTGCAGAAGGCAGCCGGCACTGATAGTAGGTATTGTGGGGTTTTGTAGCTTACAATACGCATGTCAAGGGTACTTACTTCAGTCCACGCAGTTTCTAGTGAAGGACCTACCCATGGCCGTCTGTCCCTGGATACTGCAAGTGGAACGCTGGGAGAGTTTAAGAAGGGAAAAAGAGTGGCGGCCATATTGTATGGTAATTGATGGTGGGGGCCATCTTTGAACAGAGTGACTAAGAAGGTATATGAGGGGCAGAGAGGCGGCCATGTTGTTAAGGTAAAAAAAAAGTGGGGGCCATCTTTGAATCGAGTACCTATTAAGGGAGAAGGATGGCGGTCATATTGTTGAATGAACAAGTATGAACAAGTATCTTATAACGCAGCGTCTATGGCTGGAGAAAGGTGGTAGCCATGTTGTAAAGAGACTAAATGTGGGGGCCATCTTTAAACGGAGTACCTGTGAAGGATGTTCAATGATGTAAATGGCAACAGGCTCCATTGTGAAGATACTGTGGTGGAGACCCTGCATGGACACATGCCGATAGAAAGTGTTGACAGGCGTCCACCCCAGATGAAACAATCAGACAGTAATTTGTGGTGTCCTATATTTATGCTCACTGGTGTTGCATTTAAAAAAAGGTTAGTCTCATGTTGAGGCTAGGTATCCTAGTTGCTGAGGTGGTCAGAGGACAGCAAGATGTAAATGTATAAATCAGTAGGGGCTGTGAGGTGGTGACACACAATAGCTGATGGGATGTCTGGTCAGGGTATGTATGGACTTGCCCCATGTATGTATGTTATAGGAGTGTCCATGTAAGCAGCCCTGGATTTTGAGTCTCCCTGCTGACACACATGGATGGCGAACATGGTGTGCATGGAGAATACAGCCCGTACCCACACACGTATGTGCATCATTGGAGTCTATCTGGTGACCTACATGGATGAGGAACTGATTGTCCAGAGTTAACGTGTGTGTGATGAGGGTATTGCCTACTGGTCTAGTAACATATATATAATCTTTATTGCTTGATTAATTAAAATCATTGCAATCACAACATCTTACAACTCCTAGAAAAACACATTTACATTACAAACAAAACATCTTCTCAGCACGTAATAATAAAAAAAATGTCCCATAAATACAATTTAAAAACGTATCAATAAACCCAAATCTCACCACCTTACGTCCTTAATTACAGGATATTATTGTGCATTTTACATTTTAAAGTGACGGCGTGCATTGCATACTATTTCTATGTATATAATTCTGACAAATAACCATTCATTTCCACCATGAAACACTACACATGTTATATTTCAAAGTGCTAATGGTAAAGTGTGGAAGTGACTAAAGGGAAGAAGTTTCTATTATACATTTCTTGACCCCATTTCCTTTCAAAGTGCTAATGCGCAATAATTGCAACGACCATCATATCAAAACAATAAAAGTGCCTCAATTTACTGCAATGATAACCCAGCTATTGTTACATTTCAAATTAATACTCTCTCAACAAAAGTTATTCGGTGATAACATTTATGAGCTGGTTAAAACTGTTAGTCACCAAAGCCATAAAAATAGAGGGGATCTGCCTTGTTATATTAGACATTTTTCAACTGCCATTAACATTTTTACCAGTTGACATAGTAATGGAACCGATTCACCAGACAATGACATGATTAATACCTGTCAAGCAGATCTCATGCCACTCATCAAAAAGTAAGGTCTCAAAACTAAACGTCTAAGATTAATCAGCTTGGGGCATACACATACTATATGTACAAGAGTTTCCTGTGGCCATCCACAAAATCTACAGTTGGAATCCGGCCACTGCTTGATCCAAGATTGAGTGCCCTCCTTTGTTGGGTTTATTCCCATAAGTAACCTTAAAAATGTTTTTTTAAACTTCGCAGAAAAGAAAACATTTACATACGGCTGAACGCGCAGGGATTGGTATAAATTATTCACATACCATGCTAATGCATTTTTATCCAATTTAAACGATTCAGCTTTCAAATATGGCAGTTCACTTTTGCAGGCCGATATCTCGTAGGAAGTTAAAATATAAGATCTCCATTTAGCCGCGTAGACAGACTTGTCTATTTCTTGCCAACAAATATTCCCTAAAGATGCAGGGGCTGACGTTGACAATGCAACCATACATTTAAAAAAAAACTCCTTTTGATACCAGGCACTGTTTTGGAGACCGAATTCCAATCTTATTGCTGCTTGACACACTGACCTGGCAATCCCAAAAGTTGCTTTGAAGACCTTGGCAATCAATAAGTCAAGCACCTTCACATCTTTCCCTCTAGTAATGGGGGAACCATAAATGAGGATTGGTAGTAACTTGGCTTTGATTACTTTAAGAATAAACTCATATGATTGACAGTTCAGTGATTTTTTTAAACATTTAAAAGCATGGATCAAGGTCACAACCTTGGCCCTTAAATCCTTAAAATGAAATCTAAAATACACCTAATTGTCAAACATCACCCCTAAGTATCTGTACGTTTTAACAATATCAATTGTACCTGCTCTGGCGTTCCAGGGATTAAACTTCTGTTTAACTACACCAATTTTCATCACTTTGGTTTTTTTAACATTCAGTTCAAGGCCATTTTGTTGTGTATAGTCATCAAAGGCAGTAATGAGTCTTTGTAGGCCGATAGGAGTATGACTCACAAGAATTGTGTCATCGGCATACTGGAGGTAACTAATTTGCACCCCCCCCATTCCTAGAAACATGCCCATTAACAACATCCAAATGCTGAGAAAGATCTGATAAAAATAAATTAAATAAGCAGGGGACAAGGACACAACCCTGCTTTAGGCCATTATATGTTCTAATCTTCCTTAATAAGGAATTGCCCTCCCCAAGCTTAACTTGAACCCAAGTTTCGGTATACAGATAGCTTTCAACAATTTCTTTGATATGCCCCGATCGGACAGTTTTTTCCATAACAAGTTTCGTGGCACAGAGTCGAAGGCTGCATTAAGATCAATAAAAGCAATATATAAATTTTGTTTATTCAAGACAGCCCTCTCCTCAAGTACGGTTTGAGCCAACAAATTTGTAGTAGTGGATTGTCCTTTCCGGAAACCAGTCTGATTAAATGGAATAATACCCTCCTGCATAGCCCAATCTTCCAATTCTATCAGAAGAGAAGAAGCAAACACCTTGGTATCGACATCAGTCAACGAGATTAGTCGATAATTAGCAGGATTTGACACCGGGCCGCTTTTATAAATAGGTTGCACTATGCTACCTTGCCATGATCCTGGGACAACCCCCAGTGTCAAAACTTCCCTAAATAAATTATGGAGAATGCCGGCCCACATGTCACTACTAGCACGAAACAGGGCATTAGGTAGCCCATTATATCCAGGGGCTCCATTTGCTCGAAGCCCACGTAACAGGGTCAATACTTGATTACAACTTGGAATGTCTAAATCAAGATTTGGATCTAGACTAGAATCAATAATGTGATCTATGAAATTCAAATCAAGACACTTTCCATTCCCCACATTGGTTGTTGATATATTATTTACCTCACATACAGCCAACCTGTCTGGTTGATTTCCCATCTGTACCGATAAACCATACAAATTGGCTATAAACGTTATCCAACTGGATTCTGATACATTTACAGAAAAAGTCCTACAGCCTCCCCTTTTGAGCCTATTAATAACTGCCCTTAATGTTTTTGCATTATTTTGCTTAGAGGCGGACAATAAAGCCCAGTTTGATATTTAAGTTTGGCTTTCCATGCTTCTTGTTTGTAGGTCTTCTTAAGTTCCTTCAGATTTTTTTTATACACTAAATAGGTCTGACAAAATCAACGGGTGCATGCTTCACGGACAGCTCTGGTAAGTAAATTCTTTAACTTCAATAGTTTGGGGAGAAACCATTTTTTTTGAATATTCAGATTGGTATTAATTTTCCTAGTATTTCCAGTTGAAAATTTCCCCATGATGGGCTTTGTAATAAAATTCCATTTATTAATCATATTCGTATCACCCTGAACACCCTGATCACATTCCTTAATCAATGCCTCAGCTGTTTGCATAATGTCCTCTTTTTTGGCTAAATGCCATACCAGCCTCTTCAGGTTATATGCAGAATATGCCATGTTGGGAAGATCATTGGATTTAGAATGACATACTGAAGTACTGGGTATTTTAAGCCCAGCGGTGCAGGGGAACACACCCTATGACTTCGGGTTCTTCCTGTTTCAGACCTACAGAAACACAGAGTCTTCTGGGTGAAGTCAAAGATCAGTTTATTGGCTGCAGACCAATTACAGGTATCCTAGAAGTACAACAGTGTGTATGTTCTCAGGAGACTGCTTAAAATTACAGAAACAAGCTTCTCCTTAAATACAAAATATCATGCTTCAGGCACACATTCCTTGCTTTATGGTATGGTCATTTACAGGTATACATTACAAACGAAAAGGCAGAGTCATGATGACCATCCCACATTCCAGTTAGGCCAGCCCACAATTATTTACCCAGCGAGGCTCAGATCCCACATCAGATATCAACAGGCCCCAATAAACACGAGCATCTCCTGTTTGGAAAACAAGCCATAAAGCAGGAACAGTCAGGTGTGAAAGAGATTAGCTGGAGGCTCGTGTGACATAAAAAGGCTTTATGGTGTGTCAAGCCCTGATGCTAATCACAGGTGGCCAGAGGACGGGGAGCTCGTGAGACCGGACTGACCTGGGGCAGCGGAGCCAAGCTGCCCAGGTCATAGAGAAGTCAAAGGAAGGCACATGTGCTCTAAAGGCCCGTATTTGCTCGTAATATGTAGCCTATGTGAGGGCAACCATAAGATGGCCACCGCTCTAAGATGGAACCCACGAAGTTACTGTATCATATCGTATACACAGTGTTAATAGCATATACTGAAGTGCATTTATAGCTAAAACATTATACAAAGCACTTGTACATACCGTATTGACCATTCGCGGTTCGCTAATACCGGGATAGACAGGGGTAGGGCCCTGCCTCCTACGCGGTCCCAAATTTCAAAGTACGACAGACCCTCCTTTTGCCCTTACATAGGCAATAACTATGCTCATTTCAATCCGAGTCTAGGTCAATATTCATGAAGTCATGGAGATGTTGCTGTAGCATCATCCTATTACTTAGCTCGTCCCTCGATACAGGTTTCTTTACACATAATGTAGCACAGAGGCCACATAGCGCAGGAGCACACTGTATGCACAGACAGAACAGGAAAAGGATGGCTAAGATCATTCCAATGATCATCAGAACTTTCCAACCCCAGGCAGATATCAGTTCCCAGAACCACCCCACCAGTGACCAATCTCCTTTATCCATGTGTATGGATTCAGATATTTTATGGAGTTTGGAGATGGCTTGATAAACTGTTGGAGCGTTATCTGGTATGAAAATGCAACAACTAGATTGGATAACCTTACATACCCCACCGCGGTCTGCAAGTATAACGTCTAGAACCATGCGGTTCTGCAAAGTCATGAGGCGATCCGCTTGGAGCTCAGCTGTTAAATTACCAAGGGCACCAGCCGTAACATTAACGGTGGATTCAACCACACGAGTCAGTTGTCTCAGGTTCCTACTATTGACCATAGGTCCCCAAAACGGCAGGAAACCCAAAAAGAAGTCTCCCGCTTCCTGACCGGCAGTATCCTCCTTACTAATCACGCCTCTCACAACTCAGGTCTTGTGATAGTCAGAGGCAGCAGTAAATGTTGGCGGTAGCAGATTTGCAATATAACATGTGCCCGAGAAATCAGGGGGCAACCATGTATATGCTCGGTCATTGCAGACAAAATATGTACCCTTGGCAGCCAAAAACGCAGGGGAAAACTGCGATGGAAAAGTGTACGTTTCAGTACAGTCACTTATCCCCAGTTGAGCTCTTGGATTCTGACCATTACCTTGTAAACAGAACCGACCTATGTGGGGTACGACCCAAATTGGGGATGAAATTTTTCGCTGTCTTTCAACCAGACTAATACTATACCCCGTCGCGTTCCACCCTACATAAGCTCTCAATTCTTCCTTGGGTATAGATGTGTATTCATCGATATCTCTGCTCATATCGGCAACTCCTTTCATTAAAGCTTTATTATTGGTGCTAGGTCTGGTGGAACACGGTTGTCGCGGGGAATAGGTATCTAGTGCAAAGAGAAACATGGTCTGGAATGCCCATGACGATCCATTGTAACTATACGGCAGCACTAGATAAGGAGTACCTTATTAATGGTATGTGGCATTAAACCACACACCCAACAATTGGTTGTATTCATAACTAGTTGGTGCTGGTGCAGGAGCTGAATAAACGAGTTGTTTACAAACTCTGATCGTCTAGCTTGTTCATGTTCGGGCAGAGGGTGAAAAGAGTGTGAGGAGACAGTAGAAGGAGGCATAGGCTGTATAGTGGGTGCAATGGGCTCTTGAGAGGAGAAGAATACAAATCCTACAGTAAACACTATCATACTACATAATATAAACAGACATAAAAATACAAAACGGTTGCTCTTCATTATTTTACACATTCTTGCTTTAAAGTTTATTTCCTCAGCGGGTCTCTCCATCTTAAAAAACTCCATCCTCTAACCGTGCCGCTCGCGGCGGGTGAGTATCTTCTGCTAAGGAGTACGCCTGTCGGTCCAGGGAACGCCCTAGACCAACCAGAACCGTTGACCTAACGTCTTCGGCCTGTACCCCAAAGTCTTGGCACCGCGACCCTGCGGCTGAACCCGGATAGTGGTTCGAAAAACAAAAAATCAAGAAAGTCCTTCAGATGGGAGAGTTATGGCTATCAAAAACCAAAAAGGTAAGGAAAAGAATATTTATTTGTCCATAGGCCTTGGTCTTAAGTTATAATGAAAACGGCCAGGTATTGTCTGATCTTGAAACAAGAGTTCAGGCTCTGTAGTGTCCGATCGAATTGACGGTGGCACAGCTTCTTGCAAAATATCGTCACTCTGTTGTGCTGAAGTTGTGCCTTTTACGCGTGCATCACTGAACGGCACAAAACGATGTACAGTGTCTGTTTCAGAGTCAGCGATACCCTCCTGGACCCACTGGTCATACGGCAGAGGCAAAGGGATCCTTTTTATGTGGGCGCCGTGGATCCAGTTCTTCTTCCCCTTTACTCGAACAGCTGATCTTGTAGACAGAAGTACGAGATGAGGGCCAATCCAACTGGGCTCATCGTTGCTTTTGCGCTGGAAATTCTTCACCAGAACCCATGTGCCAGGGTCGATAGGGTGTCCTGGAGCCTCAGAGGCCTGGGGAAGAGTATCATGCACCTGTTGGTGTAAAACACGCAATTTAGCCGTCAATTCATACAAGTAATCAAGCAGTACTGGATGTTCGATTTCTCTGAATTTCGCCGGTCTTGGCACACCCCATACATTGGCCGGGCGGCCAAAAACCACCTCGTATGGGCTAAGTCCCACTCGTGAGTGTACGGTCATTCTGGTGGACAGGAGTGCTAGAGGCAGAGCGTCAGGCCATTTAAGACCGGAGCTCGCCTGGATTTTGGCCAGCTTGAGTTTTAGAGCGCCATTGTAGCGCTCTACTAATCCAGCTGATTGGGGGTGATTTGCAGCGTGGAACTTCTGCTTGATCCCTAATCCCTCACACACATTCTTCATCACTTGACCCACAAATTCACTCCCATTATCACTCCACACCATTCTTGGCATTCCAAACCTAGGGAAAAATTCCTTCACCAGGGCTTTGGCTGTGGATAGAGCAGTGTTGTCTTTTAGGGGATAGGCCTCTATCCATTTTGAAAAAGGGCAAACAACCACCAATTCATATTTCAGGTTGTTGCATCTTTCCATGTGGATAAAATCTAGCTGCAAAACTTCAAACGGATATGATGGAGGCGCAAAATGACCAGCTGGAGTTGGGGTTCCCCTACCAGGGTTGTATTTCAAGCATACCATACAATTCTTGACCACATTCTCTGCACACTTGGGAATTCCAGCATTCTGCCATACTGGAGCCAACAACTTACAGATTCCTTTCATACCGATATGTGCCATTCCATGTGCCATAGTAACCACTGGAAGCACATATGCATCAGGTAACAACCATTGCCTATGTTCTGACAGATCAATCCAACAACCATTCTCATCTAACTTACCCGTACTTTCTCTCCACTTGCTCAACTCTTTCTCTGTGGCTTCAGCTTGAAGGGACTTTACACTCTCTATCGTGTTTTCACACATTCCAACATCACCAACCCACCTGGCAGGGCCTGCAACATACATTCGAGTCTTCACATCTTTTGCTGTTTCTTTCGCGACTTCATCAGCAAATGCATTACCACGACCAACATCATCAGTGATTTTCTTGTGCGCACTGCATTTCATAATCGCAACTTGCAACGGTAGGGTCAGTGACTCAAGGAGATCATTCACCAACTTGCCATTTTGAATCTTAGCTCTATGCGAAGTCAGGAACCCACGTTCTTTCCACAATCGCCCAAAACTATGAGCCACGCCAAAGGCGTACTGGCTATCCGTATATATGTTCACTTTCATTCCTTCAGACAACACGCATGCTCTTGTAAGGGCAATCAATTCTGCTGCTTGAGCCGAATTTTGTGGCACACGTGCAGTTTCCACAATCGTGTGCAAAGTCGTGATAGCATATGCAGCAGTCGTATCACCATTTGGAAGCTTGAAACACGAACCATCCACCCATAAGGTATCATCACACTCAGTCAGGGGAGTATCTTTAAGATCTATTCTCCCTTTTGTCTCTTCTTCTGTTCTGAACAGACAATCATGTTGCTCAATCTCATCTAGGTCTGCTGGAATTGGTAATAGTGTAGCTGGATTCAACGTGTTGCATCTCTTTATGTGTATATGATTTGCTAACAGTGTCAGCTCATATCCAGATAATCGCGCACTAGTTAAGTGCTGTGTCTTGGTCCTGTTTAACAATGTGTCCACAGCATGTGGAACCATAACAATCAATGTATTATCCATTACTAGTCCAGCAGACTGTCGAATAGACATAGCTGTGGCAGCTGTAGCTCTCATACAACTTGGCAATGCCCTCGCTACCGGGTCCAAGGTTGATGAAAAATATGCGCATGGACGCGGTCTGTCGCCAAAAGGCTGTGTTAACACTGATAATGCGCAACCGTTCTTTTCGTATGTAAATGTAAAAGGCTTGCTGTAGTCAGGGGTACCCAACACAGGAGCTGAACATAATGCATTGCGCAATTCCCAAAAACTTTTCTGACACACTTCAGACCAAGGGATAGGATTCGGTGTGTCTTTACATGTTAATGCTAACAAAGGTTTTGCCAGCAAGGAGAAATTTGGTATCCAGTGCCTACAGTATGAAGTAATGCCCAAGAAAGCACGCACTTCTCTCTGTGTTCTAGGCACACTTAATTGTGCAATGGCCTGAATTCTCTCTGGGGTCAGTTTCCTTCCCTCCTTCGATAGGAGATGACCTAAGTAGGTCACTTCTTGTCGACAATATTGCAGCTTTGAGAGAGACACTTTGTGATGAAAGGCAGACAAATGACACAACAAAGACAGTGTAGCTTCTTTGCAAATCTTTTCAGTATCCGCGGCGATTAGCAAATCGTCAACATACTGAATAAGGATAGCGCCACTGGGTAAAACCAGTGCATCAAGCTGCGCTTTAAAAGCTTGACTGTATATTGATGGACTTTCACAGTAGCCCTGGGGAGCGCGTTTAAAGCGGAAGCTGCGACCTCCTAAACTGAAGCCAAAAATGTCTCTACTCTCCTCTGCAATTGGGATGCTAAAGAAAGCATTCTTTAAATCGATCACTGAGAACCATGCAGCGGAGGCTGGAATCATGGTTAACAAGGCAGTTATATCAGGGACAACTGGAAACTGTGGCACAACAATCTTATTGACCTCTCTAAGATCAATCACAAATCTGTAAACAGGTGGCTGTGAAGGGTCCGTTCGTTTTAAGATAGGTAAAACAGGACTATTGCAAACGTTGCCTCTTGTCTCTTCAATTACACCCTTTTCAATCAAATCGCTGATAATTGCTAACAACGCTTTCTGACCCTCATTGGAGATCTTGTACTGGGGAATGCGTGGCAATCTGACATTGGCTTTTAAAGTTACCACATATGGCGGTATTTCCAGAAGACCCACATCATTGGGACCAGTAGCCCAAAGGCCATCCGGAAGGGATGACAATTCAGGTGGCATTGCATTTTTAGACAAATACATTGGGGAAATCACTTTCTTACCTATTGTAGGTTGTACTCCTGAGGGAGAACAATATAGTGTTGCATGCAATCTTTTTAGCAAATCTAATCCTAGCAAATTTTCACCACAACCTGTCGTTAGGATGAGGGGTGCTTTTAGCTCACAAGGTCCAACAGAAAGTGACATAGGACTAGAAATCGGGTTCCTAACTGGGGCGCCAGAAAAACCTACTGAAACATTCATTTCGCCAGACAAAGGCGCGCCAGGGAGTTTTGAATGCATGATTGAACTCTTTGCAGCACCAGTATCCAGCAGAAAGGGCTCCGTTACATTTGCTGTAGTTACTTTAACATAAGGTCCGCTCTGATCCACTGGCACTGAAACAACTCCCTCTCTCTGTCTACGGCTGTCCTAGTAATCATTATCTTCTACATTGTCGTCTTCTGCATAATAATCATTATTGTAGTACTGAGCTGTATTACCAGTCACGTTGGCTTGCTGATCAAAGCTATTTATGGTATTTTGAGGCGGAAGAAGACGCGCGTTCTGGGGAACATTTCCACGCCCTCTGCCTCTAGGAGCTTGCTGACCACCTCTACCTCTTGCGCCATACGCATTACTGTTACGCTGCATTAATTTAGGGCAACTATATTTAAAATGACCTTCCTCTTTGCAATATGAACATTGGTTGGGACCTACAGGGATGCGTGGTTGATAATACCCGTTCATTTGCTGATTATTCTGAAACTGTTGGGGCTGCTGATAGATACCTTGGCTTTGCCTATAATTATTCTGTCCTCCACGTGGCGGATACGCCTGCTGTAAGAGGACCTTTGTTTTCAGTTCTTTCGTTTTCTTATCTGTTCTGTCCTTCTCGTCTTTATCTCTATTTTCATAATACTGTGCAGTAGCCAGTATTTGCGCTGAAGAGGAAACAGCCCAAGAACTTTCTGAATCTTTTAATTTCTTACACAACTCGGGAAGTAGATTCTGTACAAATTTATCGACAAATAACCGTTGGCCACCTTCAGTGCTCATGTCTTGACCACTGTGGTCGATAAACGTTTCTTCAAACCTGGTAAAGAAATCGGACACTGTCTCATCTTTCTTCTGCTTACATGCGGATAGTTTATCCCAATTTACGCGCATCGCAGGCATTATAGTTTTCATGTATGTAATAATTCTACCAGGGAGGTCTACTACTAAAGGGTCAGGCTTCGCGCCACCAACTTGTCCAGCATCTGCAGCAATAATATTAGCCCATGTGTTACCCAATTCTGCAGCGTGATCTACATTACGAATGGATCCCCATAAAGGCTGTGGAACCACATTCCCAAACAGCATATCTATGTCAGCCAGATTCATTACACATGATTCTGCAGTTTGTGATAACTCCTTATAATAACCTGTAGGGTTTTTACGGGGGTCAGGCAATGTCTGTTTAAGCGCTAACACCTCAGAACGCTTCCATGGAACATGTACCCAAACACGCTGAAAATGAGCTGGGACAGCTGGATTAGCATTTGGATCAGCAGGTCTCCATACTGGAGGAACTTCACGCATCGGATATTGGCGCGCTTTTACCTTTTTCCCCACAGGGAGTTCCTGTTCGAACAATGATTGCTGACAATCACCATTTCTGAGGGACAGTAAAGTCTCAACTGCTTTATCTACATTGGGACCCACAATTATACCTGTTTCAAAATCAAATCGCACTCGACACAATTCCTGTGGGTTTGGGTTTGAACCATTATCCTCCAATTCCTCACCGAGGAATTCACACATTTTGTCAAAGACATACCTCTGTTTTGGGGCATCCCATTGATGAAAAACGTTAACCACTGATTCCACATCATAGAGTGAAGGGAAACCAATCCACCTACGCGCCAGATGATCTAACACCTCTTTCTCGTCGTGACCAGCGCAATTGCTTATGCTGTAAGCCAGGAGTCGCACTCGATGACCCAAAGAGAGGCGACATTAAACTAGTAACTACATTAGCTAGTCATTGTCGTGCTGAAGGAGAAGTCGAGGCGAAAACGGGGGGATAGACAGAGGGAAGAAAAACGGATTCAGATACAGGTACCGGGGTAGTGCAAGAAGGAGCGCCAGAGGAGGCCGCTGGCGTGCTAGGCAAAGTCGCAGGAAGCGCAGGGGCAATAGGTAGCAAAACTGGCGACCCTTGAGAGGGCTGCACTGCAGGGATAGGAGCCAGCTGAGGAGGAGCTGGCGGCTGTGGGAAGGCTTGCGGCATATTCACTGGAGGCTGCACATTTACAAGCTGTGGAGGCGCGGTGGCATTTTGCGCATACGGGGGTGGCGAACTTAGTAAATGGGACATTAGGGAATCTTTTTCTTTCTCTTTTGCTTCAAGTTGCACAAGGGGTGACAAAACAGGGTAACATTTATCAATCCCTAGTTTGCGCTGTCTGTGCAACTGTTCATTCAGTTGCTCCTCCTCATTATCTTTAAATTGCACAGCTGCTTGCATCACTGACATACCTCTTTCTCTCTTATTCCTTTTCGCTAGCTTAATTTCCTTCTGTTTGGCTTCCTTTCGCCATAGGCAGAAAGAATCAAACATCGCCGGCCGGGCTTTCTTTTTAAACAATTTCACTTCCAAATTATCTAAGATATCTGTATCGAAACTACCATTTTGGGGCCATTTTAAAACACCGTCCTTTCTGGTATATCGGATCCATACTTCATTATATGCAATGGGGCCCACGCCATGTTTTACATAAAGCTCATAAGTTGGAGTTCCAATTGGAGGAACTGGACATGAATCCTCTAACTGGAAATCCCTTCCACAACCCAAACAAAACAATCTTCCAAATACACTAGCACCAGGCATCTTCGCTCACTAGTCTAGTTCCAAACTTCAAAGGATTATCGATTACGATAGTCTCGTGAATACACGAGTCCTCTGGCTTTGGCGTTTGCAAACTCCAAATCAAATTGATCCCGAAGGATACCAAATTCAAACTGGGAGACGCTCCACTTATACTTAACTGAATATCGATGATCGATGGCGTCACCAGAAGACTCTCTCGATTGTTTTGCTCTACCAAAATCGTCAAGGGTCCAAAACAGGGCGATTTATCAGGGCAGCAGTCCTTCGTAGCCGTTGGGACGCGGAGAACCTCGCAGAAAAGACTTTTGGACCACGTCGACATGCAGGGGTCGATGAAGTGGCGGCCTTCCTCCAGAATTTCCACACGAAGCTCCTCACGAACCTCTGGCTTGGACCGGTACCGCTGAAATCGTCCCGAGTTGGGCGCCAACTGAAGTACTGGGTATTTTAAGCCCAGCGGTGCAGGGGAACACACCCTATGACTTCGGGTTGTTCCTGTTTCAGACCTACAGAAACACAGAGTCTTCTGGGTGAAGTCAAAGATCAGTTTATTGGCTGCAGACCAATTACAGGTATCCTAGAAGTACAACAGCGTGTATGTTCTCAGGAGACTGCTTAAAATTACAGAAACGAGCTTCTCCTTAAATACAAAATATCATGCTTCAGGCACACATTCCTTGTTTTATGGTATGGTCATTTACAGGTATACATTACAAACGAAAAGTCAGAGTCATGATGACCATCCCACATTCCAGTTAGGCCAGCCCACAATTATTTACCCAGCGAGGCTCAGATCCCACATCAGATATCAACAGGCCCCAATAAACACGAGCATCTCCTGTTTGGAAAACAAGCCATAAAGCAGGAACAGTCAGGTGTGAAAGAGATTAGCTGGAGGCTCGTGTGACATAAAAAGGCTTTATGGTGTGTCAAGCCCTGATGCTAATCACAGGTGGCCAGAGGACGGGGAGCTCGTGAGACCGGACTGACCTGGGGCAGCGGAGCCAAGCTGCCCAGGTCATAGAGAAGTCAAAGGAAGGCACATGTGCTCTAAAGGCCCGTATTTGCTCGTAATATGTAGCCTATGTGAGGGCAACCATAAGATGGCCACCGCTCTAAGATGGAACCCACGAAGTTACTGTATCATATCGTATACACAGTGTTAATAGCATATACTGAAGTGCATTTATAGCTAAAACGTTATACAAAGCACTTGTACATACCGTATTGACCATTCGCGGTTCGCTAATACCGGGATAGACAGGGGTAGGGCCCTGCCTCCTACGCGGTCCCAAATTTCAAAGTACGACAATTCTACAGAAAAATTAAATTTTACAACCTGGAGATTGTGATCACTTTCTGTCCAGCCGATTACCTTATATTCAGACATACTTGATTTCAAATTGTCTGAAATAAATGTATAATCAAAATGATTGAACCTTGCTTAGAATTCTTAAACGTGGGAGTAAATCTAGAGTTTTCGTTTAACTGGCTGGCTCCAGTCTCAGACATAATGTCACAGCAGTCCTTTACCAGACCTCTCAAATTACAGTTTGATTCTGCAAACAGAAATAGTTGCAAATTAAAATCACCTGATACTATTAAGCCAGCATCTGGATATTGGATTATTAATGTGCTCAGTACATCCCCCAGGATATACAACTGTGCACACTTATTTTTATTAGCACTCAGGTACACGTCAAGAATAACTAACCTTAAATCAGTGGTGTTTACCACAAGGCATTGTAGCCAACCCAAATTAAAGTCCACCACTTCCACAACTAGGTTTAAATCGGTTGCAATATAACACGCCAATCCACATTTTGCACAGCCACATTTATTGGTTTTTACTGCAGGAATACTATATTCATTACATCCAGACAAAGAAGTCATTTGTTCGCACCATGTTTCTTGGAATACTAAAATTGCAAATTAATTTAAAAATAATATCGTATCTGGGTCAGACAATAAATGATTCAGTCCGTGGACATTCCAGGAGCATAGACTTATTTCATTTACGTTAACATCAATAGCTCCGGTTATTCAATTATTATCTCCACGGGGCACCTTTACCAATGATGCTGGCAGCCAAGACCAGTCCTCCATTCGCACATTGTTTTTGGGTAGCCACTTGCAAAACCGACCCCCTGACTGGGGATTGGTAATCAACAGACCAGAACTGCAAAATTGGTTATTTGATGGACCCACTGCTCCTCTAAGTACTGGATTTGGCTTGTTACTTTCAACAATTTTACAACCATTATCCACCTTAAGGGCCAATACCTTCAAGATCGGGGCATATTGTACACTGACCCAGATCTAGACCTTAATTCCACAGTCCATAAAGTCCAAACTTGATCCTGAAATCTTAGTAACAATATCACTCAAGGACCAAGTTGTAATTAATAGTGGACTCTCGAGGAGTGTTGGCCTGCACCTGTCTAAATTGTACTGACACCAAATCAGTGGATTTAAAAAACGCTAAGTCAGGGATAGTTGAAATGATTTTCAATATCAAACCCTGGTTGAGGCTATCATAGGATCCCTGGGATTCATTCAAGGGGTGCATTTCTAGTTTGGTGTCCCCATTTTTACAACTATAATCCTATCTGCCACACAAGGGGCTTAATAAACCTGAATTACTTTCTTTAGGTAAAGTATATTTAGGGAATATTTGTACTGGTCTAGTAATAGAAGGTGGATTGGTGTGTCACGAGTGACCTCACTCCATGGGATTTCATCGTTAAGGCCCGTCTTGTGTGACTTGAGTCAAAAGACCCACCTTTATTCCTTGACTAGGAGGGCCTGCGTGGTGATAGTAGCACTTGCTTCCAAGACTGTCCTCGTAATGTCATCTGGTGTATTTTCCAGTTCAATATAGTGTCAACATTTTTGTCATGCTGTTCTTACATCTTATATTGCTGCGGTGTTCAGTGATCCTCAATTTGATTACCCGAGTGGTCATTCCGATGTAACTCTTCTGACAGGGGCATGTGGTCATTTATACACAGTTGCCCATGTTACAATTAGTAATAAAACCTTTCATTCACCCACTCCCACACAACCATTCACAAACCCTTTTACAGACCCATACCAGTACTTGCACACCCACTCACTGATTCATAGACCTACACACACACATCCACTCACTCATCTATACAGCCACTTATACACCCACTCACTCAATAAGCCTGCCACTTTCATAGCCACTCATAGACCCATACAGCTACTCACACACGGAGTCAGTCACCCATAGAGCTACTCACACACCTACTCACTCACCCATACAGTCTATCACACAGCCACTTACTCACCCATACAGTTACAAACATACCCACTTACTTACTCATGCATATACTAATACGTACTCGTGCACCTATAGAGTTACTGACACAGGCACACCTTCACCCATACAGCAACTCTCACATTCACTCACTCATCCATACAGTCACTTGTACACCCCATCTCTCACTTATACTGCCTTTCATATACCCAGTTACTCACCCATATACCCCTGACACATCCACTCACTCACCCATACAGCCATACGCATGCTCACTCACCCATACAGCCCCTCACACATGCAATCACAAGCCTATACAGCCACTGACTCACCCACTCACTCACTCATCCACACAGACAGTCACACACTCCCTAACCCATTCACACAGACACCCATACAGGTACTCAGACAACAAATCACTTACCCATACAGCCACTCATGTACCCACTCACACATCCATACAGCTACTTGACACCAATTGACTGACTGATGCAGACATTCACACAACTAGTCACTCACTCAAACAGTTACTGAGACACCTAATCACTCACTTATACAGTCAGTCACGCAGCCACTGAATAATCCATAGAGGCACTCATACACCCACTGATTCAACAATACATCCGTGATGGCATTGACCATGTCATGACTGATGTAATATGTGAGGTCATAAGCAGTGCATTGCGGGGGCTTTGTACGAGTGAAACCTGAGCCTAACTATAACGTCTCTGTAACCTTTGTTTTTTTCAGTGAATATATATATATATATATATATATATATATATATATATATATATATATATATATATATTTATATTTTTGCTCCTCCTCACTCGAGTAACTGCCGCCGCACGCCAGACCAGAGGGTGCGTCGTCTTAAGCGAACTACTCCAGCAAAGTCCGCATACTATCCACCAGTCCTCTGCCAGCAGCCAAAGGATGACGACGCCGTGTCTGGGCTCGATAAAGTTTTATTTAATCAGCCGATTTGTACGCGTTTCGCCTGCCCAGCAGGCTTGATCACCAACAATTCAACTGAACTCGAGTTCCTTATTTACATAATTTCCTGTGCTCGTGACACGTCACATGATATGACTACAACTCCAGTGCATTAGAAAACAGACTCGTAGTCCAACGGTACAAAGACTCTTGGCTTGCTAATGCCCAAGTAAACATACAGAACTTAATATTATACAATTAATGCACAGTAATGCAAAATAATGGCAATTTCATATCGTGTCTCCTCAAGGGAATAGGGGCCGGCAGGTGCCCTAATCATTCCAAATTATTACAAGAATAATGGCAGCAATCATCGTAACGACAACATCACGGATACCGCACATACCCCTGGGATTGTTATTAGCAACACCAGCCTGTCAGTCTTCAATAGTTCGTACATTTACCATTTGCATGTTTAACAAGTTTAACAAGTTTAACAATTATGCCCAAGTGGGCAGTCATTAATTACAGAATCACACGTTGGACATATCTTGCTATAAACTGAAAACTATAACAAGAATTTTCATAAAAAGAGAAATTGTGTATGTGCACTCCATAAAAACCATAACCAAAAAGCAACAAAAAACAATTTTTAACAGATTTTAAAAACACTGTCGAGGGGGATTGCTGCTGCCATTTCATATGACTATTAGACAATTCCTATTACAGGTGTGTAATTAGGTCTTCCTCAATATTGAGACCTGTGGGGGTGCGGGTATTGAGTGCCAAGATGTAGGTTGACTCAAGTCTCCTCAATTTCCTTTCCCTATTGCCCCCTCTCACATTTTGCGGTACACAATCGATGACAAAGTAAGAAAGACCTTTCTCATTCTTCTCATGATGAGACTCAAAGTGGCGAGCCACGGGATATGACCTGTCCCCATTCTTGATGGCCCTCAGATGCTGTAAAATCCTCTTGTGGGCAGGATGAATTGTGCTGCCCACGTACCGCAAGCCACAAGGGCATTGCAGGACGTAGACAGCATAATCCGTCTTACAGGAAAGACTCCCCTTTATTTTTTTGATTCTTTTAGAGAGGCCTAATGTGTAAGAAGTCGTGTTTTTGCCGTGGCTGCAGGCCTTACATTTGTTGCATTTTATGAAGCCTGCTCTTCTCGCCAGCCAGGCACTGCCCATAGGCATCTGCTTTTTAGATGTAATCATATTAGACACCAGCATCTGTTTGAAAGAGCGTGCCTTCCTAAAGGACAACAATGGTCTTTTCTGTACAAGTTTCCCTAATAGAGGGTCATTGCGGATTAGATGCCAATGTTTAGAGAGAATACCCCTGATCTGTTTATGGCTCTTGTTAAACGTGGTAATCATCCGTATTTCATTATTGTTGCCTCTTTTACGGTTGATGTGACCACGGCTCTCATTGAACAGTATATCCTCCCTACTCCTCTTTTTGGCTCTCGTAATCGCTTGCTCGATCACCTCTGTTGCATATCCTCTAGCTTTAAAACGGTTTTGCAAACACACAAGCTCTTCTTCAATCACCGGCCTCTCACTGCAATTCCGGATAGTTCAGATACTCTCCCCGTACGGAATGCTTTTAATAAGGCTATAGGGATGAAAACTCTTAGCGTGTAGCAGTGTGTTAGTCGAGGTAGGTTTTCTGAATAGTTTGGTTTGTACTTTGCCCTCACTAATATAGATCGTGAGATCTAGAAAATTTACCTCGGTTTTACTGATCGAACTAGTGAAGCTAAGGTTCAAGTTGTTAATTTGTAGCCTCTTAATGAAGTCTTGCGCTGCTATCTCCGACCCCTTCCATATAATAAAAAGGTCGTCGATATAGCGACTCCAAAGTAGCACATTATCCTCCCATTCTCTCTGATGACTGACCTTGACCACCTGCTCCTCCCACCAGCCCATATGCAAATTAGCATAGCTGGGGGCGAAGCAGGTGCCCATAGCTGTACCGCAGATCTGATGGTACAGCTGGTCATTGAAGAGGAAAAAATTATTCTTCAAACAGGTAGAGATCATGGAGAGCAGCATTTGTGTGTGTGACCAAAGTTTAATTGGTCGATTGCCCAAAAAGTGCTTAACAGCTTGGAGGCCGTCCTCATGTCTAATGCTGGTATACAATGCAGCCACATCTATTGTAACCAACAGCAGATCTTCCTCCCAGGGAAGATCGTAGATCTTTTTCAAAAAGTCACCAGTATCCTGGATAAAGGCTGGTAGATTTCTCACCAAGGGACATAAAAAAGAATCTATGAATCTAGAAGTGTTCTCAAACGCCCCCCCTATGGCAGAAATAATCGGCCGACCTGGGGGGTTCTGTTTGCTCTTATGCACCTTGGGGATCAGGTAAAAAACTGGTACAACCGGATTCACAATTTTCAAAAACGCTAATTCATCACGTGTCAGCAGACATTGACTGTATCACGCGTATAGTTGGTCATTAAACATTTTATAACTTGATTGCATGACATTCTCTTTGATCTTAACGTAATTGTTGATATTATTTAGTTGTTTATGTGCCTCTGCAAGGTAGCTACTCCTGTCCCACAGGACGATATTGCCACCCTTGTCAGCGTTACGAACTATACAGGTGTCATCTGTTGCGAGTCTATTCACCAATGCAGAGTATTCTTGTTGGTGTTTAGTAAATGCTTTATTTTTAACACTTGTGCATTTTTCTAGATTTTTCAAGTCATTCACAACAAGGTCATTATAAACATCTACAGCGTCTCTGGTGGTTAGCGGAATGAATCTCGAGGGTAGTTTGAACCTAGTGGGATCACTGCCCCCAATGTCCACCTCTTGTTCCCTGGCTATTTCCTGAGCCTGAGAGATCGATACTAGTTCATCTGTTGTATCGGTTGTTCCAGCCCCCATATCATTATCAGATGCCTCCTCCATTGGTCTTAAGTTCATGAGTAAGTCCATATCATTCACCACTAAGCCCGCTGGATGGACTTCCTCCGATATATTCGGCTGCGTCGGATATGCTCCTTTATCCAGATTTGAGGCAAAGTGTTTTTTTAATTTCAATGTTCTCACGAATTTGAACACATCTACTCTCGTCTTGACATAGTCAAAGTCTGCCGGCGGGCAGTAGGATAGACCAAGACTTAGAATATTCTCCTCTTGTTTCGTTAGTTCGATGTTGGTCATATTAATTATTTGATTGTCATTCTCGGCCATAACAACCATTATTGTTTGTTGATTTTTCCTCTGCCAGAGCTTTGCCCCCTTGCGCCTCTGTTGCCTCTGCCTCTTCCTCTTCGTATGCCTTCGTTTGTCTGGAGCGGACGTGGACGGAGATTGAATCTCCTTTCTTGCTCTAAAAAACTAAACTCATCTATTATTGATGGTACTATTGTCCCAATAGGGCGAGGTGGATTTTCCTCAATGTCCGTATCCACCTCAGAGCTCTGGATACTACTAAGTTCTGCCTGTGCATCTGTCTGAGTATGGCTTTTTGGGTTCATCCGCTGTCTGCGTAACATGTCGAATTTCCTCGCAAAGGTGTATATTTGGCCACGTTCGTAGTCATTTTTATCACGGATGAATTTTTGCGCTTTTCTCTCTTTAATCGTTTTTTCCAATTTGAGAAGTCGTTCTTTCATTTCCTTCTCAAATTTCTCAATCGGTTCTTGGTTACTTTCTTTGGCCAGCATTTCTGAAATTTGGGAAATTTCTTCTAGAATTTTACAACGATCGATATCCGCATATTTCACTAAAATAGCCAGCATCCTGCATGATGACTCAAAGTTGTTTTGCGCCCATTCATTCAACATTGCTGGGTTTGGGTCTTCATATGTCGGGGCCACCATAATCCGAAGCCCCCGGGGGATTCTCTTCACCTCCAGATAACGGTGGAGGGACTTCGATTCCCACCACTTTGAAAGTTCACTGCGCTTGAGTTTTTCCAAGCGTTTCAAGCGTGTTTGCACATCGGTACTTTTATCACTGATTGTGTACGTGCCAGATTTTGCCGATATAACACATGCGTCATCAAAAATGGCAAGTGCAGCCTCCTCCCTCTCTTTCATTTCTTCGGCTGACATATTGACATTCAATGTACAGCTGGTCGCTGCGAGCCCGGAACCGTCAGCCACTACACAGCACTCTTGCTTGCAGTTATTAAATACGTTTGCTGACTTCCCCTCTTCCCGTTACCGATATACAGGGAAATTCGTACCTGGTACGCCACTGGTGTCCAGCGTTGGTAAACTACCCCGCCAGGCTCCACCTCCTGTAAGACGGATTATGCTGTCTACGTCCTGCAATGCCCTTGTGGCTTGCGGTACGTGGGCAGCACAATTCATCCTGCCCATAAGAGGATTTTACAGCATCTGAGGGCCATCAAGAATGGGGACAGGTCATATCCAGTGGCTCGCCACTTTGAGTCTCATCATGAGAAGAATGAGAAAGGTCTTTCTTACTTTGTCATCGATTGTGTACCGCAAAATGTGAGAGGGGGCAATAGGGAAAGGAAATTGAGGAGACTTGAGTCAACCTACATCTTGGCACTCAATACCCGCACCCCCACAGGTCTCAATATTGAGGAAGACCTAATTACACACCTGTAATAGGAATTGTCTAATAGTCATATGAAATGGCAGCAGCAATCCCCCTCGACAGTGTTTTTAAAATCTGTTAAAAATTGTTTTTTGTTGCTTTTTGGTTATGGTTTTTATGGAGTGCACATACACAATTTCTCTTTTTATGAAAATTCTTGTTATAGTTTTCAGTTTATAGCAAGATATGTCCAACGTGTGATTCTGTAATTAATGACTGCCCACTTGGGCATAATTGTTAAACTTGTTAAACTTGTTAAACATGCAAATGGTAAATGTACGAACTATTGAAAGACTGACAGGCTGGTGTTGCTAATAACAATCCCAGGGGTATGTGCGGTATCCGTGATGTTGTCGTTACGATGATTGCTGCCATTATTCTTGTAATAATTTGGAATGATTAGGGCACCTGCCGGCCCCTATTCCCTTGAGGAGGCACGATATGAAATTGCCATTATTTTGCATTACTGTGCATTAATTGTATAATATTAAGTTCTGTATGTTTACTTGGGCATTAGCAAGCCAAGAGTCTTCGTACCGTTGGACTACGAGTCTGTTTTCTAATGCACTGGAGTTGTAGTCATATCATGTGACGTGTCACGAGCACAGGAAATTATGTAAATAAGGAACTCGAGTTCAGTTGAATTGTTGGTGATCAAGCCTGCTGGGCAGGCGAAACGCGTACAAATCGGCTGATTAAATAAAACTTTATCGAGCCCAGACACGGCGTCGTCATCCTTTGGCTGCTGGCAGAGGACTGGTGGATATATATATATATATATATTCACTGAAAAAACCATAGGTTTCACACATGTTATAGTTAGCGGAAATTTTACTGATAAAAAACCAATGAAATTCCCCCGTTATAGTTAGTGCAGGCAACTATAACTCACGCGACCGCAATCCTCTGCTGATGCTAATACTGTATTTAGACACTTATTTGCCCATGTCTTCTTCCATACATTTTTAGCTATACATATATTACAAATATTTTTTTTTCATAAAGACACATATGTCATCAGCAGAAGATTGCGGTCGCGTGAGTTATAGTTGCCTGCACTAACTATAACGGGGGAATTTCATTGGTTTTTTATCAGTAAAATTTCCGCTAACTATAACATGTGTGAAACCTATGGTTTTTTCAGTGAATTTGCAAGGTTTTTTAAATGCTAATTCCTAACTATAACGTGTGTGAAACCTATGGTTTTTTCAGTGAATTTGTACGTTTTTTTAAATGCTAAGTTACTTTACGCCATTCGTGGCGTGCGCGCCCACTTAACACAGTTCGTTCCGTGCGCGCACGGTGCGCTTCGCGCACCGTGCGCGCACAGTGAGCACGCGGTGCGCTTCGGGCACCGCGCGCCCACTTTACGCAGTTAGTGCCGTGCACGCACGGTGGGCACGCGGTGCGCGTGCGCACATGGAGGACATATGATGCACTTCGTTTTGAAAGGTAATATTTTAATTTTTCGCACCACATATAAGCCATGCACAAATGGTGCCCTTCGGGCACTATTTGCACACGGGGTGGGGTGAGTGTGGATATATTTTTTTTTTTTATATATTTTTACCGTACGCGTACGGTAAGCGTAATCGGCGAAATTAGCGAAAAAATAAAAATTCCGTTTTTGGCCTTGGGGGATCTTTGGGGACTCCCTCAACATGGCTAGGTGTTTTGGAGCTGTCCAAACAGCCCCTTTACATGTTTTTGGTCTTTGTATTTTAATCATCACTCTCAGTGCGAGAGAGAAAATGGCAGCCGCCGCTTCCTGGTTTCGGCCGATTCGAATGTTTACTAAGATCTAAGAGCCAATCAGAATCGCGCTCGCGCACGCCACCGTACGCGTACGGTAAGCGTACCGTAAGCGCACCGTAAGCTGGCTCAGATATATATATTGATTTAAAGGCTATTTTCTCAGAATCTACTGAACAGATTTACACCAAACCTACAAAAGGCACTTCCTTGACCTGAGGACTACCTCTCTGCCAAATTTCTAGTAATTCTGTTCAGCCGTTCGGGCTGTAGCTGTGTCTAAAGGTCCTATGGAAAAATGCATGGGAAAAACGCGTTTTGGGACCCCCCTTTTATCTCAGCCCCCGCTTGACGAATCCCCCCGAGACTTTCAGGGTAGGAGCGGAGCGTAGCGCCCCACCTATTTTGAAAAATTTGCGAGGATTCGTCGACCGGCGCCAAAGTTATTCAAAATAGAATGTTGCGGATTTCCTATGGAAACGTGGTCCTAACTATAACTACCTACTGGCGACTGCCAGTAGGTAATATATATATTATCTACTGGCGGTCGCCAGTAGATAGTTATAGTTAGGACCGTGTTTCCATAGGAAATCTCAAAATTCTATTTTGCATAACTTTGGCGCCGGTTGACGAATCTTCGCGAAATTTTCAGATTTTCAGATTTTCCAGATCTCTCGGACCACCTAGTTAGAAGTCATTTTCAAGCAATGAAATCTGAATCTTGGCTGCAGTCCAGATCAAAAGGCTTTTCAAAGTGTATGTCTTGCAAAGCATGCAAGATTGGAAAAAATCTAAAAAATCTAAAAGACCCAACTGGCAAGATCTTTGAAATCAGAGAAACCATAACATGAGATTCAACCTTTGTTGTTTATATACTTCAATGCTTCTGTGGGAAACAGTACATAGGAAGTACAATATGCCCTTTAAAGAAACGCATACTGGAACATACACGTGCCATACAAAATATGGACAGTACCTATGCAATTGCAAAAAATATGTTTTCTCACACGGGCAAATCCTGGCTTGATGTAAAATACTCAGGACTCGTGACAGTACCTCCAAATGAGCGTGGAGGAAATCGTATTCAGAAACTGCGAAGGCTAGAATCACGCATGATAATGAGGTTCAAAACCAAACATCCCCTAGGTTTGAACGGGGATGAGGAGCTCCATGTCCATCTGTAGACATCCAATGGCATTTGATGTACTTAACTAATTAACAGAAACGTAACAGTGCTATACCCTTGAAAATCAATAGAATGTGTTCTCTCCTTTTAGCATCAGGATTGAAATGGGTACTGAACCCTAACTGAACTCTCCAACAGCCAGCCTTAACCAATATATGTGCAAGATACAGTGCATATCAACTTTAACTATTGTAACATACTCCAAAAATGTGAGATGGAATAACGGGCACTTAGCCCTGTAATGTGTAATCACACCAAGCTTTAAAGTGTCACTTAAACCAGTTAATGTGCAAATTATGTTAAACACTGTTTATGAATTTATAGGCCATCAATGTGATGTTATACTTTAATTAGCAAATTGCATGCGCAAGTTTTATCATTGTATTTCAGATGATAATTACCTAGCCATTATTCTAATGACCATGCGCCAATCAGGGCCGGCACAACACTGACCAAATCACATTTACTTGGTAGTATGTTAAAATGTAAACTCTGGCGCGGGAAATAATGAAATTCTCTGCATCTGTAAGTATGTAAACTACCATACCCACAATGCACCACAATGGCACCTTGTTACAAGAATATAAAAATTAAAAATGAAAGAAGGACCAATGTAACAATCTACCGTGACCAGGAACTTCGGTTCGAAACGCGTAGGGAGGTTTACGATTTGAAATTAAAATAACATTTTTTCTGCCGAGAGGAGTGCCGCGTCATTCTTTGACTTTGAGACAGATATCTTTCCACGAGATCGCTGTCCTGATCTCGACGTGAGCACCGGCTTGTGAAAGTGCTCCATTCGTGGCAGGACGTTTGAGATAACAAAATATATATATATATATATATAGATAGATATATATATATGTTTTTAAGGATTAATTGTGCATTTTTAATATCATTTTACTAAAAAATTTGTTATTATTAATAGATTTTGGACTATATTCGGGAAATGGTGAGAAGTTTTCTATAACAAAAATTGTAGTAATTAAAATGTTAAATAAAATAAAATGATACATTTGACACCCCCTTTTCCCAATGTCAGAACAGTAGATCTGACCTTCACCAGGGTATACCCTTTCCACAACTTTTGTTAGACTGGAATTAAAATAGTAAATCAGCCCTCCCCACCTCAGATGTCTACACTTTCCCCAATGTTTGTTAGACTGGAGTTCGAATAGCACATCTAACCACTCCGATGTTCACTTTTCATAGCATTTGTTAAATTGCAGATAGAATAGTAAATCTGATCCTGCATGTACGTACTTTCTGCAATGTTTCTTAGATTAGATTTAGAATAGTAAATGGGACCTCCAAATGTATACACTTTCCACGGAATGTATCTGTGCATTTGCTTCTCCTGAAATGGCACTTTCTCCAGCATATACTTTACCTCAGAAAATCTCTGTGTTAATCTATGAACTGTAGCTGTCTGGCACAGCTTGTGGGTGGGGGGTGGGCTGGGGGGTGGACAGGGACTTGCAAATGCTCTTAAAATAAAATTTAACAAAAAAGAAAATTTACCTTGCCGTCGTCGCCCGGTCTCACGTCTTCTCTCCTGCCAGGTCTGCAGGCAGTCAGGCTCCCACCACTGAACCAATCACAACACTTCAACGTGATTGATTTGAACGCTGTGACACGGCGCTCAGCCAGGGGCTGTATGGGTGGGCATGTTCTCCATGCAGGCTGAGAACAGAGAAGTGCGCATGATTGTTTTGGGCGGCCCGAGAGGGCCAACCAAACAGTCATTGTGCAAAGGAGTGTCTACCACTCCTCCCTTGCAGCTCTGCCCCACCCCCTCACAAACTGTCGCAGCAGGAAGAAAAAATAAAATGATAATAACATCCTTATTATCATTTTATTTTTTCCTTTTTTTGCTGCTCCTGGTAGTGGGGCGACCCTCCTCCGCCTTAGTGGAGAAGGCGCCTCTGAGCAGGGATCAGAACATGGAGATGCAATTAATACTCTCACTATGAGTTGCCCAAAAGTGTAGGTGCTATTTATTTTTCCTGATGAAATCCAGCTGTGTGGGGTTCCTAATTTATTGGGTGCAATAAATTACACCTACTCAACATCGATTTTGGAAGTTATGGCACCAAAATCTACTTTCTCTGATCCCCTTTCCCTGTGTTAATTTATGGCAGGTTTGACCTGCCAAAATGTAATGAAGGGTGTGGACTTTATGGCACCCAAAAATGGGTTTGTGCAGGGGTTGGACAACTCAGAGCCACTCATAATCAAGGTCTGCACTGACTCTGAAATTTGTGATAATAGATCAATACATTTGTAATCCAAGGCAACTGAAACTAGATTGATGACTCCACTGCTGCCGCTCCCTCGCAGGTTTCATGGCATCATTGCCAAGTTTCATATCCCACGTTTTTACACCAAATGAAAAACAGCAGTAAAAGTAACAGAGCTTTGTAGTTGACTTTCATTCAGCAGTTCCAAGACTTTCTAATTAATGGGAAGTATACAGTCACTTTCGGCTAGACGCCACGCAAAATGTCACCCTCTTGTGACTGCTTTTGCTTAATTACCTCTTGCGGAAACTCAAGTTGAAACTCAAAATAAAGGACACAGTTTTGTGTCCTGAAGCACACAGAAGCGAAGAAAGCTGAATTTCTTGGAACTATATGCAAATGTTATCCGGGTCTGAAATGAGCTCTGCACAGGGCTAAACTGGAACAGTAAAACCATTGTGTTTCTAGGTAAGCATCCTAGAAATGGACATATCTCTGGGGCACGGGTTTGGAGCCAGAGGGGAATTTGTGGGTGGGAATGGAGAGGCGGCCTTCTGTCCCCTTCTGTAAATGCAATGACTGAATGTAGAACCTGCATAGAAAGAGGGGATTTTCTCTGTTTCCTCTAACTAAAGCTAAAGCAGAAATATTCAAGTCAGAGACAGCTCTTAGCAGCAATCATGTTTACAACATGGACATTTTTAGCTCTCACCTAGACATGGCAAACAGTCATATAACATGCAATACGGAACTGAAGTGGACTTTTAACTGCCCCTTCCTCACTCATGTTTTGATGGCGTTCTTGTCTTTTTCAGAAGACTTTCTTCTCTTTTATTGTGTCTGTTCTAACCAATGGTACAAGTGAGACCCAGAAGTGTATCTGGGGATGCCCAGTGCACTACAGGAAAACACTATCCAGTGTGAGTCCAACACTTTCATAAACTTTAAGTAACAATATATTTCTCATGAAAACACATTTCAATATAGTAAGTCCAAAGATATTCTTTGTATCAAACAGAATCAAAACGAAGTCATATGTTGATTGCACGACAATTCTTCTTTATTGTCGAAGAATGACAATGTTCATGGTTGCTGTGACATGAATCAGCATAAACAAATGTTCAAAATGACCGTCGCAATGTGCGAGTTTCCCAATGCATTTCGGGCTGATAAAGCAGAGCCCTTCATCAGGGGAATCTGTAATGCATAAACAATAATGGTCTGTGTAATAGTCATTACAAAATGTATATACAATGATCTTTGCAATATGGTTCATAAGGGGACAGGACTAGCGAAATGCCAAAAAGAGCGTGATAGTAGTGGATAGAAGCTGAAAATAGAGGTGAAAAAAGTAGAAACCGTGCAGGGCAACTAACTAAACCCGTGATCACAAGCTCCACGAGTACCAATAGTGAGCGAGCCATCACCCTGAACCGTGATGATAGCATTCACAAGGTCTAAAGCAAACTAACCTACCAATGAACGGTCAACAAATAAATGTCTGGTGAAATGGACACCGGACAAACGTCTGACGGGTTATGGAACCTAAATAATGAATGAACATAAAATGAGCAGTCAAATAGTGTTAACGAGAAATGACCATCACCAAATAATGTGCTAAAATCTTACCACGTACTGAATTACCGAGCGCGACAGTGTCCCAAAAAGGAATTCAAAAAGCTGCTGAAAAATATGAAAACCGCGTCATGTATCTGGGCAAGCTGAAACCAATAAACTAAGAGCTATGAGTGGTCAAAAAATATGCATGCACTAAAAAAACGGTCAAAACGCTTACCCATCAAAGTGAAACGGACGTCTCTAAACCCACTGCGCCACCTCTCGCAAATGGAAGAGGAGTGGCTAGCGTAATAAGAAGCATGCGCGTTTAGAAAAAAATCACCAGAATGAAAAGAGGACTACGTGAAAAACAATGGTGGCCATGATGAAAAATGCATCGTGTATTAAACCGTGTGTGAGTAAAGAAAAGAAAACAAGTGAAAGGTGAACAATACCATCCATATGAGGGCAAGACAGTATCATTGCAAGACAATAAACGTGATTAACATAGCAGAAAAACCACAGAATAAAATGGTTAAAAAAATTTCAAAATAGAGTACCAGGCAGAGAGAAACATAATAATTACAATGTACTCAAACTGCTATAGGAAACATGATAATTCAAATTTGTCATTCAACCCCAACGGGGAAAGTGTTTGCAAAAACCATATCCAGTGAGTCTCACGTTGTGATAACATTTTAGACATATTTCTTCCTGGGAGAGCCTCAATGATTTCAAGAACTCCAAATCTGAGCTGAGCTATGGTATGCTTAGCTGCTGCCCAATGTTGTGCGAGCGGAGAGCTGATGGTCTTGGTTCGAATCCGACTCTTATGTTCGGTGATTCTAGTACGAAGGGCACGTTCAGTTTTTCCAACATAGCATAAATCACAAGGACATTTGATTATGTACACTACATGATGACTATTACAGTTCGCGTTGAAATACAAATTAATCGTCTTCCCAGTGCGAGGATGAGGTAAACTCTTACCTACCATTACATTGTTGCAATGGGAGCAATTCATGCATTTGGTCATACCCTTGTTGACCAATTTGGTTTTTTCACTGGACTTATTCAAAATTTCTTTTAAGTTCATCGAGTTTTTCTTTTAAGGGCTCTGCTTTATCAGCCCGAAATGCATTGGGAAACTCGCACATTGCGACGGTCATTTTGAACATTTGTTTATGCTGATTCATGTCACAGCAACCATGAACATTGTCATTCTTCGACAATAAAGAAGAATTGTCGTGCAATCAACATATGACTTCGTTTTGATTCTGTTTGATACAAAGAATATCTTTGGACTTACTATATTGAAATGTGTTTTCATGAGAAATATATTGTTACTTAAAGTTTATGAAAGTGTTGGACTCACACTGGATAGTGTTTTCCTGTAGTGCACTGGGCATCCCCAGATACACTTCTGGGTCTCACCACTTGTACTGTTGTATTCAGTGGTTCGCAGAGCCACTTAACCTGGTGCACACATGATTGTATGAGCATATTTACTATTTTAAGTTTGGTTTATTGTTCGTAAATTGATTCTTTTTGAGTGCATCACAGCTGTTTTTCCTCTTAGTTGTTCTAACCAATGAGCATTTCGGTGTTACTGTGTTTTAGTTGGATGATTTGCACCCTTCCACTGCTGATGTCAGAAACGTGTACTTCAGTGCACGAGGGAGGGGCTATTTCCTCTTATTCTGTGCATCTCTTCTTGCTCTTCCCCGTCCTTTGAGCCCTGCTCTCCTTATAAATTATTAACCCCCCCACACCCACTTGTTCCTCCAGCTCCCTCGCACACTCACTGCTGCCTACCATTATTTAAGCGGACAACCATCTTTTTTTTTTTTTTTTTTTTCTTTTTTTTTGAAACCGTTTATTGCAGTTTGAAAAAGTTACAGGTATGGGCCTACAACCACTCGGCCGGCCGCTAGAGTGACAAAAGCATATTGCATACATACAGTAAGAGTCTCTTGGCAGTGCAGATTAGCAAAACAGGAGAAATCAATGTTGCAGGCCGCATAGCTCCATGCCCACAGTACGGTTCCCTTTTATCAAAACAAAACAACACAAAAAACCACACCCGCAAGGCAACCCGCAATCCAAAGTGACAGCACGTGCTCCATAAGTGGGGGATCCAAACCAGCAGCAGAACTCTGAGGAGGGGAATGGGAGTAGATCAGGGACTGGGGGACCGCGCGCCCGCGGCCGAGGGAGGGGGGCAGTCTAGGGAGACGGAGCAGGCGAGGCAGCCGGTAGCAGTGGTGGCTCACAAATACCCCCGCGGTAGGCGTTCCAGGGGCCCCAGAGTTTCACCCACGCCCCAGGCTTGCCCCTCGCCACATACACCACCTTTTCACGAAACATACACCAATCCATATGCTCCTTCCAGGCCGTCACCGCAGGGGGCCTCTGGGATCCCCACAATTGAGCAATGTCACGCTTAGCTATCATGTATCCCAGAGTCACCCACCGCGTCTGCGGGACCGAATAGTCATTCGGTTCCCATACATTCAGCAAGCATCTCCTCGCTTCAGGCAGCAGCGTGACACGCGTCACCACACGCAGGACCTCATGCACACCACGCCAGAATCGCTCCACCTTCGGGCACTCCCACAGTATATGCATGAAAGTCGCCAACGCACCACAGCCACGCTTACACAGTCCGTCACCAGCAAAACCCATACGCAGAAGCCTTGGCCCCGTCACGTACACCCGGTGAAGGATCTTGAGCTGGACGAAACGAAGGCGAGCCGGGATGGCCACCTCTTTCGGAGAGGCCACCGCGGAAATCCAATCCTCGTCGTCCAGCTCCAGCCCGTCGGCAACCCAGGCCTCGCGAAGACTAGTCAGCAGGCACGATCTATCGTTGATCAGTTTTTTGTATATGAGGGAGATCGTGCTGTCCGGTACATGGCCATCCAGCACTCTGTCCTCCAGGGGGGAAGACTCCGGAATGGATGCGACATCCGGGAAGACGGAGCCCAGCGCATGGCGGACTTGTAGGTAGCGAAAGTACTCACTGCCCTGCAGCTGAAACTCCGCCTGCAGCGTCTCAAAAGTTTTGAATCCCCCCCTCGTCCAGAGATCTCCCACCGTGCTGATTCCGATCGTGTCCCACTTCGCGAAGCCCTTCGACGTCCACAGGGAGCCCAACCTCTCAGACGCATACAGCGGTGACGCCCGGGTCAAACGGTCCTTCCACCCCATAGCTGCATTAGCCGCGTGCCAGACACGCACCATGACACGCGTCGGTCCCGTCAAACGGGAGTCGGGCGCGCCAGAGTAGAGCGCGCGATTGTAATCGCCACCGGGTAGGAGCATCTTATCCATCTCAAATGCCGGGTTCAAGGCGGGCCCGTAAAGGCCATGATTAATTGCAGCCAGTTGGGAGGCCCAGTAATACCGTTTAATGTCCGGGAGGGCGACCCCCCCATCGTACCACGGGAGCGTCAATTTAGCCAGAGCAATGCGCGGCCTCCCGTCCCAGAACAGGCGCCGCTGGAGGCCCTCCACCTCACGGAAATAGCGTGCCGGTACCAAGTCCATAGTATTCTGGAGGGCGTAGAGGAAGCGCGGCAGGGACATCATTTTAAACAAGGCCGCTCGGCCGAGCGGCGAGAGCGGCAGACGCCGCCAGCGCACCACGTCCTCCCTCAAGCGCTGGAGGGGGGGTAGCAAATTCCGTTCATAGCGGGCCTCCGGGTCAAGAGTGATATAGATACCCAGGTACCGAAAACCTTGAGAGGCAATCTGGATCGGACAGTCCCGTGGTAGGACCGGAGCCTCCCCGGAAAGCACGTAGACACAGGATTTCGCCCAGTTGATGACCAGGCCTGAGTTGCGACCGAATGAGCGCAAAACATCAATCAGGACGATCAGTGATTTACGCGGGGAGGCGAGATACAGAAGGATATCGTCAGCGTAGAGGGACACACGGTCCTCATGCTCGGGGGTCCAGCGGAGACCACGGATAGAAGGGTGCCACCGCAGCCACTCCGCCAGGGGCTCCAGGGCCAGGGCAAACAGGAGAGGCGACAGGGGGCAACCTTGTCGCGTACCCCGCCCCAGCGCGAATGGGGCCGAGACTCGCCCATTCACTACCACCTGCGCCAATGGGCCCGAGTATAGCAATTTGACCCAGCTAATGAAACCCGGGCCAAACCCGAATTTCGCCAGCATCGCCCAGATGTATGGCCATTCAAGCGTATCAAACGCCATGGTGGCGTCCAAGGACGCCAAGATGGCCGGCTCCCGCACAAATGGGACACGCGCGAGCACCCCGTGCAAGCGCCGCAGATTGAGCGCCGTGTTGCGGTGCGGTATAAAGCCAGATTGGTCTTGGTGGACCAAATCGCCCACCACGCCAACCAACCGGTTGGCCAACACCTTGGCGAGGATTTTGGGCTCCGCGTTCAAGAGCGAAATCGGCCTATAGGATGTGACCCGTTCACGGGGCTTCCCCTCCTTGTGGATCACCACAATTGTGGCCAGACGCTGGTCCGGCGGGAGGGAACCCCGCGAGTGGGCCGCTAGGAACATCGCGCGCAGGTGGGGCGCCAACACATCCGGGCGTAGCTTGTATAGCTCGATGGGAATACCATTGGGGCCCATGGCCTTGCCGGATGCAACCGAGCGAATAGCCAAGGCAATTTCGTCCGAGGTGGGAGGGGCGTCCAGCGAATCCCTGTCCTCCACCGTAAGGGAGGGCAGTGCGATGTCCCGAAGCAGGGCATGGGAATCTTCCTCCGAGCAGGGGGAAACTGGGGAGTAGACTTCGCGGAAATAATCCGCGAAGCAGGAGACAATGGCTTCCGGCTCAGTGACACGCGCACCATCAACACTCTCAATCAAAGGCACCACGCGGCTCGCTCTCTCCCTCTTATCCAACCACGCAATCAATTTGCCAGCCTTATCACCCACATCATACAATCGCCCCTGCTGCTCTCTACTGAGACCCCTGGCCGCCTCCGTAACGAGGGCCCGATAGGCCGCCTGCTTTAGGTGTAGAACATGCAACTTGGCGTCTGTTACCCCGCTCCCCAGGTCACCCTCCAGTTCTGCAATCTCGGCCTCTACCCGGGTCACCTCCTCCCGCTCGCGCCGCCGGGCATGGGAGATAAAGGAGAGGGCCTCCCCTCTAAGGACTACCTTGAAAGCCTCCCACAGGGAGATGGCCGAAGAGACCGACCCCACATTCTCGTCGAAGTATCGCTGTAAGGATTTGATCAAATCGGCACGAATGGTGGGGTCGCGCAAATACCATGCATTGATTGGGGCCACCCTGCCATCCCCCCTCGGGAAGACATCGAAGTGCAACAACAATGGGGAGTGGTCTGAGATACCCCGCGCCAGATGGCGCACCTCCCCCACCCTCCCTGCATGGGCCGCCGGGACAAGGATGTAATCAAGCCGCGAGAGGCTACCATGGGCACCCGAGTGGAAAGTGTACTGTCGCAATGCGGGATGCTTTAATCGCCAGCAATCCACCAGGCCCAGCGTGTCCAGAAGGCCGGGCAGCCACGCCTGTGCCCGGGGGAGGTCCCTAGGGGGATGGCGATCCATAGACCCAGAGGCTACGACAACCATCTTTAAATGGATTTAAAATGATTTGGAGATGGCAACTCACGGGTGTGCATGTGTGCCAGCCTTCTTGTAATGTTTTTAGTTTTAAGAAAAAGCATTCAAAGATGGCCACCAAATATATATGTATTCATACGCACATGCCATCATGAATTTGTTTTTGTTTTAAGAAAATCTATACAAAGATAGCCACTGCATATACATGCACAAACGTAGTTGCCATCTTTGAGTATTTTTAAAGCAAAAAACAAATCCACATGTCCAATGTGCCTGTGTGCGCAAGCATAGAATTCATCTGGAAAAATGTTTTGGGGCAAAGCCACTAGGTGTTGCAGGCACACCCTATTGACTTTCGCAATTCTCATTTCTCTACTAAGGCATGCTTCATTTCATTTTGTCAATTGGTATCTCTTTACCTACTTCTGATAAGTTTTTTTAACTATTTTTAAAGAGCGATACTTGTATAATTAAAAAAAAAAATCAAATTGCAAGCGAACACTATACCAATTGATGTGAGCCCTAATCTCTATTTCCCAAAGCTCCTTTCTCCCCACAACTATATCTAATATTTATTGCAATCAATTTATTTGTTGGAACATTCTCAAGCACACTTTTCCTTTCTTTTTCATGGCCTTCCAAATCATCTTCACCGATTCCTGCAACCGTCCATCAGTCCTGCACAGTGAGTCGTCCTACACTCAGAATCTGGTAGTTATTATACCCGCTTCCAATTCTGGGTTTTCCCATTGTTGTGGCCATTGTTTCCCATTTTGACAAATCCATTCTATGTTTTGTATCTTTTATAGAGACTTGCTCTGCATCAAAAACAAATTTCCATACTGCCAGTGTCTTTTGAACCCATTGCCTTCCTATGTTCTAAAAGGGTCCGGAAAGGTTGGAAATTTACTCCTAGCAAAAGGTGGGAAGAAGTAGGGAATACCCTCAATTGACATTTTTTATAATGAGGATATATGCTAATTGAATAATTACATTTGAAAATGTTTTACAAGATTGTTGGTAGTATCATGGCAAAACCTTTGTGAATTTCCAAAATGAGTCAATGTACACCTAAACATGGCTATATACCTCCTTTTATAGATTTACCCATTTTTCTGAGAGTCAGGTCCTTGTTTATGATGCTCTGTATATGCCTTTCACTCTGTCTCCATGGCTCCATCTCCTCCCTGCATGTGACTTCAGCAGTGAGTCTCTGATCCCCTCAATGACACAGTCCCAGTTTACACTATATTTGAATGGAACTCTTTCTCCTGATTTAACACAAAGATCTCAATTTCCTGAGCATATGATGACGTTTCTATTCTCACTCACACATATTTTCTCAGACCCATATAGTCTCATGCTTGAGCTACTACCCTTCAAATACATTCTCTGGCTCTATTATACACCCTGTTGCCAATATTTCTGTTACCCTACTGCTGTCACTCACTCTTTCATCCTTTGTGTCCTGATGCCTAAGATAACATCACAAACATCTGAACCTCCATCTGTCATGATGTCAGTGCCTCTGGTCCACCAACTCAAATCTAAAAAGAAAATGAACCACAGGACCACAGAGATATCAATAGATATATAATATTTTCAGGGATAATTTTCAAGTGCTACCTAATTCATTAAACTAATTTATGCCTGCATCTGTATGAAATATACTAGGAAAGCCAAAACAATTTTAACAGAACAGCATACAAATGTAGCCATGGCTGGTGGGGCCACTAAATTGATTGGGCCTTTAAAGCCCCCTGCCTTGGACAGGCCATCCTCCAGTTTCCATTGTGCTTAAACTATATTAGCTTATTGCAGTCACTTAATTCTCTGGGCAATAAGGAAAGATTTAAAATAGTCTTTCTTCAGTTGCCACATAGTGAAACCAACTAAAATGTATTCAACTTTTTAATGGCAACATCTACCGTATCCCTTGAAAGTGGATAAACCAAACATGCCTGCTCTCTGTACTGAAGAAAGCGAAAGAATTGCTCCTCGGAAGTGACTTCAATAATTTATGTTCAAGCCCTCATACACCTGCTTCTAGAGGGTGGTAACTCCCTGCACCACAGCCTCCTAGCGTCCACATTGCCCCCGCTTCTTTTAATGGCATTCTACATGCCACAGACAGCCTCATCAAGGGGCAGAAGAAATAAGAATTCATCACCCCTACCCTGATTAAACTCCTGTGACTCCTCTTGCCAGTCGGCACCAGGTTCAGTGTATCATCTATAGAGTCATCACAGCTACCACTTCCACCATTCAGGATGACAAGCTCACCACCTCTGTTGGCTCTTCACACAACTGCATCCAGGACACCATCAGATGAAGATGAACAAGTTCAAACAAGCGAAACATAATTCTAGAAGCTTTGTCCATTTATGTAACCAGGATCTGGAACACAATCCCTGTATTCAGGAGTACTACTCTAACCCTGCTCCAATTTAGGAAAGAGATGAAGACACTCTCCTTTAAAGAGCACAAAATGAAGTTTCAGGCTACCTCCATTCTCAGAACCCAGCATCCCCTTCAAATACTTATTGACTGTATCCTTGCCTTTGATCCTGAGTAGAGTTCTGCTGTTTTAGGCTATATCTAGGCTTTGCAAACAACACAAAGCTACATACATATTCAAACATTCTGTGGCATAACCGCTTTGAGTAGTGTGACACTCACAACAGTAGTAACTTTATTCCAAACACCGGGGTGAGCATTAAAAGTTGAATGTTGCATTCTTGGGGGGATTAAGACTCTGCAACAAACAAGACTGCAGATGTAAAATCGTCCATTGTGAATAACCTTAAGTTTGGCCTGTTGTACCACACCTGCCTGCACCGCAGCTTTCTTGAATAACTCAATCATGGACCTGAATTCCTTACACCGTTGATCAGTTGACAGAGACATATAAGTTAAGATCTGAAACAAATAGTTGTCTGCAGTTTGCAAGGCTTTGTTCTACAGTGCCTTGCTTAATATTTGCTGCTTGATTTGATAATCTCCAAAATTTACAAGAATTTCTGGGATACCTTGACTTGTAGAGCAACTGGCCAGGAACTCTGTGGCATGCATAGTTGTGGAATCAGAAATTGTGGCTGAAGGCCCAACTATCCAATTGGTTAAATTTGTCCTCAAGGTCAGAAATACTCTGATCTGCTTGTTCCAGAAGAGCACTGCATTGCATCAGGCTCTCTTTTATAACACGCAATAGCACATTGATGTTATTGTTAACCTGGCTGGCTGCAGAAGCGAGGTTATCAGCGATGAGGCAGGCACAAGTTCAGATGGTGCAACGTACGATTATTTCTGACCATCTTGTTGCAAAGACGCTTGTACTACTGGTTGACCCGGTATTGCTCCCCAGTCAAAAAGCTTTTGGAGGTGGAAATCCTTAATCAGAAGATCCTTAATCTCTGAGATGTTGGGATTGAGGCTGGAAACTTCTAAATAATGATCTGTGCCCGTCGATGGCAGTACCTTGCTGTGAGATGGAGTGTTGAAAGCTAGGACATTGTTGACCATGGTAGCCAATGATACAATATGGGGTGGCCTGGAAGAGTGAGCAAAAATCGGGTATGTTGGTTTAGAGGTCAGTACAGATGATATTTGGCCCTTGCTGCAATGACTGCTGCTGTGCAGTAGCTGCTGGAGTTGCTGCTTGCGGCTTGTGATGGCGATTCATCTAATATATCAAAGCCAACTAGGCAATAATTACTCAGAGCAT
This sequence comes from Triturus cristatus, assembly GCF_964204655.1. Classification (NCBI taxonomy): domain Eukaryota; kingdom Metazoa; phylum Chordata; class Amphibia; order Caudata; family Salamandridae; genus Triturus; species Triturus cristatus. The sequence goes on along the minus strand of NC_140582.1, from coordinate 607,138,860 downwards.
TGCGGTATCCAATTGCTTCGAACGAATGCAGTGCTGATGCCTGCAATGTGGGTACCTGTATCACATCTGAGTTGACATCTGCTTTCAGGGTTTGTGCTCTTTTACTGCACTCAAGCAAGTCTAAGTTAGACTCGACTGGGTTTGTCCTGAAAACATAGTTGTTGGATCCGATTTTATAACAATTTTGCCTGTTTTTGCAGTTGCGGAGCGATACTTCAAGCCCTTATTAGATTTTGCAACAAATCAACTTGAGGACGTTGCATCACAAAGAGAATAGCACTCATTAGGACTGATTGCCACTTTCCAGCTACCTTGTGTTGTTGGTGCTTTGTTCGATCATCAGGCAAGGTGTCACAAAACAAAGTGAGGAAGCATGCAGGGAAGCCTGAGAAGCAGCACCCAATTTCTAGATGAGCTGCTCCCACACTCCCCAGGGAACCACTGCCCTAAGAAGTAGTGTTTAATACACGACTCAAAGGGGCTCTACCTCCTGCTGCGTATGCTAGTTGCTTGAACATAGTCTTGTTTTCAGCAGTAAAAAATAATACTCTTGTAGTTTATAATATCAGGGCTTAGGAGAGCAAGCACGTATTAACAGATGTGTTTACATGCATGAAATTTGCACCAACTTTGCACCTTGAATCAGGAACAGCGATAGGTTGCACCAGCGCCAGTGTGCGCTTACTGTTCAGTACACAACCTTCTGCCAGCTTCTCTTCCCTCTGCGTGGCTGGCTCCTCGTCAGTGAAGAAAACCATGGAAGGTGCCTGTGAGAAATCCCAGTGCCTTACCCTGTCTTGCCGCAGGAGCTGCTCAACTCCTCGAACAGCACCAGTGCAACCACCACGGGCTCAATATGGATGCAGGGTATGTGATACCTTGGGACCAGTTAGTCAATAATTATTCAGAGATAGCTTCCAACTTATGGTATGGTTACATACAAATCAGAAGTTTTATCCTTGGGAACTTCTAAAACCCTTCCCAAATAGCTTTCAAAATATAAGTAAGGCATACCTTGTATCCCATCTCAAGGGCATATGGAATTGGTACCATTTGTGACATTCAAAACTGGCCGACGGTGTAATACCACTTTGTTAAGTGCAATTACAACTATAACCGGCAGCAAGAGCGATGAAAATCGCTGGGGTTTCTATAATAAGATCTGCGGCAGAGCCACTAACGCTGCAAACTTAAGAAGAATGGCTTTTTTCAGTAAGTGAATGCTGTATCCTACGCTGTATCTTATTCATAAGATGTACCCCGCTGTCTCTGCATGTTGCTTCAGGTATGCATGTACTAAGGCGATTGATTGCATTTATGCTTCACCTGTCTTCGTCTCAGTTACTTCTGGGAGCAGGTGTTCGGGTTCTTAAGCCAACAGCTGCAGACTATTTAACATCCTGATCCCTAGTGGTCTTTCTTCGGATTGATTCCGCAATCCATTGATATTACTGTAAGGCAACAGCAGTTTGTATTCATCTCCCTGATGATTGCCTGATCATTAGTATTGCAGTATTGGAAATGTAGGGATGTGCCTTCTCTCATCCAATGGTTCGCTAAGCGACAACGGGGGAAGATATTCAGGGACTTAAAAGCAGCCAGAATTGGTTCTACACAAAACATTTTAAGATATGTCCCCGATTCAATGGAATAGTTGTTGTATTCTGGAGGTTCAAGGTATATAAATTGTATATTTTGCTGTTTTTTTTAACAGTATCTATATTTGTAATATGGATGTGGGAAGGCACTGCATATTTTGTCCTGGGTTTTAGTATCCATAATTTATTGACGCAGTATCTATATTTAAATGCGGGTGATTCATTGTTTTGTATAAGCAATGACTCTTCTACTTAACAAAAAAAAGAATGTTGCATATTACTGGAATCAGATAGTATTGGGTCTTCACAGTCATACCAAGATATCTCAGTCAAACACTGCTGGACGCTTTCTGATTGACAATATGGCCCTTACTATTAATATTCGCATACGGGACCCTTCCTGCAAAGAAGCGCTGTTTCTGTGTTGTTGCTGTCTGGCCACTTCGCCACGCCTCGCGGCCCCCGCTTCGCGGGTGCCGCTCGTAGGCTTAGACTCTCTCTGGGGAACAACCTTTCTGCCTCCCTTCACGTGCTTTGAGCACCAACGCGCCCCTTGCAAGCTGTCATCTGGTCAACAGGGGTAGAGGCGGGACTGCGAGGACCAGCATTCCTAGCGGCGTGGATCGGCCGCAGCTGGTCCTCTTCCCGCCCCCTCCTCCTCCTCTTTAAAATCTGTGTGGAGTGAGTGAGCCTTGGGACCCTTCCTGCAAAGAAGCGCTGTTCCTGTGTTGTTGCTGTCTGGCCACTTCGCCACGCCTCGCGGCCCCCGCTTCGCGGGAGCCGCTCGTAGGCTTAGACTCTCTCTGGGGAACAACCTTTCTGCCTCCCTTCACGTGCTTTGAGCACCAACGCGCCCCTTGCAAGCTGTCATCTGGTCAACAGGGGTAGAGGCGGGACTGCGAGGACCAGCATTCCTAGCGGCGTGGATCGGCCGCAGCTGGTCCTCTTCCCGCCCCCTCCTCCTCCTCTTTAAAATCTGTGTGGAGTGAGTGAGCCTTGGGACCCTTCCTGCAAAGAAGCGCTGTTCCTGTGTTGTTGCTGTCTGGCCACTTCGCCACGCCTCGCGGCCCCCGCTTCGCGGGAGCCGCTCGTAGGCTTAGACTCTCTCTGGGGAACAACCTTTCTGCCTCCCTTCACGTGCTTTGAGCACCAACGCGCCCCTTGCAAGCTGTCATCTGGTCAACAGGGGTAGAGGCGGGACTGCGAGGACCAGCATTCCTAGCGGCGTGGATCGGCCGCAGCTGGTCCTATTCCCGCCCCCTCCTCCTCCTCTTTAAAATCTGTGTGGAGTGAGTGAGCCTTGGGACCCTTCCTGCAAAGAAGCGCTGTTCCTGTGTTGTTGCTGTCTGGCCACTTCGCCACGCCTCGCGGCCCCCGCTTCGCGGGAGCCGCTCGTAGGCTTAGACTCTCTCTGGGGAACAACCTTTCTGCCTCCCTTCACGTGCTTTGAGCACCAACGCGCCCCTTGCAAGCTGTCATCTGGTCAACAGGGGTAGAGGCGGGACTGCGAGGACCAGCATTCCTAGCGGCGTGGATCGGCCGCAGCTGGTCCTCTTCCCGCCCCCTCCTCCTCCTCTTTAAAATCTGTGTGGAGTGAGTGAGCCTTGGGACCCTTCCTGCAAAGAAGCGCTGTTCCTGTGTTGTTGCTGTCTGGCCACTTCGCCACGCCTCGCGGCCCCCGCTTCGCGGGAGCCGCTCGTAGGCTTAGACTCTCTCTGGGGAACAACCTTTCTGCCTCCCTTCACGTGCTTTGAGCACCAACGCGCCCCTTGCAAGCTGTCATCTGGTCAACAGGGGTAGAGGCGGGACTGCGAGGACCAGCATTCCTAGCGGCGTGGATCGGCCGCAGCTGGTCCTCTTCCCGCCCCCTCCTCCTCCTCTTTAAAATCTGTGTGGAGTGAGTGAGCCTTGGGACCCTTCCTGCAAAGAAGCGCTGTTCCTGTGTTGTTGCTGTCTGGCCACTTCACCACGCCTCGCGGCCCCCGCTTCGCGGGAGCCGCTCGTAGGCTTAGACTCTCTCTGGGGAACAACCTTTCTGCCTCCCTTCACGTGCTTTGAGCACCAACGCGCCCCTTGCAAGCTGTCATCTGGTCAACAGGGGTAGAGGCGGGACTGCGAGGACCAGCATTCCTAGCGGCGTGGATCGGCCGCAGCTGGTCCTCTTCCCGCCCCCTCCTCCTCCTCTTTAAAATCTGTGTGGAGTGAGTGAGCCTTGGGACCCTTCCTGCAAAGAAGCGCTGTTTCTGTGTTGTTGCTGTCTGGCCACTTCGCCACGCCTCGCGGCCCCCGCTTCGCGGGTGCCGCTTGTAGGCTTAGACTCTCTCTGGGGAACAACCTTTCTGCCTCCCTTCACGTGCTTTGAGCACCAACGCGCCCCTTGCAAGCTGTCATCTGGTCAACAGGGGTAGAGGCGGGACTGCGAGGACCAGCATTCCTAGCGGCGTGGATCGGCCGCAGCTGGTCCTCTTCCCGCCCCTTCCTCTTGTTTTTCCTTCATAGCTTGTGTGGACAACGCGCGCGGGGCAACGGCCGGGGCGAAGACCGGGCTAAGAGCGGGCCGTTTGAGGCCGTTCGAGGACGGCAGAGGACGGCCCAGGCCCATCCCCCTTATTGCTCCTAACCTGCTTGTTATTGTATCATCGTGCTGAGACAGGTTAGCTTAAACTGAAGCTCCCTAGTTAGTAAGTCGAATGACGACCCTGATCTCATCGTAAGCACCATGAGTACTAGGATGACACGTAGCAAAGCCTCCAAAGGTGGTCCACAAATCTGTGGCCCTATGGACGACTTCATCACCCGCACAAATATAGCCATCGATGAAGAAATATCTAAACTTCAAACCCGGGTATCCCTAGAATTGGTAGCTGCACGTAGGCTGTCCGAGGTAATTGCCCTCTCGAAAAAATCATCCCTAGGACATATAGCCTCTGCTGTCACTCCAGCACGCCCTGCCCGCCCAAATAGTATTACCACCCAGGTTGATTTACACCAGCCCCCGATTACTTCCACCCTCACTCCGCCCTTAGAACAATCACGCATTACAGAAGAGCTAAGTTTCGCTGCACCTTCTCACGCCCAGACCCCCACCCTTAATCCCCTTTCCCAAGCATTCCCAACTACTTCCCGTGTTAGTGGTGCACAACCCAAAAGAAAACGCCAATTACGCTCAGCCTACTCTCGTAAAAAGGCAAAGGTCGCAGTCTCCCACCAGCTCACAATGACCAACACTCAGGCACGTAATGCTTTACCTGAGGGTTCCTTGAGCACACAGTCAGTATGCCAAAGTATGGGAGAGGGTCCAGCCAACACCACCCCAGTAGACGAGGGGGCGCAGGTACAAGACCAGGGAAGGAATGATAAGGAATTTATAGATCAAGTCTGGGAAACATTAAAAAAACTTCTCTCACCACTCGACTTAAGATTGTCTAGGATAGAAAACAATCTACTCGAGATGGAGAAGAGCATTATTGCTCTGGCCACTCTTGGCCTGAGAAGTCTCGAAAACCAGGGCGTGTCCTTATCTGACCCACTTTCGCCAGCCCCTGTTTTGCAAGCTGAGCAGCACCCCCCACCAGTACCTGTTGCTGTAAGGCCTGTTCCTAAGCCGAGGACTGTGGCTGTGGATCAAGTTTCCATAACCGCTAAACCTCAGGCTACCAAACCGCAGATTCCCACACGGAACTCTAAGCCTGGAAAAGTAAATCCAAACCTGGTAGCATCCGCCAGACCCCAGCCTGCCGAAACCCAGGGTCCTCGTCCAAAAGAAAATTTTAGAGGAGGCTATATAGACCTTCCACCAGAGGCCAATGACTATGTGGTCGTGTTGACAGGCGTCCCTGTGATTGGCACTGACCAACACGAAAACCACTGGTCATTGAAAAATAAAACTATGCACTGGCTTAACGTCAACAGACCGATTCCCAATGGCAAAAGAAGCCGAGTAATGATGGTCCGTAGAATACCCTGGGTGGGCCCAACCAAGAAATCTAAGCAAGGGGACTGTGTAGTTGTAACTTTTGAAGACCCACATACGGCGCACCATATCTGTTCCTGGCCAACTAGTGAAGATTTTTTAGTCATACCAAGGCCGCTATCCTATTTTTACCCCCCACGCCAATTGCATACCCAAGCGGATAACTGGTCCTTGGTGCAGCACCACCCATGGAACACCCATCCCATGAGGCAAAAGAATACTCTTTTACACTGGAATGGCCTTTCAACCTACAATAGATTTGGAGGCCTGGAGGAGGTCGATTGACTTTCTATGTTCCCAGCATGCCCACAACTAGAAAAAGCATTGTCTCCACATGTTATAGACATAATTGGAAATCCAACCAACGGCCCTCCAACTAGCCAAGCCGGGCTTCTGACTCTCTTGCCCCGGGCCATGGAATCGATCAAAATGGCCATTTTAGATTGCAAAAGAGTGGAAACGAGGCCAGACAGCCCCTGTTCGATCCCCCCTCCTCCAGTACAATCTAATCCAATGGAGATCGACCTGCCTGATAGAGTTGCCTCCCCAGGCGATTCTTCACTGAGGGTCTTAAGCTGGAATGTGGCTGGCCTTGCACGTAACTTTGATAACCCGGAATGGAACACTTTCCTGGCACCCTATGACATTTGCTTGCTACAGGAAACATGGTGCCAGGAACCTAGACATAGAGTGGGGTTTTCGACCTTCCATGTTCCGGCTGTATGTCACCAAGGTTCTAAAGGACGCCCATCCGATGGTCTTCTCATCTGGATCAACATAGCACTAGACCTCAGTGTTTCTCAAAGGACCACCGAAACACCTGACCTTCAATGGCTAACAGTGCACTACAAAGGGGGAAGGAAACTAGAACTATTTAATCTCTACTTAAGGGGCATTAGGAACGGAGGATCTCTAAACTCTTTAGGCTTAAGTAACTACCTGTCTGCCTGTGACGCCGACTCTCTCGTCCTGCTGGCAGGCGATTTTAATTGCTGTTTTGAGCCTTTAGCCAAAGAAGATATTCTGGATACCAACGAGGAGGATAACAGGAGGGGCATCCCTATTTTGAACCTCGAACCGATCCCTAAATGGACACAAAAGGCGATCGATATAAATGCTCTTTGCATGGAGCATAACTTGAGAGCAACGAATGGGCGTTCTAAATCAGATCCCATGGGTGCCCATACATACAATAGGACGGGCCACTCATCCAGAATTGACTTTGTTATGCTCAACTATAACCTCTGGCCATATCATCAAGACATGGAGGTTATAGAGACCTGTGACAGCGACCACAACCCTCTCGCTTTAACCATTTCTGTCCCCTGGCAAACTGGGTCTCAAGAAGCTACTAATCAGTTATGGAAAGCTTCACATGAGATTCTTCCCTCAAACTGTGGCAGACGTCTTAAATGGGCAAGAGTCTCAGCGGATGAGGCTAGGATGTCACAAGCTGAAACCATCTTACTAGAGGCTGAATCTAGGCTTGATAGCACGAATAGCGATAGCAAGATGTTTTTATCGTTATTTACGGAGACTGTAACGGCACTAAGTGGGCTGTTCATCATTCCCAAACCCAGCTCCAGAACTGCTTCAAAGGGGGCCCTGAGAACAAGTGAAAAGTGGTTCACAGCCAAGTGTCGACTTGCTAAGGGTGATCTTGTTGCTGCAGTAAAAGGAAAAGACCAAGCTACCATCAGGTCTGCAAGGAAACTTTATAGGAAAACTGTGACTGAGGCCAAGCGGACATATGATTTCAACTTTTGGCGTGACCTAACGGAGGCGAGCACAAGGAAAGATGCTAAGGGGTTCTGGGACTTGCTAAGATCAAGAGACAAGCCCATTGATCAACAACTGACTTGTAATATCCCTGGTGTTGCCTGGTTTGCCCACTTTTCGAAATTGTATTCGGCTCAGATAGGGCCTCCGCAACCAGACCCGCTCCCAAGGCTCAGTTCCACAGATCTCCCACCAAATGAAGTCCTATTTACCACCTTGGAAGTAGAGAAGGCAATCAGGTGTATTGTTTCTAACAAAGCGGCAGGACCTGATGGGATCCCGGGCGACTTGATAAAAAATAATCCCCCATTTTGGAGCAGATTAATTGCTGCTCTTCTTAATGAGGTTATGTTGGGGGGGTCTTTCCCTGACTCTTGGAGGGGCGCTGAATTAGTCCCCATTTTCAAGAAGGGTAGCAGGGAAGACCCAGCCAATTACCGCCCCATCAGTTTGCTGGATTCGACGCAAAAGGTAGCGGGGAAAGTGGTATTGGGCAGGATTCTAGAGTGGGTGGATGAAAATCAGATATTGTCTGATTTCCAAGCGGGTTTTAGATCAGGGACATGCACCGTCGAGCAGACATTCCGCCTTTTAATGCTCTATTGGAAGGTAGTGGTGCTAGGAGGGGGCAGCTTATACTTAGTCTTCATAGACTTAAAAACAGCCTTCGACCTGGTTCCAAGAGCATTATTGTGGAAGGTCCTTGACGAGTTAGGTCTACCTCCCTATTTGTTGGCCTTGCTGATAAAATTCCATGAAAACAACTTTGCCCAAATCAGATGGGGTGCCCAGGGAGAAAAAACCCCGTGTATTCCAGTAGACAGGGGCGTCCGCCAGGGGTGTGTGCTTGCCCCCACTCTGTTTTCGCTTTACGTCAATGGAGTGGTGGAGCACCTTCTTCAACATCCTGCAGATGCACCATCCCTGGCTGGAAGGAAAATCCCGACGCTCCTGTTTGCGGACGACACCCTCCTGATTTCGAAATCACCTGCAGGCATACAGTCACTACTTTCCAGCTTCAAGGCCTTCTGTGACACCAAGGGACTGGCCATAAATATTGGCAAGACCAAATTTCTTGTCCTCAACCCCCCTAAGAAATCTGTTAAACCCCCCACTCTAGACTCTGTCACATTAGAACGGGTCAAAGAATTTGACTATCTAGGCATACGTCTTTGTGATAGTATGAGCTGGAAGGCCCATCACCAAAAAGTGTTTCTAACCCATAAGAGGGTTGTTGGTGCTTTACTTAAAGAGCAGCGTGCTTCCTCCATAAAACCTATTGGGGCACTTCTTGATATTTATAGGGGTAGGGTTGTGAGTGCAGCACTGTATGGCGCAGAACTTTGGGGTACCCAGAGAGTGGATACTTTGGCCCACCTAGAAAATAAATTTCACAAAGATCTGATGAGGCTACCCCAGAGCACCCCCACAATCCCCCTCTTGCTGGACGCAGGTACCCGTCCAATCTGCGAGCAAGCTAAATTACGCCCCTTACTACTATGGTCTAGAATTTGGAACGTCCCCGAACTCCACAGCTATGCAGACGCCCTAAAAGATGTACTGTCCTTACCTGGCTGGCATAAGATCGCCTGGCTCAGAGAGGTCAAGAGGGCATTATACAAGCTCGGTCTGGGAGCTGCGTGGGAAAATAAAACAGCACCTCCTAAACAAGAACTGAAGAAGGCTTACTGGTCTTGGGTGGATAACGAGAGACTTGGTAAATCAAATCACCCAAGATCTGTTGCCAACTTCTTGATGGTTAAAGATATCCCCTCCAGAGAACCATATTTGGACTTGATTCACAGTTCACATGATAGGGCATTATATTTCAAATTCAGGGTTGGGGTCTTACTTTTATGTCAGTTTACCTCTACCTGGAAACCACCACTGCAAACTGTACCCTATTGCCCATTCTGCGAGCTAAAAATCGAATCTGTCGCACACTTTCTATTTGAGTGTCGAGTCTATATGGCCCCTAGACGGAGGTGGTTGAAGCCTCTTTGTAGGAGCCTGGGAACTCGCTCACATCTGGAAGCTATAAGAATACTGCTCTCAGATACAAGACCCTTTTTTGCCATTTGTTTGGCTAAGTTCCTAGGCTGGGCTTGGCGCATAAGATCTGCTAAACAACTGACGATACAGTAAAGTGTCCCTTTTTCATTTTTCATAAATTTTAAGATTATCCCGTGTAAATTTGAAATGTTTTTAATGGTAATATGAATTGTAAATTGCTTTGTTTCGACCATTGTTTTATGCTGTCATGTTGTGCTTTTATGATATGTTTCTATATCGAAATAAAGCTTTACTACCTATAATATTCGCATACGTTTATCTCACTAAGCCCTGTGCCATGTAGGACTGATCTCAACTGGAAACTGCATATGTATGAATGGCATTGTTATATGCATGGAGCATTGGTGCGTTGCCAGTGCCTGGGAGACCTATGTAAAAATGCCAATTTGCATGTTTTCACGGCTGTGGTGAGAAAAGGTTGTGGAGGTGGGAGGTAGAGCCTCCTGCTCAAGTCTGGCCCACCGATATCTTAACTGGTTTTAAAGATATAACTTCCACTGACGTCCTCTTTCATTTCTATTACTACTAAACAGTGTTCGTCGCTTACTGCAAACAGCAGACCTTGCAGCTCCCCCGTCAATCCAATTCCAGGAACAATATTGAAACATTTAAAACAAAAACTAGCTGATATGCCTAATTACTCTGTGATGACAGGAATCTTTCCTGGCAATTTAAAAGAACTCTAATGCATCCTTTACTGAAAAAAAAACCTCTCACTGAACCCTAAAGAGCCACAAACGATTGGACATATTTCTTTATAGCCATATATCTGAAAACGTACTGAGAAGGCCACCACTTTGAAGCTACAACATTTTATTGAAGAGAAATACTTCCTTTAGGATTTTCAATTGGGATTCAGGCTATTTCATGGCACCTAGTTGGTGGTTGTTTCTGCGATTGATGATTTAAGAATGATGGTGGTTACAGGCTATTGGGTGGTTCTAGTTCTTTTGGACCTCTCTGCCGCTTTTGATACCATTGATCATTCTATCCTCCGTCAACATTTTAGAAGCATAGGATTTGGTGGTACTGCCTATGCTGGATTACATATCTTTATGCAATAGAACTACCAGCTTAATCCAGCTAAAGAGTTATTGCTTGCCCTCAAAATCTTTGTTTTGGGGGAGGGGTACTACAACGGGCTCTCATTTCCCTTTTTACTCATTAACTTACATCTATGCCCACTTGCATTTTCAATAATATGGATTTAAGTTCTTGATTTACGCACACAACATGGAATTTATGAGGCGTCTCGCAGCCCATTCAGGTAATAATATTTTGGACGTGGCCTCTGTGCTTGACCTGACCCAAAAACGGATAAAAAGTAACTTTTTAAAACTTATTCCAAGCAAAGTAGAGCTATTATTGATAACCAAGGTTAATCCAGTAAGACTGGTCTATGGAAGGGAGTCAGGTTAGTTTTTCACTTGAAAATATTTGCTCACCCAGGGCTGGTAACAACTTCATTGGTTTCTGGTGAATACATGCACACAAAACTTTCTTTGGTTCTATGACGTATTTTTCCTCTGACAGATTCAAGAGATGCTCACTCACCCAGTTAAAAAAAAACCTTTCTATTGGCATCTTTCTCACTCACTTTCAGAGATCCTCTGCGAATCCCTCTTTTCTTGTTCCAAAAATTAAACTGTCCAAATGAAAGGCAGGTATTTTAATTTTGAAGCGGCAGCCCTCTGCAATTCACTACCCCTTTATATTTGTGCGCAATCAGATAATTTCAAATCCCGCAAATATTTAAAAACTTGTCATTTCACTTCTTAGGCGGAACATAGTATGAGAATCACGCGGAACTTATCGATGTAGTTATTAGCACCAAGAAACTACAAAGGGGTGTACATGCGCTTTACAAAGAACCATAAATAAAATAAATAAAAGAATGTGGAAATTAGGCCAGAGATCACACAACAGATAGTTTAGTTCAAAGGTAGTTATTAGTCACAACATTGGCAAAGCGCTTAGCCAAAAAAGGATGCTAGTTGACAATTGGGCGGAGCGACAGACTTCAGATAAAAAAGCGACACTCCCTCTTTTCAGGAAGTTAGGGAAAGTAACCTGCTAAAAACGGGAGCCTGAGAGGAACAGCGAGTCATGCCATGACCTTGGAGATGTTTTTAAAATTATGCAGAGCACAGTTGAAAGAGCAGGGTGATTGAATGTGCATCCCACCGAAGACCACGAAGATACACAAATATGTGTCTGAATTTACAAATATGTGACTGAATGTTACGGGCAGGAGTGCGCTATATAAAAAATAATTTTCATTTCATTTCGATTTGTCTTCTTGTTATGAACTAGTGGGATTTTACATTTTAAGTAGATCTTTTTCACAACAATACTTTTGAACTTGTGCATCTATTTTGCACAGATGAATAACTCGCAGAAATTAAAACTCAGCAGCCAGTTTGGTAATATTCGAACTCCCACTGAGACTTTTGGAATTGCACAGTTGGGTTTTACTGCTCAGACATTTCCAGATTTGGATAGGAAAATAAGCCGTGGGTAGTAACCTTTCAAACACTGCGCACCCCCTTTGTGATCACCTATCCAAATCACCCCCACAAGCCCACAAAGGCTGCCTTTGTCCCATTGATGTGTATGTTCAATTTATTCTGTGTAATAAATCTTTTCTTTAAAGCTCTGGTGGCTTTTACGAACTGGACTACGAGTCTTTCCTTCAGAGATCATTTGCAAGATGCTGAAAAGCAACAATGTGACCTTCCTCGCACACACCCTGCTGCTAAAGCGTAATGAGATCTCTCACATAGCGCCATGTCTTAATAGCAGCTGAGCTACATTTCCCATGATGCTTTATTGCCACATAATTTAAGCCACTTTGAAAAAAACACTCCCCAAAGTTTTTCATTAGTCTGAAAGTTGGAGTAAGAAAGCGAGCGTGTTAAGGGGACGTTAGGTTTATTACTTTATTGTGTCTTTTCATTTGTTTGCCAAACTCTCAAAATGCCTCCCTTTGTTAGCAGCTGTGCTGTGTTGTTTCGAAGTTGTGTGATGTTGTTATGACTGTTTTGCCTTCCTCCCCCTCTACATGCTCACACAGCCATAATTCTGGCAGTGGAGCAGTTTGCATTCATTACCTGATACCTGGACAAACCTATGCCAGCTTTAGCTTGACCTTGACCTGGGATCCTAATATGCTATTTTAAAATAGACATTTTTTATATTTCAGGACAGTGATTCGAAATCTTTGGTCCGAGGACCACTGGGGGTCTGCAAGACTCACTCAGTACTTACAAGTACTTTTGTTACTTACTTAAGAAAATTAAATAATATTGAAATTAAGAAATTTAAATCCATAGAGTATATACTATTAAAGAAACAAAACTGAACATTTGAAAAGTTTTTCTATATTTGATTGTGAATTAAACAAAAAAATTCAATATTTGAGAATTTGTTTGGTGTGTGCTTATTTTTGTATTTTTTGGTATTGTTTTCAAGTTCCAATCATAGAATTTGATTAAGCCGGGGGTCCCCAATTTCCAATAGTGATTCTGTGTGGGCCCTTGGATTAAGTATGGGTCCACAAAAGACAAAAGGTTAAGAACCGCTGTTTTAAGGTATATCTTTTTTTGTTGGTGCAACTCTATTTGTTTAGCTAGTTTTTCTCTCAAATTCGTACAACGAGGGTACCTCAGATATAGATCTGCTTAGGCTGTATTTCACTAGTTTACATTCTATTGCTGGTAGATGGTCTGTGGGTAACAAGTCTATTATTTGCAGATTATGTAGTCTCAACTGCGAAACATTCCTGTATTTTATTTATGTTTGTGTAGTCTTATTAGAAAATCAAATCAATCTATTTAAAAACGATTGAAGAATTTCTTATAAAAATACACAAGCATCCAAAAAGCCAATAGGTCTTGCATTGGCTGCCAACCTTTTGGTTTTCTAAAGCTTTCTTTCTTTTGTAATGGTGTTTGTAAAGCTTCGTTACAAAAAACATTACAAAAATGGCCACCTTGCGCACCCATAGGTGGCCATTTTAGAATGGTTTGTATTAAAGTAAAATACATTAAAAGACAGACTTTCATGCATGTGAACACGTGTGCTCACATGTGAATGAATTGGTGTCCATGTTAACAATTAAAGGATTATGCATGCCTATGGCAAGACAAGAGCAGGTGTAAAAAACAGCAAAAAAGAAGCATTAGCGAAAAGTTACATTTTAATCAAAATGCACACACTGCCACTTGAGTACCTGTTATTGAATTACACAACTTTTTTTTGTATAGATGTTCACATTGTGAAAGACCAAAATTCCATCATATGCTGTGAAGATAGCCAGCGGCATTGCTGCATGCCGATGCTGTATGGGTGGAAGAAAAATGTGAATGATAGCTCTATTGCATTCTTCTCAGCGTGTGGCTCAATTAAGGAAAAAAAATATATATATAAATATATATATAAAAAGTATATATACATATACATATATATATATATATCAGGAAAAGACTTATGAAAAATGATAACATAACAATCAAGCCAGCAGATAAGCTGTAAATAGTGGGGAGTGTCTCCAAGGATCGAGTGAGTGTGCAGAGTAAGGAAAAAGTACTCCTTAATGTGGTATCTAGTGCCCTCACACACCCTTGAGGATGTATAGCATCATCATTGGGCAAGGTTATTCCTCGTGCGGGTGGCGCTGCAGTCCCTCACGGGCCCTTGGTTAGGGGCTCTCTGGCGGAGTTCTTTTAAGGAGTTGCCGCATTTGTGAGTGAGGGTGTGTGGGTAGGGGAGTGCTAGTGAGTGCAGGTTTAAAATGAGACAGGGACCTAAAAATATTTAATCAAAAAGGTCCCTGGTACAGGCTAAAAGGTTCACGGGGATGGAGATGCACGGTAGTGCTGCTATGAGAGGGGAAACAAGACCAAATAGAGTCCCACTACTCTCAACCCGTGTTGTGTATTAACAAAAGTGAATGTGAAAAAGGTCTACATGTTTTGCGCTGTTAGATGGTCCCTATTGGATCCAGGAGCGCTTCGTCAGGACCAAGGAATGGATGAAAAATAGGGTTCGGGAAAAGACAGCCCGTGATCCTATATGTTACCTGGGTCAGGTTTGCTTGACAATAAATGTCCAGAATCCGTTATTATACGTAAATCCTGTTCACAGCCCTCTCCTTGTCGATGATGGGCTCCGTCAGCGTATGCCGCGGAGTAAGGTGCAGAAGTCGCCTTACGTTGTGGGGAGACCTACCCGTGCCGCTGCACAACACGGGTTGAGAGTAGTGGGACTCTATTTGGTCTTGTTTCCCCTCTCATAGCAGCACTACCGTGCATCTCCATCCCCGTGAACTTTTTAGCCTGTACCAGGGACCTTTTTGATTAAATATTTTTAGGTCCCTGTCTCATTTTAAACCTGCACTCACTAGCACTCCCCTACCCACACACCCTCACTCACAAATGCGGCAACTCCTTAAAAGAACTCCGCCAGAGAGCCCCTAACCAAGGGCCCATGAGGGACTGCAGCGCCACCCCCAGGAGGAGCAACCTTGCCCAATGATGATGCTATACATCCGCAAGGGTGTGTGAGGGTACTAGATACCACATTAAGGAGTACTTTTTCCTTACTCTGCACACTCACTCGATCCTTGGAGACACTCCCCACTATTTACAGCTTATCTGCTGGCTGTAATCTCCCCCTCCACTCTGTAGGAACTGTAACCATCCGTTGGAATAATGTATGACTTTTAGGAGCATTGGTTCAGGACCTCTTTCTAATTGCTCCTAGTCCCCCCTCTCATTGATTTGTTGAACATAACAATCAAACCTGACGACAAGGGCGGAAATATAGTGATACTTAACACTGAGGACTATATAACAGAAGCTATGAAACAACTTAGCAACAAAAAGAACTACGTGAAATTGTCATCAAATCCAATTAACTCATAAACTTTGGATTTGGAAAATAAAATCAGAACATGAAAAAACGAAGGACTCATAAATGAAGAAGAAGCCCAATTATTATTCAATGACAGCCCGCTGATGCCAACCATATACTTTCTGCGAAAGTTCATAAGACCCTAATTAATCCACCAGGAAGACCCATCATATTGAGCTGTAACTCTCTCTATGAAAACATTTTAATATACATAGATTACTATCTTTCACCCATGGTAATGAACCTCAGTTCCTACATCAAGGATACTGGGGACTTCTTGAAAACATTAACCAACATGGGATGGCAAAAAGGCTCTCTGCTAATAACCATCGACGTAGTGTCATTAAATATGTCCATTGATCATTAAGTTGTGCTTAATGCTGTTGGATATTTTTTACACCAAAGGAACATACAGGAACTAAAACATACTGAAATGCTAATGGATGTGATTGAGCTATGCCTGAGGAATAACATCTTTCTCTTCAACCACCAAATGTACACCCAGAAGTGCAGAACCGCCATGGGCGTTTCATTTTCACCCAGCAACACCAACCTTACTATGGGCTGGTGGGAGAAGCTTATAACATGGAGTGATGAAGATGAAAGATTCACATCCAAGATTGAGTTATGGTTGAGATACATATTCAATCTCTTCCTCATCTGGAATGGTAGTAAGGAGGAATTCAAACAATACTTCGAAATTCTGAATAACAACAACGTGGGACTCAAATTCACGTACAGCATGAGTGAGAAACAAGTCCAATTTCTAGATGTATCAGTATACATAGAAAAAGATCGAATCCATACAAACGTATATCGAAAACCGACAGCCACAAACAGTATACTTCACGGTGAAAGCTTTCATCTTGCACAACTGAAGAAGAGTATCCCATACGGGGAATTTATCAGGATGAAAAGAAACTGCTCGGATAATGAAATAGCGGAGAAGAATTTCAAAGAAACAGAGCAGAGATTTATAATGAGAGGGTACAAATATAGGGATGTGAAAGAAGGCTTGGAAAGGGAAAGAAAATCCCCAGAGCTAAGACTCTTGTGAACAGAGACAGATCAGTGGCAACAAATTAATCAGAAGATGTAACAAGACTGGTTCTAACATAAAGCAAAGAGAGTTGCAAAATTGTAAACATTCTCAGAAAATTTTGGAATATCTTTAGTGAAAGATCCTGATATTGGGAACAAAACTGGAACAAGACAAATGGTAACATACCGGAAAGTGCCATCCCTAAAGGATAAACTTGTGAGAAGCCATTTCTCAATTAAAAAACAATCAACATGGCTAATGGAAAAACAGAAAGGCTTGACTCATTGCACTAAATGTAAAGCGTGCAAGATAGGCAAGAGCATCAAAATGGTCAAAGACTTCAGAGGAAGAACTTTCCAAATTAATAAAAAAATATATGATCGAATGCACATGCGGCCTATGCTAAATAGGCAGCACAATCTGTCCTCTAAAAAAACGGATCCTAGAACATCTGACAGCGATACGGAATATGGATATGAATTATGCAATATCAAAACATTTGCATACCCAACACAAGACGAATTGGCAAGACACATGATACTTTGGAATTGCAATTGTTCCGGCGAATGAAAGAGGGGGAAATCGAACGCTAAAGCTGAGAAGATTAGAGTCGCGTTTGATCATCTGATTCAAGATCAAGACCCAGTATGGTTTGAATGCAGACGAGGAGCTACACATTAATTTATAATAGAAACAAGAGTATCAAATAGTTTTGCACAGACAATAGATGACATCAAGGGGAAAAGGGGTACTAACCCCAATACAAATACGGAAGGATTAACAATAGGCAAAGAAAGAGGTGAAATTTCTCTCTGGCCAAAGATTGGAAATTCCATAGGGTACTTACCCCAATGTGGACCACTTAGGGTAGAAGAACATAAAATCAGAACTGCAATAAAGTCGCCACGCGAATATTTGAATTATAAAAGCAAATACACATACTTGATGTGAGACTAGAAGAGCCTGAAACATAGTGAGACTAACTCACCAAAGAATATCAAATACTCTTGTGTGATATAACAGCCTTGATTGTAGGGAGAAAAATAACATGATGAAAGGTGAATACTAACATAAAAGACAGTCATGATCATGATGGAAATACAAGTCCCATAATGCCTCATAATGTGCTAATATGGCTGACATATAAATGAAGGATATAGAGGATGGACTCATGTAAAAAGTGATAAAGACCATTTCTTGGTCGAAACGGTGACGGTCGTGGTGGCAACTGTGCTTTAATGAAAGTACAACAAAGTTACAAAGTGACTTCTGGAGTGCGGTGCATTTGTTGTTTTGTAAAATATTGGGAGGTTCGGCCCGACCTCGACATCCGGCACCTGCTGTGCGAGAAAGCGCACCCATCTTGTATTATTTGGTGAATGGATATATATATATATATATATATATATATATTACCTACTGGCAATCGCCAGTAGGTAGTTATAGTTATGACCTATTATCCATAGGAAATCTGCAACATTTGGAATAACTTTGGCGCCGAATCTTTGCGAAATTTTCAAAACTGGTGGGGTGCTCCGGTCCACTCCTATCCTAAAAGTCTCGGGGTGACTCATCAAGCAGGGGCCGAGAAAAAAGGGGGTCCCAAAACGTGTTTTCCCCATGCAATTTTCCATAGGAACCTTTAATCACAGCTACAGCACAAACTGCTGAACAGAATTACACCAAATTTGGCAAAAATGTAGCCCTTGGTTCAGAGTCGTGCCTTTAGGTGAAATGGTGTAAATCCGTTCAGTAGTTCCTGAGAAAATCAAAAGTAAAATCACATATATATCTGGGCGGAGCCTAACCACACATCTCATCGTGAAATCTGATTGGCAGTCAGCACTTCATCCAAGAAGTGTTGGCAACCATCTTGGGACCAATATACATGATAGCACCTCATTAAAAAGCATTGCAGTTAATAGAAGGTTTTAAGATTTTAGTTACATTATAAATCATTTGTTGATGGTACCATACTCATTTTAGGAATTGTGGTGTGTTCTAAGGTGATTTTACCATGTGAAAAAGCCTTCTGCTGGGATATCATGAATCATGTTGGAGGGAAAACTATTTTCTCATGCTTTTCCCACAGAGGTTTGGAAGGTGATCTATAAGCTAAACTGAGAGCATATTTTCTGTAAATTCACATTATCTTTCTCAGTCATGTGAGAATGAAGTCTGACATTCTCAGTAAAACATGTACATCCAACAGGGGCAGAGTCAGTTGATTCCTTTGTGTTCTACTGCAGCTTCCCAGAGTGTTCTAAAGAACAACTAGAGCGCTAACAGTCCTACTTATGAACATTTAATTTAAAATTTAAGGAACAAAATGAGGGGGTTCATTTTGCCATAGAAAGTATGATTAGTGCTGCAGAAAGAAAAATTAGGGCACATTTTGAGTAACTTCTCAAATCCTCTTCTATTTCATAAAAAAATTCTGACATGCAGACTGAATCATGCACTTTCAATACCAGCAGCAGACGTCCCTGGTGAGCAGTAGCTTTAATACAGTGATCTAATGAGCAACTAGAGTGCTAACATTCAGAATTTATGGCAAATGTGTGACACATCTGAATGCCTTCTTGATGGAATCAAAGTAAAAAACTGAAAGTATTTCCTACTGAGGAGACTGCAGTAAATGAGGAAATTAGGAAACTTCATAACAAATAAATCTCCCAAGATGGCCACCAGAGCCAAAAGAGCCCAAATGCAGCACAAATTTCGCCCAGATGTAGCCCACATGTAGCCCAATGACAGAAGTGTGCAAAACACTTTTTATTTTTTGTGTTTTTGCAGTTTTATATAGTGCAGACTCGTCAGGTATTGGAGTGCTTTACATGAGCATTGGTTACATCACACAAGAACAATTTTGGTTGTAGACATGGGGAGATTAAGTGATTTGACCAGAATCACAGAATGTCGAGCTGAAGCGGAAACTCCAACCTGGTTCCCCAGTTGCAAAGTCTGCAGCTCTGGAAGTAACACCACATCCTCTCCCCTAAGTGGAACATTTAATCAAGTGGTCAACTGGATAAAAAAATATAAAGATAACAAATAATTTAAAAGTGCTTTGTCGCTATTTGAAAACTCAGAAAATATGTCCTCATTTTAGTTTTTTAGAGCACTAACCATTATTTGGATGCAAATAAGACCCTCTCATATATGTAATTTCTAAAGGAAATGCTCTAGGTATTACAGTTTTGATTACATCAAGATGACGTCAGGCGTTCCACACTTTTGTAATAAATATAGAATGTTAACAATCTAGTTGTTCATTTGGATACTGTTGAGAGGCAGAGGCCAGGCGCACGGACTCTGAAAATTGAAGGCAGATAGGGTGCAGAGGCAACAATTTGACCACACTGGGCAGGCAGGAAGGGCAGTGGCAGCACAACAGACTATGGAGGGCAGTGGAAAGGGGGGCAGGGGCAACAAACCAACAATACAGAACTGGCAAGAGAGGCTGTGGCAATATAATAGACCATTGTGGGCAGAAGGAAGAGGCAGTGGTAGTACAACCATACATGCCAACAGATCCGATACAGCCAGGAAACTTCCAATGTTTTAAGCTCAAATGGGCTTTATTTGATCTGTCTCCTGTCTACAATCTCCTCTTTATCAATGTAACTCAAAGGGGAAAATCAATACCCCAGTTTTCTTTCAAAATCTCCATCTTACCAAGTTCAAAATGTTCGCAAGTATGGTACATTGGATCATGGAAGGCATAAGGAATTGGGGTAGAGACATGGACTCGGATAACAGAGGACAGGAGGGACATGGAGAGGTGCACCAAACTGACCCTACAGGGCAGGCCTCAGGGTTTGCAGCAGCACAATACACCACACAGCGCATGCGGGACGGGAGTGCAGCACAGCAATCCATAGAAAGCAATAGGGAGGGGACAGAACCATGCACATCGACAACAGAGAACAGAGGGGAAAAAGGCAATGGTAGCTAGCTGACCATAATGGACAGATAGGAGAGAAAGCTGCAGCATAACAGACCATAAAGGGCAGGAGGGACGGATCAGGGGCATTACAATGGAACAGACAAGCCAGGAGGGAGGGAATAGGGGTCTGCACATGGAAACAGAGGGCTGGGGGCAAAGGGGCAGGGCAGGAGCAGCAAGATGACCATGGAGGTCAGGCAGGATGGGCACTAGAAGCAAGATACACCATGGAGAGCAACAGTGAGACTATGATGGCATACACACAGACCATGGAGGGAAGGTGGGAGGGTGTCAGGGGCAGCTAGCTGACCAAACAGGGAAGGTGGGAGGGGCCGTGGGAGGGGCCGTGGCAGCACAGAAGACCATGCATGGCAAGCAGGAGGGTTAGTGGCAGCACAATGGCTATGATGGGCAAAAAGGAGGGTGCAGGGGCATGCACAAAGGACCATGGATGATAGAAGGGAGGGTCAGGACCTGGGCACAGACAAGAGAGTTCAGGGGAAAGGGCCTCACAACAGACCAGGCAGGACAGGCAGGAGGAGCAGTTGCAGCACAACAGACCAGGGAGGGCAGAAGGGTGTGGCAGTAAAATGGACCATGGAGGACAGTAGAAAGGGGATAAGGGCATGGAATGTGGACAGGCCGGGTGGAGATGACAGGGACAGGTTACAGTCATCTGACAATGCTAGGCAGGTGGGAGGGGAGTGGCAGTTCAACAGAACACTCAGAGTAGATAGGAGTGGCAGGTCCATGGAACGTGGTGGGCAAAAAGGATGGAGCAGGGGTATGCACAAAGACATCGGAGGGCAGGGGGAAGAAGAATAGGGGCAGCAAGCTAAGCACAGAGGCTAAGCAGGAGGTCAATGATGGGGCATAGAATTGGGCAATGGAGGGCAGGAGGAGTGGACTGGTACATCATTCTAAATGGAGGGCAGTGGCAGCACATCAGACCATGCATGGCAGTAGGGAGGAGGCTAGTCCATGGATTCAGACAACAGAGGATAGGGAGGAGGTGGATGGGGCAGTAAGCTAACTGTTCAGAGAAGGCGGGTATTAGGAACTTGATTGTTTTTAAAATGTGTGTCTGTGTGAACTACTTAAAATATGAACAAGTATGCAGCATAATCTCACTTTTATTCAGGAAGAAGAGAAATGTTGTGACTGTGACTCTGGGCTCACTTGGCAGAAACACCCCCTGACCCCTCACCCCCATCGCAAAATGTAATGCCTGTGAAAAGGGTAGGTGAACACAGTGGTATATAGAATATAGTCCTGAGAGCATGATTGAAAATGAAAACTAGATATAGTGTATGGTATAAAATATGCACCAAAAAGTGTGATATAAGATGAACCGGGGCGTGAAATATAATATGCAATACATTGTGCGCAATGACAGATTCATTGTAGACCGCAAGATATTACAGGCACTAGCGCGTGCGATGCGATATGCACCTTGGAGTGTAATATGCACAGGGCAGTGTTGTGTAACCTAACTAGTCTCTAAAGTTGTAATATAAAATATGTGCTGGGGAATGTAACGTTGCATATGCACTGTGACAAAGATATGGATCCCAGATTGTAATATGTATGGCATAGCGCTGTGCATTATAGCATAGGCATCGAGGAAGGCACGTTAGACGGGGTAATATAACCTGTGAGATGGCAAGTGTGGCATGACATATTCACGGGGTGGTGTTACAGTGCACATGTGCTAGAGAGTGTCATAGCATACGCACTAGCTGGTGGAATGCAACACAGAGGTGTGTGGCACTCGGAGGGCACTGGTGGGTGTAACACAGCATTGGGTTCAGCCAGGAGCGCGCTGTGACTCTCAAGTGAGGTTCGTCTCCTTTCCAGAGAGTAAAATAAAAAGTATTACACATCTGGCGGTGGATGTGTGTTTTATTAACCCTGAGGGGGGTTTCTTGCATAGTTTTGGTCGAATTTTTAGTCGAATCCCCTTTGAATGGCTTGGTGTGCGTGTGTATTAAATGTGCCCGTCAATAGCTACTCATGTTTGTATAAATAAACAACAAGGGTGTCTACTTGGAGAGTACCCACCAGCGGGGGCACCGGGATTAGGCACGGTAGAGTGTCAGACACGTCAGAGCTTCACTAGCGATGTAAATACATTCCACGTGGATTCATTGTATGCATAGTCGCCTTATAATGAATATCACGCAAATCGTCATGGTGATAGGTACGTACGGTTTGTCCAGTATGTCGTAGGTGTTTCTATAAATATTTTTTTTTTTAAATAATAATAAAAAACAAAGGCCCACCCGAGGGATGGGGTCCCCGGGGCCATAAGTGGCCTGAGGAGGGGGGCAACGCAGCCCCTCTCCTAAAGAATTTTAAAAAAAAAAGCCCATGCCCCGGAGGTTGAAGTCCCCGGGGCCGATTAAGGCCTTGAAGGGGGGCCACGCGGCCCCCTTCCAATTTTTTTTTTCTAAAAAAAAATTAGGGGGCCGACCCTGGTGGATGGGGTCCCCAGGGCCAATAAATTAGAAAAAGAAGGGGGTCACACAGCCCCCCTTCTTAAAAAATAAAATAAATAAAAGACCGGCATCGCGCCAGAGTCCACGCCCCCTCCTTGCAGCACTCTGCAAATGCGCCCCCTGGCGAGTTGTAAGTTGGGGAATTAATTCCCCTTCAATACTGAGGGTCCCTAAGGGCCAACTAGCTCAACAGGTATCTCCAGTATGCGCCAGGGAGCTGCGTTGCAGACAGGTGTTCTGAGGCCACGCCCCTTTTTACACCTCTCTGCAACGCAGCTCTGTGGTGCTTACTGGAGGTACCTAGTGGGGTAGTTTGACCCTAGGGACCCTTAGGATTCAAGGGGACTCTCAACTTAGACCGGCCACAGGGCACGTTTATACAGTGGTGAAGGGAGGGGATGGGGCCTGATGTGACATGTGCAAACAAGCCCTGTGGCGCATTTTAAGTTGGGGAAATAATTCCCCTTCAATCCTGAGGGACCCTGGGGGCCAACTAGCCCACCAGGTGCTTCCAGTAAGCACCACTCCGCTGCGTTGCAGAGAGGTGGTCTAGGCCGTGCCCCTTTTTACATCTCTCTGCAACGCAGCTCTGTGGCACTTACTGGAGGTACCTAGTGGTCTAGTTGGACCCTAGGGACCCTCAGGATTCAAGTGGATTTAATCTCCAAACTTAAAACGGCCACAGGGCGTGTTTACACAGTGGGGAAGGGAGGGGACGGGGCCTGAGGTGACGTGTGCAAACACGCCCTGTGGTGCATTTTAAGAGGTAGTTTTAATCCCCCTGCCCTATTATATACTAGGGGCTTAAAGAGGAGATCATGCTAATCACAGGGGGACCCCAATGCATAGTGTTCCCTAGTGTATGTAGGTGTTTTCACTGTATTCTAAGTGTCTTTTAACATAGCACTGGCTCTAGGACTGGTTAGTCAGACTCAGTTACCACCAGTATCCGTCTGAAAAAGTTGAGGGTACAGGATGATTTTGCAACAAGGCTTCTTTCTGTTCTTCTGTTTGTTCTTTCTGCACGTTATCCTTCTTCCTGCACTTTTCTTCGTCTTTGAGGACTTCTGTTGCTTCTTTCTGCATTTCTTTTTTTTCTTTCTGTGCGTTTTTTCTTCTTTCTTCAAATGTCCTATCTCTGTAGGCATAGTTAGAAATTAGCATTTAAAAAACCTTTGAAATTCACTGAAAAAAACCATAGGTTTCAGGCACGTTATAGTTAGGAATTAGCATTTAAAAAACCGTAGAAATTCATGGGAAAAACCATAGGTTTCAGGGGCGTTATAGTTAGCTGGACTTTTCACTCGTACAAAACCATTGAAATTCCCCCGTTATAGTTAGTTCAGCTAACTATAACTCGCGTGCCTGCAATGCACGGCTGATGACGTCACATATGACATCACTCATGACATGGTCAGTGACATTACTCATGACATCACTGTTGACATCTCAAATGACCTCACTGATGACATCAGTGATGGCATCATCCTTGTGATAGAGTGGCAGAACTCCTCTCACACTAATATAACCTTTGATACACACATTCAAAAATAGAAACTAAAATTTTCAAAACAATGGACATACCAATACCAGTTACAACAACCTATTTAGTAAATATAAGATCCACATACACACACATCCACTCATTCACCAACAGTCCTAAACAGTCACTCATACATGTACTCACTCATCATATGTACTCATACACCTATACATCCTGTTACACAACGCCACTCATCCATAGAGTTACTCACACACAGTCACTCATGCTAATAAAGAATCAAACATCCATTTACTTGCATATACAGTTATATACACACCACCACACTTACTTCTACAGAAACTTACACATACTTAGTCTTTTAAACAATCACTTACAGAAACACATACTTCTTCATACAGGAACTCTTCCAATCTCTCACTCTCACATATACTCACTTATATAGACCAATAGTCATATATACTAGTTTAAAACATATGTAGTTACTCATAAAGACACTATTGAGACAGTCATTCACTCACTAACACACCCATACACACACTCATCCACCCATACAGTCCTGCACACATGCTGTCTTCTACACATACAAACAGTGAGTCACTCATTCATGCATCTATGCACTACATAATACCCCCACCGAACCATACAGACACTCAGACACTCATACTGATACTCAAAAAAACAACAAATAACCTATATAGACACTCATGTAGCTACTCACCAACCCATGCAGCCACTTATACACAAAGTGAGAGACTGATACAGATATTTACATATTTAAACATTACTCACTAAGCCATGTATTTACTAAGATACACTTAATCAGACAGTTATACAATCAATTTTTTTTTTTAAATCATCCATTTAGACACTTATATACCCATTTATTCTTCCATCGACCTTGAGATATACATATATAAAACATATTTAATTTTCAGAAAAACACACATTCACTGGATGATGTCATCAGTGATGTCATCAGTGATGTCATTGGAGATGTCATCAGTGATGTCATGAGTGATGCCACTGACCATGTCATGAGTGATCTAATATCTGACGTCATCAGCAGTGCATTGCGGGGGCGCGAGTTATAGTTAGCTGAACTAACTATAACAGGGGAATTTCAATGGTTTTGTACGAGTGAAAAGTCCAGCTAACTATAACGCCCCTGAAACCTATGGTTTTTTCAGTGACTATATATATATATATATATTCACTGAAAAAACCATAAGTTTCACACGTTATGAAAGTGCCACATAAAGCGTGTTTTCGTCCTTTTTATTGCAAGACTTGCAGCGCAAACAACATCATGGTCACAGCTGAAATACGCCAATTCCACCACACGCGTTCCGGGCGTTCATCCGCCCTTGCTCAAAGGCATGGCATTTAGGGAAAACAGGCAGCAAACTTAACATCGCACTTGCAATGATTATATAGTCCCGCCCAGTGGGTGCATACATACAGTGCATTTTGGTCTTTAGAGTTTATTCAATCCAAAGTGGATACCGCCATCATTCCTCCTCAATATATTGTTTAAACCACAGTGGGTTGCTGTCAACTTACGAGGTTGGCGCCCTGCTTGTTTCATGTCAATGCAATTGGGCACACGCTTTTCCAAATGCGCTCCATATTTGCTGGCGCTTGGACCCGCTGATTCAGCAGTGGGGCTCTTTCACTAACTATAACAGGGGAATTTCATTGGTTTTTTACGAGTGAAATATCCACCTAACTATAACATGTGTGAAACCTATGGTTTTTTAAGTGAATATATATATATATATATTACCTACTGGCGGTCGCCAGTAGGTAGTTATAGTTAGGACCACGTTTCCATAGGAAATCCGCAACATTCTATTTTGAATAACTTTGGCGCCGGTCGACGAATCCTCGCAAATTTTTCAAAATAGGTGGGGCGCTACGCTCCGCTCCTACCCTGAAAGTCTCGGGGGGATTCGTCAAGCGGGGGCTGAGATAAAAGGGGGTCCCAAAACGCGTTTTTCCCATGCATTTTTCCATAGGACCTTTAGACACAGCTACAGCCCGAACGGCTGAACAGAATTACTAGAAATTTGGCAGAGAGGTAGTCCTCAGGTCAAGGAAGTGCCTTTTGTAGGTTTGGTGTAAATCTGTTCAGTAGATTCTGAGAAAATAGCCTTTAAATCAATATATATATCTGAGCCAGCTTACGGTGCGCTTACGGTACGCTTACCGTACGCGTACGGTGGCGTGCGCGAGCGCGATTCTGATTGGCTCTTAGATCTTAGTAAACATTCGAATCGGCCGAAACCAGGAAGCGGCGGCCGCCATTTTCTCTCTCGCACTGAGAGTGTGGATTAAAATACAAAGCACAAAAACATGTAAAGGGGCTGTTTGGACAGCTCCAAAACACCTAGCCATGGTGAGGGAGTCCCCAAAGATCCCCCAATGCCAAAAACGGAATTTTTATTTTTTCGCTAATTTCGCCGATTACGCTTACCGTACGCGTACGGTAAAAAAATATATTAAAAAAAAAATTATCCACACTCTCCCCAGTGTAAAAAATTTAAATATTACCTTTCAAAACGAAGTGCATCATATGTCCTCCATGTGCGCACGGTGCGCGAAGCGCATCGTGCGTCAGTAGATTCTGAGAAAATAGCCTTTAAATCAATATATATATCTGAGCCCGCTTACGGTACGCTTACCGTACGCTTACGGTAAGCGTACGGTGGCGTGCGCGAGCGCGATTCTGATTGGCTCTTAGATCTTAGTAAACATTCGAATCGGCCGAAACCAGGAAGCGGCGGCCGCCATTTTGTGTATTTCACTCTGAAAAAAAAGAGTGAAAACAAGGAAAGGGGGCAATGAGGAGAGTTACAGACCCCCTTACATTTGTGAGGGGGTCAAAGAAGGACTGTAAAGTACAAAGAAAACATTTATTGATTTTAAAAAAAATCACGGGGTACGCGTATGGTAAGCTTACGGTAAGCGTACGGTAGAAAAAAAAAAAAAAAAAAAATGAAAGTGTTTAGATATTAGGGGGCTCTAAAAAGAGCCGTTGTGTTTATGAAATGATTTTTTAGTGGTACCTACAAGTAAGTACCGATGCAGAGTCTAAGGTTCAAGAGGAAGACTCTGTTCCCTTCATCATTGAAGTGCACACCATCTCCTCTATAAATGTCTTGCATGTCATAACGCAAGTTGTTGTGGTAAATGGCACCCATACCATAGTCACGGAGGAAAGCAGAAACAGATTTGTTGACGTGCTTTCTTGCTTTGTCATCGCACCGCGTGCCCACCGTGCGTGCACGGCACTAACTGCGTAAAGTGGGCGCGCGGTGCGCGAAGCGCACCGCGTGCTCACTGTGCGCGCACGGTGCGCGAAGCGCACCGTGCTCGCACGGAACGAACTGCGTTAAGTGGGCGCGCACGCCACGAATGGCGTAAAGTAACTTAGCATTAAAAAAAAAGTACAAATTCACTGAAAAAACCATAGGTTTCACACACGTTATAGTTAGGAATTAGCATTTAAAAAACCTTGCAAATTCACTGAAAAAACCATAGGTTTCACACATGTTATAGTTAGCGGAAATTTTACTGATAAAAAACCAATGAAATTCCCCCGTTATAGTTAGTGCAGGCAACTATAACTCACGCGACCGCAATCTTCTGCTGATGACATATGTGTCTTTATGAAAAAAAAATATTTGTAATATATGTATAGCTAAAAATGTATGGAAGAAGACATGGGCAAATAAGTGTCTAAATACAGTATTAGCATCAGCAGAGGATTGCGGTCGCGTGAGTTATAGTTGCCTGCACTAACTATAACGGGGGAATTTCATTGGTTTTTTATCAGTAAAATTTCCGCTAACTATAACATGTGTGAAACCTATGGTTTTTTCAGTGAATATATATATATATATATATATATATATATATGAAGTCTAATTACTCAGTTTAGAATTTAAGCCTTGGCTGAGTCAGGAGTTTATTAATGAAGCAGAAAAAGAACTAATATAAGCAATGTCAAAATCAACATGCACTGAAGACTTAAATGGTGTACGTATGTATTTAGATATTCTGTATTATGCTGCAAGACTGCTTGCAGTTACTTCAAGGACATTAGGGTCGCACATATGTGTCCATCAGGTGAAGAAGTGTTAAAGTGCAATTGACCAGGAGGACATTGTCTGACGTCTCCATGGCAGTACCTTAAGTGGTCATTATTTGGCAAGTGCTGAAGAGCTTGGTTTTCAGTAATTTTTTGAAGTGCATGTAGTTTGATTCAGCTCTAAGATTCTTAGGTAATGATTGAAAGTTTTTCATAGTTTAGAACCCCCGACCCTATCAATCTCTTCTGCACTTTCGAAGTGCATGGGCTCATGAAATCAGGGGACCTCGAAAGGAGGATTCTGGTATATTTGTAGCGTGGTGCAATTTGTACACCTTATGGACTGTGTAGATGACTTGAACTTAATACTTGTTTCCACAAGAAGCCAGTGGAATGCTTTTAGAGCTGGTTTGGTTTAGCTTGTTTGCGATGGTGCAGGCACAGTCTGCCTTGCTGGATTAGCAGTCTTTGAAGCTGGTTAATGAGGCACTCCAGGAATCCAGGGTAGACAATATCGCAGTACTTGAGGTTTTTCAAGATCAGCGCTCTCAGACCATAGTTGGTGTGGAGGAGCGGGAGTATTTTTCTGAGGATGTACAGCTGCACGTTAGCCCTTTTAGCAACAGCACTAACATGCGCTGTGAATTTGGTGAGGGTGATGGGGGAGGTCTAGTGATCTCTAAAGTTAAAGTCTATTGGTATTCTAATTGGATTAATTACTTTGAAAATAATGAAAAGGGAGGTAAACACCTGGCTAAATTATCAGAGCTGCCTGGACTGTTGAACATTATCAAATGAATCTAAGATCCAGATTGTTTACACCGTACTGCAGATTGAACTGCATTTCAAATATTCTCATCTTGAACCATTGCAGTCTTTAATTGACCAACCCCCACCTATTCCTGTAGAGTTTGTTCACTCCTGAACTGAAAAAGAGTGTGTAAGACTGATGGTAAAGACCTGTCCACTTTAATAACTACTGAGTAAATTGTTAAGCCAACAGACCCTGGCAGATTACATGGGGAGCTGAATAAGTCAGGCATCCCCAGCCTTTTCTATTGTGAAAGCTACTGCCGGTCTATGAAAATAGTCCTTAGCTACGAATGTCTTTGAACATTGTTGCAGTAATGACCACATGATATACAATCACAATATTGTCCACACCTTGTATGATTACTGATATTGATATTGACCACCCAGATATATGTCACAATATGGAGTGATGAAATATAGTCTTGCCAAAATATCATATCCAAAATATTGACCAATACAATATTCTAAAGTTATATATGTTTATGGATAGTATTGATTTACTATTGAAACATCATATCTATCTATCTATCTATCTATCTATCTATCTATCTATCTATCTATCTATCTATCTATCTATCTATCTATCTATCTATCTATCTATCTATCTATCTATCTATCTATCTATCTATCTATCTATCTATCTATCTATCTATCTATCTATCTATCTATCTATCTATCTATCTATCTATCTATCTATCTATTTGCCTTAAAAATCAGTATTTATGCATGGTACCCAAATGTCAGCTTGTAATTCCACTAGTACAAATGCACCAGATTGACAAATTCTGCCCTACCTTCTCAGGTATTACCAGCACATGCCAGGGATGTCTACCATCTGCCCTCAGCTGTTTACATTAAATTGGATGCCCATAATCATGTTAGGACCTCAGTTGTGTCAGTCTTAAACATTACTATTCAAAGGATGGTCATGGTTATGTGTCAGATGGCCACAATTTGGCTAGTGGTGTTGGCAAGGATAGCGGCCATTATGCTAAGATTAGTCTAAGGATACTCCACTTATGGCAAGATTTACCATTACTATTCGATGCAAAAGGTAAGACAGGACTAGTCATAATTTTGCCAGAGATGAACCACTTATACTGGGGCCACAGATCTACATACAATTTACGCAACGCAGCACATCAAGTAAAATTGCTGCACTGTGTTGTGTTGATGGGAAAGAGCAGAACAGTGCCAGATCTACTAAGATGAAGCGCTGTTCAGTTCTCTTCCAGCACTTGCACAGTTTTGGCTTCTAGGCGCTACCATAGACACCCTTGCGTCATAGTGCAAGGAAGGGAGTCAGCTTTGTGTTAAGTGTAGTTTTTAGACTAGAAGGCATCCCTTCCAGTACAAAAACTATGCTTTATGGTGTTTCCATCACTGTGTGTGTGCTGTAGACTGTAGTACACATGCAAAGAGGAAATAACGAGAAGAAATTAAAACATTTCGCCCTGTTGCACTTGTCTAAAGGAGATAAAGGATTTTGGTGCAAATCCTTGTCTACAATTCTTTTTTTTAAAAAAATTTTAATTTTTTTTTTTTATTTTATCCCGTGGTGGTGGGAAAGAGATTGGCAATGAGCAAAAATCATACAGACATAGAAAAAAAAATAAAAAAAATTACAGAACCACGAAAAACATTATTAATTAAAAACTTAAACAATAAACAAATAGAAATATATGGATGAACAGCAATACATTAACCAAAATACATTATTAGTTAGTCAACCACTCTTCAAAAGGCGCCCAATTCTTAGAGGCAATTAAATGTCGTCTCTTCCCTCTGAGCTTTTGTACAGAAGTCTCTAATTTGAACCATGCTAGCATCCTAGCTTGCCAGTGAGGAAAGGTAGGCGGTTCAGGATTTATCCAGAGGGATGTAATACAAAGTCTCAATATTGCCATTGTGATAAACAAAAAAGCCTGCATGTATCTTGATCTTTCAGGGGCCATAGAATATTGATAACCTGTAATTACCATTTCTGCAGAAATTTTAATCGGAGATTGGGTAATCTGCGTGAGAAAAATTTCAATTTGATTAATAAAGAGTGACAACTCAGGGCAATCATTAAACATATGAAGAGAATCTGCAGATGGAAATTTGCATCTTGCACACAATGAACTTTTATCCCCGCTGACCACTCCCCATCTAGCCAGTTTTGCAGGTGGAGATTGAACATGGCCATATAACTTTGGGTACGAAGAGTACCAGATACCAGAACGGACCTAGCTATCTTCAATGGAAATTTTAAGTCAACACAGGGTACCCCGAATTTTATCGCCCATTTGACATTATGATCGGGCAGGTCATCGGGAAGTTTAGACAGAAAAGATTGATACAAAATCCCAATTTTTGCCTTCCTTCTTACTAATTCCACAATTTCAATTTTATCAAACAAAGTTGGGTTCAGCAAAAGTTTTTTATCAAGAAAACTTCTAAATTGTAGATATTTAAAAAAATGATTAGATTCTAATCGAAACTTGTCCTTTAGAGACACAAAGGAAGACATCAGACCAAAATCAGCAAGATCTCCAATATCCCGTAGACATTGAGAAGCCCAAATAGAGGCTACCCCTTCTTGAAATATTACTGGGAGTAATCCGGAGGCGTTTAATGACGTGTAATAATTAAGCTTAGGAATGTGAAAATGACGCCGTATTTTTTGCCAGATCGCAAACAATGCCCTCGCCACCTTAAATCCAGTTTTTTTTAAATAGCTTGGTTCAAGAATGCGTGTTAATATTCCTTTTGTGGCATCTCCTAATGCAATTGAATATATAGATGGTGCTAAATGCGGAGGAATCTCAGCAGTCTCTCCTAGTATCGGAAGAGCAAAATGTTGGATCATAGCTGCCCAATAGTAATATGTTAAATTCGGGACTGACCACCCCCCCGCGATCCTGCGGGAGACAGGTCCATTTGGCGGCCCTTCTTGGCTTACGATACGCCCAAAGAAACCTTTGACAGATCCTTTCAGCTCTTACTAGAGTGGAGTTAGAGATTAAAAGTGGAATAGATCTAAATAAATATAAAAATTTAGGAAGAACAAGCATTTTGAGGATATTACAGCATCCGAATAATGAAAGATGGAGATGATCCAATCTTTCTAACCTGTTGTGGAGCAAATTAGTGACAGAGGAGTAATTTAAATCCGAAATCAGATCCTACAATTCTTTGTACATAGGAATTTACATCAAAACCCATGAGTGGTTGCATAGGTGTGCCTATGCACCACCCATGGAATGCCTTCTTGATATAAGGCAGCAGATTGAGCAGCTTTATGCTACTTTGGGATACAATAGAAAGCAAATCGCTATTTGCATCGCATTCAAAGGGCCATATTTATGACCCATAAATCGCTATTTGCATTCAAAGGGCCATATTTATAACCCGGCATGCCTTTACGTGGCTTTGAGTGGCTCCAAAAATCTGGAGTAATGAAATATAGTCCAAATTGCTGCGTGGCCTTATATAGCACCGGGAAAGAGTTTCGTGGGCATTGCGTGGATGTGGTTTTTGATGCATTTCCAGATTTACAAGAACCTGGAAATGCACCAAAAAAGAAGATATTTTTATTTCTCCTCGTTACTTCCCATTTTTTGTGTGCTGAATTCTCCAGCATACATAGAAAGAGGAAAATGCCTCCCAAGATTGTTTTTGTGCAGGAAGGTGTCCCTTTATGCACTAAATCAAGCCTGCATGCAATATATAAATATATTCACTGTAAAATACAAAACGGTTACAGGGATGTTATAGTTAAGCTCACATTTCACTCACACAAAACCAGAGACATTCAGAAGTTATAGTTAGCTGAGCTAACTATAACTTACGCCCCGCAATGCACTGATATGACTTCACATATTACTTCACTCATGACATGGTCAGTGACATCATTGGTGACGTCACTGATGAGATCATCCAGTAATTGTGAGTGTTTTTTTTAAGTTGCTGATTGTTAAACATATATACTAAGGTAAGTGGCTGTGGGAGTGCCTGTATGGGTGAGTGAGTGGGTGTGTAACTGATGTATTGAAGAGTGAGTGGTTATGTGAGAGTGTGTGTGAGATATTGTAAGGGTGAGCAAGTGTGTGTGTCAGTGGGTGTATGAGTAAGTGAGTGGCTGTGTGAATATCTGTATGGGTGAGTAAGTGGATGTGTAAGTGGCTGTAATAGTGAATGAAAGGGTGAATGAGTGAGTGTGCTGGTGTGTCAGTGGCTGTAAATTGTGAATGAGAGGGTACATGAGTGGCGGCCGGGACCAAGGGTCCGGAACCCTACCCCTAACGTGAGGGAGCTTAGATATTCAGGCCCTCAGCTACTCGCCCTACAAGGGGAACTTCACGAAAATTGCATCCACAGCATAAATCTGTCACAAGGACATAGATCCTGCCCAAGCTGCCCCTTTATAGCTGAACACCCTCAGTGGGGCTCAGTCAAAGCGCAGCATACTACGGAGCTTAAAATGCTCCTTTTGAACTGCAGGTCTTTGACAAAGCCCATGATGGAAATCAATTTATTACTCAGTGAGGAACAGCCAGAGGCACTATTCCTGACTGAAACTTGGCTACATAAAGATGCAAACCCAGATGTGGTGCAGGCACTACAACCGGGCTATTTCATCCTTAGGAGGGACAGGATAGGTAGGAAGGGGGAGGGATTGTGATTATTTTGAAAAAAAGTATCAATGGGAGGATAAACCCTCATGTTTTGCAGGATTGCGAAAGCCTTGGCTTTACCCTCTCCTTTTCCCCAACCTGCACACTCTCAGGAATTTTGATATATTGTTCCCCAGGCCCTTGTGGGATGTTTATTGAATCCCTCACGGATACTGCAGCAAACATGTCTTGCTCAGCATCGAACTTCATGATCCTCGGAAATCTCAACCTCCATTTTGGGGACCACATAAAAGCGGAGGGGCTGAATGTTACCCAAAATCTACAGGCCCTTCAGCTACTTCAAAAGGTTACTTGCCCCACACATGAGAAAGGCCATATTTTAGATCCAGTATTATCCAACCTTGAAGATTTGGTAACTGACTGTCCAACCCCCATTCCTTGGTCAAACCGCTTTATAATCCCAATTACCTGGATATCCTCATCCCGTATAATACACCACCAAACCACAAAAAAATGGGAACTTACATGGCCCAAACTTGACCATGAACTCTGGGCAGATTTACTAGTTAATACCAGCCCAACAGGGAACATGGACACCCAGACTGCCTCAGAACTTTAACGTTTGGATAACGTCCTCCTTTGATACCATCATCCAGCATAAATGGAGAACAAACAAACTAAAAGAAAACCGATCTCCTTGGTTTACCCATAAAATTAGAGAAATTAAACAAAAATGTAAAAGTCTCGAGCGGGCCTGGAGGAAAGACTACAGTACAGATAAGAAAAAGACATATAAAGAAACTATTAAACTATATCAAGCTGAGATTAAAAGAGCTCAAGCACATTATTATGAGGAGAAAATTAAGGGGTCCACGAATGCTCCTAAGGAAATTGCTAGTATAGTCAAAAAACGTATTAGTCCCCCAGCCTGATACTTCATCTGATTCCTCACCACAAAGATGTACAGAACTGGTAGACTTCTTCAACCATAAGATTCTGAAAATATATAATGCCTTCTCTCCGGCCACTATATCTGAGAACCCGTTCTCAGCTCAAGTGATGGCAGAGAAGTATTCGGCAGTTCTAGAAGAGTTTCCCTTGCTAGATCTCTCTACGCTTTCCCAACTGTGGAACTCAATTAAATCAGGCTCCCCCTGTGACCCAGCGCCAGTACACATGTTGCACAAAGTAAAAGGTGCCATTTTTCCACCTCTTTTAGATGTTCTCAATGCCTCCATCCTTACCTCTTGAGTGCCCAAAACATGGAAACATGCGATGGTCAAAGGACTTCTTAAAAAATCTAACTTAAATCAAGAGGTATGGAGCAATTACCATCCAATCACTCTTCTACCTATGACTAGCAACATTTTGGAAAAACATATCAATAAAACTCTTACTGACTTCTTAGAATCTCACGCAATTCTGCACACCTCACAGACTGGTTTTCGTCCCAACCATGGGACGGAAACCGCACTGCTCGCAGTTGGAAGAGGCACGTCAACTGCTGGATCAGGGTGGCATGGTAGCAATCATCCTGCTAGACTTAAGTGCCGTATTTGACACTGTAAATCATAAAACTTTAATAGACTGACTCAAAGCGGCAGGAGTGGCAGGGAAAGCCCTCTCCTGGTTCCAATCCTTCCTTCCAGAGAGAGCCTTCCAGGTGTTCGACAGCACTCATTCCTCAAAATCTATCCCACTGTTGTGTGGCGTCCCGCAGGGCTCCTCATTAAGCCCCACCCTGTTTAATGTGTATCTTAAACCTCTGGCAAACCTGGTCCTTCCCTTTGAAGTGCAGATCGTGACGTATGCAGATGACACACAGCTCGTACTGTCCCTTAACCACCCTAAAAAGCATGAGATTGACCTAGAAGCCTGTTTGAGCGCAGTAGCCACTTGGATGAACCACTCTTTCCTCAAACTGAATGGGGAAAAACTGAGCTAATGATTCTAGGGAACCATAACAACAGCTCCCCCGAATTGAAATGGCCCAGCAACCTAGGTGGCCCACCCATTACTAAAGAGAGAACCAAAAGCCTAGGAATATGACTGGACAAATACCTAAATCTTTGAACATCAAGCAGTACAGGTTGCAGCCACTTGTCTAAGACAACTACGGAAAATTCTGCCGCTGCTTCCAGACTCAGCCTGCAGAACACTAGTCCAAGCCCTGGTATTGCCGCGACTGGATTACTGCAACTCCTTATATTTGGGTACCCCTAAGGCTACCACGAGGAGATTGCAGGTGGTTCAGAACTGTGCAGCCAGACTTCTCCACAATGTCCCCAGGAAACAATCGGGCAAGCCAGCACTTAGGGCTTTGCACTAGTTACCGATCTTAGAACAAATAAAGTTCAAGTCACTCTGCATAGCGCACAAAACTGTGGGGTACCGGTCCTAAAATCCTACAAAACCAGCTGTCCTTCTACTTACCATCTCGAAACTTGAGTTCCTCCAATCTCTATCAAGCCAGGGTCTCCAAGATCAAGAGATCAAGAGTGGGCGACCGCCTGTTCTCAGTCAATGCCTCTGTTCTCTGGAACACGCTACCAACCCAGCTCCGCTCTTTGAACAACCACCTCAAATTCAGGAGGAAGCTAAAAACTTGGCTCTTCATGAACTTGCAGTAAGTCTCCTGTTTTCTGTTGATGGTTGGCGCAGAGAGCTGGGATGCCTACAGGTAGCCATGCGCTATATTAAGAACGCATTAATAATAACAATAATAATAATAATAATAATAATAATGGGTGACTGAGCAGGTACATAGGTGTTTGTATAGGTGAGTGACAGGGTACATGAGTCGCTGTCAGGGCGTATGAAATGGTGTGTAGGTGGGTGTATGGGTAAGTGGGTATGTGAATGGCTGTATGGGTAAGGCAATGGATGTGTGAGTAGCTCTTTGGGTGAGTAAGTGAGTATGAGAGAGGTTGTATGGTAGAGTATGTGCTTGTCTTAGTGACTGTATAGGTGAGTGAGTACATGTGTCAGTATATTTATGAGTACGTGAGTGGGTGTTTGAATAACTGTATGGGTGAGTGACTGTATGAGTCAGTGAATAGGTGTCTGAGTGGCTGTATGGGTGACTGATTTAGTGTGTGTGGTTGTATGAATGTATGAGTGCATATGTAAGTGTCTGTATATCTTTATGACTGGAAAGAAAAGCAAGGATGCAACCACCTCTATCAAGGATTACAGATCACTTTTCAAATTGAAATGCAGACAAAACACACTTGCTTTGCCTTGGACATGCCCTCGAAGTTAGGGTGATGAGTACTTTACAGAAGTGGATCTTTGACTCAACACCTGCTTTGTTTATATCTGTAAATGCTTCAAGTTGAGGTTTACTTTCTGTCAAATGAAAATTGTGCCAGAAAGAATTCTGCAATGTGTATTTATCCAAGAAGAGGCCAGCATTTTGTGCAACATCTCTACACAACTAGAGTACTTTCTACTGGCTAATTAGAAAGTGTTACCTTATTGGATAATCGTATAGTGCGTCTCCTACGCTACAGCTGGGTAAAGGACACAGATGAAATGTTTCCAGTGACCTTGTGTGTCTGTAACTTTGCCAATGTGATTGTTCCTCGAGCATCTTCACCAGATAACTTTGGAAAGTGGAACTGCAGAGGAAACACACTTGGATGAGTAGTACTTTGCAAAACGAATTGCTTCTTTGTTTGGTGGAGATGCGATCGTATTCCTAAGCATTTGGAACTAATCTCCAAAATGGCGGGCAACGCGCTAGGGGTTCTTTTAGTAAGTTGTCCATCATCCTAGGAAAAGGGTGGAAAGACGTTGCATACTGGTAATGTATATTTCAGGCGGGGCCAAATAGGCGGGGCTTGTAGGCAAGTTTATTTCCAGTTTGTAAGAGTTTAGAACACAATCTCTGGTCTCAGCAGCAGATGACAAGAAAGAATCCCCTTGTCACATACACTATATGAGATTTTGAGCTCAAGAAGAGTAAAGATACAAACACCTCCATCAAGAATTGCCGATAACTTTTCACAGTGGAAATGCTGAGAAAGCACACTTGCTTTGCCTTGGCCATGCCCACAAAGTTAGGATGATTAGTACTTTACACAAGTGGGGCTTCAACTCGGTGCCTTCTCTGTGCTAGTATACGGAGGGGGGCTGCATACCCCCCTCCTTGGGCCAAATATGGCCTGAGGGACCACGTCCCCTGGGGCCCAGCCTTCAGACTATGGGGAGGGGGCCGCTCATCACCTCTCCCCAGGCCATTTTTGGCCCTGGGGACCCAATCCACCCGGGCTCGGGCATAATTAAATGGGGAGTGGGGACACGTGTCCTCCCTCCCTGGGCTAATTTTGGCTTTGGGGACCCCTGCTCCCAGGGCCTGGTCATGGCACCTGGGCGCCCCTATGGCCTCCGGTGTGCAATATGACCGCGGGGAAGCATCAAGGCCTCTGTGGTCCCAGCCGATTCCCTGCCTCCTACGGGAGCCGGCATTACTCTGACAGATAAGGGGCTGCTGAAAGGCAGGTCCCTATGTTTCAGAGCAGATGTTTTCATCTGTTTCCCTGCATGCATAATCACGTGCAAGCAAACAGATGAAAACTCCTCTTTCTGCAAGCTGGAGCTGTTTGACAGCTCCGGCTTGCAGAAGCAGAAGCAGATTTTCTGCCCTCGCACAGAGCTCGTCTGGGTCTGGAGCCTTCCTCAGGGCTTATTTCTATGTTCCTACTTACTTATGCATGCACCTCATGCAAAATTTGAGACCTAAAGCTCTCACCTGTCTCGGTCTTCTTTTTCTACGAGTTTCCTATGAGACAAAAGCAAAAAGGGGGGGGGGGTGTTTGATAAAGGGAGAAAAAAGAGGTTTTTAGGGTCAATCAATCAATCAAGAAATTTGTATAGCGCGCTACTCACCCGGAGGGTCTCAAGGCGCTTTTGGGGGGGGGGGAGGGGGGGGTCCGCTACTGCTCGAACAGCCAGGTCTTGAGTTGCTTCCTGAAGGAGAGGTGGTCTTGGGTAAGACGGAGGTGGATGGGGAGGGAGTTCCAGGTCTTGACTGCCAGGTAGGAGATGGATCTTCCTCCCATGGTGGCTCTTCGGATGCGTGGAACGGCGGCGAGGGCGTGGCTGGTCGATCGAAGTTGGCGGGTGGGAGTGTAGAAGGTCAGGCGGTTGTTGAGGTACCTGGGGCCTAGGTCGTGGAGGGCTTTGTGTGCATGGGTGAGGAGGCGGAACGTGATTCTTTTGCTGACGGGGAGCCAGTGCAGGTCTTTCAGGTGTCCGGAGATGTGGCTGTGGCGGGGGATGTCCAGGATGAGTTGTGTAGAGGCGTTCTGGATGCGTTGGAGTCTTTTCTGCAGTTTGGCTGTGGTTCCGGTGTAGAGGGTGTTTCCGTAGTCCAGTCGGCTGGTGACAAGTGCCTGGGTGACCGTCTTCCTGGTTTCAGTGGGGATCCAACGGAAGATCTTTCGGAGCATGCGAAGGATGTTGAAACATGAAGACGAGACGGCGTTGACTTGTCTGGTCATCGACAGGGAGGAGTCCAGGATGAAGCCTATGTTGCGTGCGTGGTCCGTTGGTTTGGGTGCGCTGCCTAGAGCCGGGGGCCACCAGGAGTTGTCCCAGGCAGATGGCGATGGTCCGAGGATGAGGACTTCCGTCTTGTCTGAGTTCAGTTTCAAACGGCTGTTCTTCATCCACTTGGCTACTTCTTTCATCCCTTCGTGCAGGTTGGTTCTGGCGGTGGCGGGGTCGTTGGTGAGGGAGAGGATCAGCTGGGTGTTATCGGCATAGGAGATGATGTTGAGGTTGTGTTGGCGTGCGATGGCTGCGAGGGTAGGGCTGACTGATGATCCTTGTGGTATGCCGCAGATGACTTCGGTGGCCTCTGATCTGAACGGGGGAGGCGGACTCTCTGGGTCCTTCCGGCGAGGAACGAAATGATCCACTCCAGTGCCTTCTCCTGGATTCCGACGTTGCTGAGGCGTTGTACTAGGGTGCGGTGGCAGACAGTATCGAACGCTGCGGAGAGGTCCAGGAGGATGAGGGCCGCTGTTTCCCCGTTGTCGAGCAGGGTTCGGATGTCGTCGGTGGCTGCGATGAGGGCGGTCTCGGTGCTGTGATTGGCTCGGAATCCGGACTGTGAGTGGTCGAGGGATCCGTTCGTCTCTAGGAAGGTGGCCAGCTGTCTGTTGATGGTCTTCCCGATGACTTTGGCAGGAAACGGAAGGAGCGAGATGGGGCGGTAGTTCTTGAGGTCGGTGGGGTCTGCTGATGGTTTCTTCAGGAGGGCGCTGAGTTCGGCGTGTTTCCAGCTCTCCGGGAAGGTGGCGGTGTTGAAGGAGCAGTTGATGATGTCCCTGAGTTGAGGCGCGATGACGAAGGCGGCCTTGTTGAAGACGTGGTGGGGGCATGGGTCGGTTGGTGATCCGGAGTGGATGGTGTTCATCGTGCGGATGGTGTCTTCAGTGGTGGCCGGGGTCCAGTCGCGGAGGGTGGTGGTGGGTCGCGTCGGTTCTGTGGTGGGGTGCGTGGTCTGTTCGCCGAAGCTGTTGTGTGTGTGCGATCTTGCTGTGGAAGAATGTGGCGAGTGAGTCGCAGAGGTCTTGTGTGGGAGTGATGTCGTTGTTTCCGGCGCTGGGGTTGGAGTGCTCTTTGACGATGCTGAAGAGCTCCTTGCTGTTGTGTGCGTTGTTGTCTAGTCGTTCCTTGAATGCTGTCTTCTTGGTGGTGTGGATCAGCTGGTGGTGTTTGCGGGTGGCGTGCTTGAGGGCGGTCATGTTGTCTGTGGTTGGGTTCTTTCGCCAGATATTCTCGAGGGTGCGGCAGTTCTTCTTGGAGTTCTTGAGGTCCTCGTTGAACCACGGGCCTTCTTGCTTCCGGGCCTGCTGGGGTGGGTTTTCAGGGGTGCAGGTCGTCGGCGCAGTTGGTGATCCACTGTGCAAGGTTGAGGGCTGCTTGGTTGGGGTCCGTTGATCTGGCAGGAGGGTTTTGATTCAGTGATGTGGTGAGCTGGTTGGTGGTGATCTTGTTCCAGTTCCTGCGGGGAGCCTGTTGTGGGATGTGGTGAGTGGTGGTCTTTCTGAAGCTGAAGTGGACGCAGCTGTGGTCTGTCCAGTGGAGTCCGGTGGAATGGCTGAAGGAGATGTGCTTGCTGGAGGAGAAGATTGGGTCAAGCGTGTGTCCGGCATAGTGGGTGGGGGTATTTACCAGTTGCTTGAGTCCGAGGTTGGCGAGGTTGTCCAGAAGGGTGGTGGTGTTGTTATCGTTGTTGTTCTCCAGGTGGAAGTTGAGGTCCCTTGGAGGATGTAGTCAGCGGAGGGGAGGGCGTGTGGGCTGATGAAGTCTGCGATGTCTTCGCTGAATTGTGTGTGGGGTCCTGGGGGTCTGTAGATGAGGGTTCCTCTGAGTGTGGTCTTGGGGTCGATGTGTATCTGGAAGTGGAGATGTTCGGCGGCTGTGTGGGTGTCTTTGAAGTTGGTCCTGATGCGGATGGTGTTCTTGTGGACGATGGCGATGCCTCCTCCAGTCTTGTTGATGCGGTCTCTCCGGGTGATCTTGTATCCGTCCGGGATGGCTATGGCGAAGTCGGGTGCTGAGGAGGCGTTCATCCAGGTCTCCGTGAGGAAGGCGACGTCCGGAGATGTGGTGTCGAGCAGGTTCCATAGTTCCACGGCGTGTATGTGGACGGAGCGGGTGTTGAGCAGGATGCACTTCAGGTGGTTGCTGTTGGTGCTTGGCTGGCGGGTGCGGGTGGGTTGCAGGTCCGGATCCAGGCGAACTTGCAGGAGTGGCAGGTGAAGGGTCCGTGGGTGCGTCCTGGGGTGGCTTGGTGGCAGCCGGGGAGGCGTCCGTTGTTGAGTGCGCTGAGGGTGGCGGCGTCGTACGTCCGGTGGGTGGGATGGCATCTGCAAGGGCCAGGGTGTCTGGCGCTGGGCGCGGTCCAGGCGCAGACGGGCTTGCCTTTGGCGCGCCTTCGGCGCACCATTGGCGCGCCCGCTGCGTGTGAACGCTGCGCGCACGCGCGGACTCTGCCATACGTGGAGAGTGGAGGGGGCGGAGCGAGGGAGGAGCAGCTGGGAGGCGGGAGCGGGGTGGCGAGTGGGGAGGGGAGCGGTGATGCTGGAGGGAGCGGGGGAGTGGCTGCGGGGGAGCAGCGGCAGGGAGCGG
Source organism: Triturus cristatus (assembly GCF_964204655.1). NCBI lineage: Eukaryota > Metazoa > Chordata > Amphibia > Caudata > Salamandridae > Triturus > Triturus cristatus. Next base: position 607,096,864 of record NC_140582.1, on the reverse strand, counting down.
GGTGGGTCGGCGGTGGAGGCACAGGAGCGAGCAGGGGCACAGCAGAGGACAGATACGGCACAATAAGATCAGGGGCACAGAGGACAGGCAAAACAGATACGGCACAATAATATCAGGGGCACAGTGGACAGGCAAAACAGATACGGCACGATAATATCAGGGGCACAGAGGACAGGTAAAACAGATACGGCACAATAATATCAGGGGCACAGAGGACGATGCTAAACAAAAATTACGGCACAATACTTATCAGGGGCACAGAGGACGAACTGGCAGCGACAGTGGCGGCGGATGCCGGGACCCTCGGGGTGGGCCACGCGGCGGGAGGAGCGACCGGCTCTGACCAGGTCAGGTCAGGGTCGGTTTCATGAGAAAATTCCTCAAGAGGATTCACAGGCAATATTAACTGTGCATTCCTATTTTTCGGGCTAAAAGAATTTTTAAAGAAAAAAATCTTATAAGTGGTGGTGACATATACATATTTTGCTATTTTTGCCTTGTGAGAGGGTGGGCTAGGGACATTGAGAGGGGACCTCACACACCCACTCACAGACCCACATAGTCACTCACAGATGCACTAACAGACACACAGGCACTCACATGCCCACTCACATACCCATGCAGGCACTAACAGACCCATTCACAGACCAACAAGGTACTCACAAACCTAGTAACAGACCCACCAAGCCACTCACACACCCATCACAGGACCATAAATCCACTCACAGGCACATACACCCACTCACATACCCACTCATCCATCCATACAGCCACTCTGACACACACTCACCAACCCATACAGCCACTCAGATACCCACTCACCCACCCCTTACAGCTACTCATACACCCACTCACAGACCCATGCAGCCACTCACACATGTACTCACACACCTATGCAGACACTCTCACACTCACTCAAAGATCCATATAACCACTCATACATCCACTCACAGACCCATACAGCCACTCAAATACCCACTCAACCATCCATACAACCACTCAGACACCCACTCACTGACCCATACAACCACTCAGAAACTCACTCACTGACCCATACAGCCACTCACATACCTACTCACACACCCACAAAACCACTCCCACTCACAGACCCATGCAGCAATCACACATTTGTTCACAGACCCATACAGCCACTCACACACCCTCAAGAAACTTTGTGTTTATGATGTGTAGATGACAATTATACATAGAACAGGATGCAGTCTTTTGATATGTTAAATGGACTCCGTCTTTTCTATATATTCCATCCATATTGAAGTGTTAGTTGTCGGGCCCATGTTGTTGTCTCAGAGGAATACAGAAACAGTGTTATTTACATGTTTCTTGGATTTCAGTGTATGTGGAGAATATTGGGTTGACCACTGCCACTTCTGTCTTTGGCAAATGTTGGAGAACACCAAGGCAGTATGTGGGAAAAGTGACATTAATTTACCAAAGATATCCTCCTTTAGGATTTCAAGCTATATCCCAGTAATTGTGCCTACATCATTGCCACCACAGTGCACAATCATGAGGTCTGGATGTTGGCAATCTGCAATGCTTCCAACCAAAGTCATCAGTTAATGCTGTTTTAACCCTCTCTGGCCAACCCATGTAATGTCTACAACAGATAAACCTAGGTCCCTTCCAATGCACTCTTTCTAGCACTCTCTCCGGCCCAAAACACAAAACTATGGACCACAATCTAGACTCTGATCATTTGTAGACAAGCAGTTGTAGTTTATATGAAAAGCCTACAGCAGAATGAGGCAGTTTGGAAAATTAAAGGCAGCTAAAATGGAGGACAGCAAGTAAAATATAAATGAACATATGTAATTGGTTGGTGCAGATGTGCAGGGAACTAGAATTAGCTAGTGACTGTAACAAAAACAAGTAGCTACTTCTGTGATTGGCTTTGGAAAAAAAAAAGTTATGTTGTTTGGGATATGTTTGGAATTGGTAACATTCAACCACACCTGCTACAGTTAATATGAAGCTAGTATGCTGTTTAGGGAAAGTCATGTAAACCTTTCAGCTATTGGTTGGCAGAGACTACTGGAAACATGGTTACTATGGAAACAGAGCTAAAAGACTGCAGGGGCAGAGAACAAAAAAGACTTTTGTGGAAAAACAGAAAAGCAGAATAGTGTACAAAAATTGCTCAGTAGGGAGTGTATGTCTTGTAACTGGAAATATTTTCCAAAATGAAACACAATTAAAAAGCATTAACAATAGACTGTTGAATGTTTTTAAGGTCTTCTGTATGGATCCACTAGTCCACCATGAAGTTACATGGGGCCACTGTGAGCACTGCGGTGGATCTCTAGATCTGCACAAAAAACTACCAAATTGGGCTTCTTTCTAGGAAACATGGAAAGGGCTAACAAATAGTGACCATTTAGGAGTGGTGCAGCACAAATAAAAGATGGAAGGAGGTCTGTGATTTGCTAAGTATAGGATTCTGAGTAAGAGCACATGGAAAAGGGTAGCCATTTCAGATACTTTTCTACTGAGAGTGGAGGAGGATTGATATGGTTCTGACTTGAGATTTGCAATGGGGAACATATGTTAACAGACATTATAACAAAAGATGGACAACAGCAAAGAGATTTTACAGGTATGTGTTAACTATGTTGTAGTATAAAAAGTCTATTTAAAAAAAGTTAGTGTATATAAGCTGAAATAATATGTATAGCTTATAGACACTACAGTAGAAGGCAAAGTAAAAGGGAGCTTAGAAGAGAACATTAACAAAATATATAGTGAACAGCAAAGATGGGGATGAATTGCTATACTGAAAATGAAGTTATTATATTAAGCCAATATGAATGAATGAATGTGTTAGAAATTAGATGTGGGTGATTACTTATAATATGTAATTTAATAGTATGTAATTTGCCCTCCTCACACACACAGGGATGTACTCATACACCCACTTATATTTTCACAAAAGCAGGTTTGTACCCACCACTTATATAGCTATAGAGTGACTGGCACACTCAGTCACACATCCATAAAACCATTCACACACCCATTTACTCACCTATACCTCTACCTACATAGTCATACACACATCCATACAGGCACTGTCACACCAACGCACACACCTATACAGCCTTTGATACACCCAGCAGTCAGAGAGCCAGTTGCACGCATACTTACACACCCAGACACCCAGTTAAACACCCAGTCACCCACCCATATAGCAACTCACATACCTATTTACAAAACAATTCTACCATTCACACACCCAGTGAAACAATGACAGGGCACTTTCACATCCACTCACAAACCCACACAGCACTTATGTAGCCACTACTACCCGAGCCACTTCCACCCAAAGTTACACACCCAAACACCTACCAACATAGTCGGTTACCAATTCATACAGTCATATACATACCCATTTAGACACCCATAATGTCACTAACACACCCAGTCACATACTGAGATACCCAGTTCGCCTTACGAACTTGAGTTGTTTACCATTGCTAGATAGTAGTAAAGTGATGTGCTGCTCACCTAAAAATGGTCTCATTGACTTATACACAATTGGTATATTTAATTAATCTGTAAGTCCCTGGTAGAGTGTGCTACCTATGCCCAGGGTCTGTAAATTAAATGTTAGTAGTGGGTCTTCAGCACTAATTGAGACATTCATGCAAGTGGCCCCTTAAACCTGTCTGAGACATGCCACTACACAGCCTGTGTGTGTAGTTTACTGCCACTTTGATTTGGCATTTAATTCCCCTTCGGCTCTTTACAAGCTCGGGGTACCGACGGTTAGAGCGGGGCTTCATTATCCTGATCTGTTGCCAGGTGAGGTGAGTTGTCTTCCTCACAGTACACGGGTACTCACAGTATCCTTGATACAGATGAGGATTTGGAAAACCTACTAATACAGGTCACATGGTTGTGATTGTTCCAACTGTGTCATTATTCATTATTATTTTTTCACTTGTTTGGGCACTTTATTCGCAGTAGCAATTTATTTAGTGTTTGGTCCTGAAGAAAGCCATGGATTCATCTAGTCCGTTAGGCTGAAACATGGAGACCTTCTTTTTGACACAGACAGTTATTATGTTAAAACTGTCGTTGCACTGGTTGTAATCTGGACATTAGGAGATACCCAATAAAACTTCTCTCCTGGTGGTCATTTTAGACATCACTTTCACTTTCTTATTCACATGCACTGTGTCCATCACTCCCTAAATAACACCTCTTCACATCTAGTGGAACCATTAATTTGAAAACATCCATGAGCTCCCCTTCATAGTTGAAGGGTTGTAGCCCTTGGCGTCACCAGCGTGGCGCTAGGAGGAGACCCAGATGATGAAGCATGTCACCTCGGTGAGTGATGGGAATCTGTCCCATTAATAGGAATGCCCAGACACATATTCTGGTCGTTCTTCATATGGTCACGTTCTAGTAAGCCAGGCAAAGTTTTAGACCCGTGGATATTGTTGTTGTTTGTATTCATTTAATTCCCCTTGCCAGTCTTTAAACTCTCCTTTTTACACATAAATCACCCCGAGGTAGGCCCTAGGTAGCCCAATGTGTAGAATGCTGTGTAGTTAAAAGGTAAGATGTACTTTGAAGTTTCAGTCACTTGCACACGCACTAACAGACTCATACACCCAGTTATACAACCAGTCACCTACCTAAACAGCTGCAAACATACTTATTTAGAAAACCATGCAGCCACTGTCCCATTCAGTTAGACAGTAGCAGAATCACTTACACATCCACTCACACACTCACACAGTACTCATGTATCCTCTACTAATAGAGCCCCATGCACACACAGTTGCATACCCAAACACCCACTAACACAGACAGTTACTAATCCATACAGACACTTATATACCCATTTAGACATCCTTACAGTCTCTAACATACCCAGTCACATACTGAGGCACCCAGTTCATCTTAGGAATCTAAGCAGTTTACCACTGCTAGATAGTGGTAAAGTGTATGTGCTTATCATTGAAGCATGGTTTCATTGACTTATCGACAATTGGTATATTTAATTATCTGTAAGTCCCTAGTTGAGTGTACTACCTATGCCCAGGGCCTGCAAATTATTTGCTAGTATTGGGCATGCAGCACTAATTGAGTCATCCATACAGGGAGCCCATTAAATCTGCCAGAGGCTTTCCACTACTGAGCAAGTGTGTGTAGTTTACTGCTACTTCGACTTGGCATTTTTTGCCTGTTGCCAATGTTTAAACTCTTTGTTTTGTACATATAAGTCACCCCAAAGGTAGGTCCCAGGTAGCCCAATGGGAATGGTACTGTGCAGTTAAAAGGTAAGACATGTACTTTTAAGTTTCAGTCACTTACACACACACTTACAGAATCATGGACCCGGTTATACAGCCAGTCACCCACATATACAGCCACAAACATACCTATTTAGAGAACCATACAGCCACTGTCACATCCAGTCAGACAGTGACAGAATCACTTACACATCCACTCACACACTCACAGAGTACTTATGTATCAACTACTAATAGAGCCACTTCCACAAACAGTTTCACACCCAAACACCCACTAACACAGTCAGTTATCAATCCATACAGTCACGTACAAACCCATTTGAACATCCATACAGTCACTAAGACACACAGTCACATACTGAGACACCCAGTTTACCGTAGAAATGTGACCAGTTTACCACTGCTAGATAGTGGTAGTGTATGTGTGCTTCTCCTCTAAACATGGTTTGATTGACTTAACTATAATTAGGATATTTAATTTCAGTGGCGGCTCGCAGTGGGAGTGCTGAATGGCGATGCGGCAGGGGAGGAGCAGGGTGGAGGGGTAATGGAGTCAGATATATAACGGCAGGTATTTATTTATTTATTTACATTCACCTTTGCCGTTGTAAGTCTGACTCCACTACCCCCCACCCTGCCACTCACCCGCCCCACCGCCCGGCAGCACTCCCACTGCGAGCCACCACTGTTTAATTTATCCCTAAGTCTCTAGTAGAGTGCAGAACCTGTGCCCCTAGGCCTGTAAATTAAATGCTAGTAGTGGTCCTGCAGAACTAACAGTTTTAAATTGTGTTTCTCTTTTATTTTTGAAAAGAAAATAAACAAGGTATTAAAAGGGGTAATCAAAGGCAACTGGGAAAAAGTAACTGGCTTCAATCTGTAAAAAAACATCAAGGTTCAAAGGGGTGCAAAAAAATAATTAGCAACGATGATTCTTCATTGTATCCAGATATGCAGCCACGGGCGGCATCTTTAGAGCCATGGGCATCTGGCATTTGCTACTGTGAGTTAGTATCTCAGATAACTTATTTGTAGACAGCTGGAGCAGTTATGACAGCCAATGACAATTATTCCCCTAAGGCTACTGCAGATTATGATTGTTCTTTTGCTGCACCTGTCTTCTCTTGCATTATGCAATGGTACAAGCATTGATGGATAGTTTTGATCTGTTTCCACAAGTAACTTGTCCTCCCAGTTTGTCTTGACAAATTTTTGGCAGCAGACATTGCAGTGGACATACTTAGCACTAACCTTTTTCTCTCTTGAAGGAAAACATAAATGTTTCCAAACATCACTTTGCGTTTTTGGATGTGGCATCTCTTCCTGCTCATACAGTACAGGGTCAATTTGTCTTTGTTGGTATAAAGAAATACTTGCATCTACCTGAAGTACTTGTGTACAAAAGTGTGTTTGTAAATAGTAAAATAATTTATGTTATGTTTATTTGGTAATTGTTTTGTTTAAATTGTATAATAAAGTTACCAACTCAGATAAAGTGTTGCAGTAATCTGATACTGTCATTTGTTGAACATTAGAAGATTCACCCAACACTACTACAGATGGTGAGTATGCTTCTCCTCCACTTCCCTTCTCCCGCATCAAGTGATTGTATGTCCTTTCGTGGATGGTTTTAACATGCTTTGACATGGAACTTGTCCCATAATAATATTTTTTTACCAGTCTCTCTTGCTAATTGCTTGCCATAGATGTTACACTACACAAACTTGGCAAATACTGAACTCTATCTTTAAGTTCTCCTGGGAGTTGCATTTGACGCCTTTAATGTTACATTTTGCTTCTTTCAAAAAGTCATATACGTCATCCCATGGATATTCTGCACAACTGAAGATTAGAAACCAAGTTGGTGTTCCAAAATTTCGCAACATACACTTGAGCTCACCATGAATGCGATACCAGTACTCGCTGGTGCCACATTGGTTTAGCATCATATTTATCAATTTGGAGATATTAAGTAAATAGACAGCAGCACTGCAAGTATATGAGTGGGGTTGTAGTGTAACTAATCAGACGATTAGGTTTGGGTGTGTTCTGTATTTGTAAATAGTTAAGGAGGTTATGTTACGTTTATTTGTTTGGTTTAAATTGTGTAGTAATGACTTAATAAAATATATTTATAAACATAAAAATGTATATTACTGAACTGAACTTATGGCTCAAATTGCAGTACATTTTATAATATAGCAAATGTTGAAATTCCCAAAAAACTGAAGGGTATTAGGAAAAACCATGAAAAGATGTAGAAATTCAGTCATACACTCACTTACAGTCCATACAGCTTCTCAAATACTCACTCACACGTCTATACACAATATCACTTGTGACATACACATCCAGACATTTACATACTTACCTGCATACCCATACAAACACTCACACAGCTACTAATATACCCACATACTCACTAACAAACACACCCATACAGGGACTCATTCATGAACTCTTACTTTCATAAAGTCACTCACATAGGTACTGACACGCAGACAGCTGTTTACACACCCACTCAAAATCCCATAGAGTAACTCACACACCTGTTTATACATGCAAACACCTATTGATGTAGACTCCTAAACCCATACAGTCCTTCACATACCCACTCACACCCTAATACAGATACTCACACATCCACTCACACACTGATACAGCCACTCACACACCCAGCCATACACCAATGCAGGCACTCACATACCCGTCTACACATGATATACCCATCCACACACTGATACAGCCACTCACTCACCCACAAAACTGCTCATACACCCACTCACAGACCCATTCAACCATTCAAACCCATTGACCTATACAGCCACTCACACACCCAATCTCAAAGGTTACAGGTTACAGTTAGGAAATAACATTAAAAAACCTTCATAATTCACTTTTAAAACCCAAAGGTTACTGGGACATTATAGTTAGGCTTAGATTTCATACACACAAAACCATAGAAATTCAGTAGTTATAGTTACCTGAGATATATAGAACTTACGCCCCCGCAATGCACTGCTTATGATCTAATATTACATCACTCATGCATGGTAAGTAACATCACTGGTGACATCACTGATAATATCTCAAATGACATTGCTGATTACATCATCCACAGAACCACTCATATACCCACTCACACACCCACACAACCATACACACACACTCACACACCCATACAACCACTTACACACCCACAAACCGTGTAGATACCCAGTCATAGACCCATGCAACTAGACACACATCCACTTACATACCTTTTCAATCACTTACACAGCCATACCACCACTCATACACTCACTCACAGTCCCATACACCCACTCATACACCCACTTACATACCCATAGAACCACTCACACATCCACACAACCTCTCAGATACCCATTCAGATACCCATACAACCACTCAGACACCCACTCACACACTGATGCTAGCACTCACAAACCTACTCACACAGCCTCTCAGACACCTACACACACACTTGTAAAACCACTTACACCCCCATTCAGCCACTCACACACCCATACAACCACACACACATTCACTCACACACCCATACAACCACTCACACATTCAGAACACCACTCACAAACCCCTTCACATGCCCATACGGTCATTCACATACCCACTGCCAGACATATACAGCCACTCACACACCTACTGACAGATCCATTCAGCCACTCATACACCCACTCAAATACCCCTACAGCCACTCAGACACCCACTCACACACTGATAAAGACAGTCACACAGCCACTCTGATGACCTATGTTAGAAGTAATAACACTCATTAGTAGCATAGAAAGGATAGTAATTTAACATATGCAGAAGCTTAGTATATATCTGTAAGTCTCAAAAACATTTAGGAAACACTTACACTCACTGGATGATGTAATCAGTAACGTCACTGACCATGTCATAAGTGATGTAATATGTGAGGTCATGTGCAGTGCATTATGGGGCGTACATTATAGAAAGCTCAGGTAACTATAACTGCTGAATATCTATTGGTTCGTGCGTGTGAAATCTGAGCCTAACTATAATGTCCCTGTAGCCTTTGTTTTTTTCAGTAATTTATGAAGGTTTTTAATGTTATTTCCTAAGTATAATAACTACAGATGTAAAAATGTATACATATCTCTCTCTCTCTCTCTCTCTCTCTCTCTCTCTCTCTCTCTCTCTCTATATATATATATATATATATATATATATATATATATATATATATATATATATATATATATGGAGTTTCTCTCTATATTTTTAGTGAGAGAGATCATTTTCTTAAATATATGTGTGGTTTTCCTGGGGCCAATCGCGGCCCCCAGAGAAACCACACATTTATACAAAAAACAAAAAATAGGCTCCACAAGGGGTCAGCCCGTGACCAAGAGGGCCAACCCCCTGACAATTTCTTTGCTTTTTTTTAAACATATGCATATAAAATCCCCTTGGGAGGTGATCACACCCCCCTCAAGAGAAAAAACACTGTATTTTAAAAAAAGATATGGCCCCATGGTGGTCTGGCCTACTTACACAAGGGCTGAGCCCCTACATTACTTCCATAGGGTATAGTGGGAAGTGCTGGCTGTGGATCACGACATGGCCGCAATGCACAGCTGGGAAACCCTTACAGGAAGGCCTCATTTGAAAGGAGAGAAAGTCCCTTTCAAACGATGCCACCCTGAAAACTGGATAGGCCATTTTGGCCCTTTTTCCCCCACCAGAGTGGTAGATAAAGTTTAACTGCTTCTCTTTTCTGCTCTGATGGGGAAAAAGTGTTGTCAGTGCACCTCGCAGTGTACTGATGTCATAGATGAGCGAGAGGGACAGATGGGAGGGGACGTAGAAGCAATGCCGCATCTCCCCCTGATTTTTTCTTTTAAAAGGAATCCTCTGCTTCTAGCACCGGAGGATCCTTTTAAGCACTTCCCAGTGTCGGCCAATAGCCAACTGATGCACTAGGGAGGGTGTGCATGTGTTGGCCGTTGGCTGACACACACACTTAAGGGGATAAATGTGGCCCTTTCCCAGTGATGCAGTGCAGCGCAACAAGGTAACTTGCTGTGCTGCGCCACCACTTCATAAAAATGCCCCTAAATTTCACCACAACACAGCATTAGAAAAAAGAACTCAAACCCAATGGAAAGTGTTTCTATATCTGGGCCTTGATGTTTTATGGCACTAGGCATGGCTTCCAGGGAGAAACGAAGTCTTTCAAGGATGGGCATGATGCCTGCCACATTCACAACACACGTGCATAAGCATGCATGCAGATACATTTAAACAAATACATGCATACCCCACTACCAGTATCTGAAACAAACAAGGTGGCTACCTGTCTCCAATCTCAATCCAGCCTCTTTTTTCCTTGGTTTTAGGACTGTTAAAGCACAGTTCTCACACACTTTAGTGACTTTACTCTGGGTATTGCTGGTGCTTCTTTTCTCAGTTTTCACATTTATTGTTGGACTGATAGAGTTGGGCTTGGAAAGTGACCAGTCTACATGTGACTTTGATACATTCAGAGTGAAGAGAGTGGTCACGTTGCAGATACCTTACAATGTCACAGTGTATGTTTGTGCGTAAACGTGAGATACTGTGATTGGTTTGACTGGTGGTCACTACAAAAATATGGACGTGTGCTGTACTGCTTCAATTTGGCTAGACCATCTGAATTACGAACTGTGCTGGGCTGCACTTCAGGGAGCTACTTCCAGGGAATTGGCGAGCTACCTGTAGCTTCCTAGCTGCCTGTCGGAGACTTGTTATATAAGGCCATATTTCAGTGCTTTTTAAAGTTTTTTAGATGGTTTTCCAAAAATTTCCAAAGATTTGCAAAATTATGGAGACCTGCTCCATATATATGTGTTTTCAGTATAAAGGAAATGACTCACTCAAGGAAGATTCCAATAACTAAGTTCAGTTATCCCCTAAATTGTGAATTAGGACCAGCAGTGATTCATGCCATAGAGAATTATTTGTAAGCAAATATTTGACACTCTTGCAGCAATGAACCATGCGACCGACAACTAGAACTGGTTGTTGGAGATAATGTATGGGTATTATACTTACTTTCATCAAATCATTGAGGGCACTCAATGATTATTACTTACTTTTGTCAAATCATTGAGGGCATCTGCCCTGCTTGCTTTTTATATTGAGCACTTGTCAATTCAAGTCAATGGTTCTTGCTTAACTCAACAGCATTTTGTAAATGACCAGGTTCATCAAGTCAGAATTTACACATATCAGTGAGCCGTTGTCTCTCTTAATGTTAACTAAGTTAGAAATTCCTGTACGCTCTGATTCACAACCCTCATACTGTAAAGTCAGGAATGTGCCTCTTCCGGTGAGGGATGAAATGAGAAAAGAATTGAACAAATTAAAAAGTGGTGGTATTATTGAAGAGGTCACCAGCACCAGGCTTGCCCCAGTGGTTTCAGTACTCAAATCTGATGGTTCCATTCGCCTATGTGTGGACGTGAGGCAGCTCAATAAATGTGTTGTAGTTGACCATTATTCTCTTCCAAATATCTCTGAGTTGATAACTTTGTTAGGTGATGCCAAGGTATTTAGCACTATTGATTTTCGCATCAGCGAATCACCAGATTAAGCTGGATGAGGCCTCTAGGAATTACACATCCTTCATTACTCCTTTCGGAACTTTCAGATTTGTGCGCATGCCCTTCGGTCTAGTATTGGCTCCTCTGTGTTTCAGAGAGAAATGGAAAGAATTTTGGAGGGATGTCATGGTATTTGTGTCTATCAAGATGACATACTTGTCTTTAGGAAAGATCATAAAGAACATGAAGAGAGGCTTAATGTTGTTTTAGAAAGAATTGAAGAAGCTAATCTCACCATAAAATCTGAAAAATGTAAATTTGGTACCACCTCGATTCACTATTTAGGCCACACAATTTCTGGCGAGGGAATTACTCCTAAATCTGACTTGGTCGATACGATAGCTAACTTACCACCTCCTAAAAGTAAAGAGGAACTTATGAAATTTTTGGGAATGATCGAATATTATAATAAATTTGTTGAGGACTTGCGGTGGAAGTGAAAGTTAATACACAGGATGTATGCTCTTTTCTCTCTTTCTCCATGAAATAAACCATTTCTTCAGCTTACAAGATATTTGGAGTGTGATTCTTACACCTGTTCCAGGATCTTGAATCTTCCTACCCAGGAAATTAATACTGTAGCAACAAAACTTGGAGAGAATTATGGTTATAGGTTCTATGTTAAAAAAAAACATAAGCCTTAATTGTCAGTCTCCAGACTTTACAGGCATCACTTCAAGTATGTGGGTGGAAAGAACCATTACAGCATAGTCTTTGCCTTGCAATACATTTATCACATAGTCATTATACCACACAAGTCAATACAATGCATATACCTCATTACCACGCAAGCCTTTAACATACAATATAGGTATATACACAAACCACCCATGTCTTTATTGGGTAAGTATGTAGGTAAGTATATACCTAGGTTTATGGTATTTTAATTTATATAATACTAATGTTTATTTAATACCTGAATATTAATGCAGAAATTTAATTATATATGATTTTAAGTAATAGCATTATTTACATGAAATATTTTAAAAACTCAAGGGATATATGGGTATTTGGTGGGAAGTGTATTTATACTAATATATTAATTTTAATGCTCAAGTACATGTAAGCATATATGTATATATTACAATATATGATTTTTGTAATAATTTTATTTATATAAAATATTTTTAAACTGTAACTCACATGGACGCAAGGAACATAGGGGTATTGGGTGGGGAGTGTATTAATACTCAGATATTCATTTGAATAACTAAGCATTAATATTTCAACATTATAATATATGATATTTAAACAAAATGTTATTTACTTATAACATTTGGGGGCCTTTAACACAAACCTTTAGGGACGGGGTGTGAGGGATATAGGGGCATTAAGTGAGGAAGTGAATATTAATATTTAAACAATATAATATATTATATTTAATCAAACTATTACTTATTTAAAATATTTTTAGGAATGCAACACAAACTTTTAGGGCCGGGATGCAAAGAATATAGGGGTATTGGGTGGCACAGTGTATTAATAATTAGGTATTAATTTTAATGCCTGAGTATTAATGTGTACTCGTTATAATATATTATATTTTATCATAATGTTAATGATGTTAAAATATTTTAAAGACTGTGGCACAAACCCTTACGGATGGGACGCAAGGGATATAGGTGTTTTGGGTGGAGAAGTAAATTAATACTCAGGTATTAATTTCAATACTCTAGCATTTAAAGATATAAGATTAATTAACTAATCATTTACTATCATAGGTAATTATAAAGTTACTAGATTTAATTTGTAAATATCTAAAATATTTTTAAATCGTTTTAATGTGAGTGACAAATATTCACAACGTGTTTTACATTTAAAATATTTATCTAAATATTTTTTAAATTAGCAATAGAAGTAACAATTCGCTATTATTGATTGTTTATGTGCAGGAAGGTGCCCCTTCCTGCACATAAACAATCAATAATGGTAATTTTATACTTCTAAGTGTGCTGCAGAATGCAGCACACATAAAAGTAGAATATCAGCATTATTTAATGATTGTTTATGTGCAGGAAGGAATACCTTCCTGCACATAAACAATCATTAATGGCATTTTGCTCTTTCTATTTGTGCTGCAGAATGCAGCACACATAGAAAAAGGAAATACCAGGAGAAATACAAGTATTTCGCCTCGTTTCACCATTCTAACACCTGCTATTGCATGGCGTTAGTTTTTGGCGCTGCCTCAGATTTACAAATCCTTGTTAATCTTGGGCAGCATCAGAAAGCAATGGGTGTTGCGGTGAAACGCCCAAAGCAACACCCTTTGCATGCGCCTTTCACGCTAAGTGAAGCGTGTAAAGGGGCCATATTTACAAGGCTGCATTAAGTCACATACAGTGGCTTAACGCCGATTTGTAAATATGGAGAAAGGCATAGCGCCACCAGAACGTCGCTAAAAGTGACACTCTGGTGGTGCTTTCACCTTGTAAATATACCCCTTTGTTCCTTCTTCAACATTTCCAAGAAATGATAAAGGTTAGGGTGAGTTCTGCCAATTGATTTGTTAAAAGAATTGTTTCATCCCTCTGTTCCATTGTTTTTCTTTGCACATCCCTCTAAGCAGATCGAGTAACAGTTCCACAAGCCAATGGAAAACGTTGGCTTCCTCCTATGACCTGACCTGCTTAGATGGCCAAATCAAGTATCCTCAAAGTAATTTAGGAGTGGGGCCAATTTGTCATAGTTTTGGGTAAAATATTCGAATTCTGTAATTGATGTATATAACTCATCCACACACTCAGGAGGTACAAAGCACAACTCTGTTAGTTTTTTTAACTCATACTGTAATTTACTGCTTGACATGTAATCCTCAGCTAAGGATGTTTTTTGAATTTTTCTTCAATATGCATGGAAAAAGTGAAAAAACCTCCTTGAATTTGGGTGACAGGGTACATTTTGATAATAGTATTTATCATTTGCAATTCAAAGTCAGTTTTAATTTTCCTAAGACTTTTAATCACAGTGTTGCTTTTTATTACTGATAACAATTCAGGTTATGTTGAGGACTGCATGTCAGGGAGTAAGCTGTACCCTAATGGGACAGTTGTGTGGTTTATGATAGCATTACCGGAGTAAATTTGGATGAATGGGTGGGGTGCTGATTTTAAAGTCCCATCCATCATCCAAATTTCACTATTTTCAAGGATTACAAAGTTATGGGTTGTGCTAAATATTAATATTATTTTAAGAGGGTTTTTGTTGTCATAAAAGACGAAAAGTGAATTAGTGTAAGAAACTGTTAGCTCGGGGGGGATAATTATTTCAGAATAGGTATGTGGTGTTACTCTTTGGGGATTACTTGTCTGTTTTTGCCTTTGTACCATTCTCCTCAAATTGGGTATTGCAGGCATACTACGAGCAACATGCATGGTTTGGTTACGTTTTGGGCTACCTCTCTCAAAACTGAGCCAGAGGGTACATTAGAGGTGAATAGTAACATTTTAATGTTCTGCATATTTTCTCGCACTTCAATCTCCATTGCAGAGTGGGTATGCTCTTTGGTCCTTTCCACAGTGTCACCCATAGTAACTGCTCTGTCTTTGCAATGGGATGAAAAATACTGCACACACCTCCAATTACTCCTGGGCTCAGTTAAACTCGCCTTACAATACAGATAGCCACCATATTTGAGCAATCTATTGCCTCTTTGGAACAGCATGTAGTTTGCCTGATTTCTGCATGCCATGGTATTGTGATATGTAGAAATATAAGAAAAGGGAGACGTTTTGTAAATGCTATTGCTTAAAATTCTGATTTATTTTGTTTTTAACAATGTACCTGCTAAGGAAAAAAGGGTTTGCATAATTAATTGAGACACTGTTGTGAATGTGAAAAAAAACATTATTAATCCTATGAAAAATAAAAGACATTTAAGTGTTATTCTGTGAAGCCTGTAGAAAGAAAGTTGTTAGATTTGGTTATTCGTTGCTTTTAAAGAAATGTTTGCTTGAAAATATATTTTCCTTTCCTAAATTGTTTTTCTAAAGTCTGGTGATCTTTCTTTTGGTTTTCACTGTGGCTGGACCCTTCTTTTGGTGATTTGTTATGAGGTCTTATGAAATATAAGAAAAAGGAGAGGTTTTGTGAATGATACTGCCTACTTCTCTGCTTTATTTTGTGTGTGAACAATTTACCTGCTAAGAGAAATATGTTTTGCATGGTTACTTGAGATGCTGTTGTGATTGTTTGAAGTATTATTCTTTGTGGCATGTAGAATGAAAGTTGTTAGATTTGGTTACTCGTTTATTTTAACAGAATATTTATCTGAAAATGTTTTTTCCTTTTCTAAACTGTTTTTCTAAATTCTGGTTGACTTTCTTTTCTTCTATTGGATTTTCAAATTCTTTGTTTTTAGTTTTTTAAGGTCTGTGGAAAAGAAAAAGAGGTAAGTATTTGGGGACGTTACATTATTGATTTTGCCCTCCAGTGACTGTCCAATACCCTTCTTGAGGTAAGTACACGGTGGAGTTAAGAATAGTAATTTTGCCCCCAGACACTGTCCAGCACCTTCCCTGAGATAAATACCCAATGGAGTTAGAATAGTAATTTTGCCTCTAGTCACTGTCCGGAACCTTCCCTGAGGTAATGCTTGGTGGAGTTAGAATAGTAATTTTGCCCCAAGTCAATGTCCAGCACCTTCCCTGAGGTAATGCTTGGTGGAGTTAGAATAGTAATTTTGCCCCAAGTCAATGTCCAGCACCTTCCCTGAGGTAAATACTCAAGCAGAGTTAGAATAGTAATTGTGCCCCCCTATAAGTGTCCAGCACCTTCCCTAAGGTAAGTACTTTTTGGGGTTATAAAAGTAAGTTTGCCCCCGTCAGTACCTAGCACCTTCCCTGAGGTAAGTATGTTTTGGGGTTAGAATAGTAATTGTGACCCCCAGACTCACTGTCCAGCACCTTCCCTGAGGTTTGTAAGTGGCAGGGTTAGAATAGTAACTTTGCCCCTCAGTCACTGTCCAGGATCAAATCTGAGTAGGCAATTTAGAAAAAAAAAGTTTGTATAATTTTCTTTATGATAAATGTTTTTGTTACCTTCCAGTGGTGTACAATTAGAAATGAAACTTGAATAGTCCACTGTAGTACATTTTTTCACAGTCTCCAAAATTAAATAAATTCTGGATAAATAATTCTTCTGGAGATAATGTTAGTTTTGTTTGAGAATGTTATTGGTTAAGTTTATACTTACTTGTGTAGCTAGATGGCAGTGATTGCAACTGGCTATGGCTCTCTTTCTTCTGCTCTTAATGGTGGGTGAGATCACGATCTAAATCAATGTACTACTGAGCACAAAAGGGTGGACGGCTGAATTGATATGTTTCTTTATGGAATTCAATAATTCACAGTAAAATATGTTTTGGAATGTATCTTTATTGTGGTTTGCAATCTGACTGAATGTATATTTAACTTGTTTGGTGAAAACATTTTTTTTTACCTTCCCTTTTCACGACAGCCATCTTGGTTGGGCACAAGCTACATAAATAGGCTTGAAATGAAGAGAGGACTGCTGTGTACATATCAAGAATGAAACAAGCTTATTAAGATATTTGCTTCATGTCGACATGATTTTTTTAATATGTATTTTATATAGAATATGTATTTTATGCAGAAAATGTGCACCAAAATGTTACTGTGCTGCCTTGTTTTTCATAGTGTTCTGTCATTTAGTAGTATTTATTGTAATATTTTTAATATATTTGTGTGGTAATGGCAAGCGTGGTAATGGTATGCATGGTAATGGTACTTATAATTAGGGCTCCCGGTTTTATGGTATTTATTTTTTTAACATTTCAGTCTGTATTTATCCATATTTGTTTTTTGGCCATCTGGCTGGCTTTTCTATGGTGGTGATGAAGGCTGGGTGCAAATGCCAGGGAGTGGGAGTATGAGAAAGCTTCATGGCTTAGGAAGAGACCCACCAAGCATAGATCACCTCAGAGGAGAATAAGTATTAGGCTGAGGAAGCAAAAGAATGATTTTTGACAAACAGCAGTCTTCACCTGTGTTAGAATTTAAATTGGCCACCCCTTGCCCTGGAGGATAAAAAGTCAGCAGCTGCACTGGAGGAGAACATTTTGCCCTGGGAGGAAAGCATAGCTATGCTGGCACATGAGATAACAAGCGCAGAATGGTCTTGAGAGACAGAGAAGCACCAGAATCCCTGAAGTCTGGCGATATCTCTGGAGCTCACCTAATTATTATGGAGGATGGCATTCTTTCAGTGAATCTAAGGTTCTAGTACATAGGTCAGCAGGAGTGATGGCGGTATCCCAATGATATTGGGTCTTTCTATTGGAGTTGGCCCATTACATACTTTTGAAAAGACACTTGGGCAGGCCAAGTCCTTTTTTTCCCAAAGAATTTTCATTAGATTTTGGCCCATAGTGCAAAATGAAGTATGTGTTCAATTATTAACAGGGCAATTTGAACATATTTCACATGAATGTTATGAAAGATACATTCAACACCTCTGCCAGCTTGTCTGCAATGCTGTCACCACTAATTCAGTGAGATCATCAGTTATTACTTACAATATTATAAAGTAGCAGTGTCATTTCCAAACGCCAATGTCTGAATGGTCAGACATTGTATTCAATAAACAAACAAATAATAAAAGGTGTGAGAATAAACACAACTGATTATACTAATGAACAATACTATATCAGAACTAAAATAGAAGTGTGTAATATATCGGATCTGTGCAACATCATCATTTTTTACCAAAAACACCAATATGTTTCACTCCTGCTGGTGTGATCCCCTTAATTGTCATAGCCCGTCTAGTGTGATGCTATACAATTTTGCCTGGCTCTTCCCTGGCTAATCAGTGGGGAAGAGCCAGAGCTGTGAATAGACAACAAGTGCAACAGACAGCCAATAGTACGACATGAAGAATAGTTTTCAAGGATACAATAAACATTATATAAGTCATTAGCATCATGAGAGTGGAAGTCTGACATTGTGTAGTTTATGTGTACGTTTCTGATGATTTTAAATCTAGCATTTCGTTTCTAAAATGTGGACTTATTTAGGGAGGTTTGTCATAATTTCCAGTGAGTGTTAGAGATATTTTTTAAATGTTTTCCCACTGGTTGGATATTCGTATTTTTCTAATCCTTCTATTTTCCTCTTCGCGCAACAGTAGAGACGCAGGTTCAACCCATTTTATTAGTTCCAGTTGCCATTTCCAAAGCTGAGCAGGGGGTATTTTAGCTTTCCATGATACTGAGATCATTCTTTTAGTAACAATGAGTTCCAAGTCTAATTCAGGTCTAAAAATATAAAAGCTGCTTTGTCCAAGAGAGGACGAGTGATGTTCCCAATAGGCATATAACTGACTTTAACAAATTTATTCTGTTCATAAATTGGGTCAGGAAGAATGTAACCTCTGACGAATAGCTGTTTCTCACTAGAAAGTCCCATAAGACAATATCCAATCTAGCCCATTGTACAAAGACGGCAGCCAGGAGATGCGGTTGCGTATATTTTATTAAGGGCCTGATTATGAGTTTGTCGGTAAATGAGCCACCATTGAAACGGTGTCAGAAACCCAACCTCACAGTTGGTGGTCCACCCGCCATATTATGATGTCGGCGGTTTGCTGTACAAATGATCGCCGGTGCACTACCCCGCCATTTGTTGCCAGCCTCGACGGCGGTAGGGGGAAGTCCGCTGGCAGAGGGTGGTACAGAGAAATTCAACGCCGTCGGAATTACGAGTTGGCTTTCCAACGAGCCGACCGTGGAGGGAAGACTGCCTGCTTCGAGTCAGCGGAACCAAAGGAATTAGTTAGTTAGTTAGTTAGAGGTTTTGTAAAGCGCATGGCTGCCCGAGGGCTTCCCAGTGCTGGGTGGTCAAGCTGCCGCAGGGAACTATACCTGTTAAGGTCTTAAGCTTTTTCCTAAATCTGGGTTACACCACTAGCAATCTTAATTCGTGGGGCAAGGCATTCCAAAGCTTAGGGACCAGATGTGTAAAAGATCTGCCCCCCCCATCTTGCTCTCTTAATTCTTGTAGTTCTAAGAAAGCGTACTTGGGATGATCTTAGGCTTCTAGTGGAGACATTTGGAAGGACTGGGCTTCTGATTTTAGGGGGACCTCTGTTGGTTATTGCTTTATGTGGCAGGCAAAGGGCCTTGAATTTGATCCTTGCGTCAACAGGAAGCCAGTGAAGCTGTTTCAGGTGCTCCCTTACTGATTTGTGATTTCGAATTTTGCAAAGAAGCCCGGCTGCCGCATTATGCACTGTTTGGAGTAGTTTTTTAACATATTTTGGAGAACCCAGATAAAGGGAGTTACCACAATCCAGGCGGGAGACCACAATGGTTTGGATTATAATTTTCCTTAAATACTCTGGAATTAACTCCATGACTTTCTGGATCATTCTGAGCAGTCCAAAACAAGTGCCTGCCATCTTTTTTGCTTGTTCGTCCATTGTCAGTGCTTTGTCCATCCATATTCCCAGATTCTCAATAAGGGAGGGAAGCTTTCTCACCCATTTTCTTTTCTTCCCTTCAGTCTCCCACATGCATCCCTTCTTCCAGGGCCCCTTCGGAGCAGCATCTTGACCACAAAGAAAACAACCCTGTTGGCACCGAAATCCAGGTAAGTCCGTTTTGTACTATTTACTCATTGACTGTACTGGGCATGTATGTATGGTCCAGACTCCAGCAATGGGAAAGTACCGGTAGTAGGTATTTTTTCATGTGTCATGCATATGTGTACATTTAACACTTGTGCAGTCAAAATATACACACCTGCATTGACACATATGAAAAATATTCCCCGCCATTAGAAAGACTGCTGCTGGGCCAGCAGTGACTTCGTAATACGGCGGGCGGGAGACTGCCGCCACTGCGGTCTTCTTGGGATTGCAATGGCGGCAGTATGGTGGTAAGACTGCCGAACTTGTAATCAGGCCCTAAGAGTCCTGGATTTTACGTAGGCCCTGTGTGATATATTAAACTGAATATATTTAGATCCTGCATTCCTGGGTATAGTGTGAGGTTATACAATGATGTTCTCTCTTATTCTTTATCATTAAAGGGCCTCCTCAGGTGAATTTCCCATGTTTTTCTCAGTTTGGTCAGGAGGTCTCCACTGCTTCCAGGGCCAGGATATCAGGTGCCTGCCATTTCCCATGGTGTGCACAGTTTGAATACGATTTAATGTTTCTGGTTCCAATCCTCAGGCTTCCATCTGGGAATAACTGTTTCAGTAAGGCTCATGTAAATTGAAAATTGCCCCCTGTGTAGATCATAATAAATCATTAACATTTCAAAAGTTAGCAGTAGCCCATTTTGGGACAAGTCCCCCACCATAATTATTCCAGCCTCATCTTGATGGTACAGCTCTCTGTGTATATAGCATCTCTTATGTTTGGGGACGACCTTTAAGGGAATCGCAGGTGCATATGGAGAGATCGTTTGCATTTTTTTTGCAATGCCTATCTCCAGCAGTGCATAGCCACCTATAAAGGTCTTAGGGTGTTGTTCTATATTCTTAGCTCGTATCATCATATTAAATAGCTTCCCTTGCAGTGTGTTGTTTAATGTAATCCCTGTCTCTGAGTCCAGTGTCCCTCAATCATATTGTCAGCCACTGAAGCTGTGCTTCTAGATAATATAGTTCCCTATCTGGTTTGCTCAATCCCCCTTTATCTATGGACAACTTTAGTTAGATAGTGCCCGTCTTCTTCTCCTCTGGTCCCATATTAATGCACCAAGTAGTTAGTCCAACTCCATGTACTGAGCTCTATGAAACAACCTAGGCAGTATCAGTTTCTTGGTCACTTTTACCTGTTTTTTAACTGCAAATGGTAGTTTTTTTCTAGAATGCGATCCGTGCACAAAGCAAACTAATGGCAGGAAGGCCAAGTCCTATGGAAGAGCCCAGATAAGGCAGAAGTAAGATTCCTTCTGCTACTCCTGCATGACTTGTCAGGCCAGTGCCAAGTAAGTGCAAAAGTGCAAGACTCCCCTCCAGACCTTACCTATAGTAAGGAAAGTCTTTAAGAGTGAAGGGGTGGATATTGTTGGGCCCTGGACCAAAGATATCATTAGGTTCATGTTTACCCTGGTGGCGGTAGACCACACCAGCCGGTAGCCCGAGGCTGCACCCGTGAGGATGGCAACTGTTCAAGTGGTTGCCAGGATCCTGCTGGGTACCTATACTGGAGTTGTATGTTTTAGACAGGGTCACAAACCTCATGTCTACATACATGTGGCTTTAGTGTGTGTTGACTTACATGTTCTCCATGCCTTTTTACCCTAAACCAATGGGCTTGTAGAGAGATTCAACAAGAACCTGAATGGCATGATTATGGACCTTCAATAAACATGGAGAGAGGGGAGGCCCAAAATCATAGGAAAGTGCATTTATTGTATGGAACCGAGATAGGTGAGCGAAAAATGCACCCAAGTAAATCGCTATATAGATATGGACCTCACCCACAGGTACCACCTGTGGCATGCTTCATCACTGGACCCTCACCCAGACTCTGAACATGAATGGGTGGGCTCAACACGTTTGTAAGTGGAGCTCTTTGGGTGGTAGGAGTAAGTGAAGGCAGGGTTGAGAGAGTGAGTTAAAATAGCCTATAAATCCTATGTAATAAATGTATTCTTCCGTTAAAACTGTGTGATGCTTTTAGAAATTAATGTTCCCAGGCATCTGGTAGGTTGATATGTTTAAGCCTTTGTGTAGCCCATGTGTAGCCCATGAAGGGTCAAGCGGCTTTCTTCAGGACCTTGTTGTCACCTTGCTTTTGGCGACTATTTTAGCTATTTGCTGTTCAATTAAACTGTAATAAACATGTACGTAATCATACAGACTATATTTAAAGGACCTTTTCCTTGTATGGTCATAACTGAAAAGAAAGAAGGCAGGAGATGGATTAGGTATCAGTAGGTGCTCGTATTTAAAAGCACCCCCATTTGTGTGATCATACAGTGCAATAGTTTACATCCATTTAAGCGAAAACCACGTGTTTCCTAAGTTTTGTTGTTGCCACATATAGAGACTCAAAGGAATGGTTACTCGTAAATTCAAAGTAGAGTTAAAGGAAAATACAATTAAAAGGAAAAACTGACTTTACATACTACAAACATGACTTGTTTTCTCAACAGACATCATAGGGGTGCCAGGGGAAGGCGATCAAAGCATCTCCCTGTGTCCCTGCATCTTGGTGAGGTGACGTCTGCTCGTTCTCCTGTTTTATGCACGAGTGGTTGTTTTCTTAGTCATGTGATCAATTATCACGTGCCCTGGACTGGAACAGCCTGTATAGTGAGGAATCTTTAAGGTGTTTCTAAGACTATAAATACCGGTCCGCTGCATCAACTTGCTGTGTTGCTGGCAGATGAATGCAGGTATGGTGAATTTCTTCAATACCCATGGTAAAACTGTAGCGTTCACGTAGGCGTAAACTAAGTTAAAGAAGTGCAAGCTGGGGTCAGACCTATTAAGTATCTTGTACATAAGATGCTGGGGTAGGAATGAAGAAGAATGTTATCTGGTTTAGGGGCATCTATGATGCATTGAACTACAAAGAAATGTTGAATTCTCTTCCCAATTTAGCTGAATAGTATGTTTTTTAAATTAAGATTTTACTTAGGAATTTTGCCAGGAAAACAGGGTGAATGAAAGAGTTAAAATGAGGTATAGCATTTTGTGGTCCAAAGTGTGACATGATTTGGAACTGGTGAAGGAAGGTGCCACAAGCTCACCCATGCTGGACAAATTTGAATTCGGGGCCAAAATAATAATCTCATCAAATGCCTGTTATCCGTGTAGAGCTGTGAAAATGAGAACAAGCATTTGCAATAGGACTCGCATATACGCGAGACCTATTGCATTGGAAACAGGAGTGCGGGCGGTGAGAAGGCACAAACGGGAGGGGGGAGGGGGGACGGGGTTCAGGGGTGGCCGAGAAGTCACGGACTGCGGGAGAGCGTGGAGGCACGAGAAGAAAATAGTGTTTGAAGTAAAGGGGCCTGTAGCCATGGAAGGATACAAATGACGTCATGGCCGTCATGAGGAGGGACTAACAAGCCTAAAACAAATTGGAAGGCAGCATTTAAGACCTAAGCAAATGAAAAAGATGGGGGAGAGTTGGTGGAGCTTCCACAGAGCTTCCATGCCATACTGAATACTGCATGCCTCGCAAAGCGAGCAGCGCATGCGCGCTGCCGCTATAGGCTCAACCTAAAAAGGAGCTGGGAATCCTTTGGTTTCCTGCAGTATAACTTCCTGTGGCAATAAACCGAAGTAGTGAGGCAACAAGAAAGAAGGAGAATGAGTGAAGGTGCTGTGGGCTCTTGGTCAGTGCAGGAGTGTGAAAGGTGAGGTAATAATGAGAGAGAGAGAGAGAGAGAGAGAGAGAGGTTTATGTCATCAAATGGAGTTAACAGAAACTTTGTTTGTTCTACAGCATGAGTGTCTCAGCTGTAGAATGATGGAGGAAGAGCTATTGGCAGATTTTATTAAACAAGATGGAGGCGGGAAAGGTGATGGAATTAAATAGAGAGCATGCTATGTGACAATAATTTGAAAATGGTAATTGCTCTGTTGCAATGGTAAGTGTCAAATTCCAAGGATCGTTGGGATAGAACTGCACAGGATATTTTGGGTAAATTTTCTGGATGAAATTTGAACCAAGAAAGATGGAGAGTTAATATTAACAGAGCAATATGAGTGTTTGAAGATGAAAGAAATCAAGCGTCATGGGTTGTTATTTTACCACCCAGACACCAGTTGTATGGTTGAAAGGTTGAACTATAGATTCACAGATGCAGTGAGATTGTAGTGAAATTATAAGGAAAAGGACCTTGAAAGGAGTGGATGATGGGCTGTTACAGGCTAACTCCTCATGACACAATTACAACGTTTTATTTTAAAATGATGAGGTGCTGAAAGCCTGGCGAAAGGACATGCCCCATGTGGTTTGGTTGAACTAAGTTAGTGTATAATAACAACTCCAAAAAAGCTAAGATGCTGCATGGTGCTGAGGTTCAAAACCTGGACACGAAGGTGTATTATTGAGTGAGAATAAAATGACCTGATCATTAGGGGAGAACAAAAATGTTTGAACATAAGGAGAGTGAATGTTCCATTAATGCAGACAAGCATTCATATTTTCTTATGTGAATACAAAGTCCTCTCGTGCTGTTTCATACCAAATGGAATATTAGCCCAGAAAAGGGGAAGAGTGATATTGTCCTCAATAGCCAAAATATTAAGGACATTAATAAACATATAGATGAATCTGTGTCATTGTCTTTTCCCTGTGTGAGTCTTTCTATTTGTTGTGTTTATGAGAGAACTGTCTCAAACGCAGGGACCATGCAGATGTGATTATAGTACGGATAGTTGTTCAGACAGCACAACATGTACCCTGTGTGAGAGAAGCCTAAATATGTACGGCACCAGAGAGGAAGTACAACAAGTTGTGGTACCGTTCTGCACTTGTGATCCAGAGGGCTCAATTCGTAAAAAAAAAGGTTTGCTTAGTCTGTCTGCACGTGGGTTGTAAAATTAGGATGAGTTGGAACTGGCTAATAGTAATTGAATTTGTAATTTAAAGCACTCAGATAGAAATGCAATATAAACGTACATTCTAGTGATAATTATATCACTAACATATTTAAGAACCACAAAGTACTTTACTTAACATATTATTTGTGCAACAAGGAAATGCAGCGTGTATAATTACGCATGAAGTCACATGCTGCAGGAGCTTGCTGTGTTTAAGCCTGCCTGTCACACCATTAAAATATATCCCCAATCAGACCGTTTCATTCTCATCTATTTGTTGATTTTTGAGCACATCAATATGAAACCTGTCCACCGGGGTTTATAAAATGCCTCAGCGGTGCTCTGTCCTTTCTCAGACTCTTGAAACAAATGTGTTGTTAATTACACCGCAGACAGTACATATATCTGCGCTAAGCAGCCTTCATATAACTGGCAATCATTTTAAAAAGCAAGTCAGGATGACTGATATCCTGTCTGGATGGCAAGGAATCGTCACTTCCTGTTATCCATGAAGTCGCTGCCATGCAGGTGTAGGCTCCGCGAGGCTCCCATGACTTCCAGCATCTGGCCGTCCACGACTTCACGGGGTTATTTTAAAATTAACATGATTTAATTCTCCACAGATGCTTGTGGGATCCAGGGCACGTTATGGATTACACGAGCGACATTCACCTTTAACCACCGAAGGTTTAGTGCGTTGCTTGTCGCTCATTAAAACTGACAGCAGGTTGTAAACTCGCTTTTATTGCCCTCCTTAATGAAACATAGCACTCGGAATGCGAGGCCCTTCGAATAATTGCCCTGGAGGGCTCTTTATGATGTGCGATATTAGATTTAGGTTTTTTTGTAATAAAGTTTGTTGCCTTCTTTATAGCCTGTCTAGGTTCCGCTTCTAGTGCCTCCAATAATGCTCAGGGCGCTTTACAGTGGGCTTAGATGAACCTGGGTGTTCCCTTGGCTAATTATAGTTAGCACAGTATGCAATATTAGGGAGAATTAACGGCAAGGACTTGGTAGCACACACAAACAGAAACTTGCACTGAACAAGAAGTGCAAATGCGACATTTGCACCAGTCAGCCAGGACAAAGGCTGGCCATGAGCATAGCATCTTTGTACCGGTCGGTCAGCGCACGCCAGGGTATTCTGTCAGAAGATGGAGTGCTCGGCAGGCAGTGGCTGGGTGGAACCTTAAGAAATCGATATATTGCATAAGGAATGAAATTGCAATTCACTGAAATGGAAGCGCACTGATTCTCTGTATCCGAACGGAGATTGGCACCCTGCACTGGGGGCTGGAGCTCCAATAATACTGGTGATGCTCTGGCCAGGAGTCATGAGTGAGTGCCATTGTTTGATGGTCAGTGCGGGCATCGCTGGAGATCGCGGTTGTTCTGTGTCCTGTCCACACTCCTTGCCTAGATCCCTTGCTATCCACGTGTCCTATTCTGTCCGATTACCTGCCCCACTGACAGTCCCCGGCTTGTGATCCCCCGCTCCTGTCCCCTGTCAACATCTGCTGCCCGCACACACTGGTGCCTCTCTCTGCAGAATGTGGCTGACAGGACTCTGGGGGCGCGCCTTACAGGCCCTGCAGCTTCTGCAGCATGTGCCTCTGGGGCTTTGAGGCCAGAATACTCTGCTGAATGTGATGTTGTTTCCACTACCCAACTGTTCCCCATCAGTCACCGAGCAACGCGGTTGCTGCATCCAATACATATAAATCAAATATTATAGATGGTGGCCAAGAGCCCATTCCGCTGCTCCTAACTGGCAGCAGGGCTACCAGCGTCTCCAAAAGGCAAGTGGACGGGCACTTTGGTGGGTGACAGTGACAACAAAAAAGCGTCAACAACTTTCATTTTGATCCAAGGGAAGAAGGTCTCCAGGAAAAGAAGATGGTGTGCCTAGTGAAGCCTGTGTCCTGGTGCAATCTCATTTGTATCTCTGCCCTGCCTCCAAAATCCTTACATGTGCGTGAGGAGCCTCAGTGCCTAAAAGATGGAGACAGACTGCCATAATACCTGCACTCCATAGCACTTCCATCGAGCCCTCCTTTAAATTTGCATCACCCCTGGTGTTTAAAAATAAAGTTGGTGTACTTCTCTCTCATCCCGTCGAACCTCCTAGGTAGGCTCTCCTTACCCATACTACCCCAGGCCAGACTCTTCCTCAACACAGTTCACGGCACACCTCTTTCTTCCTCTTACATGGAGACTGGTCTCTCTCTAAATCATTCCGCTTCGGCCAATGCTCTCAGCCCACAAGTAACTCTCTCCCTCACTCCCTTCATATATCGGTTTGGTGCAGGCTGAACTGCTGTGTGTCCAGTGTATTAGCGTGTGGTGCTTGAAATGATCACCCTCACACCGAAGTAGGATCCAAGTCTTTATTAACATGGGTGATCAACGACATCCATAACCCAGTGACAGGAACCACACAGGTCCCCGAGAGTGCAGCATAGAACGTTGACAACATTCCAGGAAAGTCCCACACAATAGAGGGGTGGGTGGAAGGAACCAAATAAGGAAGGAAATTACAACAGTGCTCATCGGGCTGGGAGTTATAGAGTTGCATAGCTCCTGCTAGTGCTATTGCTGTTTACTGTGTTATTGAAGCCTGCACTTCTGGCGCCCACTGTTATATAATAGTGAAGTCTGTCTTGCTGCTCGTGCTCTACCTGTTCTCTCCGTGTGAACAATGATCGTATGTCTGCTTTGTGCGCTGGTCCGGTACTGCACTGGCCCACCTCACCCTGGCCCCCATGCTACGCTCTGAACCCTGGATCCTATCCAGCTCCTCCACACACTGCACCCCACATTGCTCCTTTCCATCCTGGGCGCTGTGATGCTCCTCCTCCGCAGAACAAGTGTTTTCCCTCACCTCATGCTACCCCCATCCTCATTAACCTCTACAGCTCCTCACCCCTGGAGACTATGCTGCCCACTTAGGTTTGAAAGATGTGTAGAGTGCCACGAGCCATACGGATCGCCTTAGAGATGTGAAACAGAGGCAAGCAAATGATACAGCCTTAGTTTGGATAGAATGTTCGAGGCCCAATGAGGAAGGTGTGCTGGGTTTAGGCGTATAACCAGCAGGGGCCACGGGAAGTCGATGGCAGCAGGGGTTAGACACGTTTGTTCGAGTAGGTGTGTTTTTAGATGTTTTCTGAATCAGTTGCAGTCTGTTCCAGTCTTAAATAGCAGGGGAGGAATATTGTTGTGATTAGATGGACATTAGGTTGTGATTTGCAGATCTGAGGTTTCTGAATGGAAGGTAGGGAAGGAGCAAGTTAGACAGGTAGCATGGGGAGTGTCCATATAGGGCTTTATGAATGAAGCATAAAGATTTAAAGTTGGTACGCACTTCACTGGGAGCTAGTGGAGATTGTAGTGCAGCTGAGAATTGATCATGGTGATTCCGTTTTGGACCCGCTGAAGCTTATATTTTTTGGGGGGTTAGGATGGTGTAGAGGCTGTTATAGGAGTCAATTCGGGATATCACTACAGTGAGTTGGATGTTCATTTTCTGTATGAGGCAGAATAGAGGGAGGACACGTAGGAGGAGTTAGAGCACATGGTGGAAAGCTGCTTTTGTAACTGAGTTTATTTGAGGAAAGATGAAAGGCTGATGTCAAACAGCACACCCGGGTTGCAAGCTTTTCCCACTAGTTTGGAGTAACAACCCAAGGAATAAGGCTAGGGAAAAGGTAGAAGCAGAGTTTCCGCATAGCCAGTTTTTCTGCATCCAACAGTAGATAAGGGCAAGGCAATGAGAGACTTTTGATAAGCCTTATGTGTACCTGGATATCATTGGCGTATAAATGATAATCCTATGTTGCAGAAGTCAGGTGTTGTGGTGAGAGGAATTATGTAGATATTAAAAAAGCTTGGCACTTAGAGCAGAGCATTGTGGGACCTCACTGGTAATGGCATTAGAACTAGATAGAAAAGGGCCCAGTTTGACCTGCTGAGTATGGTTTTGGACAAGGAAAGAAAACCAAATTAGTGCTGTTCCTTTTATGCAGGCTGAGAGTTTCAGACGGTCAAGGTGTACCTGTCGATCAATGGTATCAAACGCTGCTGAGAGGGCCAGTAGAATTAAGGCAGCTAGTATGCCAGATCAAGCAAAATTAGAAGTTATTCCCTGATACCTAAAACATGGATTCTGTACTCTTCCATAATCTGAAGCTAGACTGAAACATTCGGAGACTGCCACGAGCATCCCGGCCACCTTATCCAGGCCCGCCCCTGAGCTATCCCAGGCTCTTCTTCAGTGACCCAGGGACTTATGCCCTCGCTATTGCCTTATAATTTGGCACCAATTTTCAGGCTTGTATTAAATCATCCTGATGATGATCCTAGTATTATGTTAAAGGATTGAAACGCCGTCGACTTGCTAAAAATAGCTTGCACATTAATCGATTGTGATAAAACTAGTGCAACCGCTGTCGTCTCTAAGCTTGGTCTAATTATTTGCATTCTTTACATGCTCTTTTTTGTCTTGCCTGAATGTTTTCGTCTAAATGTACATGTTTTGTGATTACGTAGGACGCAGGACTGTGACCCACCTTATTGTTGTGTGTTTATCTTTTTTGGCTTTGATCATTCATTAAAATTCACTGTCCGGCTGGACAGTATCAATATAGCACTGATTCTTGTCTATATTAATCACAACTTTATCCGGTTTCCTTATAAGGACCACTTTTTACTTAAAATACTGACGCCCAAGGTCCTTATTCACCTTGTGGGTTTCCTTGTTAGTTTCGAAATATACCTTTTCTGTCCACAGCTCAAACTTACAAATATCTTCCCAATAAATTAAAGCCAAACCGATTGGCATTGTCAAGGCTTTTTTAGTTTTGCTGTTATTCTGGGCATTAAAAACTCCTCTTAATTAGGAAAAACCATAAAAAAAATATACACCAAAGTATAGAAATTAAAAGACCGATTTACGTATACACAAACTACATTACCGCATATATTGCATACATTGCTTATATAGTTTAAAATCGTGAACATGCCTCGATATCGCCCCTTCGACCTCTCCAACATTCTCATCTATCACAATGTATGGAGTTTGGATCGGTTTGCAGCAGCAGCAGCGTTACAGCCAGACTGCGATAAAATCTGCCTGGGTCATAATCTTGTAAACATTCAAACTCGTTTCAGTCCCTTTACCGTGTTGTATCACTTCGATATCCCAAAGAAATAGACCACTCTGCCACTTATATCACTACATTATCCCAAACAGCTGGAATGACTTTAAAAACAATACGTTTACAGCAAGGCTATGCCCCATCTTCTGTGTACACCAATAAAAAAGTAGTTTAGACTAAGAATATGCATATTTTAGCGGGCGGTGAGTGAAAGCTGAGGTTTCCTTTGATAAATTCCTTACAAATACAAGCTGTGACATGATGAACTTTGGAGCGAAGTACAACACTACACACCTCCTGAGATTACACAACATCTGGATACTAACCTATCACTTACCCCAATTACACTTAATCTAATCAGCACAAAGGAAACTGAAAGAGCGCATGTATCAACGGGCGCCTGCATTCTAATGAGTGTGGAAAAGCAGGAAATGGCCGAGGTTAGAAGTAAATAGGGTGCAGAAGGGCATGGCCCTGATAGGGGGCAGATACCTGCCTAGTCATACTGACATCTGCAGACATGAGTGTGAGGTCAGGACCGCAAACTCCGTGACTGAGAAACAAACACTTCAGTGGGTACAAATCAGTGCCTTAAATTGGCAGTTACTGTCAAGCTCTGAGTATGTTAAACGCACAAAAGGTGATGGGAAGAATGCTTGCAAATAGTCTAACCAGTGCCAAGCGCTCGGGGTAGCATTCCAACCTATTGTGCTTAGCTCACTGAGCCACTGTAGACAATAATCTGCATTAGGCAAATCAGCGTGACCCGGCTCCAAGAGAGTCATAGTGGGCGAAAAACTGATGCGATTGCCAGCATTTAGAAACGCTTCCATGAAAGATATGTGGATCCAGCTAATGTGAGACTAAATTACCAAGGAAAAGGGACAGCATAGGAATAATTTGTAATTTGTAAATATAGTAAGCAATGATGACATTTTAATTGCTCTGGTGTTACTATTTGAAAAACTAAAAAGTGTCATTAACCACTAAAATTAAGTATACAGGAAAGGCTCAAAGAAAGATGAAGGGAAATGCATAATTTTTATTTGGTCCACTAGTCCACAGTTAAAGAAATTCTCGTTGATAATGTGGATTTAGGTTGACAGAAGATAAAGGTTAGCTGGAGCGTAAGAAAAAGGCCTGGAAACTTGACTTTTGCTGGGGTCCTGTATATAGTTAATGCAGACCTTCACAGAGCACAATTTATCATTTAACCAGTGGGTTACTGTCTTTAATCATCATCATCAAAAACCTTTATTCGATATTTAGAAAATATCATAAAAGTACAATGGTACAGTTAAAAACATTACAATACAAATCATTTTATACTGACAAAAGAAAAAGAAAAAAAGGAGGGGGCCATTTGCATCAAAATGTTCAAAATAACCCTCTTGTGCGTCTCAATCTTAGTGCAACTCTAATAAAAATCATAATACAAGCTAACGTCAATGGATTCCCAGCCTTTTGTAAATATAAGAGAGCAACCTTTGCATGTCTAAAGTTCATTTGTTTTAAAATCCTTACTAAAAAACGACGTCTGGGCACTGAATAAAAAGGGCAAAGAAGTACAAAATGAAGGGTATCCTGCGGAGACCTATTGTCGCAGCCGCAGGTACCCTTCTGCTCAACTGTGGCCGTAAAACCAAATGGGTCAGCCAAAAGATGGTGTAAAAGGTTGAGCCTAAAACGGGTAATTAAAAATCTGTTTTGTGCATTATATAACAGGGCAAGGTAGGGTTCCATACCTACTACTGATTTAACTAGATTGAAAGTGCGAACAGTAGGCTTACTTGCTTCTGAGGCGGCTCTACGGGCAGACTCCTTTGACAGAAAAAGTTTTTTAATACGGGTTTTATCCGCAGCAGTTATTGTCGTGGGGTCAATAAAAAGATTCTTACAGTCTAATCCGGACAGGACACCCTTAACGTAGCTCAGCCATGGGATATCCAACCCCTTATCTCTACCCATACAGTCACTAATTATCTGCCTACTCAGACCCGCCTCACTATTGGTCCATATTCTCAACCAGGCCATAAGTGGTCTGACTTTAATCAGGTCCTCTATGTACACCCTTCCCAATTCAGCATGTGTAATATAGACTGACGTACTTTGTGGGATTTGTAAAATTTTCCTAAAAAATTTGTTTTCCTCAGTTTGAATTAGTTGTGGGTTCGCAAAACCCCACACTTCTGCCCCATAAATTATTTTGGGACAACAAACTGAACCATACAAATGCATGACCTGTTCAGGAGACCACCTGCCCAACCTATGTCCATAGCTCATTATAGCCCCCGTGGAGGCCACTACTTTAGCACTTCTACCTTCAATTAAAAGTTTAAAATTTAAAAACCCGTCAAATAAAACACCCAGATAGGAAAAGGATTTAACCTGTTCCATTACGTGTGTGCCAATTTTGAAGCAAGCAAAATTTGCGGAGAGATCTAAACTGGCCATAAAGCTAACAAACCCGTCCAGCAAGATCTGGAGGCCTTTCGGTGTTCTGGCTAAGAGTACCGCGTCGTCCGCATATAACAACACCGGTACTGCTCGAGGTCCCACTCTAGGGGTATCTACATTTAAGTTACCAAGTGCCAGTTCTAGCCCGTTTATGTATAATGAAAACAGAAACGGGGCCAGAATACAACCCTGGCGCACCCCGCTAGTGCAGGGAAAGGGAGCTGTAGTATCACCCTCTAGATTATAACGTACTCTAGCAGAGGTGTTCCAGTGGAGTGCTCTTAAGATAACCACCAGGCCATCTTCTACCCCTAGTTTGATCATTAGGTTCCAGAGCTTTTCTCTATTGACGTGGTCAAAAGCTGATGAGAGGTCCATAAACCCCATATAAATCGACTGGTTGCTTGCAATGGTATACTTGGCCGTTAGGAGGTAGAGATTCAGACACTGGTCTGTAGTTGACTTTCCTGTTCTGAACCCATATTGCAAGTCGGTTATTATGTGGTGATCCTCTGCCCAATCCAGGAGGCGGTTCAGGACGACTCTCCCCAATACTTTAGCTGTTACATCAATTAGGGAAATCGGGCGATAGCACCGGGGGTCATCCTTTTTCCCTTTTTTGAAAATTGGGACTATCGTGGCTGCAGCCCAGGATCTTGGCATGCCTGTAGAAACAGCCGTGTTTATTACTCTAGTGAGGATAGGTGCCCATAGGTCAACTTTACTTAGGTAGAGGTCTGGGGGAATACCGTCCGGCCCAGGGGCTTTATTCTGTGTCAACCCTTTGATCCCCACTACCAGTTCATCTACCGTAAATTCTAAGTTTGTCACCCATGGGCAAATAGCCTCACCCCTCCCCGACTGCTCGTTGGCGTGGTTATATAAGCCTTTAAAATGGTCAAACCATTGTTCGGGGAGAATGGTAGTGGCAATCACCGGTGCAGACGCATCCTGGAAACAAGGGTTATTAATTATTTCCCAAAATGCTCTAGAGTCTTTTCTGTCAGCAACCTCCCGTAAATTTTCCCATGTCTGTGATTGGAGGGCCAACTTCCTTGACTTAATGGCCTTTTTGTAAACTGTCCGACATTGTACAATACGCCCCTTATCTCTAGGCAACTTTTTTAGACTTTCTTTCAAATCCTTGTGGGCCCTAGAACAATCTCTATTAAACCATCTGGGGGAGCATTTCATCGGCCC
The DNA here is from genome assembly GCF_964204655.1 of Triturus cristatus. Lineage (NCBI taxonomy): Eukaryota > Metazoa > Chordata > Amphibia > Caudata > Salamandridae > Triturus > Triturus cristatus. The sequence goes on along the minus strand of NC_140582.1, from coordinate 607,062,605 downwards.
AGGCGCGGGTGACTTTAGCAGTCCGTCAATGAGGCGTGCCAGTGCCTCAAATGCTTTGACCACCATGGGACCTTCCAAGGATGGGTCCAAACAAACCCCAATCATCTCCTTACCGACATCCATTAAAGATCTGTAGAAGGCATCCCCGTCCACCCTGGCCCATCTAAGGGATGTATGACGTTACAACGCACACTTTTACAACGCATGCACTTACAACGCATTTTTTACAACGCATAATCCATTACAACGCATGACATTACAACGCATGACACTACAACGCATTTTTAAAAAATACCTTTACAACGCACTACCATTACAACGCATACTACCTTTACAACGCATACCATTACAACGCATAATATTAAATTACATTTAAGGTAAGTATTAGATAGTATAGGGGTAAAAATTACTATTCTAACTCCAGGGGGTGCAACAGTAGGGTAAGTGTTGGATAGTATAGGGGTAAAAATTACTATTCTAACTCCAGGGGGTGCAACAGTAAGGTAAGTGTTGGATAGTATAGGGGTCAAAATTACTATTCTAACTCCAGGGGGTGCAACAGTAGGGTAAGTGTTGGATAGTATAGGGGTAAAAATTACTATTCTAACTCCAGGGGGTGCAACAGTAGGGTAAGTGTTGGATAGTATAGGGGTAAAAATTACTATTCTAACTCCAGGGGGTGCAACAGTAGGGTAAGTGTTGGATAGTATAGGGGTAAAAATTACTATTCTAACTCCAGGGGGTGCAACAGTAGGGTAAGTGTTGGATAGTATAGGGGTAAAAATTACTATTCTAACTCCAGGGGGTGCAACAGTAGGGTAAGTGTTGGATAGTATAGAGGTAAAAATTACTATTCTAACTCCAGGGGGTGCAACAGTAGGGTAAGTGTTGGATAGTATAGGGGTAAAAATTACTATTCTAACTCCAGGGGGTGCATCAGTAGGGTAAGTGTTGGATAGTATAGGGGTAAAAATTACTATTCTAACTCCAGGGGGTGCATCAGTAGGGTAAGTGTTGGATAGTATAGGGGTAAAAATTACTATTCTAACTCCAGGGGGTGCATCAGTAGGGTAAGTGTTGGATAGTATAGGGGTAAAAATTACTATTCTAACTCCAGGGGGTGCATCAGTAGGGTAAGTGTTGGATAGTATAGGGGTAAAAATTACTATTCTAACTCCAGGGGGTGCATCAGTAGGGTAAGTGTTGGATAGTATAGGGGTAAAAATTACTATTCTAACTCCAGGGGGTGCATCAGTAGGGTAAGTGTTGGATAGTATAGTGTAATATTATGCGTTGTAATGGTATGCGTTGTAATGGTAGTATGCGTTGTAATGGAATGCGTTGTAAAGGTAGTTTTTAAAAATGCGTTGTAGTGTCATGCGTTGTAATGTCATGCGTTGTAATGGATTATGCGTTCCCCCCATCTAAGTCTTCTCCCCTGGTCCGTGGGCCTCAATGTGCTAATTACATTACAATTTTCCTTATTTTTGCATGGGGCCCAATTCTTTATCCGCAGAACTAAGGGGTTGTGGTCACTAAATATGCTCCATTCTATGCTCGCCTTACATATCCAGTTCACAAAAGGGATAGAGACTGCTATATAATCTATAATAGAGCAGGACCCTCTTCCCTCAAATGTAGGTATAATTTTATCTCCTGCTTTGGGCCCCATCAAATCTATTGTATGCCTTTAATCAATTTTTTCTAATCATTTACTCCTTAGAAATTAATATTCATTGCAATCCTCTGCATTAAATCTAGATAATAGTAAATGCACGAAGATGGAAAACCTTATTTAGCACACCCCTGTGAGATTGAGAAGACATTGGCTCTTTGAACATTTCTTACATATTTTAAGTGGATGAGAAAGAAGTGCCTTTACATTGACATTGCCTAATATGTATCCTTTAAAACCCCTTTCACATTCAATCAATCAATCATGTGTTTGTTAAAGCGTGACTACTCACCCGTGAGGGTCTCAAGGCACTGGGGGGAGGGTAGGTAGGGGTGCAGGTTCCAGTCCATAAAGGAGGGGTTCTGTCGATGAGCCAGGTTTTGAGGTTTCTCACGAAGATGAGGAGCGATGTTGTCTGTCTGAGGTGGAGCGGGAGGGCGTTCCAGGCTCTTGCCGCAAGGAAGGAGAAGGAGCGGCCTCCCGATCTGGTCTTTCTGGTGCGGGGGACCACGGCGTAGGAGAGCTGGGCTGATCGTAGGGTCCTTTGGGGTGCGTGGAATTTGAGTCGGCTGTTCAGGTATGCTGGTCCGCCTTGTGTGCGTGGGTGAGAATCTTGAAGGTGATTCTAGCCTCGATGGGAAGCCAGTGTGCGCAGATGCTTGGAGATGTGGCAGTGTCTTGGCAGGTTGAGGACCAGTCTTGCGGCGGCGTTCTGAATGTTTTGTAGCTTGCGAGTGAGGTTTTTGTTTATTCTGGCGTAGAGTGCGTTGCCGTAGTCGAGTCTGCTGGTGACGAGGGCGTGAGTGACGGTCTTTCTGTGCTCGAGGGGGATCCATTTGAAGGTCTTACGTAGGAGGCAGAGGGTGTGAAAGCAGGAGGATGCAACAGAGTTTATCTGGCGGTCCATTTTGAGCTCAGAGTCCAGGATGGTTCCAAGGTTGCGTGCGTGGTCCTTGGGGGTAGGTGGGCTTCCGAGTTCAGGGGGCCACCAGGAGTCGTTCCAGGCATCAGGGTTTGGGCCCAAGATGAGTAATTCTGTTTTGTCAGTGTTGAGCTGTAGGCAGCTGCTTTTCATCCATTTGGTGACAGCTTCCATGCCTTCTTGAAAGTTGTGTCTGGCGGTGTTGGGTTCGTTGGATAAGGAGAGGATGAGTTGGGTGTCGTCTGTGTACGACACAATGTTGAGTCCGTAAGTTCTGATGATGGGGGCGAGCGGAGCCATGTAGATGTTGAAGAGCGTGGGGCTGAGGTAGGACCCCTGGGGACTCTGCAGGTGGTAGGTGTAGGGTCAGAGAGGAAAGGGGGGAGTCTGACCCGCTGCGTTCTGATGGACAGGAAAAAGTGGATCATGTCAATTTTAAAATTAAAATACATAGGCTGAGTTAATTTACTAAGAATTTAGATGGTCAAGATTACACCCTCAGTTTTACTGTGTCTTTTTCACTCACCTACTTCCAACTCTTGGTACAAGCTCAGATGAGCTTTAAGCTCGCTATGGGTATTGTTCACAATTACTTTGTACATTAAGAAAGGATTAAGCTGCTTTAAAATGTAACAAATCATGGAAATCCTGCATTAGTATTGAGCTGAATCACTTATGAAAGTATGTACTGAGAACAGCCACTTCTGAGCTTGCCAGTATGTTGTTTACAGATGGCAGGGAGATAAATTTCAATACCCAAGTTTATTGTCTGGAGCAGTGCAGTACAACACACCTACATCTTTCTCTGTCCAGTACTCATCTGCCTCCCCCTGTGTGGCCACATTCCAAGGCTAGAACATAGCAACACACATTGCTCAGCAGCCCTACAACAAGGAAGGAACATAGCACAGTTCCATAGAGGAGTCAAGCCAAAATAGCAGGAACTGCATTGAGAACGAGTATGAGAACATCAATTCACAACTTATTTCAGAGGCAGATTCCAACTTCACTTATTAGATATGAGTAACACAAACACTTCGCTTCATCTTCGGAAAAGCTGGTACTCAAAATTCCAAATTAGTTTTTAAAAATAGTAAGTTTGAAGGTTGTTGCATCAATGTATTTAGCTGGAGTATAAACCTCACATAATTTATTTATTTGATGCACTATGCGTAGAGGGTTTACTAACAATCGATGTTCCGTGTGAAAAGTCCTGTCAGAAATGTTTCAAATAGGAAAATCAGACCGTGTAGAGGTCTGGTTGTAATTTTAAACCCACTAATTAATTGTTGTTTTAGTGTATTTAAAGTTAAATAGTTAAGATGGAATGGCAGTTATATTTTGGAATGATAGTGCAGAGTTGAGGGGTGGAAATGTACTACTGTTGGGTGGTATTGCAGTGATGGAGCGGTAATGTGTTTGTGAGGGCTGAAGGGCAGGTGGGTAATGTGACGCTGTGCTGGAGTAGAATGTTGTTGCTGTAATTTGCTATTGTGAGGCGATAGTGCTCTGGTGGTTTGGGACTTTACTAGGGGTAGTAGCATGATGCTGGGAATAGTAATGCGTAGCTGAGCAGGTGTAGCGTGATGATGATAGGCCCAGGTATCGTGTTGGAGGATACTTGTGTGGTTTTTAGGTGACTCAGAATTGGTATTGAGGTGTGTTAATGTATCAGTGTAGTGGTGGTAATGTGGTGCTGTGTTGGAGTAGAATGTTGTTGCTGTAATTTTCTGTTGTGAGGTGATAGTGCTCTGGTGGTTCGGGGCTTTACTAGGGGTAGTAGCATGATGCTGGGAATTGTAATACATATCTGAGCAGGTGTAGCGTGATGATGATAGGCCCAGGTATCGTGTTGAAGGATACTTGTGTGTTTTTTAGGTGACTCAGAATTGGCATTGAGGTGTGTTGTGGTATGACTGTAGTAGTGGTAGGTGGTAAGGTGGTGGTGCAGGCTGGCAATGTGGTAGAATATTTGGGTGGCGTGGTAATGCAGTGGTGTGGTGGCAATGTCTATTGGTGGTGGCTGTGCAGCGTGTTTTCTATAGTAGTGTGTTGCAGTGCTGGACAATCAGTAGACTACAATGATCAGAGATTTATCTTGGTTGTGTTAGGTGGTAGCATAGTGCTTTAATGAGGTAGAGATGTAGTGAGGTGGTAAAGTGATGGAGTGGAATGGTGTAGTGGTGTAATGTGGCAGTATGGTGATGTAGGGGTGAATTAGGGTGGGGGAGGTGGTGTAGTGCTTCAAATGGTAAATCAATGACAACGGGTTGTAGTTTAAGGCGGGATTTACTAGTGTTAATATCAAATAGAGGTGGAATGTTGGGTGTTAGCTTCCTGACATATACAGGAAAGGTTCAGCATAGGAAAAATCAGTGCAAGCTTACCTTACAGTGCTAGGAGGGAAGCTGGAAAATTGACAGTGTTGGGGAGTCAAAAAGAGCAAAAGTAACAGCCCAACAGGATGAAAAAAACTGGTGCTTCTAGTAGTGGTATAAAATACTAGCAAAACAGCTAGCTTCCTGGACAATGGTTACCTTTCACAGCATGGGATTTAAGGAGTGCCAAAGTGTCACTTCTTTTTTCTGCTCATGATTGGTGAGATGCAACAAACTATAGGTGATAGATGGAATGCTTGAATTCATCTCAACTACTGGCGATCACTCGGGCCGCATTCCAATCTATTGTTTTATGCCCAATATGCTGCTCTAGACAGAGAGATGACATATGCATATCAGTCTTGGTCCTGCTACAATAGCAGCAGTTCAACCCAAACTGCCAGCATTGATCCCATCCAGACGGGAACACAAGCAACCTCAGACTGGTTTTGGCCTAATTAGACCTCATCATGGAGATATAGCTTTAGCCCTGTGGAACAGTGAGCACAAGATCCACCCACGTCTGGGCATATGAGTCACACTTAAGGTGTGAACTGCAACAAACAACTAAGTGATGGAAGGAATGCCTGAAGTGGTCTCAGCCACTGTTAGTCACTGGGACCACATTCCAGCCGATCGTTTTTCATCCACTGTGCCACTCTAGAAAGAGACCTGCCATAAAAAATCTGTCTTGGTCCTGCACCAACAGAAACAATCCAGCTCAAACTGCTGGGCTAGGTTCCCTCCAGACGGGAATTCAAGCAACTCCAGACTGGTTTGGGCCTACTTGGGCTTTGTAAGTGAGGTATAGCTTGAGTTTTGCGGCATATTGAGCACCCACATCTGGGCATATCAGTTCCACTTAGGGCATCAACTACAACAAACAACAAGGTGATGGAAGGAATGCTTGACCTAATCTCAGTCACGGGGGATTGATGATTTAGAGGGTGAGCCTTTGTCTCTGCAATGGGGGATCAAAGGCTTGAAGCAGTGCTTGTGCTCAGCAAGACACTCAATATATTTTCTTTCTCCCCGAAACATTCATCCCTGAAACAGTCATCCTGTAAATGACTCCAGAACCACATCCCATGGCTTTAACTAGTCCTACTTTACAGAAACTCATTTTTGATAACTATGTAGGTTTTTTGCCAACCAAAAGAGGAAATGTGAAGGTGGAAATATTTAAAGTCAAGGTGGCAGTTTCAGAACCAGAGACTTAAAATTGAAAATCGAATAAAGCTTGGTTTGATTTGATTTGATTTGATTGTTAGTTTATCGGCTAATTTGACTTTATTAAATTTATTGCCTGAGCAACTCTGCTGCATCATTGTAGACTGTGTGCCTGCTATTCTACTTGGTGATCTAATAATTAATTTCGATCAGGCTTCACGTGCCCTACCATCACATAATTTAGGTCTATTTCCTATATTTTACCTGCATTTACTTGACAGCTTATTTATAAGCCCCTTGCTCCACCGGTGCGTCCCTTTTTGATGGCGCAGGAGCCTGCTCCATATTTACCAGGCACCACTAAGCCAATTTTTTTTTAGCTCAATGGTGCCTTTTAAATATCATTCCCTTTAAAGGGGCTTGCAATGAGTGTTGCTGGGGGAGTTCCCAGCAACATCCATGGCTTTTTGATACTGCCTCAGATTTACGAGAAATCGTAACTCTGAGGTAGCGTCAAAAGCTTACACCTCCCCAGGGGAGGCGTAAGGGAGGCACAATGAGGAGAAATATCTTTATTTTTCTTTGTTTTTTCTTTTTGTATGTGTGCTGAATTCTGCAGCACACATAGAAAGAGAAAAAAGCCTCTTGTGATTGTTTTTGTGCACGAAGGATTCCTTTCCTGCACAAAAATAATCATCTTGACAATGCAGGCACCCTTGTACCATGATGCAAATGTGCCTACATTGGTGCACAGCAGCTCATTGTGCACCAGCGCAGGAGAAAAAGACAGGAATGTGCTGCATCTGACAGATACAGCGCATTCTTGCCCTTTTCATTGGCCGTAGAGCAGCCCAGCAGGAAGGCCTGCAGCGCTGCCCTACAGCAAAAACTCATAAACGAGGCCCTTAGGATCTACTGAACACATTCTGATGGGCACCCATTAGATGTAATTTGTGTGAACACTACTCTTTATACAACTGTTATCCCTATTGCTTTGCCATGTCCTGATCACTCTTCAAAATCCTTTAAATGGTCTACCAGAAATAAGAGACAGGCCGCAATTAAATTGAGAGCAAATATTAGAAATCATAATTGGAAAGCAATCACACCAGATAATCTAGAAGTTTCTTTTAGGAAACATTTGTTTAAGGAGCGTTAAATAACTACAATTAACCTGCTGGCCCCAGGAAACTCTATATGTTGCAATAAAAAATGAGAGCGGGTACTCTCCTGTACTTAAAATGATGTAAAATGATGTAAAACAGCCCAGAGATCTTGAACATTAATGGCGTAAAGACATCTCCAGAGGGACTAATTTACGGTGGCAAATACACAACAGTAGCTTAGAATTTTTATTTTTTTATAGAGGACAATGTTTTCCTCCATTAATATATTCAACAGCAGCTCTGGATTTATGAAAAACTACTTTTATATCGAGGAAATTAGGGAGGTTTTAATACCCTTACCTGCTGCAGTTGTTTCTGGTTCAGGTCACTAACAGACGAGTGACTTCGATTTTGCAAGCTAGCAGAGCATCGAATTCGTGTAGGGAGAGACATCATAAATGCCTCAATATGGTCAGGAAAGGGCCCTATTGAGCTGAAAACTACAGTTTTGAAGCTGTGTATCAGTCTATTTCATAGCTGTCCTATCTATCTAATCTACTGTCGGCCTATAATCAGTTATGGGATCACGAAGAGAAAAATATCATTTTCAATCCATGCAAGCTGTTTTTTGGCTACTATGGAGACAACTCTGGTCGCTGCATTAGATAATCTTTAGTGATCATCAGATAAAGGACAACCTGCGCTTTTGATTTTGTTCTCTGATTTTTGTTATCTATCTCAGTGGCCTTTGACACTATGAAACACTGGATTTTATGTATCTATATATTTATGTATGCATGTATGTGTTATTCCTATGGCGTGAACCTAGCCAAAAGGCAGTGAAGAGCTGTACATGGTCAAAGGCAAGCTTAAAGTCAGGAGTAAAAGGAGAAGAAACTGAGTTTGGATTGTTAATGCATTGTGATACAGTGTTCATTAAAGAGGTGAGTCCTCAACTTTTCCCTAAATTGGAGCAGCGTTGGGACGGTCCTGGTGAATAGTGACATGTTCTTGCAGATTCTTAAAATATGAGGAACCAGGAGTATTTTTATCCTGCACACGTATTCCCAGACGATATCAGATTCAACCAAAATAGTGTGCAGTTCCCAAGTGTGAGTGGGAATATTCAGGTCTTTGATAAAGTGCCCTCACATACCCCGGGGGGGGTGTCATGCTTCATCATTGGGCGAGCTCCTAATCGGGCCGACGCAGCAATGCCCGATGGGCACCCGCGATAGGGCTCTTTAGCAGAGTTCTTTTGGTGATGAAGCCGTAAAGTGTACGCAGTTGTGTGAATGAAAGTGATGTGAAAATGGGATTAGGGCAGCCCTATAGTCTGAATTTTATTCCAGGTGTGCACTAACCTAACTAAAAGCTAACAACCCTAATTGGATACAATAATCCTAAAGGGCATGTGTGATGTGAGAGGTTGACATGTTTCTTGCCTTGGACACCCCCTAATGGGTCAAGTGGCAATTCATCAGGACCAAGTGGTAATTCAGACAGATTTTGTAAACTCGTAAACTAGCGCAATGTTGGTTTTGACGCAAAGGAGTGTGGACCAGCCTTGAGCGTATACATCAGGTCCGTTTGACTGAATGTGGTGAGACCTGAAAGAAAGTGATAGTTAAAATATGTTAAAATTGATGCAGAGCCCCGCGACGCTGGTCAGTATCAGAACGGTGAACCCAATGTGGCTCAATGTATGGTGACATCCTTATTACCTAGGGACTCTGCTCCAGCATGATATGAACAATGGCGGTTCCTGTATGAGGGTAAAGGAGCGTCGCCCTCTTTGTATGTTTTGCCCCCATGGCCCATGATAAAGCATAATATTTTTCTCAGTGCCACTAACTGGGTTGGGTGCACCCAGGCAGATGCCTTTATTAATGAGTGTGCACTGCATTTTGTTATGCGGGCAGGGGTGGGGCTTAATTGTTGGCAGCTAGCAGAGCAGACACAGGTTCCCTGGGTTAGCACTTAGGGTCTGATTAGGAGTTTGGCGGTGCAGCGCTGGGTCTGCCCCACTGTGGCACAGCCAAATTGGTAGTCTGGCTGCCCGCCAGATTATGAGTGTTTCTCATGTCTGGTGTTTTTTTTAACATTCCCACGGCGGTGCCTCGGCATGGACTATAAAATTGCCATGTTGTGCTCCTCTGTGTGCATCCACATGGCATTAGGCACCAGGGAGCCCTGTAGGCCCCCCTTTGTTCCCTCTCCACCACGGTTTTCATGGAGTAGGAACCACGTTGAAAACCGTAAACTTGCAATATGCTTGGCAGGATTGTGGTGGTCCGGCCAAGCATATTGCTGCCTCTACAATGACGCACCACCGCCAGGGAACACACCAGGCATATGGCTATCTATCATGAGAATGCCTTAAGGTAATTCAGTATTTGAGCCTTGCACACTATACCTCCAGGGACATAAAGTTTTACATTTCCATTTTTAAAGTTACCAGATGAAGCTAAACTCTGGTTCTTATCGTTTAACACCTTTTGCATTTTGGGACTTGTAGTCCTCGTTTACACTAGCACACAGAGAGGTCAGCGCTTTTATCTGCAGCTCCTTGCTCTGGTCATCTCCCTGTCCCACACATCAGCCAATTTCTCTCGTCTGAGAAAGCGGGGCTGAAAATAGACTCACAGTTTAATCTGACTGCGCCTTAGTTAGCTTGTGTTTCTTTCTTCTGCTGATGCTGAAGAGAATGTTTAGGGGATTCCAGGGACAGCCAGAGCGGATTCACGTCTCTTCACCTTAAGCCTTGCCCATCATAATTCTAGACTGAGACTGAGGAGTGCATAAACTCCAGGGAGGAAGGAAAGTGGAAGAGAAACACCAACCAGAGAGAATCAGCTGATGGTAGGCCATAGCACTATGAAGTTACCTAGAATAGAGACGGGAGGACAAAAGTAAATTTTGCTATTTTATGAAAACATAATGGTATGAGGACTGTCTTAACACCCACCTGTTCTGCATGCTTATCTATCTTGGACGCTAATTTCCCAATAACTTTTATCATTGTGTGATAAAAGTATGAAAATGAAAGATATGCCATTTTGTTACGACAACAGACAGTTTAATACATTATATTTATTATTATAACAGGTCATTTCATAACTGGTATAGTATACATAAAATAATATATATACATATTTGTTCAGGTTTTATTCGAGATTACGTAATAGGCTCCGATTACTTCAGCCAACCCATATGCTGCTTATCTCTTAGCCAATGCAAGTTGCAACATTGAATCTTCCCGAAGCATAAGACAGACAATAATATCTTTCTCAAATTGATGCAATTAGAAACCTAAGGTGTCTAAAGATCTACTGCAGAGCAGACGTTCTAAGGACCTCACTGGAGACGAGTGGTGCCCGCAAAGAAAAGTTTACTGTGAGTCCTTTCTTCCAACATGACCATCTACGCAGAATGCAACCTCTGGGAATCACTGCTGTCTCTCCTTTGCAGCTTTCCCGTTCACCTCTTGTTTTCTTTCTGCATAGTTCCTCCATGCTGCGTGAATACAAGTGAGTTTTGCATAGGTAGCGAAGCGACACTCTGCAAACTGTAAGTTAAATGTCCAATTGAGCAGCCCAGGCAAACATCTATAAAGTCTTCTCACAGCCACCCACATTCTACTCTCTGTAAGCACAGCAGCTGGCTACTGTAACATGCTGGACTTGGATATAGCTGAGAGCTCTCTTAGTAGACTTGCTGAACACGTGCTCATATACAACTGCTCTGGCTTCTCGGGCTCACCATCAAACAGATTATCTTCAAATCCTTGTGCTTAGTGCATAAAGAGTTGAACAACCAGAGCCAGACACATTTTCCGATTGTTTTAAATGCTCTTGCTCACACTGTTCCTTCAAACCTCTTGAATATCATCTGCTATGCATGGCTTTGAGTAAAGGAATCAGGAATAGGGAAGCAATATTATTAACACCTGCTACAATTTGGTAAACCTGCTACAATTTGGTGCATTGCGTTGAGTGAAAGTGTGATAAATCTGGCCATCAATGTACAATCTATCAGGTCAGAATTTTCAGAGCCACATGTAAAGTGGGATTTTGCTGACTCTGTGCCTCTGCCAGCTGAAATTTGCTGCATCCTGCTGCCCTCTGCTTGTGGCAGTGCAAAAGAGCTGCCTTCACACCCACTATGGTAATGTGAGACCTGCAGGTTAGCTATACCATATCAGATGGATAGGACTGGAATGGAAGCCAGGAGCAGCCCTGGAAAACAATTCAAAACGGCCCACTTTTTCCCCCTTTCTTTCGACTTGTTGGGATGAAAATAAGCCCCCTACTTGGTGAAGAACGTTCCCTGGATGTCCCGGCTGCATTGAGATCTGGAACCTTGGTATCGATGTTTTGTAATAGTCGAACACAGATCATGCATGTGCGTTATAACCTCGGTCGAGGGTGCACCAAGCGCTACCCTCATAGTGTTAAATAGCTACTGCCCATGCTAGGAGTGAAATGGCATGAGAGCAGTGGTGGCAGCATACCCCTTTTCTGTTTTATAGTACACAGGCCTTTTTACCTGTTTTCTGATTTGTGCTTACAGGCCCACTCGTGTAAAGTTCTGCTGCTGTGCGTTTAACTTACCTTGGCCTATATGGTAAATGTATGGAGTGCCTTACAGCGTGTGACTGCGTGTACTTGCTGTGTTGCATGTGTGTGTGCCTAAGTGTGATTCTTAACATGGAGGCCTGTGGGTTCCATTTTGGAATCTCAGGGCATAGCAGAGCTAAGGTGGTGTTGTGGTCTGCTGACCTAGACAGGAGATGTAGATTGCTGAAATTTATTGGGGCTGGGAAGGGGATACAAGAAAGGCAGAGGAACAGAGGAGACTCTGTGCCTAACAAAGGTTTTTATGATCCAGGGAAGGTACTGGACACTAAAGGGACACAGAATCATAAAAGAGAGGGGCTGACACCCATATGTTTTTTAAGCTGAGTCCATGGCCAGTGTTGTGAGTCAATCAATTCTTGTGCCACCCTGGCTAGGGCAAACTCCCCTCACACAAACACCAGGACAGAAGAGTGGGCACTTCAGCAGACTCCGCACCCGCAGCAAGAATTTTAAAAGAACAGGCACTAAATCACATCTACTCTCTTGGCGAACAGTATAAAAGTGTGAGCCGGAAACCCACATATTGCTCATCAGCGTAGACAAGATCACCATGACTTCAAGCTGCTGCAGCCAGGACTGGGGACCAAGGTCTCCTCACCAACTGGTTGAGAGGCTATAACCCAAGAAGCCAAGAAAACTTGCCCTACACATGGAGCACCAACCTTCTTCCTGCCTGTCAAGACCAGTGTCCCCTGTGACGAGGAGGAGAGAGCCTAGAGGGAGCAAGCCCCAGCAGGGATCCTGGTGAGTGGATCACAGTGAGTGAAGGGTTAGGAGCTCTGAAAAGTTGGGACCACTTTTGTGAAAGAGAGAGAGATGCCCACCTTCATGTGGAAATCAACAACTATTGCCAGGGCTGCATTGATGTTTCGGGTTGTTGCCCATTACAACTAACATTGTTGGGGCCATTGCCTTTGCCGTGGACCCTTGTATGCCAGGTGGGGGGCACTAGAACTGTTGGGGCCATCGCCCATTTAGTTCGAGTCCCACAACAATCAGAGGGACTCAAAATCAAGTGCCAAAGTCACCCTGTATCATCTCCATTGCTCCATCACCTTACCATCATGAACTGCGAAGGAGAAGCCATCTGCTGCCTTTAGATGCTGTTTGCCCCCTGCATCCACCTCAGCGCTTCGCTCCTACTGGCCGCGGGAAGATACAGTGCATCTCTCTCATCATCGCAGCACCTGAAGACGTGGCTCGGGTCCCGAACACATCAGGCCGCAGCAGAGTAAGAGTGGTCCAGGGCAAGCAGGCCTTTTAAAACTTGAATGAACTTGGCATATTAGCACGATAGTGAGCTAGACTTTCACCTCCAAAATAAGACTGTTGCACACTGCTAGTGTAGGCAACACCTGTGCGGACGTCTCAAGTTAACTGCCAGAAACTGTAAGAGGAGGAAGAGGCAGGAACCTGGGGCCACTGGCTAGGAAAGCATTAGAGCGCTTTAGTGTGCATTATTTAGTGTGCTGCGTCATTTTTTGCTGGGAAACCATATTACCTTGGACCTACCTCCCTCGAGAAGACTTGGCCTGCTCTTCCTGCACTGCCACTTAGAGTCAAGTACTTAATAGGTAGTACTTGGCCCAGATGTTCAGGATCCATGCTGGCTTGGGCCCGGGACAGCAGGAGTAAAAATACACAACCCCCACAGCTGGGCCTACTAGCCCCTGTCTGCCCAAGGGCCTTCTGATCGGAGCTGTGTTTGCTGTCTGTCTCTTTGTTGCTCTATTTTTTCTCTTTCTATCTCTCTCTCTCTCTCTTTCTTTTCTCTGCCCTTTGACCCGTGCTTTGCATGCTGCAATAAATATTGGGGCGCTGCAGCTGCTCACCTTCAAACACTGACATCACATAGCTCCAGTCTCTTGTGGAAATGCACAATAGGATAAGTGGCCAGTCTGGCCCTGCCTTTGGCATTTTCCACATTCATAAATTCATGAGAGATAAACTTTGTAAATGAGATTCTAAATAAACTAAATTAGCAGCTGCAGTCTAGTCTATCAGTCCTTGCTAAAATATAGCGCCGTGTTGTTGATTTAAAAAGTTAATTATATCAAAGAAATAAAAGAAGAATTTCAGCAAACTTTCCTGGAACCGAAATACTCGGGTATCCATTAAAACACAACTGAAATGTAATAAATTACAGAAATTAAAAATGGAGAAAATGTTTTCATTTTGCACTTTGAAAGAGTAGATGAATGTGGTGCTCTTTGTATATATGTGTGAAATTAGTTGTTGGTTGTCTGGGGTGTTAGCCCTGGTCAAGCAACATGCATAATCCAAGTCACTAAAGTCATTAAATTAACCTGTACTTATCAATAGGAAGCACGGAACAAAAAGCAGTTGGGCTTAACTTAGAGGCAATGTATAAAGTATTTATGCAGCACACCAACAGTAATAAAGAGAAAACACAACACAAGAAAAATTCCACACCAATTTGTGAAAATAGAGTAGATGTTAATAAATTATTTGACACCAAAATGATAAAAATCCAATCCGTAGAACCGGAGTTACAAATTTTAAAGTTTTTTACAAAAACGAGCGCCTAAGAGATCAAAGCGTCAACCGTGAACATCAAGTCTAGAGAGACTGGGTCAAAGTCGAAAAATATGACCGACCGCGATGGAAAGCAGGTCAGATACAAGAAGTGGATTAGGCCCAGTCTGCGCTTACCTTCGCACTTAGAAGACATTTTGAAGAAAAAGTTCTGAGAAGGTAAAGTTAAGTGGGGTAAGGCTGCAAGCAGTGTCCGAGGAGGGAGTGTTATCGCTGGGGAGCCACTGGACAAAGTCAGTGTGAAGACTTATACATTAGGAACGTGCCACTTTTTCGGAAGTCGAAAATCTCCAGTGGGACAAGGCAGGATTGTCTCGCTGACATGAGTTCCAGGAGGCCAGATACCGCTATGGGAAGGACCGCTGTACAAAATTTGCTGCTGCAGAGAAGAATCCAACGTGGGCTACCACAAAGTCAGGCTGACCAGCGATGCACCTTGGGCGAAGCAGATGTGTCCTAGTGGACCCTGGGTTCTTAGAAGAGTTATCTAAAAATTCCCAAGTTTTGGATTTTAGCTATCTGGGCACCTTTAGCAGCACCACCATCACCAAGGCTTCAGGACTAGAGGGGCACCACTTTGTGGGTTAGGCTGGGTCCATGTGTGGGTTTTAGATGGTGGGAGTCTGTTATGTCCCTGTGGTTCTGAACAGGAGGCCAGAAAACTAGCCCTTTGGAGTCACGTAGTTCTGTGTTCAAGTGAATAATGAGGGTTCAAGCAGCAGTGCTGGCCTCTGAGGGTTCAAGGTGGATCCAGGCAGCAGAGTGTCATCTAAGAGTCCTTGTGCAGGTCCAGAAAGTGAACTGAAGAGTGGGTATGAGGGTCCTATTTTCATATGTGATACATTCTCTGAAGTTAGGAGACGTTTCTTGAGGTTTCTCTTTGAAGTGCTTGGAATTTCTTGACTCACCTGCCCAGGCTCCAAGCTGGCTGCAGGAACAATAGAGTGGTGACATGGCCTTTGTGAGAAGGCAGATCACAGCCTATTCACTTGCAAGTGGGGCTATGCCCTGCTTAACCCCCCCCCCCATCCTGCCAGCAGAGAACCCATTTAGGCACACCTAATTCCTGTACAGTGCAACTTTCTGGGGGGAATTCACAAAGTCTAACTGCCAGTTATGTAACCTAAGACAGGCTACAGGCACCAAACAGCAACGGGCAGGAAAATGCCATCTTTCTCAAAACTTTATTTTTTAATGCATATAAGTCACCCCTAAAGTAGGCCCTAAACAGCCCATAGGGCAGGGTGTTGTGTATCTAAAAGGTTGGACATATACTTTTAAGTTTTACATGTCCTGGTAGTGAAAAACTCTTAAATTAGTTTCTCACCACTGCAAGGCCTACCTCTCCCATAGGATAACATTTGATTAACTTATTGCATTTAATAAATGGTCATTTTCAATTGGGAGCAGGTAAGAAGGTTGAGTTTGCTGGCTAAAGAAATTCAATTTAAGACCCTCTTTAATGGTCACAATTCTGAAAATGCCACTTTTAGAAAGTTAAACCTTACTAGAGCAATAGTCCTGTGCACTACCTGATCACTCTAAATGGGTGTGTATTAAGAAATCCTCAATATCATCTTTCACAATGTAAGAACAATTTAACAAAAAATCATCAAATTAAACAAGCAGAATTGTCAACTCTTCTTCAAAGACAACTATGAACTTCATCCGTCATTGTTGTAATGCTTCTTTTTAATTCATCATGTGGTATAATTCAAAATCAAATGCAGCTTCAGGGTCAATTCAAATGAACTTGAATAACGTAGATAATGTCATTCCCAATGCATTTCAGGTGTATCTCACACCCTTCATCAGGGGATATCTACAAACAAATAATTTTAACCTGGGTGATATTCAATTTAAAAACATAGACATTACTTAGTGATTGACCCCTAAAAATCCGGGAAGGTTTTAAGTACCAAAGTTTAATGAAAAGAAGAGTCCAGTGTGTAAAGCAGGTATCTATAAGGTGTAAGGCAACACACTTTATTGATCAATAGAAATGCCATCCAGGTAGGCAGCATGAAGAAAAGAAAACAAAGAAAAGAAAAGCGTCAAACCACCAATACAGCACCAACAGTGAGTGACCAATAAAAAACTACCTATTGCAGATCAGGGGTTTAAAAGTCCCTATGTCTTTACCATAAGAGTACAAATAACAAGACGCCCAATCTACCTTCCGTGGGTCCGTTTGAGACCAAAACAGCCTCAGTGGAAATGTGTTGCTACGCAGCATAATAATGCCACCCCAGTTTCCTGGTTAGCCAAATGAAGAAGAATTGCCCAATAAGGTTACACTGTTCTCTGAAATGAAAATGATAGGTGCCAAGTTGTAAAAGTAAGTTACACCGTACTGCATGTCTAAAATTGTAGACTAACTAGAATAGTGAAGCTTGACTCACAGGTGCACTGATGCACCAAATCGAGTCGAGATCCTTCCCTCAAAGGCGGTTGAAATCCTGCTGATCCGACACTATACGTGGGTCTATAACGTAGCTAAAAAAGACCAGTAAGCGAAAGCTGACTCGTCTGCCACCTTATCAAATAGCGTCCCCACCAAATACTACTTATTAATGTCTCGTTCACCGATAGGAAACATCTATCCAAAGCAGCACTCCGCAAGCATTCTTACTCAGCGAGCATCCAACTGCGCATTTAAAAGTATACCCGACTCTTGTCTGACCTCTCACAGAACGTGCATAGCGGGTGCGTTAACATAGAAATAAGACTTGCAGCTTCCAGCGTCTCAGTTAAATAATAGCGGCCAAAGAAATAATATACCGTGATTCTCACCCGAAACATTTGCAACTAAAGTAGGAGATCAGAAAATATAGAGACGAAATAAAAAAAAGGTGTAAATACGTGCTGGATCGCTATGATAATGCTGCACCAATACACAATCAATAATAATCCATATCAACACATGTGCGACTAATTCAACATAAAATTTGTAAAGCGTATGTACATGTATCAATTAAATCAAATAAACATTGTAATCAACATAGTCTAAATTCGTGCTGCTTGCAATCCGCAGTGAACTTATAACGTTATGTGACAATCTTTACATGTAATCCACAATTGTATCCATAGGGTATGCCTACATTGCTTTATATAACACTATTGCGTGTGTTACACAATTGTTGTAAAATGAGATAGCCCATGGTATTCCCGAACAATACGAAACAATGGTTAACAAAAGATTTGAAAGTTTGCTGATTTTAACATAGACTGTTATCGGAAACATGTCCTGAAAGTTAAACTAATACAAAAAACTCTCATTCACGATTATACATGGATCATTGTTATAGAGATACCTGTTGCTATCCCAAATGTTGTACAAACATGCTACGCAGACAACATAAAAATATTGCTTGTTATTACACAATCTATTATCACTTAGACTCCTAAAAATCTTTCTATATTTTTTGATCTACTTTAGTTGCACATGTTTCGGGTGAGAATCACGGTATATTATTTCTTTTATGTTTTATTGAACCAGTGTCCCCTAGGCGTTTAACCATTTTTTTATTCAAGTCCCTCTTTCTTAAACATGGCCGCTATTATTTAACTGGGATGCTGGAAGCTGCAAGTCATATTTCTAAGTTAACGTGCACGCTATGTGGGTTCTGTGAGAGGTCAGACACGAGTCGGTTATACTTTTAAATGCGCATTTGGATGCTCGCTGAGTAAGAATGCTTGCGGAGTGCTGCTTTGGGTAGATGTTTCCTATCAGTGAACGAGACATTAGTAAGTAGTATTTGATGGGGACGCTATTTGATAAGGTGGACGAGTCAGCTTTCGCTTAGTAGTCTTTTTTAACTACGTTACAGACCCACGTATAGTGTCGGATCAGCACAATTTCAACCGCCTTTGAGGGAAGGATCTGATGCACCGGTGAGTCAAGCTTCACTATTCTAGTCAGTCTACAATTTTAGACATGCAGTACGGTGTAACTTACTTTTACAACTTGGCAACTATCATTTTCATTTCAGAGAACAGTGTAACCTTATTGGGCAATTTTTCTTCATTTGGCTAACCAGGAAACTGGGTTGGCATTATTACGCTGTGTATCTACACATTTCCACTGAGGCTGTTTTGGTCTCAAACGGACCCACGGAAGGTAGATTGGGCGTCTTGTTATTTGTACTCTTATGGTACAGACATAGGGACTTTTAAACCCCTGATCTGCAATAGGTAGTTTTTTATTGGTCACTCACTGTTGGTGCTGTATTGGTGGTTTGACTCTTTTCTTTTCTTTGTTTTCTTTTCTTTATGCTGCCTACCTGGATGGCATTTCTATTGATCAATAAAGTGTGTTGCCTTACACCTTATAGATACCTGCTTTACACACTGGACTCTTCTTTTCATTAAACTTTGGTACGTAAAACCTTCCCGGATTTTTAGGGGTCAATCACTAAGTGATGTCTATGTTTTTAAATTGAATATCACCCAGGTTAAAATAGATTTTATTTGTTTGTAGATATCCCCTGACGAAGGGTGTTAGATACACCTGAAATGCATTGGGAATGACATTATCTACGTTATTCAAGTTCATTTGAATTGACCCTGAAGCTGCATTTGATTTTGAATTATACCACATGATGAATTAAAAAGAAGCATTACAACAATGACGGATGAAGTTCATAGTTGTCTTTGAAGAAGAGTTGACAATTCTGCTTGTTTAATTTGATGATTTTTGTTAAATTGTTCTTACATTGTGAAAGATGATATTGAGGATTTGTTAATACACACTCATTTAGAGTGTAGCAGGTACTGCACACCCTGTCTAGGACCATTTGCTCTAGTAAGGTTTTTCTTTCAGAATTGGTGGCGGGGTGGAACCACCACATGGAGTGCACACCAAGTTTGATTAAAATTTTAATACTGCAGTATACTAAGTAAAGAGATAGAATCTGAGTGCACTACAGCTGTTGTTTGTACATTGACTTTTAGAAAGTTGGCATTTCCTTACCTCCACCATTTGGTGCCTACAGCCTATCTCCTAGGTCATATGACTATTTTTAGCTGGCAGTTGATCTATTTGTAGTGCTCTCAGACAGTGAGACAAAGGGGAATAGGACCTGGCAGGATAGGCCACCTCTGACTTGAATTATCACCTACCACACTTGCACACACACAAAGGGTTTTGAAACTAATCTTTTGTGACCTAAACAATCTGGGGCCACAATGGCCACACTCAATACTCTTATTTGTTACACTGTACAACCCTCAAACTACACTACATGCACCTTTGTAATAACTGAAACTACATTAACCCTGAACCACTACATTTGCCACCAACTGGCTAGATTGTACATCTCCTATTTTCTACGCAATACAGTGAAAACGCATTATAGGTGCCTCTAACTCTGCAATCACCTTATTTAAAATTGTAGAGTTTATTAACCCCTCTTTTTCTGATGGCTCATTAATTCCTACCCAGGAACTATGTGACAAAGGGTCTTCTATTTTACTAATAAGGTTCAAACAGTTTGTTGAAAGTGATTCACACATAAGGCTTCAACAAATCCTAGTGACTGGAAAGATATGTTCTCAAAGTGAGCCAGCTGCCTCAACAGGCAAGAGATCTCTGAAGTACACAATATGCCTGCCATTCAAGAGGACAACACGGTCCAACGATTAAAGTTGATTATGTCGGATATTGGTCCAGCTAAAATTTTATATGGCAAAAATAGTGAACCATTCTTTTGGGTCTAGCCAGGTTCCAATAAAATGGAAAGAGAGTGTAATCAAACTGATGCTGAACAAATCTGGGCCCATTGCTGGAGTCCATTTACAGGCCAATATCTCTCCTCCCTTTGATCTCTAAAAGAGGGGCAAAGTATCTTACTAAATGACTTTCCAAGACCCATAAAACAAAATAATCAACTGGTTGTGGCTTGAATTGGGTTTCACCCTCAGATGGGGACCGAAACTGAGCTGTTCTCTATCACTGCTCTGGTCTCAATCTTGAATGAATTAAGGTAGAGTGTGGACAGTGAAAATCTGGCAGGTCTCAACCTGTTAGATCTATCCACAGCTTTTGCCACCGTTGATCGTGCTATTGTGATTGACCATTTGGAAGAGGTTGGCTTTTCAGGATCCACCCCTGCTTGGTTCTCTTTGTTTTGGACAGTTCAAAGTCACTTTTTATAAATGACACCTTTCAGGTGAAATTAAATCAGGTGACATGCGGCGTCCCCTAGGACTTCTCTTAGACCCACATTTGTTTTTAACATTCATGTTCAAACTTTGATTCTTCTTATGTGTTCCTCTGGCCTGGAATGAATGGGTTATGCTGAAAGCCCACAGTTTCTTTTTCAATCCAATTATCCTACTGAGGAGCAGTTCTTAATTCCTGCCTTGTTGCTACCCAAACCTGGGTGTGTAAAAGCTTGTTAAAACTGAGCAAAGATAAAATAGACATTTTAATATGTAGCCTCAACTCCATATGGAACAACAGACTTTGACCAGTAAACCCAGTCTATGCACCTTCCCTAAGACTCGTTAAATTAGAGTTCGAATAGTACGTTTTCACCCCATCCAATGCATGCATTTTAGCTATTTTTTGTAGGATTTTAGTGAGAATAGTGTATTTGTATAGTTATATTACATGTTTATTTTTTAATAGTTTTGGAATTGAGTTAGGCTACTTCATAAGATTTTACAGTTCAATGTCATGGTTATTTTGTTTATATTTAATTTCAAATTATAACTTTTTCAAATATTTTATTATTTAACTACATTTTCTGTAGTGTTTTATTTTAATAAAATTATTTACAATTTTTAGCATTGTAAAATAATTAATTTATATATATTTTGAAATATTATTTATAATGGATGAATACATGCAAAATATGTTTACGTTTATTATTTTATTATTGGAGTCCAGATGTGGAGCCAAAAGGAAAAAAACACCTTAGATCATTGTTTCAAAATTCTCCATGCTCAGTTGCTATCAGAATTGTGCAAAGAACGGTTAAAAGATTTCAGAAACAACAAAATAAGTTTAAAAAATATATATATTCTCATTTAATTATGCTATTAGTAAGTCCAGACTAAGGTTTATGAGCCTGGCCATTGCCTCTACAAAATCTACTGTGCTGTATGAATTAAAGGAGGCAGCACAACAGGTGAGTCTATAAGGCAATTAAGCTCTCTCTATCATTAAATTGAACAAGAGAGGGCTGTTGAAACCGTGCAAAAGCACAACATTCTAATCAAAAGAAAAGAAACAAAAAAATACAAGCAATCAGGCTCATTCCCTTTAACAACTCCCTATTGTGTTGCTCCCTCCATCTAAAATCCTCACCAAGTGCTCTTCCCTAGTGCATCCCTGCACCCAGGGTCTTCGCTCTGTTGCCAGGTGTAGGAAAGTAGGATCTGCTTCTTATGGTTACCCCCACTTTTTGCTTGATGTTACACTGTTTTTGATTAGTCTGACTGGAATCCTGCCAATCAGGACCCCAGTCTCTCTGCTTTCTCCTTTAAATTGTCATGTATGTACTTTAGTACACTCCAAATTGTATACTGGGATACCCTTATAAGTCCCTAGTATATGGTACCCATGTACCCAGGGCATAGGTGCCCCAGAGGCCTCCCATGGGCTGAAGCATGTATTATGCCACCCATAAGACTACAAATCACATATTCCCCTTGATGGACTCATGTTATATGTCATCATGTAACTCTCAAGCATACCTCTAGCCTTCACCTTCACCTCTTGTGATGCCATGGCAATGACACTCATTCACCGGGAAGGGCCCTCAATTCTCCACTTCCTTGGCTCTCGAACACCAGTCCAGGTCTGAGGCAAGAGATGTATCTAGATATGAGCATACAATGTCATCTACTCAAAGAGATCAAATGGAACTACAAGTCTGCTACTGCAACCTGTGTTAGCTGGTGCTTGCACCACTTACTTTAGCGTAACATTGTATATTATATTAGTGTAAGCACCACAGGGAAGAATTACAGGGAAGCTCCATAGAAAATTTAGAAGCTGTAAAGTCTTGACATGATTCATGGCCACAATGAATTTAAGTTCTCCTAGGACCATCATATCTGTACTATTATGCTAATTCTCCTCACTTAGCTTCTGTCCTTCTCACCTAGGTTTGGGACATTGCAGTGAAATGTGATGCTTGATAGGAGAGGATACTCTGATTGTCGAACTGGGGTGCTCCCTAAGGTCTTATCTGAGGAGAAAATGTGAGGATGGTGGTAGATGGTAGGAAGTCTATATGATCACATCTTGGCATACAGGTGACTTTGTGCCTAATCTCTTAGAATTACAGCCTGTTACTCATAGTTCTCTAACCTCTTGTATCAGATCTTTTATATGGACAGCGTTAATGGCACTTATTGGGTGTGGTCCGAGACAGGTGCAATGTTCCACCATTAAACTGTTGTTGAGGGGTTGTTTAGCTACCAATGATTCTAGTAATTTCCCCACACTTCACTCTTTAAGAGCAAGCCTTTACAGTTCAAGTTTGCTATACCCTGAAAGTCAATCCCTACAAAGGAGGCACTAGGAAATACAGTGAACTCACAGCAGTATCATAATTCAAGTTCTCCATTGACAGTGTTGTCATCAATGATGTCATTTCAGATGTTGCATTGACATTATCATTGATGTCATAGAAGATGTGTTAAACTTGGTCCTTTTTGCAGGTGTATCCCCAAACATTTTGCCTTTTGCCTCCTATTTTTTTTACTCTGTTTTTGTTGGCTATGGGACTCACCACTGCTAAAGTGCTAAAGTGCATAAGCTCTCTGTGTAAACTGTGATTCTGATTGGTTATCCATGATTGGCATATTTGAATTACTATAAGTCCCTAGTAAAGTGCACTGAGTGTACCCGGGCCTGCAAAGCAAATGCTACTAGTGGGTTTGCAGCACTGATTGTGCCACCCACATAAGTAGCCCTGTAAATGTGTCTAAGACATGCAACTGCAGTGTCAGTGTGAACAGTTTTTAAACTGCCATGTCAACCTGGCAAGTGCACCCACTTGCCAGGCCCTATCCTTCTCTTTTCTTACATGTAAAGCATCCCTCAGGTAGGCCTAATATATCCCCAAGGGCAGAGTGCAGTTGTGGAAATTTAGCGTGCAAACTGAACATCATCTGCGCCATCTTGCCTCTCCCCAGCGCCACGCACAACGAATGCACGGCCGCCATTTTAGGCACCCCACTCTCTCCCCGCTCACTCTCGACCGCCAGCGCTTTCCCCTGGCGCTGCAAGCATCCCCCGCGCGCCGGCCACCCCCGCTCTCTCATACAGGCCATAAACCCTCTCCTTCTGCGCGACCCTGCTACGGAACCACTCCCAACCGACAACCCATACATGGTCATGCCTCTCCTTTGATAACCCCCTTCCTCTGCGCCCCATTGTCTGAACTGGTCCCAGGCCATCACCTAGCCCTGCGGATGCAGTTTACTGCCCCTACTGTAAGGGAAACACCCCACATCAAAGGGATTACAGTAGATCAAAGCCCCTACCCCCTGAGACCCGGCCAGTTGCACACACCCCCGGGAATTAGCGGAATTCCCTGCTGCGCGATAGCCATCTCCCACTGCGGGTAGGGTGGGAACTTCTACTGTATCTATGTGTGGGATCGGATCTGAGCCGGGGCTTCAGGGGATGTTCTTTCAGGCATCAAGGGAATCTCAAGAATGTACTATGTGTAATAAAGCAATAAACCAGTGTATAAGAGACCAGGTCTCAGAGATGCAGTTAGAGCACCTCGTGACGATACCTTGCTGTCTGATCTGATGTGTTCTGCTCCGACGGAATAAAACTTTGTTTCCTGCCTTCCAGTCTCCGGCGCCTGCCTCTTTTATTGGTAAATCATCGAGTGGTATGAGAGGCGATTACCGCCGGGCAAATACTTGAAAGATTATCGACTGAAACTGCCGCTACCATTTAACAATTGGCGTCCCAAACGTGGGGCCCATCAGCGACACGTGGATCCAGTGGGAGAGGTCCCGACGACAGAGTGAACGACTGCAACGATCGGGAGAGCTCCTGCCCAATAGACCCTCGTCTGGCAGCCGATCATCCGAACTTCACTGGTTCCGAGCAGACCTCTCTCGAGTGATCTACGGTCCTGACTGGGAACCATCAGGAGTGCCGCGGCAAATACGGAGAATAGAGGACGATCGGGCGCTGGAGGCGGAAGACGAGAAACTGTCCACGCGGTCCGGGTAAGGTCGTGAAATACGACAAAAGTGCGAAATAATTGATTGATTGTTTGAATACTAGTATTGCTCATTGATTGTTCCTTTTTGAGATATTCGCTGTCTACAAACGGGGAGGAGTAGGAATACTCTCCCTCTCTCCCTTTGCAGATAGTGAAGGGTAGGTAACGCAGACTTTTGTCCCCGTTGAAACCCGTCGTGCCTATCTTTATCTCCCCATTGATTGATTGTCCGAACATTGATTGTTTTGAAGAATAGTACTTTTTGAGATATTCTCTGTTTGCAAATAACGTAGAATAGGAATATTCTGTCTAGTCTTTGCAAATAGTGAAGGGTAGGTAACGCAGACTTTTGTCCCCGTTGAAACCCGTCGTGCCTATCTTTATCTCCCCATTGATTGATTGATTGATTGTCCGAACACTAGTTGTTCGATATTGGTTCTTTGGAGGTATTCTCTGCTTACAAATAACGAGGAATAGAGATATTCTGTCTAGTCTTTGCAAGCAGTGAAAAGATAGGTAGTGCTGACTTTTGTCCCCGTTGAAACCCGTCATGCCTATCTTCTCCCCACTGATTGGTAGTTGGTTCTGCCCGGACCGCTTATTAGAGGTGAACCACCCGGCTCCACTGGAAGGCACCCCTAATAAGGACATGTTCACTAAATACGGACTAGTCGCCGTGGCTTATAGCAAGCTGTGGCATAAATATACCAAGAAGGACCCCGAAAGTCAGTGGCCACTGATGGGATCCTTCGACGACCGCAAGATAGAAGCGCTAGAAGTAGCTCTGCGTAGCAATAAGACGACGCCTACTATGCTTGACAGTATTGGCATGTGGCGCAAAGAAGCGACGCAACGGAAAAAGAGGGAAGAAGTAAAAGCAGAAAAGGAATTACGAAAGGCAGCTCACCTTGCCGCTAAAAAGTTAGAAGAAGACATAAAGGAGAGAAGGGAAACTAAACTAAGACAGGAGCCCGAAACCTCAGGCCAGTACGCTGTTAGGACCCCTTCTTTGCTCTACCCTGAGTTGTCCTCCAAGCAGCGAACGAATGACGAATTACTGTTAGGTCCCCCGATCATTTACATGCCCCCTCCGTATGCACCCTCCCAATCAGTAGTGCAACACCCACAACCCCCGAACACGAGCGAAAGCAGTACAGGGGCCTCGGCCCTCACGGCCTCCGCGCCGGCTGAGCCTCTTGTACTGAATCTAACGTCGACTACAACGCTAGACGACCATGAGATAGGAAAGAAAGAGTCCACCAGAATGAATCGGTTAACTAAAGATGAACGAGCAGGAATTGACAAGATAGTAGGGACGCTGGTGGAGCGAAAAGAAAGTGAGGAGTATATAACGGACGTGTATAAATCGTATGCCGACAGCCGCAGACGACACTTCGTCGTACGGCTCTGTTATCACACCCTGAATACATATGAGGATAGGTACCACGATAAAGGTCCCGAAGGCCTAGCGGCCCTATATAGGAAGGTAGACATTGGGGAAGAAAGAGAGGGCGATGTAACGAACCTCTTCACTCGTACACTCGAGGTCTACCGACACCTTAAAGAACATGGACAGACCACCAAAACGGAAACCCCCATAGCAACTAAGCCCCAGGGAGGAAGGGCCGATGCCATGATGCCCATTAAAGAAGCTGCCCCCTACTGGGTCCCCCCACGGGGTCAGGGAACGCACGACGACATCAACCACCAAGATGCGAAGGGAAGGGTTGTATATAACTGGGTCTACCAGCCGTGGGACCGGCAAGATATTTTGACCTTTAGAAAGACCCTACCCGACTTGAGAAAGAACCCGACTGCCTTCTACACTGAATTAGGCACAGCCTTAGGCTCAACGATAATGACGTTAGCAGATATCGACTTGTTCTTTGGGCTATGTCTGCCGGCTGATGTGTGGAAACAAATCCGGAAAGTTGACCACGCTGAGCCGTTCGGATATACCTGGGTACAACTCGATACCATAGATAAACAGCGAGAGCCAGGACAGAAACCCCCGAAAGCCATCTTAGAGCTCCCAGACAAGATTGTACAAAAGCTGAAGACTCTAATCCCGGAAAGAAAGGTAGACTGGTCGATAGTGACGGCTTGCCGCCAGAAACCCCAGGAAGACGTGTCTGAATACTTCTCCCGATTCGAGACTGTGTTTTCCGATTACAGTGGCCAAGACATGACCACCGCAACCGGACACCACCTCTTTGTCCAGAATTATGTAAAGGGTCTGTCGCCAGAAGTTTCCCAGAAGTTACAGACCAGCGAGAGTAGTTGGGCAGCCTCCAAACCCGCAGCAATTCTCCAGATGGCCCAATACTACGAAAACCAGAAAAACGAGAACGATAGAGCGTCAGAGAAGAAGAAAAAGGAATTAAAGGAGAGGGTGATGATAGCTCAGTTGCAAGGGGTGACCATAGGAAGGGAACCCCCGAAAGAGAACTACCAACCAACCGCCCCTGGAAAGCTACCCCCTAGAGACCATACACCTACACCCTACAACGGACGGAGAGACTTAGATGGGAACCAATGTGCGTTCTGTAGAGGGTTCGGACACTGGAAATCCCAGTGCCCGGTCCTTCTGGAAATGAATAAAAATAGGAACCCCAGAGACACAGCATATGACCCCAGAAATAGAGGACGGGGACGAGGGCACACGAACGACGCCATCAACGACAGGCCAGGTAGACCAAACACCTTTGATCGCCCCCGACAAAACCAGTGTCAGCAGTCCGACTATGAAAGCACTCATGACTTCGCATAGGACCGCCAGGGGCAAGGGAGGGATCCAGTCGAACTCCGTGTTGACCAGCAAGGTCCTTACGTCACCGCTAAGGTCTTGGGCACAAAATCTCCATTCCTGGTAGATACTGGGGCGACACGTAGTGCGTTATCTAAACGACTGATTCCTAGGGCACCCTTGTCTGGCTCACACGTAACCTCAATAGGCTTTGACGGAACGCCCTCCACTAACCCCTTATCAGCACCAATCCCCTTTGATTTAGAAGATAACACCACTGACACGACCTTTCTGCTCTCCTCCAACACCCCCGATGCTATTATGGGACTTGATTTGCTAAAACATTTTCGAGCCACTATCAGATGCTCCCCAGACGGAGTTCGAGTCATCCTACACGATAACCCAGATCTGTCCAGACCCTGTCACACTCGGCGTATGCTCTCTATAACCGATGCCGATATGTCCCTACTCGACACATTACCTTCACATCTATGGGCTAAAACCGACTCAGATGTAGGGCGCATGGTGATCGACCCGGTACACATAACCGTCCGACCGGACGCAGTGCTCCCAAAGCTTCCTCAGTATCGGATATCCCCCGAAGGCGAGAAGGCATTGGTGGAAATCATCGAGTCCCTGGTCGAGGCAGGAGTGGTAGAAGAAGTAGCGAGTAATGTTTGCAACAGCCCTATCCTACCCATTGTAAAGAAGCAAGGCGAGGGGGATGAGAAAGCCTACCGTTTCATTGTTGACTTGCGAGAGGTTAACAAAGTAGTCATACCCCAGTACCCCGTAGTCTCAGACATCACCACCATCCTCACCCTGATTCCATCCACCGCCACCATCTTTACTGTTATTGACCTCAAGAACGCATTCTTTTCCATCCCCATCCACCCAGACAGCCGCTACCTGTTCGGCTTCACTTTAAAAGCCCGTTCGTACAGATTCTGTAGGGCACCCCAAGGCTACACTGAGAGTCCCAGTATTTACAGCCAGGCCCTCAAGAGGCAACTAGATGCAGTCCAACTACCCGATGGAGTGGCGTTGATACAGTACGTCGATGACATTCTTTTGGCGGCCGACACCACTCCACTTGCCGTCACAGCCACCATTCACCTCCTCCGCTTCCTTGCGGAGAACGGTCACAAGGTCTCCAGAAAGAAATTGCAATTCTGCCAGCCCCAAGTAACGTATCTAGGCCACCTACTATCCAAAGACGGGAGGAAACTTACCCCTGACCGAATTCAAACCATCCTAGAAACCCCTGTTCCCAAAACTCAGAAGCAAGTGCGGTCCCTAGTGGGCCTCACCTCCTTCTGTCGTCAGTGGTTGCCAAATTTCAGTCTTATCGTAAAACCTCTGCTTTCCCTGCTGGCTAAAGATACCCCCTTCCCCCTCCCCTGGACACCCGAATGCCAATCCTCCTTCAAAGAATTACGGGACGCCCTCTGCTCAGCCCCAGTCCTAGGAACCCCAAACTACACTAAACCTTTCTCCCTCTACACCCACGAAAGGGAGGGATGCGCATTGTCTGTCCTAACCCAGTCCATAGGCCCTAAACAACGCCCTTGTGCCTACTTCTCTGCCACTCTCGACCCCGTAGCCAGAGCCTTGCCCGCCTGCCTTCGAGCAGTAGCCGCCGCTGCTGTCTCTATCCGACAAAGTGAGGGGATCGTGCTCTCGAACCCCCTCACTGTATTGGTGCCCCATGCTGTTGATACCCTCCTGAACCAAACCAAAACTCAACACCTGACTAGCGCACGACTGACTGGGTACGAACTGACTCTGCTTGCACCCCACATCACATTGAAACGATGCACCACTCTGAATCCAGCCACTCTACTACCTCTCTCTGACACTGACCCCAATGCGTCCCCTATACATGACTGCGTGACCCTCACCGACGAACAGACCAAGAGTAGGGTTGACCTCCGGGATACTGCCTTCCCGAACCCTGACGGAGAACTGTGGGTGGATGGCTCATGTATCAAGCTCCCCGATGACACCACCTCAGCTGCCTATGCAGTCACCACGGCCCGAACCGTTGTTGAGACAGCCCGCATCCCCCAGCGATCCGCACAGGCGGCTGAACTAATTGCCCTCACACGAGCCTGCATCCTGGCAGCAGGGACAACCGCAAACATTTACACAGACAGCCAATACGCCTTTGGGGTAGTTCACCACTTCGGGCTCTTATGGAAAGAGAGGGGATTCTTGACCTCGCATGGCACACCCATCCTGCATGGAGATCTAGTCTCTGCCCTGACCGAAGCAATCCTCCTCCCCACACGGATAGCCGTGATCAAATGCCAGGCACACAAGAAGGTGACAGACATTATAGGTCAGGGAAACGCACTAGCTGACATTACTGCCCGAACCACAGCCGAGAATAGGTCCACGACCCGCATGTACGTGACCAGGTCACAAACTGAGAATTGGAAGGATGCTAGGGAAACGATTAGGGATATCCAACTAGCCAGCAC
The DNA here is from genome assembly GCF_964204655.1 of Triturus cristatus. NCBI lineage: Eukaryota > Metazoa > Chordata > Amphibia > Caudata > Salamandridae > Triturus > Triturus cristatus. The sequence continues at coordinate 607,032,727 of NC_140582.1, read as the reverse complement.
ACCACACGAATTAACTGATTGGGCCCGGGTAGGATTGAAGGACGATGACGGTTGTTGGCGAACTAAAGACTCGAACAAATGGCTGCTGCCCGACTCATACTTGATCCCCATGCTGACCATGGCACACTCCCCCGCACACATAGGGTCTGCCCCCATGATCGAACTCATCTCCAAAGTCTGGCACAACGACAGAATACCAGACTCAGCCAAACGACTGGTCCAACAATGCCTAGTATGCCTCCAACACAACCCTGGGAAAGGAACTGCTGTACCCCGGGGAGGGTTTGGGGTCCCCAATCACCCCTTTGAGGTCCTACAAATGGACTACGTCCAGCTAGAAAGGTGCCAAGGTTTAAAGTATGTGCTTGTCGTTGTGTGTGCCTTCAGCAAGTGGGTGGAAGCCTACCCAACCCACGACAACACCGCTATGACTACCGCAAAAGTACTACTGAAGGAATTCTTCCCCCGATACGGCCTTTGTCGAATTTTGTGGAGCGACAATGGCCCCCACTTCGTAGCCGAAGTTATCCAACTCATCTTAAAAGGGTTGGGTGTAAAACAGAAGTTCCACGCGGTCTTCCATCCCCAATCTGCAGGCTTGGTTGAGCGACACAATGCCACATTGAAGCTTAAGATAGCAAAAATAGTCGCCACCACAGGGCTAAGATGGCCAGACGCTCTCCCACTAGCATTGCTATCAATGCGTTCCACCCCCACCAAACACCACTTAACCCCCTACGAGGTCGTCTTCGGGCGGCCCATGAACCTTTGGACTGCACCAAAACCATCGTCCATCCACGACGTCCCGGACGTCCTCATGTCTGACTATTTGTATAACCTAACTAAGACGTTGTCTGTTATCCATCAGCAGGTGCTGCACGCCATTCCCGATGTTTCCAGGGGCCCGGGACACGACATCCAACCCGGCGACTTCGTTCTAGTGCGTAACTTCCAGCGCACCAAGAGTCTGGAGCCCCGGTGGACGGGTCCCCTGCAAGTCCTGATCACCACCCGAACAGCTCTTCGAGTGGAGGGGAAACGCAATTGGCTGCATGCACACCACTGCAAGAAGGTATCACCGACCCTGACAACCACGGACAACATCACCGCCCAAGAGGAACTTCTGGACAAAGACCGACCACCCCTGAGCCACTGCCCAGATACAGAGACACTCGAGTTAGTGAGATATCCTGATCCCACTGTGCCATCCAAAGAAGGGTATAACTTGCGACGAAAGGAGAGAACTTCGGCTAAGCAGACCACAAGCTAGGTGGAAATCTCAAAGCAGTAGCCTAGTCACCTCGAAGGCCACCAGAAGAGAAACCAAACAAAGTCTGTGGTTCTGCCCGCTACCGAGTCTCTTGAAGGTGATGGAAGCGCCCAACATGAAGATGATGGAAGCAATGGGACGTCCGAAGATCCACTACAGAAACCCAAAGACTGACCGAATGCACAGCTTAAAGACTATTGCACTTTTTATTACCCTTCTCTTTTGCCTTCTCCTCATGGTCACCTTCTGGATCATGGAGGAGAGCACACCCGCTCATAAGACATTACTGGCCACCGTTCAACCTACCACCACGAAAGAACATCATCTGATCTCGCTTTCACCCCAACTCCGAGAAAGGCGTAAGGAGTTCTGGAATAACTCTTTTGTACAGTTGCTCCACCAACACAATCTTGCTACCAACGCCACTAATTGCTGGATCTGTGGACTGCTACCACATGCCACTGGACACTCTATCCCTTTCATCCCTTCACCTTTTTCTGTCCATGGCTCCTGCCTCGCCTGGCTAATCCTCCTGCAAGAAAGCTACAAGGACAATGCCACTTCCGGCAGAACCATGTCACACTTCTACCATGGGTTCTGGCTGAACAAAACTGGAAGAACCTCTGCCCTCTTCTGCCCTCTGAGATCGAACACTTCCTTTCACATGGACATCCCTGCCAAAGAACGAGTTGAAATGCAAGTGTTCAACAATCCAGCCAGACCCACCTTCTCTTACCTCCGGAAACGGACGGCCGCCACCCTAACAGTGGCCCTGTCCGTCATCAACATCACTGGGTCTGTATGCCTCGAAGGCCTGGGGGCACAGCTGGTGGGCCACAGCTCCTGCCTCATCACCCGAACATTGGACTCAGTTGACCCACCCTCCTTTGTTGCCTCCCCGAATATGTACTTCATCTGTGGTACTAAGGCCTACACCTGGCTTCCGAAAGGTTGGGGAGGCACCTGCTACATCGCCTTTGTCCTTCCTCCGACGTATGTGGCTCCAGCAAACCATCACCGACAGAAACGGGCCAAAGACATTGTACAGGCCGACTCCACCGGAGCACAGTTCATGGACGCAGTCAAAGGCCTTGTTCCACTCTGGGGTCCAATGGCAAACAGCCGTGCCATCCGCCACTTAACCCAGGCAGTCGAAACGGCAATGAACATTACAGCTGGCGCCCTCGCCAACAACACCGCTGAGCTTCAGGCCGTCCGCCTGGTGGCTCTCCAGAACCGCCTTGTTCTAGACGTGGTTCTGGCAGATCGTGGAGGAGCATGCCGCATCATTGGGTCCAGCTGTTGTACCTACGTACCGGATAACTCACCCTCAGTCTACAAAGCAATTGAACACCTCCACAGACTGTCCGCAGAGGTCCATCAAGAACAAGAAGAATGGTCGCTGGGGAGTTGGTTTTGGGACACTATTAAAGGTTGGGGATGGAGGCTGTTTTCATTTATCCTGATACCAATTGTGATACTATGTGGATGTTGCTTGGGGATTCAGTGTCTGCCACCTTTATGTTCGCTTTTTATGAACCGCATCTGCCCTAAGACTTTGGACTTTGAAACTGAGCGGATGAGAGCTCTGAACGAGGTGGAGGTGCGGGGTATTATGGGGATAGATCCAAACTAGGCAAGCTGGCGAGATATGTTAAAAGGGAGGACTGTGGAAATTTAGCGTGCAAACTGAACATCATCTGCGCCATCTTGCCTCTCCCCAGCGCCACGCACAACGAATGCACGGCCGCCCTTTTTAGGCACCCCACTCTCTCCCCGCTCACTCTCGACCGCCAGCGCTTTCCCCTGGCGCTGCAAGCATCCCCCGCGCGCCGGCCACCCCCGCTCTCTCATACAGGCCATAAACCCTCTCCTTCTGCGCGACCCTGCTACGGAACCACTCCCAACCGACAACCCATACATGGTCATGCCTCTCCTTTGATAACCCCCTTCCTCTGCGCCCCATTGTCTGAACTGGTCCCAGGCCATCACCTAGCCCTGCGGATGCAGTTTACTGCCCCTACTGTAAGGGAAACACCCCACATCAAAGGGATTACAGTAGATCAAAGCCCCTACCCCCTGAGACCCGGCCAGTTGCACACACCCCCGGGAATTAGCGGAATTCCCTGCTGCGCGATAGCCATCTCCCACTGCGGGTAGGGTGGGAACTTCTACTGTATCTATGTGTGGGATCGGATCTGAGCCGGGGCTTCAGGGGATGTTCTTTCAGGCATCAAGGGAATCTCAAGAATGTACTATGTGTAATAAAGCAATAAACCAGTGTATAAGAGACCAGGTCTCAGAGATGCAGTTAGAGCACCTCGTGACGATACCTTGCTGTCTGATCTGATGTGTTCTGCTCCGACGGAATAAAACTTTGTTTCCTGCCTTCCAGTCTCCGGCGCCTGCCTCTTTTATTGGTAAATCATCGAGTGGTATGAGAGGCGATTACCGCCGGGCAAATACTTGAAAGATTATCGACTGAAACTGCCGCTACCATTTAACACAGTGTATGTGAAAGGTAGGACATATGCTGGTGTGTTTTACATGTCCTAATAGTGAAATACTGGGTATTTCCTTTTTCACTATTGAAAGGCTGTCTGTCCCATAGGTTAACATGGGAGCTGCCTTGTAACATCTTACAAGTGTAACTTTCCATTGGGACAAGAGAGAGATATGGAATTTAGGCTCTCTGAACTCAGAATCAAATAGCACACTTTATAGTAAATGTGATTTTTATATTGTTTGTTTAAAAATGCCACTTTCAGAAAGTGGGCATTTTCTTGCTTTACCATTCTGTGTGCCTCTGCCTGTGTATTCACCGTCTGGTTATGGAGTGACAGGAGCTAGGGATGTGTATGCACTCTAGACAGTCACCAGGGGGTTGAGGTGTTCCCTGCCTTTTCTGGCTGAATAGAACTGTCTGCATTTAGAGTGGTGGGAAGCGTTTTCACTAGCACCTGAATAGACTGTGTCTACTCTGCACAATGCTGTCTCTACTTCCTGTAGTGAAGCTGGACCAGGGAGGGCAGAACTGGCTTTTACTGAGCTCAGAGACTCCTGCAACGAAGACTACAACGAGAAAATGGGGTGCAAATATTATGCCTAAAACTCCTGACCTTTGGATTACTTTGGATAACTCCTGGATTACTTCTGGAATCAAGAGAAACCTCTGTCAAGTAAGAAGCTGACTAGCTTTGAGGAGGAATACTACCCCTTTGCTGTGTGTTGTTTTGTTGGGCAGTTGCTTCTTCTGCTAAGGAGAGGACAAAGACTAGAATGTGCTTTGAAACCTGCTTGAGAAGATTCTCCAAGGGCGTGTGTGTGCCTGCCTCCTGTTCTGAAGTGTCAGGGCCACAAAGACATCACTCACAGCTTCCTGAAACTCCATTGCTGGGAGTCCTGACCTGCCAAGAGTTGTCTATTCCAGTTCGGGGTCACTGGAGGTTGTTCCTGCTATAGGAAGCTGCCAAGAACTAAAGATCTGAAGGAAATTAACACTTCACCCTCCTTGCGGCTGAATTTTCTGATGCAGCACTGCCATGCAGGAGAAACAGCCCCATGTGCCCAAGAAATCAATGCAGCACCTGCCTGCAGCTCAAGAAATCGGCACACACTGAGTCCCATGCACTGATCTCCGACGTTGAAGATGACTTCACTGACTCTAACGCAAGCCCTGCTGGCTGACAAGAAGAATCGACACATCGCTGGTTGGCGGCTGGAGAAACCAATGCAGCACCTGGTTCGCCGCATCGCCTTCAGCGCTTCTGGATTTCCCACACAGTGCACCTGTGCTCAGTTGGTATCAGAATTGTGCACAGAACGGTTAAAAGCTTTCACAAACAACAATCCGAATACACAACAATGCAGGGTCCGCAGTAAGAAACAGAGGCATCACCTACCAGCACAGTAAGAAACCAAAGCATCCCCTCCTCTCCAATAAGGAACCGACACATCACCTCCCCTGCGTGGCAGTAAGGAACCAATGCATCACCTCGCCTGGAGCAAGGAACCGACGCATCACCTTCCTTTCACGTAAGGAACCAACGCATCGTCTTCCCTGCGGCTGTTTTTGTTTGTGATTTTGACACATCCCAGGTACTTTGTTTTGAAAGTGATGCATCCATAGTTTCCTATGGACAGAACTGTTTTTGCCTTTTAAAAGTCATAGTTTGATATCTGTATGTTGGATTTTTGTCACTTTGGTCTTGTTTGGTTTAGATAAAGATACTTTATTTTTCTAAACTGGTGTGGTGTCCATTTGTGGCGTTTTCACTGTGTTACTGTGAGTTATATACACATGCTTTAAACATTGCCTCTGTAGTTTAACCTGACTGCTTTGTGCCAAGCTACCATTTTTTCAGCAACACTACCAGATGTTTCTGAGAAGGAGGATTTCTCAGAAAGTCAGGGAGAAACAGAGAGAGAGAAAAGATCTCTGGCTTGTGAGTGGAGGCTGGTAGAGTTCGACCGGGAGTTCGAGAGGACTGAGGCCATGAGTGCCTTAGTCATGGAGAAGGAAATGTGTGTAGCTCGTGAACTGAGCTTAGCTGGGCCGGAGGTGAAAGCCATGAGGGTGGAGTCCATCTCAGATGGTGGCAGCAAAAGTATAATGTCCAGTACTGAAGGAGAAGTGCACACACCCAGAGACTTGGTGCCCAGCTTCAAGGAGTGGCTCGACATACACCAGGGTGTTCAGGTTTATGAGGCAGCTCCAGTGTGGTGTTGGGTCCCTGAGGTGGATTGGGGAACTGGCATAGGATATCATATTCCCAGTGGTAGGAGGGACACTCTACTGAGTCTAGATGAGAGGTGCAGGGAGAGGGGTTCCCCCATGGTAGAAGCCCTGGTATGGTAGTATGGAAACTGCCCAGAAGAGGGTTAAATGACAGCAACAGTCAGACACTGTCTCACCAGTCTCAGGAGGGTGATGTGGGATACTTTTGCAAGGCACTGGATGGTGAGGTGAAGGGTAGCTTGGTTAACACCTGTGTAGGACTGTGTGATCTAATAGTTGGAGAGCATATGTTCAATCTCTGTTTTCTAGAGCTATGCCAACACCCGGTAGAGTGTGAGTTTTCTGGCCACAGGGAGCTTGCACTCGAGGCAAATTTTTGGGTGGATTCCAGAGCGCCTGAGGATGCTTTTGGGAGTGATCCTGAAGGGGGTGGCTTAGGTTTTTCCCAACCCTGTGAGGTGGGAGAGGTGTGTAGTAATCTAGAAAGATCCCAGTGTAGTGGGATGGGTGAGGGGTCCCATGTCCTGTCTCTTAGTAGAGGGAGTGGGCATGGGCTGAGTCCCAGGGTACCCGAAACCCAGTCCCAGAGTCTGGTTGGTTCAATGAGCGAGCACCTGGAGGGTCTGTACCAGGAGGCCATCCCCTGAGAGGGATCCCAGGGTGTCAGGTGAGCTGGGGGGGGGGGGGGGGGGCTGGCTGTCGCAAGCGTCCCACCAGTCCTGGTGTCTGGCAGTACCATTTCAACTGGGAGGGTGCATGAGTCCAGAGATAGGGTGGATGGGGGAGATAGTGTCCAGTGGGAGGACCAGTGGGTCAGGGGTTGCCAGCTTTGAGGTCAGAACACCTAGAACTGACTCTGGTGAGGCCACTTCTAGCCTGGGGGATCTCAATGCACAGTCAGATGGACAGGAAGCTGGAGACCTGCACCAGGCAGACTCTCGCACAACTCATGAGGAGTGTGTTTCCCTTAGAGGGGGGTAGGTGTGCTCCACCAGATGTCCTGGCTTGCCAGGTGCAGGTTCAGCCTAAGGGTACAGACCCTGGGTTGGAGGGCCAGGTTCAGGGTAGCCCCCTGACCTGGAGGAAGGGGCAACTGCTAGCAGTGCACCTACTGGGTTGTTTTCCGGGGGTATTGCTCTGGGTGGGAGGGTGCAGAGCCCCAGGAGGGGGGAAGGGAGAGGGAAGCCTCTCCCCTGACCCCTGGCCAGTCTAAGGGTACAGATCCTAGGCTGGTGTACTAGTTGCAGGATAGCACCCCTGAACTGATGGGCGAATTGTGCAGGACACCTGCCACATGATCGCTGACAATTCTAGAGTCTGGGGGTACTGCTCCAGTTGGGAGGGTACATAGCCCCAGGGGGAGGAATGGGTGTGGGTGAGTCCACCCCAGTCTCCTGTCCAGCCTCAGGGTACAAACCCTTGGCTGGTGGGCCAGTGTCAAGATGCCAACCCTGACATGGCAGGATGGAGCGTGGACAAAAGGTCACAGGCAACTGGGGCTACCTCCCTCCACTCTCTGACGCCACAGGGGTTAGTGAGCCCTGAGAGGAATGAGGTCTGGCTCTCATCACTGACAGCTGTCAGTGGCCCACTGTTGCTTGCTGTCCTGGTGGACAGAGTTGCCCCTTGGGGGGGGGGAATAGGGGGTGGACTAGGTCACACCACTGTGTTGGCAATGTAGGTACTGTCTGCCTGCTGGGACACATCTGTGAGCACAGTAGGTTTTAGTGCTGCACAGATGGGGTCTGCAGGCAAGGAGAAGGGTTACCCATGGGTTCGCTTAGTGGGCCCTGAGGGTATGGACAGATGGATCTAACTGGGTCCAGGAAGGCGTGGAACTGCAGTGTTCCCCTGCTGTTACGAGCCAGGGTCCATGTTCTATTGTCCCAATCAGGGAAGTCCATCAAGGTATTGATTCATCTCCCTTGGCTTTAGGCTGGTGGGGGGTTGTGTTAGACCTGGCACTTTTTGCAGGTTTATCCCCAAACTTTTTTCCTTTTGCCTCTTATTTTTCTTACCGTGTTTTAGTTGGCTATAGGCCTTTGGGCACTGATCAGTGCTAAAGTGCATATGCTCTCTGTGTAAATTGTGATTCTGATTGGTTATCCATGATTGGCATGTTTGATTTACTGGTGAGTCCCTAGTAAAGTGCACTGAGCAGGCCCAGGCCTGTAAATCAAATGCGATTATGGGCTCGCAGCCCTGATTGTGCCACCCACATGAGTAGCCCTGTAAATGTGTCTCAGACCTGCAACTGCAGTGTCTGCGTGCACAGTTTGAAAATTGCCAGGTCGATACTGGCAAGTGCACCCACTCGCCAGGCCCTAATCTTCCCTTTTCTGCATGTAAGGCACCCCTCAGGTAGGCCTATGGTACCCCCATGGGCAGGGTGCAATGCTGGTGTGTTTTACATGTCCTGATAGTGAAATACAGTGTATTTCATTTTTCACTATTTAAAGGCTGACTGTCCTATAGGTTAACATGGGAGTTGCTTGGTACCATCGTAAAAGTGTAACTATACATTTGGACAAGATGGAGAAATGGGGTTTAGGCTCTCTGAACTCAGTATTTAATAACACACCTTTTAGTAAAGGTGGTTTTTAAATAGTGTGTATGAAAGTGCCACTTTTAAAAAGTGGCCATTTTCTCGCTTTATCATTCTGTGTGCCTCTGCCTGTTTGTGTATTAACTCTCTGGTTTTGGAGTGACAGGAGCTGGGGATGTGCATTCACTCTAGACAGTCACAAGGGGGGTTCCTGGGTGGCCCATAGCCAGGAAGGATAGACCTTCCTGCATTTAGAATGGTGGGAGTTTTCATTAGCACCTGAATAGGCTGGTCTGCTCTGCACTATACTGCCTCTGCTTCCTGTAGTGAAGCTGGACCAGGGAGGGCACACCTGCTTTTACTGAGCCGATGCATCACCTTCCCTGCATGTAAGGAACCAACAAGTCAGTTTCCCTGCGGTTGTTTTTGTTTGTGATTTTGACACATCCGAAGTACTTTGTGTTGAAAGTGCTGCATCCAGTTTCATATGGACAGAACAGTTTTTACCTTTTAAAAGTAATAATTTGATATCTGTATGTTGGAGTTTTGTCGTTTTGGTCTTGTTTGGTTTAGATAAACACACTTTATTTTTCTAAACTGGTGTGGTGTCCTTTTGTGGCGTTTTCGCTGGGTTGCTGTGAGTTATATACAAATGCTTTACACGTTGCCTTTGTAGTTTACCCTGACTGCTCTGTGCGAAGCTGCCAGAGGGTGAGCACAGACAAACGTAGATGTGTACTTTACTCATCCTGACTAGAAGGAAGGGTCCCTACTTGGACAGGGTGCAAGCCACTGCCAACTAGAAACCCCATTTCTAACAATATGGATTGAGAGATATAATATGGCAGGTAATTAGCAGAGCAAGGTGAAGGTGCAAGTTATAGTTACATTAGGGCATGAGTTATAGTTAGTTGAGATATAGCAGTTGTTTTGTTCATTTAGAACAATATGTTTTAGCTGACAGTTTCACCTAACTATAGCATCCTGTTAACCTTTTTTCCAGTGTATTGTTACAGTTCCTAATTATAACTCCACTTTAGTTTTTGTTTTTTTCAATTTTAATGCAAAGTAAGATGACCATTACCATGTACGGTGAGCTGTTGGGTTCAGGGCCTGGCCCCTGGCTAGGCCCTACATTTAACCCCCTGACCCCTACAATCGCTCAACCACCAGCCTCACAAAACATTCACCTCTCGGCGGTGTGGTGGTTGGGTGCAAGTCCTGGCCTCCAGTTTGGCCCTACACCCGACCTCCACCCTGCTGTTGCTCCCCCTTGCCCGTGCACAGCATGGGGTTGGGCCTGCACAACTATGTCATGTAACAATATAAATGGTGTAATTTTAAGTAAGGATGACCTACAGACGTTATCAAAGGGTCAAAACACCAAAATATAAAAAAGCATGGGGCCAAATGGATTTATCAAGGGGCCATCATATCAACATATATAAAGCAGACCTATTGATTTTGTCAAAAGGTCAGCACTAACTATAATCAAACTTATATTTTATAAATTCATACATTGTAATGTTTAATATTAGATATTGTCACAAGATATATTCAATAAAGCATTTTTTTAATAAAAACATTAAACATGGCTTTTTAAAAACAAATTTAGTCCATCAAGTACAGCAGTAGAACCAACCAATTTAAAGCCCCTATGATCCAACTCCATTTTTGAGTAGTCCCGACTCCATCTTAGGTAATGGGAGTCACCATTTTTTCCAATTTATGTAGAATCATTGTCATGTCTGCCATTGAGGCAGATGTCATCTGACCTTATCGTTCCTTGAACTGTGAAAGTGTCATATCATTCAGACAATGACATAGATTTTTCACTTGATGCGACATCAGCCTGGGACAAGTGTCTAGTTGTCACAATGTCAAGGTTAAATAAGAGCAAACACATAGTGAAAACAGTGTAATCTGAATTTGCGTCCATTTACCTCAAATGATCATCAGGATATATCCTGAACACAAATCTCAATCCTTGATAAGAGATAGTATAAAAAGGCTGCCACTTGACCACTTATCAGGAGAGGTGATAAGCGGTCCTTCACCCAGATTATCGCACAAGATACTGCCGGAGATGGTCTTGACTGCTGCCAGTACACTAACAAGATGCTACATTGCACCTGATAAAGATAACGAGATGAATCCAGGAGAAAGGCCACTGCCACAGCGTGTGTTTTCCTTTTGCAGGGAACACTGCCTCTACGTATCTTTGATAACCACAGATTTTGCTGTCAACTCCCTGAGAAAAACTAGATTGTAAGTTCTACTCTCGATGTCATCCTAGTGTAGCACATAGAAGTAGGTTTTGGGGTTTTAAATTTTACATGGCATGTTAACTATGTTAGAAATAATACTTTTATACTCATTGTTCACAACGTGCCTGTTTGCTGTTTTATGATATTCTGTGTGGTTGTTTTAGATGAGCTGAGAAACAGGTTTGCCCTGTTGTAATAAATGCTTTTAGTTAAAAGTGTCTATTCTTCTTAGTACCTTTTGTGTGTGTGATATTGTGAAGAGATAAATTGGTTTGTTCTAGTACCACTTGGCCCCAGATCCCAACTGAGGGACTGCTAGTAACTCAAAAACATTTATTCCACTTCAGCAATGTGCTGGGTGGAATTCTGCAGGACTAGAACAATGTCTTTCACATTCAGAGTTGGTACATTGAACCAAGTTCACCTGTATGTGGGAAAGCAAACCTTGTAGAGCTACTCTAGAATTGTAGTTTATGTTACAAAACTCGAAGGAGACCCTGCACTCCAACTGATGTGCATGCAGCTCCAGCTCTGTGTGCTTTAAACAAATATGGTAAACTACCCTGGGGCCATGGCTTAAAAGACCCAGGAGACTTACTGTGTTTTTTTAAATGTTGCTGAGTGGCTGCTGTGCTACCTTTGCACTTCAGAACATCATAAACTGCTTGGTGGTAACCCTGCCTCTATTAGGGGCACCATCAGGATCAACATAATCTGACGTAAAGGCTCTAGCAGGGCATTATGGGGTGCTGCTTGCCTGAGAACTGAATAAAAATGAGCGCCTGATGTTGATTTATTATTATTTTTCTCTGCTTTAAAAAAAGAAAACTTTTTGGGTGCCCCGGTGCCCACATGGGGCACCCACACATTTCTTTTTATATTTGTATAAGTTGGGGACAGCAGAGGGAGTCCCAAGGCCCCTGCAGTCCCTGATGGCTATCCAGCCACCATTCATAATGGGTGCCGGCGAAAGCCAGCAATTTGTTTCAAAAGTGGGTTCGCCAGTACCCACCCGGGACCCTCACAACATACAAACTGAGGGGGCCACAGGGGGAGCAACAAGGGCCCCGTGGCCCCTGAAGGCTCTCAAGCCAGAACTCCTCCTAGGTGGTGAGGAGAACCGGCTTTATTCCTTTGCTCTCACCCTGTTGGGAGTAGCTTTTGTCTCTGATCCCACCTGGCAGGAGCAAAGTTTGGAGAGGGTGGGCAGGGAATGCCTGCACTCCTCCGGGCTGGAAACATCAGTGTTCGAAGGATGGGGTCCCCAGCACACAGCTCTCATCAGTCCCTGGGGGATGAGGTCCCAGGGGCCGGTAAACAGCTTGGGGATAAGAGCAGCATACCCCCTCCTCTAAATTGAAAAGTTGGTCCGGGGGATGGGGTCTCAAAGGCCTTTATGTGACTAGGGCAGGACTGCTGCATGCCTTCTACCCTAAATGTTATTGTTGGCCCTCGGGAATGGGACCCCGGGCCATCTATGAGGCTTTGGGAGGGGGGGCTGCACGCCCCCTCCCCTATTTCAGAATAGTGGTCCTGTGGATGGGGTACCTAGGGCCTCTATAAGGCTCATGCCCTCCCCTCGAATAAAATATATAAAAGGCTACCCCCCCCAGGCAGTGTTCCACCCCAGGAAACTCATATTTAAGAAGCACAGAAGGCAGAGTTTTTTTTATCAGCACTGTGGATCCTCTGTGGATTAGCTGTACCGATAAAAAATTTTTTTTGGGCCTGAGGGGTCCCTTGATTGCTCTGGGACCCCCACCACCAGGTTCAGGGCAGCAGGTTATCTCCACCTGGCCCCACTACATGTTTTTTGTTTATTTACATGTCAGAGGACTGTGTCCTCGAGTCCTAAAATGGCTACTGCCACATCTTTCCTGTTGTGGTGGCACTCAATCAAATTTATCTTGAGATCTGTTGGCTCCACGGATCCTTCGCTCTGTGAAATATAGAAATATTTGTAACCTTAATTTCTCAAAACAACGGTACGGATGTACAACAACTCACAAAAAGTGCACTTTGTATACTAAGATCAAACTTTCTGCCAAATTTGATGTAATATCATTCAGCTGTTAATGTCTAATTTTTCCATGGAAAACTGTATGTCGAAAACATGTTTTGGGCCCCCACCTTTTTCTTGGCCCCCACTTGACGGATCACCCTGAAACTTTCCAGGAAGGAGCTGAGGTAGATAAACATTATTTTAAAAAGTTTCTTGAAGATTCATTAAACGGTGCCAAAGTTAACAAACCCAAAAATCAATTTCCTATGGAAACGTGGTAACCCAACCTTTTATTTTGGTTTGTTTTAGGGGTAACTCAAAAAACCCTCCTTTTTTAATACAAAAAACTCTTACCTTTATTTACCTCTACCCACACCTGTACCCTAATAAACCCTTTTTTCACTTTTACTTCTATCCACACCTTAACCCTAAAATTACCCTTGTCTCCATTTACCTCTACCCACCCTAAAATCAGCCTTGCCTCCCTTTACTTCTACCCAGCGCGTAACCCTAAATTTATCCTTACATTAATTTACCTATACCCACACTGGAACCCTAGAATCACCCTGACCTCTACTCGCACCTTTGACTCTTTTTTGTTTATAAAAACATTAAAATTATGATATTTAAAAATAAATACTTACCTAAAATTACAGCGTTGTAAAGAATACGGGATAAAGGTAGAAATCCATTAGCATCACTTATCTGCGTGGTAAAGACTGTGGTATAAATGTCATGCAGGATAAAAAGCGCAACTCCTCATGCAGGCCCTGGAGAACTGGACCGACTGGTGGAAAGCAGTGAATGATTGTGACCGTTGATCAGAGCACTGTGTATATAGAAATAAGTTCAGCCATTTATGGCCAAGTGCTCAGTTAAAATGGCAGAGACCAAACGCATTAGTAAAGTCGACTGGGACTACTGCAGAAGGAAGTGCTTAAAATCACAGATGCATATACGGCAACTCTTATTTTGAGACGAGTTATTGCAGGATGTTTATACGACACAACACATAGGCTCTGATTGCAAGTATAGGTGGTATTTATCATACATGATAAATAACAAAACCAGGTGGTACGTCATTTATCAAGTGCGATAAATACCACCTTTTACGAGTTGTTGGGGAGTAACATATGGATTTTGGTGTTTTATGTACCAAAATCCTCATAAAACACTACCGTTTGGTTTTCCCTGATACTTTTTTGGAAACTTTGGCCTGCTCAAATTTAATGAAGGTTGAATTATTTAAATCATCTGATAATTAATGGATGGGTTAAATACCTAACAACTCGCAATTCCAACCTGTGCACAGACAGGGGTTTACGGTGAGATCACAATTAACCGCCCAACTCATAATCAGGCCCATAGGTAGAATTTATTGCGTGTGTGGAGTGGATCTGGCGCATAAAAGAGAGCTTCACAATAGGCTAAGTTGCCTGTCATGGGTCACAGAAGGGAGGAGATATATAACATGGAAACAAATGAAGCCACAAATAGGGAGAATTCACAATAGATGAAAGTTACATGTTACGAGAGTGGGTGCTACACATAATATAGGTGCATCAGCTAAAAATAGCGTACCATATTATGATGAATAACAAAAAAATGATAGGAGTCTATTTTAGTGTCAAATTACAGAATGCCTATTTCCTCAGACTGTGAGGTGGCTAAGAGAGATCAAACATTTTAATTCTTCCTAAAACATTGTTCTGATGGCTTGAGGGACGGTGGCACACCTGGAGTAGGAGTGATTTGGTGTCACTGAGGCTGTAACTTCCACTTGCCCTGCCAGAGGACCACCTGGCTTGTTGTGAGATCTCTTCAGATCAACTGTTGGTGCAGCGGTTGATCCAAAGTCATAAGAGTTTGCCAAGTGGGCGCCATCTTGTTTTGGTCCTACTCTGTGACCTTTTTGGTTTTTCAATATAGGAGTTGTTTGTTTTGAAAAACAAAACAAATGGCTGTGGCAGTTTTCACCCTGCATGTTGGGCTAATTGCTTGATCTCCCTACTGCTTTGCATTGCAGTCTCAGGTAGAGACATCTAGTAATGGTCGCAGTCATGAGTGTCTAAGAAGGTTCAGACTAGTAACTTAAGATGGAATGTTGATCTGCATTCCCACCTCAATAAGTGGATCCAAAGCCAATGAAAAAATAAGTCTATGTTTAGCCACGCATTGTGGGAAGATGCAGATGAGAGAGAGAAACACAGGATCTGGTTCAATGTTCAGATCCTATAGGACAGGGCCTGGTCTATAAAGGGAGCATAATGCACAATAATACCAAACTAGATCTTACAGGATTCTCAAGAATGTCCAATCGAAGGCTACTATACGGTAAGGGCTGAACTTATTACTGGCATGGAGAAGGCTGTAATTAGTTCCCTTGTTACCAAGATACAACTAGGATGGCGAACTGTGAAGCAGCAACCAAAATACCAGCGATGCAGGTTTCACCAAACTTGAAGCAGAAGGCAGCTGTAGGGAAAAAAGCCTGGGAGAATCTCATGCCTAGAACAGACCTTGCTGAAGCAACCGAGGAGGGAAAGAACAATTCACAGTAAAAAAAATTATCAAGTTCAAAAAGGAACTAAAATTAACCAAAATTAACTAAAATGAGGCAGAAGAACCTAACAAGCTCTGTTGCCAATCCTCTGTTTTCTGAGCTCTATTACAATTGCTGCCATATGGGCTGTGAGTAAAAACCTGGGCACCTACTTTGATGTCTTTGCAAGAAGACATTTTCAAATAGAGCTGAGGGTCATTAGAACAAGCATTTGCAATGCAATAGGTCTCGCAGTTGTGAGAGTTTGAGCTATTGGCTTTGTAAATGGCAATGCCTTTTATTTATACATGTTGGTTTTTAAAACATAAATAAAAGGCATTGTCATTTACAATGCCAATAGTTTAAACTCGCACAAATGTGAGACCTATTGCATTGCAAATGCTTGTTAAAAGGGGCCTCGAAATGGGTCTCCATCGGGCTCTGTTTTCTACCCTGGCACAGGCGGTCAGTTTTTTCCCGGACTGCAGTGACAGCAGGCACATCCATGTGCCAGTGCTCACACTGCTCACTAGTGGACAACTTACGGCATGACGTCATGCCAGGTCAGCCTGGGGTTGGGCGGAAGGGGGGTATTTCCCCACAACAGCATGTTCAAAGCTTTTAAAGTTAGCCAATTTGTGATTATCTTGTCATTCTGAAAGTTCAGAAGCTTTTAATTCTTCGTGTCTTTGGGATAGTTCTCAGACGACTGGTTTCTTCAACTGAAGAGGTTCAATATACACTTGAAAATGGAAATCTGGACCTGTTTGAGAAGATGAAACGTTTCTCTGTTGATGTAGTTTCATCTGCCGTCTACTTGTTTGTGGACTGCGTGGGACGGTCCTCACATTTCTGGTGGAAGGCCACCAGTTACAGTATATACGCACATTTTGTTGTGAGTGTTGTTAAATGGCTCACTGTAGCTCTAATTTTAGAAAGCTCATTAGCAAACGTGTAGCACAGTTCGGCTCACCTTCAATATTAACCATTTAATATCTTTATTCAGTTAAACCACCATAACTAACAGTTCAGTCATCACACCAAGCACATATATCAAGGTTGCAGATCATGCATGCACACTGTGCACGGTCCAGACACCAAAGTGGGGTGTGCATTAGTAAGTGCGTCGAACCCAACATCTCAGTTTAGCTGAGTGAAGTAATTCCTGCGCTAGACTATCCTGGCCCCTAGATGTTACCTTCAATTTCAAGTCTCCATTCAACTATCAGCATTGGCCCAACTGTTGCTCTTACTCCAATGTCACCTGGAATAGTTAAGGCAATTGTAATCTACCGACATCTACATTCTGCACATATGTTCGTGGATCAGTGTATTGGGCTGTTGAAAGCTCTTCTTGAGTGTGTTAAATCTCTGCTCCGTCCCATGCTGCCTAGAAAGGGCTTTACTCATCTGTCTGAATGCTGGTCGTCTATCGGCTACCGCGAGTGAAGCACCCGCAGACTCAATCTTACACAGTGTGTGCTCAGTGAGATGTGTTCATAGCTGCATGTTTTTTTTTGATCAAACGCGATATGTGTCCATTATAACAATTCTGCCGTCACACAACCTCAGATTTATTGCACTGCATGATGCCGTGTCTCTGTGATGTCATTGAAGCCAGAAAGCACCGCTGACGCGTGCTGACATCAGTTCTGTTTTTTGCGGCATGGACACGTTCCGGAGTTCTCTCATTCTCGTCAGGAATGGCAAACTCATCGGCAAATTCTTAAAAAACAAGCGCTGACCTAGGAAACGCCGTAAAGAAAGTTCGTAAAGAAAGTGAAAGCACGCTGAACCGCAGTGCCAGCACAGCAAACGCGTGCACCTCTCTTGTCCGGGCGCATGAAGGAGCTGAATCAAGCGCGCGGTGGGAGAGGAGATGCCATGCGCGCGCACATCGCCTGTCCGTGTGCGCACATGCTTTGACTCCCTTCGCGCCCCAAAGCGACGACAATAGAGTCTCGCAAGGCGAAGTAGCGCATGCGCTGCGTTCACTAGCGAGACCTAAATAAGCGGTACGTGATGTTTGTGGGCTTGACGTGGAAGCCAAATGGTTCAATATAAAAAAGTGAAAAGACTGGAAAAGAGAATGGAAACTTGTGGAACCCAAGGGCAGAGCGCTAAGGGGATGGCGAGAAGATTATCCAGTTTTACCTGTTGACATTCTTTTTTTTAAATTCCCGTTTCAGTGCTGCATTATGATCTGAAGCCAGTTTGACGTTTGTCAAGGAAGCCACGTTATAGATAGTCCCTGACACAGCAGCCATCCCACCTTCAATATAGCATTTGGGCTTCAGATTTAACCTCACACGCTTCCTAACAAATCCGACACATACTTTTGTTAATTTCTCACCTTCAAATGATCATACTCAGAGAGCACATACTAGAGAGAACCAACTGACCTCTAAGTGCACAATACCGCTCCAACGCATACAGCTAGAAAAGTGCATACAAGTCAACAGTACTGTCACACACCACAAACCCTCAAAATGCAGAGAAATAAGCTAGCATAACATTACATGTAACACAAACAATATCAAATTATAAAACACCAACCTGGTTTATGAGTTTTACATATAAAACACCGCACTCGAACCAAGCAATGGAAAATTAGCCCCCCTCCGATCTCCAATCAAGAGGAAAAAATGGAAGGAAAAGTCCTTTGGCACACAGACACCCACATGTATAAAACATCATATAGATCTTCCAAAATCGAACGAACTTTATTTCCAAACTGCCTTAAGCAAGCCATTTCCAATTTATCATTGGACAGCCTCTCTATTAACCACACCCAGCTAAGAACATACATTATCACAGGAGGGCTCCTTAGTGTATTTGGGAGGCCTTCCCAAGTCCGCACAAAAGGGCGCCCAGATACATAATGTGCTGGGATGCAGTAACAATGGCAGAAAGCGTTATACAACTGCAAAATAAAATCATATGTCTGGCATGAACCCAACTATGTTCTTCTTTATCCTTTATAAGTTTTCTAACCAGGAAACAAACCCCAGAAGAGGATTGTGACCAGATGTTGCTTCACCCCACGAATTTTACGTAGGGGGAAAAACACTTTTGCGAAACCCTTGTTTTTTTTACTTACTGATCCAACTTGAATTGGTAAAAAAAAAAAAAATACTACATTATAGGGTTTTATTCCCTGTAACCTTTGCCCATGTTGCAAAGGCAGGACTTTGTGGCTTTGCCAATGCTTGTTTAATATGATTGTGTTGACTAATGCTCTCTCCCCTGAGGCGTAAGAGAGCCTCGATCCAATTTTAGATTCATACAGAGAAACACCCCCTGCTAATAGAGAAATCATTTATTCAAATAAATGTGCTTTATTGCTCCACTTCTTGTGGCCTCCTCATATTGAAGAATTCAAAAGTCGATGACTGAAGCACACACCACAAGGAGATGCCATCCCAGCATGGACCCCCTTACTAGCAAGCAGCTGAAGCTATGATTCCCCGAAAGTCTCACGGGAGCCCTTCCAGTGATCATAAACCAGTGCACAGATGCTTGAATACCACATTTCATGAATGTGTCTAAAATGACCCCCAATGCTAATCACAAAGTCAAGCAAGGAGGATTTTAGCCGAGGTATGGGTGATGCTGATCATGCATCTAATGTTGCTCTAAGGTGCTCGTTAAAGACACCCTTGTGTAATCAGCGCGGATGAACTCAGGGAGGACAGGCTCCAACTTTCAAGGTAGCAATTGTAGGACCAGTTAAATATGTCCTTTGACAAATAAGATGAGGCGTTCTGTGGAAAACTCAGGGGTGTCTCGATATTTCTGGTACCTAACTGTGTCGGTTCTTTGATCTCTCCCTATCCACTTTTCAGATAGGATGGATACACACCCGGTGCGAGTCAGCAATTTTGCTCATTGATGAATAATATGAAGTAACTGGAGGTATTTGCAGAGCGGCCCTGCTCGCAGGGCAAAGGGGCACTTCAGAGGCCTGCAAATCCACGAATGGCCACGGTCACAAAGGGAGTGGGGATGGAATCCATCACTTGTCAGGAACAGCATGTGTTTTAATGTATGTATTCTGATAACTCAGATCAAAGGCTCCGCGCATGTCTGTTTGATAAATCACCCGAGTTTCACTTTGCGCGAACACTTGGGACTATGTTTTGCGCTCGCTTTTTCGGACAAGCTAATCTTTCTCCTCCAGGAATGTTACTGTTTAATGTCTTATCCTGAATTCAACTCTGTTAATGGTTGATTGATCACGCTCAGCTGTTAGCATTATGAAATTAGGGACGATATTTATTCAGATAGGAGAATCCTATTGTTTTAGAGATGCTTCGATCATGCAGTGCGTCCTCAACAGCAACGGGGAAAACTTGAGCTAATGCGAGTTATATGAACCTGTCATGTCACAGTACCTTGAACTTCGCTCTTTGGCACATTGGCAGCCAATGTAAAGTCTCCAGACATGCAGATGCTGAACTGAACTTGTCCTTATTGCAGATGAGCCTGGCAGCTGCATTTTGAGTAACTTGCAGTCGTGAAACAAATAGTCTGCCAAGCCTACATACAAGGCATTCCCATAGTCCAGTCTACTTGCTATGTATGCCTGAACAATCATTTTTGTCCAGTTATCAGAAACCCACTTAAATAATCTCCTTGGCAATTTTAAAATGGCAAAACATTTGACACAGCTGGCCTTTACTTGATCTTGCATGGATAATGAATTTTCTACAAGGACTCCTAGGGGCAGATTTATGAGCCCCTTGCGCCACTTTTGCGTCACTTTTCCCATGTTAAAAGTGACGCAAAAGTGGCGCAAGGGGCTCATAAATCTGCCCCCTAGATTTTTCACTACCAATTTGAGCTCTAGTGCGATTCCCAATGGGGTGGACCACCATGAGGAGTCCCAGATTACGTTTGTCCCCCCAAAGAGTAGGTTTTCTGACTTGTCAGCATTTAGTTTGAGACAGTCCCCAGTCAGCCAATTTGCAGTCTCTGATAGACAGTTAACCAGTTTGTCTCTGGTGTCCTCATGTCTTTCTCCTATGGCTATTATCAACTGTGTATCATCTGCGTAAGAGCAGATCTCGAATCCTGATTTGTTTCACAATCCTAGTCAGAGGGGAAACATACACATTAAAATGTTTCTGGCTCAACATTGAGCGCTGCGGGACTCCGTATTTGAGTGTTTTTGGGCATGATGTAAAAGGGCCCAGCTGTACTGTCTCAGTTTTGGTTCTTAAAATGGAGATAAACCATTGTACATTTTTTGATTGTTTGGATGTGACTGAGTTATGCACCAAGCCCCCACTAGATATACAAAACGTATCATTACCTGAGTCAGATCATGTGCTGTTTATGGATAGCTCTTGTTTGAGAGATTATGAAGGAAATCTGAGAGCTGCATGTGCGATTTGTACAGTTGCTGCAGTTTTGGAAGCATCGTGGTTGGAAGATGTGTTTTCAGCTCTAGTAGCTAAGCTGTTTGCTTTGATATAACAGCACCTGTCCCTGATGTACTGGTGATAATAGTGAGACAGAGTGATCAGGTTAGTCAAGCTGACAGAACAGCACTCGTTTGGCCTAAGGGGGGCCGAGAGAGTCGACTAGTGTTAGTAAAGAGGGGTCGCAGCTAGTAGAGACAGACCTCCTGAGGCGGAAGCCGGGAGTTAGAATTAACGCTCAATTGCTTATTTAAAACTGTGTATTGCTGCTTGTTTTAAAAACCCCACTTTCCCCTCCTCCCTTCCCTCACGTTTTTCAGGGCACCTACCTGCCTGTGGTGATGCCGCGCAGCCGATCTGAACGCTGCCGCGGTCCAAACATCTAAGGGAATCTTGCCGCCATTGCCTGCTCGATCGCGGAGGCCACGCCCCCCTTGAGGCCACGCCTCTCCCCCTTTGACGCTAGTCACAGCCTTATAAAAATGTGCCTTCCTTGGAAGCGCAGCGGACGAGGGCAGCGGGCGCGACGATGGCGCGCCGAAGGTTTCGCCTAAGGCAAGCCCGTCTGCGCCCGTCCGCGCCAAGGTAGGGCCATGGGCCCCATATGCTGTCGGTTTCGATCCTTTACATCAGGCTCAGCTTCCGGCAGGGCCTCCTTACTCTAGAGAGGTGCTGATCCAAATAGGTAAACAATTTGCCGACAAAGGAATACTTTCTTTATCACCCTCATCTTGCCCCCGAGCTGTTCTCTGTGATGATGTTTTGTACTGTGGGCTATTAAACGTCAGGTCTCTGCCCAAACACTGCACTGAGATCCAGCTTCTGATTGACTCACATGTACTTGACATCCTCTTCATGACAGAAACCTGGACGCGTCCGGACTGTCTGGTCGATCCGGGATTCGCCTGCCCCCCCGGGTTTAAATTTATTCACATTCCTAGGCCCATTGGTAGAGGCGGAGGCGTGGGAGTCATTTTCAGAGCCTCTTGTAGCATCAAAATCCTTTCTCTTGACCCGATTTTGGGCACCGAGCTATTAGGACTCTCAATTCAGACCCACGCCGGTGGCATCGTCACAGGGATTTTGTGCTATCGTCCACCAGGGGCTTTCAGCCTTCAGCAGCAACAAGCACTTATCACTACCCTAACCAATATCGCCTTATCTCATCAGAAGCTGCTGATACTAGGCGATTTTAATCTATGGCAAAACGGCTGCCTTGATTTAGCTCTCAAGAACCTATTTTCTACCTGTGACAGCTTCGGCCTCTCTCAGCTGATCCCCAATGCCACCCATAGAGCAGGGCATAGGCTTGACCTATTATTTGCGGCACCTGACTTGGTGGTTATGGGTGAAACCCTGCCAATGGATTGGACTGATCATTCACTGGTTAAATTCTTACTCCACAAATCGACTGACCCTTTCAAGGCCCCTGCTCCGGCCAAGGAAATTAAATGCAGAAACTGGAGGGCTCTCTCATGTGCTCATCCGTCCGGGGAACTGTTCCATCTGCAACATCTTTTTGATGTGAACAAAAGCACAGTCAACAACTACCAATCTCTCGTCTCTAGGATCTCTAGGGTGGTCGACACCCACGCCCCCCTTAAAAACCGGACCTGTAGGGGCAAAGACTCTGCCCCCTGGTTCAATGCCGACCTAAAACTGCTTAAACTGGAATGCAAACAAGCAGAGAGAAGGTGGAGACGTGATTACAATAAAACTTGCAAAGACACGTGGAAAACCAAGGTCCACGCATACAAAACCCTCATCAAAAAATCTAAAGCTGACCATTACGCCTCCCTGATCTGTAACACCACCAACAATGCCAGGAGCATTTTCAGCATCCTAAACAGCGTCACTAATCCGGAGTCCTGTAAAAATGCGATCATCCCGTCCCAAGATCTTTGTGACAATCTGGCCATCTTCTTCAAGGAGAAAATCGAACTTATCCTTCATGATCTGGATACTCCTCTTAATGCTGGAAACCCCCCTCCCTCGAACACTGTCACCCTGGAGAATCCAGCACCTCACTTAAATGTGTCTCCAGAAGATTTCCTTTGCAAGTTTCCACCGCTAACACTCGAACTTTTCACTAAGATAGCTAGAGGGATCGTGTCTGGGTCTCCACTGGACCCAGTACCCCCGAAAATTTGGAAAGAATTTGAAACTGAACTTTTCCCCCCGCTCCATCTAATTTGTCAGCAATCCTTGATGACCGGCTCTGTCCCTATCCACTGGAAACGAGCGCTAGTCTCCCCTCTACTGAAGAAACCTTCCCTGGACCCTGACTGCTCAAAAAGTTACAGGCCCATCTCATTGCTGCCGTTCCCTGCTAAGATAGTGGAACGGGTGGTTAGCAACACCCTTTCCAACTACCTGGAACGGCATACACTATTGGATGGGGCCCAATTCGGTTTCCGGCCTGCTCATGGCACCGAAACTGCCCTTATTATCGCCTTGAACGAACTTCAAAGGCGAGCAGACAGAAGTCAGGCATCATTTTTGATACTGCTCGATATGTCTGCCGCCTTTGACACGGTGAACCACAAGATCTTATTGAGTCGCCTCTGGGAGGTGGGAGTGAGGGATACGGCACTGCAGTGGTTCCACTCTTTTTTGCAGGACAGGCAACAAGCAGTTTCTCTACCTCCTTTCCAATCTACTTTTTCCCCGGTAACGCACGGAGTCCCTCAGGGCTCGGCCATTAGTCCTATACTTTTTAATATTTACCTTAGGCCACTTATTCTCTTGATCAATAGCTTCGGCATCCAAACCATTAACTACGCTGATGACACGCAGATGATCCTCTCCTTGGAAGGAGAGGACTCTATCTCCATAGAGACCTTATTGGAGACATCAAGGTGGCTGAAGATGAATTCACTTCAGTTTAACGCAGGGAAAACCGAGGTGCTTTTTAACAGTGGCTCGAGGACTCCCTGTCCGTTCCCCAGCAACTTCTGGCCCCCGGAAACAGCTGCTAAGGTACAGCCTGCAGTCTCTGTCCGCAATCTAGGGGTCATGCTTGACCACCAGCACAGCATGGAGACCCATGTTCAGAAAACCTCTGCCTGTTGTTATGCCATACTGCGCTCTTTAAGGAAAGTTCAACCCCTCCTACCCACCCAGGCTCGCGCACAAGTAGTCAGATGCACTATCCTGAGCAGGTTGGACTACTGCAATGCCCTCCTGCTCGGGGCCCCGGAGTATCTATTAGACAGGCTACAAAGAGTCCAGTCTGCGGCTGCAAAACTTGCCTTGGGGCTCCCGTCTAGATCCCATGGACCATCCGCCTTGGCACATCTACACTGGCTTCCCCTTAGACAGAGAGTGCAATTTAAGGCCCTCTGTATTGTCTTTAGGGCTCTCCACGGTTCCGGTCCTGCCCCTCTTCAATCCATGTTTGTGTGGTACACTCCTACCAGAAAACTCCGCTCCTCGGATGCCAAACTGGTGGTCACCCCCAGATTCAAGAAGGTCAGATCTGGAGGTAGATCTTTCGAGGTGACTGCCGCTAGACTCTGGAACTCCCTCCCCGCCGACATTAGACATACCGATGACCTGCTTCCTTTTAGAAAAAAGGTTAAAACATGGCTCTTCCCGGGCTAGCCCTAGCCTCCCTGTTTCTTCCCCCCCCCCTCCTCCTCAGACTCTGTCAGCGCCAGGATGCCTGCCACGGCGACAGTTCGCGCTCTACAAATTCTTAAAATAAAATAAATAATAAATAGAGTAAACTAAGAGACATACAGACCCTAGTGAAGGGCCCAGTGCAGTAAGAAAGTGAGTTGTACTATAAACCATTGGGTCCGAAGAAACAGTATACTAAGACGCTGTCCTACTGAAGGACGTGTACTGCAGACAGTTTCTGAGGACTCAAACCAGTCTGAACAGAGCGACAAAGGTCGAGCTGTAAGGAGATCAAAAAGAGAGAGAGTACCAAGTCAAAGGTATTCCTCTCTTGAATGGACTTTCTTGGCAGCTAATGACTGGGAGCGAGCATACCATACCTTTTTCTATAGCAATTCAAGTCCACCTGAACCTCCTAGAACTGAACAGTGGGGCATATTTACAACAAAGCGGTGGAGTGTGGCGTTAGCCTTCTTGGCTTAACGCTGCACCCCGCCACTACAGAAACGGAGGGCTGCACCATATTTATAACAATATGGTGCAACCCTGCGGTTCCCCCTGCGCTGGTGCTAAACTTAGCAGCCTAGTGCCAACGCAGGCACCCTTGCACCTTGGTGCAAGGGTGCTTGAGTTGAGTGGAAGATTGTTTATGTGCAGTGAAGTATTCCTTCCTGCACATAAACAATCATTAAAAGGTGTTTTGTAATTTTTGACTGTGCCCCGTAATGCAGCACACATAGAAGTTATAAAACGTGATATGTTTGTTTTTATTGTTTATGTACAGGAAGGGTCACCTTCCTGCACATAAACAATCAATGGCAATTTGCTGTTTCTATGTGTGCTGCACAACGCAGCACACATAGAAACATCAAAAACGAGGAGAAACAAAGCATTTCTCCTCGTTTCGCCTGTTTAGGACCAGGTTTTCCCTGGTCTTGATTTTGGTGCTGCCTCCTATTTATGCCACCCTTGTAAATAGGGGACAGTTTCAAAATCAACAGGTGTTGCGGTGGAACTCCCACCCCAACACCCATTGCCCTCCCCTTTTACACTAAGTACAGCATGAAAGGGTGCCTTATTTACAAGGCAGCGTTAAGCCATGTTAAGTGGCTTAACACTGTCTTGTAAATAAGGCGAAGCCCCTATCACCACCAGAACATCACTAAAAGTGACGTTGGGGTGGCGATACTGGCTTTTAAATATGACCCTGTGTTATTGAGCTAAAATTTAAACTTGCTGTGCCACTGAATGTACTGTCTTCATTTATCCTGAACGTTTTCATCAACAAAGCTGACTTAGAGCTCTTTTGCCTCAAAACTAGAAACACTTGAACTGTACTTTGATGGTTGTGCCAAATTGCTCAACTACTACAAATCAATTCCTGCTAATTATTTTTGTCAAAAGAGTCTGACTTCTCGCGAACTCATTGAGCCTAACATAGCAATCTCTTCTAGATGCAAATGCATATTCACTAGTATATTTGCTCTTCTTTCATTAATTTTAGTTACTTCACTTATTGTTTTGAATTTACCACTGTATGTGCCTGTAGAAAATTACTTTTTACGTTTCTTCATCAGCTAGTATAGGATACACTGCTTTAAGTGATGATACATTACATTTAGGTTTAGCAAAAATTGATAATTCACTTAATGTATATAACAGACTATTGTATGAGTGTGTAGGTAGTATTCAAATTCAAATTTTAATCTAACAAAGGAAGAAAATAGAGCTTTAAGACAGCTAGCTACACAATCAGATGTGATAATCAAAGAGGCAGACAAGGGAGGAAATATAGTCATCATGCGAAATATCAATTATATAATCGAAATTGAGAGACAACTAACGGATGGACAGGCCTATATAAGAATAAATGACAATCCCTTGAAAGATATCACTACACTGATATATACAAAACTCACAATGTGGAGAGAACAAGGTCACATCACGGATATTGAATTTAAGTATCTTTACAATTCGTCGCCAAGAGCGCCATGCTTATATATTCTACCAAAGATACATAAACCGAACATTTACCCACAGGGCAGGCCGATAGTTTCTGGCATTGGCTCTCCTACAGAGCACATGTTGGAGTACATAGACATCTTTTTACAGCCCCTAGTACACAATCTTCCCGCGTATATAAGGGATATGAATGATCTTTTAAGTAAATTGAAGGATGTAGAGAGGACCAGTAATTTTTCATTCGTCACGCTAGATGTCTGCTCATTATATACTTGTATACCATTGTAGAAGGGCCTACAAGGCCTGGCTGATTCTCTTGTGCAGAGAGATGCTACTTTTTTTTAACACACCCAGATGTTGCTGGACCTAACTCGACTAACGTTGGAAAACAATGTATTTTTACACCAGGAGAATTGGTATAGGCAAGCGATAGGGGTGGCCATGGGTTCAAAATGTTCACCCTCCTATGCCAACCTGTATATGGGTAACTTTGAGCAGCAACATCTATGGAAAATGGCCAACACTGAACTCACTGAACATATCATATATTGGGGTCGCTACATCGATGACATTTTTATCATCTGTTCGGGTAGTGACCTCTGTATTCAAGACTTACTGCTACATCTCAATAACAACCCCTACAACTTGAGATTTACGCATAAAATCAGAAGATCAGAGATAGACTTTCTGGATGTGGTATGGTATACTAAGGAAAATAGGATTGTATCTAGATTATTCCGTAAACCCACTGCTTGCAACTCTGTGTTGCACGCTAGTAGTGCCCATCCCAAATCTCAGATAAACTCCATCCCTATGGGAGAAATTACAAGGTTATGAAGAAACTGTAGTGAGGATACTGTTTTCCAAATGGCACTCCAGAAATTGGAGGGAAGATTCATGAATAGAGGTTACTCACAAAAATGATTGGAGTGTGCCAGGGATAAGATACAAAGGAAATCAAGACAATGTCTTTTGAATTCCAAAAACAGAAACAAACCAAATATCAAAGATCACAAAATTGCTGTGGTGACAAGTTATAACACGTACAGCCACAAGATTTACAATATTTTTCAGAAACACTGGCACATTCTGAAACTAGACAAATCGGTGGAGAAATTTATATCCAACAAATACACAGTGTCACACAGAAGGGGCACACCTCTGAGAGAACTATTGTGTCCCATTTACTTGCCCCCCATAAAGAAAGAGGCTACCTGGTTACCAACCAAACCACATGGTTTCTTTAAATGCAAAAACTGCAATATTTGCCAATGTGCAGCGAATAGGACCATTGAGTTCCAGTACAATACGACAATAAGATATACCATACGACATTTCATAAACTGCAACACCAGCTATGTGGTTTATTGCATCATCTGTTGTTGTGGACTTATTTACGGAGGGTGTACCATACGACCTCTAAAAGAGAGAATACAAGAACATGTAAGGGCAGTTCGCAACAATAACTGTAGTTATCCCTTTCCGGTACATTTTGATGGGGCTCATACTCTGGACGACATGAGGAAAATCAGGTTTCATGGTATAACACACATACAGTGCAGTCCAAGAGGGGGGGGGTAGAGTGTTAAAATTGAGAAGGGCAGAAACACAGTGGATCCTCAAATTACGGACTGTGGAGCTGGGGCTCAACTTTGATAAGGAGCTACATGTTTTTCTATCTGAATGAAATATACGGTTTTTGGGAAAAGTGTAACTAAAATGAATAACTTCAACCGCATATGTGACTAACTGTATTTTGTCATATACAGTCATCAACTGTGGGCACTATGTTTTTAAATATGTATACAAGTCAATGTATAATATACTAGATACAACTGTAATAGCTAGGGAGAAAAGTTGCTGGGATCTTAAGAATGTGTATGGGCATCATGTCTATAGAATACGCCTGAGCAAATGCAGCACATACTAGGTATGACTGCAATATCAATGGATACGTTGTTTGGAGCTTAAGAACAGGCATTGTTATAAGTAATGTCTAATGCTCTAAACTAGGGGCTTTTTTCTGCAACATTTCCCAAAATGAGTGCACTGAGCACTGGGTGTTCTATACAACTATTGAATAGTGTTTTGAATGCTGTTTTCTCACCCCTAGGTTCTGGGTCTGTGTTTTCACAGTTGCTTTCTCTTCTCCACCTTTGTTACATTTAGCAAAAATCTGATTTTTTTTCTACCATTAGAATAAAAAGTTATGAGTCTTAATAATGGAGAAATGCACATTTGTTTTTATTTTCACTCACAAAATATTCTTTTGGGATCTTCGTCTTCCTTTTTCTCTCTTTGATTCAATACCAAGAAACCCACATGCAGGTTATGGGTTTGGTATTGTTTGTGTAAATTTGGGGATGCAAGAATTTGATATTAATAGCACGTATGAATCTCTGTCATTGTCTTTGCATCCTTGAGGAAGTCACTGGATGTGACGAAACATGTGTCGGCTGTTTTCGTGCACACCGATCAGGACCGTGTAGTATCATGACTCTTGTACAAAATGTTCCTATTTGTATTTGCTTATGAAATAGGGATATATACGCAGTCCTGACAGAAATTGTTATGTTTTAGTAATACCTGCATAAATTAAAGACAAGAAGTTTTTTGTACAAATTCATCTCTATCGTTTGCCTGTGAAATGTTGAGCATATTGTCTTTTTTCGTAAAACCAACTTATCAGGGTTTTATATTTGGACTTATGTAACATTTAGAGTGCCGGGGTAGAATAATGTTGTAATTTGGTTTTTCATGTAGATTATTAATGAGTTTATTTTATGATACTGACCAACTTCAATTTTATTATCCACACTATGAATTGATCTTTTAAAACATTGCTGTAAATAAGGGTTTAAATCCTCAACCTGAGGCTACTTCAGCTGAGACAGTGGGTTATTTCTTCAAAACCACTCAATCATTAGATATGGCTTATGCACATAGAAATAATGTTACCTGTAGTATTGGAGATGTAGAGAAGAAATTCATGGAATTAATGGAAGAGAGACATAAAAATGCAACTAATTAAATTAAAAAGCATTTGACAGAATCATCTTGGATGCCTGGAGAGAATGAGCATAAAATAGAAGGAAACTTAGCTGCTTTAGTCTTAGACTGGCTACAAATAAGGGGAGCTTTTTTACATTTGTGGGAAAAATGTTTTCTATAAATTGCCTAATAGATGGTATGGAACGTGTTATGTATGTGTTGTTTTCCCTAAAATGTATCATGTGTAACAGATTGAAGATTTCATAAAGGAACTACCTGGGAGAATGAAAAGATGTATGAGTGCAAGTGAAATAGTGGGAGATATTTTTGGTGCTTTAATAACTTCTATAGGGGGGCGTGGCTTGGTCAGCCAACATGGCGGACGCGGCTTAAACAAGCTCCCCGTGTCCACGTCTTTAAATCTGCCATAATCCTTCCAAAATCTACTTGGTGCTGCCCATCCGCAGCCTTAAGGACGTCTGCCCTACCTGGTGCACCCAGCGTGGTGTTGAAATCTGTCCGCTGGTGCAGGATTGTGGAAGACGCTGGAGCAGTGGCGGGTGCCGCGTGGCCTGGGCCGGAAGACGCTGGCCTGCTGTTTGATCCCTGGGGTGGTGCATTTGGGTACTGAGCCGCGGACCGTGGCCTGTGGTAAGGTGTGTAGGGGTGCAGGGGGCTGGGGCGTGTGCTGATCTCTGGCCCCTGCCGGAGCCTGTTGTGGGGTGGCTGCTCTACCTCCGTTCAACACTCCGTCCATCATTTCCTTTGGTTTTGCTCTACCTCTGGCAGCGGTCTGGGTCACGGGGGAGTTCGGACGGCCTCCCTTTGGTTTGCTACGGGGGCCGCGGGCTTCGCTCAGTCCCGGCTCTTGGCCATCCCGGGCCTCCTGCAGTGAGGGCGGATTGGCATGGCGCACCAGGCTCGTGGCAGCCTTCCTGGCGCTCTCTGCTCCTGAGTGCCCCCCTGGATGACGCACGCGGGGACCAAGCATGGAGGACTCACCATCCGGGCCTACGGCATAGCGGCCCCACTGCGAATCCTATTTGGGGCATATTGCACACTCCCTGTGGCTGGGGAGATCACAGTGGACCTGGGCTTCACACGCGAGACTTGACCTGGCAGCTGGGGGCACCGCAACACCCATTTGATACCTTGTGAGCCACTGTGAGCAGATATTGGGCCCCATCCAGAAATCCTTGAATGTCTCAAACTGCTGAGGCGGGGCTGCGTGGCTGGGGCCAAGGTGTGGAGTAAGGCCCTTGAACTGAACAGTGTGGAGATGCGGTGGGACCCCTTAACGTGCCCTGCCAATGTAGGACCACTATAACATACCTGATCAATCCGCAATTCCAGAAGTTGGCCTTGCAGCACGGAGACGGCTGGAGGCGTGGGGCAGGCTGGTGGTACGGAGAGCTAGGTCCAGATAGGAGGGCCTGCTTGGCTCTCTGCTGTAGGCTGTGGAGGCGTCTGGGTTAGTCCAGGTGCGGCTTGTGACCTGGCAGTAGGGGGATTTAGTGAGGACCAGCGCGCAGCACACTCCAAGGGGAGCCCCAGAGCGGCACTTCGGTCTCATCGCGACTTATGGCGCCACGCGGACTATTGAACGGTGTCCCCTGCTCATGTGAGGTGCCATATTTGCAGAAGCGATGGGGAAAGATAAGTCAGGTGCTGCGGGTCCGAAGCAGAGTACTCTGGACCAATATGCTACGTCAGCGAGGGGAGGATCCGCGCCTGGCCCAGTACCAGATAATGCGTCCCTCCTAGCGGCCATTACAGATGACAGAGACACACTTAAGACTAAGATTGGCGCCGTTGGCACCGAAGTCTCCTTCCTGCACCAAGACCTGTGGAAAGCGGTTGATCGCATTACCGAGGCTGAAACACGAGTGTCCTCCGTGGAGGATAACATGATCACCATACAGCAGGGCGTCAATAAACTGACGGTCATCTCTCAAGAACTTGCGTCCCGGGCCGAAGACGCGGAAAGCCGCACAAGGCGTAATAATCTTCAATTTGTTGGTTTCCCGGAAGGTTGCGAGGGCAACTCGATGAAACGCTTCCTCACTGCTTGGCTCAAGGATTTGCTGCCCGCCGATATGATCATTACCTGCTTTGTGGTTGTGAGGGCCCACCGGGCACTAACGAGGAAACCGCCTCCCAGCGAAACTCCACGGCCGGTCATCGCCAAGCTGCTCAATTACGCAGACAGGGACGCGGTGCTACAGTTTGCTCGGACACATAAGGATAAACTTATCTTTGATCCAAAGCCTATCATGATCTTCCCAGGTTACACCCGTCTGGTTCAACAGCAGAGGCAGTTCTTCTCAGCAGCAAAATGGAGACTGCTGGAGCTCAATATCTCATACATGCTGTTTTACCCTGCTAGGCTTCGTGTTGTGTATAACTCTAAGACCCACTTTTTCGTTTCACCTGATGCAGTTTTCGCATGGTCTGATGAAAGAGCCCAGTTGAAACCACATTCACCGCCGCCAATCGAGTCTGACTCCTCCAGTGGCTCACAAAGGAACAGATCGCGTAGGACGAAACGAAAGAGACGTCATCACTCCGGGTCCGCCCGGCGCTCCTCCAGTCCTGAGCATTCATCCTGATCACCCCACAGCCTGTGAATCTTCTTCCTTGCTCGTATCTGAACATACATTAATTGGACCTACCCTGTCATTCTTGCACCAAGTGGAGGTGGACATAGTACAATGTGCCTGACCTGACCCCGACTCTTGTACTCCAATGTTAATATTCTATGGGAATGTTGGGATCCATTGGCATAGGAGCCCTAGGCTCTCCAATTAGGGTCCTGGGGTGTTCCATACCACGACAGATGCTCCTAGTTCTTGGCAGTATCAGGGGGAGAGGGGACGAAAGGGGGGGTTCATCCAGTTTAAAGTTTTGCTGTTTTAAATTTTTTTTCCTTCCCAGACGCTCATTCCAGCCCTCATTGGGTAGGCCAGTATCTTTAAATCCAAGATCGCCATATGGCCACACAGCAATTTGCCTCTCCTGTGGGTGACCTAACCGTAGTATCGTGGAATGTTCGTGGGCTGCTTAATAAAATCAAGCGGGGGGCTGTCCTTCGTCAAGCTAATCGATATGGTGCTGACATTCTTCTCCTGCAAGAGACTCATCTCTTGGGCAACAAGGCTCCCTGTTTGGCCAGGGTTAGGTTCCTGCAGGTATATCACGCGGGTTTCACTAGGGGCTCCTGAGGAACGGCTATCCTCATTCACCGACGCATCCCCTTCATTCATAGTAAATACTGGGCCGATCCCGGGGTCGTTATGTCCTTCTGTCCGGCACACACTATGGGGAACCACTTAACATAGGTAGTGTATACAGACCTCCGCCTTTAGGTAACACGTTTGTCTAGTGCATTACTCGCCAGTTGAGTGATCTCCCGGAGGGCCTGTCTCTCTTGGGAGGTGTTTGGAACGACATTATGTCACTGCTTTTTTTGATAAACAAATTTTTATTGTGTTTTGCGGCATAAAAGACAGTATCAAGAGTAAGATACAGCAGTGCATTGAACAAGGCATCAGTAACTGCATTTGGATAAGCATCAATAAACCATTGCAAAGACCCTCCCACCCTCTCCCATCCTCCGTCCCCCCCCCGCGCCCCCACCCTTCAAATCATGCCCCCCAGCCATTTCCCCCATGTCTTGCGGAATTTTTTGGGGCAGCCTCGCGCAGCACACAACGACCGCTCCTGGGCCGCACACCAGTCCACCCCTCTACTCCAGGTAGCCACTCTGGGTGGGTCCGGTTGTGACCATACTGCCGCTATGTCTCTCTTAGCCACCATAAGGGCAGTGGTGAGGAAGTACTTTTCGTTACGGGATCCGTCGATCCCATCCATGATGCCCAGCAGGGCCATTCTAGGCTCATGGGGAACCTCCCAACCCAAGACCTCCGCTAGCTCAGTTTCAATCGCTGCCCAGTAATCGTGTAGACGGGAACAAGACCACACCATGTGGAAAAAATCTGCCGGAGCCACCCCACACCGGGTGCAGGAGGCGTCCACGCGGAGACCCGCCCGGTACAGGCGGTCTGGGGTCAGATAGGCGGTGTGTAGGTAGTAGATTTGGATGAGCCGCAGCCTAGCGGAGGTGGTAAGCGACCGAGGGCCCATAAGGGCGTCCCTCCAGTCCGCCTCGTCCAGGGGTCCCACCCAGGCCTCCCATCGCTGTTTGAGCCCGCTCCAGTCCACCGGGGAATTGTTAATCAGGGATTTGTAAATGCGGGATATACCCCCCTTTCCCAGATACCCCAGCATCACCTGAGCTTCAGGTGGGCTATGGGGAGGCAGTCTGGAGTCTAGAGGGACGTGAGCCCGGACCGCGTGGCGCAGTTGAAGGTAGCGGTAGAATTGGGAGGGCCGCAGTGAGAAGCGGGTCTGAAGCTCTTGGAAGGAACACATGCGGCTCCCACGCCATAAGTCGCCCAGACAGGAGATACCAAGAAGATCCCACTGCCGAAAGCCCGCCAATCCCACCACCTCCCGCAGCCAGGTCCCGTGCCAAAGCGGAGTGAGTTGCGTGGACGTCCCCGACCATCTAGTGTGCCGCAGTGCCGCGCGCCACGCGAGGAAAGGAGCCCGCACGACGTCGGGGAGTGACAGGGGGACCGTTGTGCCATAGAGCATGTTTTGGATGGAGGAGAACCCAAGGCCTTGCACCTCGAGACGGTAAGCCGGGTCGCCCCAGCCTCCCGAGAACCAGTCATGGATCACCAGTAACTGGGTGGCCAGGTAATAAAGATATAGATTGGTCATGCTCAGACCGCCATCGTAGGAGGGGACCCTGCATCGATCCAAGGCCAGCCGAGGCCTACCGCCGCCCCAAAGGAATTTGGTCACCATTTTATCCAGGTCTCGGAACCACGGGCGCGGAAAAGGGCATGGAGTATTTTGTAGTATGTAAAGAAATTTGGGGAGGATCATCATCTTGTATAGAGCGACTCTCCCTAGCGGATTCAATGGGAGGGACTGCCACCGGAGCATGTCTGACCTGGTTTTGTTGACTACCGGAGCCACATTAAGGGCCCAGCATAGTTCCGGAAGGAGGGTGACCCAAATCCCCAGGTATTTAAAGGAGAGTCTCCGGAGGGGGATGTCCGACTGCCAGTCGAAGCATTCCCGCGACGGGTGTAGCGGGACTAGGACGGATTTTTTGGGGTTCAGGTGAAGACCCGACGCTTGGCCAAAGCGATGGAGGATCCGACGGACCCGGGGACCCGAGGTCGCCGGGTCCGAGAGATAGAGGAGGACGTCGTCCGCGTATAGGGCGATTTTGTCGGGGGGCACATCCGGCCATTCCCAGCCTCGAAGAACAGGATCCGCGCGAATCAGCACCGCCAGGGGTTCCATCGCCAGAGCGAAAAGGAGGGGCGAGAGCGGACAACCCTGGCGCGTCCCCCGGCCTATGGGAAATGGGCGAGAAAGTGCCCCATTGACCAACACACGGGCCCGCGGGCGCGCATAGAGGACCATTACCATGGCTCGGAACCGGGGGCCGAAGCCCATACGCTCCAGGACCTCACCCAAGTACGCCCATCCCACGGAATCAAAGGCTTTTTCAAAGTCGACCAAGAGGAGGGCCAGATAGGGGGAAAGGCGGCCGCGGTGCGCCATCGCGAGGTGGAGGCGCCGTAGACAGTGTCTGGTCCCCCGCTCCGGCATAAAGCCACATTGGTCCGGATGGACCAGGGAGGCGAGCGATGGGCGTAACCGTTGCGCCAGGACCGTGGCATAGATTTTGAGTTCTGTGTTAATAAGGGATATCGGCCGGTAGTCGGAGCAGGACCGCGAGGGAGGCTGTGTCTTGGGGAGTACAACTATGGTTGCTGTATCCGTTTCGGGCCGGAACGAGCCCGTCTCCACCACGGCCGCAAAGAGGTCACGAAGCCTCGGGGCCAATGTCTCACGGTAGTGAGCGTAGTATTCCTGGGGGAATCCGTCAGGTCCCGGGGTCTTCCCGGATGCCAGGCGGCCGATCGCTTCTTCAATCTCCTGTAGCTCGATCGGCGAATCCAGGGTCTCGGAAATCTCAGGCTGCAGCCGCGCGAGTGTCGCCCCGTTTGTTCCCAGTAGCTCATTCAGGGAGAGCGTGGGCGGTTGGAGACGGTACAGTCGGGAATAGTAGTCAGCGAATGCCTGGGCTATCGCCACTGAGACCGTGTGGACTCCACCCGCGGGGTCCGCGATGGCTGGAATGATCCTGCCCGCCCGGGGATAGGTCGCCAGGCGGTGGAGAAGAGTGCCGTTTTTGTCTCCCCAACCGTACACCCGGGCCACCGAGGAGCGCCATAGGATCTTCGCCGCTTCCAGGGAGTGCAGACGAATCTCTTCCCGCAGGAAGGCCAAGCGACGAGACCGTGCGGCATCGGCTAAGGTACCCAGACTACGCTCCAGTTCTAAGGCCTGGGCCTCACAGTCCGCGAGCTTCTGGGATTGAGCCCGTCGTTGACGTTGCAGGTGCCCTTTAGCGGCGCCCCGAACAGTCGCCTTGCCAGCCTCCCAGAGGACAGCGGGGGAGACGACAGAGCCCTCATTATGAGAGTAGTAGTCGACTATCTCGCCCCCGACCGCCCTCCGAAAAGCCTTGTCGTGAAGGAACCAAGCGTTCAGACGCCATATCGGACGGGCAGAAAGGGGGGGGGGACCGAGAGCGAGGAGCACCGGCGAGTGGTCCGAAAGGCCCCTCGGAAGAATGCGTGCGTCCCGCACCCCCACGCAGTCGGTAGAGGGCACAAAGATGAGGTCGATCCGGGCGTGGGAGTGATGGGCCGCCGACGTGTGGGTGTATTGGTGCTCCTGCGGGTGCCAGATCCTCCAGACATCGCAGAGGCCCTGGGATTCCGCCCAAGAGGAGAGTTGTTTTGCGCGGGCGACGCGGGTCGAAGAGACCGGACCCGTCGAGTCCATATGGGGCGAGTAGACAGCGTTAAAGTCCCCGCCGAGTATCAGGGCCCCTGCAGGAAGTGTCGGGAGGACATCCGCTGCGTGGGAAAGGGCTGACGGCAGGAGGGACGGTGCTGCGTAGAGGGACATCAGGGTAAGGGGTTGGCCCTCCAGAGTGCCACACACCACCAGTAGCATACCCTGTGGGTCTAAAAGCACCCGAGTCAGGACAAAGGGAAAAGACCTGCGAAGCAATATGGCCACCCCCCGGGATCCCCGAGCAAAACCTGAGTGCCATACCCTGTCATAGCCGTAACGGCCAAGGAAGGGGCAGTTGTTACCCAACAAGTGAGTCTCCTGGAGGAGGAGTACATCGATCTCTGCCCGTTGTGCATATTTGAGGACCGCCATGCGTTTGAAACGGTCCAGGAGGCCATTGACGTTCCAGGAAAGTATGCGCATGGCGGCCCTAGGGACAGGTGGGTCAGCCATAGTCAAGGACAGAAGAATGAGCCAGTGGAGGCGCGTCCGAGTAGGTGCCCAGAGAGGAGGGACAGCGGAGCGCCGGGTGAGAGAGCGGGATAGACAGTACATGATACCTTAGCACAACAGATAAGGGGGAGTCACCCCCACCAACAAATTCTCCCCAACGAGGAAGAAGCAACCCCAAACCAACCCCAACCCCCCACCCCCCGCCCTATACTTCGAAAACGGAAGCATCTGTCGCCCGAACCAAATGGAAGAACCACCAAACTAAAACGCTTGGGCTTGAGCGCTAGTGGACCCCTGATACATCAAAAGTGAAGCCTGATTTACCTGCCCTGGCCTAGAGCAACACTGACAGCGGGACGTTCCACCCCCGCCCAAACGTTTCCAACCCCTCCCACCCCAAAGGTAAGCAAAGAAAGTCAGATGGTAGGGCTGCGAGAGAGGTCCGAAGTGTCAGCCAATTCAACCGGGTGGGTTGCAGGGCCTGTAAGCCGAGGTGACGCGGCCCGCTGCCCATCCGCCACGGGACTGGCGTGCGCGGCTGAGGAGGCCGATGAGGTTCTCGATCTCTGGCTTGGCCGGCCCCCAGAGCGCGTGGTGATCGCCTCCCCCGTTGTGCGCTCCCGGGGCAATGTCCGATGCCGCCGACGGGTCCTCGATGTCCGGGGTCTCCCCCGTCTCCCCCGAGGACCCAGAGGCGATCCGCGCCCAGAGTGCTGCAAGGGGTGCTCCTCGGCCAACCAGGTCCAGGCCGCCCGCGGGGTATCGAAGAAGAGAGTCTTTTGCTGGAAGATGACCCGGAGGCGGGCCGGGAATTGGAGCTGGTATTGGAGTCCCAGGGAGCGCAGTTTTTGTTTCACTTCGATGTAGGAGCGGCGCAGCTCCTGGACTTCGCGAGTGTAGTCCGGGAAGACCATGATTTTGTGGTTCTGATAGTGGAGGGCATCCCTGCGCCGGGCTTCACGGAGAATGGCATCGCGGTCACGGAAGTTCAAGAGCTTTAGGATGAACGGCCGGGGTGGAGCCCCTAGGGGCCTGGGGGCCAGGGAGCGGTGGGCTCTCTCCACCACGAACGAGGCCGATAGGCTGTCCTCCGGCATCCAGGATCGGAACCAGCGCTCCATGAAATCGTCCGCCCGGCCCGATTCAACTCCTTCCGGGAAACCCACCAAGCGCAGGTTGCTGCGTCGGGCGCGATTTTCCGCATCCTCGACCCGGCGGTGCAACTCCTTGGAGTGGGTGGTCAACTCCCGAACCTGGTCTTGCAGCTGGCGGATGTCGTCCTCGGCCGTGGATATCCGGGACTCAGCTTCTGAAATGCGGGCGGTGGCGTTCCTCAGATCTTGCCGGAGAAGAGCAACGTCCACTTTGACCTCACCCACCATGCCCTCGAGCGAGGCGCGGGACGAGTTGATGGCCTGCAGGATGGCAGCCAGGTCTGCAGCAGGGGCCGGGGCCTGTTCGCCCGTGGGGCCGGGCCCCTTGTCGGAGGTTGTGAATTTGTCCATCCTGGTTTGGGTGGCCCCGGACACCGGCTTGGCGGCTCTGTCCTTACCCATTTCTGGGCCGTCCGTCAGCGAAGGAGGGCAACTAGCCGGTGACAGGCCCGTGGGACAGCAGCGGGCAGCTGGGCCGCCGCGGGACAAACAGGAGGCTCGTCCGGGAGGGCCACCGGCCGGGAACGGCCTGGAAGTACCAGCCTCAGCGGCCAAGCCCTGCCGGGCAACTCAGCAAAGCGGGATCCAGCAATGTAGGTCTCAGTGCCAGGCCCCCGGCCGCCGCCCGGGCCCCCCAGCCGGCCGCCGCAGGGCCGCAACCTCCGGCGCAGCCCAGGTCTCCAAGGGAACAATTAGCCGGGTCTCCCCTCAGTGCCCAGGAGGGGCAAAGTGTCACTCGTCAGGGTCCGCAGCCGGGATTCCAAGCGATGGAGGGGGGGGGGGGGAGAGGAGGGGGGGGACAGCACACACACCCCCTCCGACCGCCGGTATGCGGCCCGAATCCGCGAGGGCCCCCCCGCACCCGGAGTCTGCAGCCGGTCTGGGATCGAAGGAGCCGGTTCCGCGCCGCCACCAGGAGGAGAGGGGAGGGAGAAGGGGGGGGAGCCAGGGGCCCCCGGCCGCCGATACACGGCCCGATGGGGGGGGGCTCCCCCGGACAGCCAACCCCGCAGCGGTCGCGGCCAGCCCCACTCACCGCCTGATTCGCCGCTCTGCGTCACGCGGGGGGGTCCGATCCAGCACCCCCGAGGCTCCGGAGGGCGTCAGCAAAGCAGGGCAGCACCGGGCCAGTGTCAGCAGCCCCCGCGGGAGCCCCGCGGCCACCGCGGCCCTCAGCCAGCAATTTTAGGCCTGCTCCCCTCGTGGGCGCCGCGGGCTAAATTTCTTCAGCGTGGCCGCGCCGCGGTTCCACAGCCGCCACTGCACGCCGTCGGTCTGGCTCCGCGACGGCTAGGGAGGCTCCCAGAGCCCGCAGCGCCCCCAGATTCGGTACGGGGCGGCAGGGCAGCTTCACGGACCCCCGCACTCCAAGGGAGCCGGCCAGGGCAGTCCAGGAAAGGAGGAAGCCGGATTTGCGGGGACCGATGCCGGGAGCCTTAGTGAAAGGCGGCCATGCCGGTCAGGCGCCACCTAGCGCTCTCTCTATGTCACTGCTTGATAGATGACGGGGCTCAGGTACACATCCTCCCGCCGTGGCCTCTAAGCTGTCACTGCTGGTCAATGCATTGGGATGGGCAGACATATGGCCCGAATATCATCCCGCTGACATAGGTTACACATACATGTCCACGGTTCATGGTTCCTTGTCTCGTTTGGACTACATGTTCACACCACGCAATTACATTCATAGGTTCTCCCAAGTCTCCCACCATCCCAGAGGGCTGTCTGATCATTCCCCAGTAACAGTGACAATCCTCCTACACTTTCAAAAGTCCCCCCTCTGGTGGCGTATGTCTCCATGGCATCTTCATGATCGAAACTATCAAGAGAGTCTGGACACTGCGATCCAGGAGTATCTTACCCTAAATACTGACTCTGCTCTCTCCAAGGAAGCCCTCTGGGAAGCTTTGAAAACTACAATTAGAGGGGTTGACATCAGCTACAAGATGAATGACAAACGCATTAGCTCCGCTCAGCGGATGGAGTTGGAAACCCAGTGCACATCCCAAGATGCGCAGTACACGCCGGCTCCCAGCCCAACCCTCCAGCGTAACCTATCCCTCGAGTCATGCACCAACAGCTACACCAGCACCTCATGGAGGAGGCGAAAGAGATCTGGTTGGCGTTTCAACACCGGATATACCAGTGGGGGGATAAATCTAGCAAGATGTTACACAGGCTATGTCAGTCAGAGCGTGCCCTGACAACGGTTCTGATTATTAGAGGGCAGGACGGTGTCGTACGCTCATCCCCCGCGGTAGTCGTTACAGAATTCGCTCATCATTTCTCCACGCTATACACTCGAAG
This sequence comes from Triturus cristatus, assembly GCF_964204655.1. Taxonomy (NCBI): domain Eukaryota; kingdom Metazoa; phylum Chordata; class Amphibia; order Caudata; family Salamandridae; genus Triturus; species Triturus cristatus. The sequence continues at coordinate 606,992,501 of NC_140582.1, read as the reverse complement.
GGAGCAGCTTTCCGAGGACCTCATAGCTGAGTTCCTTCGAGACATTCCCCTCCTGAGACTATCGGACCTGTTGAGAGACCAATTAGAAGCCCCTATCACAGTAGATGAACTGGCGGTGGCATTTAAGGCGATGCGACCCGGCCGGGCCCCGGGCCCCAACAGGTTCCTCATAGAATTTCTTCGTTCTCACAAGAGATGTCCTCTTTTTTAAGCCCGGTCACCTGCCAGAGGATCCATCGTCATACTGCCCGATCTCCCTGATTAATTTTGAATCTAAACTACTGGGGAAAGTCCTCGTAGATCGCCTGCGTCCTGCATCCAAGATCTGATCCACTTAGATCAATCCAGCTTCATGCCTAATCAAGCCACTCGGCATAATATTCGCCGAGTCCATAATGCGCCCTGCGGCAATACTTCTGGCAGATATCAATTAGGCCTTCAACTCCCTAAGCTGGAAGTACTTATTCCAGCTTTTTGAGGCGGTCAATTTTGGCCCACGCTTCCTGGCATACGTGCGTCTATTATATGCAGAATTCATGGCCTCAGTGCGTATTGCTGGTCATCGCTCTCCCTTCTTTCCTATTAGCTGTGGCACGCGACAGAGCTGCCCTCTGTCTCCGCTTCTATTCGCCTTGGCGGTGAAGCCCCTGGCAGTTTGGGTTCGCCAATACCCGGTGCTTCGCGACTTTGAATGGCCAAGATCGCAGCCAGATAGTATTGCCTTATACGCAGACAACGTCTTATTTTTCATGACAGATCCCTGGATCTCGGGCCAGAGACTCTTCGTGTTTTCGGCCAGACCACCGGACTCCATACAAACCCTTCCACTCGGTGCTATCCCCGGTGTGCGGACAACAAGGCAGAGGTACCTGGGCATCTCAGCTTCAACATGCTACCGATGGTTTCCAATAGCTCGGAACATTTATGTCCCCTTGCCCTACAATTTCATGGGCGCGCAATATTAACCCGCTCCTGGCCTGCCTCTGGGGAGGGACGTCCGTATGGTCCTCCCTGCCCCTCTTGTTGTATGGGCTATTTTCAAAATGGTCTCGCTTCTCAGAGTGCTTTATCGACTCCAATACTTCCCATATCATATATACCACGGTCTTGGTTTGCACAAATACATGCCATACTTAACAAATTCTTATGGGGTGGGGATGCAGTTAGGGTGGCGTTACAAACCTGTGTGCAATCTACATACTGAGGCAGCATTGTGGCCGCAGATGTGTACTCGTATTACGCGGCCTCCCACCTCCTGGTAATTAATGACTGGTGGTATAATACACCTACAGACCAGGCATATGCCTTTGAACATACAGCAATGTAGGGGGTTCCCCTCCTTCGGCTGCTGTACAGCACACAGTCCCTAGATCCTCTCCCTCATGCCAGCAGATCGACAATCAGCTGTGGAGGTATACTGTCCGGCGCATGGGGTGGCATGGGCATCTGACCCACACTACGCCATTGTGGCATGGAACACTTGTACGCTAGGTGGCCACGTTGCGAGGGTTCGGTCAGTGGGATCAAATTGGCATCTCAACATTAGGGGGCATTATGAGGGCACCACTCTAAAATCCTTCACACAACTGCAAGATGAGTTCCATCTTCATAAATCCCAGTTTTATAAGAATCTCCAATTGCGTCATGCTCTCACCCCATCGCTTGTCAATCTAACTGATCTCTCGGAGTTCCTCCGTTTAGAGGGTAGTCTTCTTATGGGTGATTTGGGCACCCACAAAATTCAGCAGATATACCAAACATTGACTACTCACTCCACTACGACCCTTCACAAGACTAGGAGGGCATGGGGAACAGATATTCCAGAACTAACAGATGATGATTATGCAGGAGCTATTGCCAGTCCCCGGGGTGCCGCTGTGTCCTCCAGGTACCGTTTTATCCAATTCAAGTATGTTCATCGTGTGTATTACACACGCCTCCGTCTTTGTAGGATGGGTGCCATTTCATCTCCCCAGTGCCTTCGTTGTGTATGGGAGGAGGGGTCGTTCATCCACATGGTATGGAGCTGCACTGCAATACAGCCCTTTTGGCACAAAGTTTTAGCGTGCCTTAAGGAGGTGTTATCTTGGCATCTCCCACTCGACCTGAGATTGTCCCTACTCCACAGCACCGAGGATATCGGAGGGAACCGCTATAAACAACATATACTCTTCCTTGCACTCACTATCGCTAAACGCGATATTGCCCAGCTATGGAAGGGAACCTCCGCACCAACAATGGGGAAATGGCGGAAGGGACTAGACATGTGCATGGGTGCGGAGATAGCAGTCTTACAGGCACGGGGTTACCCTCAAAAACATAGGAAAATCTGGTCGTGATGGGCCACATACCTGGGCATAGACCTTCCTCCTCTTCCCTCGCAAACCCCCTGTTAGCATCTTCCACGAAAGGTCTGTAGCCATGATGTATGACATTGAGTTCTTCATTTTAAGTTGCACATCGGTAATCATATATGCTTGCCCGTTGGGGTGGGGTGGGAATGTCTGCATACAGTTTTGTTTTTCACTTTCATTTTTGCGTATACACAATGTACCCAATGATGTTGCCTATTTAGCAACTTTTCAGTATGTTGTCTCATGATGGTATATGTCGGGCAATTGCCCAAGAGGTACTATAAAATCCCAATAAAATATGTTAAAAAAAAAAATAACTTCTATAGTAGTACTACTAAATTCTAAAACATTTGAAAACGTTCCACTGTAGTTGATAGATTAGTTATAAACAAGGCTGGAGGATTCACAGCTGTGGATGTTGAAATGATTTCTATTTACTTAATGCTGATGTAAAATAGACTTGCTTTAGGCATTCTTGCAAAGGAAGACGAAGGCTGTCAGATGTTGAAGGGGAAAAAAGTTGCATTTTTATACCTGACATGAGTAAAGACTTTAAAGGATACATCAACAACATTATTAATTTAGACAAAGACCTGAAAGGGTTAAAAGCTGATGGTGTCTGGGAATAGATACATATAGGGTTTACATCTGTAACTAGATGGCTAAGTAATCTAGTAAATGGATTAGTGGTTAAAATCGTAAGGCCTAAAGTGGCAATTTCTGTGTGCATACTGCTAATACTAGTGACTATCAAATTTTGTAGGTGCACACAAAGAAGACGAGGAGTGAAAAGCTCAAGAACTGACATCGAATTCGAAGATAGTCAGAGTAAAACGATGACGAGATGAAAGAGTTGGAGGAATCTAGCCACAAGAGACTAAAAACTACACAGGTGTGATCTGTGGCATATGAAGTAATAAGTTAATGTGATGGCTTGATTTGCCATCATAGGGGGATTGATGCATATAAACACTGATTTCTCCTTTCATGAACTATATCCAGGATGTGACAATGAAAACATATGCAAAGCACATGTGCACCCTACACGGGTTTGAAAAGAGTTAATGGAGAAGATACGAAGAAACGTTTAGAACAAGCACCGTTAAAGTGTGCATTGATTTAGAAAGTAAATAGAGTGTGCCTAATGTCCTAACTCTTCATATTCATATAACATTTAAATTCATTACAACGAATAACTCACAAAAATGTATTTTCTGTATTGATGAAGGCAATTAATTATTAACATATTAATGCATTATTAAGCTTCCTTTTGAATATTATGTGGAAATTCATGATAAATACTAAGGTGTAAAGGCCTAAAGCCTATTCTTTTACTCTCATTGTAATGCACCATTGACCGTTTTAAATATTGGTGCAAATCTGTCAAATTAGGAGGTAGAAATGTAAAACCTTGCACACATGTTCTTTATAACCCTAGTGATTTAGATTTCCTAAAACAAATTTCCTATTTATATGTTTACTAATAGTTGCCACGTACAGACATCGAATGTGGTAATAGGCCATAAGTAACAGTGAACATTTACATGAAAGATTTCTAACGAGTGACTATTTTACTAATGTATTTATTGATTTATATCGCTTATTTTTTAAAGTACACTTGTAGCTATGTAATTTGAATTTTGATTTCAAATCTATAACTTTAAGTGCAAAGCTTACACCTTCTTCTCAGACTGGAAGAGGCATCAATCCAGACCATAATACAACAAATGTGTTAAGGGTTCAGAACTCCAGACTGGCACTAAATGGGAGGGGTTGGGTGTGAGTTCCGGGGGGGGGGGGCGAGAGGGTTATGTTAATGTTTTGAAATATTAAAAATTGGCTATATAAATGATGGAAACTAAACGGCACACTATGTACGGAAATGCTAGATGATTGTATTTTTTTTAAATATAAAAAGGAATAGTCTGTGAACAAACCAAAACGTAAATCAGCTAATAGAAGATATATCCTGTGCGCTGGCAATGTTGTTCCAAGATATATTTCATTATGTATAAGTGTAAAATGGCAATTAACAAGTTTAAAAAAACTAAAAATAAACGTTTTTTGAAGGATGAGCGGCTGACTGCTGAGCTCTCTTCTTCATCGTGAGCCCATTGCTCTTGCCCCTTGTCCTTTGATGCTGCTTTGTATATCTGCGTTTTGGGAGGATCTGACATGGACTCATTCCTTGGCGACACTTCTGGTGCAGAACAGGTGCAGAGAGCATCTCCTTGCAAACTTTGCAGACTTACTGAACTGACAGTTTCCTCACTGCTCCTCTTGCCTCAAGCAGTTGCTGCCCCTTGCCCTTGCCATCCTATGGATTCATGCTAGCAGTCTTGCTACTACCTTCATTTTCCCTTTGCCATTAACTAGGTCCCATGTCCTCTGAGAGAACCCCAAGAACTGTCTTCTGCCCCTGCTGGTGGGGGAAATTCTAGCTTAAACAACTTCCTAAGGACTCCCTATCCCAAACTGAAGCTTCCAAAACTTCCTTTTTGACACAGTTTGCTTGAAATTTGTCTTTTAAAATTGATTGTACTGAATATGAATTATTCCTCTAAATCTGTATTTGAAATGTAGTTTCATACTACTGCTGTATATGCCAAATTCTGACTAAATTACTTACATTCTGATAATACTGGATGTGTCTGAATTTAATACACTACTTACTGAAATAAAAAATGACTGAGTCTCTAATTTCATTAATGTTTTTCTCTAAGAGACTGTGTATATATTTTCCAGATCTTGATGCATAATAAGGAGAATCATAGGTTATTTTCAAAACAGCATGTTTTGCTTTGATTTAGTCTCGCAGTAGCAGAACCTCTGGTCTGATTTTGGCCAGATTGTACTTCAGGAGGTTCGGACTACCTGTAGTTATTTTATATATTGTTGGAAGGTGGGTTATTGGTAGGGGCAAATGTCGGTCTGCCACTAGCAATAAGGCCACCAACACATAATAGGACCCAGCATAGGTCTTAGAAAATTATTCCTATGCTCAACCCTTGGTAACATGGCTGCGAGCAGACAGGCTTAACTTCAAAGACAGGTATGTAAAGCATTCAAAAACACAATTTCAGTAAATAATTAAGACACAAAACAAAATAAAAATCCAACACCAATTTATAAAAATATATAATATTTTTATCTTTTAAATGACACCAAAACTAAAAAAATCCACTGTAGGGAACCAGAGATATGAATTTTTAAAGATTAGTCACTTTCTAGGGCTTAGAAACCAACAGTGCCCCTTTTAGTCATTTCGTTTTCTCTGACAGGGACACACCTTTAGAAACGGTTCTGAAGAATATCTCACCACTGTGTAGCCTTCTCCAGCAGGCTAGGTCCAGTTAGAACTCCTTCCTGAAGTTCTGCTTGCGGGTTCCAAAGTATCCAACACACAGTCCAAGGTTCTGGAATCTCCAAGAGGGTCCTTGAAAGTGTGAAACTTCAATTCCGCAATCCACTTGAACAAAACCCTTTCAAATCCACTGGTACTCCAGGCTGTTAACCTGTAGCTTGCAGGGAGTCTACTTCTTAGTCCTTTTGTAGCAAGGTAATCCACAGGGCTGCAGTTTTCAGAGGTCAGGCCTTAGAAGTCTTTGCACAGCAGAACTTCACAGCAGGGCACGTCTTGCTTCAAGTAAGTTTCAAGCAGCAGATCTGGAGGGCTCTGCCCCTCTCAGATACTTATACAAAATTCTCTGGGTCAAGCCACAGGTCACTTCTGACCAATGAAAGCAGGGTAACTCCTCATAGTTATGACCACATCCGCAAGAGTGTGGCATTATGTTGTCCCAGAGTGCATCTTTCTTCCAAATCCATAATGGCTGATTTTCCAGCAAGGAGGTAAGAGCTGGCTAAACACACCCCCTGGGATGGCTTATTTCCATGGACTCTCCCCCTACCATCTGCACATACCTTCCTTAAGCCTAGCCCTGACTCCTGGTCAAGAGTGTCAGAGGGAAACTGAAACCCAGGCCTCCCCTCTGCCTTTGAAGAGCATAGTTTACGACTCCACCTCCTGGCCTGGCATACCTATAGCACACTGCCCTCCCAGCAGAGTGGCCCTTTATCACCTCTTCAAAGCAGCCTGGCTAATCCACTTAACTCTGACCAATCAGGGCAGACCACTGGAAGGCTGAATTTGGACTTACAAACAAGAAAGTCTTATAACTTCTTGTATGTACACTTTAGGAGAAATTCAACAATATAATTTTGTTGGATTTACTACTACCATTCTGGGAAGTCTTTGAATGGTCCGGCTAGTCCTCTCCTTTCACTATTTATTAATCTTTAACTTCCTAGCATGTTAACCTATGGGCCATGGGGTTTGCAATGGGGAAAATGACTTGGGTCAGTTTTCTAGCACCAGGGCTTATAAAAACATATTTTATAAGTATTTCCCTAATCTCTACAGGACCCCCACCCCCTGTGCAACTAAGGGAGACTTTAGGGGGTCTGAATCTGCAGAAATATTGCAGATCGTCCTTAACCAAATTTTCTAGCATCAAAGTCGAATTTGAGCAGCTCTTTACTTTTTAAAAGCAGTCCTGGCAACCAGGGCTGGTTTTAAACTGACCCAAGGCTTCAGCAGAGCACACATGCAAGTGCAGAAAAGCTGCTGGCCTCTAAACTGCCATGCTCCAGGATACTGGGGACCTCTAGGTAGTTTCAATCCCCTGCCATATTATATAAATCTAATGTGTTCCTTTCAGCTTGGCACTGGCCCTGGGCCTGGTTAGGCAGAGCCCAGGGTCAGTCAGAGTCAGTTACCACCAGTTCCAGTCAGCAAAAAGTTGGGGGGTGCCCAGGGCACAGGATGACTTTGCAACATATATCTATAGTTTTATTCTGAGGCTAGTGCACATAAATGGGACCACCAATTTATAGATTGGTTACCAATTCCTGGTCCTCATTGTGTAACCAATAGTGGGTAGGCAGAGTTCCTGCCCCTTAATGCAACAAGCAAGGTCCATCGTAGAACCAAGTTAGTTGTATGATTTATAAAGCAGAGTAGAAAATAAAATCTTATGTGGGCCCAGTACAGATAAAGTAAAAGAGTTGGTAGCAGAAAAAGAGAAAAATAGCTTCTGCCGCAGCAGTGGCTAACATCTTCCAAGGCTGATGCTTGTGTTCTGTTTTTCTTCTTTGTTTAGTCCTCCTTTACATCTTTTAAGCTTACTGCACTTTGTCCTTCCTCATGAGCCGCCATCTCTGTACACTATCGAGCAGCACGAGGACTAATTGTCATAAACTGATCTTCTTTTGCAGCATATTTTACCACAAAATCAAACCCTCAGGCAACACTATGAAGCTTTTGATGTATCCTTGTTACCATAAGCATAGTTGTTACCATATGCATCCTTTTTGCAGTACAGCTTCAGACTGTCTGCTACTGCAGACTCTCTTGAGTATCTGCTAGCTCATTACATTGATTCATCAAACACATAATTGTATACAGCAAAAGTGACATCATGTTCTCTTTGACCCCAGAATACATCACAGGATAACACCTATTCAATCTCTCGTTCTCTGATCACAGTTAAGGATCTGTAAGGAGTTGAAACTAAAGAAAATAAACAAGTGTTGTGAGCTTTCTTTACTGCAAGTACTTTTGTAATCTTTGGGGCCAAGAGTAGCAAACAGAGTCAAACTGGCATTTAGGGCATTCTGGCAGTGCCTGAAAGGCTGGTTTCAAAGATCAGTGCTGTTGGTGTGTTGGGCAGTTTTAATCCTATCAATTTCTCTATTACCACAACATTGTCTGCAGCAGGCACAAATGTATGCAATCGCACATACCTTGCAAAACACTTATAAAGCTTGCCTTTTTAAGTTTAAATTTGCCCTGATTGGCAAATGTGGACTACTTTTTCAGTTATCTGATTCGCTAATGGGAGCCATTTTTAGGTCTCGCCTAGGCAGCGCACGAGCTGTCTCTCGAGACATGTTGTATCTACTATATGGGCTTTCAGCACGCCCATAAGTTTTCATTCGTTCCTTCATGTGCCTTTCGAGATTCCTCTGATTTCTTTGGGGAATTGTTTACATTTGTCCCTCCTTTTACTGTTTTGGTCACACCCTGGAGACTGGCCCTGTTACATGGATCACTTCACTATTGGCCATATATTTTAGTTTTGGCGCATTACTTTTTCTTTTGCTTTGGCTTGTTTGGCTTTCCGAATGCGCTCAACCGAGGGCTGCAGATCATGTCCTTATCTTGTTTTCCACCGTCTTTGGTTTCACAAGCACTCTTTCAGCCAAAGGCTATGTTGCTTTTCATCCTATAACATTTTTGGTTTTATTAGCTCAAATGTAAAAACCTTAAATAATATACTTACTTAATGGAAGTGTAGTTTAAGAAGACGGCCGACAGTAGGATCAACCTATTTACATTGACAGCGTGGTTATTTGGATATGATTAAAGAGATAAACATGTTGGTATTGCTCCATTTTATGAAAATTGAAGAATCTTTAAGTTCAGCGCTTTCAACTTTTGATGCTTTGTTAAGTTTCAATTGTTAGTGAAATAAAACCAATATCATGGGATGCCTTCTCCTGCTCTTCAAACATGAGACAGAGCAACATCACCTCAGCACCAACGCAGCACCACCTCAGCATCAGCGCAGCACTACTTCATCGTCACTCAGCACCACTTCAGCAGCACCACCTCAGCAGCACCACCTCAGCAGCACCTGAGCACCACCACAACACCATAACAGCACTACCTCAACACTAGCAGAGCACCACCTCAGCACCAGCTTACCACCTCAGCACTACCTCTGCACCAGTGCAGCACCGCCTCAGCATCAGCACAACATCACCTCACCACAGCACAAACTCAGCATCACTCAGCCCCACCTCAGCACCAGCTCAGTGCCACCTGAGCACATGCGCAGCACCACCACCTCAACATGAATTAGTACCAGCACAGCATCACATAGCGCCACCTGAACATCACTCAGCACCACCTCAGTATCACATAGCATCAGCACAGCACCAAATGAGCACCACCTCAGCACATCACCATCCCAGGATCAGCACAGCACCACCACCTCCTCCTCCTCCTCTTCCTGATCATCATCATCATCAGCAGTGTACCTCTCGCGCGGCACCAGATCAGCACCACCTCAGCATCAGTGCATCACCAACTGAACATCAGCACAGCACCATCTCAGCATCAGCACAGCACTGCCTCCATATCAGTGCACCATCACCAGCACAGCCCCACCTCAGCAAAAACCAGCACCAACGCAGCACTAACACAGCACCACTTCAGCATCAGCGCATCACCACCTCAGCATCAGTGCAGCATCACCTCAGCACAGCACCAACTCAGCATCGTTCTGCACAAACCTCTGAACTATCTGAGCACCAGCACAGCACCTTCACCTCATCATGACCAAGCACTACAGCATATCACTCAGCACCAGCATATCATCACTCAGTGCCACCACAGCATCACCCAGCACCCCCTCAGCATCAGCACTGCACCACCTGAGCACCACCCCAGCATCTGCACAGCACCATCACAGCATCAGCACAGAACCACCTCCTCATCAGTGCACCACACAATCAGCACCAGCGCAGCATCACCTCAACACCAGTGCAGCACCACCCCAGCACCAGTGCTTTTCCAGCTGAACATCAGCACAGCACCACATTCACATCAGGGCACCACCACCAGCACAGCCCAACCTCAGCAGAAACTCAGCACCAATGCAACACCACTTCAGCATCAGCGCAGCACCACCTCAGCATCAGTGCAGCATCACCTCAGCACAGCACCTCAACACCACCTAAGCACCAGCACAGCACCACCACCTCAGCATGACTCAGCACCACCGCGTATCACTCAGCACCAGCACAGCATCACTCAGCACCACAACAGCATCACTCAGTACCACCAGAGCAGCAGTGCACCATCTCCTTAGCATCACTCAACACCACCACAGCATCACCTCAGCATCCACACAGCACCACCTCGGCATCAGTGCAGCAGCACCAGCACAGCCCCACCACAGTATCAGTGTTGCACCACCTCAGCACCAGCGCAGCACAACCTCAGCACCAAAGCAAAACACCATTTAAGCATTAGCGCAGCACCACCTCAGCACCAGTGTAGCACCAACTCAGCATCAGTCAGCACCACCTGAGCACCAGCACAGCACTACCTGAGCACCAACTAAGCATCACTCAGCACCACCTCAAAATCACTCAGCACCACATCAGTATGACACAGCACTACCTGAGCACCACCTCCTCACACGCACACCACGACGTCATCACCACCGCAGCATCTCCTCAGCATCATTCAACACCACCATAGCACCACCTCAGCATCAGCACAGCACCACCTCCAAATCAGTGCACCACCACCAGCGCAGCCTCACCACAGCATCAGTGAAGCTTCACCTCAGCCCCAGAGCAGCACCCCTCAGCACCAACACAGCACCACCTCAGCACCAACGCAGCACCACCTCAGCACAGCACCACCAAAGCATCACTCAGCACCACCTCAGCATCACTCAGCACCACCTGAGCACCCCCTCCGCACAAGCACACCACCACCTCAGTACCACCTCAGTATCACTCAACTCCACCTCATCGCCATTGCAGCACCACCTCAGCACCAGCACAGCATCAGTGCAGCACCACCTCAGCATCAGTGCAGCACCATCTCAGCATCAGTACCCTTCTGACCCTTGCCCTCCTAATGTTTTTCATCTGTTCCCAGAAATATTCAGTGAGCAACTTAGAGCACTGTTCTCTGATATAATACAATCAGGTATATTCCCAGTGGCATGGAAGACAGCTTCAGTCCGGCCTCTATTAAAAAAATCTAACCTCGACCCCAGTGAACCTAGCAGCTACCGGCCGATCTCTAGGATCCCTTTTCCATCTAAGGTGCTGGAGAAACTACTTAACACGCAGATCACAACTTATATTGCCGCCGGAGACTTCTTGGACCACTCACAATATGGTTTCACAGAAGGCCATAGGACAGAGACTGCCTTGATCAAGGCAGTAGAGGAACTCAGAAGAACTCTGGATGCAGGAAAGAAGCCCGCCTTGACTTGTTAGATCTATCGGCGGCCTTCGACACTGTCAGCCATGAGATCTTAATTGGTAGACTAGCGGAGTGGGAATTCCAAGACAATGCCATTACTCGACTGTCCTCATATTTAACGGACAGATCTTTTGTAGTAGAAGTAGATGGATCTGCATATAAATCATTCACGCTGCCATGCGGGGTGCCACAGGCTTCCTCCTTGAACCCCACACTTTTCAATATATATGTGGCCCCTCTGGCAGCGATCATCAGGCAATGTAGTTTCTCGCTGATATCATATGCCGATGACACCCAGGTGGTGGTATCCGTCTCAAATAACATCGAAGAGACAGCCAATCGATTTATTATCTGCATGTCACAGATAAACACTTGGATACAGACTAACTGCCTTAAATTGAATGGCGACAAAACTGAGGTACTGCTACTAGGGGCAAATACCTCCTTCTGGTCCCCAAGATGGTGGCCGGCTGAGATGGGCGAATGCCCAACTCCGGTCCCGAAGGTTAGAAACCTAGGGGTGGTATTCGACGGAAGACTGACATTTGAAGGTCAGGTCAACAAGCTTGCCTCCACCTTCTGGGGTATCATAAAATGATCAGGAAAATCCGCCCTTTCATCCCCAGGGATGCATTAAAAACACTGATCACAGCATTGGCCCTTTCGAGACTGGACTACGGCAATGCCCTATGTGTGGGATTACAGTCTCAACTCCTACTGAAACTTCAGCGAATGCAGAATGCAGCAGCAAGACTAATTCTGGACATCCCCAAATATGAACCAATTTCTCACCGGCTGAGAGACCTCCACTGGCTCCCAGTGGAAAAGAGAATTAAATGTAAGTCACAATGCCTAGCATATAAGGCCCTATAGGGTTAAGGACCTCTGTATCTGAGAACACACCTAAGAAGATATACACCAACCAGAAATCTAAGGTCAGGTCACTCTCAATTACTGTCAATCCCCAGGTACAAGCAGGATCGTTGGGGGGGCAGAAGCTTCCTATTAGGGACAGCAAAGACCTGGAACCATCTACTGATTCAGATAAAGAACAGCATGTCACTCATGGCATTTAAAAGTCTATTGGAAACATGGTTATTCGCCAACTGAAATGTCAATATTTCCATGGCTGCCAATATCAGCACTCCTGCCTACTCCAGCGCCAAGACGCCCTTGGGCATACGTGCGCTTTACAAGTTTATAAATCAAATCAGTACAGCACCACCTCAGAATTTTTCTTTCCCTCTTTCTGTTCTGCCGCGCACTAGTAATGCATACTACTGTGCTATTGTGGCTCCATCATGTGTCCTTATGTGCTATTCGCAGTAACTCTTGTTGTTACTTTGTAATCACTGTGTAACTTATGAAAACTTTTTGTAACTTGCAACTCGCTGTTCCTTATGTAAAGCGCTCTGATACCTCCGGGTCTAGCCAGCGCTATATAAAACTCAAATAAAGAAAAAATAAAATCAGCACACCACCACCTCAGCATCAGCACAGCACCATCTCAGCATCAGCAGAGCACCATCTCCTCATCAGTGCAACACCACCAGTGCAACACCAGCCCAGCTTCAGCAAAGCACTACCTCAACACCAGCGCAGCACCATTGCACCATCAGCAAATCACCACCTCCACATCAGTGCACCGAAAAACCACCACCAGCGCAGCCCTACCTCAGCACCAGCACAGCCCCCCCTTAGTAACAATTTAGAACCAACACAGCACTACTTCAACATCAGCACAGCACCACCTCAGCATCAGTGCAGCATCACCTCAGCACAAAACCAACTCAGCATCATTCAGCACCACCTCTGCACTATCATTCAGCACCACCTCTGCACTACCTCAGCACCACCTGAAAACCACCACACCACCACCTCAGTATGACTCAGCACCACCACAGCATAAGTTAGCACCACAACAGCATCAGTCAGCACCACCACAGCATCAGTCAGCCCCAGCTCAGCCAGCATCCTTCAGAACCACCTCAGCATCAGCACAGTACCACCTGAGCCCAACAACAGAACCACCACAGCACCATCTCCTCATCAGTGCACCACCACCAGAGCAGCACCAACTCAGCATCAGCACAGCACCACCTCAGCACCAGTCCAGCCCCACCTCAACATCAGCACAACACCATCTCAGCACAGCACCACCTCCTCATCAGTGCATCACCAACAGTCCAGCTCCATCTCAGCACCAGTGCAGCCCCACCTCAGCAGCAGTTCAGCCCCAATGCATCACCACTTCAACATCAGAGCAGCATCAGCAAAGAACTCAGCACCACCGGAGCACCAGCGCAGCACCACCTGAGCACCAGTGCAGTGTCACCACCTCAGCATGACTCAGCACCACCACAGTCTCACTCAGTACCACCACAGCACCACTCAGCACCAACACAGCATCACCACAGCACCATCTCAGCGTCAGCACAGCCCCACCTCCGCATCAGTGCACCACCTTCAGCACAGCACCAACTCAGCATGAGCGCAGCCCCACCACAGCGTAAGCGTTGCTTCGCCTCAGCACAAGTACAGCACCACCTCAGCATCAGCCCAGCATCACCTCAGCACAGCACAAACTCAGTGTCACCTGAGTACCAGTGCAGCACCGCCACCTCAGTAAGACTCAGCACCACAGCATCACTCAGCACCCCCTCAGTATCACCCAGCATCACCTGAGTATCACCTTATCACCAGCACACCACCACCTTAGTATCATTCAGCATCACCGGAGTATCATTCAGCATCACCTGAGCATCAACTCCGCACCAGAACACCACAACCTCAGCATCACTCAGCACCACCTCAGGCTGCCCTCAGAATCTGGCATCTGTTGATTCTCCCCTAGTGCCCGTCCGTTGCTCATGTTGGAATTCAGGTACTATTTCCCAACCTCCACCCTCCCATTGTTTATGTTACCTCCCCCCATAACAAAAAGTAAAGCTATAACAAGCAAGCATTCCAACAGGCAGTAAGAAGTTGCCAGCATTGCAAAGACAAAAAAACTAGAAGACATTTTTTATCTGAATTCTTAATAGGGTCGTTCAGATGTACATAATGTCTGCTGGGTTATTTATAAGGCAACAACAATGTTTATAACACTTTTCTATTATAACTTTTCAACATACTGAACAGCAGCCACAATGCTCCACACCACAGCTTAAAGACATTGCCAAAAAAGCTCATAGCTCTGGCTAAACACTTATAAGGTCCCAAAGGCGATGCCTATTGGCTATGCAAATGCTTGTTTATTTGGTTGCCACGCCTGTTTACTGTCCCACTCCGACCCTGGTAGCAAAATAACTTCCATGGGTGCAGCAGGACAAGACAGGGATAAAAGCTGCTACCCCTGACTACCTCCAATTGACGCCCAAGTGATGGACGAGTTCTTGCATGAATGTAAGGGGTTGTAATGCATTTAAAACAACAGTGGCATACAAAAATACAAGACTTAAACAAAAAGAACTGAATTGGAAACAGCCCGCGAAAGAAGCACTAGGTAAAAGTAAAATGGATGAACGGCTTGGAAATGTACGCAGGCTGAGAGGGACCCCCCCCCCCCCCCCCCCCCCCCACACACACACACACACAGCCCCCAAGGCTGGATGGAGCACGCCACCCTTTCGACAAGCCATTTGTAAAAAGATTAATCTTGCAGGAAAGAGCAATTGAAGGGGCTCCTTTCATCTCGAAGAGTGGCTGCTCCTCGCTCACAAGGCCCCAGATTCTGAGCTTGACCCTGTGTCATGGATGGGTGTAACTGAGTGTCGTTTATCACTCGGCCATGACTCTCGACAGCTCTTAAACTGATTCATGGCTAGGAGGGGGACTCACCCCTGGAGACCGCTCAGATAAGTTGCAAACTCCATCTAAGATTTCCCACATACCTCTCTTGATGTGTTCAACCCCATGCCAGGAGCTGACCCCTCCCTCTCTACCTCATCATCAGCATTAGAAAATGTCGGATGCCCCCCTCCAGTGCAGCTACTGCAGCAGGCTCTTAGCTTGTCTCACTTGTGGTAATAACTCCAGATAAGAAAATGGATTGCTCTGCATTGCAAGTAAAACAAAACATCTAGAAACAGAATTTCCAAGTGTTTGCGACATGGTAAAGTCTCACAAAGTGACACAAAGCAGTGCAAGCTCATGCAAGGTTATTTACTTTCCAAGGCCAAAATGTATTTTGCGCTGAAAAGGTGCCCCTTTCTCAGCACAAATAGCGCTTTGTGCTGCTTTGCAGCACTTTGCATCAAGGAGGGTTACTTAGGTGCAAGGTGGATAGATTAGCACAAGCACCCATAGTTCTTGATGCAAAGCTTCACTATGAAAGCCAGACTGAGGTTTATAAGGCAGATATATAAGGTATATTTAAGAATATGTCTGGGCGTAGCATTCTGTATTGGAAGTATATATTTCCAGTAAAAATCCTCTGATTGACAGCACACGCACTCTTCAGCACAATGATGCAAACGTTGTGCTTGGCACTAGGCAGTCTGTGCAATAGAAGTGAGCAGTGGCAGGAGGTCTTTAAAAAAAGAATGACTTTCTGCTGCTTCTTTCCTGTGCAACGCAGCTCGGCAACTTTGGCCTTGCTCTAAAAAGTATTAAATCTGCCTCTTTGTGGGTGAAATGAGGTGCGTTTCAATTGTTGGTATTCTTCAAACATTTGCTGAGAAGGTGCCTTTTACAAAATATATTCATTTCATCCCTAAACTTCAGCATTCCCAGACCTTAGGGGTAAGAAGAGCGAGATGTGATGGTGTACACAAAATTGACTTTTGCTCATATTCATATAAAAGATGTAAAGCAAACCTCAATGACCACGCACAAGGGCATCCTTAAAGAGCAGTTTAAACACGGAAAATACAATTGAGCCAACACACAGAGACAGTATGTTGCAATCCAACGCGCCATTTGTTCTGTTGGTAGCCCCATTCTGTAGAGCCACTGACAGATATGCATGCAGGTGTACAGATAAGTAACCACAGGGTTTGTTATGACTTTCTTGCATTTATTGGCTGTAAGTATTGTGTGACTGGCGGTAAACAATGACGATTGATGTATACGTCTTTTCATAAAAAAGTGGGATTACTTGAAACCGTGTATCCGACCCATCACTGATTCGGATAGAAGCTCATGCATGTGATGAGATGAAGCAGCCTTGAAGAAGAGTGGTACCCGAGGCGCAGGCTGGTTTGTAGGTTAGATTCTCTTCATCTGTTCTACTGCGACAATCTCAATGGAAAAATCTTTTGTAGTAAATGCATCACTTTGACATTACTAATTTGTCAAACTGAATACAATCCAGGGGTTCTGTTCGTGATTTGATAAAAATGAGGAAGCTTTATGATCCTGAAAATGTTTCCTGAAAAATCACACCAGGAGAGCAATGGAGCAGCCAAGGAAAGCCATGTGAGGAGTCAAGGCAGAATCACCTTTATTTGTAAACAATCAAATAAAGGCACTCTGCACCATAAAGGGAATCAATTGCTTAAACATTATTTCTACTACAGTCTGCTTGCAAAAAAGGATACAAATCTCTCTTGTGACAGGTATTTTACACCAGTTCCCCTGGTTAGGGCAAAGGGAGTGAAATAGGTGCATGTTAACCCAAAAGGACAGCATTGGAAGACGTTGTAAGCTATGGGTCATGGGAACCTATGCAAATCAGGGGACGCCCTGCGCACATTGCACGGTTGTGAAACGTGCGCCCTTGCAAAGGGATTACAGATGTTGTTGCACTTTTATCTATGGCCCCTTCTGTGGTACGCTAGACGTGGGGGCTCAAATAGTGGGCACAGCTGTCCGCTTCGACCAGCATGTTCCTGTAGTCTGGCCTCTGGGGGTTTCTAGTTCAGGTACAAATGCTCATCTAGCGTCTTTGCATCACCATACATGTCAGCCAGTAGGGAGTATCTAGGAACACTATATCAATTACTTGAGACTCCATGCCTTCTGCAGCATCAAAGTCTACTTCCCATTTCATTTTGGGGTGTGTGTTTCATCAGTGCAAAACGGTGTCAGTTCAACATATTTAGTTTCTATGCTTCAAGCATATGGGTTTATTTTCAAAAGAAATAGGTGCACCTTCTAGCGTGCACTTTATATAACTGAACACAGTCAGGGGCAATTAAAGGCATTTACAAATATATGTCATAGTCTTCCAGTAGTAATAATTCACATAATCATCAATGCAATTCACATAGGTGTGGGCTGCAAAATCGGGTACATCTATGACAAAATGAGAGGCAGAAAGAAGAAATTAAGGGAGGCCCTTGGGAAGGACATCAAAAATACACACAACTACAAAATAGATACGTTAGTTGCAAATGGCCAACCATGCTCCAATCTACTCCAGCCAAGCCTTGTTGTAAGTCATACATCACACATTGCCACTCACAGGTACTGTAAAGAAATAACAGTGAAATCAATGGATGCATGGAATAACACTACCAGCACAAACACCCACACATACCTACACAACTGTAAAAATAAAGGGAAAACATATTACTCATTTAACTTTAGACATTGAGGACAACCCTAGAAATCACACAGTAAATAAAGTGACCTTAACAGTGGCGATGATCTTATCGCTGCCCACAGTCAACACCTGGAAATTTGCAAATAAAGCGCTTGACACAGGGCTTGCTTTAATTCAATTCCTTCCATTGATGCTCGCTGGATTACCATTTCCAGGGTAGCCATGAATCATTCCACAACACCATTGGCTTGGGGTCAAAGAGGTGAACTCTTTTGAGGCTTGATATTCAAATGACTAGAAACTCTCTGAATTCTTTGCTGTTGAACGGTGGACCATTGTCAAAATTGAGAATGGCGGGTATACCCGACGCTGCAAAGAGGTTATGTTGCTGCTCAATGACCTTGTCATGGGTTGTTGAAGATAACTTCTCTACAAAAGGGAAAAATGAATGCTCATCAACGACTACCATGAGATGATGTCAGTTTCTTAGGGGCGCAAAGAAATCAATAGCAACTTTTTCCCAAGCCTTTGCAGGAAGCTCAGATATGGCCAATGGATGTTGCGTCACTCTGGGGGAAAGGCAGTTGCAACGATGGCACTCTTTCAGTTCTCTCTTAACTTGCTCATCTAAGCCCAGAAAACACACTCAGTCTCCCATGGCTCTTTTGGTAGCTACAATGCAACGATGTCTCTCATGTGCAAGTTCAATAACCTGTTGTCTTAGGCTCTCGGGTATGACAATTCTTGTCCTCTCAATACAACACCTTCCTTGGTCACAGACAGTTCATCCTGTACATTTTAGAATTTATTTACATTTGACATTTCCAGCAAGAGGTTGAACACTCCTTTTCTAAGATTGGGTTGAAATAATGTTTTTGAGGATAAGCATGTTCTAGTCAGCATTGGTAGCAGTGATAATTTGCTCAATGGATAGCGCTGTTGTACTGGACTTCACAATGAAGTTAATGTACTCCTCAGCTGTTTTTTTAAGTTGATCTGTGACAATGTAGCAGTACTCGTGAAAAATAATCAGCAGAGTACTGGCCTTTACCCAGCTTGTGCACAATTGCATAGTCCTACTCTTGCTGTCTCAAACCCCACCTCTTAATGCGAGGGGGCATCTTGGCTTTTGGATTTCTGAATCTGGTGAGCAACGCTTGATGGTCTGTTATGATAGTGAAACGTTTTCCCTACAGATACACGTGAAAATATTCGCAGGCCCAGACTCTCCTTCTTTGGCTGAGACTAGGCACATTCTGTGCCAGACAGGCTTCGAATGGCATGGGCCACAATGTGTCTCTGAGCATTCGGATGACCATTATGTTGAGCAAGGATTGCCCCCAGCCCCACTGGACTCGCATCTACTGTGATCTCAGTCTGTAGTTTAGGGTCAAAGTAGACCACCTCAGACGCATTCTCAGTTGCATGATTTATTCTTTTGAAGCTTTGATCACATTCAGAAGACCATTTTGTTTTGTCAACTCTCTCAATGGAGCACTTACTATAGCAAAATCAAAATGAAACTTGAACAATAACTGGCCATGCCTAAGAAGGATTGCAGCATAGCTACATCTTGCTGGGGAAAAGTAGATGACAGTGATTTCACATTAGCAGGTTCAGGAGTCCTTCCCCTATCAGAAAAGAGTGTCCAAAGAATTTCGGTTTGGTCTTGTGAAACTCACACTTTACTGCATTCAGAGTGAGACCTGCAGTAGCAAGCAACTGGCACACTGGTGTAAGAGCCTTGTCATGCTCCTTTTGCATTGCTCCAAATACTAGTATGCCATCACTGTAATTAAAAGAATTTGTGACAGGTTGAATTATTCAACATATGACATCCTGAAATACTTCTGCAGCTGGAGACACTCTAAAGCTCAACCCTTTCTATCTGAGCAAGTCAACATGAGTTGAAAAAGTAATGAGGTCCCTGCAATTCTCTTCTAACATTGGGTTGATGATATCCCTTGTTCAGGTCAATGCAGGAGAAGGCTCTGGCACTATTTAGTTGGATGATCATGTCCACTCTGTGTGGACCACGATCTCTTTCACTCGTGATTGGCTTGGCGCATATCAACACAGATGCACACTGCACCCTCACTGTTCTTTTTTGGCACCACCACTATGGGAGAGACCCATGGCATATGACCTGTAGGGGCACTCAATGATGTCATGCTTCAACAGTGTTTCTAGTTCTTTCGCAACAGCTTCTTGCAAGTGGAAAGCAACTCTGCAATGATGCTGGGCAACAGTGCGAACATTCTCATTGATGTAAAGTCATACTTTCATTGTCTGGAGCCTGCCCAGGCCGTGAAATAATGATGGAAATTGACTCACAACTTCAGATTGAGTGTGGAGGTTGTAATTGATAGATGTCAGCAGCGGTGGCAGAACTGAGTAGGCAAGAACTGGACGATGCTCCTTGAAGAACATGAATTGGAGCTTGCACCAATACTCCTTTATATCTCAATGTCGCTGTGAATGACTCCTGACTCTGGAATGGTTTAGAAGAAGCTCACATGTTTACTTTTGTGTTTGATGGGTTGAGGCGTGACACAGGAGATAAGCTATTGAACTTTTCAACTGGCATGATGTCAATCCACGCACCATCGTCTATAATAAAGGTTATGGGGCAACCCGCTAACATTCATTGTAGCCTTGGGGCAATGTCCAAATTAATTCTGTTGTTTTGTTTGGTGGTTTGCCTTTTCGGTTCTTCATCCTTGCAAGCAGTCAAACTTACCTGTGCCCGTCATTCGTTTGTCGATGCCCTCGGCGCACATCCATCTACTTCACTGGTGCTTGATAATGACGTTGACAAGCCTTTGTAGGATGAACTTGATGGTGAATGACTTTGTCTGGTTTCTACGTGTCGTAACTGATGACTTTGTTTTGTGGGATTAGCCAGAATGCTTCTGGAACTTTTTGGCATCCATTTTCTCTTCTCACTGTGATGTAGTTTTTTGTTTTGCTCTGCAAATCATGATGAAGTGGTTCTCCTCACCTCAACCTTTGCATGTTAGTCCTCTTGCTAGAAATTTGTCTTCATGTGGAAATAAATCCCCACATCAGAAACACAACCTTTTCTTCTTTGTAGACAGCAATTTGCATGCATCTACTAGATGTTTATTCTTACTTTTCATGACTAACACGATTCCATTTCAGCGGCTTGTCGATGTACTCTTTCATCAGCACTGGCAGCCATTGGAACTTTCTCTAACCTGAGCGTCTCTCTCAACATGCATCTTCTGAAGGAGTCATCGATAACTCTGAGACATATGGCTTATTTATCATTAAATTCACTAAACGTGCAGTGTTTGATAAGCATATCAAGTCTTTCAACAAACTCATCTATCGTTTCACCAGCTTGCTGTCATGCTTGATTGAAAATGTACCTTTCATAGTCAACTCTCGGCATCGGAATGAACTTGGCTTCCAAATCTTCCTTAATTTGAAGGTATGATACTTCATCAGCTTGTGATACTTTCTTCAGAAGTTGTTTAACTATGTCACCAGCAAGGTTTCTTAAGTACTCAATGATTTTCCTATCATCTACTTCTTCTAGGGCCTTTATGAAATCATTGAACGACTAGATCCATGCAGTACACGTGGCGCCAATATTCTGCTTCTTGGCGGTGTCAAATGGGGCAGTGGTGGTTTCAGAAACACAGCTGCATCGTACTTTGCACTCTTTTCTACTGCCGTCGAGAGCATATGCTGTTCGGACAATGACAGCTGATCTCCTGAGACAGTACCTCCTGCAAGCACTGGCTTTGTGCTTGCACTTGGGTTGTCACTCCGATCGTAGGTCGTAAGGCAACATCTTCTTTCTTGACGGTAATTGACAGTTTCTTCACTCATATTTGTTAGTAGCTGCCTTTGGCTTTTTCCATTGTACCTGGTTGTGGCTGCCTTTAGCGTTTCGCTTTGTATCAATGAAGGCTTTGTGTTATGGTGAGGTGTCTTTATTTGGCCTTACCAGTGGGTTTCTGGCGGGCTTTCCGAATGCGCTCCTCAGCCGGGCCTTCAACTTCTTCGAGGACCGTATATAAGCTGGAGCAGGGCTTCCATTCCATACACGGCAACTTTGAACTGCAGATGGGCACATGTGGCACACACAAGCAGTTTGCTATAGCATTGCAAATTCTCAGGGAGAGCAATATCATTTCTACGGGGCACAGATCCTGCACTCGTCACCAGTTGTAGCATCCTCCCCAGCCCGGGAGCATACAAATGAGTATGCCTCACACGGAGCTTTGGATTGTACATCTTTATTTGTCTCTATACAAGGCACTCTCTTTTTTCTGATGACATTACAGCCATTAATAACCACACCATAACACCATAACACCTCCCATCAAGTTACGCACTTCCTCTATTTAGTCTGCCCAGGACTGCAAGGGTCTTAGCACACAGTCTCACAACACGTCAGGTTCCAGTATAATTACACTAATGAGGACAAAACAGAGCTAGACATTGTTCATTCAAGACACTCAGTGAAATGGAACTCTGTCACAGATAACTCATTTCTGTTTACAATCCATTAAGCAAATATTGTACAATCTATTACAAGAGGACAGAGACTACGTTTAATGTTTTGAATTATTATTTTCTTGCAGATTGCTGTGACAATGGTGATACATTTTCTTATGTTATTGTATTATTTTCTTTCATATATTTTATTCACATATAGAATAGTTTGTATTCATTGTGTGACCAGACATCCTGGATTTCCCCGGTCAGTCCTGGTTTTCAATGGATTGTCCCTGGGTCCAGATGCTTTTTAAAATGTTAAGTGCATGTCCCGGTTTTTGTAACCAAGGTCAAGTCTTCATGTAAAGCAAAATAAAAATGTATGCTCTTGTTTCCATGAGGCCCCTCTAAGTCTAAAATAATTTGAAACATTTCTCTGTTTCTTTCATGCAGGACAGGAGGACAGCTGCTAAGGGCGAGGTCCTACCACAGCTAATGTTGGTGATCTTGTAAACATGTGTGTTAGTAACCTTGTAAATGTGTGTGTATATATATATATATATAAATATTAAAGGCTTTGTCCTATTGTTATGTCTGGCCTGTTCCAGTTTCCGCTTCTTACAATTTGGTCATCCTATGTATCCATATAGAGATACTTATTTGAGTGTGTATTTAAACATGTCACAGAAATCACCTCTTACTAGTTTTCTGTCTGTACCTGGTAAACCAGAAACACTGTGGGGGAATGGAATGATATTTTTAAGGTATTTATGTTGGCTTATGCTAAGGGACGCTTGTCTGATGATATGAAGCAAACAACAGTACACAATAGCATAGGCAAGGAGGATTTGAATGTATTTTTGAACATTTCTGCTTTTTTGAAAGTCCAAGCTAACAATGAAATTATAGATAGCTTTGTAACTAGACTGAGAGCATTGTTAGTAAACTGTGCATTTACTGGGAATCACGATGAGTATATAAGAGATCATTTAATGATACATACATCAAACAAGGTTATCCCATAACATTTGCTGCAGGCATTAAATCTGACAATATAACAGGCACTTGAAAGAGCACACAGTGAAAAGCTAACAGGTATCTACATGAAAAACATAGATAAACATAAGCTAACACACTTGAGGGGGAGATGAGGTGGATTCTGTAAATGTTGGTAAGACTACAGGCCACATGTATCAACCAATTTTGTGTTTGCTCACTGGTCTATTCACAGAATCGGCCTGTTTTCGAGGGCAAAAAAACTTTTTACATCTATCAAACCCTAATTTGTGATTCTGTAACCTGTTACTGAATCACAAAATGGGTTTGCAATTCGGTATTTGGAAGGGGTATTTATGGCGTACCTATTCCAAATTCCAAATCGTAACGGTATGTATGAATGTTTTATGACCATTAAAACAGTTGCAAAACATTCACAATTTAAAACCAACTTCAAGTTGGTGGTAACCCATTCTCAAATAGAAGGGGTCTGCAAGGGACCCCTTCCCCTTTGGGAATGGTTGTAAAAACATTTTTAAGACCAGGCAGTGGTCCCATGGACCATTGCTGGCTCTTAAAAATGAAAAGAAAACTTTTAATTTGTTTTAAACACAACTCGTTTTCCTTTAAAGAAAACAAGCTGCATTCAAAAAAAAAAATACTTTATTCAAAAGCAGTTATGGACATGGTGGTCTGCTGACCCCAGCAGGCCACCATCCCCATGACTTTAGCGATTCCTGGGGGGGGGGGGGGGGGGTCGCAAATTGCGATCTACCACGTTAATATTATTGAGGTAGGTCGATTTGCAACCCAGTAGGAATTGGTTTATGAAACTCATGAAGTTTCATACATTGAAATAGCAATTACCTCATTGCAATTCTCATAAAATCGCAATTAGGTAATTGCAATTTCCAAATTTTATACATGTGGCCCTAAGAGTACAAAAGGGAAAATCAAAATCAATTTCAAGCAATACAGAAGTAGCAATGAGGGGGTTTGTTTGAGGTGTGGCAGCCCAAATAATTGGGCTGCTGATGAAGATTCCCCAGCATTGAGAATTCCATATATGAAATGTAGGAAAAATGGCCATTATGCCAGAATGTACAAGGGAATAAATAAAGAAAAACAAGTAAACTAATCTCTGGGTCAATGGTCTAGCTGAGAGTGTGAATCGGACAGTAAATATTCCATTCAGATGGCAGGTATTAACAGAAAGCATGTTATGGATTTAGTAAAACAAATTATACGGTCGTTTAGATCTACTGTGCATGACGTAACTGGTTACTCACATTTGAGTTTTTAAGGGGTAGAAAGCCCAAGACTGCCTTGTTAAGAGGCAGTGAGTGGTACACAGTGTGATGTTGATATAGAAAAGTTAAGAGAACAGGTGAAGGAAAAACAAACAGTAAACAAAAACTATTTTGATGAGAGAATGTAGGTCTTAAAGATGGATGTGAAAGTAAGGCACTTTGTACGGGCACAATCTTCACGATTTGTACAGAAGGAATGTTCACAATTTGCGAAAACCATGAAGGTTGTCAACATAGGTTAGTTTTATGTAAAAGTGGAGAATGGTATTGTATGAAATAAAATCAGAACTGTGGTATGTGATGAGTTATTGGGGCGTTTATCTGAAGACGGCAAAGAGGGGTGCAAGCAGTAAATATGTTGGAAAAGCCAAAATGAAGAATTTATAAACTTAAGAAAAAGTGGACGATTATTTTTAATCCAATCCGTTCATGTGGACAAAATGTGCATGAACATTTTTTTAATGTCTTTATTTCCTATGGTTTTGATTTCTCGTGGTGTAATTTTATGTTATGCATATGGTTCATTAATATGTCATAGGAGGGAAATATATTTTAAGATTGTTCTTTGGGATGTATTCCTTCTTCAGAACATTTGACAAGCTGTTTGAATGTATTGTTTTGTATGTGGACAGTTGGATGGGATGGCCTGGAGGTAAATGCTGCTCTGGTGAGTTCGTCAGGAAACTTCTAAAATTCAATGGAGACTCTGGATCTTTATTTATACTGAGAAGTGACTTTTACAACAGACATGTGATAATTATTAATGGGCTACCGATCACAAGTTTCCTTTCAGTGTGTTACACCAACATCATATTTTTTTCTTGCCTGAGCCTTGGTTCGAGCAGAACAGTTTCTGGGGGAAACATTAAAACATTTGTGTCACATACTGCTCAACTTTCAGAAACTATTTATCTTATAGTCAAGTCAAAAGTATTGGATCGTTGTTTGCTGTATTTGGGGAATGTCTCTGCATTGTTTACAAGGGACTTGGAACTCGGTGTTTGTGTCGATTGGACATGCTGCAAACTGTGCTCTGACTGTTATGACCTGTTAAAAAACTAATAAATAAAAAAAATAAAAAAATAAAAAACTTTCAGAAACTAAATGGATAGAGGCATATTTCTGTCTTGCTATTCGCGCAATATTTAACTACATTCATTATTCAGTGGATTTGTTTACCCTGAAAGCAACATTCAGGCAGCGCTTATATTGGATGCTTGCTGAGTTGCTACCACAGTGGTATTGTTCGTGTCTGGGTTTCAATCTGGTTGGTCATTTTAACCTTCCTGGGGCCCTAGTACATATAAGGCACACTTTCCCTGTTTCCTCCACGGTGCACCTTCAAACAGGTGCGCAAACAGGGAAAGTGCGCCCTATTATGAAGATTGTGCTGCCCTCAGGGCAGCCCTGAACTTGTGCTGCCCTGGGGGAAGCACATTCAAGTGAAATATGGAGCGACTGCTTCATAACCCCTCTTAGTTTCACTGTGCAGGTGGCAACCAGCCTGCACTTTTAGAAGGGGGGAGAGATCCCCTTGCAGGCAGAAGAAGTGAGTGACTGCACCCACCTGCAAGGGGACACCTTTCTGTGGCACACTGTCAATAAGGCTCTTGACAGCTTCTTTGTCTTTGCACCCGCATTCATAATATGCCTCTGGTGCAGAGGTAAAGAGAGCCCCATATTTGCATGGGGCCATGCCCTTATGCAAATGAGCAAACGTCCTCTTGAGATAGCACTGGTGCTACATATGCGCCAGCGCTATCTGTATTACGAAAGGAGCTGCACAAGAGTCTGCAGCCCCTTCTGTAATACTAAAGTGCCCTGGGAGCGCACAAAGCACATGCCAGTTGCACCCCCGGGCACTTTCTATAATACGTCCCCTGGACTACTAAAACAGTGAAACTGCTGTAGTAATTACCATCATCCCCTAGGTTGCTTTACATAGTGGCATTGAAATTGTTGGATGACTGACTCCTTTTACCGATCCATTACATTCTGTATTTCCCGTGCACAGAAACAGCTAATATTGCTTAAAAGCTGCCAAGCTGACAACCTCCCCACCAACCTTTGCAAGCGTCCTGTCACTCTCCTCAGCTCCCTGAGCAGTTCCCTCTCTTCTACCAACTCCACAACAAACCTGCCATTAACACCCCCCCTAGAGACACAGCAAAACCCTCAAAATCACCATCCCACGCCTGCATCCCCCTATTTAGAAATCAGAAAACATGCTCTTCATGTGGTGTTGCCACAGTGATAGAAGTTCTGTGAGAGCTGCTCACGAGAATGGCCTAGGGTCCCAAGTTGTCACTGGTCTGCTCAGACCTGCACTGACAGACAACATCCCACCACATTTCTCTGGTCTGTGGAGACCTAAGAGATGCAGCAGAGACAGTGGGCCATAAACAGTCATTCCATTGCTTTCTCTGGTTCGCATGAGACATGGGGGAGGCAGCAAACTGAATCCACACTAGGACAGGCTTCAGAGTGGCTCTCTCCACTGCATTGACAAAGTAATTTTTTTACTGCCTTGATATTACTGGGTTTTATCAATTGTTTTCACTATACTGCTTCCTATGGAAGCCATACAGAATAAGTGTTGGGACAGGAATAACCTCTGCATGTTATACAAGGGCCTTCCCTTACCCAGAGTACCCCACTGCATTTGTATCTGGTATCCTGACTTTCATTTTGACTCTGGTTTCTTGCTAATCTAAGCTTGAGTGGAGAGGTTTAGGCAGGTTCCACCTATATGAGGTCCAGGAGCTGATCTCTGATCTGCACCAAGGTCCAGATCTACTAACAACTTGAGTTGGGTTTGTGTCACAAAAGTAATGCAAACCAGCACAAAAAGTTTATTTGAAATTTACTTTCCAGAGTAAAACTTGTTTACACTGGAAAGTTGCCTGAAAGTAACGCAAAGCAGCACTCCTGACTGGTTTGCAGTATTTTGCATCAAGGGTGGTGCATGGTTGGTACACTGTCATTCCCATGTAACAACCCATGGTTTTGACACAAAACCCTATCTACTTACAATAGTAGACGGGGTTTTTCACCTAAAAGTTGCACCTCTTTGAGCCAGGTGCTAAAAGGGGAAATGGTTTTATTTCTTCAAACTTTTCAGACATTGCTTGTGTGCTGCACTGTACAGCACATTTCCCAACTGGGAAAAGTTTAAAATTGTGTCTAGGTAAAGTATTTTGTACTAGAAGAATGTGAAGATTTGCAGTATGTACAACTTGCAGAAGGTAGTTTTATACTCTACTATTCATATACACAAGGATATGGTACTGTTGCTTTTAAAACGATTTTCCTCTGTTGCATAGAAGTGCGTTTTCTTGACCTTTGTTAATGAGGCCTCAATTTGGGCTTTGCAGCAATAATGTTCAAAATGAATGTTACTCCATTATGTTACTCCTGCACATCTTAAAATGTATAATTTCTGTAGTACACTTTCAAGCAAAGTCATGTCATTTTATTTCCATTGACAATATTCAGTCTCAAAATTGTAACTACATCACAAAGTCTTTCCGTTAGCTCACTGCACGCTTTTCATTCAACACAGGTTGCGGTGTTTATGTATCTAGTTTGTACTACCATCTTGGAATGGTATTAGCACAGAGTGGGCAGAATAATTATTCATGTAATGGGATAGTGCTTTGGAGTTAAGGCAATATGATGTTTATTAGAGCTCGGTTCACCTCTCTGTAATGCCCTATTTTCTAAAAGCATTCATGCCACCAAGCCTCTACCACATTGCCCATTCATTTTGGGCAAATCCTTTAAACTGTTCCACTGATCTAGAACTAAGTTATTGAGTGGTTCCCTACCTAATTGAATGCTTTCTGATATTTTTGATGTGCTAAGAGGTGCCTTACCTCATGGACACACTGCCTTGTGAGACAGAGATTTAACACCATGTCTGATTCATCAGAATCTGGGTGTTCTGTTGAGGTAAAGTTTGGGGTGTCAAAATTGCAGGGTTCCCTGGGCCTACTAATTTGTGATAGTACAGGAGGGTTAAGAGCTAAGAGCACCTCTCTTCCACTTTAGATATTTCCCTCTTTTTGTCCCAGTTTGCATGTCCCTACTTTACTGAATTTTCCAGTGTGGATTTTGCCAGAGGTCCTTACAATGCTACTCTTGCTCCTGAACAAAATATGTATCTGAGTGTGCTAATGTGTTATTGAAGTGCATGGTCTTGTGTTGCGGAATGGATTACTATGCTGTATGTGTGGCTTTTAGATATGTGACTTTGTTTCTGGGGTCAATTGGTGGTGCAATCACTGTGATTTTGACGCATTATTCATTTATGTAATTTGTGTTGAATAAATTTGAGTTTTATTATTGTTTGGTTTAGTTATCGTATTTGTTGAAACCCAAGATCTCAATATATTGTTGTTGAAATTGTCTAGTAGTGTGTTTGATGCCAAAGTGGAGCAAATGAGAGACTTGATCAAAGAAGCAGTGAGGTGTACGAACAAAGCACATTATAGGCTTGTGGAATTGAATGATGAATAGGAGACTGACTTCAGTATAATGAGAAATATGAGAAGAAATTACAAAATGGATGGGACTCATGATGAAATAAAAACATTTGGTTTAATAATTTTACGAGCTCACATTAGGGATCTGGTTAAAATGGTAAAGGGCTGGAGAGATTTGAAAAAATACATAGATACGTGGAGGAATGTTACTATTAAAAAGAAGGCATCAGCACCAGGAAAGAAAACTAAGGGGTCCATTAGTGATTTTGAGTAAGAGGCAGTTTCAGAAGTTACTCTGAGAGTAGTTGTTAGAAATGGGGGTCTCTTGTTGGCAGAGGTGTGCACCTTGTCCAAGTAGGGACCCTTCCTTATTGTCAGGGTAAGGGGATTATACGTCTAAAATTATTTATTGGTAGCTTGACACGAGCAGTCAGGCTTATCTCAGAGGCAATGTTTAAACCATTTGCAAATAACACACAGTAATACAGTGAAAACACTACAAAAGGACACCACAAAATAGCCAATATTTATCTGTGTGAAACAAAACCAAAATGATAACAATCCAACATACAGTTATCAAAATATGAATATTGCAAAAAATAGACAAAATAAATTTCCTTGAAGTCGAAAGCTCTGTCCGGGGCTATCAAACAAACATATCCAACAGGTCCTGACGACCGCGGCATCGCAGGCCAGCTATGGTGTCAGGAAGACCCGCAAATCTTACCTGTGACATGCAGGGCGTCGTGAACATTGCGAAGAGCTCCGAAGAGGCGGCGTCATCGGCTTAGGATCCGTAGGTCAGTGCAGGAGTCGTCGGGCCTTTGAAGTCACATGCTTTGCAGATCGAACTCCATGAGGTTGAAGTCAGGGGCACTGGAGTCGGGCATCGTCGGAGCTGTGGTCGAACCAGAGCAGTACGGTGTGTGGTGCCCTCAGGTCGCGGTGCAGGCAGCGGCTTGGTGGCGCCATCCAGTGGCGTCAGTGAGACCAGGACTGCAGTGCAAAGTGTGGTGGTGCTTGTTGCACTGCCAACAGGTCATGGTGCAAGCAGCGGCGTCATAGTTGCTGAAGCATTGTCATCGGTATATGATCTGGAGTCGATGGCACCATCGTCGGTGGGCTAAGGCTGTGGTGTGGGACAGGTCAGTGCATCGTGCAACTTACAAGCGGTGACCCCAGGCCATGGTGCAGGCAGTGACGTTGATGTCAGCATGGAGCGTTGTCGTCGGGATGACCAGGGCTGTAATGTGAAGCCAGGCGATGCAAAGTGCAGTGCCCTCAGGTTACAGTGCAAGCAGTGGCTCAAGGCAGAAGCAGGTGGCATCGATGAGACCAGGGTTGCGGTTTGAAGTGGGACAGTGCTCTCTGCGGTGTCAACCAGCCTTGGAGCCAGCAGCGGCATTGTTGACGGTGTCAGGTTGCTTTTTCCTCTGTGGCAGCTGAAACACGCAGTTCTAGATGTGGGTACCAGAGGATGGTGAAGTCTTTGGCATGCCTGAGACTTCCAACAGGAGGCAATCTCTACTTCAAGCCCTTGGAGAAACTTTAACAGCAGGATTCAAGAAAGTCCAGTTGTTAGAAGGTAGTTCTGACACTCTGAGCCATCCAGATTTTTCCCTTTTTGAGCACCTATTTGTTGAGCTTTTACTGTGGGGGAGCCTCATAAGTTGGGACTCACCCACAGTGAACTCATGAAGATTTTACTGGTGTCCCCCTAGCTTGACTAGGCCTCTGCGCTGCAGCTGTAATAAGGGGCCCCGGGCTGGTTACATGCGACACATGTGTACATGCATTTGCACACGTGTAGGGGCTGCGCAGGGGAGATGATTCCTAGCGCGCGAAGCCAAGGAGCAGGTGCAGATAGACTGGTGTGGCAGGACTTATGCAGAATTGGGTGGTGACATGGAATAGGCTTTATACAGTGGGAAGAAACATGCCAGGGAAAGTCAGTGTGTTTTACTGTTTTTTTACATCATTAATCTCCTATGGGGATGTGGAGCCCATGGGCTAGTTTCACTTTCCTAAGGCCTACAAATTCCAGACACACACTAAAGTCCACTGTAACTGGTGTGAGGAGAAGTATTCTGTTGAGTCCAAAGTCATATTTGTACTGCTTTTGGGTCATCCAGAAATGTCAAATTTCTCTGAGTCAGCCCATAACCAGGACCTGGCTGGGGGCTGACCCTGCCAGGCTAAATTGATGATCTTCCTTCCAAGGGCAAAGGTCTCCTCTCCAAGAAGAGAAGATGGGTGGAGCTACAGGCTAATCCATCAGCAGCTGTCACCTGATGCCAGGCACCAAGCTGCACAAGGGAGAAGGCAGCCCGGGGGGGGAGGGGCTTTCAGAGTCCATGTGGCAGGAGACCCCTGGACGACGCCATCTTGAACCAACCCAGAGGCCCTGGGCAGGAAGGAGAGAGTGGGGGCAGTGAAGTGATGTGTTGCTGTTTGATAGGACAAACAGAGACTTCCTGCCAGCCCCCTCCCCTATCTTTAAAAAGTGTTTGCACAGGAAGAGAAGCTGTCTCTAGGGTGTGGTCTGCTGAGGCAGAGGGTGCTGGAGCCTGGTGCAATGGGCAGTTGGAAGGAGGAACCCCCTGACTGCCCCAGGATCCTGAACAGCGCCAGGAGTGGAGCCCAGGACCAGTGAGCAGAAGCCTGGGCCTCTGTGCAAGGAGGAGAGAGGCCCAGGAGGAGAGCCAGGTGTAAGGCTGGCGCAGGGAGCCAGTGACGACAGCTCTTTGCTGAATGCACCCTCCTTGAGACCAGGAGGGTGAAGGAAAGTGCTCCCAGTGGCTGGGGTGCGCCGCAGGGAGAAAGAAGAGGCCAGAATCGTGAAGATCGGTCCCCTGGGGGCTGAGAAATGCCCCCCAGAAGGTAGGCGACTTTTGACCTCTGGCAGACCGATGACAAAGCACATGGGGCTCCGCCGCCGGTCTTGGATATGCCCCCGGGGTGGGTCAGGTCCTGGGGGCTGCCCCCAAGTGAAGCAAAGTCAGTCTCCCGTGCTCCCTGTGAAGTGTCCCCAAAAGGGGTGCCAGGAGCCCACCCTGGCCCCTGAGGAAGATGGAGACTGGGGAGCTCCGTTGCACCCCCAGGGAATGGTGGGAGGGGACCGGGAACCCAACTGCGGGCCCCGAAGCGAAGCCGGGGAGCGCCAACACGCTCCCCGTGAAAATGCCCCCACTGGGTGCCAGGAGTCCACCCTGGCCCCCGATGAAAATGATGATGGCGAGTGCTGTTGTGCCCCCCTGGGCATGGGAAAATGGGCCCGGGACCCCCAACTCCAGGCCCTGCTAAAGTTAAGTGAAGAGGCCAAGTCGGGGAGCACCGTCGCGCTCCCCGTGAAGATCCCCAGGAGCCGTGGATCCCAACTCCAGGCCCGATGTGTGTCGCGCGGTGGGGGGAGTGCCGCCGCATTCCCCCCGTGGCTGGAAGAAGGTGGGGGAGTGCCGTCACACTCTCCCGAGGTCCCGTCGGACCGGCGGCAGCCTTGCGTCTGCCCGCAGGAGCGAGCAGACCAGAACAAGGAGGCCGGCTTCCGTGGCAGCACGAGAGGGTGCTGGCCAGACGAGGAGCTGGCGGGGGCAGCCTGGGGTGGGCTCCCCGGGATGCCCTTCATCACTGTGGCCATGTGGGGTCCGGGTGGGACTGGCTCCCTCAAGAAGAAGAAGCAAAGTGGCTGAAAGGAAAGGAAGAGCGGCCGGGGGTGGGCTTCCCGGATCGTGAAACCACTCACCGCTGAAGGCACGGGGCCCAGTTGAGACCGGGCCCCTAAAGAAGAGCAGACACGGCGGGAGGCAGCCAGCACGGCCAGCGCCATTCTCCCCGGAGCAGCGGGAGAGCTGCTGTTCTGATAAGCACGGGTTGTGCATGAAGGTGGAAAGAGGTGCAGGGGGAGCGGCAGGAGCAAGGCAACACGATGAATCCAGTTCCCTCTAAATCTCAAGGGCTCAACCATTCTGCAATATCATTTTTAAGCTGGAACTTTTGCCTTTCAGCTGGAGGTGTGGTTTGGAGAGTGCACCAAGGTGAAGGGCTGAGCTGGGATGTCTAGAAAAGGGCATCCCCTGGAGGTGAAAAGGTGTAATTGCACCACAAATGCATTTACCTATGTTATCCTTTTTAGAGGGACTGAAAGTCACATGTGTAATGTGGAGTACCTGTGTAAGGTGGAGTCATTAGCAAAGTGAGGTTAGGTTGCCAGACATTCCTGCCACGGTGTCTGGCTGTATATGCTTAATCCTGTGATTTCATCTGTGATGCATTTAGGGACTGTAATTGCAATGCATTCTAATGATCAACAAATGTGATGAGTACTGTCATTCTAAAGTGATGCTTAAACATGTATTCTTGCTGCTGCGCTCAGGTGAATAACAAGCCAGACTGTTAGTCCCTCAGATGTAGAGATGTATACTTCTTGGTCAGTAGGAGATGCTCAATTAGGGTTATGTGTCACCAGGGCAGGTGTGCCTATTTTAAATGCTTGTCGAGGTAATGGGGTGGGTCGCCACTGGGATGGTGCGAGTGCGCAGGGCCCTCGCTCCAGGTTATGTTCAACTAACTGCATTAGGGGGCAAGATAATGTGCATACATGGGAGGGGTGGTACTAGACCCCACCCCCCTGTGGGAGGGGTGGAGATGTTATGCAATGTCACAAAGTAATTCCAACAGCTTATGTATATTTGTAAATTGGTGCATAGTTGTTGGACTTGGCCCTTCTGGCAGGTTCACCCCTGAACTTTTTTGCTTTTTATTGGTGACTTGGTGTGGTAATTGTTTGGTCTCTGCGCACTTTCCCTGTGTCCCAGGGTAAAGTGCGTGCGTGCTCTGAGTGCATGTGGTGAGATAGGCCTGCCCTCCCATAGGAATGCATGGGGAATGTATGTGTCCCTAGTAGTTCCTGATGCGTGGGGTGTGCAGGCCCGAGTTTGGTATGTGCGGACTCGTGGGAGTGAATGCTGCGCGATGATGTGTGCGGCGTGCATGTACCTAGTGTGGAAGTGCCACTTCTAGAAGTGGGCACTTCTGTGTGCAGTGTGTCTGTCGCGTGATTGGCTGGTCGTGCCATGTGACGGGCTAGGGATTCCCCAGAGTCAGGATGAGTCACCCAGTGGTGAATGGGGAGATCAGCAGCTAGATGGGTGGGAGGAGTACACCTGGGTCCTGAATAGGACAGGGTTTTCCACACACAATGCTGGCCCCGCCCCCTGTGGTGCGACTGACGACCCTAGCCCTGCCAGTGAATAGAGTGAGGGGCTGAGCACATCAAGGGTGCTCCCCAACCAGCTGCGACTGGTTTTCCTCCTCACCCTGAACCCAGAACAAAGGGTTTGCCTGTATAAAAATGGGGCTGTGTCCCCACAGAAATGGTTCTCTGCCAGGATCTTACCTGAGGGGGGCTGCTGCTGGACCAGAGGACCGCCACCTGGACTACCTCCCTGCCTGGAGGCCCAGTGAGCTGGCTCTGGGTCCAGCCTTGCCCCCCCCACCCCTGCCCTGCTGCATGCAGGGAAGAACTCTGCTGGACTTGTGTGTTTACTGGCACCCCTAAGCGCCTGGAAGCGCTTTCCCTTTACTTATAGCGCTAGGAGCGCTTTATGTGTGGCCAGCAGCGCGGAGCTGCCATTACTAGCGAGGGAACCCCGACGTAGGGATTCCCTGCTATTTTGCCGCGCTTGCGGGTGCCCACCCCGCTGATTTAATTATTTAATTGGCGGGTGCCCACCCCGCATTGTGGTGTGCTTGCCGGTGCCCACCCGGCATTTGTCCGCGAATCGCCCTCCGGCGCCCGACCAGGAAGTCAGGCGGGCCGGGGGCGGGTCTCCGGGACAACCGGAAACGGAAATAGGAGGGCGGGAGCCTACCCCGCCTCCCACCGCACACTCGCGGCTAATTTGAGCCCCGGAGCAGGCAGGAGCCTACCCTGCGCCCCGGGGCACTCCGGAGGAGAAGCGCCGTGTCCCCCACCCAGGCGGGAGCCCACCCCGCACTGGGACGTGTGGCCTTCGTGTTCGGAGCCCGTAGGCTCCGCATTCCCGTCCAAGTCCGCGAGGAACAAGCCCCGCAGACCGAGTCCTGCCTTCGCCACCTCTCCCCTAGCCGGTAAGTGAAAAAGGGAGTCCGGGTGGGGAGAGGCAGAAGCAGAGCGGCCCCGCTCCACAGCGGACCGCTCCAACGGGGTGCATTGTTTGATTTAGAGCCTGTTAGGCTCCAACGTCTGGGGACATTTGTCTCTCGAGTCCCGGAGAGGGACTCCAACGACGGGGCACATTTGCATAGAGTCCCGGGGAACTCCGACCACGAGGGCATCTCTCTGGTGCTACGAGCGGCCCCGGAAGGCAGCGGGCCGCTCCAACGTGAATGGGGGCATATTTGTTTAGGCTCCAACGGCGCAGCCTTACTTTCTCGAGCCCCTGAGAGGCTCCCACGCTGTTTTGGGGGCATCCTTCTTTTAGAGCCTAGGTGGCTCCAGGGCTGTATATTGTTCTGGGAGGCACAGTGGTGCCCACGCTCATTTTCCCAGCTGCCCAGCACTTAGTGGGCAGCTGCAACGTTTAGGTTGTGGCCCTCTGAGTTTTGGACTGCGCCTCCTGCGCAGTCTTGCCCCTGACTTTGTTGGACACCAGGCGTCCTTGCCCCTTCAAGGCCAGTTGGCCCAGGGATTGCCACAGATAGTGGCTAATGTGAGTTTTTGCGCCATTGTACCTTTCCTGCACCTCTGAATGTGGTTAGGCGTCATGTGCTTTGTCTTACACCTCTGAATGTTATGCATCATGTGTTTATGTGTTTAGACCCCTCCAGGTATTGTGATACTTAGGTGGTTGTTTCTCCCTAGTACAGGTGGTGCCAGTGAGGTCCTGATTCCCTGCGCAATATTTTCCTAAGGTGGTTAGGGTTGCGTAGGTGGTACTTACCGGATACCAGTAGTGACTGGTTGTGTGCTAGGTGTAGGTTTGCGCAACTGTAATTTTATTTCCTATGTTCTATGTGCTATGTTCTAAGAGTGCTAATTCCGGACAGCGGTCCAGGTGGCCCTGTCCCCTGTATATATAATCCCTTGTAAATTCTGCCCGTGCCTGTTGGCACATTGTAGAGTGTGTGTTTTTATCTAATGTGTTGTGTCTAATACGAAGGCTATTTTTATAGAAAACCTTGTGTGGAGTTTCCTTTGTGGTGGGCCTTGGGTGTTGTTGCTGGGTGCGCGCGCAAACGCTTTACACATCGCCTCAGGGATAAGCCTGACTGCTCGTGCCAAGCTACCAAGGGGGTGAGCAGGGGTTATCTTTGGCGTGTAACTCCCCAGCCCTGACTAGAGTGGTGGTTTCTGTCTGACTTTGGCGCAAGCCCTAGCCAACCAGAAATCGCCATTTCTAACAATAGTATTGAGTAGTGTGTGTTTAATAAATGTACTCCTACTTTTATAAAGCAAAGTACAGACTGGACAATCATTTATTGAGTGTTATTTCTGCGCACCTGTAATGACGATTACTAGCCCACTCCACCTCCCTTGAGTAAGCCTCAGACTGCTCTGCAACCCTACCCT
This sequence comes from Triturus cristatus, assembly GCF_964204655.1. Classification (NCBI taxonomy): domain Eukaryota; kingdom Metazoa; phylum Chordata; class Amphibia; order Caudata; family Salamandridae; genus Triturus; species Triturus cristatus. The sequence continues at coordinate 606,955,778 of NC_140582.1, read as the reverse complement.
CTGAGAGTCAGGTGCTATAATTGGGTGTTTGGTTCCCAGTGAAGGACAAATGTAGTCATGTTATTTGTGCAGGCCTCACAGATACTGCCTTGTTGTCCAACACCAGTCAAGTCTTTTAACTGCCCAAGACAGAGGCAGGAACTGCAGGCCAATCCAGCAAAGCAACAAACAGCAAAGGGGCAATACTCCTCCTGGCAGCTTTTCAAGCTCTTTTTCTTGGCAGGGTCATTAGTCCAAAAGTGTTCTAAAGTTCTGGCATCAGGGCCCCAATTTGTATACTACTTTTCTCTTTGAAACTTTAAGCAGCAAGTTCATTTTGATCAGTAGAAACCAGTTCTGTCCTCACTAGTCCAGCTTTACTACAGGTGGAGACAGCATTGTGCAGTGCAGACACAGCTGATTCAGGTGCTAGTTGAAACTTCTCCCACCTCTCTAAATGCAGAGTGGTCTATTCAGACTTGCTATGAATAACCCAGAGAAGGAAGGACCCACCTCAACCCCTTTATGACTCTAGTGTGAATGCACATCCTCAGCTCCTGTCACTCCAAACTCAGATGGTGAATACACAAACAGGCAGAGTTACACAGGATGGTTAAACAAGAAAATGTGGCATTTTTAAACACACAATTTAAAAGTCACCTTTACTAAAAGATGTGCCAGTATGTTAAATGGTAGCGGCAGTTTTTGTCGATAACCCTTCAAGTATTGCCCGGCGGTAATCGCCTCTCATACCATTCGATAATTTACCAATGAAAGAGGCAGGCGCCGGAGACTGGAAGGCAGGAAACAAAGTTTTTATTCCGTCGGAGCAGAACACATCAGATCAGACAGCAAGGTATTGTCACGAGGTGCTCTAACTGCATCTCTGAGGCCTGGCCTCTTATACACAGGTTTATGACTTTATTGCAGAGTTATCATACATGGCACCTTCTTGAGATTGTCTTGGAACATGAAATAACATCCTCGGAATCCCCACTTCGAGCTCGTTCCCACATATATCTACAGTGGAAGTCCCCACCCCATCCACAGTAGGAGATGGCTATCACACAGCTGGACATTCCGCCAATTCCCGGGGGTGTGTGCGACCGGCCGGGTCTCAGGGGGTAGGGGCTTTGATCTACTGTAATCCCTTTGATGTGGGGTGTTTCCCTTACAGTAGGGGCAATAAACTGCATCCGCAGGGCTAGGTGATGGCCTGGGATCGGTTCGGACAATGGGGCGCAGAGGAAGGGGGTTATCAAAGAGATGCATGACCATGTATGGGATGTCGGTCAGGCGTGGGATGTGGTTCCATGGCAGGTTCGCGCAGAAGGAGAGGGTTTATGGCCCGTGTATGAGAGAGCGGGGGTGGCCGGCACGCGGGGGATGCTTGCAGCGCCAGGGGGACGCGCTGGCGATCGGCAATGAGCAGGGAGAGACCAGGGTGCCCAAAATGGCTGCCGTGCGCTTTCCTGTGTGTCGCGCTGGGGAGAGACAAGATGGCGCAGATAATGTTCAGTTTGCAAGCTAAATTTCCACAGTCCTCCCTTTTAACATGTCTTGCCAGCTTGTCTAGTTGGGATCTATCCCCATAATACTACGAACTTCCATCTCATACAGAGCTTTCATTCGTTCTGCTTCAAAGTTCAAAGTCTTAGGGCAGATGCAGTTCATAAAAAGCGAACATAAAGGTGGCAGACACTGAATCCCCAAGCAGCATCCACATAGTATCACAATTGGTATTAGGATAAATGAAAACAGCCTCCATCCCCAACTTCTAATAGTGTCCCAAAACCAACTCCCCAGTGACCATTCTTCTTGCTCCTGATGAACCTCTGCGGAAAGTCTGTGGAGGTGTTCAATTGCTTTGTAGACTGAGGGTGAGTTATCCGGTACGTAGGTACAACAGCTGGACCCAATGATGCGGCATGCTCCTCCACGATCAGCCAGAACCACATCTAGAACGAGGCGGTTCTGAAGAGCCACTAGGCGGACGGCCTGGAGCTCGGCGGTGTTGTTGGCGAGGACGCCAGCCGTAATGTTCATCGCCGTTTTGACTGCCTGGGTTAAGTGGCGGATGGCACGGCTGTTTGCCATTGGACCCCAGAGTGGAACAAGACCTTTTACTGCGTCCATGAACTGTGCTCCGGTGGAGTCGGCTTGCACAATGTCTTTGGCACGTTTCTGTCGGTGATGGTTTGCTGGAGCCACATATGTCGGAGGAAGGACAAAGGCGATGTAGCAGGTGCCTCCCCAACCTTTCCGAAGCCAGGTGTAGGCCTTAGTACCACAGACGAAGTACATATTCGGGGAGACAACAAAGGAGGGTGGATCAACTGAGTCCAATGTTCGGGTGATGAGGCAGGAGCTGTGGCCCACCAGCTGCGCCCCCAGGCCTTCGAGGCACACAAATCCAGTGATGTTGATGACGGATAGGGCCACTGTTAGGGTGGCGGCCGTCCGTTTCCGGAGGTAAGAGAAGGTGGGTCTGGCTGGGTTGTTGAACACTTGCATTTCAACTCGTTCTTTGGCAGGGATGTCCATGTGAAAGGAAGTGTTTGATCTCAGAGGACAGAAGGGGGCAGAAGTTCTTCCAGTTTTGTTCAGCCAGAACCCATGGTAGAAGTGTGACATGGTTCTGCCGGAAGTGGCATCGTCCTTGTAGCTTTCTTGCAGGAGGATTAGCCAGGCGAGGCAGGAACCATGGACAGAAAAAGGTGAAGGGATGAAAGGGATAGAGTGTCCAGTAGCATGTGGTAGCAATCCACAGATCCAGCAATTAGTGGCGTTGGCGGCAAGATTGTGTTGGTGGAGCAACTGCACAAAAGAGTTATTCCAGAACTCCTTACGCCTTTCTCGGAGTTGGGGTGAAAGTGAGATCAGATGGTGTTCTTTCATGGTGGTAGGTTGAACGGTAGTCAGCAATGTCTTATGAGCGGGTGTGCTCTCCTCCATGATCCAGAAGGTGACCATGAGGAGAAGGCAAGAGAGAAGGGTAATGAAAAGTGTAATAGTCTTTGAGATGTGCATTCTGTCAGTCTTTGGGTTTTTGTAGTGGATCTTCGGACGTCCGGTTGCTTCCATCATCTTCATGTCGGGCGCTTCCATCACCTTCAAGAGACTCGGTAGCGGGCAGAACCACAGACTTTGTTTAGTTTCTCTCCTGGTGGCCTTTGAGGTGACTAGGCTACCGCTCTGAGAGTTCCACTCAGTTTGTGGTCTGCTTAGCCGAAGTTCTCTCCTTTCGTCGCAAGTTATACCCTTCCTTGGATGGCACGGTGGGATCGGGATATTTCACTAGCTCAAGTGTCTCCGTATCTGGGCGGCAGTTCAGGGATGGTCGGTCTCTGTCCAGAAGTTCTTCTTGGGCGGTGATGTTGTCTGTGGTCGTCAGGGTCGGTGATACCTTCTTGCAGTGGTGTGCATGCAGCCAATTGCGTTTCCCCTCCACTCGAAGAGCTGTTCGGGTGGTGATTAGGACTTGCAGGGGGCCCGTCCACCGGGGCTCCAGACTCTTGGTGCGCTGGAAGTTACGCACTAAGACAAAGTCGCCGGGTTGGATGTCGTGCCCGGGGCCCCTGGAAACATCGGGAATGGCTTGCAGCACCTGCTGATGGATAACAGACAACGTTTTAGTTAGGTTATACAAATAGTCAGACATGAGGACGTCCGGGACGTCGTGGATGGATATTGGTTTTGGTGCAGTCCAAAGGTTCATGGGCCGCCCAAAAACGACCTCGTAGGGGGTTAAGTGGTGTTTAGTGGGGGTGGAACGCATTGATAGCAATGCTAGCGGGAGAGCGTCTGGCCATTTCAGTCCTGTGGTGGCAACTATTTTTGCTATCTTAAGCTTCAATGTGGCATTATGTCGCTCAACCAAGCCTGCAGATTGGGGATGGAAGACCGCGTGGAATTTTTGTTTCACACCCAGCCCCTTTAAGATGAGTTGGATAACCTCGGCTACAAAGTGGGGGCCATTATCGCTCCACAAAATTCGACAAAGGCCGTATCGGGGGAAGAATTCTTTCAGTAGTACTTTTGCGGTAGTCATAGCTGTGTTGTCGTGGGTTGGGTAGGCCTCCACCCACTTGCTGAAGGCACACACAACGACAAGTACGTACTTAAAACCTTGGCACCTTTCTAACTGGACATAGTCCATTTGTAGGACTTCAAAGGGGTGATTGGGAACCCCAAACCCTCCCCGGGGTACAGCAGTTCCTTTCCCAGGGTTGTGTTGGAGGCATACCAGGCATTGTTGGACCAGACGTTTGGCTGAGTCTGGGATTTTGTCGTTGTGCCAGACTTTGGAGATGAGTTCGATCATGGGGGCAGAACCTATGTGTGCGGGGGAGTGTGCCATGGTCAGCATGGGGATCAAGTATGAGTCGGGTAGCAACCATTTGTTCGAGTCTTTAGTTCGCCAGCAACCGTCATCGTCCTTCAATCCCACCCGGGCCCATTCAGTTAATTCGTGTGGTGTGCTGGCTAGTTGGATATCCCTAATCGTTTCCCTAGCATCCTTCCATTTCTCAGTTTGTGACCTGGTCACGTACATATGGGTCGTGGACCTATTCTCGGCTGTGGTTCGGGCAGTAATGTCAGCTAGTGCATTTCCCTGTCCTATAATGTCTGTCACCTTCTTGTGTGCCTGGCATTTGATCACAGCCAGCCGTGTGGGGAGGAGGACTGCTTCGGTCAGGGCAGAGACTAGATCTCCATGCAGGATGGGTGTGCCGTGGGAAGTCAAGAATCCCCTCTCTTTCCATAAGAGCCCAAAGTGGTGAACTACCCCGAAGGCGTACTGACTGTCTGTGTAAATGTTTGCGGTTGTCCCTGCTGCCAGGATGCATGCTCGTGTGAGAGCAATTAGTTCCGCCGCCTGTGCGGATCGCTGTGTGATGCGGGCTGTCTCAACAACTGTTCGGGCTGTGGTGACTGCATAGGCAGCTGAGGTGGTGCCATCGGGGAGCTTGATACATGAGCCATCCACCCACAGTTCTCCGTCAGGGTCCGGGAAGGCAGTATCCCGGAGGTCATCCCTACTCTTGTCTGTTCGTCGGTGAGGGTCACGCAGTCATGTATAGGGGACGCATTGGGGTCAGGGAGAGGTATTAGAGTAGCTGGATTCAGAGTGGTGCATCGTTTCAATGTGATGTGGGGTGCAAGCAGAGTTAGTTCGTAACCAGTCAGTCGTGCGCTAGTCAGGTGTTGGGTCTTGGTTTGGTTTAGGAGGGTGTCAACCGCATGGGGTACCAATACTGTGAGAGGGTTCGAGAGCACGATCCCCTCACTTTGCCGGATAGAGACAGAAGCGGCGGCTACTGCTCGAAGGCAGGCGGGCAAAGCTCTGGCTACAGGGTCAAGAGTGGCAGAGAAGTAGGCACAAGGGCGTTGTTTAGAGCCTATGGACTGGGTTAGAACAGACAACGCACATCCCTCCCTTTCGTGGGTGTAGAGGGAGAAAGGTTTAGTGTAGTCTGGGGTTCCTAGGACTGGGGCCGAGCAGAGGGCGTCTCGTAATTCTTTGAAGGAGGATTGGCATTCGGGTGTCCAGGGGAGGGGGAAGGGGACATCTTTAGCCAGCAGGGAAAGCAGAGGTTTTACGATAAGACTGAAGTTTGGCAACCATTGTCGACAAAAGGAGGTGAGGCCTACTAGGGACCTCACTTGCTTCTGAGTTTTGGGAACAGGGGTTTCTAGGATGGTCTGAATTCGGTCAGGGGTAAGTTTTCTCCCGTCTTTGGATAGTAGGTGGCCTAGATATGTTACTTGGGGTTGGCAGAATTGCAATTTCTTCCTGGAGACCTTGTGACCGTTCTCCGTGAGGAAGTGGAGGAGGTGATGGTGGCTGTGACGGCAAGTGGAGTGGTGTCGGCCGCCAAAAGAATGTCATCGACGTACTGTATTAACACCACTCCATTGGGTAGTTGGACTGCATCTAGTTGCCTCTTGAGGGCTTGGCTATAAATGCTGGGACTCTCAGTGTAGCCTTGGGGTGCCCTACAGAATCTGTACGAACGGGCTTTTAAGGTGAAGCCGAACAGGTAGCGGCTGTCTGGGTGGATGGGGATGGAAAAGAATGCGTTCTTGAGATCAATAACGGTAAAAGTGGTGGCAGTGGCCGGAATCAGGGTGAGGATGGTGGTGATGTCTGAGACCACGGGGTACTGAGGTATGACTACTTTGTTAACTTCTCGTAAGTCAACAATAAAGCGGTATGCTTTCTCATCTCCCTCGCCTTGCTTTTTTACAACGGGTAGGATAGGGCTGTTGCAAACATTACTGACTACTTCTTCTACCACTCCTGCATCGACTAGGGACTCGATGATTTCCACCAATGCCTTCTCGCCTTCGGGCGATATCCGATACTGTGGAAGCTTTGGGAGCACTGCGTCCGGTCGGACGGTTATGTGTACTGGGTCGATCACCATGCGCCCTACATCTGAGTCGGTTTTAGCCCATAGATGTGAAGGTAACGTGTCGAGTAGGGACAGGTCAGCATCGGTTATAGAGAGCATACGCCGTGTGTGACAAGGTCTGAACGGATCTGGGTTATCGTGCAGGATGACTCGAACTCCGTCTGGGGAGCATCTGATGGTAGCTCGAAAATGTTTTAGCAAATCAAGTCCCATAATAGCATCGGGGGTGTTGGAGGAGAGTAGAAAGGTCGTGTCAGTGGCGTTATCTTCTAAGTCAAAGGAGATTGGTGCTGATAAGGGGTTAGTGGAGGGCGTTCCATCGAAGCCTATTGAGGTTACGTGTGAGCCAGACAAGGGTGCCCTAGGAATCAGTCGTTTAGATAACGCACTACGTGTCGCCCCAGTATCTACCAGGAATGGAGACTTGGTGCCCAAGACCTTAGCAGTGATGTAAGGACCTTGCTGGTCAACACGGAGTTTGACTGGATCCCTCCCTTGTCCCTGGCGGTCCTATGCGAAGTCATGGGTGCTTTCGTAGTCGGACTGCTGACACTGGTTTTGTCGGGTGCGATCAAAAGTGTTTGGTCTGCCTGGCCTGTCGTTGATGGCATCGTTCGTGTACCCTCGTCCCTGTCCTCTATTTCTGGGGTCATATGCTGTGTCTCTGGGGTCCCTATTTTTGTTCAATTCCAGAAGGACCGGGCACTGGGATTTCCAGTGTCCGAACCCTCTACAGAACGCACATTGGTTCCCATCTAAGTCTCTCCGTCCGTTGTAGGGTGCAGGTGTATGGTCTCTAGGGGGTAGCTTTCTAGGGGCGGTTGGTTGGTAATTCCCTTTCGGGGGCTCCCTTCCTATGGTCACCCCTTGCAACTGTGCTATCATTACCCTCTCCTTCAGTTCCTTTTTCTTCCTCTCTGACACCCTATCGTTCTCATTCTTTTGGTTTTCGTAGTATTGGGCCATCTGGAGGATTGCTGCGGGTTTGGAGGCTGCCCAACTACTCTCGCTGGTCTGTAGCTTCTGGGAGACTTCTTGTGACAGACCCTTCACATAATTCTGGACAAAGAGGTGATGTCCGGTTGCAGTGGTCATGTCCTGGCCACTATAATCGGAAAACACAGTCTCGAATCGAGAGAAGTATTCAGACACATCCTCCTGGGGTTTCTGGCGACAAGCCGTCACTATCGACCAGTCTACCTTTCTTTCTGGGATTAGAGTCTTCAATTTCTGTACAATCTTGTCTGGGAGCTCCAATATGGCTTTCAGGGGTTTCTGTCCCGGTTCTCGCTGTTTATCTATGGTATCAAGTTGTACCCAGGTATATCCGAACGGCTCAGCGTGGTCAACTTTCCGGATTTGCTTGCACACATCAGCCGGCAGACATAATCCGAAGAACAAGTCGATATCTGCTAAAGTCATTATTGTTGAGCCTAAGGCTGTACCTAGTTCGGTGTAGAAGGCAGTCGGGTTCTTTCTTAAGTCGGGTAGAGTTTTTCTAAAGGTCAAAATATCTTGTCGGTCCCATGGCTGGTAGACCCAATTATATACAACCCTTCCCTTCGCATCTTGGTGGTTGATGTCGTCATGAGTTCCCTGACCTCGTGGGGGGACCCAGTAGGGGGCGGCCTCTTTGATGGGCATCATGGTATCAGTCCTTCCTTCCTGGGGCTAAGTCGCTATGGGGGTTTCTGCTTTAGTGGCCTGTCTGTGTTCTTTAAGGTGTCGATAGACCTCGAGTGGACGAGTGAAGAGGTTCGTCACATCGCCCTCTCCTTCTTCCCCAATGTCTACCTTCCTATATAGGGCCGCTAAGCCTTCGGGACCTTTATCGTGGTACCTATCCTCATATGTATTCAGGGCGTGATAACAAAGTCGTACGACAAAGTGTCGTCTGCGGCTGTCGGCATATGAGTTATACACGTCTGTTATATACTCCTCACTTTCCTTTCGCTCCACCAGTGTCCCTACTATCTTGTCGATTCCTGCTCGTTCCTCCCTTGTTAGTCGATTCATTCTGGTGGAATCTTTCTTTCTCATCTCAGGGTCATCCAACGTTATTGCCGACGTTGTGTTCAGTACAAGAGGCTCGGCCGGCGCGGAGGCCGTGAGGACCGAGGCCCCTGTACTGCTTTCGCTTGTGTTTGGGGGTTGTGGGTGTTGCACTACCGATTGGGAGGGTGCGTATGGAGGGGGCATGTAAATGATCGGGGGACCTAATAGTAATTCATCATTCATCCGTTGCTTAGAGGACAACTCAGGGTAGAGCATAGAGGGGGTCCTAACAGTGTACTGGCCTGATGTTTCGGGCTCCTGTCTTGGTTTAGTTTCCCTTCTCTCCTTTATTTCTTCTTCTAACTTTCTAGCGGCAAGGTGAGCTGCCTTTCGTAATTCCTTTTCTGCTTTTACCTCTTCCCTCTTTTTCCGTTGCGTTGCTTCTTTGCGCCACATGCCGATACTGTCAAGCATAGTAGGTGTCGTCTTATTGCTACGCAGAGCTATTTCTAGCATTTCTATCTTATGGTCGTCGAAGGATCCCATCAGTGGCCACTGACTCTCGGGGTCCTTCCTTGTATATTTATGCCATAGCTTGCTATAAGCTACGGCGACTAGTCCATATTTAGTGAACATGTCCTTATTAGGGGTGCCTTCCAGTGGAGCTGGATGGTCCACCTCTAATAAGCGGTCCGGGCAGAACCAACTACCAATCAGTGGGGAGAAGATAGGCATGACGGGTTTCAACGGGGACAAAAGTCAGCACTACCTAACTTTTCACTGCTTGCAAAGACTAGACAGAATATCTCTATTCCTCGTTATTTGTAAGCAGAGAATACCTCCAAAGAACCAATATCGAACAACTAGTGTTCGGACAATCAATCAATCAATCAATCAATGGGGAGATAAAGATAGGCACGACGGGTTACAACGGGGACAAAAGTCTGCGTTACCTACCCTTCACTATTTGCAAAGACTAGACAGAATATTTCTATTCTACGTTATTTGCAAACAGAGAATATCTCAAAGAGCACTATTCTTCAAAACAATCAATGTTCGGACAATCAATCAGTGGGGAGATAAAGATAGGCACGACGGGTTACAACGGGGACAAAAGTCTGCGTTACCTACCCTTCACTATCTGCAAAGGGAGAGAGAGAGAGTATTTCTACTCCTCCCCGTTTGTAGACAGCGAATATCTCAAAGAGAACAATCAATGAGCAATACTAGTATTTCAAATAATCAATCAATTATTTCGCAATTTGTCGTGTTTCACGACCTTACCCGGACCGCGTGGACAGTTTCTCGTCTTCTGCCTCCAGCGCCCGATCGTCCTCTACTTTCCGTATTTGCCGCGGCACTCCTGATGGTTCCCAGTCAGGACCGTAGATCACTCGAGAGAGGTCTGCTCGGAACCAGTGAAGTTCGGATGATCGGCTGCCAGACGAGGGTCTATCGGGCAGGAGCTCTCCCGATCATTGCAGTCGTTCACTCTGTCGTCAGGACCTCTCCCACTGGATCCACGTGTCGCTGATGGGCCCCACGCTTGGGACGCCAATTGTTAAATGGTAGCGGCAGTTTCAGTCGATAACCCTTCAAGTATTGCCCGGCGGTAATCGCCTCTCATACCATTCGATAATTTACCAATGAAAGAGGCAGGCGCCGGAGACTGGAAGGCAGGAAACAAAGTTTTTATTCCGTCGGAGCAGAACACATCAGATCAGACAGCAAGGTATCGTCACGAGGTGCTCTAACTGCATCTCTGAGGCCTGGCCTCTTATACACAGGTTTATGACTTTATTGCAGAGTTATCATACATGGCACATTCTTGAGATTGTCTTGGAACATGAAAGAACATCCTCGGAATCCCCACTTCGAGCTCGTTCCCACACATATCTACAGTGGAAGTCCCCACCCCATCCACAGTAGGAGATGGCTATCACACAGCTGGACATTCCGCCAATTCTCGGGGGTGTGTGCGACCGGCCGGGTCTCAGGGGGTAGGGTCTTTGATCTACTGTAATCCCTTTGATGTGGGGTGTTTCCCTTACAGTAGGGGCAATAAACTGCATCCGCAGGGCTAGGTGATGGCCTGGGATCGGTTCGGACAATGGGGCGCAGAGGAAGGGGGTTATCAAAGAGATGCATGACCATGTATGGGATGTCGGTCAGGCGTGGGATGTGGTTCCATGGCAGGGTCGCGCAGAAGGAGAGGGTTTATGGCCCGTGTAGGAGAGAGCGGGGGTGGCCGGCGCGCGGGGGATGCTTGCAGCGCCAGGGGGACGCGCTGGCGATCGGCAATGAGCAGGGAGAGACCAGGGTGCCCAAAATGGCTGCCGTGCGCTTTCCTGTGTGTCGCGCTGGGGAGAGACAAGATGGCGCAGATAATGTTCAGTTTGCAAGCTAAATTTCCACAAGTAGATTCTGAGCTCAGGGAGCCTAAACTCAATTTCTCTATTTTTCCCAATTGAAAATTACACTTGTAAAAGGTTAAAAGGCAGCACCAATGATCACCTATGGAAAAGACTGCCTTTCAATAGTGAAAAACGAAATGCACAGTATTTCACTATCAGGACATGTAACGCACACTTCAAAATGCCCTACCTTTCACATACACTGCACTCTGCCAAAGGGGCTACCTTGGGCCTACCTTAGGGGTGACTTACATGTACGAAAAGGGAAGGTTAGGCTGGGAAGGTTAGGCTCTGGCAATTGGGAGCACTTGCCAGGTGACATGGCAGTAAAGACTGCATGTATACACTGCAGTGGCAGGTCTGTGACACCTTTGATAGGCTACATGTGTGGGTGGCACAACCATTGCTGCAGGCACACTAGTAGCATTTGATTTTTAGGCACTGGGCACACAGAGTGCAATGTACTAGGGACTCACTAGTAAATCAAATATAGCAATTATGGAAAACCAATCATAACACAATTTACAGTTGAGTTTTTCGAATTTAATCGCGGATCTGCTTCAAGTGGAATGATTTGGGATGCCTTTAAGGCTGGGGTGCGGGGGGAGACCCTTAGTTATTCGATTAACAAACAACGTAGAATAAAGATAGAACAAGATGAGCAGTTGAACAAATTGAGAGCTTTAGAAGTCACGTTTATGACGGCCCTTATTACTACTCAGAAATACGAGCAGATAGCAAAATATCTGGCCGTTCAGAAAATGAAGGTGTATCAAAACTTTGCTACAGCTGTAGCGGCCCAAATCGCAGTTCATCGGTCAGATCTATATGAGGTAGGTGAAAACTCGGGTCGCTTACTTGCAAAAAGATTAAAGCAGAAAGAGGTCGCTAGAAGGGTGGAATGAATTCAGGATGATGCTGGGCAAACGCATTCGGATCCCATAAAAATCTTGGAGATCTTCAATAATTTTTATACTCAGTTGTACTCATATGAAGATCTTACTGATATAGAAGGCAATTTTGTGAGGTTTTGGGGAGATAATGAGATGTTAAAATTAACTCCGGAACAAAAAGAAGGGCTAGAGGCCGATATCTCTATTAAGGAAATAGAGGCAGCAATGTTATCCCTTGCGGTAGGTAAGGCGTTTGGTCAAGATGGGATTCCTCTGGAATTCTTTAGAACCTCTTTTTCACTTCTAAAAAATTAACCCTTGGCTACGTTTCTAGATACTCAGAATGGCTCACCCCCTCTGTCTTGGCAGAAATCAATAATCACAGTATTTCTTTAAAAACATAAATCTCCGGTGTCGCCTGCCTCATACAGACCTATCTCATTGATTAATGCTGATAGTAAAATTTATTCCAAAGTTCTAGCTGCTCGTCTATCGAGTATTATCACCACCCTTGTCTCCCCACTTCAGCACGGGTTTATCCCTGGCCGTGATACGACTGATCACGTGCGTCGTGTGATAGCATTAATGGACTGGGCAGAAGCTACAAAAACCCCTATTGGAATCATCCTGTTGGATGCCAAGAAAGCATTCGACAGGGTGTCCTGGCCTTTCCTTTGGGAAGTAATGCAGCTGAAGGATTTTTGGCCAGGTATACTTCAAGCCATTAAGTCACTGTATCAGTCACCTAATGCGTGTATACGTCTCTCGGGTAGAGAGTCAGAATCTTTCACTATAAGCCGGGGCACGCGGCAAGGTTGTCCCAGCTCACCTTTATTATTTGCCTTATATATAGATTTTTTTTTAGTTAAATTAAATCAATCTAAAGAGATTAAACCTGTTGAAGTGGGTGACATTAAGTATACAGCATTTGCATACGCAGATGATATTGTTATTCTCACCACTGATATTCCTTCTGCTCTCTCAACGATTGAACATCTTGCTTTGCAGTATGGTTTAATGTCCGGCTATAAATTAAACCTGAGTAAAACTCAGATTCTATGTGTGGGGGGTAACCCTCCAGACTGTATCTCTACTCTCTCAGAAGCTACTTATTTGGGAATCAAGCTATGCTCTCCTGTTAATAAAATCCCTGAAATTAACTTGAACCCAGTATTAGATAGGATTAATGCTACCGTAGACAGAATAAACAATCTTTATTTGTCGCTGCATGGAAGGTCAAATGTTTTAAAGATGTTGGTGCTCCCCAAACTGTTATACCTGTTTAGAACTATACCACTGGAATTCCCATTGATTTATTTCAAAAGACTTGAGAATATTAGTTCTAGATTTTTATGGGACCATAAAAGGCATAGAAGGGCATACAAAAAGATGGTGCTACCTAGAACCGTGGGAGGCTGGGGGATCCCGTATTTTTTGTTTTACTATTGGGCGGCAGCAATGAAATTTATGTCTCCACTGGTAGTGGGAGATAGGGCTAAGCTGTTGCCCTGCTACAGCCCTTCAATTTATGAATTCGGATTAGGGGAAAAGGCAAATTCCTGTCTAGTAAAATTCACGGAACCCAGCTACTATGAAAAAACAAAGTTTAAAATGTATAAGGCAGCCTTTGCTATCTGCAGGAAAGTTAAACGGCTTCTAGCTCTTCCGAAAATAAATGCCTATATCCCTCTTGATGCTTTAGGGGTGCTTCCACCAATTTTTCTAGACTATATTATTAATAGGTGGATGCAGAAAGGGATCTCTCGTCTAGGAGATCTCTGTCCAGATGGACAATTTTTATCTTTTACAGAGCTTAAATTACAATATGGACTATCAAAACATGATTTTTTTTAAATATTTGCAAATCCGAAGCTTCTGTAATACAGTAGCTTCAGATGGTATGCACCAATTTAGAAAGTGCCCCGTAATAGAACAGTTGGGGGAAAATATGCCTATAGGTTTCTTCTATTCGACTTTTATAAATTTAATGCCTGATGACTTGCAGTATTGCCAGGAAAGATGGAAAAGGAAGTTAAATATAGAGACAATTGCGTTAGACACCTCTATTACCTTGGCGAACGAAATTTTTAATGACAGGTAGGATGCGTGCACAACATTATATGGCTATCTATGATTTATACTACACACCGTGCAAGATTTCGAAATGGGGAACAGGACCAGGAACTAAGTGCAATAGGTGTGGTACTTTAGCTGCAGACGCTATCCATATGTTTTACTCATGCCCAAAACTGGGGGATCTTTTATCTTCAATTAAATCTTTTTTGGTTGTGGTACTGGGATCACCAGTGTATATTACTGGGGAAATGGTATTATTAGGAATTAAATCAGATGCTGAAGCGTAAGGAAGATCGAAATCTATAACTTCCTTTCTGTTTATCTGTATGGAGATTTTTCGCGCTTGTATTACGAAAGATTGGATCTCTTCTGACCCTCCGTCATTTTGTGCTTGGAGGGCCAGACTTTTGGCAATGTTTAATCGGGAATCTGCAATTTACAAAACAAAGAGACTTAGAAAGAGCATAAGGGGGTTAAATATTTGGAGGCCAATCACAGAATGGATTGAAGAGTCTGTAAAATAGGGCATATTGTGGGATGTTGTGGGTTATTATTCTTATCCGCCTGTCAACTAACTATATTGGATTGTTGATGTCTTGGTGCCCGGTAGGGTCGCCACCAAGATAATGTGTTTTATTTTGTGATTTGTGCCTGTTCCTTGTAATAAAAATAAAATAAAAAACAAAAAAAATAAAACAAAAATAACACAATTTACAGTAGGAGCAATTGCACTTTAGCACTGAACCGCAGTGAAAAAGTGCACAGAGACACTAAACCAGCAAAAACAAAGTCCAGGATACCATCAAAACAGGAGGTCAGAAAGCTAAAAAACAACGGAAACATGTAAAAAGATGCCAAATTGAACACATGTCGCCTCCAGTTGAAAGTAGGGAGAACTACCCATCCACCTGGGCGTTCTCTTCACTAAGGCAAAAGAACCTGGACAGACCATCAGCGTTGGCGTGTGCTCTGCAAGGGCGGTATTCCACCATAAAGTCCATTCCCTATAGGGAGATGGACCACCCTGAACAGTTTTGGGTTTTCACCCCTCATCTGCATTAACCATTTGTGAGAACTAAAAAGGCTCTTACCTCCGTCTGGGTCTTGGGGGGCTCCCACGGCAGGTTGGTGTCAATCTTAGGTTGTAGGGGCGCCACCTGGCCGCTTCCTACCTGGTGCCCTAAGTACACCACAGACCCCTGCCCTAGCTGGCACTTGCTGGCCTGCCTTCTACAGAGCCTTCAACACTTCCCAGAGGTGGTGCAAGTGATCTTTCCAGCTGGAACTGAACACTACAATGTCATCCAGGTAGACGGCACTGAAATCCTCCAGTCAACACCTGGTTGACCAACCTCTGAAAGGTGGCAGGTCCATTCTTCAACCCAAAGGGCATAACCTGGAACTGGTAGTGACCCTGTGGTGTTGAGAACGCAGATCTCTCCTTGGCCCCATTGGTCAAGGCAATCTGCCAGTACTGAGGTTCCGTGAATTCTGAACCCGTCCAATGAAGGTTGTCGTATCATGATGATTTTGGTATCAGCGAACCGCGAATGACAAGTGCGGTATGCATGAGTGTTTTCTTCATGCTACACCGATGGATTCACTGTGTATTTGACGATCTAGTCTGAACCCTTGGGTTTCATTTTGTGCATAACCTCCATTTTGTGGTTGCCCTCACATAGGCTAATGACTACAGGATGACTGTGGCCAAGCAAGCCTCTAGGGACGCACACACCTTAGCTTGAGTTCGTGTTGACTCCTGTTTGACCTGAGTCAACTGACCCTGTTGCCCGAGGCTAAACTTGTTGAGCCAGCTCCTTGTTAAGCAGCTGGTCAGATAGAGATCAAAGAGCAGGACATTGTTCTCTCTATGACACACGCACACACCCCTCTATCTTGCTTCTCATCTGTTTCTGCTCCTTCCTTTATGGCCTTATGGCCTAATTATTGACTTGGGTTGAGGTCTTTTATGATGGGCCCGTCCGGCCTGTTCGAGCAAGAATGCTGGATTTTGCCTTGACATTTGCGATGGGCTGGATAACTGAAAGTGGGTTTGTCGTTATGTGATGCCTCTGTAAATGTCATCCTCTGATTGGTCAAATTTGTAAGTAATTGATGCTAGCCAGGAACGTGGTTTTTGGCATAAAAGACGATGCTCCGCTCTATGATTTCGAGCAGTCTCCTGAGAACATACACCGTGTTGTACTTCTAGGACCTCTGTTACTGGCTGCAGCTAATAAATTTGATCTTGACGTCACCAAGAAGAATCCCGTGTCTCTGTTCTCTAAGACAGGTGGACCCGAAGACTTCGGGCGTGCCCCCTGCGCCGCTGGGTTTAAATCCCGGTTCTTCAGTTGGGGCCCAACGTGGGGCGACTTCAGCGGTACCGGTCCAAGCCTGAAGATCGCGAGGAGCTTCGTGTGAAAATTCTGGAGGGAGGCCTACCACTTCATCGACCCCTGTATGTCGTTGTGGTCCGAAAGTCTTTGCTGCGAAGTTCCCCGCTTTCCGACGGCTACGAAGGACTGCTGCCCTGACTATCTCCCTGTCTTGGAGCCCTTTGATGATTTGTACAGCGAGACGATAGACGGGTCTTCTGGCGACGTCATCGATATTTCAGTTAAGTATGAGTGGAGCGTCTCCCAGTCCTTAGTTTGTTTTGGTATCCATTGGGATTGCTTTGATTTGGTACCTGCAGGCCCCAAAGCCGAGGGACTCGTGTATTCACGAGGCTATCGTTTTGATATTCCCTTGAAGTTTGAAGCTAGACTAGTGAGCGAAGATGCCTGGTCTTAGCAGACTTGGAAAGGTATTTTGTTGTGGTCGTAATAGGGATTCCCGATTGGAGGACTCGTGTCCGGTGCCTCCGATTGGAACTCCGACCTATGAGCTCTATTTAAAACACGGCGTGGGCCCCATCACGTATAATGATGTATGGATTAGGTATACTAGGAAGGATGGTGTCCTAAAATGGCCCCAATATGGTTGTTATGACACCGAGATCTTAGATAATTTAGAAGTTAGACTCTTCAAAAAGAAAGCCCGGCCGGCAATGTTTGACTCTTTTCGCCTTTGGCGAAAGGAAGCCAAACAGAAGGAAATTAAGTTAGCGAATAATGGGATAATGAGGAAGAACAAGAAAGCAAACAGATGTTTAGGCAACGTCAATTAGCGGTAGACAAATGTTATCCAGTTTTGCCGCCTTAATGGCAAGAAGAAAAGAAAGATCTTGCGAAAGATCCTTTAATGTCGCATCTATTAAGTTCGCCACCCCCTTATGCTCAGAGTGCTACCGCACCTCCGCCACTTGTAGTTGCGCAACCTCCGGTTGTTTTACCTCCAGTGGTTCCTCAACAGCCAGCTCTCCCTCTACTGGCTACTACTGCTTCGGCGCAGCCTTCTCAAGGGCCGCCGTCTTTGCTACCTCCTTCGACTGCTACTCCGACTTTTTCACTCGATTTGAAGAGACATTTGTAGACCACAGTGGTGAAGACATGAGTACAGAAGGTGGTCAAAGGTTGTTCGTTGACAAGTTTGTGCATAATTTGCTTCCCGAGTTGTGCAATAGGTTGAAGGATTCTGAAAGTGCTTGGGCTGTTTCTTCGTCAGCACAGATATTGGCTACTGCCCAGTACTATGAGAATAGAAATAAGGATGAGATAGAGAAAGCGGATAAAAAGACTAACGAATTGAAGACTAAGGTTCTTTTGCAGCAAGCATACCCGCCTCGCAATACCCAGCGTGATTATCAGCAACCCCAACAATATCAGAGAAACTCGCAAAGGTTCGAGTCTTCTCAACAGCGTTTTCCTGTAGGCCCTAATCAGTGTGCGTATTGCAAAGAAGAGGGTCACTTCAAGAATAGTTGCCCGATTTTATTACAGCGCACGAATGGTGTTTCTGGTATGAGAGGTCGAGGTGTTCAACAAGCTCCGCGAGGTCGAGGACGTGGTATGTCTCAGATTGCGCGTTCCTTGCCTCCGCAGAATTCGATGAATTGTTTTGATCAACGGAATGGCGCGTCTGGTAGGACGGCTCAGTATTATGCGGACGAATATTACGTTGAAGGTGAGAATATGGAAGGTAATGATTGCTAGGACAGCCACAGACAAAGAGAGGGAGTTGTTTCAGTTCCAGTAGATCAGAGTGGACCTTATGTTGAAGTGATTGCATCAGGTGTGTCAGAGCCTTTTCTGTTGGATACTGGTGCTGCGAAGAGTTCTATCATGCACTCTAGACTCCCTGGCGCACCTTTGTCTGGATTAACGAATGTTTCAGTAGGTTTCTCTGGCGCCCCGGTTAGTAATCCGATTTCTAGTCCTTTGTCTCTTTCTGTTGGACCTTGTGAATTCGAAGCACCCCTCATTCTGACGACAGGTTGTGGTGAGAACCTGTTGGGATTGGACTTGTTGAAGAGATTGTATGCAACGCTTTATTGTTCTCCTTCAGGAGTACAGCTTACATTGGGAAAGAGAGTGATCTCTCCGATGTATTTGTCTAAAGACCGACTTCCAGCTGAATTGTCTTCTATTCCTGAGTCTCTTTGGGCTACTGGTCCTAACTATGTGGGTCTTTTGGAGATTCCGCCATATGTTGTGACATTGAAGGCGAATGCTAGATTGCCACGCATTCCACAGTATCGTATCTCAAGTGATGGTGAAAGAGCACTCTTGGCGATCATCTCTGATCTGATTGAGAAAGGTGTGATTGAGGAAACGAGAGGTAATGTGTGCAATAGTCCGGTTTTGCCTGTTCTGAAAAGAACCGATTCTTCTCAGCCTCCTGTATATAGGTTTGTGATCGATCTTCGCGAGGTGAATAAGATCGTTGTTCCACAATTTCCTTTTGTGCCTGATATCACCGCTTTACTGACTTTGATTCCGGCTACAGCCACGTGGTTTTCGGTGATTGATTTGAAGAACGCTTTCTTCAGCATCCCGATTGCCGTGGAGAGCAGAGATATCTTTGGCTTCTCTTTAGGAGGCCGGAGTTTCCGGTTTAAACGCGCTCCTCAAGGCTATTGTGAGAGTCCATCGCTTTGAAGACGCAACTTGATTTGTTGGTTTTACCTGATGGTGCTGCCCTTATTCAGTATGTTGACGATCTTTTAGTTGCTGTTGACAATGAAGAGACTTGTAGAGAGGCTACTCTGTCGTTGTTACGTCACTTGTCTGATTTCCATCATAAGGTTTCTCTTTCGAAGTTGCAGTATTGCCAACAAGAAGTTACCTACTTAGGTCACCTCTTATCGAAGGAGGGAAGAATGTTGACCCCAGAAAGAATTCAAGCGATTGCGAAAATGAGTGTGCCTACAACACAGAGAGAAGTGCGTGCGTTTCTGGGTATTACATCGTACTGTAGACAGTAGATTCCTAATTTTTCGTTGCTTGCAAAACCTTTGATAGCTCTTACTGTTAAGGATACTCCGAATCCTATTCCTTGGACTGACGAATGTCAGAAGAGTTTTTCAGAATTGCGTGATGCACTGTGTTCGGCTCCTGTGTTGGGTACTCCCGATTACAGTAAACCTTTCACATTGTATGTCCACGAGAGAGAGGGATGTGCATTGTCAGTTTTGACTCAACAGTTTGGCGATAAGCAATGTCCATGTGCTTATTTTTCGTCGACTTTGGATCCGGTAGCTAGAGCGTTGCCGAGTTGTTTGAGAGCTACAGCGGCAGCGGCTGTTTCAATCCGACAGTCTTCTGGTTTGGTGATGGACAATACACTGACTGTGATGGTTCCACATGCAGTGGATACCTTGTTGAACAGTACCAAGACACAGCACTTAACTAGTGCTCGGTTGTCAGGTTACAAATTGACCTTGTTAGCAAGTCATGTGCATATAAAGAGATGCAACACGTTGAATCCAGCCACGTTGTTGCCGATCTCAACTGAGACAGATGATACCGAACAGCATGATTGTTTTCTTAGGACTGAGGAAGAAACGAAAGGGAGGATAGACCTTAGGGACACTCCTCTTGCAGAATGTGATGGTACTTTATGGGTTGATGGTTCGTGCTTCAAGCTTCCGAATGGTGATACGACTGTGGCATATGCTGTTACGACGTTGCATACGATTGTTGAAGCTGCTCGTATCCCACATAATTCAGCACAAGCGGCAGAGTTGATTGCATTGACAAGAGCGTGTGTGTTGTCGAAAGGGAAAAGAGTGACTGTGTACACTGACAGCCAGTATGCGTTCAGTGTTGCTCTTAGCTTTGGACGATTGTGGAGAGAACGTGGGTTTCTGACTTCGCATGGGACCAAGATCCAACATGGTCAATTGGTGAATGAACTTCTTGAATCTCTTACTTTGCCGTTGCAAGTTGCGATCGTGAAATGCAGTGCGCATAAGAAAGTCACGGATGATGTTGGTTGTGGTAATGCGTTTGCAGATGAAGTCGCGAAAGAGACTGCGAGAGATGTGATGAGTCGAATGTATGTTGCGGGTCCGGCGAGATGGATTCCAGATAGAAGTATGTGTGAAGATACGATTGAGAGTGTGAAATCCATCCAAGCTGAAGCTACAGAGAAAGAGTTGAATGAATGGTTGTTGGGTTGAGTTGTCAGAGCATCAGCGATGGTTGTTGCCCGATGCGTATGTACTTCCAGTGGTTACGATGGCACATGGAATGGCCCATATCAGTGTGAAAGGGATTTGTAAGTTGTTGGCCCCAGTATGGCAAAATGCTGGAATTCCTAAGTGTGCAGAGAATTTGGTCAAGAACTGTATGGTTTGTTTGATGTACAATCCTGGTAAGGGAACTCCAACTCCAGCTGGTCATTTTGCTCCTCCCACGTATCCGTTTGAGGCTTTGCAGCTAGATTTCATCCACATGGAGAGGTGCAACAACCTGAAGTATGTCTTAGTGGTTGTTTGCTCTTTTTCTAGATGGGTGGAAGCCTACTCTTTGAGGGACAATACTGCCTTGTCCACAGCTAAAGCCCTTATTAAGGAATTTTTCCCTAGGTATGGGTTGCCAAGAATGGTCTGGAGTGACAATGGAAGTGAATTTGTGGGTCAAGTGATGAAGAGAGTGTTTGATGGGTTAGGAATCCGGCAGAAGTTCATCCCCAGTCAGCCGGTCTAGCGGAGTGCTACAATGGCACGTTAAAATTAAACTTGGCCAAAATTCAAGCGAGCTCTGGTCTACAATGGCCTGATGCTTTGCCGTTAGCCCTTCTGTCCACAAGAATGACTGTGCATTCGCGAATGGGTCTGAGTCCTTATGAGGTTGTGTTTGGTCGCGCGGCAAATATTTGAGGAGTGCCGCGGACGACATAATTTAGTGAGATAGAACACCCTGTATTGCTTGACTACCTGTATGAATTGACGGCTAAATTGTGTGTTCTGCATCAACAGGTTCATGATACTTTACCACAAGTTTCTGAAGATCCAGGGCACGCCATTGAACCTGGCGCGTGGGTGCTCGTGAAGAATTTTCAGCGAACCAAGAACGAGCAGCCCCGCTGGACAGGACCTTACCTGGTGTTGTTATCTACCCGTTCTGCAGTACGAGTGCACGGTAAAAAGAACTGGATTCACGGCGTACATTGTAAGAGAGCCCCTTTGCCTCTGCCATACGACCGGTGGGTCCAAAAAGGACTTCCTGATTCTGAGACTGAGACTGTGCCTCGTTTTCTGCCTTTCAGCGATGCCCGTTTTTATTGGAACAAACACTGCGCCAGAAAGCGACGATCTTCTTCAAGAAGCTGTGCCTCCATCGAAACGTTTGGACACTGTTGAACCTGAGCTACTTTTCCGAGAACAGACATTGCCTGGCAAAGAGCGTTATGATTTGCGACCAAGAGTCGCGGGACAAATAACAAATTAAGTTCCTTCTTCGCTATTTTTAAGGTTAGCTCCCCTCCGAGAAACTATTTTGATTTTTGTTTTTCGAACCACCATCCGGGTTCAGCTGTAGGGTCGCGGTGCCAAGTCCTTGGAGTGCAAGCCGAAGACATTAGGTCGACGGTTCTGGTTGGTCTAAGGGCGTTCCCTGGACCGACAGGCGCATTCCTTAGCACGGAACACCCATCCGCCGCGAGCAGCACGATTAGAGGATGGAGTTTTTCGGGATGGAGAGACCTACTAAAAGAGTGAGCTTCAAGAGCAAAATGTGTATAATAATGAGTAGAAAACTTTTTCAATATTATGTCTGTTTATACTGTTTAGTTTAATGATGTTTTTAATTGGATATGTGACATTTTCTTTTCAAGTGACATTCATGCCCACTACACAACCCATGCCTCCTCCTACTATTTCTTTGCATTCTTTTCACCCTCTGCCCGAACATGAGTCCATTAGGCGAATGGAATTCGCTAATAATTCCTTTGTTCAGCTTCTGCACCAACACCAGCTAGTAGTGAACACAACTAATTGTTGGGTGTGTGGCCTTATGCCCCATACTACTGATAAAGGTATTCCTTACCTGGTCCTGCCATTTAGCTACAATGGTTCTGTGTGGGCATACAGAACAATGTTCATTTATGCCCGTGAAGTTAACCCCCTACGTTCTGTGAAGGATAATCCGAAGAATAGTGCTTTGGTCAAGGGAATAGTCGACATGATTAGAGGAATAGGTTCTTATGAGACTATCCCGAGAGATGAGACGCTAGCGTATACTGGATGGAACGTTACTGGATATGGAGTTAGTCTGGGTGGGAACCAGCGAGCGAAGAGATCCTCTCCGATTTGGATAGTACCCCATCAGGGTCATTACTGTCTGCAAGGTAATGGCAAGAATACTAGAGCTCAGTTAGGGAAGAGTGTTTGCACTGAGACATATGTTTTTGCATCCCAGACTTCGCCATCGTTTCTAGCAGCTAAGGGTACCTACTTCATTTGCCATGACAGAGCGTATACATGGTTGCCCCCTGATTTCTCGGGCACATGTTTTGTCTCGTTCTTGTTACCTCCTACATTTACAGCTGCGGCAGATTACCACAAGATGAGAGTTGTTAGAGGTGTCTTCAGTAAGGAAGATACCGCAGGACAAGAATTGGGAGATTTCTTGGAGGGTTTTCTGCCGTTTTGGGGACCTATGGCTAACAGCAGGAACATACGGCAATTGATGAGAGTGGTTGAGTCCACCATAGTCGAAACTGCCGGCGCCCTTAGTAACTTGACTGCTGAGCTCCAGTCGTATCACCTTATGACTCTTCAGAACAGAGTTGCGTTAGATGTCATACTTGCAGATAGAGGAGGGGTCTGTAAATTGATCCAATCGAGCTGTTGTGTTTTCATTCCAGACAACGCTCCAACAGTTTTCCAAGCCATTTCCAAGCTACATAAGATCTCCGAGTCCGTACATGTGGACGAAGGAGATTGGTCGTTAATGGGATGGTTCTGGGGATTGTTATCCACCTGGGGATGGAAGATTCTGATGGTCATTGGGATGATATTAGCTATCATTTTCCTGTTCTGTCTTTGTGTACAGTGTGCTCCTGCTATATGTGGCCTTTTTTCTACCTCGTGTTCGAGGAGACCTGTCCAGAGAGAGTTACTAAGTACCAGGATGATGCTACAGCAACATCTTAATGATCTGATGAATATAGACCTGGATTTAGATTGACGTGAGTTTAGGTTATTGCCTATGTAAGGGCAAAAGGAGGGTCTGAGGTTTCGTGAATTCTGAACCCGTCCAATGAAGGTTGTCGTATCATGATGATTTTGGTATCAGCGAACCGCGAATGACAAGTGCGGTATGCATGAGTGTTTTCGTCATGCTACACCGATGGATTCACTGTGTATTTGACGATCTAGTCTGAACCCTTGGGTTTCATTTTGTGCATAACCTCCATTTTGTGGTTGCCCTCACATAGGCTAATGACTACAGGATGACTGTGGCCAAGCAAGCCTCTAGGGACGCATACACCTTAGCTTGTGTTCGTGTTGACTCCTGTTTGACCTGAGTCAACTGACCCTGTTGCCCGAGGCTAAACTTGTTGAGCCAGCTCCTTGTTAAGCAGCTGGTCAGATAGAGATCAAAGAGCAGGACATTGTTCTCTCTATGACACACACACACACCCCTCTATCTTGCTTCTCATCTGTTTCTGCTCCTTCCTTTATGGCCTTATGGCCTAATTATTGACTTGTGTTGAGGTCTTTCATGATGGGCCCGTCCGGCCTGTTCGAGCAAGAATGCTGGATTTTGCCTTGTCATTTGCGATGGGCTGGATAACAGAAAGTGGGTTTGTCGTTATGTGATGCCTCTGTAAATGTCATCCTCTGATTGGTCAAATTTGCAAGTAATTGATGCTAGCCAGGAACGTGGTTTTTGGCATAAAAGATGATGCTCCGCTCTATGATTTCGAGCAGTCTCCTGAGAACATACACCGTGTTGTACTTCTAGGACCTCTGTTACTGTCTGCAGCTAATAAATTTGATCTTTGACGTCACCAAGAAGAATCCTGTGTCTCTGTTCTCTAAGACAGGTGGACCTGAAGACTTCGGGCGTGCCCCCTGTGCCGCTGGGTTTAAATCCCGGTTCTTCAGTACCCAGACATTAAATCAAACATACTGAGGCAGCTCCCCCCGATCAATGAGCTCATCAGCTCTAGGAATGGGGTGCACTTCAGTCTTGGTGACTTTGAGCCCACGGTAGTCCACACAGAACAAAAGTACAGGAGTGGCACCTGGTGCAGGAGCCTTTGGGACCAAGACCACTGGTCTTGGTCCCTTCTTTCACCAGACTGAGAGGTCGTCTCACTGGGTGCCCATACAGTAACTCAAACGGACTGAACCCTAATGACTTCTGTGGTACCTCCCTGTAAGGAGAGAGAAGGCATGGCAAAAGGACTTCCCACTTATGCCTCATAGGGGCGGTTAGACCCTTGATCATGCACTTCAGAGTTTGGTTGAATATCTCCACCAAACCGTTACCTTGGGGGTGGTAAGGAGTGGTGAACTTGTAGGTTACACCACACACCTCCCACAGGGATGTCATATACTTGAATATGAAATTGGTACCCCAGTCGAATACCACCTCTCTGGGGAAACCCACAAGGGAAAAGATCCCCATCATCGCCCGGCCCACCCTGGGTGCTGTCGCTGGGATAGCCTCTGGGTACCATGTGGCATAGTTTACAAGGACCAGGATGTACCTGTTGACCATGGGTGTCTTGGGGTCCAGAGGCCCCACAATGTCTATCCCCACCTTCTCAAATGAGGTGCCTACAACCGGAAAAGGTTGGAGAGGAGCCTTACACTTCCTCCTACTCTTAAAACTTGCCTGGCAAGTTTGGCAAGACCTACAATGTGCATCAGATTGCCTTTACATTTGGGGCTGCAAAAAGTGGGTGACAATCCTGTCAAAGATTTTGTCCCACCTCAAATGTCCAGCCGAACCACATCATGACCCAGACCCAGTAGGATGGTCCTGAAGCACTAGGGTACCACCAGCACACGGGCTGACCCAGGCTTAGCGACCATAGGATCGCTGTACAGGAGGCCATTCTCCCAGTAGATCCAGTGTGATCCACACTGATCACCAGCTGCATGGTTTGCAGCCTGCTGCTGCAAACCATCCAGAGAAGGGCATTCTCTCTGCTCCCTGCAGAACTCTTCCCTGGTGGGACCCCCTTCTTGCTGCCAATAGGTCAGCTTAGATAAGTCCCCCAGTTCAGAGGCATTCTCCTTGAGGCCAGCCTCGTCCCGGACCATGGGAACTTCAGGAACGGGTTTCCTGCACGCCTTTCCCTTTCTCTTGGCAGGCACCTGGGCCACTGTTTCAGGCTCCAGCTCCTTCTGATCACCGTATCTGGCTGCCGTTGTCAGGATAGCTTTTCAGCCCACTTGCATGGGAGTAGAGCGACGTAGGTCCCAATGCCACTCCAAGACTCTCACGCTGTCAAGATGAGAACTTGAACGACACAAAACCCTCGAGGGGGAAAGGGGAATGGGACAGAAAAGAGACTGCCAAGTCTTCACCCGGTCTTCTACTTCCTTCTGAACACTCGTTTGTTCTGTGTCTTCTTAGGTGTGCTTTGGGTGAATCTGTAACAGTATTCAATAAGCGTGTAAACACTGTTCATATACTTAACTCTAATTATTGTATCTGTTAGTGCTAGACTACATACTTGAGGTAAACTTGGTCTGTGCCTCTCTTCTTAATTTGAAATTGGAGAAATACAACATTGGATACACCTTTAATTCGTTCTGCAAATGAACAACACTCATGAATGTCTGAAGCGATACAATAAATCTTCCTCTATGAACTTTGTGAGTTGTTTTCCTTACCTTTGTGTATTCCTCTATTTTATTGAAATCTTTTCTGTGTTAATAACCTTTAGGCTAATTGCTTTCTCTTGCCTTTTGTTCTAGGAAAACCTCCCAACGAATCTTCACCAGAAGCGAAACACCTATTTAATGGTAAGGTAATACTAAATTCCTTCTTGGCTAGGTAGCTCCCTTAATTTTTTTTTTCAATTGGTAACTAACTAGAAACTATGATGCTCAATAATCTACACTCGCATCTCTGTCCAACTCAAAACTCTTGACTTGACTTCCTGACAAGCGTGCTTAAACCAAACTAAAATGCATGCGCAAATAACATCTTCTGAGCAAAAGAATTTCCCTTCTAAATGCTGCTCTTATCGCGCATGGCAACACTGTTGCCTCACAGTGCCTAAACATTAAGGGCCCGATTCACAGAACTAACTTAAGACAAAATCCTAAACTTACTACCATTTTGGTATTCACAGAAGGCACTTACTCATTTTGGTATTCACAGAAGGCACTTACTCATTTCGGTATTCACAGAAGTTAGGAGTCCTAACTTTAGGACTCCTAAATGCCTTCTGTGAATACCGAAAGTCTTAAAATTAGGATTTTTCTCAGTTTAGTAGTAGTATAGTTAGGACTCCTAACTTTAGGACTCCTAAATGCCTTCTGTGAATACCGAAAGTTTTAAAATTAGGATTTTTCTCAATTTAGTAGTCCTAAATTTAGGACTCCTAACTTTAGGACTCCTAAATGCCTTCTGTGAATACCGAAAGTCTTAAAATTAGGATTTTTCTCAGTTTAGTAGTAGTATAGTTAGGACTCCTAACTTTAGGACTCCTAAATGCCTTCTGTGAATACCGAAAGTCTTAAAATTAGGATTTTTCTCAATTTAGTAGTCCTAAGTTTAGATGTAGGACTACTAAATTGAGAAAAATCCTAATTTTAAGACTTTCGGTATTCACAGAAGGCATTTAGGAGTCCTAAAGTTAGGAGTCCTAACTATACTACTACTAAACTGAGAAAAATCCTAATTTTAAGACTTTCGGTATTCACTGAAGGCATTTAGGAGTCCTAAAGTTAGGACTCCTAACTTCTGTGAATACCGAAATGAGTAAGTGCCTTCTGTGAATACCAAAATGAGTAAGTGCCTTCTGTGAATACCAAAATGGTAGTAAGTTTAGGATTTTGTCTTAAGTTAGTTCTGTGAATCGGGCCGTAAATGTCGAACCAAAACTCAAAACTGCGCAGGCTCAATTTTCCGACAACTCACATGTGCAGTGTCCTAAAACATTACTCGGAACAGCCTTACTTGGAAATGGAAACCGCACCTCTTCAGCACTGGTAAGAATTACTCTGGACACGACGGAAACTATACGAAGGTTTTAAACGTTGCCAACTACCCTGACTAAACTAATTTCACACCACTCCAAGTTCCGCTGCCGTTTCCTCTGGAATCTCAGGTGAAGTGCAAAATTCCAGAGGGAATGCTCCGGGGCTTTCTGATGAAGCCCCACCTGTGATATTACACTAGACTGCTGACCCTGATCTTTCCTAATTGCAGCCATCTTAGAATTCCGCCTGACACCTCCTACCCTGCTCAGCCCTTTGTGTAGTACATAACGGGAAGTTATCAGTGTGATGGCATTAACTGATCCCTTGCCTAATTCTATGCAATGATGGGTTCTGACAGCCGTGGACTGAGTGGTCACACATGCCCACTCTGGCAACCCGAGCATCTCCAAGTGAGACCTAAGCTCCACAACCTTCCACAAGGACTGCTCCAGGTCGTTACCTAGCATACAATCTAGAGACAAGGTGGAGCTCACAACCACCCTCAAGGGACCTGAGATCCCCCACTCAAAGGAAACCTGTGCCACCTTACATTGGCGCTTTGAGTTGTCTACAGCAACTACTTGCTGGAATGCACCAGGGACTATTTGCTCCTCAGATACGAGGCGACACCAGACTGAGGTCCCATTGGCGCCAGTATCTCTGAGAGCCTCTACTCTTTGCACCTTGATGGTAATGCAGGCACTTTATTTCTTAGTGTTTGCAGGCACTAGGCTTCCCTGCACTTTCTCAATGTCACCTAGTGAGACAAGGGACATTTATGTGGGGTTCCCACCCTCACCTGGGATCTCCTCCCTGAGCGCTACACTAGCCAACACCATGGAATGCCCACCGATGGGTGACTGTGTCCACTTGGGGCATTTGGGATCCCCCTTGATGTGGCCCACCTGGTCACATGCAAAGCACTTATGGGATCCTGTCTCTGCATGCTTTCCTGAAGAGACCCATGGTTTCTTATCACCTGGGGGGGGGGAATCTTTACCCTGGGTACTAGTTTGGGGCCCTTTAGGGAACTTCTTGGCTTTGTCCTTGTCCCTCCCACTCTTTTTCTGGGGAGCCTGCCCACCTTTGATGGAGTCTCCCCCATACACCTTCTTGTCGACCCTGGTTCTCACCCAGCGGTTCGCCTCCATAGCAAGCTTCCTGAGGTCAGTCAGTTTACTATCAGTCAAGTGGTGGCACAGCTTTGCAAAACACAGTCTAGAAGAGTGCTCCCACACAATCAAACTGTGACATTACTGCCCCTCACCCAACCATCAAGTGACCTGCAGAAATAATCCACACATTCTAACTAGATTTGGGAATCAGTTTTCTTATTTCCTCTAAACTTATCCCTGTACTTGTCAGGAGTAAAACTATACCTAGTGAGAAGGGCCTCCTTCATGTCAGTGAAGGTGAAGTTGTACCCCTTACCCAAAGCCAACAATGTACCCCTCCCTTCCTCTGTGAAGTGGTTCCACAATCCTGCTCCCCAATTCTTCTCAGGGACCCCACTCATGTGTATAGATGCCTCATCACTCTAAAACCCCCTCTGAATATCACCTCCCTTCTTGTACTCCTTTTCTACATTCTGGTAATGTGTACTATTCTATTTGAGTGTACTGAAGAATTGCTGCCACCATCTGTGTTGGACTGGACTTACTCCTCTGATCCAGCTCATTCACCCTTAGCTCATGGTCTAAAAGCATCCTACTTTCCTCCATGTCTCGCTGCTCACTTTGGTGTTCTACTTTTAGCCTCTACAGCTCTATTTGATGTCTCCTAGCTTCCCTCCTGTCTTCCAGATCTTCTGGGGACAGACCACTGCTGCCTGGCCTGGAGGGTAGTTCCCCTCCTGGCAACTCATGAGCTCTCAGCACATCTTCCCTTGGAATTGGCTACTCGGTCTCCGCACTAAGATCTCCAGAATGCCCATTGGCATTTCTGGCTGCTATGCAGGCCCCCAGTACCTTCTATATCTCCTCTTTTTTGGTGAGTCCTTTAACTTGGACTCTGAAGTTTTTGCAAACTGCTTTCAGTCCCTTCACAGTATAGGAATCCAACCTATCCTCCTCAAAAACCAACTCCATGGATGCAAGTGATGATGCTCTTGACTCAGGTATGATGCAGTGGGAGGTTTTAAGTTAAAAAAGATGGGAACACAAAAATAGACCAAAAAGAAAACAGTATGTGGTATGTAGTGGTCTGCAATATGGCAGTAGTGTACACCAATCACTGTAGGTCATGTGCAAACGCAAGTCCTATCCTCACCGCTGACAATCAATGTTAGAAATGGGTGTCTCTAGTTGGCAGAGGTATTCACCTTGTCCAAGTATGGACCCTCCGTTCTAGTCAGGGTAAGGGAATTAGACGCCAAAAATAACCCCTGCTCATCCCCTTGGTAGCTTGGGACAAGCAGCCAAGCTTATCTCAGAGGCAATTCATAAACCATTTGCACATAACACACAGCAATATAGTGAAAACACTACAAAAGGATACAACACCAGTTTTAGAAAAATAGCCAATATTTACCTGTGTAAAACAGGACCAAAATTATAACAATCCAACATACAGTAATCAAAATACAAATATTGCAAAAAATAGACTTAAAATACAATTCCTTGAAGTCACCTGCTCCGTCTAGGGCTATCATGGCATTGTGAACAAACAAATCCAACAATTCAGGCAGACCGCGGCATCGTGGGCCAGCTATGGTGTCGGGAAGACCCGCAAACAGTACCTTGGAAATGCAGGGCATTGTGGACCTCGCAATGAGTTCTAAAGAGGCGGCGTCGGTTCAGAGGCGGTGGAGGAGTCGTCAGGTCCTTGAAGTCACACGCGTTGCAGATTGACCTACGTGAGGTTGAAGTCAGGAGTGCTGGCGTCAGAAGGCATCAAGCTGTGGTGCAAAGCAGAGCGGTGCGGCCTACGGTGCCCTCACAGCACGATGCAGGCAGCGGCTCGATGGCGGCATCCTTTGGTGCTGGTGAGATCAGGGCTGCGGTGTGAAGTGGGGCAGTGCTCATTGCGCTGCCGACAGGTCAGGGTGCAAGCAGCGTCATCCTCGTTGCTAAACTGCTGTCCTCGGTATACAATCTGGAGTCGATGGCGCCCGTGTCGGTGGGCTTAGGCTGCAGTGTTGGACGGGGTGGTGCATCGTGTAACTTGCGAGCAGTGCCCCCAGGCCACGGTGCAGGCAGAGACATCAATGTTAGCATGGAGCGGCGTTGTCGGGGATACCAGGGCTGCAGTGTGCAGCGAGGTGGTACAAAGTGCAGTGTCCTCAGGTCACGGTGCAAGCAGAGGCTCTATGCTGCCTTGGGGAGTGTTGTCAGTGAGACCAGGGTTGCTGTGCGAAGTGGGGTCATGCTCTCTGCAGTGCCAACAGGTCACGGAGCCAGCAGTGGCATCGTTGAAGGCTCAGGTTGCTTTTTCCTCTGTGGCAGCTGAAACACGCAGTTCCAGATGCAGGTACCCAAAGGATGGTGAAGTCTTTGGTGTGCCCGAGACTTCCAACAGGAGGCAAGCTCAACTTCAAGCTCTTGGAGAAACTTTACCAGCAGGATTCAAGAAAGCCCAGTCCAGACCTTTCACTGCCCAAGACAGAAGCAGCAACTGCATGCCAACCCGACTAAGTGACAAACAGCAAAGGTGGCAGTACCCCTCCTGGCATCTTCCAGCTCTTCTTCCTGGCAGAGTCATTAGTCCAATAGTGTTCTAAAGTTCTGAGGTCAGGGCCCCAATGCTTATACTACTTTTCCCTTTGAAGCTTTAGGCTGCAAGCCCCTCTTGATCAGTAGAAACCAGTTCTGTTGTCTCCAGCTTCACTACAGGAGGTGGAGACAGAATTGTGCAGAGTAGACACAGCCTATTCAGGTTCAAGTGAAAACTCTTCCCACCTCTCTAAATGCAGAGAGGTGTATTCAGCCTTGCTATGAGTCATCGAAGGAAAACAGGACACACCTCAACCCCCCTTGTAACTGTCTAGTGTGAATGCACATCCCCAGCTCCTGTCACTTCAAACCCAGAAGGTGACTACACAAACTGCCAGAGGTACAAAGGATGGCCGAAAACGAAAATGCTCACTTTCTAAAAGTAAAAGACACACAGATGATGGACGGAATGCAGAGAAAATCAAACATTCACCCCCAATCAATACATCTGGGTTAAATCCATTGTTCTTTTGCTCACCATGCCACCCTAGTTTAGACCTAGTCGTATGCAAATCAGTCTTGACCCGGTGCCTCATGGAACAGTCCAGCCCGAACTACCAAACCACGTCCTCCCTGGACCGGAAACAAGCATCCTTGGAGTGGTTTCAGGGCATCACCCCTCATCAGCCAGGCTAGCTTGAATCCAGTGGCACAGTGAGCCCGGGACCCATGTCTGGGCATACCCAGCGCACTTACGGCGAGAAAGTAAAAGACACACATATGATGGACGGAATGCAGAGCAAATCAAACATTCACCCCCAGTCAATAGATCTGGGTTAAATCCATCATTCTTTTGCTCACCAGGCCATCCAATGAAGTAAAGCTAGCCTGGCTTATGAGGGGTGATGCCCCGAAGCAGGTCCCAGGATACTTGTTCCCAGTCCAGGGGGGGCCTGGCCTGACAGTTCAGGGCATCACCCCACATCTGCCAGGCTAGCTTGAATGCAGTGGCACAGTGAGCCGGGGACCCATGTCTGGGCATACCCAGCGCACTTAGGGTGAGAAAGTAAAAGACACACATATGATGGACGTAATGCAGAGCAAATCAAACATTCACCCCCAGTCAATAGATCTGGGTTAAATCCATCATTCTTTTGCTCACCATGCCATCCACTGACTTAAAGCTAGCCTGGCTTATGAGGGGTGATGCCCCGAAGCAGGTCCCAGGATACTTGTTTCCAGTCCAGGGGGGGCCTGGCCTGGCAGTTCAGGGCATCACCCCTCATCAGCCAGGCTAGCTTGAATGCAGTGGCACAGTGAGCCTGGGACCCATGTCTGGGCATACCTGGCACACTTACGGCGAGAAAGTAAAAGACACACAGATGATGGATGGAATGCAGAGCAAATCAAACATTCACCCCCAGTCAATACATCTGGGTTAAATCAATCATTCTTTTGCTCACCATGCCATCCACTGAAGTAAAGCTAGCCCGGCTGATGAGGGGTGATGCCCCGAAGCAGGTCCCAGGATACTTGTTTCCAGCCCAGGGGGAAACCTGGCCTGGCAGTTCGGGCTGTACTGTTCCCATGGAGAACCGGTCAAGGCTGATTTGCATATGGCTGGGTCTGAACTGAAAAGGCATGGGGAGCAAAAAAACTATG
Organism: Triturus cristatus; assembly: GCF_964204655.1. Classification (NCBI taxonomy): domain Eukaryota; kingdom Metazoa; phylum Chordata; class Amphibia; order Caudata; family Salamandridae; genus Triturus; species Triturus cristatus. The sequence goes on along the minus strand of NC_140582.1, from coordinate 606,923,129 downwards.
GATTTAGGCACAGATCTCTGTACTGGGGGAATGTTTGACATCGTGCAGCATTCTATCCATCAATTGTTCTTTTTGCACTTTTACTAAAAGGTGTGTTAATAAATTCTGAGCTCAGGGAGCCTAAACACCATTTCTCTATCATTCGTATCGTTTACACTTGTAAAAGGTTACAAGGCAGCTCCGATGATCACCTATGGGAAAGACAGACTTTCAATAGTGAAAAACAAAATGCACAGTATTATACTATCAGGACATGTAACACACACTACTATATGTCCTGCCTTTCACATACACTGCACCCTGCCCAAGGGGTTATCTTGGGCCTACCTTAGGGGTGACTTACATGTAAGAAAAGGGAAGGTTAATGCCTGGCCACTGGGTGCACTTGCCAGTTCGACATGGCAGTAAAGTCTGCATGCAGACACTGCAGTGCCAGGTCTGAGACACCTTTGACAGGATACTTGTGTGGGTGGCACAACCAGTGCTGCAGGCCCATTAGTAGCTTTTGATATATAGGCATTGAGCACACACAGTGCACTGTACTAGGGACGTACTAGTAAATCACATATACCAATTATGGAAAACCACAATTTACAGTAGGAGCAATTAATAGCAGTGAAAAAATGTGCAGAGAAACTAAACCAGCAAAAATTAATTCCAGCGTACCATCAAAACAGGAGGCCAGAAAGCAAAAAGACAGAGGAAACACACCAAAAGGTGCCAGGTCTGACAGTAGTGCCTGGAGGGAACTATGTGCATGTGCCTTTGATGAGAGGTAATATTTATGATATTATGACCAATTTTATAAAAATTGAGAGAGAAGTGGCATATAGAGGTTCATAGATTGACAACAATTTAAGATATGCATGGGACTGATTTGGATGCTGTGTTTCAGATTCTTGTTCCTAGTTCCTTGTGGTCATAGAAAATTTTTGCTATTGCTTGGCAGAATGAGGAACTAGCTAGTGTTGTGCTTAAGAATCCTGAGGTAGTTGCTGACAAGTACAGAGCAGCAATACAACATTTGAAAAACAAGTTGCCGGAGAAAGATATTAAATGGACAAAGATTTTGAAAAATATACCAGGGCTAAAAGAGTCAGTCCATGCCTATAATGAGCGGCTAATGCACATTTTTAAGAAGATCCCAAGAAAGATGGTAATGGCAATTTTGTTTCTGCTTTTGTTATGGGTTTGTGTCCTGAGCTTAGTACTCATGTTCAACAGACAGCGATACGCAAACGGGCGATTCTGAGAATCAGCCCGTTTGCGAACGGGAAATAGGCTCGATACATCTGGTCCTATAGCACTTACTGTGGTGCTAAAAACATGAACTGCACTGAGATAAAAACTCACAAACACAGCCCAGTTCAGCTTATAGGAGGTGAGGTAAAGTTTTGATGTTCATTTCAGATTATTTTATTTTAGATTTGCGCAGTTTGCGCAACCAGGAGTTCCATTTGATTTTTCATGTTTCCAACCAGTGCATTTTCCATGCCAATCACAAACATGAAAAAGCATTGACAAAGCAAATATATCTGGCTTTGTCAATATCTTCTAGCCATGTTGTACAGCAGGGCAGCTCCTGTGCAGCAGAGCTGAACGATCGAAATATAAGCACTATGGCGTGGCTAGCTGGAGTGGAGTTGGGGTCGTGGGGCTCTCATGCAACAAAATGGGAGCGGGTCGGGCAGGGGCAGCTTGAAAACACATGCATTCTTATGAAGGTTTGCGACTAAAAGAATAACAAGCATTTACAATGCAACGGTCTCTGCATTGTTAAAGTTAGAGCTATTGGCATTGCTCATGACAATATTTTTGTTTATGTTTTTGTTTTTAAAACATTTAAAGAAACGGCATTGTTATTATCAATGTCAATAGCTTAATCACTCTCAAATGTGAGACCTATTGCATTTGCACCCACACACACAAAGCCACCCACACACACAGAGCCACCCACAGAGCCACTCGCATAGAGCAACCCACACACAAATAGAGCCACCTACACACACACACGCAGTAACCCACTGACCTATTTACATTATGTGCACTTTGTGATCTGCATGGTACATGTTCTTTGCTGCAGGCACATTAACCCTATGTGCTACCTTTCCAGGAGTGAAAACTTCCACTAGACAAAACTCCGATCTCTCTCTAGGAAGAACATTAAACATCAATCATAAGTATACAGTTTTAGAAAAATACACTTAGTGATCCTCCTAGGTAATAAAGGCCACGCGAAAACAACTGAAACATTGTGCACAAGTCTGTTGTGAGAGACACTGAAAGTTCTGACCTTGTTCAGCTAGTTCAAAAACACTTCATCTGGCCCAGGCCTGTCCACTTGGTGAGTGAGGGAGGGATGCAATCTACCCTGTTGATTTCAGAGGAGTGGAATCCTTACAATTCAAAAGAGTGTGTTTCAATGTCTCTGAGACATACATCTGTGCAAGCAGAACCTGGGGTTGGATATATTGTAATGTTAACCACACAGAGGTCTGTTAGCTGCTGTCATCAGATATGTACTTAGTAGTAAGAAAATGGCAAGGGCATTCTCTATAAAACGAGAGTAGTGCAAGAGGTGAGTAAATAGCTTCTACAATCAGAGCTGAGTTATGTCTATGTGCACAAACTGCTTCTGTATACATATGTGTGTGTGTAAGACAACTGCATGTGGGTAGGGTTTCTGTGTGTCCATTTGTGCATGTTTGACTGTGCGTGCATGTCTTTCTTTATGCCTAGTTTGTTTATTTATGCGTGTTTGGATAAGGATGTGTCTATGCTCCCACCATTTTATAAAGCTACCATTCCAAGCTTCTCCATGAGTAGAGAAACCACATGGCCTGGCACTAAGGCCGGACAGGCCATTATGCCACTTTGTCATTTTCCTGGTGGGCTGCAGGCTAGGGGGCTGCCTTACAGGAGGTTGAGGGCAGTTAAAATCAAGCCACTGCACTCAGTGTGGCCTTTGTTCTCGAACTATTGGTTACGTCTTCCCATCATTCCCTCAGCTGTGGAAGGTCCCAAATTCGCATTAATCAAAAGTAGTCAAAAGTAGTTTATTTTTGTTCTATTCCACTGTAAATCCCCCACCCCTCCCCTCAAGGTGCTTTTGGAAAGCATTGGACTTGCTCACAACACAAATAGAGCCACCCACAGAGCCACCTACACACACACACGCAGTAGCCCACTGACCTATTTACATTATGTGCACTTTGTGATCTGCATGGTACATGTTCTTTGCTGCAGGCACATTAACCCTATGTGCTACCTTTCCAGGAGTCAAAACTTCCACTAGACAAAACTCCGATCTCTCTCTCTAGGAAGAACATTAAACACCAGAGTCATCATGACATTTTTATTGTTGCTGAAAATTGCTGGAGGCCAGGAAGGAGGCAGCAAGCGCTTTTAAAACATTAATTTACTTGCAAACATAATGTCTCCACCCAAAGTCAGCGCCCGGTCACACCGGTTGCACTGCCCTAGAGCTGGCCCTGCTCAAGGGTCCTGTGACCTCAGTGACAGAGTCACTGTTGTTCTTGGCTGTGCTGCTTCATAGGCCTGCTAGCAAGACTGGAGGTGAACTTCAGTATGGATTGTGGTGGACAAACCTTGAAGGTTAACCCAGACGTGCCAGTGCTAGGGTCCACCTGCTGGTGCTAAGACACCAGCACTTCTAAGGTCTTGCGCAGCCTTCTAAGGTCTAGCATGGGATTGTGCTCTCTCAGGAGAGTCGTCTGGTGGACTGGTTATTAAGGCTGAACCTGCTTCCCCAGTTCCAAATTCAGCAGCTCTGGCCATAGTGCCACATCGTCTCCCCCACTGAACACCATACTGTCCCACTGAGAAAAAGTCACACTGCCTTCAACTACAACCCAATTGCTGCTGGCTATAAACACCTGGATGCGGCTCAATTTAAATGACGCACTAGACAAGAGCAATATGCGGCCTACAAAAAAAAGTAACAACATCCTGGAAAAAGCAAGCCCTCATAGGGATTGCAAAATTTAGCAAACCATGTGAAATGTAAGCAGGAACAACATGGTTACCTTAACACTTTTACACTCACTGTTCAGAATTCAGTGAGTGCTCTCAGCAACTGTATACATGCTGGAAAAGCACAAAGACTAAATAACACAACGAACAACCCCAAGTGTTACTCCTCTGAGGGCATACGAGACCCTGTCTTCTGAAAACTGGCATCGCGCACAGTGCAGCGACCCCAGGCGCCTGATTTTAAATTTTCATCTGCGTGAATATTCCGCCTCGCCGCGTGTCACCACGCAAACACACGTGAGAACAGTAAGATCGGTGTCCTGTAAAGTGCATTCCTCCCGCCCCTTCATTATTTTGTAAACATGTTTGTTTATTTACCAGTGAACCTGTCTCTTTCACCAGCAGTCGAAGCCTTGTTGCGTCGATCTGTGCGCACAATATAAAGTAATACCGGACTCTCAGATTGGCTATGGAAAATAGCAGACGTTCTTATTATTCAAGTAGAATGGTAATTTATTAATAAACAATGCAATACCTTCGCACTATTTCCAACAAAAATGATAAATCGATAGAATCAGGATAAATACAGTTCCCTTTTTGAACAGGTCAGTGTGTTAGGTAACACAACGTCAGCTTGGAAACACTGTCTGGCGTTTGGTCCGTAACATCCAATTACACATTAAAAATAAATTACTATTTTGAAATTTACATTTTGGAACAAGTCCTTCGCAAACGTGTCCCTTTTTTACTTTTGAAATAACACAAAAGCATGAAGAAACTTACGTGTTATTTGGAGTTAACACTGTTCTTTTTTTTAAACAAACCAAGACATGCATGGGACAAGGATTAAGTCTGCAGAGCCCGTTTGTGTCAGAACTTGCTGCAGTCATAGACAAAAGCCCCTGAGGTACGGTACAGAGACTGGCTGGAGGGGAAAGACATCGGACAGCGGCTGTTGCCGTTTACCGGGGAGTTGTTGAGGCCAATCCGCTGCGACTCGCACTTTCAGATTCTAACGGTACACATAATGACGCAGATCAGGGTCGGGCAAGTAATACATGCAGGGACCGCCAAGGCGCAATAACTACAGGCGTATTCTGTTATGCATAACACATATGACGGCAGATATTGACGGGCCACTGAATGCTGGTAAATACCCCAGTGGGGCCATCGGTATTAACATCGATTCTTAAAAGTATATTAAAGAATGTTATGTTTTTACCTACTGATGAGACGGGTGAAAGTGTCTCACGTCCCAGCGCCTTACCTGGCGAGAGCCATGAACACTGTCGCCTTTCTCTGAGGTCAAGCAGAAATGCCTCGGAGAAACGCAGCAGCGTTTTCGGATTCGGGGGCATGTTTTTCTTTCTCTCCTCTTGCCATTGGCTGGAATGTTTACATTCCAGAGGAGAGAAAGAAAGTAAAAAACACGTCCCCGAATCCGAAAAAGACGGGGCTTGTTTGGAGAGACAATGCTCTTCTCCAATGGCTGACCAGTATTTCAGAGGCCAGCCAATGGAGAAGAGGTAAAAAAAAGGGGCGGGTTAAAGCCCCACTCCTAACATTAAATCTCGGAGCGAGACTGCGCAAGCGCAGCCTTCGAGACGAGACCTAAAAATAGCTCTAAAAGCAACAGCGGAAAGACACTGGGCAAGAAGCAGTACCTGGCCCATGCTCAAGGGGAGGGACAAATACATAAAGAGAAAGTGAAGCCGGCAGGTGCTGACCAAACAGAAAAAGAAGGAAATGCAAGTGATGATTTAGTCTACCAGTGGTAAGCAATGGCAGTGCTTTAAGCCCCCTGTAAGTAACATAAAATGTCTTGCAAGCGACAGAGTATTAACTTAAAGACCTAAAAATGTCTGTTTCAACAAATAAATGAACAAATCCTGTTGCATATAAAAAAGGATGAGTGGTTACTTGATACGGAAGCCTGGCCCTGACCTCTGATTGAAAACATTAGACAAAAAAAGCAAAATAAACTGCTGGTTAATGATGTGCTATACTGGACTGTAGGAAAGAACAATAATCATTCTCTGATGTGTGGTATACACAGTGTCATCCAATATAACAACCATAAACATGCAGGCCCCAAGAGATTCTTAATTGTCTTGTGCTCCAATATTTTCTTGAAGGTTTCTGTGTTCCCGGGCAAACCATTTAATCGCCCGTAACCAAGCAAAAACTACCTGACCTTGTGTAAATATAATCTGGTGCTCAAGTCATACCCTTGGGCCAAGTGTGCTTTACATGAAACTGCCAAAGAAATGGTTAAAGAAATGTAAAGTTAACACGCGCCATCGTTCCTAAGTTTAATATAGTTTTCAAAATCTATATTTTAACACAAAAACACTGCTCGTTTCGTTCAACCAATACAGCTTTATTTTCAGATCTCTCACCCTGGCTGTGCCTTTTTGTCACCAAACACCACAACTACATTAGGAGGCACCGAAGCACGGCTATCTGGCAGGGGAGGGAGCACCAGGCAGGTACATGTTGGTGCTATTGTTGAACCTTCATGGTAGACCCTTTAAAGGCTTAAACAACAGTTGAACAACAGCTCAGTACTTGAAATAGAAATGTGGGAAGAAAAGGCATTAGGAATTATGCGGTGATCCGGTAATTAATGCACGCGATCAGCTCACATGGCGCACTATCTAGGAGGTTTGTAACTACAGACCAATCTCCACCAATGAGGAGGTTTCTTAGTGTTAAGACTACGAGCTAAGAGTACGAGGCTCTAAATACGTTCTCGGGGTTAAATTCAGATGCCGACAAAAAACGTAATCACACCTCCACTGTCTTCCTCTGACAGTTCGGCACGTCGAACCTTCTGCAATTTGTCGGGGTACCCGGAAAAAGGCAGAACATGCAGGTTCCGGTGCATTTTAAACACTTACTTGCTAAGGACTCTTAACTTAAGGTTCTTAACTTTTGCACAAAAGACATTTTAGGCATCATTTGCATCCTTTTAACCTGCACATGTTTGAATTGTAGTGTAGCATTTGCATTTCGCTTACTACCTCTCTGGGGTGCTGAAATACGGTTGGCAAACTACACTCTGTAGACTGTGAGTGGTTGGACGGGTATTGTTTTTTATTGTTGAGCCTATGTGGGAAGTGTTATCATGCTGTTTGGGATGACCACAGGGGCGCTGTTACTGTGTTATGGGATGCATTGCATTGCGGGATGATGTGTGAGGGAATGTCAGCGATAGATGCACACATTATAATTGTAAAAAGGACTAAAACATAAAGGCGACTGCACAGCACAAGCTCTGGCATAAGGGCAGCAAGATGCTCAGTGTGTTTTACACCAAAAAAGAGGGTTTTTTCGGAGAAGGTGCAGTAATAAATGTCATGGAGCCTTAATCTCCCCAACATCCTTTAGTCTTTGATATGCTTCAGACAATATAATGAGCTTCGTTAGGTCGGTGACTTTCTTTTTTTTTTTTATTCCTCATTTACCAGTTTTATATTAGGTGTCAGGGGATCCAAGCGGCTGCAGCTGACTGGAAGATCTCGGCCTCTCCCCAAAGGGGGAATGTGAGAACATACCGAGACTTCTACGTGCTGCCGACCTGGAACAGACTCCTTTAAACAGGTGCTAAGTGTTGAACCATGACACCAATGAAGGAAGGACTCCTCCCTCCCATTCAAGCTACCTGTGTATCATGATGTTAATCATTGGGCGAACAGCAAAACACACAAGATGATGGACAGAATGTTGCACATTGGCAAAACATTCACCCCCAGTCACAGATCTCGGTTTAATTCATCGTTATTTTGCTCACCACAACACCCCAGTTCAGACATTGCCATATGCAAATCAGTCTTGACCCTGTGCCACATGGGAACAGTCCAGCCCGAACTGCCAAGCCATGTCTTTCCTGGACCGGAATCAAGCATCCTAGGACCAGTTTCGGGGTTTCACCCCTCTTCAGCCAGGATAGCTTGACTCCAGTGGCGTAGTGAGCACGGGACCCACGTCTGGGCATACCCTTCCCACATAGGCCGAACAGCAAAACACACAAGATGATGGACGGAATGTTGCACATTGGCAAAACATTCACCCCCAGTCACAGATCTGGGTTTGATCCATCGGTATTTTGCTCACCACGCCACCCCAGTTCAGACATTGCCATATGCAAATCAGTCTTGACCCTGTGCCTCATGGGAACAGTCCAGCCCGAACTGCCAAGCCATGTCTTCTATGGACCGGAATCAAGCATCCTAGGACCGGTCCTAGGATGCTTGTTTCCGGTCCTGGGAGGACCTGGCTTGGCAGTTCGGGCTGGACTGTTCCCATGAGGCACTAGGTCAGGACTGATTTGCATATGGCCAGGTCTAAACTGGGGTGGCATGGTGAGCAAAAGAATGATGGATCCAACCCAGATCTCTTGGGGTGGCATGGTGAGCAAAAGAATGATGGATCCAACCCAGATCTCTTGACTGGGGGTGAATGTTTTGATTTGTTCTGCATTCCGTCCATCAAGTGTGTGTCTTTTGCTTTCTCGCCATAAGTGCACCAGGTATGCCCAGACGTGGGTCCTGGGCTCACTGTGCCACTGGAATCAAGCTATCCTGGCTGAAGAGGGGTGAAACCCCGAAACCAGTCCTAGGATGCTTGTTTCCGGTCCAGGGAGGACCTGGCTTGGAAGTTCGGGCTGGACTGTTCCCATGAGGCAAGGGTTAGGACTGATTTGCATATGGCCAGGTCTAAACTAGGATGGCATGGTGAGCAAAAGAATGATGGATTTAACCCAGATCTCTTGACTGGGGGTGAATGTTTTGATTTGTTCTGCGTTCTGTCCATCAATTGTGTGTCTTTTGCTTTCTCGCCCTAAGTGCACCAGGTATGCCCAGACATGGGTCCTGGGCTCACTGTGCCACTGGAATCAAGCTATCCTGGCTGAAGAGGGGTGAGACCCTGAAACCGGTCCTAGGATGCTTGTTTCCGGTCCAGGGAGGACCTGGCTTGGCAGTTCGGGCTGGACTGTTCCCATGAGGCACAGGGTCAGGACTGATTTGCATATGGCCAGGTCTAAACTGGGGTGGCATGGTGAGCAAAAGAATGATGGATTTGACCCAGATCTCTTGTCTGGGGGTGAATGTTTTGATTTGTTCTGCATTCCGTCCATCAATTGTGTGTCTTTTGTTAATCATTGGACCAGTGAAAGTAACAAACTCAAACAAAATGAAAGAAAAAGAGAGAAAAAGGAAAAAGAAAAGCAGAGAAACCAATCAGTGGCATGCTTTCTTAGCCCAGTTATCCCAAAGGTCCCAGAGCCTCAATCTTCTTTCACGATTCACTGTGGCTTAGTCCAATGTCATTATTCTCTGTATTGATGTCACCCACTCCACTTCTGGGGGCGGGGGAGGAAATTCCACTTTATACAGAGCTGTCTGCGTGCATGAAGTATTAACATAAATACAAGGGCTCCATGTGCTTTTGTGAATGACCTGTTCCCCTCTCCCTCTAACATTACCCCAAAAATAACCAAAGCCAAGCGCACGTGAACTTCTTGACCCAATATACCAAATAATGTCATACCTACTTTCTGCCAAAAGATCTGGATAGAGGGACACTGCCAGAACATGTGGACTTCATTTGCGTTGTCGTCACCACACTTGGGACACCTCTTCTCCAGCTGGGTCCCCAATTTCAAAAGTCTCTTGGCAACCCAGTAGGCCTTATAGACTGTAAAGAGATGATTCTTCCTGAGTGGAGCGAGTGGAGCAGACTTTGCATATAGCCATAAATAAGACATAGATACTTGCCATATCTGATCAAGGTCTAAAGCCGGCAGTTCCCTCCTCCAGATCGCCACCGGCGGAGCTTGCTCCTCCTCAGATACCTGAATCATCATCCAGTACCACTCCGATACCTCTTTTGGCAGAGAGGGATGGGAAACTACCTTCAACTCCCAAAATTGATTCCCTTTTCCATCTTTGCCCAGTGTTTTTGCCCAACTAATTAACTGGTAATACTTGAGATGGTCCTTTCCGATAGTTCCTGTATACGCTGCCAAGAAATTAGCTCTGTGTCATCTAGGAGTTGGCTCCATCTAAGGATGCCACACTCCTTTAGAGGGGTTGCTAATGAGTCTCGAAGACAAGCTGGCGTACCTGGTGAGTTCCAAATAGATGTGTTGTGACTAAAGTAGGGTATTTGTAGAGACAGTCTTATCTGAAGCCAAACCTTGCATGCACTTAAAAGGACCTTTAGCCTAACTTTTTTTTTAAACTCATGGTGGCCAAATTTAAAGAGAAAAAACCATTGACGTCTGAGGGACCAGTTGTGAGAGCCCGAAAAAGTGGTGACATCTCTGGGGTGTCTCTCAACAGTTGTCTAAAAATCTTTAAATGAAAAGCCCGATAATACTGAAAAAGATCCGACCTGGCTATACCACCTAATGCCTTCTTCGCTCTAAGTTTTCCCCAACCAATTCTAGGCCTTTTATTTCCCCAAATAACACTAGTGAAATCTCCCTGAGCCTTCTTAAGCCAATCTTTCTAAAAGTCTAGCGGTATGGAGTTAAACAAAAAAGTAAATTTGGGAAGAACGGACATCTTTATCAAATTAGATCTACCTAAGAACGATAGAGGGAGGGTGCTCCAAGCCTATAGTTGTTTCCGTACACTGGACGCTAAATTATCAAAGTTCGCTTTTGCTATATTATCTAAATTTTGCACAATTTGGATACCTAGAAATCTCATGCTGTGTCTAATTAAATCAGTGTGACAATGCGTGTTCCACTGCATTATCTCAGTTTTTTGTTGATTTATGGCATAACCCAAAACTTTCCCAAAAGCCTCAAGTGTTTCCCAAATTGCTGAGAGTGACGGAGCTAAGTGACCTGTAAAGATCATTAGATCGTCCGCATACAATCCAATCTTTTTCTCCCAACCATTACACACAAAAGTGGAGATATTCTTACATAATCTTATTTTACTGCCAGGGGCTCAATATATAAATTGAAAAGAAGCGGCGATAGGGGGCATCCCTATCTTGTCCCCCTGTCAATGTGTAAAACTTTAGACAGATTACCATTAACTAGCACTCTGGCTGACAGATTCTTATACAGAGCTTTCACAGCTGTCTGAAAAGTCTCTCCTGAATTAAATCTTTGCATCACCTCAAGGCCAGCTAACCCTATCGAAGGCCTTTGCAGCATCTAGGGTCATAATCATCAGTGGGCTGTCATACTCCTTAGCCAAATCAATTGCACCGATTAGCTCCTGAGTCAGTTCATGCAGCTGTCTCCCTTTTATAAAACCTTTCTGATCAGAGTGGATCAGAGTTCCCACGATCTTATCTAAACGCTTAGTTAGTATCTGGGAATAGATCTTATAGTCACTATTGAGCAATGCAATAGGTCCATATGACTCACAAGCCCTCTGATTTTTGTTTTTGTTTAAGGATAGTAATGGTGGCAGAGTCAAACGAAGATGGAAGATCATGGTCAGAGACAAAGATTGAATTACAAAGTTGCAACAAAATAGGAGCTATCTCTTCTTTTTGTATTATATATATATCACAATAGGGAGAGCGTCCGTGCCGGCAGCTTTCCTTTTCTTTAAGTTGTTAATAGCTTTAACAACATCTTCTATACAGATAGGACTATTCAGTTTTTCCCTTTCTGCCTCCTGGAGATGCGGGAGGGCTAAATCTTGTAAAAAAAACTCAATTTGTTCCCTGCTCGAAGTTGTATCTTCCGAATATAAGTCTTGAAAGAACTGTACAAAGGCATTTTCAAATTCACATACTTCCGAGATTATTTTGCCTGTTTTCTGTCATTTTAGAAAATAGGTTTGATCCATTGGCAGAAGGACACCTGTTCCCAGCCCAACAGAACGCTATCCCTAGCTAAAGCCCTGAGACCTCGGAGAGTCTTTTGCTGGCTCTGGACGGATCACCTACCGCGGTTACTAAACAGGTCAATAGTCCGGAGCTGGAGAAGCTTTTATCTACTTTGCTAACAGAGGTTAGGGAGAAGTTTACGATTTCAGAAACAAACCAGCAAAAGATTCTGGGCACCGTGGAGCCCTTGGAGGTTAAGATTGACAACCTGGTGGAAAGAGTTGGGGTTTTGGAGGTTTCGCTGGAGGACCTTTCCAGAAAAGTGAACGCTAATAAGGGAGAGATACAGAGTTCGAAGAACAGTGATAAAGATCTGAGAGATGAATGGGAATCTGTTGGACTTGGCCCTTTTTGCAGGGTCATCCCTGAAATGTTTTGCCTTCCTCCTGTATTTTGTCTGACCTGTTGGTTTTATGACTCTGGGCACTTTACCACTGCTGATCAGTGCTAAAGTGCATATGCTCTCCCGATGATAAATTGATGTATGGATTAGTGATTCCATGATTGGCTGTTTGGTTTACTTGTCAGACCCTAGTACAGTGCACTGAGTGTGCCCAGGGCTTGTAAACTAAATGCTGCTGTGCTGGTGGGCTTGCAGCACTGGTTGTGCCACCCACAGAAGCAGCCTGTAAAAGTGTGTCTCAGGTCTGCCATTGCAGAGCCTGTGGGCAGTCTGGTACTGCCATGTTGACTGGGCAAGTGCACCCACTAGCCAGTCCCTAAACCTTCCCTTTTCTTCCTATCAGACACCCCTATGGTAGGCCCAAGGGCAGGGTGCATTGTACGTATAAGGTAGGACATGCTGTGGCATGTCCTAATAGTGAATTACAGCCATTTTCGTTTTTCACTATTGCAAGGCTACCTGTTCCCCATAGGCCAGAATGGGCAGTTTGATTATTACATATTATAATCCTAACTGACTCAGGGAACTAGGTAGAAATTTGAGTTTAGTATGCATGAACTCAGGATGATAAAATTCATCTTTTAGTGAAGTTGGTTTTAACATTCTGCGTTTGAAAATACCACTTTTAGAAAGTAGGCATTTTCTTGTCTAACCATCCAAGCCTGCCTCTGCTAGGTTGTGTATTCCTTGTCTGGAGTTTGAGTGACAGAGGCTGGGGGATTCCAGGAGACAGGGTGCGTCAGCACAGGGCTGAATAAAGAGATCTGCATGTAGATGGGTGGGAGGAGTTGCACCTGGGACCTGAATAGGGCTGCGCCTTCCCTCCACAATGCTGGCTGCACCTCCTGTGGTGCGTCTGATGTCCCTGGCCTGCACTGTGAAAGGAAAGAAGGAGTCTTGTCAACAAAGTGCTCTAGGACTGACCAGAACTGGTTTGGACTAGGCAAAGGCCACTCTGCCTTCAGAGAACAAAGAGAAACTGTGTATAAAAAGGGGGACCCAGACCCCAGAACTTTAGATCACTTTGGGAAACAAGAAGAAACCTTTGCTGAGGAGAGGAACCAGAGAAACTGAGGAAGAGACTATCACTAAGCTGTGTGCTGTTTGGGGATTGGCCTGCAGTGGTTGCCTGACTGCCAAAGAAAGGAGAGAGGAACTTTGTGTGTAGTTTCATCAACTTGTGAAGGATCTCCAAGGGCTTGAGATAGAGCTTGCCTCCTGCTGAAGTTTCAGGGACAACAGACTTCACCAACCAGCTCCCCAAGAGTCTCTTGGAAGTGCCTGCTGCTGTGCTAGGTATTCTGAGGGACTGTGTGTCGCATGGAGCTGGAAGCGCGTCGCACGAAGAAGAAGCGTGTTGCCGAACTGCCGCTGTTGCTTCACAACGCGAAAGCGCCTCGCATCGCCGGAGAAGAGGATCGACGTTGCACCAGATGCCACTGCATCATCGGAGAAGCGTGTCGCAGCCGTCGCATCGCTGGGAAAGCGTGTCACCGCTGCAGTTGTCGCATCGTTGCGGAAGCGCCTCGCATCGTGGGAGAAGAGGATCGACGTCGCATCAGATGCCGCTGCATCACCGGGAAGCGTGTCGCAGGGCCTGTCGCAGCTCAGAAGAATCGTTGAGTTGCCGCACGGCCGTCGGGCATGCAAGCATCGTGTTGCTACAAGAAGAAGACGCCATCTTTGTTTCATTGCACGGATCTTCATCGCATCACGGCGTTGCGGGCCGCTTCTTCACAGAAGCTCAGTAAGAAACCGACGCATCACCTCCCCTCGCAGAGAAGAACCGACGCATCCCCTACGCATCAGTAGGAACCCGATGCATCACCGTTCTTGCGTGTAAGGAACCGACGCATCACCTTCCCTGCAACACTTTCGTTGTATAGCGTTATACAGCCTAAGGTACATTGAACTCAAAGTGTTGCATTTTACATCTTAAGAGAACTAAGCTAATTCTAGCATTGTTAAAGTACAGTATTGTGGATTTTTGCCATTTGTGGTCTTGTGTTAAGTCTATATAATACTTATTTTTAATATACAACTGGTGAGGTGTCCATCTGTAGTGTTGTCACTGGATTACTGTATGTGTTCACAAATGCTTTACACACTGCCTCTGAGATAAGCCTGTCTGCTCGTGCCAAGCTACCATTGGGGTGACCAAGGGTTATTTTAGGAGTGTACCCCCTTACCCTGACTAGACGCAAGGGTCCCTATTTGGTCAAAGGTACCTACCTCTGCCAACCAGCGACCCCCAAATCTTACAGAATCTCTGTAAAATAATGCCAGAAGAAATAACATTCGAATCTTAAATGTTCCTGAGGGCCTTGACGGGGGGACATAAGGTGTTTTGTGATCAACCTCCTGAAAGAATTCAAAATGGAAATTGATCAGTGCCGCTTAGAGGATGACATTCAAAGAGTTCATAGGGATCCATTCACGAGGTGACCAGGAAAGAAAAACCCAAGAAGGATCCTTGTGAACTTCAAATCCTATACTTTAAAAGAAAAAATTCTTGCAGGCGCCCTCAAAGCAGGAGTCTTTAAAAAAGATGACTGTTTTTTTCACGCAAGATCAGATATTTCCCGTGCTACTCAAGATAGGTAGTGGGAATTGGGCAAATCTATTCAAGAATTGAGGGAGATGGGTGCCACTGCAAATACACTATTCCCCGCCTCACTGAGGGTAATGCAAAACAACAAAATGTATAATTTTACGGACTCAACCGAAGTCACCACGTTCATGGACCAGATAAAAGCACAACAAGTATAATCCTCAGTCTTTCCGCTATGGCACAGTGCGAGAGCTCATATGAGGCAAATAACATCAGTTTACCTCTAGTTAATAGGAAGGGTTCTCCGAGGTGGGTGAGGGAGGGTGATATCAGTAAGGGGGGATAATTCACAAGGAGATATAAATGAAATTTTTTGCACCGGGTGGGGGAGCATGTGGGAAAAAATGCAAAAAAGAATTGTCCTCTTTTGCAAATTTTAGACCAGGATTCTCTTTTCAGTTAGGCACGCCTTTTAATCTGATTGGAAGAATTAAGCTTTTAAGCATTCATGTTCAAACTTGGTCTAATACATGGTAAATTCAGATAAGCCTAGGCTTTTAAAGATCCTATCATGGATCAATAATGGTCTCAGGGTTCCTACAAGAAGGAGAACATTTTTAGAGTATTAGATAATTAAAGATATAGATGTCTTCTTTATTCAGGAGTCCCATTTAGCCAAAGAAGAATTGTCTGACATCCTAAGGGGTCAGCAATGGATAAAGCATTGTATATATACTTCTCAGTCCTGTACGGTGAAAGGGGTGGCCCTTCTTTTAAAAAAAAAATCCAAGCTATGTTGGGGGACTGTGTTCTGGATCCATTAGGCAGATGGGAAATAGTTAAGGCAAAAATATTCGATATCTTGTTGGCTTTAGGGGGGTATTATGGTCCTAACCTAGACGACCCAGCATCCTTACGTACCCTATTTTTTTCACACAGTAGATATAGGAGCCCCTATCACAGTGGGGGGAGACTTTAATATTTGTCTGGATCCAGTGCAAGACACAACCTCTAGGAGGTCTGCCATGTCAACCCTTAATATGAGGCGGGCCTTGAAACAATTAATAGCTGATATAGGTCTTGTAGAGATATGGAGGACAATGAGCGATAGGGATGAGACAGAAGGAGGAAACTTTACCTTCCACAACAAAAAACATGGCCATCGTTCCAGGATAGATTTTTTTCAGGTAGATTCAACTATTAGTAAAAACATCAGGAAAGTTTCACATGTTCCTGAACATTTATCTGACCACTCAGCGGTATCCTTCGAGATCATGTTCAGAGACAAAGCTCCACTGCGACGAAGGACACTAAATCGTATACTGCTTTTAGATCCTTTGGTTGTGGAAAACCTCAAAGCGGCCACAAAGGAGTTTTTTCTTTTCAACCTCGATTCAGCACCCTTAAATACTGTTTGGGATGCATATAAGGAATTCCTTAGGGGCATCCTAACCAGTTTAAGTTCTGCCCATAGCAAGAAGTTTAGGGAGGAAATGAATACTCTTGAAGCCTCCATAAAAACCTTGCAAGGTGATCTGGCACAGGCTTACACCCCTTTAAGTAAAGATCAAATCGGGCAAAAACTTGAACTAGCAAAATCTAAGCTGGCTGAATTTCTGGAGGTTATAATGAGGTGGAACTGGGTGGCCAGCGGGCTATCTCATTATGAATATGGGGAGGGGTGCGGACAACTGTTAACTTGGAAGATCAAAGGTAATCAATCCAGGAATTTCATAAAAGACCTAAACTGTCAGAATTTAGGTCAGTGACTTTCATCAGGACGTTATTTCTCTATTAATGGCTTCCTGCATATGGAGTTTAGATCAAAAGTCTTACTGGGGACATGTTGAACTGACATGGAAAGCAACTCTGGTAATTGCTTTCCATCTCTTCTTGTTTTGTCACTCACAATTCCTTGCTTTCTGTTTGATGATTTTATTTGTTTTAGCTCATCCATCTAGTCTTTGTCCCTCCCGTGGAGCATATCCTACTTACCATCTCTTTTATTGTCTCCTTTTATACTTCAACAAGTGTCTGATTTCAGGAACTTTTTTCTCTTTTTCTAAAAGTACTCCATGAGAGTGTATGCATTTTTTCGTTTTCTGTGTTTTCTCCCAGCACATTTTTTTTCATATTTTATAAAAATATGATTTTCCTTTACTTTGTCCGTCAAGATGTTCTTATGTATTCTTTCACTTATATTTAGGATTGTTCTTCGAGACACTCTCCCATGCCCTTTACCTCCCTGTTGAGCTCTCTTTTATTTATTCGCTTCCACTGCCTTCACGCTGCTCTGTGTCCTTCTGCTTCTCTCCCTCTATGTGCTTCCCCACCTGCGCCGTAAGTGTTGCTTTCCCTGTCCTCCTGCTGCTTCTTTGCCCTCTGTGATTCTGCCCCCTGTGTTGTATTACTCCACCTGCGTTCCTTTCCCCACCATCGTTCTTTTCCTCACCCACATTCTTTCCTTTCGCCCACTTGTGTTACTTTTTTTGTTTACAGATCCAACTCGGATCGATAAACAGAAAGAAAAACATGCATGTGCCATTTGGTGCATGCTTGGAGCGGGCCCCTACAAAATGACAGCGCCAGCAGCATAGGCTTGTTTCCCAGTTTATTAGCCATGCTGCACAGTATCACTGAAGCCTTGCAGCAAGGCTGAGACTATTTCCAAAGCCAAAGGATCCCAAAGGTGAGACATATCGTCATTGCCAGTGCTTATTTATATATATTTTTATATATTTCTCTCACATATTCTGTCATCACTTTCTTCAAGCATTCATAAATACTCGCTTGTATCCGGAGAGTACTGCAGTCCTCTTTCAGTATGGAGCAGAAATGATCAATTCGTAAATTTATTAACAGTTCTGGATATGGTGCTGTAACATACAGAAAACACAGCACTCAGTGATACACTGCACAGGTGTGCATTCATTGCACCCAGTGATACACTGCACATGGTGTGCATTCATTGCACCCAGTGATACACTGCACAGGTGTGCATTCATTACACTCATGAGAAAATGAGCCCATCATAACACATTCTAGACAGAACACCAAATCACGCTTTCCCTGATGCATTAAACGTATTGCCCCAGGGAGATGGGGAGGGAGATGTCTCCCTATAGTCACACATTTGAATGGGAAATGTATGTCAATATTTTGAAAATGCCTGTGATTTTGCCATCATATGATTATATCATAGATACTCTATCAATTCACCCTTAGCAGTATCCACCCCACTGTGTTTTGGGATCAAAACCAAAAACGATGCCCCTCTTATGAGGATAAACATATTCCATAGGTCTTGGTCCTAGTTGAACATCATACTGAGATTTTGATAAAGGTGCCCATAGTTTTTGGAAAGCTGCAAGGTATCAGGCTCCACTCGTTCTAAGGTAGCTCTTCTTTGCTGGCAAGGACATGTTCCTCATTTATTTTGCCATCATGTTCCCACTCTGACCCACTTTATCAAGGGATGATCGTCGCTTGTCAGCCTCTTCTATCCCTGTTGGTAGAGTTGAGGAGATACAAAATCCCCAAATTCTCACTGACGATCTGCATAAATGATGTTGGTGTATCTTTGCTTTGCGTCCCAAAGAGTAACATGGACGTGTCATTGCGTCATCACATGCTCTTTGTACCATGTGTACCCATCCTTATCTTTAGATGTTCCCATGGTTAAAAGTGGAAATAAAGTGGAAAAAATGTTACTCTTATTTGTAAACACAGGGTGCGATGTCATAAAAAGGAAAAGATCTGTTTGAGGACTGCTTAGTCTTTATGCACGTGTATGATCCCAAATGTGTTTAACTAGCGGGTATCAATAATACCAAACTATATAAAGGATGGTGAAATTATTTCTAGACAACTCAGAACGTATGAAGATACTCCTCTCAGTTACCCAGATAAATATTACAACCTTCTAATTGTGAATCAACAAATAAAAATACCAAGAGGACCAGTTGTCTGGCCAATGTCAGTGTTGTAAATGTATTACTTCAGTCAGTCAGTCAATTACTTTATTCAATACTTATAGTATAAGATCATAAAAGTTCAGGTGAATACAATTTAAAAACATCAATCAATCAGTGCAAAATCAAGGGCTATATTCATGTCAGTATAAAGATGATAAAAACATAGTTATAACAATCACAGATAAGAAAACCAGTTAATAAAAGCTGTTTGACATTCATTCACTAGTGTTGTTCTGCCGCCTGATCTTCCGTGATTGAGTTAAAAAAGACTCCACTGAAAAGCAAACCATAGGATTAGGCAGAGATTGTAAAAAGAACATTGCTATGCGACATTGTTTAAAATGGAGTTTGCTCATCAGGGGGAGGATAAATCTTTAACGAGGTTCCCTGTAAAATTTGCAGAAAAAGAAAATATGTAAATTTGATTGCGCAGAGGAGCCATCGCAGGGACAAGGGGGTAAATCATTTATAGAATAGATTCCTGCAGGGTGTGCCAGCATACACAGAATAAAATGTAATCGGAATCTAATTAAAAGGAATCTGTGACGTGGGTTTGTCACAGTAAATAAGTATGACATTGTCCCTTCCTGACGCTTCGGGCCTTCAAGGTATCATTTTACCAATAGCTTTGTGCAGTTTGTTTGCAGTCTAGCATCTGCTCTCTGTTTGAGAAAACGGGCTTTTAGCTCCCATCTTAAAATGCTCATGCAGTCCCTGGGGGAAACATATAGACGCTCCAAGCCTAAGGAGGAAAGCGTAGATTTGATGTATGAAATCCATGCAATCCTATGGGCATTTTCCATGGATAGACAATCTTCAATTAATTTTTGGGTAGTCTGATTAGACTCCCTTCTCCAAATGGAATGCCACAGGATGATTGGAGCCACAGAGATTGTATCAGACAGATATTGAACCTCCAATTCTGTGTGGGTGATAAAGTTAGAGCAGCTTACGGGGAGGCCCATTAATTTTTTCCAAAAGGTATCCTCTATCACTTGGAGGGCAGATGGATGAATGCCTGCCCCATAAGTTGCTACCGATACTGATTTGGCTGCATAGACCTTTCTTACCATATCGATAGGTTTTGTCCCCAGTTTTTTAATGAAGGAGTGGAGAGCAATAATACTTCTCTCAAGTGATAGCCCTCTAGTAGCAAGCATATGGGACCATGAAAGCTGCCTGTCAAATGTTACGCCCAGGTAAGAAAAGGTATCGGTATGGGCTATTTTTTTCCCTGAAATATAAAAACTCGGAACCTTCCTATCCTTCCGGCCAGAGGTTAGAATAAAAGACTTTGGGCCATATTATCAAGGAACGGCGATAACATTATCGCTGTTCTAGCGGCAGGAAACTGCCGCTAAAGCGGCGATAATAGGCTTGATAATATGACCTTGTGAATTCCCATAGAAGCCCAGGTTCACACCAGAACCTAGGCTTCTTTGCGAATCCACAAGGGCATAATATCAAGCCCATTATCGCCGCTTTAGCGGCAGTTTCCTGCCGCTAAAGCAGGGGTAATGTTATAGCCGTTCCTTGATAATATGGCCCATCGCCTCATTAATTTTCAGCAGTAAATTTTGCATGTAGATTACGTAGATGTTTAGTAACTTTTGTAGGGCCAGGTCCTTGCGGGCAATTAGCACTGCGTCGTCAGCATACAGGAGGATTGGGGTGCGGGCATTGTTAATTTAAGGGACATCTGGTGTTGAGGCAGTCAGGGGGGCTTCTACCCCGTTTGTGTACATAGAAAGAATAAATGGGGCAAGTACGCACCCCTGGCGGACTCCTCTATTGATTGGGAATGCCCTGGTGCACTCCCCTTCCCTCCTGTATCTGAGACAGGCCGTGGCTGATGAGTAAAGCAGCCTGATGAATAGTATAATAACTCCATCCATACCCATTTCCTCCATTATCCTCCATAGGTGTTCGTGTGCCACACAGTCAAACGCTGCGGACAAGTCCATAAACGGCAAGTATAGTCTGCTGGGCTTTGCTTGGGTATGCTTGCCAATTAATAGACTAAGGTTGAGGCACTGATCTTGGGTACCCGTACCCTTTTTGAAAACCATATTGGACTGGAATTAAAACCTTGCTTTTTTCTGCCCATTCCTCTAAGCGGTTCGATAGAACCCTGCCCATGAGTTTAGCTGTGCTATCCAGCAATGATATTGGCCTATAATTTTTTGGTTCAGACTTGTCTCCCTTCTTGTAAATTGGTATTAAAATTGATTTCTTCCATGGGTCAGGTGGGCCCACTTTTGCGACTGCGTTAAAAACATTTGTCAGCACAGGGCCCCACAGATCTGGCTGGTCAATGAAAAAGTCTATGGGAGTACAGTCTGGTCCTGGCGCTTTATTAGTGGAGCACTGGGTAGGGGCTTCTTTATCCTCATAGTATTCAAAGACCAGTGGTGGCTCAATTAAAGGGATCACAGATACATTCTGTGGTGCCACCCCCTCCGCATTGGGGTCAAATATGCTGGAAAAATACCCGACCCAAGATTCCTCATCAACATGGCAATCCAATGTGGGAGCTGTTGGTGGTTTAAGGAAGGGGGCGTTAATAATACTCCAAAAGACATTAGAGTTTTTTGCAATTGCCGCTTGATAAAGTTGATCCCACGTTTCTTCCATTAAAGTTTTGATTCCTTCCTTCCTGGCCTCGTTATATTGACAACGAAGTTGCTTCACTAAGGTTTTATCCCTAGGAATTACCCTCAGGGCCTGGTGCAAGGTTGATAATGATTTGGTGCATAAATGATCAAACCATCTGGGCCCTGCTGTTATAGTAGTTATTTTTTTCCTAGCTAGGTGATACCTAACCTCAGATAATATGGCCTCGAATGCCATAGTTATTTGAGTTGGATTAAAAGCAGGTTCTAGGCATATAAAGATGTCCCTCTGGCTGGATGTATTACTTATATTGCAGATAAAAAAATTAACTGTCTTTATTCAAGAGAGACCAGGGATATCATCATTAAGCCCCTGTATGCAAGTTCTTAATATATATATCCAGTGTTGCTATATCTTTCTCTCTAGAAGTCATGTCACAACCAATTCGCCAATTGTAATATGAAAATGTAATTATTCAATTTTATGCTATTGCAATCTGGCACATACATTAAAAAAAGAATGACAAGATCAAGAAAAGAATAATTCAACACAAATCTAAAATCAGATTTTGGACAATAATTACCCTGTTGGTAGGCCGTTTTTAGCCAGAGGAACACCTGACTAACTATTAGCGATGGCAAGTCATAGAAGTGATACTGCCACATTATGTAGGAGAAAATGTTGACAGGCTACATCTTCAGATAAAAGCAAGGATGATTACGAGATTCTGTGTGGTAGAAAAGGGTGCAACAAACTGTCAGATGTATCAAATGAGGTCTAGAGATCCAATTGGTTTCTTCAAGTAACATAATTAGCAAAGTAGCATGAATCATACACAAGATCAACTCCTACCATTTTATAATAGAGGAATCATCACTGTCACAAAGACGTTGAAGCAACAGAGAACCCTTAATATGTGATCCATTAACTTCCACAAGTTCACAACTGAGAATCCATTTATTCCATGAAAAAGTTTGATAGACAACACATCTCTAATATGTAAACAGCATCCTGCAAAGTGTACCTGAAATCGGACATTTTGTTAAGTACTGCCAGGTAACAGAGGACAGGCTATACAGATGATTTACAACTGTGTCTCTATGATGCCAGTTGCTGGTAAGGCTAGCCAGGACCAGCGGCCTTAACATGTTTCAGGACACAGCGACATTTGCTGATGTATTAAATCTTCAAAAGTGACTGTGTATCTTTGACATGTTACATGGATGGCTCACAATGGATTAATAGCTGCTCAGGAAAGAAACCTTCAGCCAGACTGAAAGGCATGAATGTCCTTCAGGGCAATGTCACAAACGCTGGTGGTGTGATTCATCACAAAACACACATAACAAAGCATGGTTTCAGGACTAACGTTTTAGTTGTGCCACATAAGCTAATAGACAACGGGGATGCGGAAGTGAGTACATATGTAACCATGCATGGTTTTTGGAGCTCAGACGAGCACTAGTAGCCCTATCATCAGTGGCAACTAATCCGAGGAGAAACACTGCACCCACAAAATATCAGTGCTCAGATTTACCACGATTTTGCATCTGGGTTGTTTCACTTTTGTTGCGCGGCCTGATGCAAAAGTTTGGCATTTACTAAGCTGCACAAAGTCAATCTGTGTGGTGTGCATGATTTAGTAAAGTACTGCAACACAGTTCACAGTGCTGCCTTGCGTTACTTTGCATTGTTTAGGCATTACCTGGGTGGAGCATGGACGTTCCTGTGCATCCAGCCATGTATTTTGTCACAAAACCAGAAGTACAATGACTTGTAAACCTGCGTTTGCGCCATATTGGTGCACCTGCCCGACTGATGAGAAATATCTTTTTTTCTCTTTGCTACTTCCTCTTTCCATGTATGCTGCATTGTGCAGCACACATAAGAAAGGAATATGCTTCTAAGGATTGTTATTGTGCAGGAAGGTATTCCTTCATGCAGAAAACCAATCCTGCCTGTAATGCAGGCACCCTTGCACCATGGTGCAAGGGTGCCTGCATTAGCGTTTGACAGCCACAAGGGCACCAGTGCATAGAGGGAGCTGAACATCACCATGTATCGGTAAATATGGTACTGGTCATCTCTCTCTCCGTTTCCCGTAACGCAGAGCAGGAACTTGCCTTGCTGTATTGTGTAAACTATTGTCAAATACGCCAACAAACATTTGAACCAAAGCAACTTCTAATGTCGCCAGGGAAAAAAATCATCAATCTAGAAACTATTACCTAGAATTTTGAAAAGGTAGAGTCAGACGCTGGCCTTTCGGTCACAAAGGCACTGCACCAGTGAAGTTATGGTGAAGCTATGGTGTAAAGTGTAAAGAAAGTCAGTAGATTTATAAAAACTTGACAAGTAGCTGTTAGAGACAATAACCTTTAAAAAAATGAGGGGGAGGTAAGTGCTCATACGCATTTGTTTGAAATAGTAGAATAGTCATAAAAATAAGAGGCAAAAACCTTCTAATGGAATCAAGTGTATGTGGAACAATGAAGAAATTAAAGCAATGATCTAAGCATGGACATCGATTCATCAAAATGCCAAGGTAGCAAAAGTGACATCACATGCCATGTGACACCAGCCTGATGTCACAGGAAGTGACATCACATGATCTTTGACATGATGACATCACCTGTCCTTTGACCAACCCTGATGATTTCTCAGGAAGTAACATCACACAAACCTTGGCCTGGTGATATCACAGGAAGTGACATCACTTGCCTGTTGGACCCCCAATAAAATCAAAGGAAGCGACATTGTATGACCTTTGACTAGGTGCTCTTACAAGAAGTGATGCATCTAACATTTGGTGAATTACATCACACACAGACACCGGAAAATCTCTACAGGCCTTTAAACAGAAATACTTCAAATCCTACTGAGAAATGCAGCTGCATACATTGTTTCAGGTAGTATCTTCAGATATACAATTAAGATGATGTAGCATTGATTAAGAACGTATTAAATAGTGTACACCAATGGAGAATACACTAGCCAAGTTGAAATCAACCATTATCAATATCAAATACCATTTAAATGGGATGGTTGATGGGCCTATACTGCTCAAAACAAGTTCACTTTATTATTTGTTTTAGAAACTAAGAGTAACATGTAATTAACTCTAAGTCTTGGAACGTAGATAACAGTGCTATTTGAAGCCAAGAACTGTTGAAAATGGAGTGATGCTGCCTGAAGCATGCCAACAGGGAGATGCTGTATATCTGTCTACCTCTCATAATTATTTGTACTGAAGGGAATAGAGCATTTCAGATTTGAATTAACCTTCAGGTGTTTGTAAATAGTATTCTGAGAAATGTTGATGCAGGGATACAAATGAGAGTTCAAACCTGTTTCTGCTGGGTCACCTTTGCTATTCCACCTGGCTAAATTTTTACAGTCTGCTGGATGTATCAATGCTGCACAATGTAGAGTCCATTCACAAACATTTGCACAAATCATGGCCACATAAACAACTGCTATTGTAGAGATTGGGACATGCATTGGACATCGGAGCACGACTGCCTAAACAAAGTGCCCCTATTGTGAATGCTGCCGCCTAGAAGAAATGGGACCATAATACCTAACAAGTGGCACATTGTTAAAGGGAGATATAGGGGAGCATACAGTGGTTCATGGAACTTCTGTCTGTTCCCCCATGTCGACAATAGACAACAGTAAAATGCATCAAGCTTCCACTTTGCAAATGCTTACTGTCAGAGAAGAGCAGTTAATAAATGTTAAAAGATATACAAGAGCAGTCACAAACTCTTGGCACATTTCCTTGCACTTCCTTGCATCTAGTTCTGCATGCCCTCCACCAGTCCACTTTCCCCCTCTGCTGGGCTTCAGAACCTCAACCTGTCCACAGATCTAGCTTATGGTGCACCTGCCTCCCATGCTTGCGCTGACTGCTTCCTGGTGTCCTTCTACTGGGGCACCCTCACTTTATGTTTCTGTCTGTGCAGTATTATCCGTCAGTATACCTGCTTTCTGAGTTTACACTTTGTTCTTCTTCCAGTAATGACTTCTCTCTACCAATCTCTGGTCTCTGGACCCTCCACTCGTAGTGCACTGAGGCAGCTGCCTGTAGCCTCATCTTCAGTGCTTGAACTCCTAATTGGGTTAATGAGCTGTGGAGTTGGCAACATGCACTTTTGGATTTGAGGAAAGTGAAGTGAAGCAGTAGCTCTGACAAACAGGGAGATGGTAGAAGGATAGTGCATTAGAAATAGTTTAAAAAGGAGCTTACAAATGGAAAGCGGCAGCTCAAAAAAACAAGCCAAAGCCACATTGGTGATTACTTCTAAATTAGGAGACCAACCTTATGACAACAATCTAAATAATGTTATACCTGCTACTCAGTCAGTGTGAGTGTTATGTGGAATGTTGGTGCATGATGATGCAGTGGAATGCTGTGTCATGCAGTTCCTATAGTACCGATGTAGGACCTGCGAGTTCGAATACATGTGGGTTTAGTGGCAGACTGGTTCCGAGCACCTCCATCGAGAACGTTAGCCTGTTTGCATTAGCTAGCTCACAGTGCCACTAGTGTCTCCTCTAATCGGGGAGAGAATAGTTTCTGGCAATCTTAGAACATGACAACCCTGATCCCTCAGGATCGTGGAAACAATGTACTACTTTTCGCTCAGTCACTCGTGCTCACTTAGTTTCTCTCAGAGATACACAGAATAAACAGTCTGGGCGATTCACTAAGGATTTATTGAACAGTTGTTATTCTCGTGTAGAATATATGAGCTGCAACAACCATTAGACAGTAGCAGAGTTATATGATTAGCAGTACAGTAAATATAAAAGGATAGTACAGTTCTACCATCTTGCAATAAGCACGAATAAATACACTCCTAAGATGCCTATCTAGATGTACCTAAGTGTACCTGGCTTGTGGGTAGGTGTGAAGCCAAGAATCCCTCTAGGGTTTAGTCGAACCCCATTACCTGAAGCGTGAGAATGTAGGAGCCCGTCCTGGTCTCGAGTTGTACACCCCGCAAGGGTTGTTCAGACCACTGTCAGCTGGAGCGTCTGCATGCAGGAACCTCAGCGTCACTGGTCAGTGTGTCGGCCTGGAAGTTTCGGTTCCCTCTGCCTAACACTAGCAAGATGTGCTGTATTTATGCAGAGAGTATCTAAGGCTCCTTTGTCCCTTGTCTCATGTATTAGCCATTGTTGGATTTGAGGTTGTCGCATGGGATGAACCTTGTACGTAGATATGATGGGGTAGGTGGTGTAGCCCCTGCCTGGTTTCCAAGAACCCTTATGAATATTCATTCATACTGTGTGAGTCTACTAATAAAGTTATAAGACTCTATTGTTTAGGAGAAACCCTCCTTCTGTACCCAGGATTAGAACTAGGTAAAGGTTCAATCCTAAAGGCGCGTTACTATGTAGTCTAAGGGGGATAATGTGGGTGACGGTGTATGATGTTATCCAGGCCTATATTAGGGTACCTATATGAAACATAACAGCTGGATGTCTGAGTGTTTCAGTTGGAGTATGGGCTGAGCAGAAGGGAGGCTGCTTCTGGTGTGGCTCTTGTTTTTAATAACTTAATAAACCCATTTTACCTAATCTACACCTGGACTACTGGACTTCTTTCATTGCAACATTTTGACGATGATTTGGTAAAGAAAAACCTACGTGTGTATGCAGGATAAAAGGAGAAACCATGTTAAAAAACGCAAGGAATTAAGTTTCAAGAGAAAATGCTGTGAAAGCCCGAACTGCCAAGCCATGCCTTCCCTGGACCGGAAACAAGCTTCCTAGGACCGGTTTCTGGCATTTCAGCCGTCTTCAGCCAGGCTTGCTTGAATCCAGTGGCAAAGTGAGCAAGGGACTCACGTCTGAGCATACCCTGCCAACTTGTGGCAAACAAAGCGGTACAAAAGGGGGTGGTGATGGACGGAGCATCAGAACCAATCAAACACTCACACCCAGTCAACAGATCTGGGTTTGATCCATCACCGTTACCTTAGCCCACTCTGCCACCCCAGTTCAGACATGTGTGGTAAATATTTCATTACCGGTACTATTTTTTATGCGGTAAAGTCTAGTAAGAATAACTCAGTAAATATAAGAGGCAGAATCCGTGGTATTAGAGGTTCTAAAAGGCTTTATTCCTTCACAAAGGAAATACAATTCGAATTGCAGGCTTCAAATTCCATCACCACGAAAGTTCAGGAAGGAAGGGCATACATTATTGACAGATAATCAGTTTTATAGGAAATGCATTACAGTGAAACAGATGCAGGAGGCGTAACAGCTGATAATACAGATAAAATATGCATACGTAACTAAAAAGGCGGACATATAGGCGTAACTTAGATAACGTCATTATACATGATGTCACAAGTGGGTGGATCCATAAGAGAATCCTGCAATGTCAGCAGAAATATTTGGCAGAGATGCGCGCGCAGCCGCATGACGTGTGATTGACGTGCAACTAGAGGGTGAAGGGGACTTGACATTTAGCTCTACATGTGGAGACAGAAGTCTGGGGGGTCATGTCAACCTAATCCCAAATCATATCTAATATCCTATGTTTAAAGAACTGTGTTATCCAAAAGGAAAGGTCTCTAGGATAGAATCTATTCTATACTGACTGTTAGTGCGTGTACAAGCGTCTAAGTGTCTACATGAGATGCGAGGGGGCAGGAATATTCCATGGTAACAGGGGCTATGAATTACTTGCATGAGGACAGTGAGGCCTGGCCCTTAGCACGGTAGCTGGAAGAATGTTTACCTAAACTACTAGACAGGAATGCATCGGATGAGGAGCGGAGCAGATAATCTTGAAGGTGAAATACAGTTTTTGGCAGGCAACAGGCTGGATCAGGCACCGTTAGCCGCGCAGGGAGTAGGACAAAGTTCATGGATACAGATGCAGGCTCAGACTGGAGCTTTCAGAGGCAGAAGGCAGGAAAAGGCTTGATGACAGAATTCAGGGCCTACTCGCCTGAATCTGTAAAATGTGGAAAGTGAACCACATAAAGTCGGTGGCCTTTCATACTTAGGAATGGAATATCTGACCCATTCATGGCGGATCTGAAAGAGGACATGTTGATGGTGGACGCACATGTATTTGCGTCTTCAAAACTGGAACTGGAGGGAACATGCATGTACTTATAGCATGCACATGGAGCCGTTGGGGTCTACGTTAGGGGACATAACTGATCACAAAATTCATATTTCCTCATTCCCTCCTTGTCCCCTACGGACCCTCAGGAGATATCGATCTTCATCAATCCATCGATCTGTTCATATAGCATCATTTGTTCTTCTTTCTTCTTCCGGGATCTTGAACGAAAACTTGGATGTGGGATACACGATGTGGCACACAGACCACAAATCGCTGGCCCACATTGTAGACATAAGCAGCAACTGAATAGTATGAGAAAGCCAATACCTAGGAAGGATAGGATTCTCCATCCCCAGGCTGACAACACGCTCCAAAACCAACCGGACCAAGTCCAGGTGCCTGGACTCTGGTGTATCTGACTCACAATCTTATGGAGGCGAGTTATGGCTTTATATACTGACGGCGAATTTTCTGGTATGAAAACACAGCAACTTGATCCGAGGACCCTACAAGCTCCGCCCCTATCGGCCAGGATGACGTCAAGGACAAGACGATTTTGAAGCACAACAATCCGCATAGCAGACTGCTCTTCTGTTAAATTGCCCAAGGCGGAAGTAGTCTCGTTCACTACTGCTTCAAGGGTTCTAGTTAATCTACGTATCAGCTTACTATTAGTAACTGTACCTATATAGGGAAAGAAACCTTTATTGAAATCTGTGTATTGCTCCCATGCTGTTTCAGTGTAATCGACAATTGGGAGATCTCTCTGCTGTCTATTGTGTACTAAATGGGTATTTCTGTGATAATCAGGAGGGGCTAGGAAAACAGGTGGCAGAAGGAATGCTATGTAACAAGTACCATCCCAATCTAGAGGTAGACGTATATATGCGGTCTGGCCACATATGAAGTAGGAATGACGAGAAGCTCTAAATGTAGACTTGCCTTGATCACTGAATTTTATTACAGTGGTGCATTTACTATGGCCCATGTGTATGGAACCATTCTTTCTTACACATAATTCCCCTTTTACTGGGAATACTGACATGGCGGGCAAGGTTGGTGTAGCTTCAGATTCAACGTTCAGGATCATGAGGTTAAGTGTAAAATTACCCAATCCATATACTTCATTTTCTAGATCAGATCCTGTTCTTTTGGGAAGTCCCTCCTTGTTAGGGTAGCAGACTTTAAGCAAAACTAGGTTCAGGTTTCCCCATACCCAGTTGTCTTGATAAACTGCGGAATTTGAATCTAGGGAATTAATCAAACTAAACCATGCTCCACAGGAGCCATTGTGTGTGAACGGATATGGAAAGAGGGGCAAAACTCCCTTATAGTTCTGATAGGGAGGGAGTCGGCCACATATCCAACAATTTGTGGCATTGCTGGTCTGATGGGAATGATGTAACATACTAATGAATGTGTTGTTGCGCAGCGCAAATCTATAGGACAACTCATGCGGAGGTAATTCGCTAAAAGAATGTTCTGCAGTTACATTGTAAGCACGCTTAAAAATAGGGTAATACATATGCAGTAATATACTGGAAATGATGATCAGAAGACTTAGAAAAAACAAAATTAATAATGTTGCTGTGCAGTGACTACGAAGTGATTTACAATACGCATGCTTTTTAAGCTGCATCTGTTGATTTCTTTCTCTATTCCGGTCTAGAGGATACATGTCAGAGACAAATTCAACCGATTCACCTTGGAGAGGACTTAAACAATCAAATTGTCTGACTTGCTAGACCTTAATTTTAGTTTATAAAGTTTCGTTTTTGACTGCTCAACCAAGGGGAGCTTAGAGTCTGTCTGTGAGGGAATGCAGGGTTGAGTATTCACACTGGATGGTAGTCCATAAAATTTCTTGATATGACTTGAGTGCAACCACCCTTTACGTCCCTCGATCTTCACGGCTGTCCTTGTGGTTAGTAGAACCAGTTTTGGCGATTTCCACCTAGGCTCCAGTTGGGTCTTCCGGTCGAAATTCCGGACCAGAACCAGGTCGCCTGGAACCACGTCATGGGGCTTCACCTCAGTGTTATCAGGAAAAGCTGCAGCTACCTGTGAACGACAAGATTGTAGTGCAGACATCAAGGAAGCCAGGTAATCTGTCAGCATATTACAGTCAACATCAGTGATTTTGCGAGGTATAGGCGTCCCCCACATATTTGGTGGTCTACCGAAGATCACCTCGTACGGGGATAGCCCTGTTCGAGAATGTGCTACCATTCTCATGTAAAAGAGCGCAACTGGTAAGGCTACTATCCAATCGACACCTTTTTCTCTACATATTTAGGACAATCTAATTTTCAGAGTTTGATTATGGCGTTCCACGAGACCTGCTGCCTCGGGATGTCGGACACAGTGGAATTTCCATTGGTAGCCTAACAAAAGGGAAACGTGTTTCATCAGTTCGGATGAGAACGGCTGGCCGTTATCTGAGTAGACAACACGTGGTAAACCGTACCGTGGGAAGAATTCTCGAACTAACTGTTTGGCAGTAGTCGGGGCAGTGTAATCTGAAACCGGGTAGGCTTCTGTCCAACGGGAAAGAGCACAGACAACTACGAGAACATATTTGAATCCTCGACATCGTTCCATCTGGATATAATCCATCTGGAGGACTTCAAAAGCATGATCGGGAGGTTGAAATCCACCCTGTTCTACGGGGATGCTTTTACCTGGATTGAACTGACAACATATCATACAGGTACGTACTTTCTGTTTAGCTGCGGCTCGTAAATGTTTGTTAAACCAGATGTGTTGAATGCTGTCTAGCATAGCTTTTTCTCCTAGGTGCGCTGGACTATGTATTGTGTTAATGATGACTTGAACCATGGAGTCGGGAAGAAACCATATAGATTTTTCCTTCGTCATCCATCCTTGATCCGTTTGGATCCCTCCTAATTCAGTCCATTTCTTTATTTCCTCCGGTGTAGCATGTGTCTGTATGTCAATTACATCAAGGGCGGGATCCTTGACTGTCATGCAATGTGTTGGTGTCGGAACTATTGTCTTTGTCGCGTCAGTTGTATGAGTCTGGTTCTGAGCAGTCTGTTTAGCTGTTCTGTCAGCTAGGTCATTACCCTGAGAAATGATATTGGTAACTTTTGTATGGGCTTTGCATTTCATAATCGATATGGCAGTAGGTAGATGAATCGCGTCTAATAGGGCTTGAATGAGGGGTCCGTGTTGGATGTGGGCACCGTGAGAAGTTAAATAACCTCTCTCTCGCCACAGTACGCCGAAGTCATGGACGACTCCGAATGCATAACGTGAATCTGTGTATATGTTGACTTTCTTATTTTTGGCTTGAATACAGGCTTGTGTCAGAGCGATGAGCTCTGCTGCTTGAGCTGACAAAGTGTTAATACAATTTGTTTCAATGACTTCAGTGTCTGTTGTGACTGCATAAGCGGCCACTAACTCTCCTGTACTTGTTCTCATACATGAACCATCTACATACAATGTCAGGTCTGGATCCGATAAAGGGATGTCTGTCAAGTCTTGTCTGGGTTTCGTCGTGATAGTAATGACTTCGACACAATCATGTGCCAATGGATCTGTTCCGCCTACTGGCAACAGTGTGGCAGGATTTAACGTATTACAACGTCTGATTTCTATGTGTGGCTGAAACAATGTCAATTCGTAACCGGTGAGTCTCGCTATAGTCAAGTGTTGTGTTTGTGTGCGGTTCAAGAGAACCTCTACTGCGTGTGGTACTTGTACTGTCAATTGATGTCCTAACACTATGGCATCGCTTTGTCTGATTGCTAAAGCTGTTGCTGCCACCGATTTCAGGCACGCAGGAAGAGCCTGAGCTACTGGATCTAATGTACTAGAGAAATAAGCACATGGTTTGTGTGATCCTGCTTGTTCCTGAGTGAGTACTGACAAGGCAGTACCGTCGCGTTCTGTAACAAAGAGTGTAAACTGTTTACTGTAACATGGTGTTGCTAAAACAGGTGCTTGGCATAAAGCTTTCTTTAAGCTTTCAAAGGCATGTGTATGTTCTTGAGTCCAAGGGAGGACAGTCGATGTGGCTGCCTCCTGTGTTGTCAACTGGATGAGTGGTTTTGCTAGAAATGCATATTGAGGGATCCACTGCCTACAGTATGAAGTGAGACCTATAAAAGCCCGCACCTCCTTTTGTGTCTTGGGTGGTGGCATGTTAGCGATTAACTGGATGCGATCAGGTGTAAGCTGTCTTCCCTCCTTGGACAGCGAGTGCCCAAGGTAAACAACTCGCTGGACACAGAATTGCAGCTTAGAAGGGGACACCTTGTGCCCCTTGTCGGCCAGAAATTTTAAAACCGTCAGTGACGCTTGTTCACATTCAGGTTCGCTTTGGGCGGTGATCAGCAGATCATCGACATATTGAAGCAAGGCAGTGTTAACTGGCATGTGGATACTGTCAAGTTCTCGTTTCAGTGCTTGGCTATAGATGCTGGGGCTTTCTGTAAATCCTTGAGGTGCGCGTGTGAATTTAAAACTTCGTCCATTTAAACTGAATCCGAACAGATATTGACTTTCCGGATCTATAGGGACGCTAAAGAAGGCATTCTTGAGATCAATTACAGTAAAGAACGTTGCTTCTGAGTCAATAGCTGTTAGTAATGAAGAGATATCTGGGACCACAGGGTATTGTGGTACAATACATTTATTTAGTTCGCGCAGATCAATAACTAATCGATATACTGGTGGTGCTTTTGGATCCGTTCTTTTAAGAATCGGAATTATCGGGGAATTACATACATTGGAGTCGGTTTCGACAACCACTCCTTGTGCAATGAGCTCGTCAATGATTTGCAGCAAAGCCACAACAGCATCTGGTGGTAACTTGTATTGTCGCATTCGTGGTAGTACTACTCCTGTTTTTAGTGTGACACGATATGGTGTAATGTTCATGCAACCAACATCAGTGGGGCCTTGTGCCCATAAATGTGTAGGTAAATTCTGCAGCCGGTGATCCATGTCCCTGGACACGTAGTGACCTTTAAAGTCACGTAAAAATAGTCGTACTCCTTCCGGAGAACAACATATTATGGCTCCTAGAGCTTTCAATGTTTTTATACCTAACAAGTTTTCTGGGCATGATTTAGTAAGCAATAAATCTGTAGTACGTGTCAATGGGCCAACCGTGAGTGGAAGAGGTTGTGTCACGTCATTAATTATAGGTTTTCCTGAGAATCCAAGGGAAATATTCTGTGAGCCTGAGAGGGGTGCCCCTGGAACTTCACTGCGTCGTATAGTTGTTCTGCTGGCCCCTGTATCAAGTAAAAACTTTCTGTCTTCCCCTAATAGTTCACTATGTACATAAGGTCCCTCTTGGTCTACAGGAACCTCGATAAGGGGTAAGCCAACTTCCCTCTCTAGGCTATTTCATGTGTATCGCTGATAATCGGGATAATCTGCTTGTGCATACTGGTACATCTGTTGTGTCGTTGCTTGTGTTGCAGCAATAGGCTGCGCTTGTGGTGGTGCTACGGTCTGTTGTGGAGCTGCCTGTTGCGGAGCTAGTTGTTGCGGAGCTGACCTAAGTTGTACATGCTGAGGGATTTGTTGTTGATTCTGATCCTGTCTAGGTGGACGTGGTCTTTCCTGGGTTCTACCTGTGGCAATATTATGTTTCAGGACTGGACAATCGTGTATATAATGACCTTGTTGTTTACAATAGTTGCATGTCCCTTTCGTTGGACCTGCGGAATCACCCTTTTGATGACCATCGGCTGGAACTGACTGAGCAACAAGCATTTTCATTTTTGTATCTTTCATACGTCTTTGTTCGTGTTCTTGTTCTTCTCTAATTCTATTGTGGTGATATTGTAACATCTGTAACATCTGTGACGGGGTATTACCTTGCCAGGTACTTTCGAATTTCAATAATCTATTCTTGACTTGTGGTAGGGAATTTTCAACTAATTTTGTCACAAACAGATGTGGATATGACTCGCTACTTGCCTTTATGCCACTATTAATACCAAAACATTTTTCAAATCGGGAATAGAAATCACTAGTGTCTTCATCTTGCTTTTGTTTACAGGCTGAAATTGCACCCCAGTCTTCCTTTTTCGTAGTTAACAAACGTGGCAGTACCTGCACTAGTAATCCTGGTAGTGCTGTAGTCTTTTCCCCAAGCCCTGCTCCTGCAGCTCGGGCCCTTTCTTCGTTTTCTAATGCTGTCCAATCTATCTTTTGATCTCCCACCTCCCATTCCTTTTCTTTGAGTTTCTCATAAACACCGGCGGGTAATAGGACTTTTAATATTTTCATAATGTCGGGGTAGGTATACTCTCCCATGAGTAACATGTCTTTTATCTCACGGTGGAAACCTGCTGGATCCTTGTCATGGCTGGGTACTACTTTCTTCATTTCTAATAATTCAATTTTAGTTATAGGCGTGTACACAAACACGCGTGTAAAATTATTACCTTCACCTCTGATTGGGTGCACTTCGCGTAACGGATTCTGTCTATCTATGTGATACATTTTTCTTCCCATGATGGGAACTGGAACGTGTTCTGGGCATACGAAAGTTAAATATTGGTTTCGGAATTCGAGAATTTCTTTAATCAAATCAGTACCTGACCCTCTCCATTTATTCGTGAGTAGTTCTGTCAATATGTCAGGTAAGGGTCCTGGATCGGAGTGTTGGCTTTTATATAATATAAGGAGGTGTTGAATCATGTATATACTAGCTAAACGCTGTTCGTATGGGGCAAGATTTAGAAACGTGTGTGCTAATGCATCATCATTGTATTCGCTGGGACTATCAACCCATTGTACTGCTGACCTGGCTAATTCTTGTTCGTCCATGGAATCGAGCATGTGGTACCCCCTTCGATCTCGGAGTAATTTATCAGCGGCTTGGAATAGGTGTTCAGGGGATCTTGTATTTAACATAGGGTTTGGAAAATGTCTATTACATTCTGGACGTATCGGACGTATCGGATCATTAAAGCCTCTAGTATTATTATGGGGTCTTCCTCTACCTACGTAAGCTATCGTTTCTAATTGTTCTGATTCTTGCTCCTCCTCTTCCTCTGATTCAATTCTGTCTGCTTCTCGTCTTTCTTTATGTATTCGTTCTACTTCCTTGCGGATCTTTCGATACATGGCGATTATACACGCCTGTTTATCATGTTTCTCTTCTGATATGTTCTGACCCCATTTGGCAAGTCTTTGCATGGTATCATGATCTGCCCCAGGCCTGTCTTGATTCCTAATTACGCAATTTATGAAAAAACGGAGTAGTTGTCTTTGTACATCCACTTTCTGGTACTCCATAGCTTCGTTAATACTCTCTGGACCTCGCCCTGTTTGGACAAAGCGATATATATCGTCTAGGTGTTCAACCATTCCTGGTATCGTCATTAAATACAATGTAGCTCGTCGTATACGTAATGATGATATTAGTAATTTGTCCTGTTTACCTGGCACTGGATCGTATCTACAATCCACAAGCTGTTCTTTAAACATGTCGGATGTCGCTAGTTGGGGTGTACGTTGGAGTGCTAAATCTCTAAGGGTCTGTTTATTTCGCGGCGGTGTGGCAAACATGTCTGTCGTACCTCCTGTAGCGCCGTCTGAGGTGCTGGGCAAGAAAGGATTCGTTGGACGTAAGATAGAAATTGTAGATGCGGGAAAAACAGTAGAAACGGACGGACCTGTTGGGACTTGTGTAGGAGTTTGTTGTTGCGGGGATACAGACGGATGCTCTTGGTGTTGAACACCATCAGCAAGCGGTGTGTGTGATATGGCATTAGCATACTCGGGAGCTACGTCATCTAAATAGGAGGAAAGGAAAACGTCCTTTGCTGTTTTGGGATGTGTTTTGGGATGTGTTTTTATCGGGAGCAATGGAGGAGTCAAGTCTTTTGGTATTTCCGGGGTAGCCTTAGGTAACCCTTCGGCCAGAAGAGGATACATACCA
This sequence comes from Triturus cristatus, assembly GCF_964204655.1. Classification (NCBI taxonomy): domain Eukaryota; kingdom Metazoa; phylum Chordata; class Amphibia; order Caudata; family Salamandridae; genus Triturus; species Triturus cristatus. The sequence goes on along the minus strand of NC_140582.1, from coordinate 606,886,706 downwards.
TTCATAAGAGTGTTTCTTTGTCTATCTACTTGTTCTGATTTTACTCGGGTACCTTCCTCAATTAGTAGATTTTCTCGGGCTTTATTTGAATTCTCTCTACCTTTCTCTTCCTGTCTGAGCGCTTTTTCTGTACGTCTATATGATTCTTTACGCCATAATTCAATGGCATCTTTTTGTGACTGTCTGGCTTTCTTTTTCCATAATTCTTCTTCCACTCTCATGATGCAATCTGCATCCCAGGTCCCCGCTGCGGGCCATCTCTGATTTTCTGGCAAATCCTTGGTGTAGTCCACCCATAAATCAAGAAATAATACGGCATCTAGGCCATGCTTATGATACATAAAGTATCCTGGAGTGTCCCTAGGTGGAATGGGAACAGCTTCTTCGAGTACCCCTTTTCTAGTTTTGATCTGTCTTAATTTCGAAAAGAGCGGCATTTTTAGATGATTGCTAGAACACACTTTATACAATAAACACAATAATGAACAGTCATTCACACCACAATATATAGAACGTATTAAAACATTTAACACTTAACAGTTTTACGAACGATGATAACTAATAGAAAACTAGTTAATGACATAATACTGACACTAGATAATACTGATTTATATGCAAGACATACTAGATATACTGCTAAACAGTACAGATACACTGCTAAAACAGTGCAGACCGGATTTGTGTACCCAAACCCGTCTTGACCGGCACAGACTATGTGCACGTTAAATGCCTCCCCGGCAATGGTACTCACCGGGTAGCTCGGAACGGAAGGCCTCTGAACGGAACTGAAACTGGACCGGACTGGACTCGACTCGACTGGACTCGGGACTTCGGAACCTGGTGGGCCTCTGTATACCTCGGATCTTGATCTCTCAGCTAGGCTCTGGTCGGGATACTTCGTAATTCTCACCGCCTCGTCTGGGTGTTGATCGCAGCCTCAGTCGCCCCCGCTTGGCCGGAGGGAGATACAGGAAATCCTGCAGGTACGCGTTTTTGTCCGTTCAGCTGTGGCAGGAGACCGGGCCTGCAACGCACCTCCGGCGCGTGAGATGAGAAAGTGTCCCTATTCGGGCGCCAATTTATGTGGTAAATATTTCATTACCGGTACTATTTTTTATGCGGTAAAGTCTAGTAAGAATAACTCAGTAAATATAAGAGGCAGAATCCGTGGTATTAGAGGTTCTAAAAGGCTTTATTCCTTCACAAAGGAAATACAATTCGAATTGCAGGCTTCAAATTCCATCACCACGAAAGTTCAGGAAGGAAGGGCATACATTATTGACAGATAATCAGTTTTATAGGAAATGCATTACAGTGAAACAGATGCAGGAGGCGTAACAGCTGATAATACAGATAAAATATGCATACGTAACTAAAAAGGCGGACATATAGGCGTAACTTAGATAACGTCATTATACATGATGTCACAAGTGGGTGGATCCATAAGAGAATCCTGCAATGTCAGCAGAAATATTTGGCAGAGATGCGCGCGCAGCCGCATGACGTGTGATTGACGTGCAACTAGAGGGTGAAGGGGACTTGACATTTAGCTCTACATGTGGAGACAGAAGTCTGGGGGGTCATGTCAACCTAATGTTTATGTTTATGTTTATGTTCATGTTTATGTTTGTTTATTTATATAGCGCATATATACCGGCAGGTCTCTTAGCGCTTGGCAGGTCTCTTAGCGCTAATCCCAAATCATATCTAATATCCTATGTTTAAAGAACTGTGTTATCCAAAAGGAAAGGTCTCTAGGATAGAATCTATTCTATACTGACTGTTAGTGCGTGTACAAGCGTCTAAGTGTCTACATGAGATGCGAGGGGGCAGGAATCTTCCATGGTAACAGGGGCTATGAATTACTTGCATGAGGACAGTGAGGCCTGGCCCTTAGCACGGTAGCTGGAAGAATGTTTACCTAAACTACTAGACAGGAATGCATCGGATGAGGAGCGGAGCAGATAATCTTGAAGGTGAAATACAGTTTTTGGCAGGCAACAGGCTGGATCAGGCACCGTTAGCCGCGCAGGGAGTAGGACAAAGTTCATGGATACAGATGCAGGCTCAGACTGGAGCTTTCAGAGGCAGAAGGCAGGAAAAGGCTTGATGACAGAATTCAGGGCCTACTCGCCTGAATCTGTAAAATGTGGAAAGTGAATTACATAAAGTCGGTGGCCTTTCATACTTAGGAATGGAATATCTGACCCATTCATGGCGGATCTGAAAGAGGACATGTTGATGGTGGACGCACATGTATTTGCGTCTTCAAAACTGGAACTGGAGGGAACATACATGTACTTATAGCATGCACATGGAGCCGTTGGGGTCTACGTTAGGGGACATAACTGATCACAAAATTCATATTTCCTCACATGGCCATATGCAAATCAGTCTGACCCTGTGCCTCATGGGAACAGTCCAGCCCGAACTGCCAAGCCATGCCTTCCCTGGACCGGTAACAAGCTTCCTAGGACCAGTTTCTGGCATTTCAGCCGTCTTCAGCCAGGCTTGCTTGAATCCAGTGGCAAAGTGAGCAAGGGACTCACGTCTGAGCATACCCTGCCAACTTGTGGCGAACAAAGCGGTACAAAAGGGGGTGGTGATGGACGGAGCATCAGAACCAATCAAACACTCACACCCAGTCAAAAGATCTGGCTTTGATCCATCACCGTTCTTTAGCCCACTCTGCCACCCCAGTTCAGACATGGCCATATGCAAATCAGTCTGACCCTGTGCCTCATGGGAACAGTCCAGCCCGAACTGCCAAGCCATGCCTTCCCTGGACCGGAAACAAGCTTCCTAGGACCGATGAAAAAACGATGGATTTAGGCCCAGATCTCTGTACTGGGATGAATGTACGACATTGTTGAGCATTCAGTCCATCAACTGTTGTTTTTGCATTTGTCACCCCGAGTGGGACGGGTATGCTCAGACGTGAGTCCCATGCTCTCCATGCCACTGGAATCAAGCTATCCTGGCTGAAGAGGGGTGAAACCCTGAAACCGGTCCTAGGATGCTTGGTTCCAGTCCAGGGAGGACCTGGCTTGGCAGTTCGGGCTGGACTGTTCCCATGAGGCACAGGGTCAAGACTGATTTGCACATGGCTGGGTTCAAACTGGAATGGCATGGTGAGCAAAAAAACGATGGATTTAGGCCCAGATCTCTGTACTGGGGTGAATGTATGACATTGTTCTGCATTCAGTCCATCAACTGTTGTTTTTGCATTTGTCACCCCGAGTGGGACGGTTATGCTCAGACGTGAGTCCCGTGCTCTCCATGCCACTGGAATCAAGCTATCCTGGCTGAAGAAGGGTGAAACCCTGAAACCGGTCCTAGGATGCTTGGTTCCAGTCCAGGGAGGACCTGGCTTGGCAGTTCGGGCTGGACTGTTCCCATGAGGCACAGGGTCAAGACTGATTTGCATATGGCTGGGTTCAAACTGGAATGGCATGGTGAGCAAAAAAACGATGGATTTAGGCCCAGATCTCTGTACTGGGGTGAATGTATGACATTGTTCTGCATTCAGTCCATCAACTGTTGTTTTTGCATTTGTCACCCCGAGTGGGACGGGTATGCTCAGACGTGAGTCCCGTGCTCTCTAAAGTAACAGCTGTGGCTATTGGCAACTAATGAGGAAGAAATTAAAAGATCAACCTTAGTTAAAAGAAGAAACCGAAGAAGAACTTGAACTACAAAGTTTCATGTTTCCTGACTGCCCTGAGCCCCACCAGTGACCTCTACATCCGGTCGGCCCCAACCAGTGATTGTTTGATTCATGAGCACAATCAGTTTTCATTTAAATGGAGTCTGTTTGTTGTGAACACAGCAAGACCAGCGTGGTGTGCTTCTGGTAATTACATTTTTTGGGAGTTTTCTTTTTACGAGACAACTTTCAGTACATTGAGCCACTCCAATCTTTCGAAGCTGACCAGGCTAACAAGGAAACTATAGTGTGCAGTTTATTGCACCAGCACTTTACCATTTATACTGTTCAAAATGGATGGTCTGAATAGGGAGCAAAGATGTATGTGGATGACATCTGCAGCCTGTGGTTGGGGAGAAGGTAACCGGCAGCGGCATGTACTATGGCTCAGTTCTTTGGAACCGGCTTTTTGCCCATATTTCGATGAAAGTGAGCTACGTTGTGCAGGGGGAGTTAGCTGTGTGGTGTGTAGCAGCCGTTGTTGCCGTTATCATTAAGTGGCATTTGAATGGGCCGCAAAGCGTAGATTGCGTGCTCTTACCTTGCCCTTTAGGTCGTGCGTTGGTGCTGCGGGGTGGCATGCAGCACCTCTCCGATGCTGTCGTGAGATGTGAGCTGGACTTGGACGTTTGGCACACAGACGTCTCTAGAGCCACTCGGCTTGCAACTGCCGTACGAGCCACCATCTTTGTTTTCAGCATTGCAAACTCACAATGCTGGGCTGTGGAGAGTCAACAGAACTACCACTTATGGAGACTGCAGGGGTTGGTAGCATTATCCCAAAGAAGAAGAGAAGTGGCACTTAAAGTAAGGCACCTGTTTTGTGCGGGGAAGACCCCTGGCTGGGAATAGGAACTGCTTTCCAGTTTCTGGGTGCTTTGTGTTTTTTCAAAGCGGTCTCGAGCTGTGGGAAGATGTCGGAATGTGACTCCTCTCTCCTCACAGCGTCATTCAGCATGGTATCCAAACACTGCTTACTGTCTGGTTCACTTGTCGCTCAATATTCTTTTCGGTTGTCTGATTGCAACATAACTTTGTCATTTGCGCAGCCTGCAGATTTCCCACTGAAGTTCCTGTCCAGCCAGCAGCTGCCCCAGGAGGTCCCTGATGCCTGTGGACAAGTCCTGATTCCCCAGAAGTAGAGTTAGCTGCCGCAGTGAACAGGACAGACTTTCATATTTTGAGTTTAAGGGGTCAAATCCAGCAATAGACAGATGTAGGAAGTATGTGTGTGGGAACCTTAGGTCTGTGTTGCCTAATAGGATGCTTATTTTATGTGATGTGGTTCAGGGTCTTAATTGTGCATTTGTGGGCTAGTGATATGTATGAGATATTAGCTACTTAAAGCTGTACTGGGTATGCAATGGCCTACTAAATTTGGAGGACGTTATGGGTTGGGTTATTCACAGTTTTTAATATGTTGTTTGTGTTTGGGATGACGATTATAGTGTAAGTCTCCCTGTTTTTGCTGATGTGTGGAGTGCATGAGAGTTTGTCACCCATTCTTTGCTTGTGTGATACACTAGATGCCCTTATGTAGGGATGATTATGTGGGGGTGTGTTCACCCATTCTTTGCTTGTGTGATACACTAGATGCCCTTGTGTGGGGATGATTGTGTGGGGGTGTTGTCACCTATTCTTTGCTGTTGTACACCTTATGTTTTAGTGTGGTACTATTTTATGGTGTGTGGGTTGTTTTCTTATCCTGATTTGTGTATGTGGTCTGTGTTGTGATCTGCCACGCCACTTTGTGTTTGTTTCCCTATGTGCTGCCTTTCATGCTAGTTTGGCCAGCTGGTGTATTCTGTGGCATGTGGGGTTTGGTATGAGATGTGGGGCTTGGTATAGTGCGGTGTTGTCTACTGTGGTTTTGAAGGGGAAGAGATGTGTTCATTTTATTATTTAGTCTGGGTATGTGTGTGGTCTTTTATGTATCAGCGGTAGTGTGGTGTGGAATGTTGGGTCGTGAAGATGCAGTGGAATGCTGGATGTCTGAGAGAGTCAGTTGGAGTATGGGCTGAGCAGCAGGGAAGCTGCTCCTGGTGGGGCTCTTGATCTTAATTACTTAATAAACCCATTTTACCTAATCTACACCTAACCAACTGGCATGTTCTGCGGCATGTGGGGTTTGGTATGAGATGTGGAGCGTAGTATATTGTGGTGTTGTCTACTGTGGTTTTGAAGGGGAGGAGATGAGTCCCTTTATTATTTTGTCCGGGTATGTGTGTGTTCTTTTTTGTATCAATTTGGTACTCAGTGTTTTACATGTATGGTTTCTTATGTATTATATCTAATTTGTTTTCATGCATTCTTCTTCAGAAAACGATATGTCCATTTGTTATTTTCGATATTGTCATTCTTCTAATTAATACAGCGAATTTGTCTTGTGATGCATTTGCCAATGCAAACTATCCATTGGGCAGTCGTATTGTGCTCTTATTCCCAATAAAGAAGGGAGCTGTGTTATACCTGCTGCTCAGCCAGTGTGAGTGTGGTGTGGAATGTTGGTGCGCAATGATGCAATGAAATGCTGGATGTCAGAGAGTGTCAGTTGGAGTATGGGCTGAGCTGCAGGGAGGCTGCTCCTGGTGGGGCTCTTGATCTAAATGTCTTAATAAACCCATTTTACCTAATCTACACCTGGACTACTGGACTTCATTCATTGCAACACAACTAACTTTAAAAAAATGCTGTTAAGAAAAAAAGGAATGAAGTTCAGATTGCATTGAGAAGTGACACTAGTTTTAGTTATGGTAAATGGGCATTCCAAAGAGAAGGGATTTGCAATGGAAGAGGCTTTCATCTCTGAGTGTGACTGCAGAAGGCAATGATTCTGATGTACAGACTGACCTTCCTGCTGTAGCGATAATCCAGAGAGGATAGTATTTTATTTTACTGCTTTGGATGCTTTTGTAAGAGCGGTACAAAAGGGGGTGGTGATGGACGGAGCATCAGAACCAATCAAACACTCACACCCAGTCAACAGATCTGGGTTTGATCCATCACCGTTCTTTAGCCCACTCTGCCACCCCAGTTCAGACATGGCCATATGCAAATCAGTCTGACCCTGTGCCTCATGGGAACAGTCCAGCCCGAACTGCCAAGCCATGCCTTCCCTGGACCGGAAACAAGCTTCCTAGGACCGGTTTCTGGCATTTCAGCCGTCTTCAGCCAGGCTTGCTTGAATCCAGTGGCAACGTGAGCAAGGGACTCACGTCTGAGCATGCCCTGCCAACTTGTGGCAAACAAAGCGGTACAAAAGGGGGTGGTGATGGACGGAGCATCAGAACCAATTAAACACTCACACCCAGTCAACAGATCTGGGTTTGATCCATCACCGTTACCTTAGCCCACTCTGCCACCCCAGTTCAGACATGGCCATATGCAAATCAGTCTGACCCTGTGCCTCATGGGAACAGTCCAGCCCGAACTGCCAAGCCATGCCTTCCCTGGACCGGTAACAAGCTTCCTAGGACCAGTTTCTGGCATTTCAGCCGTCTTCAGCCAGGCTTGCTTGAATCCAGTGGCAAAGTGAGCAAGGGACTCACGTCTGAGCATACCCTGCCAACTTGTGGCGAACAAAGCGGTACAAAAGGGGGTGGTGATGGACGGAGCATCAGAACCAATCAAACACTCACACCCAGTCAAAAGATCTGGGTTTGATCCATCACCGTTCTTTAGCCCACTCTGCCACCCCAGTTCAGACATGGCCATATGCAAATCAGTCTGACCCTGTGCCTCATGGGAACAGTCCAGCCCGAACTGCCAAGCCATGCCTTCCCTGGACCGGAAACAAGCTTCCTAGGACCGATGAAAAAACGATGGATTTAGGCCCAGATCTCTGTACTGGGATGAATGTACGACATTGTTGAGCATTCAGTCCATCAACTGTTGTTTTTGCATTTGTCACCCCGAGTGGGACGGGTATGCTCACACGTGAGTCCCATGCTCTCCATGCCACTGGAATCAAGCTATCCTGGCTGAAGAGGGGTGAAACCCTGAAACCGGTCCTAGGATGCTTGGTTCCAGTCCAGGGAGGACCTGGCTTGGCAGTTCGGGCTGGACTGTTCCCATGAAGCACAGGGTCAAGACTGATTTGCACATGGCTGGGTTCAAACTGGAATGGCATGGTGAGCAAAAAAACGATGGATTTAGGCCCAGATCTCTGTACTGGGGTGAATGTATGACATTGTTCTGCATTCAGTCCATCAACTGTTGTTTTTGCATTTGTCACCCCGAGTGGGACGGTTATGCTCAGACGTGAGTCCCGTGCTCTCCATGCCACTGGAATCAAGCTATCCTGGCTGAAGAAGGGTGAAACCCTGAAACCGGTCCTAGGATGCTTGGTTCCAGTCCAGGGAGGACCTGGCTTGGCAGTTCGGGCTGGACTGTTCCCATGAGGCACAGGGTCAAGACTGATTTGCATATGGCTGGGTTCAAACTGGAATGGCATGGTGAGCAAAAAAACGATGGATTTAGGCCCAGATCTCTGTACTGGGGTGAATGTATGACATTGTTCTGCATTCAGTCCATCAACTGTTGTTTTTGCATTTGTCACCCCGAGTGGGACGGGTATGCTCATACGTGAGTCCCGTGCTCTCCATGCCACTGGAATCAAGCTATCATGGCTGAAGAGGGGTGAAACCCTGAAACCGATCCTAGGATGCTTGGTTCCAGTCCAGGGAGGACCTGGCTTGGCAGTTCGGGCTGGACTGTTCCCATGAGGCACAGGGTCAAGACTGATTTGCATATGGCTGGGTTCAAACTGGAATGGCATGGTGAGCAAAAAAAGATGGATTTAGGCCCAGATGTCTGTATTGGGGTGAATGTATGAAATTGTTCTGCATTCACTCCATCAACTGTTGTTTTTGCATTTGTCACCCCGAGTGGGACGGGTATGCTCAGACGTGAGTCTCGTGCTCTCCATGCCACTGGAATCAAGCTATCCTGGCTGAAGAGGGGTGAAACCCTGAAACCGGTCCTAGGATGCTTGGTTCCAGTCCAGGGAGAACCTGGCTTGGCAGTTCGGGCTGGACTGTTCCCATGAGGCAGAGGGTCAAGCCTGATTTGCATATGGCTGGGTTCAAACTGGAATGGCATGGTGAGCAAAAAAACGATGGATTTAGGCCCAGATCTCTGTACTGGGGTGAATGTATGACATTGTTCTGCATTCAGTCTATCAACTGTTGTTTTTGCATTTGTCACCCCGAGTGGGACGGGTATGCTCATACGTGAGTCCCGTGCTCTCCATGCCACTGGAATCAAGCTATCATGGCTGAAGAGGGGTGAAACCCTGAAACCGATCCTAGGATGCTTGGTTCCAGTCCAGGGAGGACCTGGCTTGGCAGTTCGGGCTGGACTGTTCCCATGAGGCACAGGGTCAAGACTGATTTGCATATGGCTGGGTTCAAACTGGAATGGCATGGTGAGCAAAAAAAGATGGATTTAGGCCCAGATGTCTGTACTGGGGTGAATGTATGAAATTGTTCTGCATTCACTCCATCAACTGTTGTTTTTGCATTTGTCACCCCGAGTGGGACGGGTATGCTCAGACGTGAGTCTCGTGCTCTCCATGCCACTGGAATCAAGCTATCCTGGCTGAAGAGGGGTGAAACCCTGAAACCGGTCCTAGGATGCTTGGTTCCAGTCCAGGGAGGACCTGGCTTGGCAGTTCGGGCTGGACTGTTCCCATGAGGCACAGGGTCAAGCCTGATTTGCATATGGCTGGGTTCAAACTGGAATGGCATGGTGAGCAAAAAAACGATGGATTTAGGCCCAGATCTCTGTACTGGGGTGAATGAATGACATTGTTCTGCATTCAGACCATCAACTGTTGTTTTTGCATTTGTCACCCGGAGTGGGACGGGTATGCTCAGACGTGAATCCCATGCTCTCCATGCCACTGGAATCAAGCTATCCTGGCTGAAGAGGGGTGAAACCCTGAAACCGGTCCTAGGATGCTTGGTTCCAGTCCAGGGAGGACCTGGCTTGGCAGTTCGGGCTGGACTGTTCCCATGAGGCACAGGGTCAAGACTGATTTGCACATGGCTGGGTTCAGATTGGAATGGCATGGTGAGCAAAAAAACGATGGATTTAGGCCCAGATCTCTGTACTGGGGTGAATGTATGACATTGTTCTGCATTCAGTCCATCAACTGTTGTTTTTGCATTTGTCACCCCGAGTGGGACGGTTATGCTCAGACGTGAGTCCCGTGCTCTCCATGCCACTGGAATCAAGCTATCCTGGCTGAAGAAGGGTGAAACCCTGAAACCGGTCCTAGGATGCTTGGTTCCAGTCCAGGGAGGACCTGGCTTGGCAGTTCGGGCTGGACTGTTCCCATGAGGCACAGGGTCAAGACTGATTTGCATATGGCTGGGTTCAAACTGGAATGGCATGGTGAGCAAAAAAAGATGGATTTAGGCCCAGATGTCTGTACTGGGAGGAATGTATGAAATTGTTCTGCATTCACTCCATCAACTGTTGTTTTTGCATTTGTCACCCCGAGTGGGACGGGTATGCTCAGACGTGAGTCTCGTGCTCTCCATGCCACTGGAATCAAGCTATCCTGGCTGAAGAGGGGTGAAACCATGAAACCGGTCCTAGGATGCTTGGTTCCAGTCCAGGGAGGACCTGGCTTGGCAGTTCGGGCTGGACTGTTCCCATGAGGCACAGGGTCAAGCCTGATTTGCATATGGCTGGGTTCAAACTGGAATGGCATGGTGAGCAAAAAAACGATGGATTTAGGCCCAGATCTCTGTACTGGGGTGAATGTATGACATTGTTCTGCATTCAGACCATCAACTGTTGTTTTTGCATTTGTCACCCGGAGTGGGACGGGTATGCTCAGACGTGAATCCCATGCTCTCCATGCCACTGGAATCAAGCTATCCTGGCTGAAGAGGGGTGAAACCCTGAAACCGGTCCTAGGATGCTTGGTTCCAGTCCAGGGAGGACCTGGCTTGGCAGTTCGGGCTGGACTGTTCCCATGAGGCACAGGGTCAAGACTGATTTGCACATGGCTGGGTTCAAACTGGAATGGCATGATGAGCAAAAAAACGATGGATTTAGGCCCAGATCTCTGTACTGGGGTGAATGTATGACATTGTTCTGCATTCAGTCCATCAACTGTTGTTTTTGCATTTGTCACCCCGAGTGGGACGGTTATGCTCAGACGTGAGTCCCGTGCTCTCCATGCCACTGGAATCAAGCTATCCTGGCTGAAGAAGGGTGAAACCCTGAAACCGGTCCTAGGATGCTTGGTTCCAGTCCAGGGAGGACCTGGCTTGGCAGTTCGGGCTGGACTGTTCCCATGAGGCACAGGGTCAAGACTGATTTGCATATGGCTGGGTTCAAACTGGAATGGCATGGTGAGCAAAAAAAGATGGATTTAGGCCCAGATGTCTGTACTGGGGTGAATGTATGAAATTGTTCTGCATTCACTCCATCAACTGTTGTTTTTGCATTTGTCACCCCGAGTGGGACGGGTATGCTCAGATGTGAGTCCCGTGCTCTCCATGCCACTGGAATCAAGCTATCCTGGCTGAAGAGGGGTGAAACCCTGAAACCGGTCCTAGGATGCTTGGTTCCAGTCCAGGGAGGACCTGGCTTGGCAGTTCGGGCTGGACTGTTCCCATGAGGCACAGGGTCAAGACTGATTTGCATATGGCTGGGTTCAAACTGGAATGGCATGGTGAGCAAAAAAAGATGGATTTAGGCCCAGATCTCTGTACTGGGGTGAATGTATGACATTGTTCTGCATTCAGTCCATCAACTGTTGTTTTTGCTTTTGTAAGAGCAGCAGAAGCAGATTTCCAGTCAGTGGTATATAAAAAAACAATTAGGGGAGTCATTTACACCCTGGTGAATGGTCTGTCGGTTCACCAGGCGGGGCAGAGATCGCTCTACAATATTTAGAGATCACCACGTGAATCTGCTTTGTGTGCTCACGGACAATTCTCATTTTTCCCTTCCGGTGTCCATAATGCTTTACATGAAGTACAAGAACAGCAAGACTGACTGACAGTCAGCCCACCTCAATAGGGCAAGATGGCTGTCATTGTGACAGGGCGGCCCCTTGCTGGTCAGGCTGTTAGGTAAGAAGCATACACTGGTGGAGCCAACGTCCACTCCAACACAGTCAGTGCTTCGCCTGACTCTAAATTGAGAAGGGATGTCAAAAGTATGGTGGGGCAGACGCACCCAAAACTGATTTATAGCTCTGCTCCCGCTCCACCAAAATTCTAAATAAAGCCTATAGCTTGGCAAGAAAAATATGTGAATTACTTGTTTACAATGATTGCTGCCATGGGTATTATGCGAGACGCGTGGGTCCTCACTCTTTGAGAATTTAGATGAGTTTACACCACCCTGGGAAACATGGATAGGACATAGTCTGTTTTTTTATCTGAAGTGAATTAACTTCCCCATTCTGATTTTTCCTTCTCAGAATGAGGGATAACCTATGTACCTTAGAACGTGCACCAGATAACCCCCAGATATTTCTTCCTTTTTAACCAACTTTCCTTTTGGAAATTTCACCAGTTTCTCTTAGGAAAATCTGCAGTGTGAAAATATGCAGTTGGGCAGCATATGTTTACAACTTTTAATATAGACTTAGGCGTAAAAACCTGTTTGAGTCTAATTCTGAATTACTGTGCCACTCAGAACGAGGTTCTTGGTGGACAATTATTCTGTGCTCAATATCTAAAAAAAAAAGCATTGGCAAAACCAATAGCTCTGGCTTTAACATGCCAACGCTTCTAAATACAGGGATTCACAAATGCTGTTTGCATACACAAATGTGGGTCATCACATTAAAGACCACTTTAAAGTCTGCTCTATTAGCTCTGCCAATGTTCGGCAAAGAAAGCAAAAAAGTACTGCTTTATGTATAGACACCTATAGCTGGTGAAGAACTGACTGTCACAAACAATTTATAACTGAGTGTACCTTTCAAATGTAAAACATTATGCTATGCTTTCCAATGGAAGCACTGCCTGGAAGGGGGAATGTTACATCAAATAGGCAAAAGGAAGTAAAAGGGTACTACTCCCATTCAATATATATTTTAACGAATTGATAACGATGTGTAATGCATATAGCTGAGTCATCAAGCCAGACCTAAAATTATTTGAAAACTCACTAAAAACTAACAGCTCATTTCACACAGTGAACATTAGAGCACGGTTGTATTGTATTGCAGCATTTTAAACATCTTGTCCTCCTCTCCTCCAATTATCTTCTAGAACCAATAAGAAACCCACAATCACAGGCAGTGTGAAAAGCTAACAGGAGCAAAAACAGCAAAATGCACTGTGAGCGCTAAAACATCAATATAGTGTTCCACTGTCCCTAAAAATATCAGAGGGAGAGCCCATACACATTGCTGAGATTTTAAGGTGTGGTCAATAGTGAGTCCCAGGGTCCCCAAAATATATACTGCTGGCCAGGTGCCTAATGTAGTCCAGCAATTGCTAAATGCATAGATTTTGGGGACTACAAGACAGCTGAACCCTTCAAGTATATTATTTATATACCTATGCATCATGGAGAAAGATGCGGCGGCCGAGGAGTGAGCAAGAGGTGAGGAGGAGTGAGGAGAAAGAGATAGAGAAGGAAGGATAAAGGCAGAGGGTTAGACAGACTGGGCATAGAGGGGTAGGGCGCACCTATGAGAAAGTGTGAGCGAGAGAAAGAGTGAGTGAATTAGAGACAAGCATTTGCAATGCAATAGGTCTCGCATTTGCGAGAGTGTAAGGTATTGGTATTGTAAATGACAATGCATTTTATTTATGTGTTTGTTTTTAAAACAGATAAATAAAAAAACATTGTCATTTACAATGCCAATACGTTAAACTCTCACAAATGTTGCAGCGGAAGAGAGGGAGCAAACGGGGAGGAGGAGGAGTCAGCTGCAGTGAGCCGTGACGAAGAAAAGAAATGCGCGGCTCGCTGAAGTCTATTATTTCAATATTGTAAGATTATGGTAAAAAGCGGAGCACACCGCCTGTGTTGTGCTCTAGGAGAAAATCATTAAAGAACATACAGGCACATGCATCAACCCTTTAAAAAATCGCAAAAATAGCGAATGGCAAATTTAGGCCATTTGCGATTGCAAAGTACCCGGCAGCAATGCATGACCGAAAATACTGTGAAAACACAAGTATTCGCTAAAATAAGGAATCACAATTAATTCTGAGAATTGGATTGCGAATCTGTAATAGCGTCTCCCAATTAGTGAATCGCAATTACAAATTCGCAATCCCCTGCATGAAAAATCGCTAATTGCGATTTCCTTAAAAATGGCAATTTAGTAATTGCAAAATAAGAAGGATCACAACCAGGTGGTAATCATGAGTGCAAATCACATACAGCTGGAATTCAACAGAAACTTACTTAAACACACCCAGAATCCCCCTGAACATTTCACAATGGCAGCACTTTACCTGATGGCGAGGAGGATGAGGCTCCAGGCTGCAGCACACAGAAGGAGGCGAATAAAGGAGCGCATCTTTAGAGTCTGCATTACATTGCTAGAACAAACAGAGGAGGAGATGTACGACAAGTATAGGCTCAATGCTGCAATGATCACTGATTTAATAACTGAATTGGATCCTATTTTGCAGCATCAGACATGTAGGACCAATGCAATACCCACACATGTGCAGGTCCTATATTGCCTGCACCTACTGGCGTCAGGCAGTTTTCAGGGGGTCATAGCAGTAGGAGGTGTGTCACAAAGAGCACTGTCACGTATCTTTAAAGCATTCCTTAATGCCATGATGTCCCAGATCAACTCCCACATTAGCTTCCCCACAACCGCACATGACCTGACCAAGACCAAACAGGAATTTTATCAGATAGCCACAAGTCTTAGGTTGCATTGATTGCACCCATGTAGCAATATGTCCCCCTGCAGATATTGAATACATATCTAGGAATAGGAAATGTTATAATTCCCTAAACATACAGGTAGTATGCAATGCAAAATACATAATAACTGACATTGTGGCTCAATACCCAGGAAGCACCCATGATTCCTATATATTCTGCCAGAGTGGCATACACACTCGTCTGTTCAGGGGTGAATTTGGAGAGGGACATCTGCTTGGTAAACATGTGTTATGAATTCTCACAGACATTGTATGTATGCCAATGCATTACCACCACTGACCCTTTGCTTACTTCCATGTAGGTGACAGCGCATACGCCTTGCGGAATTACATCATGACGCCGTACCTAAATCCTACAACCCCCAATGAGCTGAGGTACAATGCTGCGCATATCTCCACCCGGAACATAATTGAGCGCACGTTTGGGCTGTTCAAGAGCCGCTTTAGATGCCTACACAAAACAGGTGGAGCATTACAATACAAACCAGAACAATGCTGCAGGATAGTGGCTGCATGTGCCATATTACACAGCATTGCCACAAGGAGAGGCATTCCTATAGAGGTGTTGGCAGCGCGTCAGAGGACGACAACCAGCAAGGGCCACACCGACGTGCAGCACATGGGGCAAGTGCAGCAGAAGGGCGCAGGAGACGCACAGAAATTACACAAAATTACTTCTGAGGTGAGTAATGATGAGACAATACACGGCTATTTTGAGCAAAGTTTGTTTATATCAAATCAAATGGACTGTAGTGTTGAAGCACACATATCAGGTGCCCAGTAGCACAGGAATAGCATTAATGAACAAAATAAAAATGGAAATAATACTATGACTTGAAAGTCAGTCACAACTGGTGTCTCTGCAAATGGTTACCTCACCATGTCTGAATGTATGTGGACTTGCCAGTCTATCTCTTCCTCCTCCGCACACCCAGTCACCTTTCAGCAGCTGCATCACCATGTTGGCTACGGAGGGTGTACTGCTGCAAGTGTTGTGCCTACTTGCAGTGGTGACAGGCATAGACAGACTGCTGAGGCTTGAGGCCTCCTCACTCCCCTCTTCCACCGTCACATCGTGAGACCCAACTGTGGCAGCATGCATTTGTTCCACTGCATTTGTTAGCTGGCCCAGTACCTTGGCCACATACCCACTCCAATGGGACATCTCAATCTGCATTGTGACAGACCTACGTGCCAGCAGTGCAGTGTTGGTGGCCAGCCTATTATTTGCTTTGGTGTATCCGTGCATGTGCTGCATCAACTGGCGATGGTGTCTCGCTTGTGACACATGTCCCTCCTTCACCACCCTGGTCAGTTCCCTCAGGCAATCTGTCAGGATGGCGATTTTACCTGCCAGCTTTCCAATTTGTGCCTGCACTAACCGGGTGTTTATTGCTGGCAGACGCTGCACCCGGAGCATCTGGCCCTCCAGACCTCAGTATGTTGGTCCTCCTGCCGTGTGATTTGTGACCTCGCTCTTCGCCGCCGGCTTCGGACTGTGCTAATCTGGACCTGTGCTCGGGGTGTTGGCGTGAGTGTTCCTTGAGCCTGGCTGCTCACTGGTGTTACAAGTGCCACATCCTCTGTTTCCATTGTCTGCAGTGGTGGGACTGTTGCCCTGCGTGTAGTAGGAGCACGGGATGGTTGTTGTGGTACCACAGGTGTGTCCATCTCGTCCACAGTGGTAGTATCCTGTGTGTCCATGCAGTCACTGTTCACTGCCTCTCCATGTTCTGCATCCGTGATGTTAAACAGTGCAAATCTGCATTAATTCATGTCTGTCATGTAATGTTAAATTATTCATTATTTTCCTGCAATTAAATATTTTTTTGGTACACTCTTTTTGAGTATTTTAATTTTTAATTGTGTGTTTGCAAAAGTACCTGCCTGACCTGCCTGCAACTCCCATAATGCACTTTGTTGTGTTTGGAAAATGTGGACTGGATCTGCATAATGGACACTTGTGCTGTCCTGAGGTTAAGTGATAATTTACATGTATATAACAATGGTCACTTGCATGCCTCTTACCTTGAGATGTGTTGGCTGCTCTAGAGGTGTCCAGCTGCATCACCCCAACGACTGCTTCAGGCTGGAGTGTGGACTCCACAATGTCCTCCATGGGTGTGTTCCCAGTCTGTGTTGGTGTTCTCCCTCCTGTCTTCCTGGCTTCCTTCAGCCTCTAGGCGACCCTTTCTTTTGCACGACTGCGCAGGTCGTACCATCGCTTTTTTAAATCATCTATAGTACGGTGTGTGACCCCCACATCATTGACTTTATTTTGGATCCAGATCCATATTTTCATTTTTTCTTGCTCTGGTACTTTCAGGGACAATTTGCCAAACAGCATGTCATGGCTGATTACCACATCCTCAATTAGTGTCTCTATTTCCCTCTCAGAAAATTTAATTTTGCACTTCCTGGATGCTTGACTGTCCTCTGCTGTGCTTGCATCCATTTTGGACAAGGGACAGGTGTTGTTCACAGGTTTTCTTTCACTGCTGTTCAGCTCCTGCAGTCAGCTTCCTCCTCTCACTGAGACTGTGCACTGAATGAGGCATGGGCTGACTGACTTCCTGCTTGTGACATCATCAATGTGCACCAACAGTGCGATCTCGCTATTTGCAATTTCGCAAATAGCGATTTCGCTAATTGCGGGATCGCAATTTGCGAGATCGTAAATAGCGATTGCGATTTATTGAGATTAGCTAAATATTCGCAGTTTTCATGGTGCATGGCTATTTGCGATTCCTTATTTGAGATTCCTTATTTTTCGCAAATAAGGAATCACACTTTTCTGTTGTTATGCATGTGCCTGAGAGTGCGAACAAACTGTAAAAAAAATATGAGTAACTACACAAGTAAGAGGGCCAGTCCTCATGGAAGGTTACAAATATAGAGAAGGCGGTACTAAGAGGGACTAGCAAGCCTAATAACGAATCAAAAGCCAACATTTGCAAAGGACAATGACAAAGCCAATGAAAAATATGCGCGGAGAGTGGGCGGAGCTTCAAGTCCATACCTGAATACAGCATGTCGCGCAGCGCATGTGCTGCCGAGCTCGACCTTTTCAAGCTAGGGAGAGATAGAGAGACAGAAAACGAGGAGTGAAGGAAGAGAGTAAGGCAGGAGGTCTGAGGACACACACAGGACAGCAGAGGGGTGGGGAGAAAAAAAGGTTAAAAGTAAGGAGAGTATAAAAGTGGCAGGGGCATCAGAGAGAGCGCAAGAGAGACAAAGATGATGCCTGGAAGAAAGAAGAAAGATAAAGAAGTGATTTTCAAGATAGTTGGTTAAAATGTGGGTTAAAATGATTGACAGAATAAGAGAGAGAAGGAGTATCCGTAGCGTAGAAGGAATGAGTAAACGAAGGAGGGAAGGGAGAATAGAAAATGGATTGATTTGAAGTGGGAGAACAAGATAAGAGGTGGTGAGGGTCACAGTAATGGAGCAGGTGAGACACCATGGAGAAAAGCAAATAGTGGTAGAAACGAGTCACCGAAAGAGAAAGATAGCCTGGACAGAATGGAGGAGGCTTTTAAAAGACTGTAGGAGAAGAAGAGAAGGGAGCAGAAGGCCCTTTAAGTAGGAAGAAAATGACCTTTGCAATTCATCGAACGTCAAGCAAAGAGCCGACCCACGCTGGACATGGCCTGCCTATGACCAGAATGTCCTGGAACAAGTTCAGGTTTGATCTGAAACGGACTGACTTCTTTCAGAGGCGGTGGCCTGCTTGCATTAGGGAGATATATAACTGGCTGACGCAGAGCCTTGCTTATCAATACTGCAGAAGGGGCAGTCGCACGGGGTACTGACACTGAGAGGTCCACAGCACCCCAAATAAATCTGTTTTTTTACTACCAATCAAGGACACGTTGGTCAATTTCTTGCTTGCATTAGGGCATATATTATCTTTCCAAATCCACTGGTCTCTCGCATCTGGGAGGCTGGTAAACCTGACAGGGGCAGAGTCAGCACTTTGTCCATTGACTGACACAAGCTTGGGCCAACCCTGCTGTTCTTTAGGCATGTTAACCCTTATGGAAGCATCCCTTCTTCTCCAGACTCGAGAGCAGCTAGGGCTGAGGACTGAGGTGTGCTGTGTCAGCTGAAAATGTCGGACTGTCCTGAGAAATAATATTGTTAGAGCTGATGTCTGATGCGCAAGTAAAGAGGCTGAGGAATGACAGAGGGAAGTCAGTCACTTCAATTGTTGATGAGGATTTATATAGCCCCTTCAGTGACCTCAGAACAAAACCATGTACATGCATGTCATGCAGAAATCTGAGCACCTACCAGAGTCCTGCTAACTGGTGAAAGTTGAGAGACAAGTCATTGCTTGGGCCTGCACTGTGATGGAGAGAGAATGGACATATTCCAGCGAGTACAAATGCTGGCTTTGACGATACTGCTAGATAGAGAAACACATGTGCCTAAGATAGAATATCGTGCTCACATCTCAGCAAGCACCTATATGTGTGGGCTAAAAAACTAGGGACCCCTCTACCAAAATCTATGTAGAAGAGTTCCATGAGCAGGGATTACCTCACGTTGGAGAGATTCGGCCAGTTCCGCCAGGCTGGCTTTAAGTCTCCGCATCAAGCCTCAGCCATTTGTTCTCAGTGTACATACCCGGCTGTTGGTCATCTGAGACACGTCACATGAGTCCAACTCTAAGAAAGCCATGGGGACTGGCCAATAAATCTTGCCATGGTCATTATTAGTAACGCTTTTGCGCACTACTAGATTGACGTCCCTGCAAGTGACTTAGAGGCCCAGGCACACAGCGCAGCAGATACATACAATATATCTGGAAATCTAGGACTGCACTGACCAGCCCAGGGTCACCATAGCAAAGGGGTAGAGAGGACGAGTTTTTTTCCACAGCCCTGGGCGGCAGGTCCACTTTTCAGGCAATCATGATCAAGCCAGAGCTTCAGCAGTGCAATCAATTGCTGCTCATACTGGCTAAGTGATTTCCAGCCAGGGGTCGCAAGCAAGATGGCAGAGGGTGCAACGGGTGACTTAGCGGTTGCAGTTGCGACCCCTGGCAACCCCTAATCATTGTCCATGAATCTAAGGTTGAACAAGGCATATTTCAGGTTTCATTGAGTTTTGGTCCAGCCTTTGCCTTACTTTAAAGGGCATATCTATTACTTGTTCGATTTTCCTCCCATACTCCTCATGTGGCTCTTGGCTCAACATTCTGGATTAGTATGCACCTAAGAAGTAACATGTGCTTCTCTCTCCAACTCTGCAGCTGAACTTTTGACACACTTCCTGGGTATGGTGATGTCATCCGTAGCTGACAAAGCAATGGCATAATCTGCAAGGTGTGAGTGAGAATTAGCAAATTGCAAATGGTAATGATCAATTTTTATAAACCACACAGTACGTACATTCTATTTTGTGATGTTTATTTTGAGAGTCACAAAATTTCACAATTTAACAATTGATAAATGAAGAGTTTATTTTTTATCCTCATTCGCCTCTGACCCCAACAAACTGGTGATCCGCAGGTCGCCACTGTTACTCGCTTTGGAGAGGTAGGTTTTATGGGGTGCTGCCCCATCCCTATATCGCCATCCTACCAGTGGTTCACCTACTTCCTACCTGTTCTTTTACAAAGGGACGGTGCACCCAAGGAAAAGTCTTTTCAAATATCCAAATTGTTGTTCTTTTATTCTTATTCAAATCTCAGAAAAATCAGACTCAGCCAACGCGTTTCGTTCTTTACGAACTTCGTCAGGGCTGTGAAAGAATACAAATAAAAACATACATATGTATAAAACACATCTTATACAACATGAAACACAACAAACTGCATTACTAATAATACATATAAAAGTGACATTACTATATGTTTCCATACAAATAATGGAGAAACAACGGAGAACATACAAAATAAATTTCACATATAGATACATTGCACACAATTTTTTAAAATTAAGGACATATTAGTCAGATATACATACAAAACAAGAGTTAAAACTTTCACAAAAAACACATATATATCCTGCCTAAGTCTGTGTGTTGTCCAATGTTCTAGATAGAAAATTCCATTTAATGTTTATATGTCTAGGAACCTAATCTGTAGGTGAGCTTATAGGTTTATGATAAAGAAATGGGTCTTTATGAGTACTAAATAGCAGTGATTTATATGACTACCACCCTAATAAAGGAAAGTTCTTTTGTTCATATGCCAATTCTTACCATAGATTTTTTAAGAGAAACGACCTCCACGAATTTCAAAAGTGGTCGGCTTCCAAATGGTATATTCGTTCATACAAATTGGTATGTAACCTAGTAAGAATGAATTTTTAAAATTTATTATAGCCTCTTTTGGGCATGGAAGATCGAAATCAAAAAGAAAAGAAAAGCGCGAGTAACAAAGGCTTTTCATAGGAAAGCGAAAGATACCTTACCTCTCCAAGTAGCTGAAAGGTGTATGTACAAATACGATCATATGTGCGTCACCGGATAGTTCAAATAACGGTCGGACTCTTAGTTCAGTCCATAAGTATCATAAATAAATTTAGAACAACCCTGTTGTTGTATATTTAGGCCCAATGTGTAGGCTCCATTTTTCTAAAAGAAACAACACGAAACGGAAAGTATCATGGATATCCATTCTTAATTTCATATTGTATCACAAACACCCATTCCTAAACACATCTCCTAATATTAATGATCTAACCCTATATTAATGGATGCGACAACCTATATCTCCCATTATATATTTTATCCATAGCCTAAAATCCGATATTATCATATAACACATATGTCTATTAGACACCGCAAAGATCGAAACCAGGTTTCTAATACTCTTCACACAGCGGTAGTATACAACAAATTATAAGCCGTAAGTATTCCTATTTCTCATTGAACATCTTTATAAAATTCCTACGTAATTATACTTGCAGTAACAGAGTCGTTACGTAATTTCCGCCATAAAGAAACAAAAGACAAACAAACTGTCTTCGTAAACCGATATTCAGCGGTTCTTTGTCGCCCAAAATCGTTTGTAATATGAGTATTGTATTGAGGCGATGCCCACGATAATATTACAAGCAACACCAAAATCAACCGTTTGACGTGGAAACATCACTTTAAATTTCTATCCAAAACCCCAAGGTATCACACCAGTTTATCACTTTCTAGATGCACTACACAATTCCCGTCTTACCTTTGAAACGGGCGCTTCCTCTGGTTACCGGCGAAACCAAGCCCCATAGGTCGAGCGTCTTAAATAGGCCCAACCCTCATGTTCCGTAACGGGACCCGGAAGTATTTAAATAGCTATTACGATACTCGAACTGAATTTCCAACCTATGGGCGCCATATTGGAATGATGTACGAGTGTAGTAATTCGAAAGGAATTTAGGAAAACCAAATGTGTGCAACGTCTAATCCAAACTAAACGCAAGGTCCGTTCGTATATATTGTTTACAGAAGTAAGATTATATTGGCAGAAGTGTGCAACCATATCGGTATATTTGAAAAAACATTAAAATAAAAAAGGAGTCCCCGAACAACTAGGCGACATATTGAAATTACATACCGGTTTGTGGAACCAGTAGGAATATTAGTACGTTGATAATAACCAAGTGAGCATGGCGTTCAAATCTAGGTTAAATATGAAGGCCATCTTTCATTTTATACAAAAAGTGTATGAACTAGAATCAATTTGAGCAAAATGACGTTAAAGCCTCTCATAACAAATACACACTCTTTGCAAAAGAAAACACCATGTAACAGTCAGTGGTGTCTATGTGATTGAATACCCAGTACAGCTCTGTTTTAAATTACACAATCAAATTCATAAAAAGTAATTGTATATTCAATACGATAGTTGTCCATTATGAATTCGAATTCAAGAGGGATAGGGTGTGTCGCCTGTCCAATTGGACAAATAGTATCTAGAAACATTACTACCATGCCCAGCCGGGCTCGGTATGTTGAATTTTATGTTTCGATATGGTTTAAAACAGTGGAAAAACACCACTTAAAAGGAAGGGAAAAGACAAAACAGACAGAATGAGGCCAAGTATCAGCCAAAAGATATAAAAGACCGTGAGAAATGTCAGGGCACATGGTCATTCAACAAAGTCTCCTTTGGAAAGGCCTTATGAACAGAATAGGCGAGTTGATATACCCAATGGGACTTTTAATATGATGACCACTAGTAAGTATTTAGAAATTGCTCAGATTTAAAGTAAGGAAAATAAGGAAAATACAAGTAAAGAGAGCAGACTAGTCTAATGGTACCAGCGGGTGTAAGGGAACTCATATTGACCAACATATATTGCAATGTGGTATCAGAACACGTAAATCATATGAATCACAATGCCCTAATAATATAGGGCATTGCCGGCAAAGGTGTTAAACAATCCAAGGGTAAGCAGGAAGACCAGATAACTTTTGAGAGGACCTAGTATATTGAATGTTGTAACCCCCAGGTATCTTCACCTATAGGAAATAGTGCATTTCCCCATCCGTGTTATGCCCCAGGCTGGTTGCTCTCAAGCGGCAGATCCATTTGGATTCTTTTTGTCTCAGCAACAGATCCCTGTTGCCGCCTCTCTTAGGTTTCAGAACATGTTCTATGGCGTTAAACCAAAAATTCATATCCTCAGGATGTTCCCTGGCATAATGGTTGGTAATCGGGTATCTAATGTCATTGGTTTTTATTGCCCTTCTGTGTTCCTGAATCCTGAGTTTTAAGCTCCGGATAGTACTCCCGACATAGATTATACCGCATCTACATCCCAAAACATACACCACATAGGTCGTGTTACAGTTTATGAAATTCTCAATCACAAACTGTCTCGAGCTGTTGTAGCAAAAAACAGAAGTTTTGTTCTTGCCCAACGGGCAGACATTGCACATTCCGCAGGTGAAGAATCCTTTAGGTTTGTCTGGTAACCAAGTTTGCGTTCTTTGGGGAGTGGTTATATAGCTAGGACAAAGTGTTCTTTTTAAAGAGGTACCCTTTCTATATGTAATAGATGGTTTGTTATTAATCACATCTCTTAAGCCAGGAACTCCCATCAAAAGGTGCCAATGTTTTCTGAAGATGTTAAAAATAGTGTTACTATGGGAGGTGTACTGAGTTATAAACCTGGCTTTGGTGTTGATAACAGGCCTTTTTTGTTTATCCTGTAGTGTCATGTTCCTACTCATCTTATTGACCCTAAGTTCAGCTTTATCCAAAGTAGTCTGATCGTATCCCCTTTTAAGGAATCTATTCTTAGTGTCACTGATATGTGTATGGAACATGTCTTCCTCGCTGCAATTTCGTCTAACCCTTACCATTTCGCCGAAGGGAATGTTTTTCTTTACAGAGTGGGGATGTGCACTAGTCGTGTGTAACACAGCGTTACACGCAGTTTCCTTCCTGTATAAAGTACTGTGTATTTGTCCTTGTTTAATATAAAATTGAATATCTAGGAAATTGATGTGTTCTTTATGATACATCATAGTAAATCTGACATTGTACATGTTGGTATTCAGAAATGATACATATTGATCAAGTTGGTCAATAGACCCAGACCAGAGGCAGATCACGTCATCGATATACCTCCCCCAGTACACGATGTAAGGGACAGCAAAGATATCCTAATGAAATTCAAAGATTTTGACTGGTCTGAGGACCTGATGTTTGTAACTCTAGATGTAGAGAGTCTTTATACCTGCATTAACAAGACCTTTGGTATTAAAGCAGTTCAATCCTTCCTGGATAGAGAAGATGCAAGCTTCTATGACTACAATGAGATGATTGTCGCAATGATTAACATCATCCTGGACAATAATTTTTTCCTTTTTGATGGTGAATGGTTCCAGCAGATACACGGTACTGCAATGGGTTCCAGGTTTGCTCCCTCTTACGCTTGCCTCTTTATGGGCTGGTTCGAGAGGGAGCATTCCTGGAACAGAGATGCCTCCCCCTGGACCAACTACATCGTGTGACGTGATCTGCCTCTGGTCTGGGTCTATTGACCAACTTGATCAATATGTATCATTTCTGAATACCAACATGTACAATGTCAGATTTACTATGATGTATCATAAAGAACACATCAATTTCCTAGATATTCAATTTTATATTAAACAAGGACAAATACACAGTACTTTATACAGGAAGGAAACTGCGTGTAACGCCATGTTACACGCGACTAGTGCACATCCCCACTCTGTAAAGAAAAACATTCCCTTCGGCGAAATGGTAAGGGTTAGACGAAATTGCAGCGAGGAAGACATGTTCCATACACATATAAGTGACAC
This sequence comes from Triturus cristatus, assembly GCF_964204655.1. Taxonomy (NCBI): domain Eukaryota; kingdom Metazoa; phylum Chordata; class Amphibia; order Caudata; family Salamandridae; genus Triturus; species Triturus cristatus. Next base: position 606,861,827 of record NC_140582.1, on the reverse strand, counting down.
TAAGAATAGATTCCTTAAAAGGGGATACGATCAGACTACTTTGGATAAAGCTGAACTTAGGGTCAATAAGATGAGTAGGAACATGACACTACAGGATAAACAAAAAAGGCCTGTTATCAACACCAAAGCCAGGTTTATAACTCAGTACACCTCCCATAGTAACACTATTTTTAACATCTTCAGAAAACATTGGCACCTTTTGATGGGAGTTCCTGGCTTAAGAGATGTGATTAATAACAAACCATCTATTACATATAGAAAGGGTACCTCTTTAAAAAGAACACTTTGTCCTAGCTATATAACCACTCCCCAAAGAACGCAAACTTGGTTACCAGACAAACCTAAAGGATTCTTCACCTGCGGAATGTGCAATGTCTGCCCGTTGGGCAAGAACAAAACTTCTGTTTTTTGCTACAACAGCTCGAGACAGTTTGTGATTGAGAATTTCATAAACTGTAACACGACCTATGTGGTGTATGTTTTGGGATGTAGATGCGGTATAATCTATGTCGGGAGTACTATCCGGAGCTTAAAACTCAGGATTCAGGAACACAGAAGGGCAATAAAAACCAATGACATTAGATACCCGATTACCAACCATTATGCCAGGGAACATCCTGAGGATATGAATTTTTGGTTTCACGCCATAGAACATGTTCCGAAACCTAAGAGAGGCGGCAACAGGGATCTGTTGCTGAGACAAAAAGAATCCAAATGGATCTGCCGCTTGAGAGCAACCAGCCTGGGGCATAACACGGATGGGGAAATGCACTATTTCCTATAGGTGAAGATACCTGGGGGTTACAACATTCAATATACTAGGTCCTCTCAAAAGTTATCTGGTCTTCCTGCTTACCCTTGGATTGTTTAACACCTTTGCCGGCAATGCCCTATATTATTAGGGCATTGTGATTCATATGATTTACGTGTTCTGATACCACATTGCAATATATGTTGGTCAATATGAGTTCCCTTACACCCGCTGGTACCATTAGACTAGTCTGCTCTCTTTACTTGTATTTTCCTTATTTTCCTTACTTTAAACCTGAGCAATTTCTAAATACTTACTAGTGGTCATCATATTAAAAGTCCCATTGGGTATATCAACTCGCCTATTCTGTTCATAAGGCCTTTCCAAAGGAGACTTTGTTGAATGACCATGTGCCCTGACATTTCTCACGGTCTTTTATATCTTTTGGCTGATACTTGGCCTCATTCTGTCTGTTTTGTCTTTTCCCTTCCTTTTAAGTGGTGTTTTCCACTGTTTTAAACCATATCGAAACATAAAATTCAACATACCGAGCCCGGCTGGGCATGGTAGTAATGTTTCTAGATACTATTTGTCCAATTGGACAGGCGACACACCCTATCCCTCTTGAATTCGAATTCATAATGGACAACTATCGTATTGAATATACAATTACTTTTTATGAATTTGATTGTGTAATTTAAAACAGAGCTGTACTGGGTATTCAATCACATAGACACCACTGACTGTTACATGGTGTTTTCTTTTGCAAAGAGCGTGTATTTGTTATGAGAGGCTTTAACGTCATTTTGCTCAAATTGATTCTAGTTCATACACTTTTTGTATAAAATGAAAGATGGCCTTCATATTTAGCCTAGATTTGAACGCCATGCTCACTTGGTTATTATCAACGTACTAATATTCCTACTGGTTCCACAAACCGGTATGTAATTTCAATATGTCGCCTAGTCGTTCGGGGACTCCTTTTTTATTTTAATGTTTTTTCAAATATACCGATATGGTTGCACACTTCTGCCAATATAATCTTACTTCTGTAAACAATATATAGGAACGGACCTTGCGTTTAGTTTGGATTAGACGTTGCACACATTTGGTTTTCCTAAATTCCTTTCGAATTACTACACTCGTACATCATTCCAATATGGCGCCCATAGGTTGGAAATTCAGTTTGAGTATCGTAATAGCTATTTAAATACTTCCGGGTCCCGTTACGGAACATGAGGGTTGGGCCTATTTAAGACGCTCGACCTATGGGGCTTGGTTTCGCCGGTAACCAGAGGAAGCGCCCGTTTCAAAGGTAAGACGGGAATTGTGTAGTGCATCTAGAAAGTGATAAACTGGTGTGATACCTTGGGGTTTTGGATAGAAATTTAAAGTGATGTTTCCACGTCAAACGGTTGATTTTGGTGTTGCTTGTAATATTATCGTGGGCATCGCCTCAATACAATACTCATATTACAAACGATTTTGGGCGACAAAGAACCGCTGAATATCGGTTTACGAAGACAGTTTGTTTGTCTTTTGTTTCTTTATGGCGGAAATTACGTAACGACTCTGTTACTGCAAGTATAATTACGTAGGAATTTTATAAAGATGTTCAATGAGAAATAGGAATTCTTACGGCTTATAATTTGTTGTATACTACCGCTGTGTGAAGAGTATTAGAAACCTGGTTTCGATCTTTGCGGTGTCTAATAGACATATGTGTTATATGATAATATCGGATTTTAGGCTATGGATAAAATATATAATGGGAGATATAGGTTGTCGCATCCATTAATATAGGGTTAGATCATTAATATTAGGAGATGTGTTTAGGAATGGGTGTTTGTGATACAATATGAAATTAAGAATGGATATCCATGATACTTTCCGTTTCGTGTTGTTTCTTTTAGAAAAATGGAGCCTACACATTGGGCCTAAATATACAACAACAGGGTTGTTCTAAATTTATTTATGATACCTATGGACTGATCTAAGAGTCAGACCGTTATTTGAACTATCCGGTGACGCACATATGATCGTATTTGTACATACACCTTTCAGCTACTTGGAGAGGTAAGGTATCTTTCGCTTTCCTATGAAAAGCCTTTGTTACTCGCGCTTTTCTTTTCTTTTTGATTTCGATCTTCCATGCCCAAAAGAGGCTATAATAAATTTTAAAAATTCATTCTTACTAGGTTACATACCAATTTGTATGAACGAATATACCATTTGGAAGCCGACCACTTTTGAAATTCGTGGAGGTCGTTTCTCTTAAAAAATCTATGGTAAGAATTGGCATATGAACAAAAGAACTTTCCTTTATTAGGGTGGTAGTCATATAAATCACTGCTATTTAGTACTCATAAAGACCCATTTCTTTATCATAAACCTATAAGCTCACCTACAGATTAGGTTCCTAGACATATAAACATTAAATGGAATTTTCTATCTAGAACATTGGACAACACACAGACTTAGGCAGGATATATATGTGTTTTTTGTGAAAGTTTTAACTCTTGTTTTGTATGTATATCTGACTAATATGTCCTTAATTTTAAAAAATTGTGTGCAATGTATCTATATGTGAAATTTATTTTGTATGTTCTCCGTTGTTTCTCCATTATTTGTATGGAAACATATAGTAATGTCACTTTTATATGTATTATTAGTAATGCAGTTTGTTGTGTTTCATGTTGTATAAGATGTGTTTTATACATATGTATGTTTTTATTTGTATTCTTTCACAGCCCTGACGAAGTTCGTAAAGAACGAAACGCGCTGGCTGAGTCTGATTTTTCTGAGATTTGAATAAGAATAAAAGAACAACAATTTGGATATTTGAAAAGACTTTTCCTTGGGTGCACCGTCCCTTTGTAAAAGAGTTTGTATATCTGGTTTTCCAGTAGAGCACAAGTACGGCTTGCTCTGGACGTGTCTTTGCACCTACTAAGAAATTGCATATTGATTTTGGATTTGGTGTGCTTAACATTGGTCAGCCGTACGGTTTTTTTGTTCATATTCTATTTAATTGACCGTTCTGCACTCTTTTCCATTTGTTATCTTATAAATATCAATTAAAGTTGAGGGCTTTATACCCTCAGACACCATGCCTAGATTTCAGGATAGACGCAAGGAATTGGCTATGGATCTTTTTGGGACTAGTGTCTCTAAAAACACAACAACTGTAACTAATACAGCCACTATGAGCCTTAAAGCATTGTTTGTCAAACTAGAAAAATTGCGGAAACAAGAGTTAAGCAGATGGTGGGACGGAGTCACCTTGGAACAGTACATGAAGAATGGTAGAATTCCAAGGGGACTCCGTATCCTAATCTTCCCGACTTTTGAAGATCTAAGCGGGGATCTACTTAAGGAATGGGAATGTAATCTGGAGGGTGCATCTACAACGATGATGAAAATATTGGTGAGACACGCTGCAGAGAAGGGGGAGAAGCTACAGGCAGAGATTGAGACCCTGGAAAAGGAAATCAATAGTATAACTGAGAAAGATTTGATTGAGAAAAATTATTTGATACTAAAACAGGTGATGGATGATCATCAATTGTATTTGAAGAACAAAAAATTAAGCAAAATAAGAAGGGATGATAGGGACTACCAAAATGGCAGAATATACACCTTTGCCAAGAAGTTTGATGGGTTACAGGGAACTGAGGATGTGACCAAGAAAAGAACAAGGGATGATAGAGACATAAGTGAGGAAACAGGTTCTAACAGCAACCTATCTCTTTCCTCACTGGGTAGTTCCACATCAAGCCATGTATTACCTGATGTCCCTTTAGAAGAGGGGGCCTCGTCCTTCCAAAAAGAATTAGCCAACCTCAGGATAAGCAACCGCCTCCAACAGAAAAGAGATCAAACAAAAAGAGGCGGGGAGGGAGGCGATCAAAGAATAATCAAAAGGGGAGGCTTGACGAACAAATCAGGTGCGGTGCCCAAAGTGAAGAAGTAGCTATGGGTGGACTTGGAAAGACAGGGGACCCGATGACCAGTCAAAATGTGAATACTGATTTGAAAATCATAAATCTTTCAAATAAAATTTTGGATAATGATGAAAAAAACTTATTGAGTAAGGGTCTTAATTTCTGCCCCACACAAGGTGGTGATTTTGCAAACCTACACATTGATCTTTTTAAATTCACTAGGACATTAAAACTTAAGGATTTCTTTGCGACCAGACCTCATGAACCAGGGGGTGATAAGGGTTTTCAAAATAGTGGTACACATACCATACGAGAAGTTCGTGACATACACTGTCTCCTTTCCCTGAACCCAGACGACGAGGTAAATATCACCACGGTCCTTGAAGATCTTGACATCAATCACAGTGCAAGCATTGATAGTGGATTACGCCCTAAATCGAAATTCATACCCACACACTCCTATCATCACAACATCGATGATTTCCATGATAAGGTCACAGAGGAGCTCTATAACATCGAAACTCCTCAAAGATTTACTCCCAAGTTAGTCAACAATATCACAGTGGCAGAGAGATCAGCCCTGATGAGGTTGAACAAGGATACGAGTATTGTTATAAGGGAAGCCGACAAAGGCGGGAACATCGTTGTAATGAATCGTGAAGATTACATGCAGGAGGTATCCAGACAACTTAACAATGAGGCACACTATCGAAAGATCAATTAAAACCCCATTCCCCATAGTACAATGAAGATTAATGCTAAACTATTGGAATGGAGGGAATCTGGCCTTCTCAGTGAAGATGAGTGCCGATTCATGTGGGTAAATTGCCCTAATTTTCCATGCATTTATGTATTGCCAAAGGTGCATAAGGGTGGGAAATTTCCTCCAGGTAGACCAATCATCTCCGGGGTGGGTTCACCGACGGAGAAAATGTCAGAATTTGTTGACCTGAAGCTCCAGAAATATGTCCCTAATCTACCTTCATATGTAAGGGACAGCAAAGATATCCTAATGAAATTCAAAGATTTTGACTGGTCTGAGGACCTGATGTTTGTAACTCTAGATGTAGAGTCTTTATACCTGCATTAACAAGACCTTTGGTATTAAAGCAGTTCAATCCTTCCTGGATAGAGAAGATGCAAGCTTCTATGACTACAATGAGATGATTGTCGCAATGATTAACATCATCCTGGACAATAATTTTTTCCTTTTTGATGGTGAATGGTTCCAGCAGATACACGGTACTGCAATGGGTTCCAGGTTTGCTCCCTCTTACGCTTGCCTCTTTATGGGCTGGTTCGAGAGGGAGCATGCCTGGAACAGAGATGCCTCCCCCTGGACCAACTACATCGTGTACTGGGGGAGGTATATCGATGACGTGATCTGCCTCTGGTCTGGGTCTATTGACCAACTTGATCAATATGTATCATTTCTGAATACCAACATGTACAATGTCAGATTTACTATGATGTATCATAAAGAACACATCAATTTCCTAGATATTCAATTTTATATTAAACAAGGACAAATACACAGTACTTTATACAGGAAGGAAACTGCGTGTAACGCCGTGTTACACGCGACTAGTGCACATCCCCACTCTGTAAAGAAAAACATTCCCTTCGGCGAAATGGTAAGGGTTAGACGAAATTGCAGCGAGGAAGACATGTTCCATACACATATCAGTGACACTAAGAATAGATTCCTTAAAAGGGGATACGATCAGACTACTTTGGATAAAGCTGAACTTAGGGTCAATAAGATGAGTAGGAACATGACACTACAGGATAAACAAAAAAGGCCTGTTATCAACACCAAAGCCAGGTTTATAACTCAGTACACCTCCCATAGTAACACTATTTTTAACATCTTCAGAAAACATTGGCACCTTTTGATGGGAGTTCCTGGCTTAAGAGATGTGATTAATAACAAACCATCTATTACATATAGAAAGGGTACCTCTTTAAAAAGAACACTTTGTCCTAGCTATATAACCACTCCCCAAAGAACGCAAACTTGGTTACCAGACAAACCTAAAGGATTCTTCACCTGCGGAATGTGAAATGTCTGCCCGTTGGGCAAGAACAAAACTTCTGTTTTTTGCTACAACAGCTCGAGACAGTTTGTGATTGAGAATTTCATAAACTGTAACACGACCTATGTGGTGTATGTTTTGGGATGTAGATGCGGTATAATCTATGTCGGGAGTACTATCCGGAGCTTAAAACTCAGGATTCAGGAACACAGAAGGGCAATAAAAACCAATGACATTAGATACCCGATTACCAACCATTATGCCAGGGAACATCCTGAGGATATGAATTTTTGGTTTCACGCCATAGAACATGTTCCGAAACCTAAGAGAGGCGGCAACAGGGATCTGTTGCTGAGACAAAAAGAATCCAAATGGATCTGCCGCTTGAGAGCAACCAGCCTGGGGCATAACACGGATGGGGAAATGCACTATTTCCTATAGGTGAAGATACCTGGGGGTTACAACATTCAATATACTAGGTCCTCTCAAAAGTTATCTGGTCTTCCTGCTTACCCTTGGATTGTTTAACACCTTTGCCGGCATTGCCCTATATTATTAGGGCATTGTGATTCATATGATTTACATGTTCTGATACCACATTGCAATATATGTTGGTCAATATGAGTTCCCTTACACCCGCTGGTACCATTAGACTAGTCTGCTCTCTTTACTTGTATTTTCCTTATTTTCCTTACTTTAAATCTGAGCAATTTCTAAATACTTACTAGTGGTCATCATATTAAAAGTCCCATTGGGTATATCAACTCGCCTATTCTGTTCATAAGGCCTTTCCAAAGGAGACTTTGTTGAATGACCATGTGCCCTGACATTTCTCACGGTCTTTTATGTCTTTTGGCTGATACTTGGCCTCATTCTGTCTGTTTTGTCTTTTCCCTTCCTTTTAAGTGGTGTTTTTCCACTGTTTTAAACCATATCGAAACATAAAATTCAACATACCGAGCCCGGCTGGGCATGGTAGTAATGTTTCTAGATACTATTTGTCCAATTGGACAGGCGACACACCCTATCCCTCTTGAATTCGAATTCATAATGGACAACTATCGTATTGAATATACAATTACTTTTTATGAATTTGATTGTGTAATTTAAAACAGAGCTGTACTGGGTATTCAATCACATAGACACCACTGACTGTTACATGGTGTTTTCTTTTGCAAAGAGCGTGTATTTGTTATGAGAGGCTTTAACGTCATTTTGCTCAAATTGATTCTAGTTCATACACTTTTTGTATAAAATGAAAGATGGCCTTCATATTTAGCCTAGATTTGAACGCCATGCTCACTTGGTTATTATCAACGTACTAATATTCCTACTGGTTCCACAAACCGGTATGTAATTTCAATATGTCGCCTAGTCGTTCGGGGACTCCTTTTTTATTTTAATGTTTTTTCAAATATACCGATATGGTTGCACACTTCTGCCAATATAATCTTACTTCTGTAAACAATATATAGGAACGGACCTTGCGTTTAGTTTGGATTAGACGTTGCACACATTTGGTTTTCCTAAATTCCTTTCGAATTACTACACTCGTACATCATTCCAATATGGCGCCCATAGGTTGGAAATTCAGTTCGAGTATCGTAATAGCTATTTAAATACTTCCGGGTCCCGTTACGGAACATGAGGGTTGGGCCTATTTAAGACGCTCGACCTATGGGGCTTGGTTTCGCCGGTAACCAGAGGAAGCGCCCGTTTCAAAGGTAAGACGGGAATTGTGTAGTGCATCTAGAAAGTGATAAACTGGTGTGATACCTTGGGGTTTTGGATAGAAATTTAAAGTGATGTTTCCACGTCAAACGGTTGATTTTGGTGTTGCTTGTAATATTATCGTGGGCATCGCCTCAATACAATACTCATATTACAAACGATTTTGGGCGACAAAGAACCGCTGAATATCGGTTTACGAAGACAGTTTGTTTGTCTTTTGTTTCTTTATGGCGGAAATTACGTAACGACTCTGTTACTGCAAGTATAATTACGTAGGAATTTTATAAAGATGTTCAATGAGAAATAGGAATACTTACGGCTTATAATTTGTTGTATACTACCGCTGTGTGAAGAGTATTAGAAACCTGGTTTAGATCTTTGCGGTGTCTAATAGACATATGTGTTATATGATAATATCGGATTTTAGGCTATGGATAAAATATATAATGGGAGATATAGGTTGTCGCATCCATTAATATAGGGTTAGATCATTAATATTAGGAGATGTGTTTAGGAATGGGTGTTTGTGATACAATATGAAATTAAGAATGGATATCCATGATACTTTCCGTTTCGTGTTGTTTCTTTTAGAAAAATGGAGCCTACACATTGGGCCTAAATATACAACAACAGGGTTGTTCTAAATTTATTTATGATACCTATGGACTGATCTAAGAGTCAGACCGTTATTTGAACTATCCGGTGACGCACATATGATCGTATTTGTACATACACCTTTCAGCTACTTGGAGAGGTAAGGTATCTTTCGCTTTCCTATGAAAAGCCTTTGTTACTCGCGCTTTTCTTTTCTTTTTGATTTCGATCTTCCATGCCCAAAAGAGGCTATAATAAATTTTAAAAATTCATTCTTACTAGGTTACATACCAATTTGTATGAACGAATATACCATTTGGAAGCCGACCACTTTTGAAATTCGTGGAGGTCGTTTCTCTTAAAAAATCTATGGTAAGAATTGGCATATGAACAAAAGAACTTTCCTTTATTAGGGTGGTAGTCATATAAATCACTGCTATTTAGTACTCATAAAGACCCATTTCTTTATCATAAACCTATAAGCTCACCTACAGATTAGGTTCCTAGACATATAAACATTAAATGGAATTTTCTATCTAGAACATTGGACAACACACAGACTTAGGCAGGATATATATGTGTTTTTTGTGAAAGTTTTAACTCTTGTTTTGTATGTATATCTGACTAATATGTCCTTAATTTTAAAAAATTGTGTGCAATGTATCTATATGTGAAATTTATTTTGTATGTTCTCCGTTGTTTCTCCATTATTTGTATGGAAACATATAGTAATGTCACTTTTATATGTATTATTAGTAATGCAGTTTGTTGTGTTTCATGTTGTATAAGATGTGTTTTATACATATGTATGTTTTTATTTGTATTCTTTCACAGCCCTGACGAAGTTCGTAAAGAACGAAACGCGTTGGCTGAGTCTGATTTTTCTGAGATTTGAATAAGAATAAAAGAACAACAATTTGGATATTTGAAAAGACTTTTCCTTGGGTGCACCGTCCCTTTGTAAAAGAGTTTGTATATCTGGTTTTCCAGTAGAGCACAAGTACGGCTTGCTCTGGACGTGTCTTTGCACCTACTAAGAAATTGCATATTGATTTTGGATTTGGTGTGCTTAACATTGGTCAGCCGTACGGTTTTTTTGTTCATACTTCCTACCTGTTGCTGACCTCTCGTTGTTAATGAGAGGGTGATCATGCTCTCCACGGATTTCAAGAAACCGAAGACTGTGGCTGAAAAAATAGAAACCACCTTGGATCACTATTATCTGATATTCCAGTGATACCAACGGGATCCATTACAGTCTGAGAACTTCCCATGAGGCCTAATCATAGGACAAAAAGAAGGTTTTCCTTACATGATACGAAATACAGAAACAGATTAGTTATATCTGTCTAGGCTGAAGACCAATTTAACAGACAATCCCAAATGGCTCTCTTCTTGCTATTTTTTAGTCTGGCCAGATCAATTTTAGATGTTTTGTACACAAATGAGAGCCAATCCGAATGTGTAGGAGGCAAGGCCTCAGCCCATTTCTTGCTGATTTCTCATCTGGCCAACAGAATAGCAAAAAAGAGAAAACCTCTACTGTGGCCAGTAATTTCAGTTTGAATACCAAAAATTATTAAACTGAGGGTTATATATACTGGGTATCCTAGAATGGACTTTATAGTGGAACCCACTTTTTGCCAGAACTCAGAAATGGCAGGGCAAGTCCAGAACATATGTGTGTCAGGAGCCCTTTCCATGCTACATTTTTTACATCTAGCAGGTGGTCCATTGGACATCTTAGAGAGTCTAGGCGGGGACAGGTAAGCCCTACGTGTGATGAAATAATGTTTTCTTCTCAGCCAGGCTGGATTCACAACTGAGAACAAAGTACTATAAGAGACCTGCCATAACTCAGCCAAATCCCCCTCCGGAATCAGTTCTTCCCATAGCTCACCCGCTAGTCTGAAGTCCCCGTCTATGGCCTAATCAATTGCCCAATAGAAAAAAGCTACCTCCTTCTTGCCTGCTGGCTTTTTAACAAGGTGTTCTTCAAGATCATTCCCCCACCCAATCGTTTTTTTATGATTTTGGGACCAACTTTTTAACTGTATGTATTTAAATCTAGACATGCCCCCTTCCAATTTCTCATCGAGTGTTGCCCAAGAAAGGAGAGAGCCATCTTCAGTTAAGTCTCCCCATGTTAATAGACCTACTGTTCTTAGTGGTGTGGCCAGCATGTCCTTAAGACAACTTGGAGATCCGGGCTGTCCCACAATGGAGCTAATCTTGAATAATACTCCAGACCCATTGACATTTTAATTCTGGCCCATATTTGGGCTGCGCCCCATAAAACCTTCAGCCTAACTTTCTTTAAAAAAAAATTGTCTCCATATTTAAAGAGAAAACCTTCATGAGGAAACCCCGCCTGATCTAGCATTGCTGTAAACATCTTCCCTCTGTCTGATGAATCTGGGGATTTCAATAGCATTCTTGAGTGGGTTAATTGAAATGCCCACGCATAGTACTGAACATCCGGGAGTGCAAGACCACCCTTTTCTCTTCTCCGTCTTAATTTTTCCAGGAAATCCTGGTTGCTTTGTAGGCCCACACAAATTAATTAATTGCCTGCTGAAATCTGTTGATCAATTGTTTATCGAAATGTAATGGAATGTTGTTAAAGAGAAAAGTTACTCTTGGTAGAATTACCATTTTTATCAGGTTTATTCTACCTAAAATGGTCAAGGGAAGATGGGCCCAAGATCTCATTTGTTTTTGGCTCTCTTTAAGGATGTTCGAAAGATTCACTTTGGCTATCTCCTCAATTTTAGGGACGATTTTAACTCCCAGGTACCTCATCTCGTCCTTAGTGTGATATCGACCCTTTGGCAAGTTCCAGGCCATAATTTAAGTCTTTCCTGCGTTAACTTCATAACCAGAAACTCTGCCAAACTCCTCAGTTAACCTGATGACTTGAGGAAATGATGTCTCTAGATCTGACAACAGGATAAAAATGTCGTCCACATACAGGGCTACTTTCTTCTCCCATGTGCCGCTCTTGAATGGTAATATGACTGACTCCTCCCTAAGACTCTGAGCAAATGGCGCTATGTACAAATCAAAAAGGAGGGGAAAAAGAGGGCAGCCCTGTCTTGTTCCTCTCTTAATGCTGAAAGGCTTGGTCAATTTGCCATTCACTACCAGCCTTGCCGACGGGTCACTATATATGAGTTTAATAGTTCGGCAGAAATTTGGACCAAAATTCAGTTTCTCGAGTACGGCAGCAAGATATTTCCAATTTACCCCGTCAAAGCCTTTTGTAGCGTCATGCGTCATAGCAGCCAGTGGTAGAGTAAAGTTGGAAGAAAAATCAATCGCGCCTATCAGGTCGTGCGTGAGATCAAAAAGATTTCTGCCTTTTAAAAACCCCTTCTGGTCAGTGTGCAGCAGATCTCCTACAGCTGCTCCTAACCTGTCAGCCAAAATCCTAGTGAAAATCTTATAGTCAGAGTTAAGGAGCGAGATGGGTCTATACGACCCACAGTTAGTAGAGGGTTTACCTGGTTTCAGGATCAAAGTGATGTTAGCTTCTCCCCACGAAGTGGGTGGTTTAACCCCATCTACTAGAATCTTATTAAAGTAGATTGGTAATGAATGGAATTATCACTTCACCCAAGGATTTGTAAACTTCGGCCGAAAGACCATCCGGCCTAGCCGCCTTTCCAGCTTTACAAGCGGAAAGTGCCTTCCTTACTTCCTGTTGTGAAATTTCCACATCTAGATTTTCCCGTTCAGTAGATTCCAGGAATGGGAGATGGATCGAGTTTAACCAGTCTCTAGAAATGGTTTTATCTATGCTGTTATCTTCATCATACAATTCCTTAAAAAAGGTATGGAAGGCATCTCCTATCTCATCCTCATTACTTGTTGGTGTATTGGAATCTAAGACATCTATTTATTTTATCAAGTTGCACACACTGTCTGATTTAGCCTTCCAGGCCAGTAGTCTACCAGCCCCCTCGCCGTACTCAAAATGAGCAAGCCTACTCACCTCCCACCTGTTGGAGATTCTAGCCTGAACTATGCTATCCAGAAGCGCTTTCAGAGATTCCAATTTAGCTATTAATATTTGAGTTTGCTCCTGATCTGTCTCTTTCATGATCCCTTTTTCCACCTCCTTCATTTGACACTCTCTAAATGAAATTTCCTCCCTATATTTCCTATTTTTATACGAAGTCCTATTCATGACTAAACCCCTCAAAAAGGATTTCAAAGTGTCCCAGACCAGAATAACATCAGCTGAACCAATGTTAATGTCTAGGAAGGTTTTAATCTCCTGGGACAGATAACTGATTTCCTCTTTATCTAAAAGGATTGTACGATCGAACGACCAGGCCTTTTGCTGAGCTTTCCCCACAAGATCCCAATCCATCCAAATGGCCGCATGATCCGAAAGGTGGGGGGTCAAATAGCCTATATCTTTGATATTGCTTCTTAAATCATTGCTGATCAAAATATAATCGATCCTGGATTTGTGTCTATATTTTTTGTTATAGAAGGACACATCCAATTGGGTGCCCGACCTCTCCCTCCAGATATCGATTAGAGCTTTTTGCTTCATCATTGTTTTCAAGAAAGCTGTAGATTTAGACGGGACATTGGCTCTGCTATTTGGGGATTTGTCCAATAAAGGATTCAAAACTATGTTAAAGTCCCCTGCAAAAATTGTCCTATCCGGAAGCCCCAACAGATTAATTTTTTTTTTTTTAAGGTTGAAGGATCATCCTGATTGGGACCATAATAGCCGACTACATTGATAGGGATACTTTCCACTGAGATCGTTGCTATAACCCATCTGCCACTTAAATCCATCCTATTATATCAAATAACAAGATGATGCGAAGGAACCGATCAAATGATATTTTTTTCAAAATATGAAGGAAACCACAAATTACTCCTTCACAATAAGTTATTTATATATTGAAATTAATCATCTGCTAATCATATCATTGTCTGGACACAGTTTCATTTGATAAATCTCTTTTATCAACATAGAAATAAAGTTCCAAATATTCATTTCATACGTAATTCAGTGAACATCTGTCCATTACTCAAACAAAGAGAAGATCGCGAAGATCTACTAACACCTAAACAACACGCAGATGAATCACCCCTCACATGTGTTCTGACATATGGTCCAAAAGCAAACAAGATTAAAAAGATAATTCTATCCAATTGGAAACTTATTGACACTCTAAATATTCAGAAGCCCTTGTTTGCATTTAAGAAAGGCAGAAACATCAGACAAGACTTGGTTCGAGCAGCAAGAACTATTGATCTTTCAAGAAGAGACCTTAGGGGTCTCTTAAGTCTTCCACCTGTGTCAGGACATTATAGATGTCAAAACTGTGTGGCGTGCAAAATGACGATTGATTCGAAACACATTGTCATTAATAGATTCAAGCATGAACAGAGAGTGTTTTCAAACTGCAACACAAACAACATCATATATTGTGTTAATTGCCCAGGTAAAAAGTTTTACATTGGACAAACGACCCAGACTGCAAAGAAACGGATCCTGCAACACAAGTCAAGGATTAAATGTAGGACACAGGGAGCTCCCCTGGTCCAGCATTTTATCTCGCACAACCATACAGAAAATGATTTGCATTGGTCTGTATTGTTGGTTTTGCAGGATTCGAATAAAGATACTCTCCAAATGAGACTGAATAGATCAGAGGCAAGGCTTATAGAGAAGTACCATACAGCGACACTAGGCCTTAATGATCGGGATGAAATGTGGTCGCTGATCCAAGATCCCTAATACAATCTGTTGGGGTTGTTTTAGCAAGCTGAAATCTACATGTATTTGCCTATCTCTAGTTCAATTTTCTTCTGCATTACTAATACATATGTCTATATGTACGCAGGTTTTTTGAGCTTTTTGAGACTATTGGTCATTATGAATGTTATGTATAAGAAAACTGACTTACGGGTCTTTAACATGAACCCATTGATGATACTTGTGTAGCGATTATTCTGTTATTCAGTAATATTGTACGGAGTGGCAGTACTTTTCACTTTAGATAATTTTTTAATTTGCTTTTCTATTTTTTCTTTTCTTGTATTCGTCACATTTTTCTCCCCTTTTTGAATTGTGTCCTGCCCTTAGATTAGTATTAACTAATAATTATTGTGGGGCAAAGAATCGATGTAACCTTTTTTCTATGTCCGTCTTTCTATTTCCATTGGGTGACACTTTAGATTTCGGGCCGGCGTCCTTTGAGTCCGTTGTTTAATTTTTGAGTATTTATACTTCCGCGTTCCCCGGTCACGTGATTCCATCCGGGAACCGTGTGGAGATTTGGAACGCCAACGGGAGACTCCGAATAATATTGCAAGGTACGGCTTGTTAGATACTCGGGTCCTCTTTTACTATAAGGGTAGATCCGTGCTTGTTGCCCGGTCCCGTTTTTGATAGCCTGTTACTTTTCCTTCCCCAGTAGATCTTTCAAGAAGAATAGACGCTAGTGCGGGGTTGGGATTCATACGCCCCCAGTGCATTTGTTTGACCCGGAAGGCCATGGCCCAATAGGTAAGACATGGGTTGTTGTTTGTTTAGCGTGTTTCCACATTTCTTGCAACTATTACTTGGTAGAGATCTAATTCAGTCCCCCATTGTTCTCCACTTAGAACATTACTCGCCATGGATTTTATGACGCTGTGAAATTAGACAACTCGGATTGCTGCGGAATTGGTAATCCTAGAGTGCTTCGTACTTTGGTGTATATACTCATCCGGATATAGTTCACTTTTTTCTTTATTGGTTGTATTTTAGTTTGTTGTTGGCTTTATTTAAATCTTTCCTGGTAGCCATGAGATTTCACTATACGGGTGTTAGAACTGTCTTGGTGATTTGGTCTCCTTACATATTTAGAGCCCTACAATTGGTGTTTATTGGTTTTTCTTTGGTACTGCCACCCCCAGACAGGTTTTGCATATCTTTTAGAATGTGTGTTAGTGAATGTACATATATAGATAGTTGTATATATTGTAGATTTTTGTTTATATTATAGATGTTGTTCCAGGAGATATATCCTTATATACCCTAGTCCTGATGAGGCCCCGCAAGCAAGTTGGGCTGAAACGCGTCGACTATTGTTGAATATTAAGTGCCCCGGAAGAATTTAAATCATTGTTTAAATTGAGATATACATAGTACCAATAAATTGTGGAAGAGGTATAACGGTTACTACCTCCTAGTACTATCCAATGGGGCGACTTCAAACAATGGAATGCTCACGATAATAGTGTCAACATCCATTATTATTTTTTGTAGGGGAATAAGGAATGGATTAAATGCCTTTTGTTGTTTTTGTTTATGTTCCTTCCTTTCTCTTTGTTTGAGTAATGGACAGATGTTCACTGAATTACGTATGAAATGAATATTTGGAACTTCATTTATATGTTGATAAAAGAGATTTATCAAATGAAACTGTGTCCAGACAATGATATGATTAGCAGATGATTAATTTCAATACATAAATAACTTATTGAGAAGGAGTAATTTGTGGTTTCCTTCATATTTTGAGAAAAATATCATTTGATCGGTTCCTTCGCATCATCTTGTTTTTTTATATAATTGCTTTACCCAGATGCGGTTGGAATATTGGGTACCCCCTTATTATACACAACTTAAATCCATCCTAACATCCAGGAGGCTGACGTTAGCTTGTCTTTTGATTAGTATAGCGACCCATCTAACATTTGCCGATTGCCCAGAACAGAGACAATGTTCCACCCACCTAAGCTTCCGACATATTTCAGCAATTTCTTTTTTGATAAGGTGGGTTTTCTGCAAGACAATTATATGTGCGGGTGAATCTTTCAGATATTGTAAGATTTTTTCTCTCCTGTTCTTAACTCAGAGGCCATTTACGTTCCATGATAAACATTGGAGCGTTCTCATGGAGGATTAAGGAGACCACAATGTAACTCTACCCCCTCCTGCAAAGAATCTACAAGATAACATAATAAGACTAAAAGACGAATGAGAATTTTCTTTTTTTTTCTTTTTTACCCCTCTGCTCCCTCACCCGTGCTACCTCCCTCACCCCCACTAACCCTTCCCTTCCCCCTTGGAGAACCCAACCCCCAATTACCTGGAGAAATCCAGGTTCTGCCTGCCGGTGAACCCTGCTCTGCCTAATTTCTACTTTTACTTTATGAAAGTGCTAGTGCTGGGTGCATAAATATATTTTAAAAATATAGTTGACTCATGTGTACCTAGTGTGTACCTAAGTATTTGAGCATAAGCCCAATGGTGCATCTACTGGGACAGTTCTTAACCCAATTCCTTTTGTGCCTCAATCAAATTCAGGCAGATATACTGCAAAACTGCATACTTTATCGTGGTATGGAAGAGATTCTTTTAAACTCTCTAAAAGATCATCTGCCTCCTGCACTGTTCGCACATTGTGCATCTTATTATTAAACATGATCTTCAGTATTGCTGGGAATTTGAGTTGGACAACAGCCCCCAGCTTCTTGAAGTCTTCCATTCTCTTTCCCAGCTCCCATTGGCAATCCAGAGTAACACGTGAAAGATCCGATCTAATCTCAAAAATAAAATCTCTCGATTTCAAAGATTTCAATTTGAGAGCAGCAGTTAGTATACTCTCTTTCAATTCAAAGGTAAGGAAATTGATAAGAATTTTTCTTGATTTAGTTCGGATAGGATTTCTCCTCAAAGGGTCTCTGTGTATTCTCTGTATATCTCACTTCAGATCTTCTTCTGATACATCAATCTGCACTGCTTCTTTGATGAGGGCCACAGTAAAGGATGTTAGGTCCTCCCCCTTTCCCTTCCGGCACCTTCAAAAGGCGTAAATTATTACGCCTGGAGTAGTTTTCTAATGACTCAATTCGGTCTCGGAGTGCCGCTTCCTCCTTTTTAAGTGAAGAAATATCATCTTTAGCCGCCCCAAGGGCTGTTTTAAGTTCTTCTATCCGAATTTTCTAAGACCCCCGTCCTGGAGTTTAGAATGTCAAGCTTTTTCTCCAGGGACTCGCAAAAGAGTCTGATGTCTCCCTGGTTAGACTCCGAGATTGCAAAACCCTTTTTAATGTCAGATGCCATCTTGAGAAATAATAATTATAACGGAGTTCCTGAGGGAGATTTATCGCTCAAGGCCACCCCCACTCCCACGTTTGCATCTGCCGCCGCAGCTGCTCCCCCATGCACAGCAGCAACAACTGCATCTTCACCTGTTGGAAGATTATTTGAGGTCTTAATCTCGTTAGTTTCAGAGACTTCTGGTACATCTAATTCATTCAACTGAGGGGGCTGCCCAACCTGCAATTCAACCTGCGGCTCAACATGTACCACTGATAAATTAGAAGAGCTTGAAGGCAGGCCAGAAGTAGGCAAAATGTCTAAGCTGGCATTTAGCAGAGGGCAAGACCCAGGCAGGAACAAGGGATTCTCTGTTGCCATATTGAAAAGAGAGTAAGACTGCTTCCCCAAGTCAGGCTGGACACCGCTTACCGTAAGAGCTAACCCCTGCTTTACCACGTCCAAAACTTGAGGCAAAACCTTAAAATATGACCTCAGCGAGGGGGTTACTTTAACTTTAGTATCCAAAGGAGGACATTTCTTCCTTGTATTTTTTGGGCCTTTTCCCTTATATACCCGAGAGGGGGAAGAGCTTTTGTCAGTATTTTCCGCCGGCTTCCCACCAAGTAGCTCTTTATTTTCAGGAGGTGCTTTTGTAATATCTTTTAATGCACCGCCCTCCCTGGGCACTTGTAACTCCGGCTCTCGTGCTGTCCCACGTTTGTTATGTTTTTCAAATTTAGCCTTTGACTTTGTTTTTTGTAGTCTGCCTGTTTTGCCCGATCCCACTCTCAACCTTGGCCTCCGCCTGCTTCGTTTCCTTCCCCTTATTGCTGTTTTTCGCGGAGACAGAGACAGAGGTAGGAAACCCCTTTCATCTCAAACAATATGGTGCAGTATAGGAACCCGGGGGTTTCCCCAGTCGAGGACTTTCAATGCTTCCTTCGCCGCCCTCAACCCCGCATTCATTCCCCCCCCCCCAGTTCAATTGCTGCCACCCTCGTTTTGTCTCCCCCGGCCAAACCTTCAGCCAAGCCTTTGGCAACACCGCTGCTTGTCTTAATGTCACTACAGCTTTCCCAGCTCGCCTCCGCTTCTGCCTCCAGTGTGAATGGGGCGGCTCCCGCCGCCTTCCAGGTGCTTACTCTGCCTCTCTTGCTCCCGGAGACCCCTCGGGAGATGCCGCCACAGAGCAGCCGATGCGCTGTCAATCTCCAGCCCCTCCTTAGCTCTGAGGCGGCGATGAGGCAGCATGGAAAATCAGTCGGAGCGCCAACACACATCACCAACTTCTTCACCAGGTACAAAAATAACTTAGAAATGTATTCCAAAGCACTGCCACAGCCCCATGGGCAAATTAAATGCAGTGCTGCGGCAGAAAACAGGAGAACTACCGGCATGGCAAGCGACCGCTTAGCTCACGGCCGCCATGTTCTCCTGTGCACCGTTCGATAAATGAAGAGTTCATACATTAGGCCCAGGCTCCTTCTATCTTTCTCATTATTGTTTATCAAATGTGAAATATAACAAGGCAATGGGGCTAATACATTTCCGGTTAGGTAGATTTGGGTCCTCACCCCTTTCCGCCTGTCATAGTACAGGCAAGTCTACGTTCTCTACTGTCCAATGTACTTTTGCCTCACTTGTCTAGCATTCATTCAATCTACACCTATGCTGACTAGTGTGTGAGTACAACTTTCTGACTCCACTAGACTGATGGATTGTGAAATTTGTTATCAATAGTCTGTACATTCTTTTAAGATATGTTTCAAACCAGCCTCTTAATATGGCTATGTTGCAAACATGGACATTTGAATATCAAACAGCATTTTGAAAAGTGCTTTTAAATCAATTTTGAAATAGTTTTTATTGTTTTCATCTTACAGATTTTTACAACAATGTAAAGTAGGAAGTGTGGTACTGTTGTCACATTATGCATCCAGTTCTGTCAAGTTAAATGTGACATGTAAAGGTAGGTTCTCCACCCGTCCATGGCAGTTTTCCACTTCGCATGAGACATACAATGCCTGCTGAGCGGGAAACCGTGTTTACATCACATGCGATACAATGCATGCTATTACTAGGCAGTCATTACAACGACAGTGATGTTACATCGCAAACCATTACATCGCAAGTCGTTACAACGACTTGCTGTAGGGGGCAGAAGGTGCTGGATTCACAATCCAACATCTTCCCTGCTGTTGCACAAACTGGAGTAAGTCCAGAGCGCCCCTTACAGCAAGTTGTTGTAACTACTTGCGATGCAATGGTTCACGATGTAACAACGCGGTTGTTATAACGGCCTCGTTGTAATTGAACTGGAGCAAAGGTTACAGGGACGTTATAGTTAGGAAATAGAATTTGAAAAACCTTAGAATTTTTTTTAAAGAACCAAAGGTTACAGGGACCAATAGTTAGGAAACAGAATTTAAAAAGCTTAGACATTCACTGAAAAAAACAAAACCCTGTAACCTTTGGATGTGTAAGTACATTCCTAAGGTTATTTTAATGTAATTTTCTAAGTGTAACCTAAGAGAGTGAGTGAGTGAGTAAGTGAGTGCATGAGCGTCTCATTGGGTGTGTGAGTGTGTGAGTGTCTCAATGGGTGTGTGAGTGTCTAGGTGGGCCTGGGAGTGGCTGTATAAGTGTCTCACTGGGTGTGTGAGTGGATGCATGAGTGTCTGATTGGGTCTGTGAATGGATGCAGAGTGTCTGAGTGCGTGCCCGAGTGGGTCTGTGAGTGGGTATGAGAGTGTCTGCGTGGATTTGTGAGTGCCTCCATATGTGTGTGATATTATATTTCTAGGAGTACCCCATATACCATCAATCTAAGAAACAGTGATTGAAAAAAACATCTCATCATTATTTCTCTGCCGGTCAATCAATAACAACTGGTGAACTTTGTAAACCGAAAAAGCTGTACACTGATTAGGCCATGTGTCACATTCACATATGTCACTGTGGTCCCCAACATAAGAGAGAACAAGGGATGTTTGTATTGTGTTATTCTTCTTAATTAGTAGACAGAAAAGCAGTTACATATAATTAATAAGACAAATATATACCCATAACAACATGAGACAGCAAAACCATGTGCATACAATATCATTGATCAATTCGAACAACAGACATTGATAACCTGATGTGTTGCATTAAATAGTGTTAGATATATAGTGTGTTCAATCACAACAAAAACACCCAAAAAAATGTAATTTGGTGTCTTGTACTGTTAGTACATGAGGGGTTCATATTTTGATCCTCTACTTTATAGTCCAAATGGTACTAGTTGACTCTTTCCTTTGGGAGTTGGAGATCTTTAGCTATTATTGGGTGAGGTCATTATTAGCATCACCTTTTTAAATAGAATAATTTATTCTTTTGTGATTGACAATAACTCCTTGCTTCACCAATGTATACACCAATGCATTTCGACCTTCGTGTAGGGTCTTATATCTTTTGTAGATGAAGGTCTACTTCAGGGTTGAGGGACTTTTATCAGGACACTATGTTGAAAACATGAAAAGACAAAAATATATTTAAATCCCTTGTGTTCTCATAGAGAATGAAAACGCAAAGCTTTTCACAGGGGACATTTACTACACAGGAACATGCCCCTCACGTGGGGTAATCCTATATCTTTGTGAGGTTCGTAGATTCTGGGAATCCGCTGGTCTGTTTCATTCAATTATTGAGAATATTTGGGCAGATAGAGGTCAAGAATGCTTCTCATTGTACGCATGATTTTTATTACCCTTAAGGTACCATTTAAAAGTTTGAGACAAAGGCATACCTGGGGTAGTCGAGAAGTATTCTTTCTGGGGCTAAAGCCATGGAAGCTGCCTTGGAGGTGCTGGTCCCCTAGTCAGAACGAAAATGAGAATGTTTTGAATAATGTGAGATGCGTGGTGTAGCAAATAAAAGCTGGTGTCATTCGTGGAGTGCAAGTGACTAATCACCATTATATTAGCATCCAACGATAATGGGGAAATATACTTGATTTTTATGTTGTTTTAGTGTGTTTACTCAGGGTATAACTCTTGGGGTTCACTTTCATGGCGATGTTTACAGTGGCTAGTGTGATCCAACACCAGTGTGCCTTAGCGCGAAGCAGGTAAGTGGGTATCATATATTTTGATACATTGAGGTGTGCTCCCCATTTTTTTGTAGAAGAGTGCATTTTCAAGTATGCATGCCATGGAATGCATCTCCCCTATGGCTCATGAGGGTTGGGCGAAGTCCCGTGCTTACCAGTGCATGTACAGGCGTGAGTGCCCTACAGGTTGATTCTAAAGTGCATGGTGCCGGAACACCGCTTACCTTCTTAGCACATGCCTCTCCGTGGCTATCGTCTGTCAGCTCATCTTTTTCCATGTGTTTGTGAGTGAGTCTGTGAGTGTGTGCAGGAGTATCTAAGTGACTCAGTGAGTGGGTGTGTGAGTCTGTGAGTGAGTCTGTGAATGAGTATATGAGACTCTGAATGGGTCTGTGAGTGAGTGCATGAATCTTTGAGTGGGTCTGTAAGTGAGTGCATGAGTCTCGGAGTGGGTCTGTGAGCGGGTGAATGAGTCTCTAACTAGATCTGTGAGTGGGTGTGTGAGTCTCTGAGTGGGTCTGTGAGTGCCTGCGTGAGTGTGACAGTGGGTCTGTGAATGGGTGAATGAGTCTGAGTGGGTACGTGAGTCGATGCATGAGTTTCTGAGTGGGTTTGCGAATGGGTGTATGAGTGACTGATTGGTCTGTGAGTAGGTGTGTGAGTCACTCTGTAGGTCTGTGAGTAGGTGTGTGAGTGTCTGAGTGCTCTATGTTTTGTCCTCCTGCTCTGTTTTGCCTTTTCTGCTTGTTTTTTGCCCTTGGTTTGCCTTTTTCTGCTCATTTTTCTGCCTCTGTTTCCTTTCCTGCTCATTTTTCTACCCTCTGTTTTGCCATTTCTGCTAATTTGTCTGCACTGTGGTTCCCACTTAATGGCCCCGGGGGCTTTACTAATATTAAAGAGGTTGCCCGTGGGGACCCCACCTCCACGGGACTTTATTTTTGCTAAAGGAGGGGGGCTGCATGGACACCACCCTCCTGGGGCTTTCACATGTCCCTGGGAACACCACCTCCCTGGGGTAACTTAATATTATGCGAGGGTCGCGCAGACACTCTGGAGACCCCATCCCCCAGGCAGGCCTCTTGATTGTGAGTGTCCTGGAGCCCACCCAGGGCACCCAGTCTCCCAACCAGTGAGGACCGCGGGAAGCCTCAAGGCCCCCACAGTCCCTGCGGGCTCCCTGCCTCCTGCAGCAGCCGGCATTCCTCTCGCAGACAGGAAGCTGCTAAACATGCAGATCCCTGTCTGTGACAGCAATCCTTTTGTCTGTTTCCCTGCCTGCTTCACAGCAGGCAGGGAAACAGATGAAAGCTCAGATCCCAGCTAGCGGGAGTATTGTCACAGCTTTCGCTTACTTACAGCATAGTTTGTGTTTGCTCTGACTTGGCAGGAGCTGTCAAAGCTCCCACCAAGTCATAGCAAACAGCTATCTCCCAGGGTAGGCTCCCAGGAACCTGCAGGAGATGGCCCTGGGTGGTGGTGGTCCCCAGGGCCATGTATAGCTCCAGGAGGGGGGCACGCAGGCCCCCTCCTTCTCTGAGCACAGGCTTGCTCTGGGAAGGTGTTGATCCCTTGGGTCATATATGGCACAGGAGGGGGGGCCGCGCAGACCTTCTCACATTCTTTTAGAAAATATTTGGTCCCATGGAGGTGAGGGTCATCAATGCCTGGGGGTGTCTACAGGGGCCCCCCATATTATATTATTTAGCCCTAGGGAGGTGGTGGTCCCTGGGGTTCAGGGGGGAGGGTCCACATGGCCCCCTGAACAATATTTCTTCAGCCCTGGGGATGTGGTAGTCCCCACGGCTTATAGAGCAAAGGGGAGCCCCATTCACCCCCCTGCTTTTTAACAAATGAATCCTCTATGAGGTGGTGGTCCCTGGGCTGTATGAGCAGCACCCTGTGCACCCCCTCCTTTTTTTTTATTAACTGCCCCGGGACCTAGCCCCCACAGGGGTCCTTTTGAAAACAAGCCCAAATTTGCTACAATTTTTTGCCCTGCCGGGGTCCCTCTGGACCTAAAGACCAAGGCTTTAGGGCCAGGGTATTCCTACTCTGTCTCCTTTTCTTTTTTTCACTTTTTTTGGGGACTCAGCTGAAGCCGAGTCCCAAGATGGCTGCCAACACTTTCTGGTAGAAGTGTTGGCAGCCAATCAGAGCTCTGAAGATTCTTCACAAGCTCGTTATTATTCACGAATTAGCCTCGATCGTAGATATATAAATTTGGATTTCCTTTAATTTCTTACAAACTACTGAATTAATTTACATCAAATAACTGAAAGCATGATCTGCGTAACAAAAATCTACCTTTCTGCCAAATTCAGTGTAATTCCGCCCAGCGGTTCAGGCTGTAGTCGTGTTCAAAATCACTATGGGAATTAACGTGGGAAATACACTTAATTTGACCTCTCCATTTTTCGCGGTCCCATTTGATGGATCACCCCAAAACTTTGCGTGCACAACAAGACTGACTATGACACATTTTCTTTTAGAAAATTTCATCAAAATTTGTCAAATGACGCAAAAAATGTAGGCAAGTCAAAAAAATGCTTTTCCAATGGAAACATGATTCTAACTATAACTACCTATTGGATACCGCCAGTAGGAAATATTAAGACATAAATATATCTATATCTCTCTATACACACGTACATATATAGATAGAGAGATAGATAGATAGATAGATAGATAGATAGATAGATAGATAGATAGATAGATAGATAGATAGATAGATAGATAGATAGATAGATAGATAGATAGATATTGGAATAGATATACAAATAGATACAGATATATTATCTAGTGGCAGTTGCCAATGGATAGTTATAGTTAGGATCAAGTTTCCATAGGTAAAGAATTTTTTTGTCTCCCTAGAACTTTGGCACTGTTTGAAATATCTTCCCAAAACATTTTTTTTAAAAGTCTCTTCCACCTTAGCTACTTCCTGGAAAGTTTTTGGGTGACAAACGGGGACCGAGAAGAAGGGGGCACAAAACACATTTCCCCCCATTCATTTTCCATAGGAAATTTAGTCACAACTACAGCCCACATTTGGCGGGAAGCTGGATCTTGGACAAGAAAGTGTGCTTTTTGTGATTTGGCGTAAATCTGTTCAGTAGTTTTTGAGAAATTAAGCATTAATGACTTTGTATATTTCCCACAGCGAGGATCCGTGGAGTCAAAAGATTTCAAGGAAAGATCTGATTGGCTGCCACCACATCAACAACGATGTGGAGGCAGTCATCCTACTCTGGCGCACAAACAGCTGCCATGCACCGGCACAGGCACCCTTGCACCATGGTGCAAGGATGCCTGCACCATGGGGAGATTGTTTCCTGCACAAAAACAATCACTACAGGCCTTTTCCTCTTTCAATGCATGCTGTAGAATGCAGCACGCATTGAAAGAGTATCAAACGAGGAGAAATGAAAACATTTCTCCCGTTGTGCCTCGCTATGCTACCCTTAGGGTGGCGCAGCAAACAGACGCATTTCCAGGTTTACGATTTCTCGTAAATCTGGAAATGTGTCTGGTTCCATGGGTGTTGCATGGGAACACCCACAGCAACACCCATGGAACGCTCCTTTCATGCAAAGTGCTGCGTGTAAAGGGGCCATATTTACAAGGACAGGAAAAGCTACGCAGGGTGGCTTTTCCTGTCCTTGTAAATATGGGGCAGAATAATGCATTGTCAGTGCATCACAAAAAGTGACGTACTGGCAGTGCAAGAGGCTTGTAAATCTGCCCAACAGACATTAAGCAGGAGACAAGACCCTCTAAATCAGATAGATTGACATTCTATAGAGCCAAAATATGAGGGTGCATCCATCTGAAATTTTCAAGGCTCGAATTGTCAGGACAAAGTGTCAGCTTTTCCATGCCCTTCTTCAGGTATTTATGTGATTTGGTAGTGAAGCCTCGAGAACAGCATCTACCTTGCATGATGAAAATTGGTACATTTCATAGACTTCAAAAATCCTACATGTTTATGGTCAGTCCATGCTGTCACTGGCTGCCAGGTCCCAAGAGATGGTGACACTAGTGAGCAAAAGCGTCATTAATTGCTAGTAGTTCGTTGTCATATATGGTGCAAATATATTGGTAATCATAGATTGTGAGCAGAAGGCTACAGGATACACAGCTTCCTTCAGATGATCTTTGTGCCAATATAACTCCCAGGGCAAATGAACATGCATCCGTTTCCAAGATGAAAGCCAAGTTGTTGTGTTCTTTAAGTGCTCAAAGTCTTCTTGCTGAGCTGAACCCCACTGAACTGAAGTATTGTTACTGGTCAGTTGAACCATAGGTACCACCAGTGTGGAAAACGATCCAACTAAATGTTGTTAAAATATGTCAATCCCAAAAACGTATCTGTGTATCTTTCATATTACAGGATTTGTTCTCCTACACTACTGCAGAAACCTTTTGTTGATGCGTACTGATTCCTTGGTCTGATACAATAAACCCAGGAAATGCCACAGACTGAACCTCAAATATGCACCTATCCAGTTTAGTATTTAAAGAGTGAGCTCTCAAGGCTCAGGTACATGTTGTTTCAGAGTTTAAAATCTTGGGGAAAAAATAAGATTTCATCTAGATAAAGAACTACAAATGCATCCAGAAAGTTACAAAATATGTCTTGCACCAAGTATTCAAAAGAGACTGGAGCACTGCAAAACCAAACGGCATGACCAAATATTAGAAGTGGTCATACCTCATATTGAATGTGGTTTTCTTAAATATAACTTTGTGAAACGTTTGACAGTGTGAACTTGCTCTAGAAGTCCTGAAATCAATGGCAAAGGGTAGCAATTTGTTACTGTGATAGAGTTTAATTATAGTTAATCCACACATGAAGTCAGATCACCAATTAATTGAGGAACAAAGAAAATGGGCGCTGCTACAGGCCACATGGAATGCCTAATGAAGCCTTCAGTCAAGTTTTCAGAAATATTTTTCTTCAAATGTTCATCCTGTTTTATCCCTCTGCAGATATATCTGACCATCTGGAATCTTGCTTTCAAAATCAATTCTATAGCATAATCATAGTCCGTGTAGAGAGGCAAGAAATAACCACCCTTTAATCTGAAAACATCCTGAAATTCATCGCATACTTTTAAATCACCTTACTTATTAATCGCAGTGGTTCTTCTTTCTTAGAAATGTATTACAAAAAAAAATCACATGGCCCAGACTTAGTAAGTCAAGGTTTTTTTTTGTTTTTAAATGAATAGTATTGTATATTTTCAAGTACCTGGGCCATAGTGTTTGTCAAATCAGAAGGGGAAAACATTTTTAAAGAAATATTTGGGTGGTGTTCTTCCCCAAACCATACTTGCAATAAAGATTAAAATTGTACATTTTAAACACATGGTCTATTGCTTAAGTAAGTACTACTACCGGTTCAGTTCTTGTTCTTGGAGTGGTGGGATGGCTGCTATCTGCACCAGATAAGGAAGAAACTACCTGTTTGTACCATTTGATCAATCGGTACCACTCATTTCTAAAGAGCACTCACGTTTTGAAAATACAAAGGAGTGAAAATGAATTACTACATAAAATGACATCACAAGAAGTGATGTCACACAACTATGGTCATCACTGACAACACAGGAAGTGGCATCAGTAACATGATTAAATACATCATAATACATCTAACATAAATTGCATAACAGCAAAACTACATTAGAGTAACTCCTACCTTAAAAACGTAGTGGAAGAGCACTCTAATGTGTCCAAAACAGTTCCTCAAATCAACCTAAAGCATCTGTAGTAGCTCTCCCCTGTGGTGCAATTGCTTCTAGGTGTTTCTAAAGCTCCCAGAAGCTGTTCTACACACAAAATAGAGTTCAAACTCTGTCCCTTTTGGCCAGGTGTGACATTAAGCCTGCAGTGAATGAAGGCTTAACCTGACCTCCAAGTGTGCGAGTCTCACTTACATTGAGGCAGACGTGAAGTATAGCTTTTTCCAGAGTTCAAATTACTCAGGTGTTTTTAAACATACAAAATGGCCAGACTCCTTTGCTGTTTCATAGTCACACATTTTGATTTTAAGAGCCTCACTCACTTTAAGAATTCTAGAAACAAAAAAATTAAAAGAGCAGCTAAAGAGGACTTTAGTAAACCAACTCACCACAAAAATTGCTTCACTGAAATCCTTCTTTTTGAAGGGCAGTGCTAAAATAAAGTTAACTACAATAGTACGCAAAAGCAGAAGTTAGCCCTAATGGGAAAACACGTGTGGATGCTTTTTAATGTAAAAAACATGGTTTTTGTACCCTCGTCCTACTCTACAGTCCCCTTTAATTTCTTATTAGTCCCCATCCCTTGTGAGACACTTTCAGATAACCTCAGGTTTTTGGCGACATCACTTTGTGTGTTGGGACATTCAAGTTTATACACAAGATGAAAAAGTTCTCAATACAACACTGATAAATTGTTCTTCAACCAATCATGGAGGTTTTGATTAGTTGAAGTGGAAGCAGCATTGATCCCTACCTGAAGGTTCTCCAAATGTATTTTATTTTATATTCCAGCTGTCTAGATTCCATACAATAGTTTTTCATATGCTTGAAACCTGTAAGTAGTCTTGGCTCACAGAAAACGTCACATCTGGTGCCAATCAGTGCATTTTTAAGGTGACAGCATTAAAGAGGTGGTAACAATAATTATAAGTCAGATTTATAAACACTTAGCTTTGGTTTTGAAGTACTTTTTTTTAATACAAACCTGACTCAAAGTATTGTGGTGGGATTTACAATCTAACGCAAATTGTGATTTGCATTGGTTTGTAATCCAAAGTCAAAAAAATGCTGTGCAATGTGGTATTGCATGGGTGTTCCAATGGGTTTTGATGCAAGTTTCTACCTACAAAGAACTGTAGACAGGGATTTGCTCCAAAATCCTCCAACTTCTCAAGGCAGGCATAACGAGAACAAATTATTTCAATTCTATTTGCATGTGTGCTGCTTTCTACAGCACAAATACAAAGTGGGAAATGCCTTAAAGCATGGTTTTTATACTAGAAGGGACCCCTTCCTTTTAGAAAACCTATGCTCAGCACCACACAGGCACCCTTGCACCACGGAAAAAGGTTGTTTGCATTGGCTCATGGCAGCCAAAAATGTGCCAATGAAGTGATAGAACAGAACAGTGCCACATCTTAGTAGATATAGCACTTTTCTGCACTGTCCCATTCACGCAAAGCAGTGCAGCAACTTTACTTGCTGTGCTGAGTTGTGTGGATCGTATATAAATCTGAACCTCTATACATTCTCTCCTGTCCATTTACAGCTAGTCTATCATAAGGCCTAGGATTACGCATACAGGTTTCCTCTACCAAGGACCACTCCTGTTGAGTCTTAAGCCAGTGGCCAACTTTAGGTGTTATTGGCTAGAGGTAATGTTTGCTTGTATAAGTTTGGAAAACAGCAAGCCTCTGGATGGCAATTTGTCTTTTATTTTACCTTTATAAATGTCAGGAGCAACTTCAATAGACAATCCTTAGGTCCCATGGTTTTCAACTGCAACCTGACAGCACTAATAGTCACAGGCTGGCAGTCTGTCACCCTGCCAGGTTAGGGGGGAGGCTATGGCTTCTGCTCTCAAGATGGAGGATGGCCTGCACTATTGCGAGATGGCAGGGATCTTACTGCCTTCACAGTAACCTGCAACTGTGCTATAACTGTTTTGAATTCATAAGAGTTCGCTGAGCAGGTGTCATGTTGTTTTGGCTCTGCTCTAGCTTTTGTTTTCCAGAAATAAACTCTTACCATGGTAAAAACAACAGCCACGATGCAAGAGAGTTTTTTCCCAGTTATCTAGAGTCCTTATTTGATTTCCATGCTTGGGACTGCCATGCTTGTTGCCCGACCCTAGATAGGATATGGTGACCACAAGTATCAATCAGAGGCGCTGTGGCAAACAAGCCACCAAGTCCAGACATTCCACTAGTGAAACCAGCTGAAGTTAACCATTCAAATGGAACCAACATTGGTGGTTTCCTAGGGTTACCTGGTGTAAGAAATTGCATTGTTAGTTGACTGTGGTGTGAACCCTGGTCAGGCAGCAACCATAATCCTCGTCAGGGTAAGGCACAAGCAAACCCCAATTTAACTTGGTAGTTTGTCAGAGAGCAGTCA
Organism: Triturus cristatus; assembly: GCF_964204655.1. NCBI lineage: Eukaryota > Metazoa > Chordata > Amphibia > Caudata > Salamandridae > Triturus > Triturus cristatus. Next base: position 606,831,482 of record NC_140582.1, on the reverse strand, counting down.
GGCTTAACCTAAAGGCAATGTGAAAGTATTTGTGCAACACTGCAAGAAAAAAACACTTCACAAAAAGATCCCACACCAGGCTAGAAATATAGAGCAAGATGTAATAAATAAAACAATAGCAAAATGACAAATATCCAATCAGTAGAGCCGAAAATATGAATTTTTAAACAATAAAGTATAAAATAGCACTAAAAAGCACAAAGCAACAACCGTGGCTAGCTGGTCATTGCAACCGGATCAAAGTCAAACATTCAGGCCGACCGCGATGGATCGCAAGTAGGAAACAGTCCCAGATTAGCTGCAGTTTTACCTTTTCAAGTTTTGTGTCAAACGTCCCATTTGCATTGGAAAGGTCTGCAAGGAGAGCATCGTGGGAGGCGGTCAGCATGGGCGAAGAGCCACTGGAGGTTCGTATTGGCGGTCCTCACGAGTGGTCGATGCTCCAGCGTGAAGAGATGGGCTGACAGTGTTCACCACTAATTTTCCAAGATAGCAGCGTGGACTTGGTGTCAACGGGCCCGTTCATGGTTGCGAAGAGCCAAAAAGCTTGATTTAAGCTTGCTGGGCCATACCTAGGATCCAGGCCCTGAGGGGAACCACTTGGAGGTCACAGGTCCAGGAGCTTGTTGCAAAGCCTTTTACAATCCCTGAGGCTCAGTTCAGGAGGCCAGCAGGCTAGCCCTTCGAGTCACTCTGTGGTCCTGGGTTCAAGGTGAAGTCGCCGATTCAGTTTTTCTTCCCCAGGCAAGAGGGCAGCAGGAAGCAGGTCAGGAAAGCAGGGCAGCCGTCCAGCAGAGTGGCAGTCCTTGTAGCTGCACAGCTGTCCTTCTTCCTGGCAGAGTATCCACAGGTCCAGAAGTGTACTGAAGAGTTGGTGTCTGAGGTCCAGTATTTATACGCAGTTGTGCCTTTGAAGTGAGGAGAAGCTTCTAAATTCATGCCTTTGAAATGCACAGATACTCAGCCTTCCTTCTGGCTCCAGACTAATTACAGGGGTTATGCAGCCATTTATGTGGCGGCCAGTTGCTGCCGGCACCAGTCGGGTGCGGGGGGGGAAAAGTAGAGGGTGAGGGGGTGTAAAAAAATAGGAAAAAAGTACCTGCTTGCACCGTCCCTCGGCGTCTCTCCTGGCCAGAACAGGAAGGAGGAAGCACCAGGCTCTCCATAGCCAATTGTGATTGGTCTGTGCACCGTGGTTCGGTGCTCAGACAGGCAGTGGGAGCCTGAGCATGTTCTCCACCCAGGCTCTAATGCAGCCTGGGTGGATAACAAGCAAAGTGCACATGAATGTTTGGCTGGCACTTGGAGTGGGCAAACAACTCTACCCCCTGCTCCTGTGTGAGTAGCCCGCTCCACCCGCCCACAAAGCTGCTTCAGCAGGAGAACATAAAATTATAACATTGACTATTTATCATTTATGTCACCTTTATTTCTCTGCTGTGTCGCAGTGGGGTGACGCTCCTCCACCATAGCGGAGGAGCTGCCACTGGTGGAGACAGGACACAGCCTATTCAAGTATAAGTGGGGCTGGGCTTGGCTCCTCCTGCCCATCCTGCTAGAGATGGGCCATCCAGTCACACTTAAGCTCCCCATTGTGTGTGGCTGTCTAGGAGAAATACACAAAGCTCAACTGTCATCTTCACTCAGTTATGTTACCAGAGACAGGCTGCAGGCACCAAATGACTAAGGAAAGAAAATTGTAACATTCTAAAAGTGAACAATGAGTAGCGTCTCCTGAGTAGGAGACGCCCCCCTGAGAACAGCGTTGAAAACCCTTTTGATGGGTGTTGAAACAAATTGTTCAGAGTCCAAATTAGTACAGTCTTCTTTTAAACAAAATCACATTTATTCATGTAGTTGCAAATTCATTCAAAGAAACAAACATCCTCCGATGTTTTAATTCAGATCATTCAAAATATAATAACTTCCGTCACAATGCATTTCGGGCAGACAGATGCCCTTCATCAGGGGACCACATCTGTAACAAATCATAAGCAATGATACAATGAGGAAACCAGGGGTCTAAATGAAAGCAAACTTGGTGATGTGTGTCCCTGATACCGGAAATAAGCTGACGAGAACGAGTTGGGCGTATTTAAACCGAGTTGATCGCCACCTCAGTGCCTCCCTCCCTGACTCGGTGACACACAGAGGTACCGACGGACAGGTCAGTTTGACAACTAAGTTCACGGGTGGAAAGAGTGGGTTTGTAACGTTTTTGTTAGGAACTACATATGGCTCTATATGATTTGGGGTCTGACATTTAAAAGTACAGGTTACTCGCTGGTTGCGGTGTAATGCTCTAACGCCGCAACCCTTGGTCCTCTCATGCTAGATATTGGCGGCATGAAGACCGTCAGGAATGGGGATGGTATTATTTCAACTTGCCTCCACACACTATAGAATGCTTTTGTTTATGCTGTGGTAAATAATTTAATTACCGGGACTTAATTTGATACAGAAACATAATAAAATAGCTCAGTAAATAAGAGGCAGAATCCGTGGTATTAGAGGTTCGGAATGGTCTTTATTCCAATAGTCGATTATAATCGGTTGCTCCAAGTTCCATCACCACGAAGGTTCAGGAAGTGAAGTACATACATTATTGATAATTATTCACTTTTATACAATAGGCATTACAGGGAAGTAGATGCAAGAGGCGTAACAATTGATAGCAAAGATAACATTTCACATGCGTAGCATAAAGAGGCGTAATTGGGTGTAACAAGGAAAACGTCATTGGTTATGATGTCACATATGGGTGGACCTATGAAATAATTTCGCAATGTCAGCAGAAATACTTGGCAGAGATGCGTGCGCAGCAGTATGACGTGTAACTAGGGGGTGAAGGGGACTTGACATTTAGCTCTACATGTGGCGACAGAAGTCTGGAGGGTCAAGTCAACCTAATCTCAAATCATATCTAACATCCTATGTTTAAAGAACTATGTTATCCAGAAGAGAGGTCTCTTAGAGTAGAGTCTTATTCTATACTGACTATACTGACTGTTAGTGCGTGTACAGGCGTCTAAGTGTCTACACTAGATGCGAGGGCAGGAATCTTCCATAGTAACAGGGCTATGAATTACTTGCATAAAGACAGAGAAACCGGGCCTTTGCTCGGTAGCTGGAAGAATGTTTACTGAAACTACTAGATAGGAATGCATTGGGCAGGGAACGGAGCAGATAATTTCGAAGGTGAAATACAGCTCTTGGCAGGCAGCAAGCTGATGTCAGGCTTCGTGAGCCGCGCAGGGAATGAGACAAAGTTCATGGTCACAGATGCAGGCTCAGACTGGAGCTTCAGAGGCAGAAAGCAAGAAAAGCTTGATGACAGAATCAGGGCCTACTCGTCTGAACTGTAAAATGGCATAAGTGGACCATATAAAGGCGGTGGCCTTTCATACTTAGGAATGGAATATCCGGCCTATTCATGGCGGATCTGAAAGAGGACATGTTAACGGTGGACGCACATGTATTTGCGTCTTCATAACTGGAACTGGAGGGAACATACATGTACTTGTAACATGCACATAGAACCGTTGGGGTCCAAGATAGGGGACATAACTGACCAGAAAAATCCATATTTCCACATTCCCTCCTTGTCCCCTACTTGCCCGTCAAGAGATATCAATCTTCATTAATCCATTGATCTGTTAATATAGCATCATTTGTTCTTCTTTCTTCTTCCGGGATTTTGAACGAAAATCTTGATGTGGAATACACGATGTGGCACACAGACCACAAATCGCTGGTCCACATTGCAGGCATAGACAGCAACTGAATAGTATGAGAAGGCCAATACCTAGGAAGGATAGAACTCTCCATCCCCAGGCTGATAACACGCTCCAAAACCAACCGGACCAAGTCCAGGTGCCTGGATTCTGGTGTATCTGGCTTACAATCTTATGAAGGCGGGTTATAGCTTTATATACAGATGGCGAATTTTCTGGTATGAAAATGCAACAGCTTGATCCGATGACCCTACAAGCTCCGCCCCTATCGGCCAGGATGACGTCAAGGACAAGACGATTTTGAAGCACAACAATCCGCATAGCAGACTGCTCTTCTGTTAAATTGCCTAAGGCGGAAATAGTTTCGTTCACTACTGCTTCAAGGGTTCTAGTTAATCTACGTATTAGCTTACTATTGGTAACGGTACCTATATAGGGAAAGAGACCTTTATTGAAATCTGTGTATTTTTCCCATGCTGTTTCAGTGTAATCGACAATTGGGAGATCTCTCCTTTCTCTATTGTGTACTAAATGAGTATTTCTGTGATAATCAGGAGGAGCTAGAAAAACAGGTGGCAAAAGGAATCCAATGTAGCAGGTACCATCCCAATCTAGAGGCAAACGTACATAGGCCGTCTGACCACATATGAAATAGGAATGGCGGAAAGCTCTAAATGTAGACTTGCCTTGATCACTAAATTCTACTACAGTGGTGCATCTACTATGGCCCATATGTATGGAACCATTCTTTCTTACACATAATTCACCTTTTACTGGAAATATTGACATAGCGGGCAAAATTGGAGTAGCTTCGGATTCGACATTTAGGATCATAAGATTAAGAGTAAAATTACCTAATCCATATACTTCATTTTCTAGATCAGTTCCTGTTCTCTTGGGAAGTCCCTCCTTGTTAGGGTAGCAGACTTTAAGTAAAACTAAGTTCAAATTTCCCCATACCCAGTTATCTTGATAAACTGCAGAATTTGAATCTAGGGAATTAATTAAACTAAACCATGCTCCACAGGAGCCGTTGTGTGTGAATGAGTATGGAAAAAGAGGTAGAATTCCTTTATAATTCTGATAGGGAGGGAGTCGGCCACATATCCAACAATTTGTAGCATTGCTAACCTGATGGGAATGATGTAACATACTAATAAAAGTGTTATTGCGCAGCGCAAATCTATACGATAATTCATGCGGGGATAGGTCACTAAAAGAATGTTCAGCAGTAACGTTATAAACATGTCTAGAAATAGGGTAATATATGTGCAACAATATACTTGCAGTAATTATTAAGAAACTTAGGAAAAACAAAATTAATAACGTCACTGTACAATGACTACGCAGTGATTTACAGTACGCCTGTCGTTTCAACATTTTTCGGGTGCATTCTCTATTCAGGTCCAAGGGATACATGTCAGAGACAATTCAACCGCTTCACCTCGGAGAGGACTTAAACAATCAAATTGCTTGACTGATTGGACCTGAGTTTTAGTTTATAAAGTTCGGAATTACTCTTTTCAACAAAAGGAAGTTTTGAGTCAATGGGTGAAGACACACAAGGTGTGGTATTCACATCCGCTGGTAGTCCATGAAATTTCTTGATATGACTTGAATGAATCCAGCCTTTTCTGCCCTCGATCTTCACGGCTGTCCTTGTGGTGAGCAAGACCAATTTCGGTGACTTCCACCTAGGATCCAGCTGAGTCTTTCGATCAAAGTTCCTCACTAAAACGAGATCCCCTGGAATTACGTCATGGGGTTTCACCTCAGTGTTGTCAGGAAAGGCTGCAGCTACCTGTGAACGACAAGATTGTAGTGCAGACATCAAGGAAGCCAAATAATCTGTCAGCATATTACAGTCAATATCAGTTATTTTACGTGGTATAGGCGTCCCCCACATATTTGGTGGTCTGCCAAAGATCACCTCATACGGGGATAGCCCTGTTCGTGAGTGTGCTACCATTCTCATGTAAAAGAGTGCAACTGGTAATGCTACTACCCAATCGACACCTTTCTCCCTGCATATTTTGGACAATCTAATTTTCAGGATCTGATTATGTCTTTCTACGAGACCTGCTGCCTCGGGGTGTCGGACACAGTGGAATTTCCACTGATAGCCTAACAAAAGTGAAACGTGTTTCATCAGTTCGGATGAGAACGGCTGGCCGTTATCTGAGTAGACAGCACGTGGTAAACCGTACCGTGGGAAGAATTCTCGAACTAACTGTTTGGCAGTAGTCGGGCCGTGTAATCTGAAACCGGGTATGCCTCTGTCCAACGGGACAGAGCACAGACAACTACGAGAACATATTTGAATCCTCGACATCGTTCCATCTGGATATAATCCATCTGAAGGATTTCAAATGGGTGATCAGGAGGCTGAAATCCACCCTGCTCTACGGGAACGCTTTTTCCTGGGTTAAACTGGCAACAGATCATACAGGTACGAACTTTTTGTTTAGCTGCTGCTCGTAAATGTTTATTGAACCAAATGTGTTGGATGCTGTCTAGCATAGCTTTTTCTCCTAGATGTGCTGGACTATGTATAGTGTTAATAATAACTTGGACCATTGAGTCAGGAAGGAACCACACAGATTTTTCCTTCGTCATCCATCCTTGGTCCGTTTGAATCCCTCCTAATTCAGTCCATTTCTTTATTTCCTCTGGTGTAGCATGTGTCTGTATGTCAATTACGTCAAGAGCGGGATCTTTAATTGTCATACAATGTGTTGGCGTCGGGACTATTGTCTTTGTCATGTCGGATGTTTGAGTTTGAGCAGTCTGTTTAGCTGTTCTGTCAGCTAGATCATTGCCTTGAGAAATGATATCAGTGACTTTCGTATGAGCTTTACATTTCATAATTGATATTGCAGTGGGTAGATGTATTGCATCTAATAAAGCATGAATGAGGGGTCCGTGCTGAATGTGGGCACCATGAGAAGTTAAATAACCTCTCTCTCGCCACAGCACGCCGAAGTCATGTACAACTCCGAATGCATAACGTGAATCAGTGTATATGTTGACTTTTTTATTTGCGGCTTGAATACAGGCTTGTGTCAGAGCGACGAGCTCTGCTGCTTGAGCGGACAAGGTATTTATACAATTTGTTTCAATGATTTCAGTGTCTGTTGTGACTGCGTAAGCGGCCACTAGTTCTCCTGTACCTTTTCTCATACATGAACCATCTACATACAACGTCAGGTCTGGGTCTGACAATGGGACATCTGTCAAGTCTTGTCTGGGTTTCGTCGTGATTGTAATAACATCAATACAGTCATGAGCTAGTGGGTCTGTTCCATTTACAGGTAAAAGTGTGGCAGGATTCAATGTGTTACAACGTCTGATTTCTATATGTGGCTGAAACAGTGTTAGTTTGTACCCTGTAAGTCTTGCTATAGTCAAATGTTGTGTTTGCGTTCGATTCACAAGAACCTCCACTGCATGTGGTACTTGTACTGTCAATGGATGTCCTAACACTATGGCATCGCTGTGTCTGATTGCTAAAGCTGTCGCTGCCACTGATTTCAGGCACGCAGGCAGAGCCTGAGCTACGGGATCTAATGTACTAGAAAAATAAGCACACGGTTTGTGTGATCCTGCTTGTTCCTGTGTGAGTACTGACAAAGCAGTACCTTCTCGTTCTGTAACAAAGAGTGTAAAATGTTTTCTGTAACATGGTGTTGCTAAAACAGGTGCTTGGCATAGAGCTTTCTTTAAGCTTTCAAAAGCTTGTGTATGTTCCTGAGTCCAAGGGAGAACAGTCGATGTGGCTGCCTCCTGTGTTGTCAACTGAATGAGTGGTTTTGCTAGAAATGCATACTGAGGGATCCACTGCCTACAATATGAAGTGAGGCCTATAAAAGCCCGCACCTCCTTTTGTGTCTTGGGTATTGGCATGTTAGCTATTAACTGAATGCGGTCGGGTGTAAGCTGCCTTCCCTCCTTGGACAGCGAGTGTCCAAGATAAACAACTCGCTGGACACAGAATTGCAGCTTAGAAGGGGACACCTTGTGCCCCTTTTCGGCTAGAAATTGTAAAACTGTCAGTGATGCTTTCTCACATTCAGGTTCGCTTCTGGCGGTGATCAGCAGATCATCGACATATTGAAGCAGAGCAGTGTTGACTGGCATGTGGATACTGTCGAGTTCTCGTTTCAGTGCTTGGCTATAGATGCTGGGGCTTTCTGTGAATCCTTGAGGTGCGCGTGAGAATTTAAAGCTACGTCCATTTAAACTAAATCCGAACAAATATTGGCTTTCCGGGTCTATAGGGACGCTGAAAAAGGCATTCTTGAGATCAATTACAGTAAAGAATGTTGCTTCAGAATCAATAGCTGTCAGTAATGACGAGATATCTGGGACCACAGGGAATTGTGGCACAATGCATTTGTTCAATTCGCGCAGATCAATAACCAATCGATATACTGGCGGGGCCTTCGGATCTGTTCGTTTAAGAATCGGAATTATCGGTGAATTACATACATTGGAGTCTGTTTCTACAACCACTCCTTGGGCAATGAGCTCGTCAATGATTTGTAGTAAAGCCACTACAGCATCTGGTGGTAACTTGTATTGTCGCATTCGTGGTAGTACCACTCCTGCCTTTAGTGTAACTCGATATGGTGTAATATTCATGCACCCAACATCAGTAGGGCCTTGTGCCCATAGATGTGTAGGTAAAGTCTGTAGTCGGGGATCCATGTCACATAGTGACCTTTAAAATCACGTAAAAACAATCTTACTCCTTCCGGAGAACAACATATTATAGCTCCTAGAGCTTTCAGTGTTTTTATACCTAACAAGTTTTCTGGACAGGATTTAGTGAGCAATAAATCTGTAGTTCGGGTCAAAGGTCCTATCGTAAGTGGAAGAGGCTGTGATACTTCATTAACAATAGGTTTTCCTGAAAAACCAAGGGAAATATTCTGTGAGCCTGAGAGGGGTGCCCCTGGAACTTCACTACGTTTTATTGTTGTTCGACTTGCCCCTGTATCGAGTAAAAATTTTCTGTCTTGACCTAATAATTCACTATGTACATAAGGTCCTTCTTGGTCTACCGGGATCTCGATAAGGGGTAAGTCAACTTCCCTCTCTAGGCTGGTTCATGCGTATCGTTGATAATCAGGATAGTCATACTGTGCGGTCTGGTACAGCTGTCGTGTCGTGGTTTGTGTGGCAGCAACAGGCAGCGCAGGTGCAGCTGGCACAAACTGTATAGACTGTTGCGGAGCTGGCATGGACTGTGCATGCTGCAAGGCTCCTTGTTCATTCTGATCCTGTCTAAGTGGCCGTGGTCTTTCTTTTGTAATACCTGTGGCGATATTACGCTTCAGGACTGGACAATCGTGTACATAATGACCTGGTTGTTTACAATAGTTGCATGTCCCTTTTACAGGTCCTGCTGAATCACCGGAATGTGCCGTACCCTTTTTATGTCCTTCAGCTGGAACTGTCTGGGAGACTAGCATTTTCATTTTCGTGTCTTTCATGCGTCTTTGTTCATGATCTTGTTCCTCTCTAATTCTATTGTGATGATACTGTAACATTTGTAACATTTGTGATGGGGTGTTACCTTGCCAGGTACTCTCGAATTTTAATACTCTATTCTTCACTTGGGGCAAAGAATTTTCAACTAATTTTGTCACAAACAGATGTGGGTATGATTTGCTACTTGCTTTTATGCCACTATTTATACCAAAACATTTTTCAAATCGTGCATAGAAATCACTAGTGTCTTCATCTTGCTTTTGTTTACAGGCTGAAATTGCACGCCAGTCTTCCTTTTTCGTGGTTAATAAACGTGGCAGTACCTGTACTAGTAAACCTGGTAGTGCTTTAGTTTTGTCCCCAAGCCCCGAACCTGGACCTCGGGCCTTTTCTTCATTTTCTAATGCTGTCCAGTCTATCTTTTGGTCTCCCACCTCCCACTCTTTTTCCTTGAGTTTTTCATAAATGCCAGCAGGCATCAATACCTTTAATATGGTCATAATGTCGGGATAGGTATACTCTCCCATGAGTAACATGTCTTTAATTTCTCGGTGGAAACCCGCTGGGTCTTTGTCATGACTGGGTACCACTTTCTTCATTTCTAACAATTCTATTTTCGATATGGGCGTATATACAAATACACGTTTAAACTCATTGTCCTCGCCTTTTATTGGATGTACTTCTCGTAAGGGATTCTGTCTGTCCATGTAATACGTGGTTCTTTCCTTAATGGGCAGTGAGACATGTTCTGGGCATATAAAAAGAATGTACTGCTTTCTTGATTCTAGTATTTCTTTAATTAGCTTAGTACCTGAACCTCTCCATCTATTCGTGAGTAATTCAGTCAATATATCAGGTAAGGGACCAGGGTCTGAATGTTGGCTTTTATATAGTATAAGAAGTTGTTGAATCATATAAATCCCAGCTAAACGCTGTTCATCTGGGGTGAGATTCAAAAATGTGTGTGCTACTGTATCATCATCATACTTTCCGGGACTGTCAACCCAATGAACGGCTGACCTGGCTAATTCTTGTTCATCCATAGAATCGAGAAAATGATAACCCCTTCGTTCTCGCAGTAATTTGTCAACGGCTTGGAACGACTGCTCGGGGGACCTTATATTTATTATAGGTGTTTGAAAATTCCTGTTATTTTCTAGACATATCGGACGTATCGGGTCAGTAAGACATCTAGTACTTTTACAAGATCTTCCTCTACCTACATAGGCTATGGTTTCTGACCGTCCTGTGGGCAGTCCTGATCCTTCCTCCTCATTTTGTTCAAACTGGTCTACCGCTAATCTCTCTTCGTGTAGGCGTTCTATTTCTTTACGGATCTTTCGGCACATGGCTATTATACAGTTTTGCTTATCATGTCTCCCTTCTGATATATTCTGGCTCCATCTGGTAAGAATTTGCATTGCTTCCGGGTCTACCCCCGGTCGGTCTTGATTTCTGATCACACAATTTATGAGGAAACGTAACAGTTCCCCCTGTATTTCCACTTTCTGGTATTCCATAGCTCTGTTAATACATTCAGAATCTCGCCCTGTTTGGACGAAATGGTATATATTATCTAGATGCATAGTCATTCCTGGTAACTTCCCTAAATACACCGCGGCTCGTCTGATACGTAATGATGCCAGGGTCATTTCGTCCTCTTTTCCGGGCACAGGGTCATATCTACAATCTATAAGAAGTTCCTTAAGCGTACGGGCATTTATGAGTTTGGGGGTACGTGGATGTGCTGACTCTTGAAAGGTAAGTTTATTTATTCTGGGTGGCGTAGAAAAAATATTGGTAGCACCTCCCGTAGCCCCATCTGGGGTATCGGGCGTGAAAGGATTCGTTGAACGCGATACAGCAACTATAGGTGTGGACACAGCTGTAGAAGCAGCTGTAGGAACAGATGTGGAAACAGATGTGCTTGCCGGAACTTGTGTCAGGATTCGGTGCTGTAGAGATACAGATACAGGATCTTGGTGTTGAACCTCCCCGGCCAACGGTCTATGTGGGGCGGGGTTAGCATACTCGGGAGCTGCGTCATCTAAATATGAGGAAAGAAAAACATCTTCTGCGGTTCTAGGATGCCCCTTGGGATGTACCTTTATTGGAAATAATGGGGGTGGCAAGTCTTTTGGTATCCCCGCAGTAGCCTTAGGTAATCCCTCGGCCAGAAGGGGATACATACCCTTCATAAGGGCATGTCTTTGTCTGTCTACTTGTTCTGATTTCACTCGTGCACCTTCTTCAATTAATAGATTTTCTCGGACTTCATTTGAATTCTCTTTACTCTTCTCTTCCTGTCTACGTGCTTTTTCTGTACGTCTATACGATTCTTTACGCCATAATTCAATGGCGTCTTTCTGTGATTGTCTAGCTTTCTTTTTCCATAATTCTTCCTCTACTTTCACGATGCACTCTGCATCCCAGGTCCCAGCCGCGGGCCACCTCTGACTTTCTGGTAATTCCTTAGTGTAGTCTACCCATAAATCAAGAAATAATATAGCGTCTAAGCCGTGTTTATGATACATGAAGTACCCTGGAGTGTCCCTAGGAGGAATAGGAACAGCTTCTTCGAGTACCCCTTTTCTAGTTGTGATCTGTCTTAATTTCGAAAAGAGCGGCATATTGAGAACTGATCTGATACTTGATCTTGAACAAACTTAATACAATAAACACGATAATGAACAGTCATTCATACCACAATATGCAGAACGTATTAACACATTTAACATTTAACATTTAAATGAGCAAACAATGATGATAACGATCTAAGGAAACTTAATCTCTAAACATAATTCTCGACATTTAACGGAAATTATTCTGAATTTTATATACTTGATATACTAGATATACTGCTAAACAGTACAGATACACTGCTGAAACAGTGCAGACCGGATTTGTGTACCCAAACCCGTCTGGACCGGCACAACTTATGTGCACGCCAGAACGCCTCCCCAGTAATGGTACTCACCGGGTAGCTCGGAACGGAAGGCCTCGGAAACTGAACTGAACTTGAACCGGACTGGACTCGACTCGAACACTTCGGAAACTGGACTCGACTCGGGACTTCGGAAACTGGTGGGCCTCTGTATACCTCGGATCTTGCTCTCTCAGCTAGGCTCTGGTCGGGATACTTCGCACTTCTCACCGCCTCGTCTGGGTGTTGGTCGCAGCCTCAGTCGCCCCCGCTTGACCGGAGGGAGATACAGGAAATCCTGCTGGTACGCGTTGTTGTCCGTCCAGCTGTGGCAGGAGACCGGGCCTGCAACGCACCACCGGCGCGTGAGATGAGAAAGTGTCCCTGTTCGGGCGCCATTCTTGTGGTAAATAATTTAATTACCGGGACTTAATTTGATACAGAAACATAATAAAATAGCTCAGTAAATAAGAGGCAGAATCCGTGGTATTAGAGGTTCGGAATGGGCTTTATTCCAATAGTCGATTATAATCGGTTGCTCCAAGTTCCATCACCACGAAGGTTCAGGAAGTGAAGTACATACATTATTGATAATTATTCACTTTTATACAATAGGCATTACAGGGAAGTAGATGCAAGAGGCGTAACAATTGATAGCAAAGATAACATTTCACATGCGTAGCATAAAGAGGCGTAATTGGGTGTAACAAGGAAAACGTCATTGGTTATGATGTCACATATGGGTGGACCTATGAAATAATTTCGCAATGTCAGCAGAAATACTTGGCAGAGATGCGTGCGCAGCAGTATGACGTGTAACTAGGGGGTGAAGGGGACTTGACATTTAGCTCTACATGTGGCGACAGAAGTCTGGAGGGTCAAGTCAACCTAATCTCAAATCATATCTAACATCCTATGTTTAAAGAACTATGTTATCCAGAAGAGAGGTCTCTTAGAGTAGAGTCTTATTCTATACTGACTATACTGACTGTTAGTGCGTGTACAGGCGTCTAAGTGTCTACACTAGATGCGAGGGCAGGAATCTTCCATAGTAACAGGGCTATGAATTACTTGCATAAAGACAGAGAAACCGGGCCTTTGCTCGGTAGCTGGAAGAATGTTTACTGAAACTACTAGATAGGAATGCATTGGGCAGGGAACGGAGCAGATAATTTCGAAGGTGAAATACAGTTCTTGGCAGGCAGCAAGCTGATGTCAGGCTTCGTGAGCCGCGCAGGGAATGAGACAAAGTTCATGGTCACAGATGCAGGCTCAGACTGGAGCTTCAGAGGCAGAAAGCAAGAAAAGCTTGATGACAGAATCAGGGCCTACTCGTCTGAACTGTAAAATGGCATAAGTGGACCATATAAAGGCGGTGGCCTTTCATACTTAGGAATGGAATATCCGGCCTATTCATGGCGGATCTGAAAGAGGACATGTTAACGGTGGACGCACATGTATTTGCGTCTTCATAACTGGAACTGGAGGGAACATACATGTACTTGTAACATGCACATAGAACCGTTGGGGTCCAAGATAGGGGACATAACTGACCAGAAAAATCCATATTTCCACAATGCACATTTGCTAGACGTGTACCAGGGTGAAGAACGGCATGAACGTCTGTAGCTCAGGTAGTCATAGACATTGACACTCATAACTGCGCCCTGATAGTGTATATTCTCTTGGGGGCAGATACACACGATATAGCAGCACTATATTGCCCAAATATGAACAATAAGACATGATATAGATAGCAATCTGTATCGGCACCATTGTATCCATAATAGTCAGGGGATTGAATCTCCTATGCCACTAGCTATACCTATTACTAACCTTTTAGACTTTCCTGACCGACACCTGGTTTTTTCTTTTGTCTTGAGAGTTGAGGGGCTGGCCAGTTCAAATGCCAGGGACACACACTTGGCATACGACCTGTTGACTAAAGATTCTGGACTTTTGGCAGGGTCTTTATTTATTTATTTATTATTTAATATTTTTTGTAGAGCGGGGCCTCATCTCTACCAGAGGCAGGTTCCTGAGAGGTGAGGTTTGAGCCTTGATCAATAAGGGTAAGCAAAAGACTGCAGCCCTAAATGGGCATATACTGTGTCGATTGGCTGTTTACTGCTCAGTACGGAGTGTGATAATTGCTTTATATCTCCATAGGTGATGTTTACACCCTGTAATTGAAGGTTTCGCACCAAGCGAGGTTGTATAGTTCTCATTATTTTTGTGCTCTTATATATGAAGAGTTTGAATCATGTGCAGTAGCTATGAATAGGTCCTGAAGAAAGCCTGGATCATTTCCGATAAGGCTGAAACATGTTGACCGTGTAGTAGGAGTTACCGTGTTTACTGCTATGAATCAATAGCGGGGACAAAAGTCAACTCCCCTTGTTTTATTAGGTATGAGGAGAGAGTTATTGTCTAGGTGTTCTAGTCTCTCCACACAATCTTTTTAATGTTATATTGCACTGCATCACATTATATATTTTTCATTATTTTGTAACACTTGATGGCATCTATTGTTTGCCTTGGTTCGGATTGGCATCCACTAAGAGCATACGAGCTTTCCACAGAGGGAATCTTTATGATCAAGAGGTTGCCCTCTAGGAGGTGGCGGATAACCATATGATAACACTGATCCACAGAGCTTAATACTTTAGCTCTAATATTAAGAAGTATTTTGATGGGAAGCCTGCTCAGCTCGGTTTGCCAGGGATGATAGAACAGTTATCCTTCTATAGGGACACACATCACCAAGTTTGCTTTCATTTAGACCCCCAGTCCTTTGTCGTAGTTGTATAAGTGTAGAGTAGGGGATTGGGACTTGGGCAGGTCTTTAAATATTATTTCCCTTAGACCCTTCTCTTAATCTGTGTTTTTGATGACAATGAGGAAACCAACCAACGTAAAATGTTGATATAACAGTGAACAAAAACACTGGTAAGTGGATGCTGGAATAACAAATGTGGTACTAAAAGTATTGAAAGAAAACTGTGTAAAAAAAGATGTAAAAGGAGCAAGCCAGTAAAAAAGCTAATGGTGCTGAACAAGTACCGTAACAGTGGTTAAAAGCTGGAAACGTGCATAAAAGTGCAACCAATCATGAATGGCATGTGACAGGAAAGTAAACAAAATCATGAAGGTATAAGGCACCAAGCTGGAAACATGCATAAAAGTGCAACCAATCACAAATGGCATGTGACTGGAAAGTAAACAAAATCACGACGGTAATAAGGCGCTAGGAAGGTACATAACAGTGAAAAACCTAGTGGTGCTAAAAATATCAATGCCGTACTGGTGGTTAGAAAAATAAACACATGCAATGCGTGGTGATAAAAGCAGAAAATAGAGAAAGCCCCATAAGAGCGAATCATATACTGGCGAGGTGAATAATTCCTGTGCTGTTCTATGGTGTGACAAGATATACAACGGTGCACAAACAAAGTGGTACGAACAGTGCTAACCGTGGCAGGTGCGAGAAACATAAAAAGCTTACCACATCAAAGGGTGTAATCTGACAGTTTGAACCTATAATAATAAATTAACAATGAGCTTTTCAATGAGTAAACCAAGTCAAATGCACGGTCGAAAAGACCTGACCAAGAACAAAACTACACAGAAAAAGCAGTTACTCACAAGGTGAAGTGGCGTGACGCGCCGCAGATCTGCCTCATGCATTAGGGTCTGGTTGAATGCTTCGAGTGCAGCTGATGAGCATATAAATAGAAAAGGGACTGAGGCCCGAGCAAGACCCAGAAACGGTCGCCATCTTGGAAAGGCAAAATACGCGATTGAAAGAAACATGTTATGTTATGTTAAAAATGTTTCTAAAGCGCTTGAATACCCATAGGTGTCATGGCGCTGTTTGTGTGGCGGTCAGGTGAGGGTAGTTGGTGCTGAGAGTAATTATGCACCTAAGAATTGAAAAGCCAGGTTTTTATTAGCTTCCTGAAATCCAACAATGTTGGAGCTGCCTTGATGTTTATAGGTAAACTATTCCACAGGGCAGGGGCTTCGTTGGTGAAACAACTGCCTCCCCATTTTTGTCTCTTGTACCTGGAGAAGGGCATTGTCATGGCATTTTTAGAGCGAAGTTCTCTATTGAGAACATACCATGAAAGAGATTTTTTTAAATAGAAAGGGCCTTCATCGTGCAGGGCTTTGAAAGTAAGGCATAATGCCTTTAATTTGATACGGTTTGCAACCGTCAGCCAATGCAATTCCTTGGTGGCAAATGAAACTGGGTGGAATTTAGGCAAGTTGAAAACAAGCCTGGCTGCCACATTCTGTACACTCTGAAGTTTCTTCATATGTTGTTTTTGAAGTTTGACAAGAAGACCATTGCAGTAATCCAATTTCGAAAAGATCAATAAAGAGACAACTGTTTTTCTGGTGGTCATTGGGATAAACGGAAGAATCTTTTTAATGATCCTTAGGGTGTTAAAGCTGGCCGAGATGACCGAGCTGATGTGTTTATTGAAACTTAAATTATCGTCTATTATTATAACACCCAGATTTCTTGCTTTTTGTACAGGAGTGGGAAGAGTTCCCATCTCTGTTGGCCAGCATGCTGGGTTCCAAAAAGATGAGTTGTTACCAAAGAGTATAACCTCGGTTTTTTCAGCATTTAGCTTGAGACAGTGCATTTCCATCCAGCCACTAACTGCTCTCATACAGTTGTGGAACTGGGAGGAAGTAGCATCTATGTTGTTCGAGGCTGCCACCACAATTTGGGTGTCGTCTGCATAAGACGTAGGGGAAAAAACAAAAGATCTAATCAGAGGGGCAAGTTCTGAAACATAAATATTAAAAAAGCAGAGGACTCAAAGATGATCCTTGTGGAACCCCACAAGGGAGTAAAAAGGAACCGGAAGAAAAATTCTCCAACATAACTGAATGGTTTCTATTTGTCAGGAATGATTGGTAGAGCCAGTGCTTTGTCGGCAATGCCTAATTTACTGAAACGGTTGACAAGAGTGACATGGTCAACCGTATCAAAGGCCGCTGACAAGTCCAAAAGGATAAGTGCTGCAGAGCCCCCTTTATCCAGGATAGTTCTTAGCTCATCTGTTGTTTTTATTAGAGCCGTCTTGGTGCTGTGTTCGGCCCTAAAGCCGAACTGAGAAGGATCCAGCAGATGATTATCCTGAATAAACTTTGATAATTGTGTGTTTATCAGTTTTTCCACCAATTTGGCCGGAAAAGGTAACCAGGAGATGGGACGGTAATTGGCTGGGTAATCCAGGCCTAAATTTGTATTCTTCAAGAGCGGCAGAATGGAAGCTCTTTTCCAAAGATCAGGAAAAATACCTGTGCTGTACATGCCATTAAAGATGTCGGCTAAAGGTGTTGCTATGAGAGCTGGTATTTGTTTTAGTACCGAAGGAGGGCATTGGTCAAATGGTGATCCTGACGTGGAATTAATTAGCTTTAAGACTTCATCCGAAGTGGTGACTGTGAATTGTTTAAATTTAGCAGAAAAACTAATGTTATCTACATCAAGGACGTTTATGTAGCCTTTGCTAAATGAAAGGTCACTGGAGATAGAAAATGTGGTATATATATTAATTCCACTTTGTGGCGGAAATATGAGGCAATTTCTTCACAAAAAGATTGACTGATGTTATTACTTTTCATCTCAGGGAGCTTAGTCAATTTGTTTATGACCAGGAAGAGTTCTTTGGCCGAATTTTTTTAAGCTTCTATTTGCGGAGTGAAAAAAGATGATTTGTTTTGGATAATGGCTACTTTGTAATTGGCTACTGCCTTTTTATATATTATTTTATCAGCGGTGCTGTATTTTAGCCTCCAAGCCCTTGCTTTTGGAGCCGGAGAGCATTTGAATACCACGGTGCAGATATTTTTACTTTATTTCTGTTGGTACCTTTGTTTGGGACCGCTTTTGAGATGGCCATGTTTAGCCAATTGGAGTACGCCTCTGAGGCTTCATTTGGGTCTGATCGCAGAGTACATGAATAAATGTGATTTCGTTTAAAAGAAGACTGTACTAATTTGGAGTCTGAACAATTTGATTCAACACCCATCAAAAGGGTTTTCAATGCTGTGCTTAGGGGGACGTCTCCTACTTAGGAGACGCTACTCATTGTTCACTACAAACCACACTTATTGACCAGGAAGTGATACCCCAGAGGCACGCAACAAACGGCACAACTTTACTAACTTAGGTAGTGCGTGTTTCACTCACTGTTATTGTTAACATTCTAAAAGTGGCATTTTCAGAATTACAGTTTAAAATTAGACTTAACCATAAGTTAGTATCTAAAATCGTGATTGCAGAGACCCCAAGCATGAGCTGCTGACCTATTTCTATTTGGAATTACACAGTAACAAGGTAACCCCGATGTTGTCATATGGGAGAGGTAGGCCTTGCAGTAGTGAAAAACAAATTTAAATGTTTTTCACCACCAGGACATGTAAAACCTAAAAGTACATGTCCTGCATTTTAACTACATTGCACCTTGAGCTGTCCGGGGCCTACCCTAGTGGTGACGTATATGTATTAAAAAGGAAAGTTTGGGCTTGGCGCAAGGGTTATTGTGCCACGTCGAAATAGCAGTTTAAAACTGCACACTCACACAGGCTGTAATGGTAGGCCTGAGATATGTTTAAAGTGCTACTTAAGTCAGTGCTGCAGGCCCTCTAGTAGCCTTTAATTTACAGGCCCTGGGCACAGGTTGGGCCACTTTACTAGGGCCTGACAAGTAAATAAATATGCCAATTGGGAATACGCCACTTTACCATGTTTAAGGCAAAAACACTTTAGGAGTGGCAAAGTGCACAGAGTCCTAAGGTCAACAAAACAAATTCAGAAAAAATTGATGAGTTAGGGCACAAAGTCTGGGAATGACCCTGAAGAACAGGCCAAGTCCAACACCTCGCCTCTAAATGAGACTCCATGAGCTTGGAGGGGTGGCTGAACTGCCAATTTAGGGTGGCTCCGTCATACTTTAAATCAACCCTTAAATCGGCTTCTTATTTCCGACCACAACCTTTTAATTTAAATATATATTTAAGTGAGGTTTCAAAAGTGACTCATTCTACTCTGAACTTAGGGTATTAGTGGACCTGTGTGAGTAGATTTTGTGGAATTTAATTGGTGGTATGTAAGTCCTATGATGAACATTAAATCACACTAATTTAAAGTGTGCATTACTAGAGACCTTTATGTGTGCAAGATCATGTTCATCGATCATCTGTGAGATGCGCCAAGCAGTCATCCTTCCATTTGATCAGCATCAGCAGTTCATTTGATGGTTTGGCAGCATCAGGTTCCGCTTATATTGGAGAAATCAGTCTCCCACCAAGTGCCAGTAATAGCATATCCTTCCATTTATAGTTTCCCTTCAGCAAGTCCAGGAATTGTCCTAAAGCCTCCTACACTACCCCAGCAAGTTTGGTGTATTGCTGGAAATACCCCAGTGAGATGCCAAACTTGCCCTGCACTCTCCGGAATGTCAGGATCTTAGTCGTATTGCACAAATTGCTAATTTTCCTGCAACAATCATCAATTACTCTAATTGCAGTAGGCTTTCTTCAGCAAACAATACCTTTTGAATTATTTTGTTTAACAGTTTAGTCTCATATTGTCCCATTAAATGGAACAGTTATGACTGATACTGTGGATTGTCCCGTCTTTAAGAAGTAAGGGGGATATTCCCAAGAAATTGCGATAATTATCGCAAAGCGGGCTTAGCGCTGGCTATCGCTGGATTTCATCGCGGAGATAACGCGTTATTATCAACGCTTATCTCCAAGGCGATAGAAAATCCAGCAATAGCGTGAGAAATCCAGCGATAAATCCAACACGCTAATGAAAAGTTTGCTAATAGGCAGGTGAGGACTTAACCTTACAATCCACCTTCCATTGACTGGAATGGTTAAGTCAGGTTTTTAGCAGGTGTTAGATTCCAGCGATATTCGCGGTTAGCGTGAAAGTTTTTATCGCTTCGCGGGCATTGCTAATAGGGGGAAGCTGGGTTTGCGACTGTTTTCAGTCACTTTAAGTTGGGAACGCCTACTTTGCATGTCATTAGCGATATATATCACTGACATGCAAAGCGGCACCAAAAGGGTCGCTTTCGCTATAAAGCTGTCGCTAACAGCTGTCAGCGACAGCTTGCTAATAGAGCGATAGAAATATCGCCGCTTTAGCGGCAAAAAGTACAGCTAAAGCAGCGATAAGGTCCTTGCTAATATCCCCCCTAAGTGCTCATGGGATATCCTGCTTTGTGTTCCTTTCAATAAGATTTTTCGGGTACTGTCCCTCCGTCAACCAGTCAAAAGTATATTGGAGTTGTGCAGCAGGGTTATATCATTCAGAGTCTGAGAGTCCTTGTTCCCCATTCTTGTATGGCTGATTTATAGTAGGTAGTTTGACTCTGCTGTGCTTCTCTGCCCAGATCATGCTTGCCAGCATTTAGTCTGGTTCCTTAACTATCTTCTGTGGGAGGTTGGACACATTACCAGGGAAAGTGTATAAACATATGGGCAGCATCACCATTATTTCCATTGCTACTTAGCCAATAACAGGCGATCACAGTGTGACCCACAAAGCTATAGATTTCTTAGGTCATCCCACGATTTTGAGAATGTTATTACAGATTTAATATTTCACTCTATGTGTTATTTAGATCTCTATAAATTAATCTGTCTACTCTTGGATTAAATCCAGGTTGGGTACTTGTTCAAATGCTTTGCATATCAAACATCCATGTGCTAAGATGATTGATTTGTTTGGTTGTAGTCCCACACTAGTCAGAACTCACCCATTGTCTCTAGAAGCAATGAGACTGTTTCATGGTGGTGTCATAAATAGAGAGCATTTTATCTGCCAATTTGAAGACGGTATGTCTCATTCCCTCAACTCACATTTCCCACTCTTCAAAGTTGTTCCTTAATCCGCTTGCTACTGGTTCCATTACCAGACCGAAGAACATTGGCACAAGGAGCAGTCTTGACACCTGCCTTTACCTAATTCTCAGCAATCTGAGATTATTCCACCAGTTTTAAGACTAGCAAATGGAGCTGAGGAAAAGACTCAGAATCATTCCATGAAGTTAGGGCAGCAGTTCCTATGTTAAAGCCAAACCTGTATAAGTTAATACTCAATAAAAATATTGCCGATTCCTTTCATTATTTGATAATTAGTCCATGACATGAGGGAACCATAGAAGGAAATTTCTCCACACACAATGGAATCCACTGGAAACATGAAACCTTTTCCAACTGCAAATCCAAATTTGTAGGCTATGGAATCCTCTGCCCGTGCGACATGCTATATATTGGAAAGACCAATCAGGAAATAAGGCACAAAATCCAGCAACACAAATCAAGAATCCGTAAAAATGTACAAAACGCCCCGTTGGTCAACCATTGGCACTTAAAGAACCACACGGAAAAGGAATTAAGATGGACTATCATTTCCAAAGTCGAACAGGACTATCGAGGTGGCGACTTGGATGTGAAATTATTAAAATGAGAAGCAATGCTCATTATAAAATTCAACACGTCTGTTAATGGCCTAAATGAACTTTCGGAGATTTACAATCTGTGATCTTCTCTAGTTCTGTACTCGCTGAATAGACCTCATAAAGTTTTGTCAATCGCTTTTTTAAAAAACGTAATGCGAAAACCACAACTCCTATGAGCCTTTGATTGCAGTGGCGCCCGAGATTCGGGTTGTTTAAATAGATGCCGGAAATGATTGTTTTCACCCAAACCACCACGGGGTTCGAGTGCCAGAGTGAAGATACATGAGTAACCATGATTCCCTAAAGGTAAGACCACCCGCTTTTTCTGGTTTCGATCACATTAGAAAGCAGAAAATTGTTCTATCTGCTATTGAAGATTACATCCAACGGCTTCACCGCCTGCTTCCCGTTTTTCGTTCCGCTAAATTCGACACAAGCCATTGCCGAGGTCGTAACTCCACTCAGGGCACGCCTAAAGAACGCTACCAAAAGATATTTTTTTGGCGACGCCACCAATGCACTATTATACAGAAGTGCAGCAACTGAAAGCTTTTCCAGATTTTTTCTGCTAAACGAAAAAACCAGTACTTAGCCATCATAACAGCTTCACAAGTAAGATCTTCTGTTTTGACTGTATTATGACAGTAATAAAGTAGCTGCCTTATCCAACATATGGGTTGACACACCGAGGTGACAATTTGTCGGTTTTTGCTTTTAGGTCATGGGCTTACGTAGAAACAACATTGGAGTTTCTTTTTAAACATTTAGCTGCAGGTAAGACTTTAGCACAATTAGTGCGGCTTGAATTCAGTGTTTTTGGGTCATTTAGTAAAATACAGCGTTGTCTTTGTTTTGTTTCAGCAAGTGTTGGTCCTGATGAGAATCCCCGTATGTGGAGGGATTCGAAACGCGTAGACCTTTCCGCTTCTGGCCAATCTATTCTACATAACAGAGTGCAGTGTTTCACAATTATGTCAATTTATTTTTGTTGATGGCCTTGATGTCCATTTACTCCATTTAATTATTGCTTTGTTATAAATTATGTCCACTGAGTATGCTTGATTAGTGTGTCTGAGAATTATTTGTGGTTGATTGTGGTATGGTAGTGGTGGTGTTGCGTAAATGATTAAAGTATGAAAAACGGTAGTATATAAAAATGTCTATGTTAACGTTGTACTGTTGGTTTTTCCTCTGATTTGCTAAAATTATGTTTTGATAATAGAGAACCAATTTAATGTAATGTGAAAAAACATTTTGGATTAAATCCAACTGAAAAAGTGGTTGTTAGTGGCACGGTTTAATTCAGTTCACTGTTTAATTTCTAGTAGAGTTAAGTGCAGCATTGGCACTTTTTTGTTTATTGATGACCCATTTTATCCATGCAGCTTTTCATCAACACCACCTGAGGGTCTCTTATTCAAATCAAGCCTCAATTAGCAACAAAGCAAGGTTTTACTTCCATTTTCACATCAGTCATGAACGCAGGGTCTTGAGTGCTTCCATTCTCAATTTCCACTACAAAGTAATCTATCCTGCTGCACAGATCATCAGGGTTTAGTAATATCAGCATGCTGTCTTGTTTGGTAAAACTCTCGTATTCTATCTATCAGACCTATCCTGGTGAGGATACGAAAGGGCAGGTTATATATGTTATCACATGAGTGCAGATGGCACAATCCAGCTTTGATCCCCCACAGAGACCCCAGCGACATCTAAGCAGGAAGCTAAAGGACCCAGCAATCTCTCACAATTGTTGGGTCCGTAATGTCGGAGGCATAAATGTTGCAGAAACAAACCTCTTAATTATGCAATAACCTATATATCAGGATAGATCGTGGATTGTGTGCTTCACGATCAAGGATACCCCAGCACCACACAGGTGCAGATACACCTAGATTATGTCAAAGCGAAAGTTAAGTGTGGGTGGGTCTCATGCTAAAATGTCAACCGTATCTGTCCCTATGTAGAAAGGAAAGGAATCTGTGTCATTTATTGAACTTATTAGGACTGAGGTGGGCTTAGCTGCCCCTGGATCCGCAGTGGGACAGAATGCACAGGTTTCCACCTCACAGCAGCTACCAACATATTGACTGCAACTGATAACCAAAACTCAATGCACTTCTGACCATTCCACAGCCCACACATTACCATCCAACCTTTAGAGATGCCTACCCCACCGACGAGTGGACATTCCCTGTGTGTCAAATATCCAAGATTCAGCCACCCATCTGCCCCGAGCATGTGTGTCCAATGCACCTCTCAATCCCCCTTACAAAATACAACATGCAACTCACCAACAGAAGCAATATAACTAAATGAATTGTGGAAAAAATATGATTAGCGAAGTGTGTCACCCTTCAGTGCCAGGTGTTATTTCAGTACCAACTTTGTTTCAGTGTGGCAGGCATTGGAATTTAGAAGGGGGTAGGTATGGCCTGGAAGGTGCCTGCCCAGTTAGATTGATTCGGTTTAATGCTTTGGGTGGGTTGCTCCCTTCTATAACTTTCTGTAGCCACTAGTTCTAATCACAACGTGCTCTAACCAATCTAGCATTGTACTGTTCCAGTACATGAACCAAAACAGAAGAAGTATTCACAGTAATTTTACTCAGACAAGCAAGGCCACTGATGTATATAAACTTACCTTCACAATATTGTGGAAATCAATATTTTGGCTATGGTTTTTTTTAACAATATTTTTCTATAAAATGTTCTGCCGTACAACCCACAGCACTTCTAGTGTACATCTTGGTTGTCGCAGCAAAACTATTTCACAGCATTACTGCAAATAATCATTCGCACTACATCAACATTCTTAGCTGGAGAGAACGTACAAATAAATATATATTGGCTCCTCATAAAATGGTAAAACTAAGTGCATTATTGTGTGATAACTAAATATAATTTGTTTAAAAAAATATACCACAGCCCTAAGCTGATCTACACAGTAAATGAGTACCAATTTAAGGAATGGAGAATTTCTATTGTAATAACAATTTGGATAAAAACGTCAAACGGTTCTATACATATTACATGTTATAATTATCTAATCACAGCAGGAAAAGGTTAGTGAATGTAAAACAGCTTACATGATTAGATAAGCTATATGTGCGACATGTACATAACTTGAAACAGACACTAAGAGCCAGATGTATTAAAAATGTTAGCATACGCAAACCTTGCTAGTTGCTTAAATTAGTGGGTTTGCAAGAGCTAAAATGTTTCTACCTATGACCTAAACCTATTCATGGGCATACTGTGGGCCTCCCTTTCAAATAGCGATTTGGTACTGTAGGTATCAGTGGTTTGTAGCCGTAATTCTGGTCCAAACCATTGAACAGTTACAGATGCCTCAAAGGAGGAATAATAATCATTTGCTGTCAGTGGTTTAAGAAGAATGAATGACATCATTTAAAAGTAATTTGAGAGATCCATGCAAATGTATCTGGTGCTTCAATAAAGTTTATTCGTTGATGGTGTTTGTAGAAAATTTAGTTCTTTAGTTGAGGAGGATGAAAAGCCTCCTTGAGCTACAACCACAATTCCTGTCAGGGTGAACCACAATAGTAAACAAAAGCAGTCAGGCTTAACTTCGAGACAATGTGTTAAGTATTTATGCAGCACACAAACACTAATAAAGTGGATACACAACACAAGAAAAATTCCATACCAATTTAGAAATATAGAGTAAAACGTAATAAATAATTTGAAACCAAAAACAACAGAAATCCAATCAGTACAAATGGAGATATGCAATTTCAAAGATTTAGGAAAGACAATGGGAAATTCACAAATTCAGGCTGACAGTGAAGGAGCTCAGGCTGAATACAGGGACCTGGTTAGTCTTGCAGAGAAAGTTACCATCTCATTGTTCAGTGCAAAGAGTCCAGTTCGCGGTGGAGGAGGCCGCAAGGGGCAGGGAGAGCATCATGTATGGTCGTCGCTGTAGCGCAAATAGCAGTCGAGCGTCATGGACGTTCGTCCCTTGAGCTTTGCGTGGGATGTTACAGCAGGCCGTTGTTGCTGTAGCTCGAAGTGCACATCTTGCGTTGCCAGCCGTCGCTGGCGGTCACTGTAGCGAGAACTGTCAGGTTCACGGGGGGTTTGCATTGACGGTCGTCATGGGTAGCAGAGTCTTGGTGCGAATGGTTCGTTTGCAGTCATAAACAGCCCAAAACTTTAGGATTTCGCTTTAAAAAGGAGTACACTCTGATTCCAGCCAAGGGTAGATGACTCGGGAAGGCCACTTTTGGGGATAAGGCACTCACTCAAGCAGAAGCAAGCAGGACTCAGGCAGGTCCAGTTTCAGGTCCAGTGGCAGCAGGGCAGTTGCAGAGAGACCTCCGGAGCTAGTTGTGTCCCTGTAGCTCAGAACATGAGGTCAGTGAATTGATCCATGGAGTTACTCAGGTCTTCCTGGGAACAAGGAGATGGCCCTCTCTCATTCAAGCAGCAAGGCAGGCCTCAAGCAGCAGCACAGTCCTGTGAAGAAAATGGCAGGCCTCAAGCAGCAGGGCAGTACTCTGAGATACAAGGTAGGCCTCAAGCAGCAAAGCAGCTCTTTCAGCACAAGGCAGTCCTTCTGAATTCTTCGACCGGTCCAGGAGTATACTTAAGAGTTGGTCTAAGGGGCCATATTTATACCTGGTGCAAGCCTTTGAAGTAATAGAAATGTTTCGACTTCCCCCAAATCTGGTTCTGGGATTTCCTTCCTCCTCTGCCCAGGCTCCATGAGATCTAGTGACAATGGACTAGTGTCAAGTTATATGTGAGAATGCTAAGGCAGTCCCTTTGAAATGTATGTGGGGCAGGGGACTGGTCTGACCCTCCCATCCTGTCTCACTGTCTGGAGGAATGCACAAAGGCCAACTGCTAACTACTCCCAGTCATGCAATCTAGGGCTCTTGCTGACGGCACCAAATGGTTAGAAAAGGAAAATGGCAACTTTTTATATCAGGGTTTCGAATTACAATTCATTTGAGTGAAAACATGACATTCCTACTTGCTCCCAATCAAAGGTGATCACATATTAAATGTAATAAGTGAACCCAATGTTATCCTATGGAAGAGGTACGCCTTCCAGTATTGAAAAATGAATTTAAGAGTTTATCACTACCAGGACATGTAAAACTTGAAAGTACATCTCCATCGTTATAAATACACTGACCCCTACACTATGGGCTGCCTCAGGACTCCCTTAGGGATGACTGTAGGAAAGCAGGATCTGCTTCTTATGGTTACTCCCACTTTTGGCTAAATATGATATTGCTTTTGACTAGTCTGACTGGGATCCTGCTAATCAGGACCCCAATCTATCTGCTTTCTCACTATACTGTAATGTTATGTACTTTGGTACACTTCAGATTGGATACTGGGGGTACACTTGTCAGTCCCTAGTAAATGGTACCCATGTACCCAGGGCATAGGTACCCCAGAGGCCTCACTTGGACTGAAGCATGTATTATGCCACCCATGAGAGGCCTTGCAAAATGGGACCTACAGGCCTGTCATTGCAGCCTGTGTAAGTTGGGGCATGCACCACTAGGTTTTCTATTTCTAAGGGTCACTACACTTAAAACCTATAAGTCACCCCTCTTGCAGACCTTTACAATCCTCAGGGCAGGGTGCTTGGTTCTAAGGGTGCCACTGCATGAACGGGACACCCCTGCAGCCTACAGAGTCCATTCTCCCAGGTTGTCATTGCATCAGCCATTTACGACATATAGAGTGGCATTATGTGACCGCGTGATGACCAACTCTAAAATGGCTGAAAGTAACCCTGTTGTGTTTGGTGTCAAACATTGTGGAATCATACCCCCACACCGGTAACCGGTGACTGGTGTGGGAGGTATGATTCCACCCTTCAGAAGCGAGCTTCTTTGGGTCCCTGGTGTTCCCGTTTCCAGCTTTTCAGTCCCAGGCAGCACAAAATGGTTGCAGCCGTTCAGAGACACATGTTTGCCCTCCTGCTGCTGAGCCAAACTCGAGTAGAGGAAGGCAGAACAATAGGCATCCTGTCACAGGGAGGTGTAACCACCTCCCAGACAGGATTTAGTGTATTAAAGCTGGGTGGGTGCGCTTGCCAGCGACCGAAAGTCTACATGAGCGGCACATTTGGTGTCCCTGTGCATCGTCCAGGTCAAACCAGTCCTGGGAGCGGTTGGCTCCTGCTCTGGCACGAAACTGGACAAAGCACATGGGAGTAACCTCTCCACTGTCCAAACTCTCCCCTGGGAGGGTCCCCTGAATCTGTCCAACCCTCTCCAGTAGGTACAAAAGTGCTTACCTGGCTGAAGGACTTTAGTTTCGAAGTGGACAAGATTCTGAGCCAGAAACCACTGAACTTCGACCGTCTAAACACTCTGGACTTTGCTGGACTTTGTTTGGGCCCAACTTTGTCTCCCTCTCAGCCTGGAGCATCGACTGTGCCTGTGCACCATACAGGATCCGTGCAGAACCTGTGGAGGATCAAGGACAACCGAAGATATCTCCCTTGGAGTGAAGGAGTCACTCTCCTGCATTGACCCTGAGTTACTACGGACTCCGAAGGCCTCAGCAATACAGGAGGTGGGTTTCTACGCCCCTCAAGGTCTGAGCTGCCCTCTCACTGAGTTTCAGGTCAGAATCCCTCATGGGGGGTGCAATACCCGAACCACTGTGCACCACATACATTTGCAGGTGCATATGCTTGTTTCCCAAACAAGTGCATTGGGCTCCCAGTAGCCCCAACCTCTGGCATCATTTCCTA
Source organism: Triturus cristatus (assembly GCF_964204655.1). NCBI lineage: Eukaryota > Metazoa > Chordata > Amphibia > Caudata > Salamandridae > Triturus > Triturus cristatus. Next base: position 606,803,085 of record NC_140582.1, on the reverse strand, counting down.
CCAAGAACTCCTGTGCCTCCGGCCTGTGGGTCCACTTGAGGGTCAACTTTGCTTTTCTTGGGCTTCCCTGGTTGCTCCAGCCCTGCCCTGACTCCCCTTGCTTTGGGGAGTCTCCTGGACTTTGCTGGTTCGAACCGTAACCATCCTTGACCTTCTTGTGGGTTTCTGTTGCCAAGCCTTGTTGGTGCTCCTGCCGGACACCGACCCCTCAGCACTAAACATCCTTCGTCGGACAGCTCGTATCCAGCTCCTAATCATCCTCGACCTCTCCGTGTTCCTGTGACTGCAGAGTCAAGAACTCCATAAACACACCATGTCTACCAAACCCTGGTCACTCCTGAGTGACCCAGACTCTGTCCCCTCTGCTTTCAGGTACTCTTCAACAAAAATCCACCTTTGGATTCCAACGGACACATTTTTCTCCCTTCCACCAGTGGCTCTTCTCTGAAACCACCATTGGGTTTGACGGCGGTTTCCGACGCCACTCCAGACCTATGCACCCGGCTTCCCTGGAATAGGTAACTTGGGTACCTCAGTATCCACGAGTGGGGTGGCTCTTCAACCTCCTAACTTCCACGGGGTATCTTCGAAGTCCTCTGGGAAGGGTCCTTAAACTCTAAAACTTCAACAACGACTTCCCCATAGAATTGTACAGAGCATACGGCCGTGTTTCCACACTGCACCCGTCCTCTGTGGGGTCCCTACTTACTCACCTTGGGTGGCTCCTTGGGGTCCCAGTGATTCTACAACCTTTAGACACAGTCTTGACTCAAGTTGTGGTTCTTATACCACTATTTTAGTATATGGTTTGGTCCCCCCTGGGGTCCACTGTGTATTAGTGCCATTTACTGTTATTTCTGTGCTTAACTACTGTGTGTTTTGTGATTATCTTCATGTAGGAGACACTGTGTCATACTAGAGAGCATTATACTAATAAATACATATTTTTATAACTACTGTGTGGTTCTTTCATTTAACCAATACTATAAGGTTGCATTCTGGTAAAACAAGCTGCTTAACATTCCTTCAAGACTAAGCCTGAAGGCTGCTCTCCACAACTATCACTTGGATAGCTTTCTAAGGTTATCTTTGACCTCTTAAATCATCATAGGGTTGTTTGGACTGGTGCAAGGTGCCTACTTTAATTAGTGGACAGCATATACCAGGCCAACTTCTCACAATTACTTATATATATATATATTAAAAAAGAAATTTTAGGCCTGGAATTTTTGCCAGGTCGAATTGGCAGTTTAAAACTGCACCAAAACTGCAATGGCAGGCCTGAAACATGTTTTAAAGGGCTACTTAAGTGGAAGGCACAATACGGTCTGAATGCCCACTAGCAGCATTTAAATTACAGGCCCTGGTTACATGCTGTATCACTTTATTAGGGACTTACCAGTACATTAAATGTGCCAATATTTCCATGTTTTAAGGAGTGAGCAGAAGCACTTAAGCACTGGTTAGCAGTGGTCAATTGCAGAGTCCAACGCCAAGAAAAACTAATTTTAGCAACAGGAGGTGATTAGCCAAAACATTTGGTGGAAGAACACCCAAAGGGCTGTCAGGTCTAACTGTGTTGCTAGCCACAGACAACCAAAGAAGGATATCACTCAACATTCAGAGAGGATAGCAGATCCTTCTTGAGATCAGGAAATTCAGTTTTCAATTCCTCTCTAATTTGAATCCAGAAATAACTGAGTATAATTGCAAGTATTTTGCTCCAAGCTCTGCTTTTCCTTGTTGTACTGAACTGATTTTACAATACTGAACATGCATTCAGATTCAGATGCCTGGCACAGAAAGAGAAGACTAAATATATGAAAAAACAAGGTATCCAAGCTTCAAATCCTCAGTTATCTGAATTGCTAATTTTATATTAATACACCAACATAAAAGAAAATAAGTATACTTTAGAGTGAACTACATTAATAAGGGGTGAATAATTGTTAGACCTGGCATCCTTGGTGTGGATCCCCCCTAATTTCGGATTTTTATTGCAGTTCTGAAAATGCCATTTTAGACAGTTGTCATCTTCTTGCCTAAGACATTTGGTGCCTGCATCCTGTCTCTGTGTTACATGACTGTGTGTAGCTGACAGTTGGGCTTTGTGTATTCCTCCTAAACAGTCACTCATAATGGGGAGCTTAGGTGTGACTGAATCAACCATCACTGGCAGTATGGGAGGGAATAGGCTGTGTCCTGTCTCCACAGAAAGGGCTGCATACCCCCTGCAGTTAGTCTGGAACCAGGGCCATTTAGGCAGGACATCTGTGCACTTCAAAGGCCTACCTCTAGAAGCTTCTCCCCACTTCAAAGGCACAACTGTGTAAAGAAGAAGGACTAAAGGAACGTCTGCCCTGCTGTGCTGAATTAATGCCCTCTTGCCTGGGAAAGAATAACTGGACCAGCAACGTCATCTTGAACCCAAGACCCCAGAACAATTCCAAGGGCTAGTCTGCTGGCCTCCTGCTCTGAGCCTCAGGTGCAAAAAAAAGGCTCCCAAACCAGCTCCTGGACTCATCTACAGTGAGTTCCTGACCCTCAAGCAGTGGCTCTCAGGTCCTGAACCCTTAGTGTGGCTTAAAGGCTCCTACATTAAGCTATTGGGTTGTTTGTGACCGCAAACAGGCCCGTCCCCACAGAGACCATGCCACACGCACCTAAATCCAGTGCAAGTCGCCGCCAGCCTGTCTCTTTGCACGGCAGCATCAACAGTCCATGGGCCAACGTAAAGCATCAGCCCGCCCACTCATGACACCCACCCTGCTCTTCGTGCTACTCCAACAACCACCCGCTGCGCTCTCCTTGCTCCTCGTGGTTCTCTCCAATGCGAACGGGACTCTTAGAACAAAATTTGAGAAGGTAAACCTTCAGTTGGACTAATATGGGACTGTATCCAACCCGCACTGCATCGCAGTCGTCTTGAACTGTTGACTTTGACCCAGTCCAGTGCAACCCGATAGCCATGGTTGGTGCTTTGTACTTTAGGTGCTGTTTTGCAGTTTATTCTTTAAAAATTCATAGCTTCAGTTCTCCTGCTTGGATTGTTGTCATTTTGGTCTTGTTTTATTCATCACATTTGCTCTAAATTTCTAATGTGGTGTGGGATTCTTTTTGTATGTTGTTTTTACTGTTTGAAGTGTTGCAGAAATACTTTACATATTGCCTCTAAGTTAAGCCTGACTACTCTGTGCCAAGCTACCAGGATTGTGAGCACAGGTTAATTTTTGGTTTGCTTGTGCCTTACCCTGAAAAGCATTGTGATTGCTGTTTGGCAAGGGCTCACACCCCAGTCAACCAACAATTCAATTTCTTACAATAATTTTAAAAAAGATACATATTTACCTCTCTCTCTATGTATCCCTTTTGCTTTCTTCTTGTTTCCTTGACAGGCAGATGAAGTGACCTTGCACCAGGTGACCAGGGACACTTGGTAAGTCAGAGTGGAGCTCATCAAAGTTTCCAAACTGTAACCACACTGTTGCTTTACCTCCTATATTTCACATTTTGTTTTAAGACAGGCTTGACGGTGCAACTCTTTCTTAACCTTATCCAATCAACAGAAAAAAGAGCTTTCAGAAGTACTACTGAGAGGGGATTAGGCTCCATCCACGTTAGTACCCTTGAGCATTTGATTAGGCAGAACTTGTGTACTTCCTGTAAAAAGAGTGTTTGTATTACACTTTGTGCCTTGTGGGGAAGCGTATGCACAGAACAGCAGAACACAGTTGGTTACAGTAATAATCCATTGATCAAGACTGTAGGCCAGATCTGTTTATTGTTAAACATTATAATAAAGGCAGTAGGACTGACATATTTATAGTGAAAAGTATATGTTAAAGTCAATATATATTTTTTTCCCTTACTCCATACTAAAGACATCATAGAGTTTTTTAAATATAGAATGTCATACATTACAATAGTAGGTAACAGATTTGGTATTGGTTACCTTCTCTGACAAACCATGGCAACAGAAGATTTGCATTGTGACAATCCTTGGGCCTTAGTGGAAGAGACAGTATTTTACTTTGTCAACTGTAATTTGTATGCATTTGTAATTTTATGACTTGTCTTCTGAAAAGTGTGAGTTTATTACAGTAGGTATGAGTTGGTTATGGTCAATGACAAAGGCTTTAGGTCTGATAGGTTCACTGGGAAAAATGATGCCCGATGTCATAGGTCTGACCTGTTTACTATGAAGCTTTATCACAAAAGCAGTAGGCCCAGCTTATTTATTATGAAAAGCCTTCGTTACTGATAATAGGCCTTTGACAGTGAACTGTAATCACTCTGTGTTACATGCTGTAGACATGTATTTTGTTCACATTTATAATTTTATAAACATATGCATGATGGTTGCCAGCTTATTCACACTTCAGTATGCCTGTGCTGGTTATGGTTCCACACCATTGGTACTGGATATAGGCCTTATTGGTTCAATGGGAAAATTCCATAGGTTTCATCTATTTATTATGAAACATTATGACATAGCCAGTAGGTCTGACTAACTGTTTTGAAAAGTATGTGCTTAAAGCAATATGCTTTTAAGGGTGTATTGTTTTTCCACTGTGCTCCTGTAGGCAGGTATTTTCTTACTGGGAATCTTACAGATTACTGTTGTAGGCAAGGGTTTTAGTGCTGATGATCGACTCGTAATTGAAATAGAAGATTTTTACTATGATAATAATTATTAAGCCCTCTTGGGGGGAATTTAAAATATGTTGAGCACTGTAAATTTGTGCATGTTTGTAATTTTGTTACAGTATATATGATGGTTACCTTGTGGGAAAGCTGACATTCTATACAGTCAGGTCTACATTTACAAATCTATCACACAATGCAGCACAGCACCCAAAGTTGCTGCACTGCGTTGCGTGATATAGAGAGAGCAGGAAAGCGCCATATCTACAGTGATATGGCACTATTCTGCTTTCTCCCTGTCCATTCGCACAATCAGGCTGTGTGAGTCCAGCCAGGTTTTGTACTGGAGGGTACCATTAAAGTACAAAATACAATGCTTCGACTAACGTTAACATTTTTCACACTTTGAATGAGTGCTGTACAGTGCAGCACACATGCAAGGTGGGAAACATTAGGAGAAATAAAATAAAAGTCTCGTTTGTAATGGTTGCTTTCAAGTAATGTTAAGTTGTTGTGCAAAACACTGTCTACCATTGGTAGTAGGCTGGGTTTTGCATCAAAAATTGTAAGAGAGCGCTTATGTATCACCCGTGGCACGCCCCCTTGAAGCAGAATAGCGTAAAGCAGTCCTACGCACTGGTTTGGATTACTTTTTCCTACAAACCAAGGCATATAACAATTTGCCTTGGTTTGTTAATGCCAAAAAGAATTTTGTTTGGATCTGCATTAAAAAAACTAGTGCAAACCGGGCGCAAAACCTTTGTAATTCTGGGCCTAGGTCTTGGTTATGTTGACAAGCCTGTAGGACTGACTGATTCAAGAGTTATTTCAATGCAAATGGCCTAATCTGTTTATTATGAAAAGTTCTAACAAATACAGTGGGCATGCTTCGTTTATTATGAAACACATATGTTAAAGACAATAGGCCTATAAGAATGGATTGTTATTACACCTTGTTGAAGCCTACGGACATGTTGTAGTTACTGCTTTGGCAAACTCTAGGAGTATAAGATGTGCAGTGCCAAATTTCCTGATAGAATCTCTTCAGAAGTTGTTCTGGGATAAATTGTCTGCCAGGATTTTGTAGTAAAATAAAAGCAGTAAATCTACATAGATACCCATATACACGTTTGTGCCATGGCAGTGAAAACGCATATTGCCAATAACACATTGCTAGCATTACATTGTGAACAACTTCCAATTCATTATTTATTTGTAGGATATCTCTCAAGCATCTTTTCTACATATAAATTCCATGCCATCCTAATCATTCCCAGAGGACACACGTCCTCCTAGTTTACCCCTCTTGCACCACAACTCATTGATGACATAACTTGGTGACTTAAGGGAAAATGATACCCTTCTTCCAAACTTGAATCTACCACAGTTATACAAAAGCATTGGCTTAAGTTAGAGCCTTGTGAATAATGAAGGCCTAACTGTTATGCCCGATTCTCCATGTCTACGACTCTATACTTTGCTGTGTTGCTGGCTGCACCTGCCAGTATTGATGATATAATATCAATTCTTCTTTACTTTAGCTTCCAGGCCACTAAACATTTGATTTTTATTCTTCCCCAGCTGGATTATGGTTCCTCCTCCAATTTGCTTTCCTGCATCTATTTTCGCATACACACAATCCGTGCATTATTTTACCTCAGCTATTTGCCGTTTTTCTATCATATTTTTTATTAAATCATCTTATAGATTTTCTACACTGTCTCCAGTTGTTTCTTGTATTGTCTTCAACTGAGGAGGCTTCCTCAGTTTCCACAGGTATTTTCTGATTTTCCATTCAGGCACTTCTTATGACTCCCCTGGTCAGAGCTGGCTGAAGGTATTTTGACGCTATAGGTAAAGTCTATTTTTGTATCTCCTCGACTATTGTTTATGTTGGCACCCTGGACCTCCTGCCAAACACTGCAGGGTTATATGCTAGTGGTTCCTGTGGTGCATCTTTCAAGGGGCGCCACAGGTGACTACCTCAGAAGCCTTTGTATTGAAAAGGTCATTCCTTCACCCGATGAACCCCCCATTTTATCCAAACAGTCATTCTAAGTTTGCAAATAATGTGGACCTTTTCTCTCGTTCAGTCTGTAGGCTTTCACTTTATCTGTAAAATCTCATTGTGTGTCACTTGTGTTTCCTGATCTCTTCACAAATCACCTTTGAGTTATTTATGCAAATGCTTCACTGACAATCTAAGTAGATCTTTGGCCATATTGCACACATTCATCCATTGAATTGTAAACATATTCACAAATAAAATAACATCATGTCTTAGTAACATCGGAAATAATTTAACAGGATTTGACACAGATTTGCATTTTCTCAACAAAGACGATCAACGTGAATAAGCTAGAGACTAGGGAAATGTCATGGTCTGATTTAGAGTTCAGTGGCAATACAAATTCTCCTTTTCCTGGAGGAAATATTAAATTCGTAGGAGGCAATTCAGCAGGAAGATTATTCTCCTGATTTAGCATGGTCTGCACAAAAAGGAGAATTAACCACCAACGCTACATGAAGTACTTGATATTTTAAGTGCCTCGACTGTTGACCAGTCTACAGCAAATGTTTTCTCTAGAAAACTACAAATATATATCAATAAGCTCCATGGTGTGTTGGAGCACAAGACAACGCCGGTAGGCTATAGGTCAACTGGTAGGCCCAGCACAGAGACATCCTAAATATTGATGCAATAATAAAAAAAATACAGCACCGGCCATGAGACCAGGGATGGCTTTGATGCAGCTGCAAAGAATCCAAGGCATTGAACCCATGGCAGTGACCATTCTGCCCTCTGGGATACAGAACAGGGGTGTAGCGCTGGCCGCTGCAGCCCCTCTAGTCCTTCACAAGGCACCTGAACCCTTCTGTGGGGCCACATTCAGGCCAATGAATATCTCTGAGATGTGGAAGACTCGGGGACCCCCTAATCACATTCTGCAGGGCACAGGGTAGGGGGACAGGGGTTATCATCTTGCGTTACACTTCTGGTACAGACGCAATGGTTAAGTCAGCAATTAGTTGTGTAACATCTTTTTTTTCACACAGCTTTACAGCAACACTATAAAAGTCCCATAAAATTCCATAGTTGCTGCGTTTACATGCTGCGCAATTCGGTTAATCCCATTGAACGAACAAAAAACATCCTTTCTGTGTCGTGTGGCTTTCATCAGTGTACATGCTGTGCAATCAAAGGAACAAATAGACGGGCACAAGGCTTTCTACGTGCCCTTTACAGGGGGGTTCCTTGTCAGGACGAAGAGGAGTTTTCTTCAGTAACCAGCTGGCCGTGTCCTTCGTGACACATTGATGAGATTTCTTCTTTTAAAGTTCCTGAAGTGGGAGTCTGGGAAGGAGCCATGTCCACGAGATCAAAGCGCCCTCAGCTAAGACTTGCTTTTGTCCATCCAGGGCTCAGCCCATTCCCTGGACAGCTCCTCACCTCTGACTCCAGGCCTGGGTCGCCTTCGCCCTCCTGTAGGTCATTTCCGGTCACCAGGCTTTGCTGCTCTGCATCCGGGTGGCACCTTTCATCTTGAGCCACTTCAACCCTGCTGCTTGTAGCCCCCGGGCTCGCTTTCGCTTTCTTCCGGCTGGACTTTGTCTTCTTTCGGTGTACTTTTGGTAACCAGCCTCTTCTTTCTGCGTTAACAAATTGAAAGGAGAGAAAAGTGATACACCAAAGCTTGAGAGACGGAACAAAGCGCGCGAGCAGACAGACAGCTTACGCTCAGTCAGAAGTCTGCAAACTGAGAAAAGAAAGAAAAATGCATGTAGCAGGGAATTTGTGACAAGTGAAACAGGAGTACTATAATCCCAGTGGACGACAGGAAAGTGGCAAAGAGCATGTCTTCTTTGCTGTTCACCTGTCTACGTTTCGATCTTCATGAAGATAATAAACTTGTGGTAGACTAGACGTCTACAACAGGTAATTTCAGAAGTTAATGTCTGCCTTTTTCAAGCTTTCTTAAGTAAATAACTTCCTACAAATTCTTAAAAAGGAAATACATTTTCTCTTGCAACAAAAAAAACCACAATCAATCTTTTTCACTGTATTGTTACAAATTATTAACATAAATGAATGCCTGGTAAAATATATCTTGTTGGGATGGATGAGAGTGAAAGCTCAGAGTATGTGCCTTTTTATTGCCCCCACTCTCGTGTCACTTGGAGACAGGGAGTTTTCTATCTGTTTGGGAAAGCTGTGCCTCCGTTTACCCCGGAGACTTAATGGACAAACACATCTGCCACTAATTTGCACAGGACTCCATGGAATGCTCAAAAGAGGTTAAAGGCAGAAAGGGTGAACGTTTGGACAGTCATGTATAATGCAGGAACCAACGAATTTCACTGTTTAAATCAGGAATAACATCACAACAAAACTCAGGCTTGGATCGATATCCAGTAAATTATTTCACAGTTCTCATTTAAACTGGGTAGCCTTTCATTTAAGGACAAGCATTTACGACATGATAGTAACCCGCTTTAAAACCCTCGACCAGAAGACCACGGGCTACAGCTAGGATTATACAGGAGGACTATAGGATGTAATATCGGGAAAATTGAATTACCCTTTTTTGTGTGACTGGTAATATATATCATCATGTTTTTACATTAGGAGCGGCTCCTAATTAAAATCCATTTACAAACATCTCTGATCGATCCAGTCGTGGCACGTTTTTGTTGGACACTGGACTACATATGCCATGCAGAGCAAAAATAAGTGAAACTCTAATGAATAAATTAAAATGACAATTAAAAAAACAGACACACTTAGACAGCGAATCTCAATTCCATCATACAATTGCGGAATCAAATAGAATTTTCTCCATAGCACTTCATTAGTTGCTATTGTTCTCTGGCATTTGAATAGTGCAAAATCTGTTAATGCCATATCCAAAACGTCTCATGCTACCAATGGGATCCACTAGTAACTAACTAGTCATCTATTCTATAGGGGTAATCCCTTGCTGCAACCAAAGTAAGCAGCAATTAACAGAAACAGGTACTTGTGGAGAAAACAGCTGCTGGGTTTGAGGAAATGCAGCTCGACGGAAACTATAGAAGAAAAAAACCCAGAAGAGACTGGAGTAGCAGGGCACAGAGAATGATTGTAAGCCTTTCCGCGAAAGTATATGTTGGCTATCATCGCCAGTGGTATGTTATAGAGATTGAGGACTATATTTAAATGGTACGTGTTAGACCTGGCATCTTTTGGTGTGATTTCCCCAGTCTTTTTGCCTCTGACCTCCTGATTTTGACTGTGTGCAGGATTTTGTTTTAACTAGCTTTAGGATGCTGGGCACTTTACCACTGCCGACCAGTGCTAAAGTGCAGGTGCTCCCTGTATAAAATGTAATGGTAATTGGTTTCTCCATGATTGGCCTATTTGATTTACTAGTAAATCCCTAGCACAGTGCACCAGGTGTGCCCAGAGCCTGTAAGTCAAATGCTACTTGTGGGCCTACAGCACTGATTATGCCATCCAAATGACTAGCCCTTCAAACATGTTTCAGGTCTGCCACTGCAGTGTCTGTCAGTGCAGTTTTAAACTGACATTTCGACCCGGCAATTGCACCAGCTTGACAGGCCTAATCCTTCCCTTTTATTACATGTAAGGCAGTACTAAGGTAGGCCCCGGGTAGCCCCATGGGCAGGGTGCAATGTATTTAAAAGGTGGGACATGTACTGGTGAGTTTTACATGTGCTGGTAGTGAAACACTGCTAAATTCCTTTTTGAGTACTGCAAGTCCCATCTCTCCCATAGATTTGCATTGGAACTGACTTGAAACATCTTACAAGTGTATCTTCTAATTGGGAGCTGATAAAATATTGGAGTTCGGTGTCCCTGGACTCACAATTTAAAAACACATTAAATTAGAGGTCTAAAAATGCCATTTTAGAAAGTTGGCATTTTCTAACTTAAACCATTCTGTGCCTCTGTCTGTCTCTGAATATATGCTTGGGTCAGGAAGACAGTTGGGCTGTTCGTAAATTCACTCTAGACAGTCACACAAAGGGAGTTGAGGAGTGTCCTTCATATCCTGAAGGCCCATCGCCAGGATGATGGAGCTCCCTGAGCTGGAGTGGTGGGAGGAGTTGACACTTGCACCTGAATAGGGCTGTGCCTGTCCCTTCACAAAGCAGTCTCTACCCCCATGTATTGTGCCTGGAGTCAGGGCCAGGAAGGGCAGGGTATTGTGCACTACAAAGACTTTCATTTGAAGCTTGACTACTTCAAAAGGCAGAAATGGGTCTAAGTACTGGACTTCTGACATCACATACTCAAAACAATTCTGGATTGAGGACATTCAGCCAGAAATAAGAGCTGTGTTGCTGACAGGAGGGACTGCCACATTGTTGTGCTGTTCTGCTGCTTGCTGCTTATGCCCTGGAAGTAAGAGGACTGGGCTTTTGTTTGCTTCATCCTGCTTTTGAAGTTTCTCCAAGGGCTTGGGTTGAGCTTGCCGCCTGTTGTAAGCCTCAAGGCCATCAACGACCTCATCTGCCTGCACCGGGGCTCCTCTGGTGAGAGCCCAACTCCACCTAATGGTGCCAGCTCCAGTTCTGGGTACTTGGAAGTGAGTTGGCTGTGCTAAACAAGAAGAAAACAACACATCGACTTCGATTGTGACATGGAACCTGGCACCCCTCTTCAACACCAGGACGCTGCCTGCACTGGTGCTGTGGTCCCCACCCAATGCAACAACCATGACTTGCAACGCAGGCCAGACACAGCTTCAGGGACTCTGAAGAGCCGCAACAGAGAGAGTCTTGAGTATCGCATCACTGATGTCCATGGCGTCTGATTCCTACTCTACCGCAGCACCAGTGACCCCGTGGTGGGACATTGACACTGCGAAATTGACATCACGTGGCTTGACTCTCGACACTTCATCGATCCCGCACCGCCAGTGGAACCGATGCCTCGCCATCAATGCCGTATCACCTCCCCTGTGCCTTGCAACTTCTTAAGCATACACCGGCCTCAGCAACACCTCACCTCCCTGGCACCTCGCAATGTGTTTGTTTTGTCATAGTTTCTAAGGTACTTTAACTGGAGTCTGTATGACTCTGTAGCCGACGCGTGCGCCATCGTGGTTGGCTCCGAACTTTGAGATTTAACTTTGTCAGGCACGTCATCTTAGCCCGAATTGGAGCTATTGTGTTTCTAAGCACTATAACTTCACGTAATCTTTAAAACTTCGTAACTTGACATGTGTATGTTGGGTTTTTGTCATTTGGTCTTGTTTTATTCACATAATATTGGCTATTTTTCTAAACTGGTGTGGAATACTTTTGTGGCAGGTGTGTGTGTGTGTGAGAGAGAGAGAGAGTGTGTGTGTGAGTGGGAATGTGAGTGTGTGTGTGTACACAAATAATTTACACATTTCCACTGCGAATAAATTTGACTGCTCTTGCCAAGCTACCAAAGGGGTGAACATTGGTTACTCTGACGGTGTAACTTACCCTGATGAGATAGAGGTTCCCTGCTTGTACAATGTGAACACTTTTACCAATCAGAGACCCCAATTCTAATGGTACTCATTTAAAACAGAAGTCCATATATGAGTCAAGAGGAGCAGAACACAGTTAATAATCAGGTAGTGAGTAAATGTAGGAAAATAATACAAAAACTATTGAAATTGTGTAACCTAAATTCAGTATGTATGCATATGTTGAATGAATATTGCTATGCTGCCATGTTCCAGAGCATTTCCAGACACAGGTTCCCAAGTTCTTTTAAGACAGATTGAAAATAAATATCTATATGAATGTGGTATTTGTATAATGCAAACCTATCTAAAAGGCAGAGCGTGCAGAGGGCCAAAGGCAAAGTTACAGTCAATGTGCAAAAGGAGGGGTGGCTGCTTTCTAAGACAGAGATTGGACTGTTACTGCAATCCAATGTAGTGTTTGATAAAAAGGTGTGTTTTCTGCTCGTTTCTAAACTAGATCAGTCTTTGGGCAGCCCTGATAGATACAAGGATGCAGTTCTAGAACCTTGGTGCATACATGGACAAGACCTGTTGCCTTGTTTTTTCTGTTCTGCACTTCTTCATCTTCAGCAGGAGCCCACGGAATTGGTGAGTTTGTCAGTCAGTTAGGCAGAGGTGACAGTCAAAATTGATTTGTAGATGATGTAGCTGGTTTGAAGATAGTGTGGACTGGCAATGGCAGTCAGTGGATTTCCATCAGTTTTGGGGCCATGTTAATTCAGGTTCTTGATAGGATTTACTTCAGCATGTGTGATGCTTTTAAGGATAGTCAGTGTGGCATCTGAGCGATGGTGGAGTAGGACATTGCCACAATCAAGATGGGAGAGTAAGAAGGCTCAATTGGCAGTTCTAAAGTTACTTTCTAGGAGGAATGGTGTCACTTCCTTTAGTAGAAAGATTTGATGGCAGACCATCATTATATTTTTTGCAATTTTTTTCATAAGGGTAAGGTCGGTGCTCAAGGTGAATCAGAGTGACGTATTACTGAATGAAAATCAGTTCATGACATTAGGCCAGGTTTGTACTAGGGGTTGGTTGTTTTTCTGTGCCAATAACAGCAATTCTATTTGGTAGAGTTAAGCTTCAGGTGAGGTGCTCGAAATCCAGATCTGAATGAGATACAGGTATTGTATGAGGTAATGGATGTTTGCAGTAGGGTTCTTCTATATCTGTGGCCATGAGTGAGTTTTCTGTGAATAGTAAGGCAGCTCTCTTCGTACTGCAGCATGCTCTGAATCCAGAATTGTAGCCATGCACTGATACGTTCATGAAATTGTGCCAAAGCTGCTTTTGTTTTGATCTTGCAGACGAAGGTCAGTAGAGCTGGAAAGCGCATCAAGTTCTAATGTGGGGTATTTCCAAAGTGGGATGATGTGGCCTGTCTTGGGAGCTTCAGGGAAGATGCATTAAGTGATGGAAGTATTGACAATAGTGAGTAGGGGTAAGCAAGCATCTTCAGGGTCACTGTGAAGGGCCTGGGCTTGCAGTACAGAAACCTCTGTCTGATAATTCGGATATGGTTTCCAAGCTCTAAATATATTTTTCCTCAGCGGAGCAAACTTGATGACCTTTGTAGGACTCTCTGCCAATCAGCTGTGTGGCTAGTTGTGTGAAAAATCTATGCGGTCACCCCCTGGTGTAGTACACCATCTTCTCTGCCCTCAAGCGGGAACTTTTGCTTTTCCAAAAGACCGGACTTTATTTGTCCTGGCCACTATTAAGACCACATTACCTAACAGGAGCTGGTATCTGTAGAAAAATGCCCCATTTTGCATGGTTGCCTCCCACTTTTTGCCTAATGTTATTGCTCTTTGACTGAGTGTGCACTGGGCTCCTGCCAACTGGGTACCCAGGGCCCATGTTCTTTCTCTAAACCTGTACTGTGGCACACCCAATTGGCAACACTTTGGACACATGTAAGTCCCTTGTAAATGGTACCATAGGTACCAAGGGCACTGTGACCAGGGAAGGCCTCTAAGGACAGCAGCACATAATGAGCCACCCTTAGAGGCCCTATATTTTAACACATACACACTGCCATTGCAGGTTGCGTGCTTGGGTGCAAAGCAAAGTGAAGAGTCACCATGGCAAACATACCCTGTGTGCCCTGCCTACAACCAACTGCCTATGGTATAGGTAAGCCACCCCTCTAGCAGGGTGCACTGTACATGAGCCCTGTACCCCTACAGTGTCTAAGTCCATTCTCAGACATTTCAAGTTCTGCAAAGCCATAAAGAGTACATGGTCTGGGAGTTTGTCATTCCGAACTCCGCAGCTCCATAATGGCTTTGCTGAATCCTGGGAAGTTTGGTATCAAACCTCTCAGATCCTTAAACCCACACTGATGCCAAATGCACTCTGAGGGCATCTTAGAGATGACCCCTGAAAAATGACCTAGCTCTAGTGTCCTTGCTGAGTGGCTGCTCTCCAGCTGCAACCACCAGACTCTCACTCTCGAGGTCCTGAAACAAAGCCCATCCTGGGTCAAGGGGCCAAGCCTCCTCCCCCAGGATTGGCATGGTCCACGAAGGGGAAGCTTCAAAGGCTAGCCGCCTTTGGGAGCTGTCCCAGCCGTTTGCTGCTCCCAGCAAACTGTCCCCCACCGGTTCATACCCCCACTTGGGCGGGAGAATCGGCAGGAAAACCAAGATAGGAGGAGAGGTGTGCCCACTTTTGCCAACCCCACCTCTCAGGTGGGGGAGGCGGGGTGAAGCACAACTCTCAGTCCCCTCCATCTTGAAGATGGGAGACCCAGCCAACCAGAGTGAGGCTTATGCCCGAGGGTGGCATAATAGGGGGGTGTACCCACCCCAAGGAAGGGACGCATTAGTCTCGACCTGTACCGACCTGAAACGCCCCTAAATTTAATATTTAGGGGCATCCCTAATCCTTGCCTCCTCTGACAAGGAAGAAGAAGAGAAGAAGGACTGAAGAGCACTGCAGAAAGAAGAAGAGGAGGACAGCAACTGATTTGGCCCCAGCCTTACTTGCCTGTTCTGACCTCAACCTGCTCCAGCAAAACCCCGGTGTGTCCAGCAGCCAGCAGCCGCCCAGAACCCTGAGGTCCTGCCCTGCCTTCCCTACCAAGACTCTGTCTCCCATGAGAACTGGATTTGCTCACCAACAGACTCTGGTTCCGGCCAAATCCGGAGGCGGTAAGGAAAGCCCGACGCCAAAAGACACCCCTACACTCAACGGCCCACTGGCTTTGGTGGCCCAACCAATCGTGTCCCGCATCCCTTGACATCTCAACTTACCTCTCCAACTGGTGGTCGCCTCCAGAAGATCTTCGCGCCCGAGCCTGCAGTGTTTTTTCTGACCAGATCTTCCTCATTGAAACCAACAGGGCTCCCGACGTTGATCCAGCACACTGCACCCAGCCACCCCTGTGCCGCTGTGCGTGCATCTTGTGTGCCAGCTTGGATCCCCATTTGACCTGAACTTACCTCTGAGAGCTTTGCTCCCACATCCAAGTGGCGTGCCCATGATCAGCCACCAACCGAAGGCCCCTTATCCCCCATTGGATAACATTTGGCCTCAGCACTCTGCACCTGGCCACTCTAGTGCCACTGAGGGTGCCCTTGACCCTGGGGGAACCCTGGTTCTAACCCCAGAAACGCAAGTCCCAAGACGTATTACTCACCTTTAAACCGATAACCTGATTTTCTCCCATAGGACTGCATTGACTTTTTTCTGTGGAAAAAGTTCTAAGTTTGGAGTTGAAAGTTGTGTGAAAACCTAAGAAACTGTGTTTTTTAGAAAAACTGTTTTACACACCTTTTATCCAGGGAATGTCCCAGTGTGATATCTAGGCATATCTCAGGGAGTAGAAAAAGTAATCCTGAAAAAGTGATCCTGAACAGTAATCCAAAAGTAATTACAACTGTATTTGCACATTTTTACAAACCTGTAAGAAAAGTCATTATTCATCCAGCTTCCTCTTTAACAATCTGTCTTGAAAAGTACAATCATAGCTAGCTGTACCAAGTCCTGCTTGGTTCTATAAATAAAATACAACAAAGAAATCTTTTTGATTCAAACTGTTGGTTTGAGTTCAGTCTTTGAGTGTGTGACATCGTTTCTTGCCTAAGTGTGTACAATAAATGCTTAACACTCCCCTCTGATAAAGCCATACTGCTCGCCCACACTACCACAAATAGAGAGTAAGGTATTATCTACTTTTACCTCGGTAAGCCCGTGGGGCTCCACTGGACTCTGTGAACACTATACCTTACTATGGTAGAATATATACAGGGCCAGCTTCCTACAGTATCTGTTCAATGTCTGCTCCCCCTAGATACCCAACATCACCAATTGTGACTAGAGAGCGAGACCAGAACCGAAAATATCCTGCCTCTTGCCTTCTTCCAGTAGCCTCATATTTTCGAGCAGTCCCACAATGTGTTGATCAAGGTCCCTTTCGGCCCACATCCCCTTTGACTGTGGCCATTATCCACCCGCCGCATCTGGTAAAGGCGGATCCTTGTGTAGTATGCCTTTGGAGTCGTTTCAACGGTACCCGTTGAAAGCTCGCCCGGATTGCTACCTCTCGAGGATACCTGCACGCTTCCCCCAGGCATCACCTTCCAATCTCCCCAAATCGTTTTCCCATTTGCTTCATAGGGTGTCCTGACAAGGCAGGCTGTGCATTAGCAGAAAGGAGTATATTTGTGATACAGCATGTTTGTGTAGTGGCCCCCCAGTGCTCTCCATTCCAGGGATGTTTCCTCCTCGATATTTCGGAGGAAGTGTCCTTAGCCCACAGGATAGGTTTAATCTGTTGACAGCAGAGATATTGTCCCCTTGTCAGTTCAAATTGTTAATGGAGTTTGGGGAATGGAATCATCTCCGCCACCTTCCAGGCATCTCCCACTTTTAATATTCCCAGTACATCCCACTTCATGTGACCCTCCCCACATTTCAGGCACACTAGCAGTGCCGAGTCCCAAGGCGGGGTCTCCAGTGTCAATCGGCCCCTCCAGCTCGGTTATCTCATCACTTCTCACCATATACTAATCACCTGGATGGTCAGGCCTGGCAGTGAGTTTCACCTGGCTGCCCCATACAGCCAGCTGAGGTAGCCCCCTGAGTCCACTGCCCTCCTGTCTGCATATGGTGATGGTTCTTGCTGCGTCGTAAATACTCAATTACCTGCAGTTGGGTCACCCAGTAGTCGAACCTCAGATTTGGGAGGGCCACCCTTCCGTCCTCTAGCTTCTGTGTCAATACGAATAGGGCAATCCTCTGTGGGCCTACATCCCAAATCAACTGTCTGATCATTGCCTCAAAGTCTCTAAAAAATGTGTCAGGGACTCTAAATGGTGTGTTCTGCAATAGATGCAGAAAGTTAGGAAGAAATATCATTTTGTGGAGGGCTGCTCGGCCTAGTTCAGAAATCATGAGCCTTCTCCAGTGGGACACCGCCCCATTGTATTCAGGGAGGATATGCCCCAGGTTTTCCCAGAACGGTTTTTCAGGATGCGTAGTGACACAAATGCCCAGGTGCCTGTCCTGTCTCTTCCCATCTCAAGGGAAAACCTCGCTCGCTAGGCGGGGTCCACTCAGTAAGGGGAAAAGCTATAGATTTGTTCCAATTAAAGTGGATACTGGCGTATGCCCCGAACACCTCAAGGATGTGCAGAATATGGGGGAATCGAGCATTCTGGGTCAGCCACATACAGTAGAATATCGTCCCCATAGAGCGATATCAGAACTTCCCATTCTGGGTCCCATTTTAGGCCCTTGATTTGTGTGTCACCCCAGATCCAAGTCGCCAGAGGCTCGATCACAAGTTTAAACAAGAGCGTCTGTCTAGTGCCCCTGCAGAATCTAAATTCCCTTGACCCTACCCCATTTATTCAAACCTGAGACAGTGGTGCCCGATATAACAGCCTGACCAATTTCGAAAACATTGATACAAAGTCCATTTTCCGCAGAACTATCCAAAAGGTATTTCCGTTCCACTGAATCATATGCCTTTTCAGCATCAAGTGATAGCAGTATCGCTGGCTCACCAATCTGATCCCTCCGGACCAGACAACCAAAGAGGCGACAATGGTTATGTCTGGTTATGTCTGGTTGCTCTGTAAGGCATAAAAACCAATTGACTGATGGCTGTTATTGCATCTGTCACCTTCATGAGCCTGTCGACACAAGCACCTTGGCCAGTACTATATTCAGTAGGGATATCGGGATATCTTCCCTCAGCTTCCTGTCTTTGTATATGGCGACTATATAGGCCTGCCTAAAATCCATGGGTAGGATTCCTTCCCACAATGCTTCCTCAAACATCACTTCAATGGGGGGCAATATATGGGATTTCACACAGTTGAAGAACTTTGATGGGAAACCGTTCAAGCCCAAGGCCTTTCGACTCCTAAGCTGGGTTCACCCTCTCAGAGAATTCTTCCTCAGTTATTTCCACCTCTAGGGCCCTACTCGCCTCCTCCTGGAGGCAGGGAATCAGAAAGTCCCTAACGAACTTCCCCCTGTCGGGCACAGTCTCCTCCAGTCTCAAGCGGCACACCCCACTCAGGTGTTTCACGAAGGCCTGTGCAATTTCATCCAGAGTCTCCACTTGGGTTCACCCCGGGGTGTACACCCTGTGTACCCATCTTTGGCCCTTCTCCTTTTTGACTAACTACGACAGCAGCTTCCCAGGTTTAGTTCCCATTTCATACAACCTACCCTGCTTTTTTCTGAACAGCTGTCTTGCCTCCTGTTTGGCCAGACTCCGATATTCCTCCCTCAGTGCCTCTGGTCCCAGTGCCCATTCCCTCGTAGGGTGGGACACATATTCAGCCTTCCCTCGTATCAGCCCATCCTTCAGTTCTCTGCATGATTTCTCCCTTTCCGGCTTTTTTCCTGTGACATGGGCTGTCAAGTCTCTCCTCAGTACCATTTTATATGCCTCCCGAACTGTTGCACTAGAGCTCACCGTACCCTCCTTAAAATAATGTTTGGTGGTTTGTCTTATCATATCCTTTGTGTTGTTATATGTCTGTCCTTAGGGTCCTAGTCTCCACACCCTCTCAGGTCTATGCAGTCCCGTCTGAAGAGAGGTCACCACTAGGGCATGGTCTGAAACCCCACTGGGTAAGTATTCCTTGTTCCCAAAGGCTCCCACTAGATGGTGCAGCACCAACAGATACTCCAACCTGGGCATTGATCACATGGAATTTGAGGGCATAGGAGTACTGTCATCTTTAGGGATTATGGGCCCTCCGTAAATCAGCCAGTCTGGTCATATCCAAGAAGTCTCTCCAA
This sequence comes from Triturus cristatus, assembly GCF_964204655.1. Taxonomy (NCBI): domain Eukaryota; kingdom Metazoa; phylum Chordata; class Amphibia; order Caudata; family Salamandridae; genus Triturus; species Triturus cristatus. Next base: position 606,783,667 of record NC_140582.1, on the reverse strand, counting down.
CAGTTATCCTCCCTTCAGCAGTTCCCCAAACTAGTCAATCAGTCCATGTCCCCTTTGAGAGTAAAACTAAGGTCTTTCCCCACTGGTAGCAGGGCATCTGGAATGTTTGTTATCCATTCTACACCATTGCTTCCCCTTGCAGACCCAGTGGTAAGTACCAGGAGGCCACCACCAACCTCATGTCATTCCAACTGCCAGTCACCACCGCATACCATCCCTGGGGGTCCACCAATGTGTTAATCACCTGTAGGGACAGGGACTGCCACAGGAATACATCCACTCCCCTCGATCCCCTGGAGAAGCCACTGTAGGCTAGGAGCCGATAGCACCCCTGGTTGAGGAAACCACAGCTGTTTTCCATTAAGTGCCTATTCTGCAACATAATTATGTCTGGATTGTGTCTCACAATAATCTTTGGTCACTATTCCCCATTTCAACTTACTCCCTAGGCCATTAACATTCCATGACAGTATTTTTAGGGGGAGCACATTGCCAATTCGATTTATCCAGGGATCAGCCATAGTCTGTCCTCGGAAATAGCCCATCAGCATTAGTTCCCTGGACATGGTAGCCCTCCCTGTGAGCATTGTGCTGCTCCCTCCCCCTTAACCTCACATAATAATTACAGCCTCCCAACACTCTTGTGCTGCAGGCTTAAAACTACAGCATTCCCTAACTGTTGAGGTGTCGGTCGCCCCATCATTTTTAACATTTAACACAACTCACACAACAGTAATAGGAGGCAATATGTGGCTTGGGCAACCAGTGGAGCTGCATAAGAGCCTCCACGCCCCGCTCCCCAGGTTTACCCCCCTGCAAAGTCAGACTCACTGGCCAGGCATCTGGCCAGGATCTCAATTTACATTCAGGGTCCTCCGTTAAATTATCTCACCAGCTGTCATCAGCTTTACGCTGGGAGGTGGCAAAACACCATTCAAGTCACCTTGGCTGGTGATTTATTCCTCAAGTCTACCGAGTCTACCTCCAAGGACTCCCACCGGTAGTACACCTACAGGGTCTGCCTCTACTGTATAGCGTTACAACAAACAAACTGTATAGCAGCCACCATCCTAGCTCTTTCCGTTGTTGCCTGGTCCTTCATAAGGGCCGATGAGAGGTTTCTGTGCACTCTGCTGCGCCAACGGGGGTCCTACCAGCCATCTTCCCAGGCCGCCTCACCCCTGTCCGGCATCAGGTACCACCAGGCCTCCAGCCAGGACCAAGCCTCTGCCACTGCTGTGAAGAAGTGGGAAGTTCCCTGATCGATAATCCTGAGGTCCGCCAGAAAGAAGGGGGCATACTGAATGTTCAGGTGTCCGAGGTGCTTTTTGACACCTAAGAAGGATTCCCGTTGTTTCCGACCTGCCGTTGTGTAATCCGGGTATAAGGTCACACTCCTTCCCTCCAGTGGCCATTGAACATGTGTCCGTGCTATCTGCAGGATATTGTCCGTCCGGAAATTCGGCAAATGGGCCACGAATGCCCTTGATGATGTCCCGGGCACCGGAGGGCACCCAGGGACTCTGTACGCCCATTCCACCGTAAACCATTTTCCCCTCCAGCACCACTGAGGAGAGCCATTTGTCAAGGAACAGCTACATGCCGAGGACCTCTTCTTTCTCCGGGACTCCAACCAACTGCTCGTTGTTGGGGCAGTAATGTCCCTCTGCATCATCCAGTTTGCACTCCAAGTCTATCAGAGTATTATCTAGCGCCTCGATAAGTGCTCCCTCTACTGTTATTGCAGGTTTCAAATTGGTGAGCGTGGATTCCATCCCCGTCACACTATCCCCCAATTTGCAGTGGCCTGCCTTCAGTAGTCCCACGTCTTGGACCACAGTTTCAATCGTTTGCTCCAGAGCAGTCTTTGTTTCTCTTATTGCTGCCAGTATCATTGTTGTATGCACTCCCAGATCCAACTCTGCACCATCGGGTCCAGGTGTTGGGGAGGGGGGGGGGGGGGCAGTTCTACTCACCAAGTCTCCAGTGTTTTTTTGGATGCAGTGAGTGTCTTTGTGGTATCAGGGCAGAGCGTCCCAGGGCCAAAGCACCCATTGCCGTTGAGGCCACCCTTTTCGTAGGGCAGACTGCTCCATACCACTCTGCTGTCCATGATACGAAAAGGGAGGGCATGTGTCATCCCAGCAGTTCTCCCCCTGCTGAGAGCGACGCCCTGTGATCCCTCGCCCCTCCACTCCACTCCTGCATTGGGCTAGTCACTGCTGACCAAGTGTTGTGCCCACCATTTTGGATTTCCCTGTCACTGCCGGCCCAGCATTGTGCCCATCATCTTGGATTTACCTTGGTTCCGGTCTTGCCTCTCCACGCATTCCTCCGGAGAGGGCCTCTTCCACCTCCAGCTGGGCCAGGTGGCAACCCGTCACATCCTGCGGCCAATGGGGTTCCCCCTGAGGGTAATTACCGGCTGTCCCTTGCCCCACCGCTTCACTCCTGCGGCAGGCCTAGCAAATCACTGCTGGCCCAGAGTTTCGCCTGCCATCTTAGATTTCCCACAGGGCTCGCCTTGCCTTTCTTCGCTGTCTGCTCCTCCAGGTGGGACTCCTTCCACCGTCCAGTTGGGCCAGAAGTCATACTCTCACACCCTGTGTCCACTGGGTTCATGTGCCCTTGTGGGAGTGGTAAGGATAATTGTCCCCGCTGATTGGACAACACCAGAGCTCATCTCCTATGTGACCACCGCCATGCATGTACAAGCCCTTTTCTTTCAAACATGTAACTCTTTTTAATAACCACACATGATCAAATAAAATTGAAATTCTAGATTAAGGGACCTAGCAACAGTGGATAACGAGATTTATTATCAACTGTTGCAATGTCATAGTAGTGTATTACCAGATTTCTAATCTGATGTAAAGGATAGAGGCTTTCTATGGAAGCCATAGATAACAAATGAATAGCTATGATGAAGTATTGAATCATTTGGCTATAAAGAATGCATAATTTCCAATGTGAATTGCAAGCAGGGATCCATGTCACAGCCAGCTTTCAAATTGCAAAGCGTGCCTTGAAAATCACAAAGTAAATGAAAATTTTGCATGCACACATTCTACTGTGTTTGCACTTTTTATTGGTTGTGTGTCCTTGACATCCTTTCATGCACCCAGACTTTAGGAAAGAAATGCACAACATATGTATACTAAAGGCACACAGCTTCATCTCAGACTTAGAGAGGGGTTGTGAGACTGGCACCATGTCCAATATTGAATACATCAAAATTTACTATTACTTAGTGGCAGAAAGAGAGCCAGCTCTTGGGCCAGGTCGACCCAGCATAGTTTCCAGTCAGAGGTCTTAAATTATTGGGATCCCCTACACCCACTTTTAAAGTTCACAACTTGGGACTACAGTTCAACAAAGACATCTCCTTCATACAATAAAAACATCAAACAAACAAAACATGAGTTTTATGAGCGTCAACAGTTACTAGGTTGCCTTCTGCCCCAACAAATATTGGACATAATCTCTCTTATCCTTACAGTGGTAATTGTCAAACTGCAATGGCGTCTTTATGGGCATTCCAACTAAGGTACACTTCAACCAACAGAAGTTACTAAACAGCTCATATTCTGCCTTTGCAGTGAAGTCCATATTACACCTACACGGAATACCACCACAATGGCTGATCAAATAGGATCAAAGTTTAAGACTCTATTCAGGGAAGCCATGACATTTCACTTTTTCACTTCTGGTCCAGAAGAACTTCCAAATAAATGCCTTACCTTCTAATTTCAGAACAAGGATTACCATTCCAAGTTAGAACAAAATGATCCATACATAGTTGCATAGTTACCTTCAGACACCTTACAAACTTCAAAGCAGATAAAGTTGATCACAGCATTCAGCAGTGAAAAGGCCCTTGCCCTTTTTTGAATGATGGATATTACACTAATGAATGAATGGCATTGCATGCCTCTGTGTCCTTCATGGTCTACTGGGAGAAAAGACTATTTCTGACGGACCAACATGACATTTTTGGGGGGTGGATTGTGAATAGGGCTCCCGGTTTTATGGTATTTATATTTTTGTAATTTCCATCTGTATTTCTCCATATTTATTTTTTGCAGATTTTACCTGTATTTATCAATATTTATTTTAGGTTTTGTGAAAAAATGAAGCTCAAATGTGTAGATTTCTGCATTTATTTAACCAGTTAATGTGCACTTGTGCCTGTATGCCTGACAGGTTTCATTGATATTTACACACTCTGGTGATAAAATATCTACTTGTAAGAAAATATATACATTTTAGTATCAAGGTTGTGCAAATCTACTGCTGTTTAAGGCTCTTTACCAAAAATGCCTATTTTTTTGATCCCCTTGCCTGTCAGTCCTCACAGCTATCGCCCTGACAGTCATGATTGACAGCATTTAGAATCACTCAAAAACAAACCAATTTCCGTTTTTATCCACATTTAAAAATAAATACAGACAGGAAAATAAATGGTTTTCGGTCTGTATTTATCTGTAAAAATTTGTAAAAATGGGAAACAGGGAGCCTTAATTCTGAATGCTGGTGTTATTTAGCTGCTCCTCCTGGACATTATTCATTGCTCTTAAGTTTACTTGACTGTGAAATGCTGCTAGATGCAGGCAGTAAAGCACTGGCTCACCTACATGATCCTCTGGCTATCTGAAGCTCCTTGCACCCGAATTGAAAAGCCCTCTTGGCACTTTCACATTACCAGAAGTACCACAATATGCACCGCCTGTCCCAAAAACTCTGGGAATATAGTGAGAGTGCCACAAAGCCCTGACCACTTGCAGTGCTTGATCTGGCTTCAAAGCCATATATTTTGAGTGAGCAATGATAGTAATAGCTGAGATGTTTAGTGGTTCAGTATGGTGAATGAATAGTGATGTGGAACGCTCAAGCTCACTAATTCTGTAGCCCATACGATTTTCCTTCTGTTGCATCAGATTCTGAAATTTGAGAATTTATGTGCAAAGTAGTAAACCTAACTAACTATGCATCTGCTATGCCAAAGTCATAAAGGCATGAATTATAAATGTAGGGGCATATTCATAAATGCATTTTGAGTATGGAATGTAGTATTCTTGTAATACTATTTTACTTACTATGACATGACTTTATGAATAAGCAACAAAAGACCTAAAATGGGAATAGAGTGGCAATATTCACACAATATTCATATAAAATTAGTACAAATACAAAGGTCTATGCCCTCTGCACTTTTACTAATAGGGAGTTGGATGTTTTGGAACTGATTCACAAAGTCATCTACGAGCACATGAAAGAGTACATCTGTAGTAATTCATCTGATACTCAGTTCATTTCAGTTCAAATCACTTTATTTCTGCCTCCAGGGTCATAAAAGTACAAGCGGTATCAAAAGAATAAAACAGATAAAAACATGCATAAATGTTTTCACAGGAAAATGTGAAAAAAACTGAATGCAATATATAAATCAAAGTTTACATGAGCATAAGTGAAAAATCATATATCGTGCTAGCACCCATTGGCTGCCTAGGCAATATATATGGCTGCCAAAAATGAAGATACACAGCTTACTACTTGGCATTTACAAAACGGTACAGGAAAGTCTGGTAGGGAGTCTAGGTAGAGTCAAGTAGCAGAGAAAAGTAATGCCTTTCTACGGAGCACCCAGATAGCATCCAGGAATTTGGAAAAAGAAATTACGATTACCAAATCGCAATCCGCCCTGAAGATGCAAAGGGCAACAGAATGGATGCGTTCACCAAGTAACCTGCATATAGGGGCTAGCCAAGTGCGACGATGGAGGCATAACCTGGGCACACAAATAAGATGTGGCATTCTCTCTTCTTAAGAGTTGCAAATTGGACAAGTGGCATCTCCCCCTCCAACCCAATATGAAGTGAACACTCTGAGTGGTAAGTCTTGTTTGTATCTAGAACAGTAGCTAGCTGTGCCAAGGAATGAACGCAACATGGAAATATCTTGTGGGGGACTGGCAGTTGACAGTGTTAGCTGGAGCAGTGTCATACCCCCATCAGAAAAGATATGAGCAAAGAATTTTAGCTTTGTCTTATGGAATCCACATTTCTCTACATTCAAAGTTAAACCTGTATCAACAAGTAAATGACACACTTGCGTGAGAGCATTAATGACAGGCTGAATGATACGTCGAATGACAACTTGAAAAATCTCTGCAGCTGAGGATACTCCGAAACTTAGTCATTTATATTGGAAAAGTTCAATATGTTTAGAAAAGATTGTAATTTACCTTCAATTTTCCTCAAACTCCAACTGATGATATCCTTTATTCAAATCCAGGTGAGAGAAGACCTTCGCACCATTGAATCATGTTATCATGTCGGCAGTGTGTGGGCCTGGATGTCATACTCTTTCAATTGCCTTGTTCGCTTGACACATTTCAACACAGATGCATGCAGTTCCTTCACTGTCCTTTTTGGGTACTACCACTATGGGAGAAGCACATGGCGTTGGACTAGTGGAACGTTCAATGATATCATGTTTGAGTAAAGATTCAAGTTCTTTTTCAGCAGCTTCCTGTAAATAAAATGCAATTTGTCTGTATCTTTGAGAAACAGGACGGAGGTCCTCATCAATATGTAATTGTACTTTCATAGTCTTGAGATTACCCAACCCATGAAACAACGATGGGAACTGAGTTTCTATTTCGGAATGAGCATTCATGTTATAGTCCACTGATATCAGTCCCGAATGAGCAGCTGTGCTGAAGCTTAGTGACAGGCACTTGATGCCGAACCTTGAAATACATGAATGGGTACTTTTGCTTTTGTTTTCTTGAGTTCATCATTGCTACAAATGAAACTTGACTTTTTAATGGAGTGGATGCAGCCCTTGTAAACACTTTGGTTTTCAATTGCGTAAGTCGTGGCAATGGAGATAGTTCATTGTATTTCTCCTGGGGCATAATGTTTATCGATTCACCTCTGTCGATAATAAAAGGTATTGAGCAACTATTTACTTTTAGTGTAATCTTCGGACAATGTTTTAATGACTTTGGTGCTTTTTCATGTTTATTTTTCTTTGGTTTCTATTTTTCTTCACAAGCAGCCAGTCCAACATGCGTATGTTTTTCCTAGGTAAACATCAACATTGCACAACCCTCCTCTTCTCTTTCACTTGACATTGATACTGAAGAACTGTTTGGTGATGATTTAGGTGAAAATCGACTTCATTTGGTGTCTCAACTGGTGTTGTCGCTTGGTCTTGTGGGCGTGCGACAAAAGTCTCTCCTGGAACGTTTGGGTGGCCATTTTGTCTTTGCACCGTGACCCACTTACTTTTTCCTTCATCTCGCAAACCGTTACAAAATAGTTCTCCTTCCCACAGCCTTTGAGAAATCGGTCCAAACGAGGAGTTTCTCTCATAATTCATCACCTGAATATATCCAAAAGGCATCCATCTATAACTTTGAGATGTATAGCTTCCTCATCATTGAACTTACAGTGTTTGATGAGAATATCAAGTCTCTCAACAGATTTTAAATTGTTTCAACAACTTTTTGTCATTCTTGAATGCAAATATACCTTTTGTAATCTACATTTGACATTGGATTGAACTTAATGATTCAAGGCTTCTTTGATCTAACAGTGTGTAATTTTCTCAGCTCGCTGCATTTTCTTTATTACTTCTTTTTTTCCTTCACCGGTAAGGTATTTGATAATCTTCTTGTTATCGTTTGATCTAGTGCATCAATGAAATCATCAAATGTCTCTATCCAAGCAGTCCATCTGTCTCCAATATTCTGCTTTTTGGAGGTATCGAATGGTGGTGGTGGTTTCAGGAAGGTGGTGGCATTGTAACCATTTATGGGACTGACAGTGGAGTTCTCTCTGACCTGGTCTGCTGTCCTCTAGGACCCGTTTCATCCATGCCATCTCTAAGGACCTGTGCTGGCCTCTGGGTCATCTTGGACAGTCTGTAGAATCTTGACCTCCATCTTTATCTCTATTGGAGCCCTTTATTTTTCTGGAGACCTTTGGAGTTGTTCTGAGCCGCCACCAAGCAGCTTTGGTGGTATGCTGCTTCATGCATGGATGGCTCCATAAACACAACCCCGGGCACTTCCTGTGGGGCAACTCCACCTAACTATGTGGTATGATGACTCTCTTTAATCGGTTCTGGTAAGCAGATGACCTTTTCTTGAATCTGAATCTCTTTGCTTTTATGTGTCTGTTTGTACTGTCCGACACCTGCATGATCTCTGCCTTGCAACGCATTTGATCGCAGGGTTATCTTGCAATTTGCTGTCACTATTTCCCTCCTTTAACGTTATCACTCCATATTATGTATAGCTTTAGGTTGAGTAGTTGTGCAGTACCTTTCTTTACGGCCTTCACAGCAGGTTCTTGGCCAACGATGCATGCAATTCTCAGAGAAGCTTTTGTTATCTTTAAATACCTCATACTGACTGGAGTTGTGCTTTGACTCCACATACACCAAACGTTGATTATGAACTTCGACTGAGGCACACTTGGCACGCACAAGCAGTTTGTTGGAACACGGCAGACTCAGTGGAAGAGCACTTTTGATCTTCAGGTTAATACTCTCCTATCTCGTCACCAGTTATAGCGTCCTCCCCATCCTGGTCACCCGCCACTGACTACACCACACACTGAGCCTTTATTCATCTGTGTGTAACTGTGAACTCAGCATTCTAAAACTATTCACTTCACTATGCTCCAACAGTTACATCATAGTTCTTTGGAGTCCATCCAGAACCAAAAGGGTTCCGTCGTTGCTAAATCACACAACACTACAGTCTGTAGCAAGGAAAGAGAAAACACTCATAACATTAGTTCTCTTGTGTGCCACTGGTCTATGAGTTTGATTTTGAGGTAGGTATTAATAGAGAGTCCCTGGTTCTTGGAGGAAGTGTTGAATGCGTAGGCGCATCCACCACTTGAGTTTCCTCCACCATCAGGACAGTAGAGCTCTCAATGTTAGGTTGTAAGTTTATCCACTGACTCTCTGTGCCAGGCACCTAGTCACGAGCCCTGCTACTGAAAGTTGCCCTGTGCTCTTTCCCGCAGCCCAAATCGTAAACAGCCATGATGCAGCAGGAAAGGCTTTCGGTATCAGCTTATGCATACTTTATGACCCATAGGATCAGGTCTTACACGTCAATATACCTATAATATACAGTATCCCTCTAGACCTAGATTGCTTTTAGTTTTTGTGGGTTCGCATGGAAAAAGTACAAAAACCCCGTATGTATATTTATTATTCTGTTTTATTTATTTTTTAATTTCTTTTTTTCATTATTTTCACTTATAGGCAAAGTTCATCTTTTTTAAAAAAAACATACAAAAAGGGTTATTACTCCTTTGTATATTTACAAAGCTATTTCCACTATACAAAAATGTATAACAAATTTTTACATGTGTTTTAGCATTTTAGCATTGGAAAACCAAAATTTGTACACCCCTCCTCTTTAGGAGTATATTTATTGTCTTAATACTAACTAAGAATTTCATTTTTTCCTTCTTGTTTGGTTCAACATATTTAATAACTGGTCTCATATTAGTGGAGGTAAGGATTAGGGTAGCACCCGTGAGTAAGTGCCCCAAACAAATACGCAATGGAAGCTTTACAGACCTTTGGTTTTACTGATGCAGACTTCACAGCATTGATCGGAAACACTGACAACACCAATCGTAACATTACATTATCTAATGCTGCCAACAGAGAATGGCAAGCATTACTTAATCTAAGGAAAAAATGTAAGAGGATGGAATCCCATGCTACATTTATGCTAGAGTACCTCAGGGCTGGAGTTATCCCATCAGGTTTACGAGTTCGTAATGTTCCAACACTATTTGTAGAACTACGTAAATTTCTAGAGAGATGGTCTCATATAAGCAATAGATGCTCAAGAGACTGGATGATTTTAATCATCGAAACAGCAAAAGAATTGGTCGCAGCTCTTAATATAGAAATTCCCGAACTAGAGGATAAACTCAAATCCAACACAGCTGTGGAGGAAGCTAAGCTAAAATTAGATAGTCTGAATGCCGAACTACATGATTTCGAGCAATACATCATAAAGAAAAAAACAGAAAAACTCAGGAAAGATATAAAATGGTTCACCCAGGAGAAGGCATATCCATACCTAAGAGGTAATTACTACCAAGAATGGCAAAATGAAAATGAGACACATTCATATGTGTACAATAACAAGAGAAAAGTGGTTACCTTTTCGGACACCAATTCATCAGAATCTGAAGGTGATGCCCCCAACAACTATGAGGATACCTTTCAGGGTCAACGACCCTATAGAGGGAGAGGTGGAGATTACCAATCTTACTATCAAGCCCCACCCCCTTTTTTAGGGAGAGGCCAAGGCCGGAACAGGACTCGTTACACAAAATCAGACAGGAGAGGGTACCAGCAAATGGACCCTCCACCTCCTCAAATGTATATGAGGACCAGAAACCAACAGTACTGGAGGAACTGAAAAATAGACCAAGAACAGACGTTATACCGATTTTCAACATCTCCACGCATATGCTGAGTACAGATGAAGTGGCCATCCTAAGTAGAGGACTGTCCTTCGTACCCAATACACATTGCAATAAGTTTAAACTTATGCAGGACATCTTTTCCTTTTTTAGGAAAATTCGCCTAAAGAAATTCTTCCTAGGTAGAGAAAAGGGCGAGTTAGACCAAAATCTATCAGGATGCAAGCCGCAATCTACTTTTACTCCAACTTTAGAGATGGTAGGCCCAGAGGTGTCCATTTTTGAAAAATCTGTCCTCAATGATATCAACAAACTCATTGGACATAATTATAACAGCAAGCCCAACCTGACGGCTGAAGAGAGAATTGCTCTCCTCAAATTTCAAAATGCACCGGAACTCACTATAAAACCTTTTGACAAAGGTGGGGCACTAAGAAATATGAGGAAAAAGTATACCAAATGTTAGATGTGGCTGAACATTACAGACCCATCAAATCAGGAGCTATTACCAAGCTAAAAGAACTCCTTGACCATACAACCAGTAAAGTCTATGAAGAAGAAACTATTTGTGAGAAAGAATATCTATTTCTGAATAAAAGTAACACAATAATTCCAGCGCTGTATGGTGTGCCCAAAACACACAAAAATATTTCAGATCCACCACTACGCCAAATAGTTTCTTCTATCAATTCCTCCACTGAGCCACTATCCAAATACGTGGACACGTTTCTGTGCCCACTAACTACTCAGTATGAATCCTACATTAAGGATACAGGGGATATTATAAAAAAATTGGAAAATGTACCTTATGACCCCAATTGTGAGATTTTGGTCACACTTGATATCGAAGCGCTGTATACTAATATACCTCAGCAACAAGCAGTAGAAGCAGTAAAGACCCTACTAGAAAGAACACCAGGAGATAGGCCTAACGCCTTCATAGTGGAATGCTTGGAAATGGTGCTAAAAAACAACTATTTTGACTTTAGAGGGAATCTCTATCATCAAATTAAAGGGACCAGCATGGGGGCATCTTGAGCCCCCAGTGTGGCCAATATATACATGGGCGAATATGAACTTAAAAAACATCTTCAATGAAATAGCTCCATTCACAGATGGCACAGATTCATTGATGACATTTTCTTCATTTGGCGTCGAGATGAAGAAACCTTGACTACCTTTATTGACTGGCTGAATGCCAGCGATAAAAATTTGAAATTTACCTGTCATAGAAGTACTGTATCAGTAGAATTTTTAGACATTATCATACAAGCAGAGGAGGGCAAGATCTCTGTTAGCTTCTTTAGGAAACCAACATCTAAAAACACCATTTTGTCACATACTAGCTACCATCCAAATTGTCAAAAATTGTCTCCCCTTTGGGGAGTTTCTGCGAATCAGACGAAACTGCTCCAATATTCAGGATTTTGACAAACATGGGGAAGATTTGAAACAGAGACTGCTTTCACGCGGTTACCCTATACGTTTGATTAGATCTGCCTACAAAAGGGCACGTTATTATAACCGTGATGCCTTATTAGCAGGTAATACCCGCCCTAAGAATGATAAAATGGTCTGTGTTGTGAACCACTCGACCTTGAACTTCAAAATAAAGAAGGTCCTTAACAAAAACTGGCATATTTTAAACGCTAATGAAGGACAAGAAACTATTCAGAAACCTATCCTTGCGTACCACAGAAATAGGAATCTCAAGGATAGCCTTGTACATACAAGGCCCAAACAGAAAAAAATTGAACCTACAAACTACGCTGGTAGGACCCCCGATCTTGGGAAACCACAAATGTGGCACGTGTATTGCCTGTGATAGTGCTCTTGTCACTGAAACCTGGAATTACTAAGGAAAGGTAGGTAAACTACGTGACTTTACAAATTGCAGGAGCAAAAACCTTGTCTACCTCATACTGTGCCCATGTGATTTGGGCTACGTAGGGGAGACAGGTCGTGAGTTCAGAACGCGCTATAGCGAACACAGATCTGCCATCAAAACAAGGAAATTATCATGCCCAATGGTCCAGCATTGTATTGACTCTCAACATAATGAAAATGAACTGAGGTGGCTGATTTTAGAAAAAGTCAGACACATTCCAGGTAAAGACACACAAGAAATAAGAAAAGTACGAGAGACGTATTGGATTTACACTCTAGACACAGTTAAAATCGGTCTGAATGAAGAAATAGTATGGCATACAAGATAAGGTGCTAATTCCATCACACACCAATCATGGCATGCTTAATATTTCCCTCTACTACCTACTAGATGCAGACGAGGACTCTATATAACTGTGATGACTGTCATAATCGTCATTCACCTTGAGTGTATTCATGCAAAGAATGGCAACCTCTACTCTTATGTGTACAATTTTACGATGTAAAAAGCAAACACATGGTGTAATTGCGAGATCACCTTTAGTGTACATGAGCCCTCCTACCTAACCAAAACATGCATTACGCTCGCCCTTATACTAAAATGCTGATATTTTTTCGTGATACCTCGCACGTACCCCGTTTAATTTAATCTTTTTAATTTAGTTTATGGGGACGTATTAGTGCCTTAGTGTTCCTCCATGGGTGTAAAACCCCAACATCCTGATAGTAGTATTGAGGCTTTCCGAACGTATACAAATAACATATACAGTTTTCTATCACGACACTTCGGTGCATTATTGACAGTACTATGTGCTTATGATTGTAGATAAGAGACAGCTAATATCATTATTCTTTACGGTTTGCGATTAGTTCGATCCCACGATATGTAAACCGTTAGTGTCCTGTTCCAATATGGCGGCCGTGTTCCGTAACTTCAACTTGTTAGAGTAATCAGACCACCCGGGTCATACTGATATAATGATATATTTCTAAATCGTCGCACACAAACATATGTGTGGGCTAGATATTTCCTACCTTGTATCTCCGACAAGCAAGACAAGTATATGCATAATGTTTCTGAATACCTTGGAGACCAGGAGACAATATATATAGATCCTTACCCCTAAGCAACCATTCCAAGATGGAGCCGTAAGCTATGTAGCTATCTATGTGTTGGTAGCACAAGCCGTCGCGTTACGTAGTACGTCATACGCTACAGGTGCTCCGTATTAGCGAACTCGTAACAGTACTGCCGAGAATATAAGAAGGCAGCAGTACCTCTCGGCACCTTATCGGAGCTGGTTACCGTCAGGATCGCTGTCTGGTAGACAATTGTCACCCTTGTAAGGTAAGATACTTAGTCGAGAGAATGTGTAGCCATTAGCCTGTCAGTATAGTTGAGACTTACCCCATATAGCTTGGTAGCAATTCTAGGAAATATGAAATGTTAATTGAGAACTGTGGGTTACGTTTATGAGGCACTCCCTCAATAGTAGGTGGGCAGATAGTATGGAGGTTAACGCGAGAAAACATTTGACCAACTTCTGTAAGAATGAGCTTTTAAGGATCCTCTCATTTTTGGCAACACTTAATAGTTAACATATGCCGTTGTAGTAGAGAGTCTAGAACTGCTCCCCAGTATACTTTATGGTCATTAGAACTAGGACCCCTCACTACGAGTAAATCTAACTTTCCCCTACATCGTTTGTCAGGGCCTTTACAAAAGGAGAGCAACATTGACTGCAACGTAGTGGTACATGAGAAAAGAAAAAGAACTAAGAAAAGAAAATAGGGAAGAGTGGGAAGGATACGTATAAGACCAGGTAGGCCATTTAAAACATATTAATTTTTTTCGAACGAAAGAAGGTTCTTTCCGAATCGCCCCATTATTCTACCCTCAGTAAGGAAAGGAGCAGTGCCAAATTCCTAACACAAAAAGAAATAACTCTTATATCTCTATTGTTATACGCAGATACGATATGACAACATGTAGGTTGGGGTCCCTCACTGTACCTCTTTGAGAAAAGATCCAGAAAACCCACCGCGTGATGAACCCATGTTTCTGAATTTGAAGATTTAGTTTCAGTTCTACCAAGGTACATATTGCATTTGCGAGATTGGAAGACATAGGATATTAAAATAACTACAAATCACATGTCAAATAATTCGCTTAATGGCTATTTGTACGTCTCCACAGCACCAGGCAGACCAGGACAACAGCAGTGACTACATGAAAATAACAACAGAAAGCAACTAGTATAACCATAATACCGATACACAACAGGTAGATGACATTGATTTTATCCTCTAAACCCAGCAGTAGCGAAGATACGCTATTCATAGCTTATAAATTGAATGAGCACACTGGGAAGGATAGTGATAAAATATATATAGATAGACAATGTTTCCAGGCATACACGAAACAACTGCTCTAGAACTTTGGTTGTCAGGAACCTATATTCCTTTTCTCATTCTTCTGCGACTTTCTTGGTGGTTTTCTTTTTTCCTACTATGGCTTTATCTAACTCAGAGAGAGTACAATCCAGTGGCACAGTTGTTATTTTGACAGTACGGAAAATTCTTCCTTTTTTTAATGTTTTTTTATTGGAGACAAAGTGTAAATTCTCCTGTGGGATATAAACATGGAAATATCAAGCCAAAATAATATATCTTTAACATTATACAATTTATTTTCAGAATACTGATTTCCCCATCCCTGCCCGTGACAGAATCACGTAGTAACAGGTCTTGAGGAAGATGGCATTGAAAGAAGAATAAGCCATCGAAACGTGCGTCGACCAGTTTGCATGATACACCCCAGCGTTCAGCACAGCATCAGAGGGTTGAGCGGTCCACCCCTGTTTGGCTTGTTCTGTGCATGTTAGTTGGTTCTGGGGTGGATAGTATGTATGTTATGTATGAGAGTGATATGTATGTGGTATGCTCAGAGGTGTAAATGGTGTGGGGATTTCTCCTGAATTAATGTGAAGAAGTATATGTTTTTGAAGAAAATCTTTTTCTTCTTCTTTTTTTCTACCTTGTACTAATTTTGGTTTTCCAATGCTAAAATGCTAAAACACATGTAAAAATGTGTTATACATTTTTGTATAGTGGAAATAGCTTTGTAAATATACAAAGGAGTAATAACCCTTTTTGTATGTTTTTTTAAAAAAAAAGATGAAGTTTGCCTATAAGTGAAAATAATGAAAAAAATAAATTAAAAAATAAATAAAACAGAATAATAAATATACATACGGGGTTGTTGTACTTTTTCCATGCGAACCCACAAAAACTAAAAGCAATCTAGGTCTAGAGGGATACTGTATATTATAGGTTGTTGTTCTTTGTTCCCCCTGTTCCCTGACCTGAAATTAATTTAGTAGGGGGTCACCTCACTTCATTTCTTACACATCAATATACTCATCACCTGTGCCTACCTGTTCCAGGCTACTGCAACCCTTTTAAGGCCGTTTTTAGACCATTACATTTTGGAGAAGAATGTACATTTCTGACAATAATCTCTTTACTCAGACAGACACAACTGCCTTGTTTGGCTCATAATAAAGTGCCACTAAAAGTGTCACACATAAAGTCTTGAAATGTCACACATAACACTCGGAAAACTTGGAAACCTCCCACATAAGCAAACGGAAAACTTTGCAGCTATGTAATTCTGGCTGGCAGGTGGTGAATCAGTAGCAGAGTCCAAGAACACAAGGTAAATATATTTAGAGAGATGAAATATTGTTATACTAATATGTCAGTAGGCATGTACAAATCGGCCATGTTTCGCTATATGAGACTAAAAAAGCCCTTAGTTCTTTATTCTTTGTATTGTAGAACCTCTGATGTTTCCATCAGCTCCAAGACTAAACACTAAACGCCATCTTAAATCAATCAGCACTACCCTGTGCTAGGCATATATAAAGGGCATATTAATACTTGAAAGATACATTTTAACATGATTTGTTTAACCATATTTTGTCACTGTATAGAATAATAGCATGCTCTGGGCTGTTTCTGTTGTTTTTGCGTCAGGTATGCAGCATTCTTTATCTTATGTGTTTAGAGCCCACATTTTTGTTAATTTCCCAATCATTACTACAAACACTTCCTAATTTCATCCCATGGTTTCCTTTAATATACCAATCCAATAAAGTCCCATCTGAGTTTTACCTGGTCCTACTAAGGGGTCTATTAGGATGGTGGCCGGAAAACCACCACGACCTCCATGGTAGCGGAAAACAACTGCCCGCCAGTACCGCGGCAAAACTGGCGGTCCGATTAGGATCACCCGCGGCGGTCGCATTCGCGGCAGAAACACACCAAACCGCCGCCAGGACAGCGGAGACACCGCACGGAAAATTAGGATATCCCCGATGTGACCGCAGTACGTTCCGCTGTTTCCGACCGCCGCGGTCACAAACAGTGATGAATGGGAGACTGTAGCATAGCCATCGCTGTGGACGCTCTGTGAAAAAAATGGCGGTCAACTAAAATAAATACACAACAAGGCCACCAAGTGCACACAGCAAACTAGTCCTACCCCCAGAAAGACCCAACACATCCCAAAGACACACCCTCATGGCAAAGTCAAAAAGTACAAATCCCAGGACAACCCATACAAAACACCTGACAGCAATAACCCATCTTGACACACCCACATAGCTGAGCATAAAACCAGCCCCTTCCCTGACCAGAATCCTTTGCAATACTCCACACCTGAAGGGCCCAACACCAGAGCACAAAGGAGAGGCAAACCTGCACACATCACACCAGCACAACAACAACACACACACACACACACCACCTACACCACCCCCACCAACCTCACAACTGCACCCCAAAACATTAGCACATCACACACTATGGCACCACAGAAAATGCCCAAATTCACAGAGAATGAGTTGTCAGTCATGGTAGATGAGATAATCAGAGTGGAACCAGAAGTGTTTGGCAGCCTGGTCCAAAAGACACCATTAGCCACAAGAGCACAAATGTGGGCAAGGATAGTCGACAAGGTCAATGCAGTAGGGAGCACCCCACGCTACAGAAATGTAATCATGAAGCGGTGGCATGACCTGAAGAGGGTTGTGAAAGAAAAGAGGAACAAGAACCGTGAGCTGGCTCACAGGACTGGCGGTGGCCCTACCATTGCACCCAAAACATTCACTGCATGGGAGGAGAAGGTGCTTGCCATACTGCATCCAGACAGTCTCACAGGATAGCCGGGGAGTGCAGGCTAGTAAGGGCAAACAAATGTAAACCACCACACTGCCATGTACTGTCTTGCACAACTACACAGCTACACATCCTAGGCCCAAGTACATTCATATGCACCACAATACCCAACACAGGTCCCACAGATGTAACATCCACTCCATCTAAATCACCCCAAAGGTAGCCAACATTTCAGGGTTGTATGTGTCCAGGCAACCAGCACCACAAATACCACCAGGCCCCCCTGTCCCACCACTGAGCAGGATGTAGCACTCACCCCACCCAGAACCATGTGGCAGCCATTGTATGGTTCACCCTCACCTAACAGGTAGGTAGCCATCTTCCCAGGGAGGGCTCTTTGAGGGTGGGAGGCCTGCACTAAAACCCACACCAGGCCCCCCAGTCCCACCCCTGAGCAGGATGTAGCACCCCCCCCCACCCAGAAGCAGCTGTAATCCATTGTAAGGTTCACCCTCACCTAACAGGTAGGTAGTCATCTTCCCAGGGAGGGTCGTATGGGGGTGGGAGGCCTGCAGTACCACTCCCACCATGCCCCCTTTTTCCCCAACTCATCGAGATGGAGCACTCCCTCCCACCCAGATGCATGTGTCAGCCATTGCATTGTACACTTCAAACTAACAGGTTGGTAGACATTTACCATGGTTGTTCTGTTTGTGTGTGGGAGGCCTGCACTACCTCTCCACCATGCCCCCTTGTTCCCCAGCTCATCGAGATGGAGCACTCCCTCCCACCCAGATGCATGTGTCAGCCATTGCATTGTACACTTCAAACTAACCAGTAGGTAGGAATTTACCATGGTTGTTCTGTTTGTGTGTGGGAGGCCTGCACTACTACTCCTACCATGCCCCCTGTCCCACACCTGATCAGGATGTTGCACCCCCCCCCCACCCAGAATCAGTTGTAAGCCATTGTAAGGTTCACCCTCACCTAACAGGTAGGTAGCCATCTTATGCTCTCGTGTCCCACCCCTGAGCATGATGGAGCCCTCCACCACACACACACACACACAGATGTGTCACAAATTCCACCCAAATGCGAGAACAGAACAGGTAAGTAGACAATTCATGCACACAGCCATCCCTCTCAAAAAGCATGGTGCCATATGACAACATCAGCCCTCTCATCACACAGATCCTAATGCCACTAACAGTGTGCAGACAGCTAAGCAAATGTGACTGTTACAGCAACCAAAGTGTGACACACCAATTCACATGTTGAAGAAAGTCTCTGCACAATCATGCACAGCACTGAATGCCATGTGTAAGTGCCATGGGGCCAGAGCAGCAAGGACCATATGAAAACAAAGCAAGCATGGTCGGCAGTACAAATTGAGATTTGCACATGACATGACAAAGGTATGCCTGAGACAACAATGGCCAGTTAATGCTTAGCTGTAACGTCTGTCAGGCAGAGTAATCAACAAAGAGGCTACACATAAATTTGTCGTTGCGCTAGTCATTAAATGGCAACATGTCCTTGTAATCACAAAATATGCACGTGGCGCATGGTATGTATTGACACGTCACACTATGGACAATTAATGCATGTACCTCAACATCATGTCAGGATGCACAGTAGTGTGCATACAAACAATGTGATAACTAGTCAACTGTGTGGTATATAAACCGTGAATTAAATACATCTAACACCAAGCTTGAGGGGTGCACTTCAATGACCATTTTCCATCTGTCCCACAGGTGACCAAGAACTGACTGCAGAGGACAACAACAGCAACCTGCAGAGCCAGTCCCCCTTTCCCCCCCAGAACATGGACTCTCGGATGATGACTCCTGGGATTCTGAGGACGAGGAGCTCGAAGCCGGCCCATCTGGAGTGCCATTGCGCAACAGGTCCCAGGACCCCATCGTCCCCCCACCACATCTGCAGCAACACCACCTCATCTGCAGACCCCTGCTCTAACGGCCTGTGCGTCCTCCACCACCAGTGATGCCTGCAACACCCTCCCTGTACCAGAGGATGACCACCCCACACCATCAACTGAGGAGGGCAGGGAGAGGATGCAGGTGCCTACAGTGGTGAGGCAACAGGTCCGTCGCGGCAGGGCAGGAGGTAGGGCAAGGTTAAGTCAAAGACAACCGGACACTGGGACCGAAGCCCTGGACAACATCAACAGAGTCCTTGGGGCTTATGAACAGGCCCAGGGACAAAGGGGCTGGGCTGAGGAAGATTCATGCGAGCTCCTCCTGCTGAGGAGGTCCATGGACACCCGCATGGGCCAAATTGTGGACCTTTTGGGCCAGCTAGTGGCGGTACTGAGGGACAGGTCTATGCCACAACCAACACCTCCACCTCCCTCTGATGGGCTGCAGGATGACAGTTCACCATCCTCCCCTGCGGACACAGAGAGGGGTGAGTCCTCAGACCCCACTGGCCCTGCAGCAGAGAACCCCCCCCATGCCAAACGACAAAGGGGCCGTTCTAAGAAATCCCTGGGATTATCCCGTGGCAAAGCATCTGCCAAACGCCAGTTACTGGGCCAGCCATGATACCCTCTTCAATACTGCATTGACTGTTTTGGACTGTCCTTACCCACACTGCCTTGTGAATGGCATCTGTCTGTTGTACTGGGTCACATCAATGTGGTGACTACTCGATTGTCTCATGTACCCTAACTGACAACTTCACTAATCACCTTATTGTAAATATTCACCCCCACACATCACCATTTCATATAAACACTCCGTACACACACGTCTTTGTGTCTACTCCGTGTTTATTGCAGGATGTGCAGTCTTCACCATGATTACAATGTCCCTTGAGTATGGAATGTATGTAGGCAAGGAGAGGCTGAAAGGACCTAGGAAAACACAACAGAACAATATTCACTAGTCAGGGGTTGGCATCAAAAATATCACACAACACTTCCCATCAAGCTACTCCAATATATTCACACATTACAATGAGCAACAGGGCCGACATAAACATCCTGTAGATGTGCCAAACTACCCTGTCCTAGAAACATTGTCAGCTACCACTGAGTCAACAACCTGCTGCAGTCACAAAGCGAACTGTAGATGTGTTCACGTGCATGTGGTGGGACGAGCCCAACATGTGTGCAATCAATGGCACCAACAACATGAGGGATGTGCCCAAGGGTATAAAATTCACCCTTTACACCCGCCAATTCATGCCTCCTGGGGAAATGGATATATCTGTCCTTGTATATCATTATAGCGGACAGGACATCCCGTAGCACCATGCTGAACATAGGTTGCGATATCCCACCTGCACTGGACACCGTGTGCTGGAATGATCCAGTGGCAAAAAAATGCAGGGCTGCCATCACCTTAGAAGTTGGGGTGAAAGCAGTTGGATATGTCCTGCGAGGCTGCAGGTGGGGCTCCAACATAGCACATAGGTCTTGTAGGGTGGCTCTATCCAGACAGAATTTCCGGATGACCTCCTCATTCTCCATGTCTGCCAGCACTATGAAGGGACGATGCAGATTTGGTCTCCTCCTAGTTGAGATGAAAGGGGACCCATGTCAACGCACAACACCATGAGATGTGTACAACATCTTACGTTTTGACTGACACAATGCCAACAATGACTGTCATCACAGTTGAGTTACAGACCACCTTACATGTAGGGACACCTTCAGCTACACTACTCGTACACTTGTCCCCTTTCACACAGCAAGTACCTCCAAAACAATATCTGACTATGCGAATGCACAAAGGGATATGGCCACATGTAGCATGAACAGCCCTGTGAGTATTTCATACAGCATATGTGTGGAACTGCAACACTACTGTCTCATACCTAGCTTCTGTACCTGCCACACCTCAGGCGTAAGTTGAACAGGGCACTCATCAACAACACAATGAGCACAGTCTGTGCTTAAAAAACAAGTGTGTGCATGAGCCAACAAAAGTAGACAGTCAAATCTGCACATTGTTCATTAAGACATACATCACTGTGATTTTCTCAGCCCTTTCACACATTGACATGTGTACCCATTGAAGAGTCCATCACAACACTGTTCTGTGTACATGCCCATCAATATCAGAAGTGACATGACGGAGTACATGCCAATGTTCAAAATCCCAGACACAAACATGGCATGTGTAGTCAGTAGTGGGGTAAATGTTACATTGGCATTGTGTGCATAATAATGTGCCATTAATCATGTGGACACTGTGCACTGTTGATAACTGCCCATTGGCCATTGACACTGCATGATGTGTCCATAGGTGCTGTCAAAGTGCTCCATCACCCAAATCACGGTCGCTCATAGCAATGAATGGCACCAAAACCACGGTAGCTACCGAATGGCCCCAGTGGTGTGTCACCGCCAAAGCCACACTTGCGGTACCGATAGGCATATGAGTATTACCAAATGGCGGTTGGCATGGTTCACCACCCAAATCACGGTCACTCATAGCAATGAATGGCAACCTAATTGCGTTAGCTACCGCCCGGCCCCTGCGGTGTGTCACCGCCATGCCCAACACACAATTGCGGTAGTGATAGGCATATACACATGGTCAAATGGCGGTTGGCATGCTCTGCCACCCAAATCACGGTCACTCATAGCAATGAATGGCTCCCAAATTGCGGTAGCTACCGCCTGGCCCCAGCGGTGTGTCACCGTCAATGCCCAACACACAATTGCGGTAGTGATAGGCATATACACATGGTCAAATGGCGGTTGGCATGCTCTGCCACCCAAATCACGGTCACTCATAGCAATGAATGGCTCCCAAATTGCGGTAGCTACCGCCTGGCCCCAGCGGTGTGTCACCGTCAATGCCCAACACACAATCGCGGTAGTGATAGGCATATACACATGGTCAAATGGTGGTGGGCATGCTCCGCCACCCAAATCATGGTCACTCATAGCAATGAATGGCACCCAAATCGCGGTACCTACCGTCTGGCCCCAACGGTGTGTTACCGCCAATGCCCAACACACAATCGTGGTAATGATAGGCATATACACATGGTCAAATGGCAGTTGGCATGCTCCGCCACCCAAATCACAGTCATTCATATCAATGTATGGCACCCAAATCGCTGTAGCTACCGCCCGGCCCCTTCGGTGTGTCACCGCCAATGCCCAACACACAATTGCCGTAGTGATAGGCATATACACATGGTCAAATGGCAGTTGGAATGCTCCGCCACCCAAGTCACGGTCATTCATATAAGCCTACATATAGCGCTGACTACGAGCGCCGCACAGCTCACTTATTTCTCCTGAGGCACAGCCGGGAGCAACGATCTCTTGCTAATTTTTAAAATTGTACTTGTTTGTGTTTTTAAAATTGCTCACCTACCTACCCTTGGCGCATCTAATCTTCCTCGGCCATAGACACCCCCGCACAGCTGATTCAGCGCTGCAGCGGGTGAGGTGTTTGGTGTTATCTTTGCCGCCATTTCCGCGTTCAGCAGGAGACGCCCACCTGCGTTGGCCACGCCCCTTTCCAACCCCCTCCTCTACCTGTATATAGTATGTGTCCCCACCGGAAGCGCAGCGGACGAGCGCAGCGGGCGCGACGATTGCGCGCCGAAGGCGCGCCTAAGGCAAGCCCGTCTGCGCCCGTCCGCGGCCGGCCGGGGCCTGGGGCCCGTCACCTTGCCCAATATACATCTTTTGCCCCTTGGGACTTGATCGCTCTACACACATTCTGGCCGCTGGAATCCACTAGCTACTTAAAATTACAACAACTAGGCATTTCCCAAGCCCGCAGTACTTTTCCAGAGTTCCGGACCCTCCCGTCCTCCCTCATCTCCGAGCACACAGTCACCCCCCCTCCTTCTAAACTCCTGTCCGCTCAGGCACCTGCTAATATGGAACTAGCAATCACATACCTTAACACCCGGTCGTTAGTCAGCCACCAACTTGACATATGCCACCTCCTGGATTCAGACCGACCCGACATTCTACTCTTAACGGAGACTTGGCTGAATGAGGATTCCCCCCCTGACATTTTGGCAGCCATTCCACCTGGGTATTATATTCTCCAAGCCAACCGGCCAGCTGGGAAACCTGGTGGTGGCGTTGCCGCCATTATCAAACTCTCCCTCAGGTTCACTTCCCTCTCCCTACTCACCATTCCCCAGGTTGATTGCCTGGCAATCAGATTCGAATCCTCGGTGTCCCTCCTCACCTGTGTCCTGGTATACCGTCCTCCCCAACCCATGCCCAACTTCCCCTCGCTCTTTGGCGACCTACTTTCCCAGCTCTCAATCAATAACTCCAAACTCCTGGTCTTGGGAGGCTTTAACTACTGGCCGTCAGACGAACACGAAAGCTCCCACTCCTTGGTTTTTACCGACCTATTAAGTGGGCTCAATGGCCTTCAACACATCCATACGGCCACCCATTCCAAGGGCCACATCCTAGACCAGGTTTGGACCTACAACCTTGAAATCAAGTCCCTTGCGATCTCACCTTGCCACTGGTCAGACCACTTCTTAATCTCCTTTCTTCTTCTGGTCCCTCCACCGCCCCCCCGTAACCGAGGCCCTAGCCTCCTGGCCCGTAACTGGAACAAAGCAGACCTCGATCTATTTCTCACCTCTTTAACTTCTTCGATTCTGCCCAGCCCCTGTTCCATAGACTCCCAGGAAGCTGCACTTGTCAAATGGCTAGAGTCCGCTAGCGACAAGGTCGCCCCCCTTAAGTTAATTAGAACTAAGCGTCCCCACAACGCACATCGATGGTTTAGAGATAGCCTTAAATCTTTAAAACTGGGACTCCGCCAAGCCGAGAGTCGCTGGCGTAGAAACTATGACCCCTCAGAAAAATTACAATTCTTAAAACTATCTGGAGAATACAAACAGGCAATCTCAGTCGCCAAAACTGCTTACTTCTCTACGAAAATCCTTAATTCCGCGCAAAAATCTAAAGAAATCTTTGCCATTGTGGAGGAGCTCTCACACCCAGACAGGGTGACCATCAAACCCCTCCCATCTCAGGCACTATGTGATTCCCTTAACCAATTCTTTACAGATAAAATTAGCAAAATCAAAATCAGTATTTCCTCTGGATCCCCTGGGACGTCCCTCACAGAGGTTACTCCCTTTTTTAACCTCCACTCCCTGACCCAGCTTCCCCCCATACTAGAAGGAGATTTTCTCTCTTTGCTTAATAAAGTCTCATCTGGCTCCCCCACGGATTGTTGCCCTCCTGTGATTCTCCGTGCTGCCTTTTCGGCTTGCCCTGCCCCTCCGCTGGCCCTCCTGAACAATTCCCTCCTGCTCGGCGAGGTCCCCAGCCAGTTTAAGAACGCTGAGGTGGTCCCCATACTAAAAAAAACCAACGCTGACCCCGCGGTTATGGGTAACTTCCGTCCCATCTCCATTCTCCCTTACCTGAGTAAGGTACTTGAAACACATGTAACCAGCGTCCTCAGTTCTTTTATTGAAGATTCCAACTTCCTAGACTCCCAGCAAGCAGGGTTTAGACCTGCCCATTCTACGGAGGCGGTCATCCTCTCTGTCATGGAGGAACTCCGTAGAGGTGCCGACTCCAATATTAGTCAAGCCCTGATCCTCCTGGATCTGTCGGCGGCCTTTGACACGGTCGACCACACCATCTTAGTCGACCGTGTCAAGGAGGCGGGCATCAGTGGGACGGCCCTTAGCTGGGTCTGCTCCTTTCTGACGTACCGCCACCAATCTGTCCGACTCTCCCAGTTCTCGGCTGACAGGATGAAGCTCACCTGCGGCGTCCCGCAGGGTTCGTCCTTGTCACCACTTCTATTCAACTTGTACCTCACCCCCCTGATCCGCTCCCTCCGGGGAAGGAATGTCACTGCATTTAACTATGCAGATGACATTCAGCTTGTCTTCAACCTCGATTCCTCAGACGAAGCGGCCCAAGACTTTCAGTCTACCCTTTGCCACATCAGTAATTGGATGGGTGCTCACCATCTTAAAACTTAACCCCGACAAGACTGAGCTTGTTCTTGTCGGAGGCCCATCCAACCCCTGGAACTCCACCTTCTGGCCCCTTTCCTTCGGCCCCCCTCCCTGCCCCGCGGACAAGGTGAAAAGCTTGGGAGTTTACATCTCCCATAATCTCTCAATGAAGCATCAGGTCAGTACCACTGTGTCCTCCTGTTTTTTCCAGCTAAGGAAGATCCGGAAAATAGCTCATTTCTTGACCACCGAAGCCCTCACTTTGGCACTGCTGGCATTAGTCATCTCCCGGATTGACTATGCCAACACCCTGTATGCAGGCATTCCACAATATCAAATCAAAAGACTACAGCTGGTACAGAACCAGGCAGCCCGCCTGATCTACCATCAACCCAAACACCACCACGTCCGCCCCCTGCTTAAAGCCCTTCACTGGCTCCCTGTATCGGAGCGCTGCAAGTTCAAACTAGGCTGTTTGACCCACAAATCTCTGGCCGGCATCGGCCCTTCCTTCATCTCCTCTCTTCTGCATCCTTACGTCCCCTCCAGGCACCTCCGATCCTCTCAGCATGCGCTCCTCCAGACGCCTAGGTTTAGCCGCAAAAAACACGGAGGTCTCAGATTTTCTTTCCTGGCTCCCTCATTCTGGAACTCAATCCCGTTGGAACTCAGACTCTCTCCCTCCTACCCTCACTTTAGGTCTCTCCTCAAAACTCACCTCTTCCGCAGCATCTACACATAAGCACTCATCACCTTCCCTTTATGCCATCTTCCCCAAATAAGTGAACAACGCCAAGAAACCGTCCGGTGTAAGCTGCGCTTTACAATAATTTTTACATTACATTACATTACATATACGGCACCAAAATCGCAGTAGCTACCGTCTGGCCCCTGCGGTGTGTCACCGCCATCATTCATATCGATGTATGGCACCCAAATCGCAGTAGCTACCGCCTGGCCCCTGCGGTGTGTCACCGCCATGTACCATGCCCTTATAGCCAATGGGAACCGCAATCGCGGAAGCCTAATGCAATTTTGAAAGTCGCGGTAGGCGTGCTCCGCCACCGCGGGGCCGGTCATTGGATGCAATTGAAAGATGCACCACTGCGGTAGCGCACGCCTGGCCCCTGCAGTGTGTCACCGCCATGGACCATTCCCTTACAGCCAATGGGAACCACAATCGTGGTAGCCTAATGCAATTCTGAAAATCGCGGTAGGCGTGCTCCGCCATCGCGGCGCCGGTCATTGGATGCATTTGAAAAAGGCTGACCTGGAACATCAATTGCAGCAGCTTAGAACCCCTGAAACTACCCCAGGGGGCTATATATGTGTGGGGAAGAGCTTCACATTTCCACAGCTCACAGAGCCTGCTGCCTACCACCCCTCAACACCAACTGCTGCTGCTGCTGTCTCCAGGGACTGCTGCCTGCCACCCCGCACCACCAGCTGCTGCTGCTGCTGTCTCCAGGGACTGCTACCTGACACCCCTCAAAACCAACTGCTGCTGCTGTCTCCAGGGACTGCTGCCTGCCATCCCTCAACACCAACTGCTGCTGTTGCTGTCTCCTGGCCACAGTGATGGTGAGGACTGAGAGGATCCGGGCCAGTCTCTTCACCACCGAGGAGCTGGAGGTCCTGGTGGACGAGGATATATGGTGCACCAAATGTCGTGGTTAGTCTTCCAGAGTGGGAGTGAGAGTGCAGGGGGGCACACATGAAGTTGATCTGCTGCAGTATGTGCCTGAGAGTGTGGGGTTGTGTCATGCACTGCCTAGCATGCTGTCTCCGGGAAAAAGGGGTGTGTAGCCTATTTCACACGTTTCCATGCCTGCCCATCAAGATTGAAGGGACATGTATTGTCTTGTCAGCCATACAGTGATGCAGCAAGTTGGTAATGCAGGAGTCAGGACAGGGAATGCTTGTGTGAATGACTGTGTGGGTGCCTGATGTCCTTCACAGGCCCATCTGTGGCCTTAGCTAGGGTTGTCGTCCAGAGGGTAGTGATTGAATTGTGTCTGACTCAAAATGTGCCTCATCTCCAGTTCAGCACTATGCTCTGGACCTCAATACCCGAGGGTGACACTCTGGGTGGTCATTCACCTAGGCATACTATTGTGCGCAGACCCTTCCATTTCTACCAGCATGTGTACAGACTCGCATGTGTAGGCACTGTTTGTGCTCTCATATTGTCCCTTCATGTAACATTTCTGATGCCCCACGTTGGACCTCAGTGTGACCCCACCTGGCCTACACAGTCACGCCCAATCTGACAAGGACAAATAAACTGAATGTACAGAGTGTTACATGTGTGTTTTTTTCGGGACTCTCCATCAATGAGCCATCTCAGCCCTGTAGATTGCACAAGACAGGCCTTGTGAGAAGGGTGGGGGTTTGCAAGATCATGTCCCTCAATGTGACCTTCATGACACAGTGAGCCATTCACAGGGCAAGGACATTGAGGGCCGCACAGTGTTGGACACAGTGAGTCTTCTCGTGAACATATATTGAGATATGTATGTCTTGGCCACCCAAAAAATGGACAGTAGATGTGGTCAGCCTACACATAGTTTTCTGTGCTGGCATCCTGCATGTGTATGAGGTGGGCAGGTACTGTGTCAACCCTCATACTTGCATGCATTTGTGTATGATTCTCCCATGCTGATGTACCATGTGAGATGCATTATTGTCTCTGCTAGACATATCGGTGAAGTTGGGATGAGTCAGTATCATGCTCCTGTACTGGGAGACAGAGGTACATTACACTGTTTCACTGGTTTTTTCACCCTCTTGTCTCCCATGCCTGTAGCTCAAAGTCCACCAGTGTAAGGCCGTGTGGAGGGCCATTGCATGCAAGGTGCGGGTTCTGGGCGTCTCCAACTGACGGTGCACACACTGTCACAAGAGGTGGGATGACATCTGCCGGCTGAGCAAGAACGTGGCAGAGATGACACTGGGGCTGCTCCCTCGGGCTGGCAGGTTGGCGCGCATGACACCACTAATGGCCCGCATCTTAGCTGTGACACAGCCCGAGCTGGATGCACGTTTGAAGGAGCATCAGCAGCAAACTGGGGGTGAGTATTCTGGGAAGGGTGGTTGTGAGTGGCTGCATGTGTTCACAGCCTAGGCCAGTGCTGGCCTACGTGATGTTGGTAGTATGATGCAGTGGCTTGTAAGTGGCCTCTGTGTTGGGTGCAGCTGTAATGCATTTTCCCTACCTGTACCTTCTCATGTCATTGGAGTAATGGGCCTTGAAATTGCATTCTGAGTCGTGGGATTCTGGCATCGTCTGCATTGGGGTAGTCAGGGACATTCCATTGATGGGAACGGCAGTGTGCATCATCTGAGTGTGCGTTCCTCAATGTGTGCATTGTCTGACATCAGAATTGCGAGGACTAGATGTCTGACACCAATGTGCAACTAGAGTTGTGCCCCAAAGAACGACCTGGTGGGTGGCATGAGCTCATGGCCATTGTGGACTATTATGTTGAAGTCGGTATCTGTGTTGTCCCCTTCTGCTCCCTCCAGATGTGACAGTGGCAACATGTTTGGAGGTAAATCGTTGCCCCCCTCAGGGCCCTAGGTGTGCTCAGAGTCATTTGTGTGTCTGGTTAAATGGAGCCACCATCAGGCTGTTTGGCTGTGTGGTCATCAGATGGCTCACTTATGCCACGTTTGAATGATGACACGCACAATTCAAGTTTTGAGTTGAGGTTGCACATTATTACTGCACAGGGTGGTGTGCAACATGGGGATATCATCATCTTGTTTAGTGCATTGCTTGCATATGATGTTTGTGTTGATGCCACTGAACTTACCCTACGTATCTATCTCTTGCAGCATCTCCCGTGGACATGGAATGACAGGGGACAGACACCAGTGGTAAGGCATCATGCACTCAGCAGATGTGACCAGCGCCTCGGAGGGGGACAGGAGTCTGCTTGAGGTGTCACAGCCAGAGACGCAAACCTGCATCTATGTCGGCGGGCACAGGGAACTGGTATTCTGCCTCCTCTTCCACCACACAGCATACAGTGCCCGCCCTCCCAGCTACTTCCACTGTTGCTGCCCATGTTCGCACCAGAAAGAAGGGAAGAGTGTCCTTCACCCCAGGCACTGCTGCCCTGCCCCTGTACCCCCTGCTGCCATCAGTGATGAGTCTGTGGACCTTTTGCGCCAGCTGTGTGTGGGCCAGACAACTCTCCTCAATGCCTTCCTAGACCACGACAAAAAGTTGGCACAGGTGGTTGCTTTCATGGAGGGCATTTATTCAGACATGGGTGGGCTACATCGGACTGTCTAGTCTTTGTCCTCCGCAGTGATGGCAGCCATTCAACTGGCACAATCTCAGAGTCCAGCTCCAGTCCCTTTGTCCACCCCCCTGCCAGTGGCTACATCTGACGATAGTGACCACACACCACAGACCTCAAGGGCAAGATACAGCACACGCAGCACACAACAGCAGCAGCCTAAGTGGTCCAGGGTGCAGACACCATCCCCACAGAAAGCTAAAGCCACCCCAGAGCGCAGAGGCCAAAGCCCTTCAGGCGACACCCATGGCCAGAAAGCCAAAAAGCAGGCCTCAGGCTCACATGCCTCAGAGGCATCCCCAGCCAAGGACTCACCTGTCCCAAAAGCGTCTCGCAAAGACAAGCAGATAGTTTCCGTGCCTGCTGAGAATCAGCTGCCTGCTAAGAGTACACATAAAAAGAGCACCAAGGCAGATTCACCCACAACATCAACTACCATCCAGAGCCCTGTGAAGCAGGGAAAGGAGGTCACTGTAGGGGGTACACCTGGTAAACAGGGGATGGAGGGGCAGAGGCAAAGACAGGCCAAGTGCACCGCTGGATCCAGCATGTCCCCAGAGGTAGGGCCACCGTCTGCACCTGATGCAACTTTGGTGGTGAGTGTGCCTGTTGTGTCCGTACCACTTGCCATTAATCCCAGACAGGGAAGCCATTTTGACTCCCCAAGATGTGGAAAGGCACCCCTCCACAACCTCCATCCCACACTGTGTCTCACGGCAGCAGGACTCCACCTCCACGTGCCACCACACCACCTGGTCCAAGCAGCCCTCTGGCTTCCAAAGCCAGTGATACCTCTACCTCAGCTGGGCCTCTCTCTCCCCGGTCCAGTCCTCCAACTGTCCCCGACACTCAGCCACCTCCCAGTCCGACTGACAGACAAATCAGAGTGTTAGTCCCCCTCACACACCTGTCTCTCCCACAGAGGTGCCTGGACTGCCCATTGTTACCCCCCTGACTGTGTTGCTGACCATGGCAGGGTACAGTATCACTCATTCCCAGTGCAGGATCTCGTGCACTTACTCTGCACCTTGGACTGGCCACTGGCCTTGATGTTCACTTCTGTTTACCCCTTCCCTGTGCAGGATGTCATGGACATACTCTGCACCTTGGACTGGGAACTGGCCTTGCTGTTTGCCCCTTCCCTGTGCAGCTTCTCATGTACCTACTCTGCACCTTGGACTGGCCACTGGCCTCGATGTTCACTGCTGTTTACCCCTTCCCTATGCAGGATCTCATGGACATACTCTGCACCATGGACTGGCCACTGGCCTTGCTGTTTGCCCCTTCCCTGTGTAGCTTCTCATGTACCTACTCTGCACCTTGGACTGGCCACTGGCCTCGATGTTCACTGCTGTTTACCCCTTCCCTATGCAGGATCTCATGGACATACTCTGCACCATGGACTGGCCACTGGCCTTGCTGTTTGTCCCTTCCCTGTGCAGCTTCTCATGTACCTACTCTGCACCTTGGACTGGCCACTGGCCTTGATGTTCACTGCTGTTTACCCCTTCAATGTGCAGGATCTCATAGACATACTCTGCACTTTGTCCTGGCCACTGGCCTTGCTCTTGTCTACTATTGGTGCCTATCTGTGTGATATGTGAATAAAAACAGTTACTCCTGTTTTCTGCATTGTCAGTGTCCTTGCTAAATAAAGCGTTTTCTGTTTGGGTATGGGTTACTGTGACACATGCTCTATATACCAGTTCAACATTGCCAATGGCCTATTTCATTTTTTAAGGGTTTTAGAGAGGTGACAGGCACTTCAGTTCTTCTCGACTCTGAGGCTTGGGGGTTACATTGATGTTGGTTTGTGATGAACTACTGTTATCATAATCACTCTTTGGTCAGATTAGCTATATTGTACACATGTCATGTTTGTATGCAGTGCCAGCACAAAGTGGGATTCTATCCACAGTTTTGCAGGCTGGCTGGCCAGGGTCATCATGTCTGTGTGAGCTTTCTTGATGTATGCACAGCAGTGTTGGTGTATGCTCATCTAGTGATGGCCAGGCGTCCTAGTCACATGGGTTAAAATCAATGTGTGCACTTGGGTGGTCATGAAGTGTGCAGTGTGAAGGGGTGACTTTGTCAGTAGTGTTGTTGTGTGTGTACCCCTGCAATGTCAACTGCACACGTGTCACCCAGGAGTTGAGTGCCTGTTGTTTGGATTGGTCAGCCCTGTGCTTGTGACTGTGTTCACATGTGAGAGTTGTAGGTTGTGCACTGTGTTGGTGTGTCCTTGCACTTCTGGGGGACACCTACCTGTTCTTGGTGGCAATTGTGAGTATGCAGAGTGTGTGAATGGCAAGTCAGTGTTGTGGTTTTTTGATTAGCTATGTGTCTTGATACAGTTTGTACTCAGTGGGCAGCCCTGCTCAGCCACACTGACATTGCGGGTGTGTTTTCTCATGCATTGCTGGCACTTGGGGCTTTTTTTAGCTCCATTATGGCAATTGTGGTGTGGATTCATACCATTCCCTATCTGTGCTTCTGATGCCTACCCATTATGAGTCTGCACTCCATCTATTTTTGTATGGGGCACTCCTCACCTGTCCACTACTGGCGTACACACCACTTCAGTCTCGTGTCAGCTGTCCCCTTGGGTTGCCAGTGTGTGTGCCTCCTCATCAGTTCATTAGTTACACTATGCTTTGTGGTGCTGATCTGTGCACAGGACCAATGTGCCACTCAGGACAGTTGACCAATTGGTTATATGTGATTTTCTTGTATTGTTTTGCCGCCATGGTTGCTCATAGGCAGTTCTACTGTTTGTGCTGCACAGTCCTCTGATCTTGTTGTCACCTAGGAGTCCCAGACTTGTGCATCTGTGGGTGTAGGGTTAGCTGTATGTGTTTTTGCTGTGATACTGCTTCACTTCCTGAGTGTGATGTTGTCTTTGTGCTGTGCTGATTAGTGTTGTGTGGGTTCATGTTGTGCCACTCATATCTGTGTGGGACTGGTATGTTTGGAGTGCACACACTGCTTGTCGTGCATGCAGTGCTGAGAGTGTATGTTGCCTTGTCCTTGCCTGGTGTGCATCCCCTGATGTCCTGCTGTGTTTGCAATGTGATGTATTGGCATGTGCATCTGTTGTGTGTTTTATGTGGATGTGTGCAGTGTTTGGGCTGTGTTGTCTCTTGCAGCTGACAGATGCTCTGTGTGTGATGTTCTATCTGCATGTCAGTGTGTGTGTTTTGTTAGTGTGTTGTGATTCATTCAGATGTGTGTTTCTAGTGTAGTGTGCAATATATGTGTGTCTGCCACGTGCACTTAGGGCTATTCTTGTTCCTGGGCTTGTTTTGGGTGCATCCTAGGGGTTTTCTCCTCTCTTGTGTAAGCTGTCATTTGTCAGGATGGGGCATGTGCTTGGATGTGGTACACTATGACACCATGTTGACTTGATGGTTGGTGTGGTATGTCTGTCTGTGTTTCATTGTAGGCCCTTTGGTCCCAGTTTGTGTCCATGATTGTTTTGAGATGATGCACTTCTTGTCTGGGTTGGGGTATGTTGTCTGTGCATTGTTGCTGAGTGATGATGTTGTGTTCTCCTGTTCTGTCTGTGCTCCCATTGCCATTAATCAGTTTTTCTACGCAGGTCAAGTCTGGCCTTGTTGTACTCCTGTGTATGTTGTTATTGAGTTTGGTGTTTGGCTGTTGTTTTGGTGCCAGCATGGGTTCAGGAATCACTGAATGTGTGTGTGTGTGATGTTTGTGGATGCCCCCCAGGGGGTGTGATTGTTTCTCAGTGTATTGACTGGACATTATTGGCACCCTTCTGTGTGTTTGACACTGGTGTTGTGTGCTGCAGGTGTGAGTTGGGGGGGGGTATGTGTGAAGGATCCTACATGTGTTTGACAGTCATGGAGTGTAACAATAGGCCCTGTGTGTTGTGCTGCTGACACACACATGTCAAGTAGTTGGATGCAGATGTGTGGCTGTTCACTGTCTGACTTCAGAGACTTCCTTTCATTCCTGAGCCTATACATGGTTTGCCTTGCTGTCTCCCTGAGTTGTTGCACAAGGGTGACTGTGGTTTTATTTTGCTCACTGTACCAGCCATGTGTGATTTGATGGGCTAAGGGTGTTGCTATATGTTCCTCATCTTGCATGTGATGTACACATGCTTAGTGTTTGTCTCCTTGGCCTTCCATTTGTGTGCACCTCACTTTAGCTTTCCTATTTGTTGTCCTCCATTTCTGCTGACATCTGGTCTAAGTATGTGGCTGTGTGTCAGTGTGGGGTGTGTCTGTGTGACTTGACAGGCTGTGTGTCCAGTTGAGTGATTGTTCCTGTCATGTATGTGTGCTCATTTTGTGCTTGGACTCAGTTTTGTTGCCATGAGTGTAGTGTAGGTGTGGTGTGAGGGTTGCCCTGGCCCTGTGTTTCTGTGCTGTGTGTTCCTCTGCAGCCCCACCTGCAGAGGCTGTCTCCCTAGTTGTTTGGTGTGTGGTGCAGGGTGTGGGTTCACTTGGGTGGTTGCTGTACATGGGGTAGCACAAGAGAGGCACATGGAATGTCCCTTCATGTGGGGGGGGGGCTAGTGTGTGGAGGGTGGAGGTGTGGCCCTATGAACTTTGTGCACTGCCCATGCCTGGCGCTGGCCCTGCCTTCTGCGCATTTTTTCCTGTGTCTTCACCGCTGCGGTGACGTGCCCAGGACATTGCATCAATATCGCGGATGGTGGGTGACCTGGATGCGGAGATGTGATTTTGTGACAGGTAAGTCATGTGTGGGTACACTTGTGGATGTGTTCCTGTCCCCACCAGAGTGTCTGGTGTGGACAGAAACCCTATATCAGCCCTGGAGTTATGTGTTGTGGTTGTGTGCGGAGTTGTGTGTTTGCATACATGCGGCGTAGTCAGTGATGTTGCATGAGTTGCTGGTAGTGTATCAGGTACAGCACCAGGAAGATGTGTAGAGCTGGATCCATTGCGGTCGGGACCGGGTGGAAGAGACCGGGACTCTGGTTTCGCGCTCCGTTGTCGTGCTTCCGCTGTCTCTGGTTGGGCGGTTTCTCCGCCGCGGTGCGACTGGCTGTTTGGGGCATCCTGATTTGTACAGCGGACGGGACGTCATTCCACACGGCGGTGAGTCTCCATTGGCTCCACCGCCGCGGTGGCGGGCGCACTTTGATGGCGGTTCGCGTCGCACCGCGGCAGTCGGGAAATGGTCTATGTTTGGCCATACTAATATGGCGTGCGTGAGAACCTCTGCTGGCGTGCGGAAAAAAGCATTTTCCGCCAGCACCGCGGTGGTGCCTCCCCCCGCCATTATAATGGGCCCCTAAATGTCTATTTTGTTTCTTTCTTTTCTAAGTGTTCCGGTCCCTACATGGTACTACTTAGTTCCTACAGTTGTTAAGTAGTAAGCTTCTTTTATACCAATTTCTCTAGCTGGGCTTCAGAGGGATTCACTTTTAAATTCAATCACTAGAACATATGAACTTAAAGAGAGTTTCTCTATTTAGCCACATACTTGGCCCTCCTACAAAAGGAAATAAAACTAGTCAATCATGGCACACTGGGTAACTGTAAGTTTCCAGAGGGCAGCAAAGACCAAATACAAAAGCAGTGTCTGGCCCTAGAGTGAACAAAAGTGAACATATCACAGTCACATACCTCCTGCAGTCAAAGTACAGATTACTTGGTGTGCACCCTGAATATCAAAAGCAGACTATCGATGTCACAGGGTATTGAGGACAAAATATCGAAACTGAAATACTGATACACAGGTAAGTATAGATTTTCTGTACCTAGCTCCACCTATAAGTACCTTGGTGTTATATATATGTTCAAGGTATGTAGAAATGAAGTTGGGAAGAGTAAATCTGTACTTCCCTACATGCACTTACCATTTGATATTTGTCCGTCAATGTTCTTGTTGGTTGCTATTCTGGGGCTTAATATTCAGTAGTACAACTGATTAATTAAATCTGACTTCTCTTTATCATCTCTGAAATATCTTCCATATCATGACAACTACTTCGTACTTTTTCCAAATATTTGGTTACTATCACACACCCAATTACTCTGGCCTGTCAGAAAAAAACACCGGGCAGCATGAATGGAGCGTAGATGCATTCTAAAGGGAAAGGCTTTAGATGAAGTCCCCACAGCTCCATTAGACCTTGGCAGGAGAGTGACATTTGATCAATGACTTTGTTTCCGACTGTGGGAGTTTCTTTCAATAAAAGTAACAAAGAAAAGATTGCTGATTAGGTGAAAGCAAACATCGTGCCCACTTCGTATCAATCTGTCTCTCCAGTGTATCTTCCACGTCAGCACTGCAGGCATAGAGGCAGAGAGATCCCTGTTAGGCATGTAGGGAATCTCTACATTTTTGGATGGTCCTTCAAAAGTCAGGTGAAAGCCAGAATCTCTAGTGACCGGACAAAAGGACAGGCCACATGTCACACATTAAATGGACTCCATAAACGACTCAAATCCTGGGAGCTTGTTGCCTTTTTCTGCATTTCCCTGACAAGGCAGCATAGCAGATGGGAACAGGTGTTCCAGTAGAAAATGTCTACACTATTTGAGGGGTACACCAGAAACATGTACTCATGGAGTTTTAGGAGAATATCCTTAAAGAAAAAAAAACATAATCTTGTCAATCCAAATAACAGACTAACATGTCCACCGCTCAAATTAATTTCATATTTTCCTATACTAATTTACAACTAATCCTTTTTGGGTACCGGAGTAGCGAGCTACTCGCCAGAAAAGCGCTTCGACGCCTCGTCAGGGGTAATAGGCGCTATATAAATGTAATTACAATTATAATCTATGAGGCGCTAAGGGACCTGTGTTAAATGCTACCCGACTAAACTTGTAACTTATGTCATTTCAATGGTCTTGGAACATTGGCTGAAACACAATTGAAAGCAAGGCCTTTCTTAAATTCCACCAGAAGAGAAACATAAAAATATATCCCTTTAGACAATGGAGACCGAGTGAAAACATATATGAAGTCTTTATTAAGCCGTCCTGCAAGTTTTCTACTCAGAAAAAAAATATTTCCTAGCGAGCTATTTCTGACTGCCGATCTGACACTATGGGTCGCAGGAGAAAAGCCAGGGGTCGCAAGAAGCATGCCATGGGCCACAGCGGATACCCCTGGCGACCCCTAAATGACGTCCATGGAAACAGACAAACGCTTCTGGAACGTCCATTTCCTGCCCACTGGAAAGCCTGCATAAAAAAGAGGACGTTGGATTGGCAGGGAATGGGGCCAGCAAAGCTGAGCAACAGGTAGTAAGAGCACTTCCTAACTAAACTAATCTAAGCAAAACGTTAAACTAGGCTATATAAACTAAACTTTGTGTGGATGGAGAGAAGCGTAATTAGTTTCACGACCTATGCAGTGTAAGAGTGACTGCTTGACTTACTGTCTGTGAAACTTTGGGGCATATTATCAAGCACTGCGTTAAAATTATCGCCGCCTTAGCGGCAGAAAACTGGCGCTAAAGCGGCGATAATGGGCTTGATAATATGCCGCAGAGAATTCCCATAGAAGTCCATGTTGACACCAGAACATGGGCTTCTATGGGAATTCTCCAGGGCATATTATCAATCCCATTATCGCCGCTTTAGCGGCAGTTTTCTGCCGCTAAAGCGGCGATAATTTTAACGCCGTTTTTTGATAATATGCCCCTTAATATGCTGTACTGGCATGGAAACTTTAACGTAACTATCCACTGATATTTACGACTTCTGAAAAAATTCTCAAATTCTAAGGGGCAGATTTACAAGCCCCTTGCGCCACTCTTCCGTCACTTTCCCCATGTTAAAAATGATGCAAAAGTGGCGCAAGGGCCTTGTAAATCTGCCCCTAGATGTTTTGCGTTTTCTGTCGCAAAGCAATTGACTGAATACAATTTACGTTTTTATAGCAGTTAGGTCGATGTGCATAGAGTTGAAAAATAACTGGTCAATTTTAGTTAGACATTGCTTTAAAGATGAATCTGCCTTGTAATGTATGTAATTTGGGCCCAGAGTTTAATTGCATCGATAAGTTTGTTTTGTTAAAGTTTTTTTTCATACTTAAGAACATGTGCTATGTTTTGATAAAGTGTGTGCGGTACTAGACTAAGATTTAGTATAGGGACCCGTTTGAGTTATTTTGAAAGACGTTACCAGGTAAAACCACAGGCGCAACCAGAACAAGCAGTGAACCAACGAGTTTGGCAACACTTCCAAAACAGACTCTATGCAGTCCATTAAACTAAAAGAAAGACTAGTTCCACAAGTTTTCCTGCATTCTTCAACATGAACATTGACCTATGGCACTTCTTAAAAAAATATAACAATCCAAACTGTAACAAAAAGTGCATAAGACAAGCAATTGGGAAAAATAAATCACAATAAAATGATAGCTTTTTAAATTATTATAGCTTCTAGATAAACAGTATTAGTAACACGCAATCTCCTTCGTTTGCTCATTAATAAAAAAAACTGAAGTTTCTCCTAAACGACCGTTGTTTGCTCCCGCCCCGTGCTGTAGTTACCTGCGCTGTCTGCCTCGGGCTCGCTGTAGATGGACGCCAGGGTAAATATGGAGAAGACGACGAAAGCTAAGAGGATGAACGCCACTTCCAAATTTGTGAATGGAAGCGCCATGTACCGGAGCCGGCTGCACCTGAAACACAGAATCCAACGAGAGTTCACGTGAAGAAAACGGGCATGTTTTCAAGAAGCCACACTGACATCCGGGATACGAACCACCAGTTAAACAGGTTGAACTGCTTCATGAGTAGAAGCCAAGCGGCTGTGCGTGTTTAGAAATAAAGAGAGAAATTACTGAAAACCTTTAAGCCTTGAGTAACGTACCTGAAGTCCAGGACACAGCGCAACTCTAACCCCTTCCTCCTGTGGCCGGTACCATTGCAGGGTCTGGAGGACACAATGCAGTCAACACCCAGCCACAGGTAAACATAGGAGAGAGACTTTCAACAGAATGCGTGAATTACCAGGTACTGGGTAATCTTTACTAGCAAACACAATGGGCTCACGTGCCAGCGCCATGGATAAATCAAGCAAGGTAATTAATTGGTTTACAGGGACGTTGCAAGCCTATGCATTAAGGGCTAGACTTCAACAAGCATTGGCATAGCCAACAGGTCTCGCTTTTGGGACCTTCTAAGTATTTAGTTATGCAGTACAAGATCCTTGGTGCAACCACATCAACTGCTGCGTGGCTAAACACGTATAAGGTCCCAAAGGCGAGACCTATTGGCTATGCCAATGCTTGGTGTGGTGTGTGGGTGGTTGGGTGTGGTTTTGGTTGTGTGGGTGGTTGTGTGTGTGGTTGTGTGTGTGTGGTTGTGTGTGGTTGTGTGTGTGATTGTGGTAGTGTGTGTGGTTGTGCGTGTGTGCTTATGTGTGTGTGTGTGGTTGTATGTGTGCGGTTGTGTGTGGTTGTGAGGTTGTGGTTGTGTGTGTGTGTGGGTGTGTGTGTGGTTGTGGTTGTGTGGGTGTGGTTGGGTGTGGTGGCTGGGTGTGGTGGTTGGGTGTGGTTTTGTGTGTGGTTGTGTGTGTGTGTGTGGTTGTGGATGTGCGTGTGGATGTGGTTGTGTGTGTGGTTGTGGGTGTGGTTATGTGTGTGGTGTGTGGTTGTATGTGTGGTTGTGGTTTGCCATCGCCTTGACCCCGACTTTCACCTTCTCAGGTGTGCTTTTATAGCAGCCTCCTTGTCCCTGTGGCCAATTTGCCCAGGCTCTTCCTGGTGCGATTGCTAGTTTAGCAATTAATAAGCCTAACTTTATTGTACTTGGCAATTTTAATGTTCATCTCGAAGATTCTAAATGTTACTGATCCTCTGAGTTATTACAAGACCTCACCTCCCTTCAACTACTTCAAAAAGTGTCAGGCACAACACATGAAAAAAGGCATTTGATAGACCCTATTTTCCACAAATACCGCACCTGAAAGTTCTGGATCCGCTACCTGTGCTGTGGTCAGAAAATATATGATTCCCATGATTCTGTGTACTCCTTTTCATAACCCTCCCTCCATGCCAGTCACTCGGAGGGATCGTAGCTGGGCAAAACTTAACAGCAAGAAATGGAAATCTGCTCTTCGTGACCCCTTACCGGATCTGGGTTAGTACCCTATATCAGCTAATGAAAAGGTCACCCAGTTGTTACCTGGGAGCTCCTAGATTTGTACTAAGAGACTTCAAGTAGTTCAAAACTAGGCTGCCCGCTTCTTGCTCAATATCCCAAGACATCAATCCACTCAGCAGGCCCTGGACACTCTGCATTAGTATCCTGTAGACCAGAGGGTGAAGTTTAAGGCACTAGGTTTAACATATAGGGCATTTCAAGCAAAAGGTCCACCTTTATTACAACTGTTAATTTCACCTCATACCCCGGGTAGGACCCTAAGGTGAACTGCGGCTCAACTCCCCCTCTCTATGGGCTTTACAGATCGGCCACTGGTACTGTTATCCTCCTTCATCATTGACCACTCTCAGGGGGTGTTGCTAAATCAATACCATTCAGATGTTTTTTCCTTGCCTTGTGAAGTACTGCAGGGCTCATCTTTGAGCCCCACGCTATTTAACCTTTATGGTTCTCCACTTTCCACCATCATTCGCTCTTGTGGGCTGTATGCAATATCATACGGTGACAACACCCAGATTATTGT
Organism: Triturus cristatus; assembly: GCF_964204655.1. Taxonomy (NCBI): domain Eukaryota; kingdom Metazoa; phylum Chordata; class Amphibia; order Caudata; family Salamandridae; genus Triturus; species Triturus cristatus. The sequence continues at coordinate 606,743,221 of NC_140582.1, read as the reverse complement.
TTCGATCCCTAAGAACGCAGCAGCTACCGCAGAAAATTTCTTTCAGTATATGTCCGCGGTCGCAGACTGGGTGGAAAGGAATATTTTTAAACTTAATGGTGATAAAACTGAGGTGTTGCTTTTTGGGATGCAAACCTCGATTTGGAAAGGATATTGGTGGCTGGACTTCTTAGGCACCCTCCCTGCTCCAGCCAAGAAGGCCAAAATCTTGGGGTGATCCTAGATAGTGAACTCTCCTTGAATGGACAGGCCAATCAAACATCTGCAACTTGCTTCTGGCTTATAAGAAGCTAAAGAAAATCTTCCCCTTCATCCCTCTGTCAGCGCAGAAGTAGGTCACCCTGGGATTGGTCATCTCCAGAATTGATTATTGTAACTCTATCTGGATTCTAATATCAGCTTGCAGGTAAAACTCCAGGTAGCACAGACCGCTCTTGCTAGAGCGATCCTTGACATTCCTAGGCACCAATGAGCTGCACTGGCTCCCCATCAGAAAGCACATTATGTTTAAGGCTATCTGTATTGTACACAAGGCTCTACATCAAGCGAGTCCAGCTGGGATTAGGGGTATGTTCCATCAGTTCTCTCCAGGTAGAAATCTTCATTCTGTCCATCATAACTTGGTTATCTTGCCTAGAGTTCAGAGGAAGAGATGGTGGGGCAGAGCCTTTTCAGTCGCTGCTGCCATACTCTAGAACTCGCTTTCTCAGTCTCTGACTGTGATTATTGGGCATCTGCCTTTCAGAAAGGCACTGAAGACCTGGTTGTATCCTATCTAGGCCAGGGCGCCTCCAGGGCAGTGCGATCGGTGCCATCGCACCGGGCGCTGACTTGGGATGGGGCTGCCCTGTTTGCAAGTATATTTTCATTTTAAAAGCACCTGCTGCACCTGCTGCCGGCAATCCTTTCTTCCGGCAATTTTCAGCCATCAATAAAAACGTCAAGATCACTCCAGTGATTAATGTTCTTCCTGGAGAGAGATCGGAGTTTTGTCTAGTGGAAGTTTTAACTCATCGTAAGGTAGTGCAGTGGGTTAATATGCCTATTGCAAAGAATGCATACCATGCAGATCACAAAGTACATATAATGTAAATAGGTCAGTGGGTTACTGCTTGTGTCCCAGGGATCCTTTGTTACTTGCAGTTTATAAATTAAAATCCTAATATAGCATAGTGAGCTATTAACTGTCATCTAAGAGCTCATGCAAACTACAAGATATGTATTAGCGCTATATGTCTTTTTGCCCTGTCTTTCATTATCCTAACCTTGCAAAAAGGGTTCATTTTGGTATAAGAAATCAATGTTTATTATTAAAGAAAACCCCTAACAATGATGTTATGTTTTAAATTCTGAATTGGTGCTTTTCCAGACCAAGGACTCTTAAACTATACTGCCTACTAGTATAGATGACCCATGACCCTTTTAGGCAGGTCGCTCCCCACGCCGCACAGCACCACCTGTGTGCCCGTGCCCTTAGCCCAGCTGCCGCTGCTGCTGACGGAGTTCGAGGCCCTCCTCCACCCGCAAGCTACCACCTGCGCCTCCTCCTTGGTGGCCAGTGGTAGGCCGAAGGTTTGCTCTTGCTCGTGTTCTCTGTATTTTGTTTTTATTTGTTTTATTGTCTTATTTTGTTTTTCCTCCTTCCCTCTTGTGCCATTACTGTGCCCTCTTGCCTTTTTGCCCTTTTTGCCTTCTGTACCCCTTGCCGTTCCTCACTCCTGTTTTCCCACCGCTGCGTCCCCTGCAGCCCTGCAGCCCCGCTCTCCCATTCGTCCGCTCCCACCTCCCAGCTGCTCCTCCCTCCCACCTCCCCTTCTTATGGCGGCCGCTGCGCGGCCGCGTACTGGGCGCGCCTAAGGCAGGCCCGTCTGCGCTTGTCCGCGCCTGGACCGCACCCAGCGCCAGAACCCCTGGCCCCCGTGACCGCCGTGACATCCATCTCCACTACGACGCCAACACCCTCCATGCACACAACACCGGATGAGCGCACACCTGTTTCCTGGCCACCCTGAAGCGCACCAAAGGACCTTTCTCCTGCCGGAGCTGCAGCTTCACCAGTCTCCGAGCCGCCAACCCGCCCTCCAGGACAGGACGCAACCACCTCAGATGCATACTACTGAACACCCGCTCCGCACGCAAACACACCGTCGAACTCTGGGACCTGCTCGACACATCCTCCCCGGACGTCGCCTTCCTGACAGAGACCTGGATGAACGAATCCTCAGCACTGGACATCGCCATAGCCTTCCCGGACGGCCTCAGTTCAGCGACTCCATCACCGACTTCGTCAGCACACACGCCATGACCTCCGCAGACTACATCCTCCTCGGAGACCGGAACTTCCACCTCGAGAACAATAACGACACCAACTCCACCAACCTGATCGTCAACCTCGGACTCAAACAGCTCGTCACAACGCCCACCCACTCCGCCGGCCACACGCTTGACCCCATCTTCTCCGCAATCTCCCACGTCTCCTTCAGCCACACCACCGAACTCCACTGGACCGACCATCGCTGCATCCACTTCACCTTCCAAAAACTCACCACGCACCACCGCACCCAACAGATCCCCCGCCGCTGCTGGAGCAAAATCACTGAAGACCAGCTAAACAACGCCCTCGCCCGAAGCGCACCCGCCGACACCACCGACCCCCGACGCCGCCGCCAGCAACCTCAGGCGCTGGATCGACGACTGCGCCAACACCCTTGCCCCGATCAAGAAACCCTCCCAAACCCTCCCAACAGACACACCAACAAGAATGCCAGCTGGTTCTCCGTGGACCTCCAGCCCTCCAAACAAACCTGCCGAAGACTAGAGAAGAAATGGCACCGCGAACAGACACCGGAGAACCACGCAGCCCTCAAGAACGCCATGCACCAACACCATCACCTCATCAGATCTGCCAAAAGATCCTCCTTCAAGGACCGCCTCGACAACAATGCACACAACAGAAAAGAGCTCTTCAACATCGTGAAGGAACTCTCCAACCCCAGCTCCAACACCAACGGCATCCCACCATCGCAAGACATGTGCAACTCCCTGGCCACCTTCTTCCATCGCAAGCTCACAGACATCCACGACAGCTTCAACAACCAGACCACCACGACAGCCAACGATACCTCAGACCCCATGACCACCACCCACAACGACCACCTGCTCACCTGGACTAACATCAACGACGATGACACCATCAAAATCATGAACACCATCCACTCCAGCTCCCCGTCAGACCCATGCCACACCACATCTTCAACAAAGCCAGCACCACCATCGCACCCCATCTCCGCAAGGCCATCAACATCTCCTTCCCGGAGAGCTGGAAGCATGCCGAGATCAATGCCTTGCTCAAGAAACCCAAGGCAGATCCGAGGGACCTTAAGAACTTCTGGTCCATCTCCCTGCTCCCGTTCCCGGCAAAGGGCATCGAGAAAACCGTCAACAAGCAGCTGATCCGCTACCTCGAGGAGAACAACATCCTGAACCCGTCCCAGTCCGGGTTCCGCAGCAACCACACCACCGAAACTGCCCTCAACGCCGCCACCGATGACATCAGGGCCCTGCAGGACAACAGCGAAACCGCAGCCCTCATCCTCCTGGATCTATCAGCCGCCTTCGACACAGTCTGCCACCGCACCCTTCACACACGCCTCCACAACGCAGGGATCCGAGACAAGGCTCTGGAATGGACCACCTCCTTCCTCTCCGGCAGAACCCAGAGCGTCCGCCTCCCCCCTTTCCGAAGCCTCCAAGATCTGCGGCGTACCCCAAGGATCATCCCTCAGCCCGACATTGTTAAACATCTACATGGCCCCGCTCGCCCACATCGCCAGACAACAGACGACTCACCTTCTACACCCCGAACCGCCAGCTCCGCTCCACCGACCGCGCCCTCGCCACCATCCCCCGCATCTGAAGAGCGACCTCCGGCGACTGATCGTTCTCCTACCTCGCCGCCAAGACCTGGAACACCCTCCCCATCCTCCTACGGCAGACCCAAGACCTACTAACCTTCAGGAGGCTACTCAAGACATGGCTGTTCGAGCAGTAGCAGCACCCCCCTAGCACCTTGAGACCCTCACGGGTGAGTAGTGTGCTCTACAAATTCCTTGATTGATTGATTGATTCCTACACCTTGTAGTCCTCTGTTTTATGTAACATTTCCTATACACTGATTTACACACGTATGATTGTCTCTGTGCAATGTGTGTGTGATTTAAAGTGCTCTGACACCCTACACTGGGATGAGTGGCGCTATAAAACTAAGTCTTTCCGAGAGAGAGTGGTTATAGAGACTTGAGGAGCACTGTTAAATGGTGGTAGAGAGGGAATCCATGGTAGATGTGGTCATTGGGGGGCGCCAACAAACACTGTCGCACAGGGCACCACCTGTGCTAAAGCCGGTCCTGATCTAGGCAGCCTCTACTAGAATGAAATGCTTGATTAGCCTCTGGAATGTATTGGATTGCCGTGACTACAGCCCCTTGATGCCTATGGGTAAATGCTGCACTTTGTACATTAAAAATTAAAACAATTCAAAGACTTGTTAGAGTCCCCAATATCCAGAGAGCGAGAAGTTGAGGGTGCTACTTTTTTGCTTACACTGTAGCCAAATTGTATAACTCTCTGCCCCATTCAGTGCAGCTCATTGACAATGAACTTTTGTCAAGGAAGCAGCTGTTTGGCAATTGGCCTATTCTACTGTCACCTTTGTTGTCATGCACTGTTAGTTTGTGTTGCAGATGTTAGCGCTGGGTTACCTTAAGTTAGGTATGCTCATTACAAATGTGCATAGTATACAATAGAATATACATATACACACTGTGTGATTTTCACATTAAAGTTGACCAAAGTTAGTGATGCTCACTTTCAGTTAACCATAGTTAATGTAGGCTTCAATTTAACAACTCATACTAATATTGAAAATGCATTTTGGCTGCCGTGATTCTATTGCCCTTTTCTCTAGTTTCAGAATCCAAGCTACAGCAATTGAGCTAATTCAATTTTGCAAATGTTTCTGTGCGAAATGTCCACACCTTGCCTGGGACAAGTTGACCGCAATGTATTTATCTTGTTATGAGACACCTTCTGAAGGCTGTGCAGCTGTAAGCTTCCATTGTGCGGTGGCTGGGAAGAAGGGTGAAGCCATCATATTGTGAAATGTGAATGCTGGATTCTGATGGATCCCCATTTCCTGAGACCCGTGGGGAGTGTTGAAAATTGTTGAGAATTATGTGTTTTAACTGTGCATTGTTGAGCTGGTTAGATTCAGATGCCTCTTCCCATTTTCTCGAGACTAGATGCTTAATTTTCTCCTGCTCAGAGTTTGCTCAGAGTTAGAAAATTCATTTTGTCTTACCTGAATGAAAATGTATTTGACTTTGTCTTTTAGAGGTTTTATATGCTGACATCTTCTCTCCTTTCCCACATTCTTTCAATTTATTAGATTACCATTAGGGATTTTCTCATCAGCGGAAACTGAAATTTACTCGATTTGCATATGACTACTTTAAAAGTCTGTCTATGTATTTGCTATATGATGAATCACTTTGAATTATACTGACCAGCACAACATAGGATGACTATTGATTTATGAATAATTTGAATAATTAAAGTTTGTAACTTTCCAAATCCGCAAATAAAGCTTCATGGAATGCAAATCTACTATCCTCTGTCTTTTTTGTGGGGCCTAATGTGCTTCACTGTTATTGATGTATTGTTGATTTGAAGATGTCAACCTAAGCCTGGGACTAAATGTCCTTCCGCTTAAGAGCAGCTTGTACTAGATTTTGCACAAAGAATCTGCATGGTGCAAATCCCAACCTGCTGCAATAAACTCTTCCATCAAAAGCCTACATTATAGCCCCCAAAACACTGCAAGTTGCCCGTGTCCCTCTAATCTACGCATAACCATTATCGCTATCAAAAGTAAACAACTTCATTTTCAGGTAAAAAAATAAACACAAACAACATCTTAGTGCAATGAAGACACTTAGAGTCAAAAATTGTACCACGTTCCCTATGTGTTTATCGATGTAAATGGAGCCGGCCCATAGCGATTAGAAAAGTAAAAAATCTTGTTTCATTTCATCAATAAGTGCAAAAAGTATAATAAAGTGCAGAGAAATAATGGTTGGTGGGTAGAAACTACACACCAGAGGCAACAGCTTTGTTAAGGTCACACAATCAATTGATAGAGCCACTTAAATCTTCATGGGTCTAATTAATCCATGGGTATCTTCTCATGTAATGCACACATTGCTTATATACTCATCAAAATCGCAGTATCTCCAATATTTGAAACTTCCATGTTATCTAACCAAAATTACAGAATTTGAATATATAATTTTTTGTTAATTATGCTAAAAACATGCTACATAATATTGTGACTATAAATACTTAAAACTAAAACCAACAAGGAAGCAAAGAGAAACGTAAGAGCAGGCAAGCGAAGATTCATCAATTGTCTTGCCCCAGAAGCTCAGGAAGCAGCAAACCATGGAAGCATGAAAGAACTCTATGGAATAACAAGAAAACTCTCCGGCAGACACAGCAAACCAGAGAGACCTACTATAGACAAAGCAGGAAGACAATCATGGGTAACCAAGGCCAACAATGAGGATGGGTGGATCACACTAAACTGGCTCATGGTGCAGTCTCCACCAGACATACAGCCAGCTGACAAGGACTTGCCAAATGACTGCAGCAAACCAACCAAGGAAGGAATACGGCAAGCCTTCAAACGTCTGAGAAATGGGAAGGCAGCAGACCCTGACAACTTTCTTGCAGATGCATTGAAGGCAGACATTGAAACATCAGTAGGCATGCTCTACCCCATGTTTGAAAGGCTCTGAGAAGAGAAAAAGGTGCTATCAGACAGGGAGGAGCCATATTCCCAAGAAAGACGACCTGAATAAAGGTGCAAACTACAAAGGGATAACTCTTCTATCAACCTAAGGCAAAGTGTTCAACAGAGTCATCCTGAACAGAATGAAGGTACAAGTCGACACTCAGTTGCAAGACCAGCAAGCCCTCTTCCACAAAGAGAGAACCTGCAAAGACCAGATTGCAACACTGCGCATCATCATTGAGCAGTCAATTGAATTGAACCCCTGCTTCTATGTTAACTTCATCGACTATGAGAATGTATGATGCAGAGTGTACATAGACACCCGAGACCCTTTGGAAACTCCTCCGCCACTACTGTGTGCCAGATAAACTTGTCTGAGTCATCAGGAACTCTTACGTGGGAATGGCATGCAAGATAGTCCATGGAGGACAACTCACAGAAGCCTTGAGAATTGGAGTCTGCAGGGTTGTTTGCTATCACCATGAAGACATCCACAGCAAAGAGAAGAAATGGGATCCAATGGACACCTTGGAAACAGCTCCACGACCGGGACTTTGCAGATGACCTGGCCATACTCTCCCATACATATCTTCAGATGCAAGAAAAAAATCACAGTGCAGCAGTGACATCAGCTCAAGTTGGCCTCAACATCCATAACGAAAAAACCAAGATTGTGAAGGCTAACATGACCAGCACAACTGCAGTCACTGTTGCAGGCGATGCACTGGAAGAGGTTGAGGCCTTCACCTACCTGGGCAGTGTCTTAGACAAGTAGGGTGGCACAGACGCTGACGTCATGGCAAGAATTGGCAAAGAAATTGCTGCCTGCATACAGCTAAAGAAGATCTGGAGCTCCAAGGACCTAACGCTGCAAACCATGATAAGACTTTTAAACACCAAAATAAAATCAGTCTGTCTGTATGGTGCAGAAACTTGGAGGACAACAGTGAACACCACCAACAAAGTCCAGACCTTCATCAACACCTGTCTGAGAAAAATCCTCCAAATCTTCTGCCCAAACACCATCAGCAACAACCATCTATGGCAGTAGACTTTACAACTCACTGCTCATGCCCTCTGCTAGCCCGCATCAAACACCACCGGGCAAGCTCTGATCTGGAACCCTCAAGGGAAAAGGCAAAGAGGAAGGCCAAGAAACACCTGGTGCAGAGGCCTCAAATCTGACTGCAAGGATATGGGTTACACCTGAAGTCAGATTGAAAGAAAAGGTAGAGTATTCTGTCCACCAAACCCTAGCACCTTTAGTTTTTTGGGTAGTGCTCTTTAGGGAAGGAACATAGGAAAGTCTGCCTCAGCATATTTACCCCAGTTTTCAAATATAATTATGCTCACACTTTCTGAGAGATGGATTATAAGACAGAAACCCCACCACTTACTATCACACTGTGGAAGGAGTTGGACTTGGCACAGTCTATGTGGAACAGGCGCATGAAAGATGAGGCTTCCTCAGCCTGAGCAAGCTGTCACATTTTGACATTAGTGAAGGTTCACCTGGCACCTACATGGTATCAGTGAGGACTCCAAGTGAGACAGAGATATGAAGGGATAGACTATACTTATTTTCATTGGGATCTCGTGAAGGCATATGGTCAAGGTAGGAGTGACACACAGAGTCATGCAGCCATCGCTACTCACATAGGCCTTACTACTAAATAGGGCTGGGCTAAATTTAAATTAAGCAGGCAAAATTTTGAAATTTCATGTTACACTTGTTATGTGAAATTCCTGAAATTGTGCAATTATTTAACGTTGCATAATCTTGTGCCATTAACAGTAAAAATATTACATTGAACAGATTAGTGCAAAATGTGGGAGTGTTGTAAAATGGGTAGTAATTGCTACTAAATGGGAGGACTTGGGCCAATTTAAGGAGGTGCTTGGGACATGCTAATGCAAAATACATGCCCACAAAAGAAAAATACTATTGCAGTTCACAAAATACATTTCTAAAGTTACTACAGCTTACACGTGTAAAAAGTGGCTCAAATGTACTGATTGTGAGAAAAATATATAAATATATTGAGATTATTTTATTATTTAACACCCATTTAATTTGCTGGGTTAATGTGCTGCAAACTGTAATTTTAATATTTGCAGCTTAATACTAAATATTAGAAATTATTTTAGATTTATGTTTTATGCTACAATATTGGTATGTGAAAAAAAAAAAAGTCCACTGCCTGCTCTTAAAAAAATGTTTTGCCCACATTCACAAGATGGAAGGGGTCCCTCAAAGACACCTTCCTGTTTGGGAATGGGTTACCTGCTCCTCTGCTGAGTCAGTAAATTATGAATGTTTTGCGACCGCATTCTGGTCGCAAAACATTCATACATACCAGCGCTATTCGGTGTTATGAAGGGGCTATTCAGTATTAGGAAGGGACGCCCTAAACACGCCCCTTTCTAATACCGACATGCAAAATGCAATTTTTAACAAGTGACTGAGTCGCATTTTGCCTTTTGTACATGGCAAAATACATTTTACCGGTTGCTAATGGCCCACTGAGCCGTTTTCAACCGGTAAAATGCATCGTACCTCCGGCCCCTAGTGTTTGTGAGGTTGATCAGAACATATATTTAATGCATTTAATGTTCCCTTACCAGCAGCTTTGATAGGCAAGACCAGCACTGTTGTGCTTGAAGCATGTAAAATAGTTTCCAAGGTTTCAACAAATGTTTGTGGTTATACTGTTTGTAACAGCTGTGTAATCAGTGTTGCATTATATTTTAACTGTAAAGCATAATATACATTTTTGGATTTTGTTATATCTTGCTTTAGTAATAGTGAAACTATACTAGCTAGTTTATCAAGTCTTCTACACTATTACTTTTAGTATTTGGCGAGTCGAGCAATGCTTCCTGTGGTGGTAGGACCAATTCATATCCAGAACATTCAAGCTTTTGGGTCCGAGTAAGCGCCAAGTTTAGCCCTTCCTCAAACAATCGCTTGTTTTTATTACATTTTTTTAAACTACTTTTCTGTTATGTTCTTTCAAGAGAAACATTCACATTCATTTGTTTATAAACCACTGTCTGTTAGTACCTCCAGGGCATATAGTTAGGCAAACATTTACAATGTTTATCAATACTATGGATGCTGACATGGACCTTACCATACCTAAGATCCACCCAGTTCACTGGTGATCCCACAAAGCCTCAGTAAATTTCTTAAAAGTAACATTAGCAATCAAAGCATTCTTATCATCTCCCTTTGCAATGTTTCTCCACTTTCAGCTTCAAAAATATAAGTACATTTCTATCAAAACAATAAGAATTAGTAATGTTCTAATATCAGGGAAACCAAAGCATGCTGAACAGTCTCATTCACAAATGTACAATCTTTAGGATAGTGACATGCAGGAAAAAGAGTATCTGTTCCCTGTATCAGCTATTCCTTTGCTCCCTACACTTCCGGTAAAGTATATTTTTATTCCATACTACAAACCTCTGTTCAGTATATTGACTTGCACTGCCCGTTTGTAGTAATCTAGGGCCAGATGTATCAAAGGGTTTTACCCATTCTGTGTCTATGAGGAAATGTGTTCATACATATGGCCCCTACTCTTTTGTAGTAAGCCCAGCACTACACATGGCCAACAACTGATACTGCAGCACTCTCCCATGGAAAATAATGGAGGTAGGGACTGAATATTAAATCACATAAGAACTAAAAAATTTGATTATTTAGCATCATTTAGCATTACAGGGTCATGTTTAGTTTGTTCAGAAAACCCAGGACCCCCTGCTTCAGTAGGGTTACTGGAACAGGAAAAAAACTGTCAATAGAAACCCCAGTCATCCTTTCAATTTAAATTTCATGGAACCATCTCATACAAATATATATGAACATGTATGGCTGAGAGGATTACAGTTTTCATTTCAATTCTTTATTTTTCTGTACAAAAGTCTATTTGTTCATCTCTTTTTCACAGATTGTGCATCCTAACTGTCTTCAACACAGGCTTCAATGGAAACGAAATTAGAACTCTAATAAAATCATATATCCTCTTATCATACCCATACACACTACATACAGCTCTTATCTGTCATAGATACATACATGTATAAAAAATTGTTTTCTGTAACAGCAGAGGTCTTGATGATTTTCTCATGTATCACTCATTGGATCATATTCAACATTAGGATCAACATTGGGATCTCATAGATGCATTTTTCTTTAACATATAACAATTATATTTATACAAGTTGATTATCATTTTTATTCAAAACTGTGGCTAAAGTATAATGTTTTCAATGCGCGTTTTGGCCTGACACGCCTGCCTCAGGAATGACACATAGCAATCAAGGTTTGGTCCTGCTTCTCGTGACACTCTGGTATTCTGTGTTTGCTTCTGCCCCTACTGGTCTTTGGTTCGAAGCTAGACTGATTGACAAAAAAAATCTGTCCTTTCCTGAAGTTGATACCTCAGGCTCTTCAGGAATTTTTCCTTTTATCTTCTGTCGGTTCTGTGACTGTTCTAACTTTAATTGGCTGCTCTTTGATGCTATTTTCATCTCAGGTGGATGTTTCTCCCCCTGGTTAATAGCGGTATTCTTTTTTGTCTATTTTTCGCATACACATCAGCCCAGTTATTTACCTCACCAAGTATGTAGGCGGGCTAATACCGGTCGGTAACGGCCATAAAAATGTGTAAATTTCCTGTTACCGACCGGTATTTAGCCCTTTGCGATGTAGGAGGCTGGATTTAAGGATTCGGTAATTTACCGATTCGTTATTTTAAGGAATCTGTAAAATACTGATTCCTTAATTTAAGCAATCGGTAAATTACAGAATTCTTAAATCCTATGTAGGGAGCACTCAAGTGAGTGCATTTTTGGTTTAAGGATTCGTTATTTACCACCAACTACAGGTTGGTGGTAAATACCAATTCTGTGCTTTTTTAAAAGTGCCATGTGGCAGACATACATGCCCTTAGGGCATGTATATGCGCCACATGTGCACACATTCATGATTCAGGGGTTCAACAGGGTGTCAATGTGACACCCTGCCACCCTTGAATACGCTCCCCCTATTACCGAATCGGTATTTACCGATTTGGTAAAAGTGAATGGCTTCCCATTCATTCCTATGGGCCTCCAGGCCCATAGGAATGAATGGGAAGGTATTCCTTATTACGGATTCGGTAAATACCAAATCGGTAATAACGAATATTACCAAATTGGTAAAATTTACCGATTGTTTACCTACATTCTATTTACCGATTCTTAAATACCGAATCGGTAAAATTCGGAATTTAGGAATCGGTAAATAGAAATTACATACATACGGCCCTAAGTTTATAATCAATGGTTCACGCTGAAATATTTATATTTTTCTCTCACTAATTTCCTGTGTCAATTCATTCAACTGTATGTTGATGTCATTTAAAATTGCGTTCCAATAGTTTTTATCAGTATTTTTCTCAATTTTTTGTTTGAGATGTGTGATTTCTTGTCAGGTCACCGAAAAGATGCAGGTGGGGGACTTTGTTAGTGGTAGTCCTCTTTCACTTACTAAACAACATACGGAGAGGTTACTAATCACGTGGGTTAAACTAATATGCGTACCATGACAGGCTACTCATTCAGAGGGAAGAGACACAGGGACACAGGAAATATGCAATAACGGGTATGGAATTCAGCACATTTTTTGCATGCAGTTATCTTGCACGCTGTACTTACATTTAGTTGTTCATACCACATAGAATTTTGGCATATGTAATGGTCTACATTTTAACATTGACATAACGTTTGTTTCCAGGCACTTTCTTTGATGTACGTCAATTCATTGGTGTAGTAGATTTTGATTTTCTTTGAATTTTGATACCATCTCCCAAACACATGAATGATTGGCTTATCTCAGTGTACCCTTTGGTTCCTGTCAAACTAATTTTTCCACCTTTGAAAAAGCTGTTACTCATGAGGTGATGGCACAATGTGACAAACGTCTGACTAACTACAGCAACTTTACCAACAAGGACAAACTGGCCCTCCAGCAGCTCACAAGAGATGCCTCCGTAGTTATCAAGCCAGCGGACAAAGGGGGTGCCACTGTCCTTCAAGACACTCTGGCTTATCGGACCGAGTGCCTCAGACAACTTAATGATATCAAATCATACCAAGTCTTACACACAGATCCTACACCTAGGATTAGTTTGGAGATACAACATCTGGTTGAGGAAGGAGAGGCAGAAGGGTGGATCACGCCACATGAAGCCAGATTTTTGGTCAATACAAATCCGGTAATGCCCTATTTTTATTGCATACCGAAAATCCATAAAAATCAACGACCTCCACCAGGACGACCCATCATTTCGGGGATAGGCTCATTACTCAAGCCTTTGTCCAAGTTCGTTGACTTCTTTTTAAGACCTATTGTTATGGAAATGCCTACCTATCTCAAGGACACTTCGGATGTGTTACGGCTTTTACCTGAGATAGAGTTTAACATCGATACTGACATTCTGGCCAGCTTTGACGTAGAGTCTCTGTACACTTGTATACCCCAACTAGAGACTCTGGAGTGTATTAAAGAACTATTAGAGGCCCGCGATCTAGACAGCATAACTCCTGTTAACTTCATTATGGAGTGTGCTTGAATCGCTATGATGGAGAACTTCTTTGGATTTGAGGACCGAATTTTTCTCCAGGTTTCCGGGACCTCTATGGGTAGCATTTTTGCACCCAGCCTCGCCAACCTCTATGTTCATCATTTTGAGCAGAACTATGTACTGAACCACAGCAACCCCTATCGACAACATCTGGTGCTGTGGAAGAGGTACATAGACGATATCTTAGTGGTGTGGCGTGGCACCACTCCTGACCTGTTGGCTTTTCACTCCTGGCTCAATCTCCAAAATACTTTTTTGAAGTTTACGATTGAGTATAGTCATCAACGACTCTCCTTCCTAGACATTTCCATCTTTCCAAATGAAGGGACCTTACATTGTGAACTTTTTAAAAAACCAATGGCCAGGAACTCTTTGCTATCCTTTGATAGCCATCACCCCAGGGCTCTCAGAGAGAACCTCCCGGTAGGCCAGTTCCTCCGGGTGCGAAGGAACTGCTCTACCCGAGCCCTTTTTGACAAACATGCCAGCGAACTTGCTCTTCAATTACGGGTGTGAGATTATCCGAAGCGTCTGGTACGCCAAGCCCTTAAGAGAGCATCCAATAATGACCGGGATGCCCTATTGGACCACAATCCTGGCAAGAATGCGAATGAAAGGCTCACTTTCGTTACCACCTTCTGCACCTTATCTAACCAATTGCAGAAAACAGTGAGGAGACACTGGCGGATTCTTAATGTCACATCCGATAACATCCCGCCCCCACTGTTTGCGTTCAAAAGAGGTCCTAGCCTACGGAACAGTTTGGTCCATACACGACCCCTATCACAACCCACGAGTGAAGTCAATACATTGTGGGCTTTGAGCCCGGTACGAGGCCATTTTCCCTGTGGCACTTGTAGTGTCTGCCCCCAAACAACCAAAACTACATCAGTCGATGTAGGTACCAGTCACCCATGGATTCTGCAGCGTCACACCAACTGCAACTCCGACGGCGTCATCTACATGAGTACATGTCCGTGTGCTCTCAAATACATTGGTTACACTACACGCAGAATCAAGCTACGTATTAGCGAGCACAAGAGTACCATCCGGTGTAAGAAGCAGTCTACTTGTCTTACTGATCATTTTCTTGCACAAAATCACAAAGCGGACGACTTGCGTTGGGTGGTACTTGAACGTCCGGTGATCCCGCAACACGTGCCACATGTTTCCAGATTTTTGTTCCTTAAAGAACAGAAATGGATTTTCAAAATGAAAACGGACACACTGGGTTTGAATGACTGTATTCCTTGGTCTCTGATCTGAGGTTCTGATCCCTTTGCCTTTTTTTTGAGACAACTTTTACTGAGACAACTTAATTAGTAAGACATTCTGAACTGACATAATAAGTATATGGCTTATCAGTTGTTCTTATCTATTAATTTTTTGTCAGTTTTGGGTCTTAACTAGGCGAAGACCAGTCTACTGCTTACCTAGTGGTAATAAACCCTGATATGGATTTCTTTCGACCATAATATTATGACAATGCCCAGAAGTCATATATTTTGATATACCTTGTATGCTTTGCTGTTTCAGCATATTCCACATAGGGGCCAAATATGGCATAGATGTTATCTGTGCATTGACTGTTTTACTGTTTCAGCCTTTATAATTGTGTCATCTTGGTATAAGCACGGTGCACACCGTGCTTCGGTTCTTTACCCCCTGATACAACCTTGACACAGTCAACCCTTCATGTTTTAATAATTTCCCATGGCCTTAATATGATGTGGGTATTATTAAGTATTTTGTACTGTAAACACTTACGCCACATTTGCGGCTGCATATACTCATCGTGAGTGTTTCTTCACACGTTTTCCACATGTTTTCTCCACACTAGCGCCCGGGTGGTGAGCCTGACAAGCCCCTTTTTTATCACCGACATTTCTAGGCTTGTCACGATCGACATACACCCTATGTGGTTAAGGCGTAAATAACTGTATAGTTCAAACTAATAAGTCCGCTTCGGCGCGCACGCGTCATGGTTAGTGTTCTTTCAACGCACTGAATCGGCATTACGGGCTGGTGGACAGATCAATGCGTTCAGTGCGCATGCGTCTGTAATAGTGTTTTTGTGTGCGCACTACCAGCACTCTGGCGCATGCCCATTAACATCCTTTACAGCGACAGCTGTATTTAATCGAGCTTTTCGGCATCAATTACGGTGGGTTTAAATAGAGCTTCCCTTCCGCCTACCGTCACCTCCCAGACTGTTCGCAGCCTGGCCTGAGGTACCGAGGATAGGTGAGTAAGCCCAGCACATCCACTGTGTAGTTATTAGCCGTTTTTGTTGTGTTTTTTTCTGAGTCCCTCTCCTACCTCCCGACCAATTCTTAGCGTGATGGCGGTTTTTGGCAGTTTTTTAAGCGGGTAGAATTAATATGCCTTGCTCATATTTACTGGTTTTTAACATTCAGGCATGAGGGCTGAGGAACTATAGGTTGCTTCTGGGCCCTGGAGTCCTTGAGGTTTCAGTATTCTCAAATGTCAGACTCTTTATGAGGACTCCCTTCATCCTCTGGGTCCCATTTAAGCCTTCGTCCTGCGTAGCTATGCTAATTTGGGGCGCTGTGGTTTGTAGGTGTTAGACCCCTATTGGGTTTTTACAATGTTTGATACTTGGGTGGAGTTTGCAGTCAGAACAGTAGCTGTTGGCAACTTTTTTGTTTTTACTCTACCTACTAACAGAGCGGTGCCTCTTCCTCCGAGCAGTCAGCCGGGTGAGGTGAGGCGGTTCTCCCACATAAAGCTGGGTAAGTCCGAAACTTTGGAAATTAATTTTTGGATAAATGTGACCACCTTGAGGGTTCTTTTTGTAATATATTAGTGCATAAATAGGCATTAATGAACAGGTACTTTTTGTGTGGTGAAAGTTTGTGATAGTTTGATTTTTATTCTTTTAGGAAAGAAGAGGTGATTTTCACCTTCCTACTACTGGGTCCAGTCATCGGGTAGGGTGGCGATTGCCACAAGTCTTGTTGGACCAGTATATGCACTATCATTTGTCATAAGAGTTGATTTATGTATGCACTTGCACTTTTCTGCGTTTATTTTGCAGTAGCTATTTTTTCGTTCATTCCTTACATTTGTCTAGGTCCTGAAGAAAGCCGGGTCGAGTGACCCTTCCGGCTGAAACATGTCGACCACAATAGCATCTAGTCAGGAATTAGTCTATATATTTTAAGACTATTAGGTGATTTTAGACATGACACTTGGACATATTCACAATAAACCTAGTTTTTTGCCCCAGTAGTCATTTTTAACTAGCACACACACTAGAGCACTGCACACATATTCACATAAACTTCTTTGGAGTCCACATAGTTCGGATATACATCTGGTTAAGAGTTCCAACTGGAGTATCAGGGTCAGGTTCCCAGATGGGCCTGTTGGCTCAATACTATGGCCGGTATCCTGCTCTCCTATAGGTCCAGATGAAGAGGCTCCGCCACTCAGGGTGGGCTGATGGACTCTATAATCTTACCAATGTATGAACAAACTATCTGACCCTCCAGATCTCTAATTTGAGCTTTTCTCTCACCAGTCTCAGTAGGTACCTGTTCCGTTTCTTTAGACTGAGCATCTCTGGTTAGTTGTCAAACTAATTTTTCCCCCATCCTAATTTTAATTTCATTTGTTGAACAAATAAAGAAAGAGATTCAGATTTTTCACTGGTATAAAGAATGCCTTTGCTGATAGACAGTTTTCTTTTGTCCATAGCAACTATCACCCCCTGATGAAGGGCTAAACTCATCCTGAAACGGACTGTGGATATTATACACTCCACACACAGAATTGATGGTTAACTGTATATGCACACAAATAAAAGGATAAACATTTTAAAAAAACAGTTGATACTACAAGTGATTTATGATTAACCACATTACCCAAAGAATAATTTATATTCGAGTGGAAGTCATTGTGTTCCAACTTTAAAGGCAGTGCTATTGAGGTCAACCATCCCAAGAGGGGAAAGTGGTGACAGTTCAAAATAACTCTTTTTGACAGGCCTAAACCCTCCTTTTAAATATTAATAAATCACCCCTCAATCGGCCTTAAATGTCCATAGAGAAAGGGTGATAATATTTAAATATAGGACATGTAAACATTTAAGTTAAACATGTCCTTACCGGGGCAATGCTCTAAAAACTGTTTTCACTGTAGCGGGTTAGCTGTTCCATAGGTAATCAGTGGGATAGACTGTTAAAGCTAATAAAGGGATCTCTGCCTAGGAACCAGATAAAAACTGAATTCTTGGACTTTTAAAAATATTTATTGCAAATTCAATTCATTAGTAAAGTCATATTTGTAACATCTTTTTTGCCAAAGGTGCTTTTAAAAGTCACCTTTTACAAGCCTATCGCCTCTAGATGACAATTTGCAGGAGCTTCCAGGAGAATAGCTCCTTGATGAGGTATGAACGTGCTCACAGAACTTAGACAAAGAGGTTAGGTGTGGGAATGTGTCCTGTTTCTCTGACAGGATGACCAACTAGGCAGTGCCCAGGAAACTTAATTATCTTCAGAGGCCTGCCCTTTCACAGGCAGATGTTACTCACACCTGGGCCTGTTGGCTATAGTATACTTCAAGCCAGCCAGGCCCTAAGCCTAGTGGGATAGGAGCTGCCCCCAGAACTGGTTTTGAGTGACCACATGGAAGGGTTTACTCATTTCCCTGACCACACTTCGAGGGTGCGCTCAGAAGCTCTGCACAAAGGAGGAGAGGTTCTGCCATGTTGAATTTAGCTAGAGAGGGCTGCTGTGTGATGGTTTGCAGTAGTGCACACAAGAACTGCTGCAAATGTGGGTAGGGTTAACCCCTGGGAATTTCTTTGCTACTGGTCAGGGAAGGACCAGGAGTCAACCCCTCCACCCCAACCCCTCCACACCAAAAGGAAGGTGCACTTGATAGAAGTCAACCAGACGACAATTGTATAATCCAAAAAGATCTTTTTATTTTATCTTGTTTTAAAAAACCGGCACACAGCCAATGCGTTTCATTCCCCAGTGCCACGGGAACTTCATCAGGGCTTTCTAAATATATCAGTTTAATGTCTGGCGAGCTGGAATATTTGGCGATCAATCACGCAAGAACAGATGTGGACATAAAGTCGATTCACGTGTTCCTACTCTGGGTCAAGGAATGGAATTCGGAAACAATCACAAACAATTCAAGCATTACTTCCTGTATTTCTCAAAGTAATTCTTGGTAATGTCGAGATGAAAATATGAAAGTAAAATGTATTCGGGGACACCCAGGTATACGAGGGCCCGTCTTAAGTACCTTAAAGGATTGACACAAAAATCCAGTGATATAATGTAGATCCGTATATAAAGAGAGATATACCTGATTTCAGTTGGATACCAGTGTAGATATCTCAATAGTAATACAAGGCAATATCAAGTTGTAGTGCCAAGATTGGAACAAAAAGTCTCTAACTAAGAAGACCACGGGTATAAATACGGCCTGTTAACAGTATCGCAACAGAGACGAGCAGCAGCCGGGCAGCATGGTGGCTTGCAACGGCATCGGAGTAACGACAAGTGCCAGGCGTAAATGTGGCATTCCTGGGTATTTTCTTCAGAACACTACTGGATCTTTGGAAGGGGGAAGAAGGATTGCAACTACTGTTGTTTTCTCTGAGGAGACCTGAGAGGCTGGATCTACTCCCACTTTTACTCAGGAGAAAGGCGTAGACTCCAGGTGTCAATTAACTGAACTCCTGGTAAGCTGCAAGGACTAAAAGCTTCAAGAAGACCACTTTCTTGAAACAGTCCAGCTGACCATTTTCAACTGGAGCCAACCTGGAATCTGCTGGCGGTTTCTGTAGGAGTGAGTCCTGACCTCATGAACTTTTTGCCAACTTTCTGCCTGGACAACCAGCAAAGACCGGGTTGCAATTGAAACTGCAGCGGTTGATGTTGAATTACTGGTCAGCCTCAACTTGCTTGTTTGCCCCGCTGAAGGAAATATGGCTTCCAGAAACATTTCTAAGTCTGAACGTAGAGGGCTTCACGATAGACGCCGAGCTGCTTTCGATCTAGGTCGAAGCCTTCCTGGGCATTGACTTCAAACTTCACCCGCTCAGAGCTTTCTCACCTTTGTGGATGACGGCACTGGGACCCCTCTCTTCAGCAACCTGCCATCATCGAACCCCCCCTTCGGATCCAGCTTGCAGGTTGCCACGCAGATGGCTTGACAAAACCATTTTCTTTATACACATTTTTAGTACGAAAGTTACTCTTTGACCAGGATCACCCTGGTCCTCATATCTGATCTGTGCTCAATCACAGTCGGCCTCAAACTTTACCCATATCCTGGTCTAGAGTGACTAGATGCCCAAGGTTGGCACTGTGTGCTTTTGTCAATATTTTTATTTACAACATTACAAATGTTATCTCCAGTTCCATTTGTTCGATTTTTTTTATTTTTTATTTTTCAGAATAGTTTTACTACAGGTTTTGCACCTTTAAAAGTCTAAGGGCACATGGAGTTGAATCTAGCTACCCTGGAGAATCTCACAGTGGTAGAGTTGAAGGCTCTATGCAGAGACAGGCAGTTGAAACAGGGCCTGAATTCCTGGAGAAAGGACTATGTGGAGGACCTCAGGGCTAGTGAGGAAGTCCAACAGGTACAGATCGCCTTGGGTGAGAATTATGAGAAGATTGGTAAAACTTCAGGAGGGGTAAAGGCAGAGGATGCTGTGTCTCAAAAACTTCTCATGTGCACTTTTCAGGGCAGGAAGTTAAGGCAACCACGTTCTGAGCACTTCACAACTGTCAGCCCGCCAGATGGAGTTTCAGTGCGAGCAGGGAGAGAGGGACCTTCAAGCCAAGCCGTCTACCCTAGCCCTGAAGTAGAAGAGGTTTGCACAGGAGGAGAAGAAACTGTTCTTAGAAGAGAGAAAGGCCAGGTTGAGTCTGATATCCCATGAAGACGGTGGCAGTAATGGTGGGGCATCTCCATGGAGGGGCATGCACACACATTCCAAATTTGCCTAAAAAGATAGTGACTAACTTTTTGGTGGGGGATGATACTGACAAATGGTTTGCCTGCTATTAAAGAGCATTAAGAATGTGGCGAGTGGACCACAAGCACTGGGGAGCATCACTGTGAGAGTTAGTACTATCACTGGGGAAGGACACACATATAACCCTAAAGGAAGGGGTAAATGACTCGTACACCAACATAAAGGCTGCACTAGTGCTGACGTTTAGCTTCACATCTGAGGTTCAGGAATGCGATTCCGCAACACACATAAAGAGTCACAATAAACTTGGGCAGATTTTGTGGGCATCTCAAAAAAAGCACTGGAGGGCAGGGTGAAAAGCAATGCAGTTGACACTTATGATGGACTATACAATTTGGTTATGTCAGAGCACATTTTGAGTAATTGTTCTTCAGAGTTACACCAGCATCTAGTGAACTCCAAGCTAACTGACCCCAAAAAGCTTGGAAATGCAGCTGATGAGTGAGTATGCACTAGAGTGCCCATAAAATCCCAGGGGTGATCCCCAGAAAGGTAGGCCTGGCAACATTCCTCATAAAGAAACCTCCTTAGGGTCTCAAACATCTGACATGGGGAAAGAGTCCCAACCAATTCCTGACAAGCAGGGAAGTGGGAACCCAGGGGAAAAGAAACTGCTCGAGAGGGCTATGTGCTTTGACTGCCAGTAGCAAGGGCACAGAAAGGAGAATACCTCAAGCCCCAGGAAAAAAGGTTAACACTGGTGGGAACGTCGCAGCAGTGACTAGTATTGCATTGAGGGAGGGTCATCCAGAGGAACCTTTAATAGCGTTTAGTTGAGAAGTTGACCCAGAAGGTAAGCTGGTGATCCCTGTGGGTGGCAGGAATCACTTCCACAGGATGATGTTGAATGGGGGTCCCTGTAATTGCTCAAATGAATATAGGTGCCAGCTAGACCATGGTGTTGGAATGGCAGTTTTTCCCAGATCAGTATCTGCCAGGAGAGGTTTGCCTATGGGCAGTAATCTATCAGCCCTGTGGCCTTGGTGTCCCTAGAATGGGCGGCGATACTTGCCCAAAGGCGGGTAGTTGTCATTCCTAACCTACCTTAGACTGTGAGCAGTGAGCTTCCACAAGTGAGAACAGAGCTAGGTGGAGGTGGCCGCCCAGGGTGCCCCAAAAACCCAGAGTTTTGGGGGTACTGTCGATAAGCAAAGGATACAGAAGCCCTGGAGAAGAGGAAAGGGTAGGAGGAGGAGGGCACCCACAGTGAAAGGACCAGAGAGCCAGGTTTTACCTGCTCTGGTAGGTGAGGACTCCAAGATTGGCACTGTTGAGGCCATTGCTGACTGAGAGGTGCAACCTGAACTGTCACAGTGACAGGAGACATAGGCCAGATCGACTCCACCAAGACACTACCAGAGAGTAGACTGGGTTTCACACTAGAAGTCTTGGACTGTTATGCACATGGTCATTCCCCAGACACATACCCTGAAAGGGCAGAAGTGAAATTAGAATGAGGGTGTCTGCAAACTGAGAGTTGGCCTTAAATGCACATAACCAAGGAGTATGAAATTTAAAAGGAGGACATGTAAACATTTAATGTGAAACATGTCTTTAAAGTGACTATACCCTAAAAGTTATGTTCACTGTAGCAGGGTTAGCTGTTCTATACGAAAGTATTGAGGCTGGTTATTAAAGTTAATAAAGTGATCTCCGGCTAGGAGTCAGATAATAAGTGAATTCATTGACTTTTAAAAACGTTTATTGCAAATCAAATTGAGTGGTAAAGTCGGATTTGTAACACATATTTTCCAAAAGGCACTTTTAAAAAGTTTAAATCAATTAAAGACGTCAGTGGGCAGCAAGGGTATACCTCTCACAACTAACAATCAAAATACACATCATGTATTCTTTTCATATCTTTACTGAAGGGGCAAAAGAGAATATATCTTCTATGGGTTATTACTAAAAAAAATACACCTAAATATTTAAGCCAATAGATAATAGTTCTGTACAGTTGATTATCAAAGTCTGACACGTTGTGCAATAGTTCCATCACATATCATGAATTTTCCAAAGTTGTTTAATTAGTATAATCCACCTAATCAATACAGCCTCAGTCAACACGTATTTTGCGGTGATAAACCACTTCTTCAGGGCTAGAGATAGATATTGGTACTTCCTCTTCAAATAGTTCCCCAGATGTTATGAGTTGCCCCATAATTTTTCGCTTCTTCTGAATTATTTTCACTGTGTGGATTCGAAGTTTCAATTTACTACTTCCTTATTTGCCACGTTTTCCTCACAACTTATACAGGTAGATATCCTTTAGTGTTCATAGCAAATATGAATCAATTTCAGGGTCTTGTATTATATAATCCACTTTCCCTAATGCTCTTTCTTATTTGTCACAAAGTATTGAATATCTCATTCAACGGAGCTTCAATCTTTTCTAGAAAAAATGTCTGTGTTTTTCACTGGAGAAAAATTCTGTTTTTTTCTCTGGAGAAGATCAGAGTTCCTTTGAAGGCTTCTTGAGATGTTTGATAACTTATGACAAAATAGAAAGGGTGATATGAAGTTGTGTGTGAGTACCAGAGTTCTGCTTTAACCATGTTTGTCACTGTGTGTATTGAAGAGAGAAGAGTGGGCAAAAGAATGCTAAAACATTAGATGCAAGTGTATGGTGGACAGAAGTGTCTGAGTTCAGTGAAGTATTTTATTATATTGCATGTATGGCAGAGACTGCTGAAACCGTGTCAGAGAAGTAAGTAGCTGACAAACACAAGGGCGAAGGAGCAAAGTCTAAAGAATAAACGTGGTTATGTACCTTGACGTCTTCTATCTTTGGAGTGGTTAATATCATATTGCTTAATCCCATTGACAGAGGAAGCCTCCTAGGTGTGAAGTGTGCAATCTTCCATCAACTACAGTGTATCCTCTTTAATCCACATACGGTCAGAAGAGGAGAACTCAATGTGTAGAGAATTTTGCAATCAGGCATGCGATTAGTTTGAAAAGACCAACCAGGAGCAACTAGGCTCAATCTTTAGGAGCAGATATTGTGCAACCATCTGTACAGTGGCATAACGAAACTTGAGAGGGGCCCCCTGCAAAGTACATGTAGGGAGGGCCCCACGCTATGGACCCAGCCAGGAGTTCTCAGGGCAAGTGGCCCACTGCCCATGCAGAGTACCGTAGGGGGCTCCCTGGAGCTAGGGCCCCCCATTCTGCGGGAGCTGTGGGGGTTTATGTTACGCCACTGCATCTGTAGCATATGTTCAGAGGGGTCCACATCAGACCAGCAGCCATTGTACTTGTCAGAAGAGTTCACTGAGGGACGAGAGGGCGCAACACATAGAAAGTAGCATTATACAGTCGAATAGTCAAGGTATATGCTCTGCAGAGTCCACTCGGGATGTGCAAGAAGCAGCCCATAGGCATGGGTAGTTTGCTATAGCTTATGCTACACAGCAGGACACCAGCGACTTGTAGCATTTTTGGCATAAGACGTAGTGTGTGCAAATTGAGCATGAAAAGCACTGAAATGTTTTGAATAAATATAAAGTAATGACTTTGTGCATCTTCACAACCTTCCCAAAAGCCACTCTCTGCCTTACGACTGAGAGGACCCGAGTATTTGTGGATTCTCTGAGGTCCATCCGTAGGCGTGTCTCAGTGGATTGTGGTTCTGTAAACCAGTCTGTCATTTATGTTAGCAAAATTGTTGCAAAATAAATAGTTCTTGGACTTCCCGTTCTCCAAGGTTTGTGTTGCATTATATTTTTTAAGTGTAGCGGTTTTATAATTCGTAAGTAGGTTTCTGCTCCTGTAAACCTTCTGGTTCACTTTGCCACTGGCTACTCTAGGAGGAATGAAAGACCTCACAAGGGGTGTATGATAAGGACCTGGCATAGGTATACCCCTATCATCAGTAGAGGAATAATTATCGTGATTGTCTATGTGTTTGTTTTGTTACTGTTGAGGTGGTAAACATGAACGCCACTCGTCTGGCTGTGCACGCGGACGATGTGCAAGTACCATTGAAGGCAATTATTGTGTGTTCCTTCTGTCACTTCAATGCTCTCAGAGAGAGGAGCGTGCCCACTCGTAAACCTACGGACAGAGCGTTCAGACACTACAAACACCTGCGGGTGGGTGAGCGCCAAGCTGCGGGATGTGCTTCGGTGCAACGAGACAACCAGGCCTTTCTTCACAATGTACAAAAGCATCCACATCAAAGACTTTTCAAAGTCTAGGCTTCCATAAAAGAGGATGAAAAGATAGCGTATCTGGCAAAGCACAACATGATTATCTTACAAAGAAAGGATTTCAATGGAGTTTGCAAAACTCACTGTTAAGTCACGAAATAGCTTTGCTTCGCAGGGTGTATTTAAAATGCTGACATTTGTTTTCTACTTTTTCAAATTCTAAAACCAGAATGTCAAAAGACCTCCACAAATTCAGGGCCATGTTTCTGACCCGCTTTGCGTCGCTCTTGCACCACGCAACGTGGTGCAAGAGCAACTCCAACCTTTAGACGGATTGTTTAAGCCACACAATGCCACTTTGCATGGTTTTGAGTGTCTCCAAAAATCTGGAGTAACACAACACAGCACAAATCGCTGCGTTGCTGCATTCCAATGCAACTCCCATGGTTTTTGACACAATCCCAGCTTTACAAGACCTTGTAAACCTGGGAATGCGCCAAAAAGGTACGCCTCCCTAGGTGAGATGTAACGAGGAGAAATGTCTTTATTTCCCCACGTTACGTCTTCTTTCTATGTGTGCTGCATTTTGCAGCACGTATAGAAAGAGGAAAGTGCCTCAAAAACAATCCTACATGCACGGCAGGCACCCCTGCACCATGGTGCAGGGGTGCCTGAGTTGGCGTGAGGCTGCCAAAAGGGCGCCAGTGCAGGGGGAAAAGTCAGGAATGCGCCGTATGCCTTAAATACGGTGCATTCTTGCCCTTTCCCCGTGACACAGTGCAGCATAGCAAGGTGACTTGCTGTGTTGCACCGAGCCACTATTCCATAAATATGCCCCTCAGAACTCAGGCCCTAATTAGAAGTTAGGCAGAGCAAATTTAACAGGTGTTTTTATGAGTCAATATCTGTCAATCTGATTAGGTGTTAAGTTTTTCCACGCCCGAATATACCAGGTATGGGAGAACCTGATATGGTTTTTTCAACTGGTACTCATGGCAAGAAAAATCGCATGAGGCTTTTGCTGTAGCAGTTGCCAAGTCTCATACCACATGTTTTTTCTAACGTTGGGGACATACAGTGTTGTCTTTGATAGAAAAAGGCTTCCCGTTCTCTCTTCTCCACCGCCACTTCCTTCTCTCACCTCCTACATCACACACAGGCCACACAAACACTTGCCACCTGCTCACATCAGGTAAATAATTGTGGTGAAACCCCATAGAATAGCAAATTCCATGCGGTAAAGATCAGTATCCTACGGCAATGCCCCATTCCATGAGGTTCAACTGGTAATTTCATGGTACAATTTTACCTGGCGGTAACAATTCCATTACTTACTGGTAATCTTCATCACGCTGTGTCATAGACCACTTCGTCTCATTCCTAACAGATTGTGGCAACTCCGCCTCAGATACAGAGTTTACCACGCTCTAGGGACCTTAGTTACTATTTCACAACAAAAGTCTTCCATGTCTATTGAATTGGTATAAGACAACGCCCACCCCCACTCACCACTTCCTGTATATCACAAGTCAAATCATTGGCGGTGCAACAGGGAGGGAGTGGAGGGGCGTGGAAAAGGGCGAGGATTACGACATGGTGTAATGAAGATTACTGGCAAGTAGTGGATTTTACCACCTCTTCTCCATCATCATTATCCCATTCTTAACAGATTGAGGATAAACCAAGCAGACAAATAAACGCAGCAACAACAGATGCTGCTGACCATTCTTTAATGATGTCACTATTTACAACTTTCCTGATTTCAAGACAGTGGCTCCAAAATTATCATCATTAGATTGTGATAGTTCTAGCTTGTGGTGCTTAATAGATGTAAGATGGGAAGACCATGCCTCTGCCCTGCAAATTTCATGAACGAAGGTGCCCACAGCCTCCGCCCAGAATGCTGGTATGGCTCTCGCTGACTGCTCTCGAATCAGTGCTGAAGCTGCATCACCCATTTATTTATAGGCTTGCATAATTGCTTGAAGGACCTATCTGCTAATGTTCATGGTGGACATTATTTTCCCTTTACTTGCTGAACCAAGGGAAACAAAAAGTAAACTATAAGTTTGAAAAATAAAGGGCGCATGAGTGGTATATAGATAAGGCTGTCTTGGCAGCCAAAGAGTTTGGAACTTCTGCAGTGTCAGCCAAAAAATCTGGCAATATTAACTCCTGTGTCAAAAGAAATTTAGATTGAACCTTTGGGACAAACTTATAGTCCACTGTGAGGATGATGCTGTCTGGAAAAAATCTCAGATAAGGAAATGAAGCTAGGAGATTGCCCCTTTCTCACAATCTCTTTGCAGATGTCACAGCTAGGAGACATACTGTTTTATAGGATAGCTATGATATATCTGCCTGTTCTAATGGCTCAAATGCTGTCAATGGTAAGCATTTTGAAAATAATTGAGAGTTCCCATGTAGGCCCAGGAGCTTGGATTGATGATTTCTTTAAGTGAAAACTCCTAAGAACAAGCATTTGCAATGCAATAGGTCTCGCATTTGCAAGAGTTTAAGCTATTGGTATTGTAAATGACAATGCCTTTTATTTATCTGTTTTGCTAACTAACACATAAATAAAAGGCATTGTCATTTACAATACCAATCGCTTAAACTCTTCTAAATGCAAGACCTATTCAAAGAAGCGGCCGCCATTGTCGTGGGCTGCTCGGAAAGTGAAAGCATGCATGGCGTGCTGAATGTTGTAGGAAAGCATGTCATACCTGCAGTAGAAGAAACTCATTAAAGAAAATAGTGCTTACAGCCAAAAAAAGACCTACTGTGTAACAACCGAAGTAAAAGGGCCAGTCCTCATGAGAAGTTACTAATGAAGACAAGGCGGTACTAAGGAGGGACTAACAAGCCTATTAACGAATCAGAAGCCAGCATTTACGAAGGGCAATGACACAAGCCAATTACAAATACGGGCGGAGAGTGGGCAGGGCTTCAATTCCATACTCCAATACAGCATGCCGCGGAGCGGTGCATGTGCTGCCCAGGCTCGACTTAAAAAGCGCTATCAACGGGGATATCTTTGAACTGTCTTTCTCTGATCTTCTGGGGCAAGTACCATCGCTTTCTCCTGATATAACACTTGCACTCCTCGAGCATGGCTTGTGCCTTTATGCTATCTCCTGATAATGGTGTAGGTCTGTAGAGAGAACACAGTTGCCAAATGAACGGAATTCGATATCCTTCCTTTATAATGTCCAAGACCCAATGACCTGTAATACATCATATCCATTGATAGTAAAAGTGCCTTAACCTTGTACCAACTTGTAGACAGTCATTTCTGTGATTGATCTTGGGCACTGTTTCTGAGGGCTTGGGATTTGTTATACCAACATGGCCACATGACCATGGGCCCAGCCATGAAGCAGACATTTATCCTGAAGGGCCTAAATGGAGCGTTTGGTCATGAATAATTTTTTTGCAGATTCCAGTTTAAAAAACTTAAGGATCTTTTGTTTATATGCTGCTTTCTGGATCATCTAATCTAATTAAGCCCCAAACAACTTTTGACATGTGAATGGTAATTTGTGGATAAGAGCTCTTTGACTAGAATCTAATTTCAATGACCTCATCCACAATCTGCACTTGCTGCATCAGCTGAAGCTGAAGCAGCCCACAAACTGTCAAAAGATGCATCTGACAGATATTTAGATAGCAGTTCCATAATGGCCAAAATAGATGTAGGCTCTCCATTGTCCTGAATGCAAACATACAACTGAAAGTCTTTTAACAGGACATTTGCTGTAATTGGAAAATGAGCAGCAGAGATTCCCCTCTTTAGGGAGCATTCCACTTTTTTATCCACAACATCAGGAAGTTTAGAATTCTCTGAAGCAGGATTAGATGTTGATGCCATAGATGCCAAAATAGTTCTGAGCTTGGGCATGTGAGGAAAGTTTTTCTCACATTCAGAAATGATGTATCTCTTGTGCAACAAAAGAGGTATTGTCATTGTATCCAGTTCTTTCCATTTCTTCAACACAATGTCCTTAATGACTACATGAAGGGAATGGTCATCAACCTCATTTTTGTGATATTGTGATAAAAACCATCTTCTTGTTTGGGTTTCTCCTCAAAATCTAGAGATTCTCTAATATTGGCCAATAAATCATGCAACTGGGGCCCTGGGTATATTTCCCCTTCTGATCCTCTTCTGGGTCATCATCTTGGTGTTTCAGATGTTTTGCTCTAGGTTCTTCTAAGGCGGAGTCAACTGCATCTTTCTTTAATAAGGGACTGTAGATCTGATCTGGAGATCCGAAGGATTTCCTCTTCATCCTGATCTTGCAGCTCTGTATAATGCTGCTTTGAGTCGGCTTTAGAACCCTCCATTATTGTTCCAGGAAACAGAACTCACTACTGCAGAGTAATTCCTGTTTATAGTTACCTATGAACGGAGCTTCATCCTATGCGAGCGTCTGCTCATGAACACATAGCACGCTGCCCCCTAGTAACCCTAATGTGCGTTTGCACTATGTTACCAGCCGGGGATGCCATAAACAAGGCTCCAGCTCGGCCAACAAACCAGCGTTATGCCGCTTCTCCCCCCCAGTCAGACACAGAGTGAGGAGCCACCAGCGAGTGGTGCTTATAAATGAAGTATGTCGCTCACTACACTCTTCCATAGAGGGGAGAGAAACAAACAGGAAGTGGTGAGTGGGGGAGAGTGTTGTCCTACACAAATTCAATAGATCTAGAAGAGTTCTTTTGGGGCCACAGTCTGTAGGGCATGGAAAATTCTCTATCTGAGGCGGAGACACCTCAATCTGTTAGGCATGGGACAAGGAGGATGCAGAATTGGTAATGGTAAAGGTGCTTGCGATTTTACTGTGGTGCCAGTACAGTGCAACCTGACGTCAGGGCCTATTTGGGCACTCACTGTTGGATTTAAATGGTTTGTAGCATTGAAAACAAGTGAGCGAAAGAGAATCACCTTTTTTTTTTTAAAGGGCCAGTAGTTATTTGGAAAATAACTATATACGATTTAGTCCATCTGTGCTCTATTGAGTTTGTTTCTTTCGTCATTGTCTGGTGTGACTGGAGAGATACAGGAATGTGGATTTAGAGAGATTATCATAAGCTTTAAGAAAACACAAATGAATTTTTTTTATGTCATTTAAATGTGACAAAATGTTAATCAACGATTAATGTCAATACTCCTTGTCCCCCTTTCCACTCAATCCACTCACTTAGCAGTTAAGTGAAATCATTAGGTAACTTGGTTTAGGCTATTCTTAATCCTCTCCGATGACAAGGAGTCATTTCTTGTCACTTTGCTTTAAAACAAGAAGAGCTCGCCTTTGACTGAAGAGCACTGAATGTCTTGCTACATCCTTTCCTTTAGGCGGAATAGGGCAGATGTTGACCCCTTCCTTAGTATTGGAGGTAGAGGGGAAGTCATGATCCCTCCTTTCTTGTAGGAGGTAGAGGTTATGAGGGTATCCAGACTATGGCCGGCAGCTTGCTAGCTCGACAGTTGAGCACAGGCTATAGTCTCTACCCTCCTAGTAGGGAACCACCAGCCATATTTAGAATGTCCGCCTGCCTGTTGGGGATCTCTGTAATTGTGCAACCGCTTGTGGTGCAAATGCACTTTTGTGGTTCTTGAATACCGGGGAAGGACATTTTAACATTTTTCTTCTCGGAATTAACAGGTCTTGCATGGTCGTTCCATGTTAGTAGAGTGGGGCAAGTCCCACTGTGACCGAGCGGTCAGTGACAGACAGTCTGTCAGGGAAATGGTTTCTGCAGATAGAGCTAGCGGCGGCCCTGTCTAAGGAAACCCAGCTATTCCCCCACTTTTAAAAGTGACTTTACAGCAACAAATCCACAAAGCAGATACTTGTTGCTGCAAACCAATGCACAGTGGGCTTCTTCAGGCATGTCAAAGACATATGAACCGCCAGGCTCAGATAGTGACCTTGGTAAGGAAAAACAGTGATGATCAGACCATAAATAAAGTGGTGCTGTCACCACAGTGACATGGTGGCCAGTGGCAGACTGGTCGCCAGTTCAAAGAGTTATGATGTGTTGCTGGCTGAGGCCTGCTGATGGAAACAGATCCATTGCCATCTCTCCAATGCCTTTCCTGATCCAGTCCTTACCTTTGAGTGAGTGTTGTCACTCGAGGGCAAGCTTATCAAGGTTCTACCATTAAGTCTTTTTTTATATCCATAATTTTTGCTCCGCCCTCTGGCTTTAACACTGTTTCTGTTCACAATCTTATTCTGGTTGTTTTTCGGTCAAACGGAAGGTAGCCTACCAAAGCTGTGCTCAAAGGTAATTCAGGTAAGTGCAATTAAAGTGAATGGACTGCATAGTATGGCACTCTTTCTGGTTGTTGTGCTGTATCCAGTTAGCTGGAACATGTTCCTCTATGGAAATGGTAGCCTCAGACCAATCTAGTGATGTGTATTGACCCTGCTGGAGCAGGTCTTTCCCCCAAAAATTGGAGACTTTTCACTTATGAGGCAGTTCTACCTGGTCTACAGTGATGTTGCATAGCCAAAGTAAAAAAAAAGCAGTGCACATCTGGGCATGTTGTTTCCTTGGTGACAGTGGCATCCAGAAGCAAATACAATTTAAGGTGGTTCTGTTGGAAGGGAATTCCTTCCGTTTGGTTGAAACACGGAGGATGAAGGGAAGCGAGCTGCAAATCAGAGGCATATTGGTCACTAGGATCAAGAGGATGAGAATCAGTCCTGTTGTCTAAGTCTCCTGGGGAGCTGCAGGCAATTATCGATGAAGCAGTATAGAGTGCCCTAAAGAAACGTAATGATTTTAATCCTAATGTTGCCAATTGTAACGAGGATGATGATTCTGAAGAACCAAAGGGAAGGTATATAAATTGTGCTGAATTAAGAAATCATTTAGCCACGCATAAGAAAAAAATCTGGGTTTTGCACATCCTGAAGCAGAAATCTCTCAAGAAGATTTATTCTCAAGAATTAACTTGCAAGATATTGATTCCATTCTAGTTCATGTTGTAATACTAAGGGGCATATTTACAAGCCCCTAACGCCACCACAGTGCCGTGGTGGTGATAGGGGCCCCGCCTTATTTACAAGGCAGCATTAAGCCACTAAACGTGGCTTAATGCTGCCTTGTAAATAAGGCACCCTTTCACGCTGTATTTAGCGTGAACGGTGAGGGCAATTGGTGTTGTGGTGAGCGTTGCACCGCAACACCTATTGATTTTGACGTGGCCCCCATCTGCATTAAACAGCACACATAGAAGTTACAAAATGGCCTTTAAAGATTGTTTATGTGCAGGAAGAGGGACCTTCCTGCACATAAAGAATCTTGCCACCACACGGACACCTGCGCCCTATGGTGCAAGGGTGCCAGCGTTGGCGCTAGGCAGCTGAACTTCGCGCCTGTGCTAGGTAAAACGCAGGGGGTGCGCCGCATTCTTGTGAATACAGCACATCCCTGCGTTTTCAGAATGGAGAAGCGTGGCATTAGCAATGTTTGCCTAAACGCCACGCTTCTCCATTCTGCTGTAAATATGCCCCTAAAGATTCTAGGCAAAGAGTAAAAAGACATTAAAAAAACAGCCATTTCCCAGGCTTTCGCTGAAAAGTACGGGCTGGACATTTTTGTTTCTAAAGGGCTTACATTGTCAAAGGTGAACTTTTTAATGGCCTTTGGGTCATCTCGGTCTTTTTTGGTGTTAAATGACTAGTCCCCTGACGATAACACTGATAAAAAAAGATTGATAAGTAACTTAAAAGATTGGTCTCTGCATCGAAGTTTCCAATATTTAGTTATTATTATTGTTAACGTGCGCGGTTAAGGTCAGGAAAGCTGGAGGCCTGTCGGTGCCTATCTTTAGATCATTTGTCTTTTATTGGGTCCCTGTTTTTTGATGCCCAATTTGAATATTTAAGAAATTAATAGGAGACCAGAAAACTGTGTTGCCTTTTAATGAACGCAATTGTTATAGAGGCCACCATTTCTTCAACTTTTATTTTTGGAGGGGCCAACAACAACAGCAAACAAGGAAGCCATTTTGAGGAAGGGCTTGGGGTCGGGGCCTTCTTCTATCATAAATCCTCGCCTTCAATTCCTATTATCTCAAGTGTTCAGCGGAGCACTCCAAAATCATGACTGTATGAAAGAAATTACAACCCAGGCTGTAGCAGTCCGAATTTCTCGTTTCGTGCCAACTTAGATGAACAATGTTTCAGGCAGATTGTAAAGTGTGGCTATTTTATGGATTTCAGAGACATTCCACCAACATGATTCCGTGTAATTAGTATGTCCTGACTGATACGAAAGAAGGAGACAATGTGATAGGGGTACCTCTAATTCTGGAAAAGAAAGCAGGGGGTTGTATTCCGGGAGGAACTTCAAATCCGCAATGTAGGGGTTCAGAGCATGGTGGATCTGAAGGCAGTGATAAAACTGGCTGCGGTGGAGATCGTATTACACTTGTAGCGTTTGATAAGTTTTTAGGTTCGTGCCCTCCACCCAAGACTGAGACACCAATCAAGTCCCATTTGCAAAAGTCCTCCAGCGCTGCCACCTGCGGCTTCGTAGAGCCCTCCCCCAGCGGTGTCTGTTCTATACGTCTGGTCTCCCACAGCCAGCGCTTAAGATTTTTTTCCAGAGTCTAAGGACCGTCCTTGTTGCAGGGGGGAGGGGCGCCTGCACTTAACCTCTGTATAGCAGATGACATTGGTCTTTCCCTGGAACATCCATTTCTCTGCAGCCTAGGCAGGATCATTTTGTGTGCCATACCACCACTCATTGGTAACTAGTAAGTGAGAGGTGACATAATACTCCTCGACATCCACGGCCACAATGCTCCCTTCATGAGCGAGTTTGAAACAGGATGTGAGGGCTGTGTGAGGAGTGCCATTACTCCACAGAAAACCGCAGAATTTTTACTGAAGGGTGTGGAATAAGCATGGAGGTGGGTCATAGGGATAATTTTGCAGCTGATAGAGGAAGCATGGGAGGGATACTATCTTAAAGATGGCAGAGTGGCCCATGAGGGACAGCGGAAGTGGAGACCATGTCCGGAAATCTGGCTCTAGCGCATGCATTAGTGATTGGATGTTGTGCACCCATGCTGTGTGTGTTTGTAATGAGATGTACACCCCCAGGTAGAGGAAACCTTGTGTCTTCATGCAGAGGTCAGTTGCCCATCAGAGGTTCTGAGGGTGATTGGGGGTCGGGAAGAAAGATAATTTAGAAAGATTAATGAAGAGGCCTCATGTTTCCCCAAATAGGTGAAACATACACAGCACCCGAGGGCCTGAGGTCTCGGGGTCTGTGAGAAAGAAAAGAACGCAGCTGGCATAGAGGGCTATTTTGTCTGAAATCTCCGGTCCCCATTGTAACCCACTTATCTGTGCATCAATCCTGAACCACTGTGCCAGTGACTCCATGGCGATGGTGAACAGGAGTGGGTATAGTGGGCATCCTTGCCGTGTGCCTCTTTGTATAGGGAACGGAGCAAATGCCACCAAGCCCACCCAGACACAAGCCATAAGGTCTCTGTACAGCAATCACAGATATCCCAGGAAGTGCGGCCCAAAGTTGAGTTGACCGAAAAGGGTGAAGAGGTGCGGTCAACCAACCAAACCAATTGCTTTTCCTATGGCAGCTAAGAGAACCCTGGCTAGTCTCCCCAATCTACCCTATAGGGCATGTTATATTATATAGTCTTCTAATAAGATGTCTAATGGCACATCCCTGCATGACGCCTGCCATGTCTGGATGCACAAAGGACGTGATGACAGGGAGCAGACTGTCCACCAATACTTTGGTGAGAATTTTCACTTCTGTGTTTAGGAGGGAGATAGGGTGGTAGGAGGAGCAGGAGTCATGGGGTCGTCCCAGTTGCTGAATCTGCACAATTTCGGTCCAGTTTCTTGCTCTCCATAGCCTCCTTGGGAGCAGCCCAATTTATGCATAAAACATTTCAAAAACATATTTCGGAAACCCATTTCGTCTGCATGCTTTCCCTGAGTTAAGGCAACCTAAAGCTTTCGCTAGATTGTCAGCCGTCAATTCGCCCTCCAGGGATTGTCACTCTACATCAGTGAAGGTCCGGAGGGAAATGTCATTTACGAAGTCAATTATCACTGATTCAGGAAGCACCCCATGCCAACCATATAGTTTGGCGTAGAAGGATGCAAATTCACAAGCTACCTCCACATCACCTGTAATTTTCGTGCTGTTGAGGTCTGTACTTTATAGGATTGGGTCATCGTGCTGTAAGTTACAGCACAGGTAATGAAGAAGTTTGCTCGCTGTGTCACCCCATTGATATATGCAAGATTGTGAGCTGAACCCTATAATCCGTGCCTCGTCGAGGAGTGTGTGACGGAGCGTGGGTCAGTTGTCTATACAACTCTTGATCTGGATCACTCAAACGGCGGGCCTCTAGGTCCGCTATCTGAGATTCAAGCTCACAAGAAAGGATTTAGTTTATGTTTTGAGCCTATGTGAGTAGTGTTTTCATGTGTATGACAACTACAGAGGTTCAGTTATCAAGTTATGGGACACAGAGCATGGAGGTGTAATTGTTGCATGTATGTGAGAGATAGACGCACAAATTATAATTGTATGTAACACCAATCAACTTGCCCCAGACACAGTGGGATGCTGTGTACACCAACAAAGAGGCATGTGCCAGGCAGAGATGCTGTCAAATGAGTAACATGACAACAAAGACAAGAACGAGAATAGGTCACATAAGCAGTAGCCATGCATCCTTTGAATTCATCTGGATTTTTTTATTTAAAGGCAGGGATACTGCCACTGCTAAATGAATAAACCCTAAGATGGAGGAAGGAAATGAGAGAGCACTCAAGGCTGCAACCAGTGCATTTCAAAAGGCCCTGATTCCACATACGCCTGCTAGGCCGAAGGAAGACAAGATAATTAGGAGGGGTTAACTCCCTGAGGCCCTCTCAAGCTCCCTAAGGCTCCCAAAGGTTGACACACACCAGCTGAGCTAGCAGTTTTTATTGAAATCCCTCTTGGCAAGAATTACTGCTCCAGTAAGAGAATAGCCAAGTCTTCAATGTCGTACACTGTGTTTCTGGTTCTGTGTGATGGTGTTATCATTTGAAAACCCTGGTGAACAGTGTACTTCATTCAAGAGTACAAGTCTCCAACAACATGGGGATTATATGATAGAGTTGAGTCCACCTCTGCAACTCAGGGAATCATTGAGAAAAGTGATAAAGACAAGGCAAGATGGCGGCCACGCTGTTGGCCGGTTGAGAGGGTTGCTCCTTTCCTTTCCTTGTCTCCTGTTACAGGCATTGAGCTCTCTTTTGCCCTGCTTAGGAAATGAAGGGAAAACGAGAGTGAAAACTCTCTGATGCTGTGGCGGATATTTTTGTTATTTAACCCCCCTTACCGGCGGCTTTATCGGCCCTCCAAGGGCAGCTGCTGCTCCTAGGTGTTCGGCAGAGTACGAGGTATGACGTCTAAAGCGGTACCTCGACTAGCGAGACCAAAGGCGGCTGCACTCCCGACCGGCACTCCGGTGAAGACGCACCTCGCTGCTGCCGGACTGAACAACAAAACACTGCATGGAGCCGAAGGGGCTCAGAGGAGTATTCGTTCGTCTTCAGCTTCAGTGATGGAGGCGTCGGATCGGGCTTTGGAGGATCCCGGTTCCGGGGGGGTGAAAGTAATGGCTCAGGCTCAGGCTATTCCGGCGATGTTCAAACAAAAAGTCAAAAAAAAGAAATGTCCGGACGAGTCTGCAATTCGGATGATTCAGGGCAGCAGTGCTCTGCAAACTCAGAAGTGTATTGACAGTATAATCTCTTTGATGAGCGCAGGAAACGAAGAAGAAGCCGGTAAGAATGTGGTTTTACCTAACTCCGAGGTATTCACGAATGCTGCGACCGAGTCTCTATCTTTGTCTCAATCCAAGGGCATTCTGGGAGCTGAAGTCATTTCTGAGACTCTAAATGAACTGCTTGGTGTCAGTGTTATCTGTGACCCTGCTTTAACAGTTATGTCTGAGGGAGAGAGAGAGAGCGCTTTTATTGCATCTGCGGCGGCTGGGAATCAGGAGCATTTAGAGCTTGGTGAATTACCGGATAACCTATCTAACGCCGATGACTTTTTTTCCTTGCCTGACCATTCCTCAGTTGAGAGTCTTGAGAAAGTCTGGCTAGAGGGAGCATGCTCCGGTGCAGAGGGCATGAATCCCGAGGAAGGTGTAGAAGGGACGAGCCCAGCGGGGTCAGATACATCACTCTCTTGGGACTATCAGAGTTCACCTAATACACTGGCCCCCTCAGGCTCCCATCCAATCAGTCCGCTAGGAGCGACAATGGAGAGATAACGTTGGCAACAATTCATGATCTGATTGTGGCACACAGGGCAGAAACCCAGGCCGAGAGTATTCGCACACAGAATGCGTCTAAGAAACTACAGAATTCTATACGGAGGGTGGTGAAGACGTGTGCGGCTATGGCTAATAGAATTAACGAGGCTGAAACTCGGATTTCTGCTTTGGAGGACGATCTTACTGTACAGAAACAAAGTATAGTCGCTTTGAAAGCTCAGAGGGATGACTTGCAGTGGAAACTGTCCGACTTAGAAAATCGTTCAAGGCGTAATAACCTTAGAATTTTGGGGGTTCCAGAAGGCAAAGAAGGTACGGATCCACGCAAGTTTGTAGTCGAACTGTTGGGTGAGGCTTTCCCTGGGCTCTCACATTGGGATTGGCAGACAGAGGTACAGAGGGCTCACGTTTCCCAGTTGTACAGAGGAAGAAGGCAGATCAGTCCTCTTCTCTTCCTCGGGCAATTCTTATCTCATTAAATAATTTTTTGGCCCGGGAGGCTCTCTATGACCTGGCACGACCTAACAAGAAAGCCCATGCGAAGGATTGCGATTTTTTTGTCAGACCTGACTTTTGTCAATCCACTGTAGACCTTCGCTGGAAGCTGTGACAGCTGATTCCACAGTTCCAGGTAAAAGGAGTCCAGGTTTTTCTCCAGAACCCGGCTAAGCTGAAGATTATTGCCAAAGGACAGGCACAGATGTTTTTTGATGAACTATCTGCCAAAGAATTTTTGCAGACTTATAAGCCTTAAAAAACTTTGACAGACTGTTTAGATTGGTCATGAAGGATTATGAGCTTTGATCTCTCTCCCTGTTTATATCTGTCTGATTTATGTTGTATTCACGATATGATAAGCAGGACTATTATTGATGTTTTTGAAGACAAGGATTGGGGGGGCTGGGTACCCGACTCTGCATCACAAGGGGCTATGGTCCCATTGCCTTATGGGGTTGGTAGGGAGGGCTTGGGTGGGGTCACTCGGGATACGCGTAGGGGTTAGGTGTATTGGGGGGAGGTTAAGGGGAAGCTGGGGGGTAAAAAATTCGGCATTGCATGATTTCTATCTATGTTGGTATGGGGTGATTCCCTTATTCTATTATGTTTTTGCTTATAGCTTTAATTTGAAACTAAAATCGTTTTCATGTGGTCTTAATTTTGCGAAGATCCAGAATGGCAAGAGGGGGATAGTTTTCGAGAAGGGGTGGTGGCTTATGTGAATTAACAAATCTATCTATACAAATGAGTAAACTTGTAGTCTGCACTCTTAATATATGTGGTTTGAACAATCCTAATAAGCGGCGAGTTTTGGCCAAGGCAATTCAGGCACTATCCTGGGATCTTCTCTGTTTGCAAGAGACACATAGTTCATGGTCAAATAAGGGCTGGCTTAAAACGCTGGGCATGGATCTGGTTGCATGTTTATGTCAGTCAATTAATTCTAGTGGTGTTGCTATTTTATGTAGGAAGGGGGTAGCAACATTTAGGAAATCTAAGGAGGATAAGTGGGGACGGTGGGCAATATCAGAAGTTATTTTTAATAATAAGATTTTCACAATATGTACTGTATACGGCCCTAATTTGGATGACTCAGAATTGTTTGATAAGCTTAATCTGGAACTGTCTCTCTGTCCTCAACCTTTTATAATTTGTGGGGATTTAAATAAACATCTCGATGGGGATTTTGATGTCATTGGTAGGCAGGCATATTTTGGCAGGAAGCCCCGATTTTATAAAAGTGTGCGTAGATTGATCTTGGATCATGGACTTTGCGAGGTCTGGTGTAGGCTTAATGCTGGCCAGCCAGGTCATACATTCTTTTCAGCTCCTCACAAAAAGCTGGTCCGACTAGATTACTTTCTTGTCTCTTATTTCATGCTGGATAAGGTGTCTATATATACTTTGCCAAGGTTTATCTCCGACAATAACCCCTTAATTTTAGAGATTGAGTTTGATACGCTTATCTCCCGTAACTCTGAGTGGACTTTAGATAGAAAATTGCTGTTAGACTTGGAGTATTGTAACCGCATTAGGGATTGGATGTCCTGTTTTTTTCAGATAAATAGGAACTCTGCCGCAGGAGGGGTGGTTTGGGACGCTTTTAAGGCGGGACTCAGGGGTGAGACCCTGAGCTTCGCTGCACAAAAGCGTAAAAATATGAAGAAAATTATGGAAAAGCGTATTCTGGATCTTAGCAATGTGGAACGTGAGCTGGACAAAAAAGTGAAAGGAGTGGATTTGAATCAGGTACTGAGAAAGCTCGCTGTTAAAAAATCTGAAGTCTATCAGCAGTTTGCTGATGAGGCTGCTGCTAAATTTCAGCTCCAGAAAAGGGAGTGCTATGAATATGGGGAGCAGACTGGTAGAGTTCTCGCAAACCGACTTCGCCAAAAAGAGGTACAAAACAAAATTACTAAAATCAAAGACATACAGGGAATAATCCAGGAATCTCCCTAAGGGGTTCGGAAAGCTTTTCAGGCCTATTATGAGGATTTATATTCTGATGAACAAACAGATAAGGCGGACAGCTATTTAGCAGGGATTTTGTCCTCTTCATTAACAGCAGCACAGAAAGATATTTTGTCGGAGCCGATTACATGGGAAGAAGTTGAGGCGGCTCTTCTTTCGCTTCCGCGCGGCAAAGCGATGGGTCCCGACAAAATTCCACTTGAGTTTTATACTATGTTCAGGTTGGAGCTGAGAGCAGAGTTAATGAATATCTTTCTCCATGCTTTTGAAGGCTGTCCTCCGGATTCATGGTCCAAAACGATGATTGTGGTGTTTAAGAAGAAGGGGAAGGATGGGATTCAGCTTGGGTCATATTGACCTATATCTCTGATAAATTCGGATAGTAAGATTTATTCCAAATTACTTGCTAGGAGAATTGTTAGAGTCATTACTTCAATAGTCTCAGTGCGCCAGCACCGCTTTATTGCCGGTCGGGGCACTACTGACCATATAAGGCGTGTCATATCTTTATTAGACTGGGCACAGGCGACGGATTCCCAGTTGGGGGTGGCCCTGTTGGATGCCGAGAAGGCATTCGACAGGGTCTCCTGGGATTTTTTGTGGTCGGTTCTTGTATGGAAGGGATTCCCTCCCGATTTTTTAAAGGCTTTACAGGCCCTATATCGGAAACCAGCTGCTACAGTCTGGCTTTCAGGGGAGGAATCTGAGGAGCTCAGAGTGTTAAGGGGCACCAGACAGGGTTGCCCTTGCTCGCCATTTCTTTTTGCTCTATATATAGAGCCGTTAATTTTTAAATTGGAACAGGATGCACTAATTGTTCCAGTCAAACCCCAGCAACATGATGTTAAAGTGCTAGCCTATGCTGACGATTTAGCAGTTCTTACAAGGGATGTGGTTAGTGCTTCAAATAGAATCGAGATTTTGACAAAGGAATTTGCAGCGATTTCTGGTTATAAATTGAATTTAGTTAAAACACAGATATTACACTCTGCCAAGGGATGTCCATCTGATGTTAAAGTAGTTAAAGAGGCAGTATATTTGGGCATTAAACTCTCTGCGAAAGTAGAGGATATTCCTGCCCTAAATGCCGATCCTATTGTCATAGCTTCCAATAAAACCTTGGAAAAAATAGACCACTTGCATCTGTCACTTTATGGAAGAAGCAATGTTATTAAAATGCTTTTTTTTCCAAAATTCTTATATTTATTTTGCGCTATTCCGCTATGGTTTCCTAATTCTATATTTTTGAGATTAGAAAGGATGTACTCCCGGTTTATGTGGAGCTATAAAAGGGCGAGAAGGGCCCTGAGATGGCTGTATTTACCTAGTAGCCGTGGGGGGTGTTCCATCCCTAATTTCCGTCTTTATTATTATATATCATTGCTTCAGCACATTGGGGTTTTGATCTCCGGAGAAAGGGCTGCTTGGGACCCGGCTACCTTTCCTTTCCTTTATGAATTAATTATGGGCCCAGAAGCTCGGTATCTATTTGTGAGGATTATAGAACCGAGTTACTACAAGAAAACTAGGTTTAAAATCTTGTGGGCCGCGTTTCTTGTATGGAAAAAGACACGTCTGCTGTTTAAGATAACGGATTTTAATTGCTATACTCCGATCGGTTTACTAGGGACCTTCTCTGTAGTCTTTCAGGACTCTGTTGCGCGCAAGTGGCGCGCTGCCGGCATTCGGACTATTGGGGATCTTTGTGAATATAGTCAAATTAGGACGTATGCTTCTTTGAGGGAGAAATTCGATCTTTATAAGGGTGACTTTTTTAAATATTTACAGATGCGGAGCTTTTTAGACAAAGCTATTATAAAGGGCACCTGTTCATTTGAGGATATACCCATTTTTGAAGTAATAATTTGCATGAGTAAGTTGGCACTAATGTATCAAGACGTTAGTCGGGGGCAGCAAGACGATCTTCTAGTACAGGAACAAAAATGGGAAAACAGGCTTGGGGTTTCGAATATAGATCTACAGGAAGCTCTGGAAATGGCTAATTCTATACTGCTAACTGGGAGTTTTAGGAGTCAGTATTATATGGCGATTTTTGATTTATATTATACTCCCGCTAAGATAGCTAAATGGAAGACTGGAAGGGGGATAGGTGCCCCCGGGGCGGCGTGATTGCAGCTGCTGCCGCACATATGTTTTTTTTATGTCCGTCTTTGGCCCCCTTCCTGCGTGATTTACAACATTTTTTTAATTTTTCTTTGGCAATACCGGTGGTCCTCAATGCGGGATTGATACTGTTTGGTATTGAATTTGATATAATAGTCAACAAACGGCTAGCACCACAAAAGGGCTTCTTATTTTTATGTATGGCGGTGCTGCGTCTCTGCATAACTTCGCAGTGGTTGAGTCAGGATCCACCCTTATTTTCTGAATGGAGGGCGAGGATTCTGGCTTTATATCATATGGAAATGGCTCTATACAAACTGAAAGGTTATAGAAGAAAGCTATTTGGTGAGCAATTATGGGCACCATTAACAGGATGGCTCTGATTGAAGGTTATATTAAAAAAATTGTAATGA
The DNA here is from genome assembly GCF_964204655.1 of Triturus cristatus. Lineage (NCBI taxonomy): Eukaryota > Metazoa > Chordata > Amphibia > Caudata > Salamandridae > Triturus > Triturus cristatus. The sequence goes on along the minus strand of NC_140582.1, from coordinate 606,701,212 downwards.
ATTTGAATTTGTATGAATTTGTTTCAGTTCTGTATATGTATTGTAAAAGGTTTTGTTTTCATGTAATAATAATGAAATCTGCTTTTGCCGAATAAAAATTATAAATAAAAAAAAAGAAAAAAAAGAGAAAAGTGATAAAGAGCAGCAATCTGAGGGGTGTCTCATTGAACCCCGACCAGCATTGATATTGATGTTGAAGGTCAGATTGATAGGCTGGAGGGCAACAGTGGAACACTGCTCTACTCAGGGTCAATGCACGTAGAAGTAATCCCTTCATTCCTTAAATCGGATGGATCTGTTGATGCACAAACATGTAAAAAGGCCATTCTCATTAATAGTGACAACAGGCAACCAAGTGGCCAGGACATACGTAAATCACCAGGAAGAGACAAGGTAGTTCTCTCTAAACATAATACAAAATTATTTCTTGAACAGAGGCTAATCCATTGGATCTCTTGGCAATTTATCTTCTGGGGAAGGAGAATGGGATTGCCAATTATCTCAGTAACCGGTATCTTTCCTCTGTCCGATACCATAATAATCTGAGGGCGTTTTGCAAGATTTGGAGAGATTTGGATAGATATTTTTGCAGCTCCAACAAATGCCCTTTTCCCTCTATTTTGTTCAGTGGTCCTGTCTTTGCATGCAAGGGGAGGAGATGCTCTGGCACTCCAATGACCTCAATTCATCCTTTATATCTTTCCTCCAATTCTACTGTTATCTCAGTTTCTGAGAAAAGTGCAGAAAGAGAGTGCACCCACATGATATCCACTTGGCCCAGGTGAATTTGGTTCTCACAGTTTTTTTTCTCTCAATAGAGTCCTGTTAGGTTTTTTCAGTGAGTTAACCTGTCAATACAAGCTTTGAGGGGGTTGGAGGTTTAGCCGGAGGTATTACAGTGTAGGAAACCTTCTGATGAAAAACATTGCCAGAATTCCTGCCCTTGCTGTAGATTGAGACAGCTACATTCACAAAACTGTGCCTATTCCAAGTGAGGTTGTGGGAAGTTTACTTGATGGCGTTAGGCCTCATGGCTTCCTTATTTGAGTTTTGTTGTGCAGCCTGTAAACGGTTCTTAATACTATTGTTTTGTAATTATAAATTTTCGAGGGTGGAGGGCTTTCTGTCAAATTTGGTTTGGCACTTCTTGGTGGAGTGCATTTTTTAATGACTTATGTTTGAATATATTTCACAGTGATGCATTGCATATCCTTGTTTACCATCTCTTTTGTCTTTAGTTTGGTAAATCGGAAAGGTAAGGACTGGGATGTGAAGGCATAGAGGAGATCGCAATGTTTTTACTTACCAGCAATCTTCATTACATGAACTCTAGACCGCCTCGTTCTCATTAGACTTAATGCTTGTATTACAGGATGAGAAAGTGAATGGACAGGGGTAGAACTGATAGATATTCAAGAGAGAGTTAATGGGAGCACCTTGACAAGTCTGTGCTCAAGTACTGGCTGACGCCCTCTCATAGCTCATGGATGAGGCTTGGGACCAGGAAGTCTAGAGTCGATGTAAGGAAGATAAGTAATTCAGACATCTCCAAACCTCTAAAAGGGACAGGTTTTGCGGGGTTGGCACACTGCCAATTCATTGTAGTGCCCCTGCTTTAAAAACTCTAAATGACCCCTCAATTCTTGATCTACTCTTACCTACAGGAGGTAGCAAGGAAATAGTCATCCCACTTTTCCTGTAGGCGGCAGCGAGGTGGTTTTGTGATGCACACGCAGCTTGCTGGGTGATAATTTAGGATGTGGAGCACAAGATGCAGGGTTGCTGTCCCTATGCCTTTAACAGGATTGTCTTGTTCTCCCTTAGTTTGAATGCTTGGAATATATTTTAGGACAAGAAAATAAACTGTATGGGACATGGTCCCGGCTACTCTGTGACTGGCAGCAGTCGCTGACTCGCATGACCAGAGCCATGCTGGCATCTACAATGACTGCTCTGTGTGTGGGCCGTGATTGGTCTTTTTAGAAGTAGACATTCAAGGAAGAAACCAGTGGTCGACGATGATTTCTAGCATCGTTCCGTGCATAGCTATATAAAGCACTTGTTAATGAATGAATGAACGAGATTATGATGAATGAAAAACAATGGCCTTGTAAACTAACCAATTGCTACTGATACAGAATACATCAAGGAAGAGGCAGATTAAGGGTTGATAGAAGTAGTGAACAGCCACGTCCGCAGATGTCTTAAGAAATGAGTTGCAATCAGATTGACTGTTGTGCCCCAGAGTTTATGTATGAAACGGGAAAGAGGTCGTCAGCCTTGCAGTGAGACACAGCTAGCTGGGGCACTCAGGATGCATACACTGGAAGGCCAGAGAGAATGAATGGTCATGTATCTGGCGAAACAGAACTGGCTGAAGAGGAAACCAAAGCTATTCAGGGCACATGCTCCACTTTTAAAAATAAATCTTATGGCCACGGATCTGCTAAATGCTTGACAAGTGATACCCTGTGTGTCGGTTTGCAACCAACATCCATCATATATGGTGTTGCTTAGAAGTGTTATGCAACATGTAGCACTGTATATCAGTGTTATAGAAACAACTACAGGATGCGTTGTCTGGACAATCGCATTGCTCTGTCACTTGGTAGTGCTGAGTTCAGGCATACTTTAGAAATAAGCCATCTAGTTTTTTCTATACTTTTATACTTACTTTATGGGTTACCCAAGCTAATAGGACAGAAGAATTATGGAACCTAAGCTTACAGAGTGCTGCACTTAACTCTGAATACACGCCCTATCAGAAATGCCTGCCAGGGGGTGGGCCGCAGTCACGGCCGGTGCAGGTATGCTCGGTGGGGTTGTGAGGCGGGGTGGGGGCAGTGCGGGGTGGGAGGGGGTGAAATCGACAGACAATGGAATAGGGAAGATTAAATAAATAACTCCCTTTCCGGCGTCTGTGTCCTCCCCGCCCCCCCCCCCCTTGCTCCTGTCCCATCCGCTTACCTGCACCGGCAGCGATTGGTGGGCTGGCAGATAAGAAACTGTCACTTGGTGTTCTTACACTCTAAATGCTGGCAACATCTGCAGAATTGGTATTGGTGCAAAAGCATAGTACTTTGCTTATGCACCTTTTTGCTGGCAGGTTAAGGTGCTACTGCCAGATATGTTTTATGCAAGTCAAATCACTCGCATGTTTGATTGCTGAAAGTAGGCGAGGCAGATGTTTCCACACTCAAGAGAAATCACTATCCTGTTTACACTTACAGGCTCAGGGGTCTGAGACCTAGAATCCACCCTCTCCCCTCACCTGGGAAGGATGTCAGAAACCTTCAGAAGTTATAGATCTAAGCTGAAGGAAAGACAAGGCTGTAGTGCGTCTCCATTTCCTGTGGTATCTGACAACAGCAAAAGTAGGGGTCGGCGGAACTTGTGAAGTTTTACTCCATGGAATTCTGCGGCACTACCTAAAAACTCTGCGAGATTTCACGGAGTTCCAGGAGCGGCAAGTTTCCGGTCCATCATGCTGCTCGCACTCATTTTTAGCGTGGGGAGCTAGTCTAGTGCTGTAAAATCAGCATGAACAGCATCACGTGACATGCCAGAGGGTGCTGCTTCTTTCTGCCGCTCGAGTAGACTTTCTACTCAAGTGGCAGCTTTCGCAACGTGAGCAGCAACTTACTCAATGCGAGCGGTAGTGACCTGCTGCGACTACCCGCATTGAGATATCTCTCCAGGAGGCAGTCTAGCGCTCGTTTTTTCTCACTCGTGCTTGCCAACTTAATGTTGGTGAACTCCATGCTCCAAGCAGAGCGTCAACTGGGCAAAACTCAGTGCAATTCACTGCCAGAGCTGCCTAAGCAAACGTAATTTTTAATAGTACTATAGTTACATTTGTGATGACACGCTTACTTAGTCTGGAGTTGCATGTCTTTTCATATGTTTATATGCTCTGTACCAGGAATCATGGATATGTCAATTTTGCCTTTTAAATACTCCTCTCGAGGGTACACTATCAATACAGGTTCTAGTCATGCACCAGTGCTCAAAGAGGCCCTGAAATGTTTTGTCGTCAGGTTTTTAGCTCCCCTTGTGAAGACATCCCACAAGTTTTTCATATGTTCGCGCTCCTCACAACTTGAGACACAGCATTTATCTTTAACAGCATCTGATGCCAAAAAGGTTGCCTTGTTTGTGGTGGAGTGGTGATATTGAATTTCCCACAAGCCTATCATGATCCCTTACAACCTCCTGGACAAGGTTCTCCACCTCATCCTCAGTCAAATTGGTTTTCCTGTAACTAGCAACCATGTCCCAGTGAAATGATGTACAACTATTGAAGAATAAAAGGTTCTCATTACTGCCCACAGGCTTTGAGCGGTTCTAACTCCTTCCGTGGAAAAAGTGGACACTGAGGCTGGTTTGGACTTCCTGCAGTTACAGAAAGAGGTTACATTTCAACCATTTCAACTCCCTGGTAAATGCAAAATGGCATTTATAATTGATTGCCATGTGTAAGACAAGTGCTATTAGAAAATTGGAATTTTGAGAGCTCTATTTAAGACAATAGAGCAGCAGCGGCCTATATAAACTAGAGGTGGGCGGTACTCGTGAAGTTTCACTCTGTGGAATTCCTCTGACTTACATAAAAACTCCACAAGATTCCACGGAGTACCGTGAGCGGGCGAATTTGGCACGTCGCGGTGATTTCTGGCAATGGGAGCTTGTTTTGCACTTTAAAATCAGCACAAACTGCACCACGCAAAGGCCAGAGGGTTCTGCTACTTTCTCCCACTCAATTAGATTTTCTACTTAAGCTGCAGCTTTCTCAACACAAACGGTCACAACCTGCCGTGACTTCCCGCATTGAGAAAAACTCGCCAGGTGCCGTTCTAGTGCCCGAAAATCACACCAGGGGCCACAAATTGTCGCTCAAGTTTGCCAACTTAACGCTGGTCAGCCACGTGTGAGAAAAAACTCTGCCACATAGTGGTCGGTAGAGTTGTTCTGGAACTCTGCTTTACAAGCATAACGTGGAGTGGGAAAAACTCTGCGAACTCCTCAGGAGGAGTTGAGTTTATTGCTCACCCCTAATATAAACTGATATATGCCTGCTGCTCTCAAAGTTTCAATATCCTAAAGTCCTCTGCCTTTCTCTTTCTCCTGCCTTTCCAAAATATATGGAATGAGCAGGCAAAAGGCAGATGCCTTGCAGCAGGACACACAGGCAGGGCTGGACTGGGAACCAAAACTGGCCCTGGCAAAGTGCTCGGATGGGCCCCCGGGGGTTGGGGGTGCCGCCGAGCTCTTTGCCAGGGCCAGTTTTGGGCCGATTTTGTTACAGGGCCGATTTTGCAGCTATGCTGCAAAAACGGCTCTCAGAGGCCCAAAACCGGCCCCCACCCGTGCGGCCCACCGGGGGATTGCCCGGTGCCCGCTACGGCCAGTATGGCCCTGCACACAAAGCCTTTACCCTTCCTTCCTCCTGTAGCTCAGTGTCACTGGGACTTCAAAAGATGGGAGCGGTGAATGCTGCTGAGCTCCTGGGTCTTTCTGACTTGCGTGAATTACAAAAAGCAGTTCAGGCAAGCCAGGGGCTTAATAGTCCACCATAGCTGGGCTATACTGGCCATTAAAGGCCTGCTTCTTGGTTAAAGGTCCTCACCTGTGGCTTGGCCCTTTAACACTGAGTAGGCCTTTAATAGCCGGTAAAGCCCACTACGGCAGGCTTTAAAGCTATAATACAGTGCGTACCAATTTTCTGTAGATTCTATCACAGTATTCAAAATTGAGGAATGTTCTGAACTCACTATTTTTAGCTACATGTAGTTTATTTTTAATTTAAGAATGTGTGAGTTATTTTGCATTCTACCATTGTCATTCTAGAGGAACTATACATACATCAGTATAAAGTGGCAACAAACAACGATGCCTGTAGTAATAGACTTGCAGATACAGCTGTGAAATCTGGGTTTGTTCAGTGGGACCAACCCACCACCAGAATGTAGCAGGTAGATAGATACATGTATTGCCACCTTAGGTTTCTATAGTGCTACTTCCAAGACACTATGGGGACAAAGTGATAAAGACTCACACCCATGTCTCGCATTCAAATGAAACCATACAAAAACTAGCTGTAGCTAAACAGGATTATTGCCCCAGCATCTAGAGATCAGAACAGGCGCATAAGCACTTAGTGGCAGCCAGTTCTTAATTTGTGAAATACAAAGTACCAGGGTCCTCGTCAGGAGGCCACTGCAGCCTCTATTGCCCATACCAGCACTGCCAATGACAGTACCAACATGATTACTAACCATCATACTGCTACACGTGTGACAATTCAGAGTTTCCCAGGCCCGCAAAGCTATGAGGATGGCTTTGGTGGCAGGTATTAGTTATTAGGTCTCGCCTGACCCAGCGCATGCGCTGGTCTGGCGAGACTTTTTGTGAGGGCTCAAAAAAATGCTACCATGGCCAGCCTAGAGCTACAGTGCATGTGCGCGGGCGCGCGCTTAGGAGCAGAGGCAGGCAAACCTCGTCATGCTCATTAAGCGCCCGCGATCACTGTCACTTTCGCACGCGATCACTTTCGCGGCACCCCTTTGATGTTCTCGTTCAAAGAACATCAAACATCAAAGAACATGTTGTGTTAATGCTTTGCTGCGCCCGTTTGACTTACAATGTGCTTTCTCTTTCCACAAACTCGATGTTTGTGTTCCTTTCTTTTGAGATGCTTTTAGTATTACTGTTTTGTGACTTAAAGAACATTAAGGAAATGTTACTGTGAAACTGGACAACGTTCACAGTGTTTATTTCTGATCGCAGCTTCTGCTTCATGTCCATTGAACCATTCATGGAGTCCTTTTGTTGGCGCTTTCATGAGGACATGATAAGGAAGCTGAAAACTTTTGGCACATTTTCTTTAAAAGCACAGCATGTTGGTGACTGGTTAATCGATTAGACCTATGTAGCGCTTTAGATCTCAAAGTGCTATGGTGGGTGCAGCAGTTACAACTTATGAAATGTGGGGTGCAACTCACAAGGAGGGGGCAGGTTTGAGTGCACATTGGCTGCAATCGAACTCTTAAGATGATGGGCTGTGTGTATCCATTATCAGCACTCAGTCTTCGCTAAGTGATCTTGTTTGTTTTGTTAATGCTTTGCTGCACCCGTTTGACTTACAACGTGCTTTCTCTCTCCACAAACTCGATGTTTGTGTTCCTTTATTTTGAGATGCTTTTAGTATTACTGTATTACTGTCACACACACAACCACAACCACACACACACAACCACACACACACAACCACACACACAACCACACACACAACCACAATCACACACACAAACAAACACACATACAACCACACATACACACACAACCACACTCACAACCACCCACACACACAACCACACACACACACACAACCACCCACACAACCACACAACAAAACACACACACACAACCACCCACACAACCACACAACCACACACACAACCACACAACCACACACACAACCACACACACAACCACACACACACAACACACAACCACACACACATAACCACACACACACACACACACAACCACAACCACACACAACCACAACCACACACACAACCACACACACACAACCACACACACAACCACACCCAACCACACATCCACACAAACCCACAACCACACCCGCACCCACAACCACACCCACACACACAACCACACACACAACCACACACACACACAAGCACACACACACACAACTACACACACATAATCGCCCACACACACAACCACACACACACAACCACACACACACACACACACACACACAACCACACACAACCACACACAACCCCACACACAACCACACCAAGCATTGGCATAGCCAATAGGTTTCGCCTTTGAGACCTTATAAGTGTTTAGCCACACAACAGTTGATGTGGTTGCACCAAGGATATTGTGCTGCATAACTAAATACTTAGAAGGTCCCAAAAGCGAGACCTATTGGCTATGCCAATGCTTGTTTTTAATGTGCACTGATGATCTCATCTCAGACAGACGATATCCCCATGCGGAACACTGTCATAACTGCCAGTGTTAACAATTACTTGCCAGTGCCGAGCACCAGAAACCACCGGCTCAAATTCAGCACTGCTGGCAGCACATTAAACAGGGAGACTAACACTGAAGGGAAAGCAGGCTGCAAACTATGAGGGACGCCGGGAGCTAATCAGGGAGACTAACAGAAAACCTACAATAAACGCATAAAATGGAATAATATTGGGGAATGAAATTAGTAGGGATTCAACAGTCTATGGAGGGGGCTAACTAAACAAAGCCACGGTTTAAACCTTGTACTACCTGTGTTTTGTAGAGGTCCCGCTCACCCAGAAGCAGTATCCAAGTTATTTTGAACATCATTACAGATTGTTGTTTGACATATCTCCTTTAAATAACCTGCCACAGTGGCTGGTACATATAGGTGGAAGATGCACAAGAGGCACCAGCACGTCATCTGTTTTCATAATGCCTATATGTCTCATTATCCGATAGTCTTTTTTATTAGGGTTGTATAATTCAGATAAAGAGCAACATTTACACTGGGAAGAAACGAAAAAATGACTCTGCTGTAACAAGGTTTAAGACTATCTTCTTGACATCTTAATATACGACCTGCTTTCAGTTTGTTAAGTCTCAGCATTGAAAACACAAATAGTACAAAAAATAATTAAAAGAGATTCTGGAGTTTAAAGAAAGGGTACTGTTTGAAATTTGATAGTGGGAGGGAACTTGGAGATCAGAGAAGCAAATGTAGGTCTTTCAAGAGGCATTTTTGACTGTGTGCCAGAGCTCTGTTGATTACGGACAACATAACACAAAGCAGTAAATTCAGGAGGGACTAGACACATCTGATTTTCCTTGAGCACATTTGCAACTTTAATTTCAGTATTTAGTTGTGTGTGAATTAAAGTACTCCTTTTCTAAAGTAAAATCACAAGTGTTACATTGATTTACTAAGTCTTAATTTGTGCTCTGCGGAGTTCAGCGTTTCTAACCCTCAGCACAACTTCACTGAGTAAGCCTTGAACTGTTCTGCTTCCCTCGCCTAGGGTCAGGTGCTAAAAGGGTGTCATTGGTGTACAATTTGGGCCCAATAGTAACGCTGGCCCCAGGGCACCAGAGGTAAAAAAACAAAAAAAATAAAATTGTCACTATGGTACCGCAACAACCCAGAGCCACACAGAACCAGTTTTAGAGAAGCTATAGTGGATGCGAATTTCTGCTGTAAATGCACCAGAATAAACACGTCCTGTTACTGCCCATCTCCCACAGTGCCTCTTGGGAAAGCGAAACAGCAAAGGGCACGGCCACGGTGATCGCCGCTGAAAACAAAACGCAATAGTGCACCACACCTGCAGTAACAGGTACAATACAAGCTGCAGGACTCAAGGAGGATTCTCTACGTCTAAAAAGGATCATGTCACATGTAAATGTAATGACACAGCAGCATATGCAGTGGGCTGGTTGGCCGTGCATGTGTTAGTCAACAAACAAACGGCAGAGCTGCTGTGATGTGCTCGCTGCTGCTCCCCAGAGGATTTCTCATTATGCCGTGTTTTGGCCACTGCAGGACTTTCCCAAGATCTCTCACCCCTCCAGTCTAAAGGGTGATGATAGTGGTGGGTGGTATCTATGCGACACTATGCTTGTTTAATAAATGTGTGAGCGTGGCACTGCAGTGCATGCATGGATATGTGCTCTTTGACCCCTGTGCAGGGCACTGATGCTCCTTGGTGGCGAACACGGTTTTCCAATCCAGCTCCCTGTATGGCACATACACCCTGCAGGTACAGCCAATCATTCTGGTGAGCAGAAGGCAGCATCCCAGGTGAGATCTAAGTGGGCCTATGGGGGTGAGAGTGGGCTGAGACTCTGCTTACTACTGTAACTGGCTGTTGGTGGTGAAAGTAAACATGACTTGTGTACATGATGGGGGGGGCAGTGATACGTGATGGGAGGGTGGGGGGGAGGGAGAGGGATTAGTATCTGGAGACATGCTGCCAGTGGTTCTCAATAGTATGTCAATGGATAACTAGGGTGAATAATACCTCATCTAATTTTTTGCAACCGCATTTGGGAAGGTAGACCCTCAAGGCGCAGAAGAGGAAGAAAGAACTCTAATTAGTAAGCAAAACTATGTTTAATAGTTAGATACACCCATATGTACACAGCGTTTATTCAGCCGTTGCTTTAATGAAATATGAGCGGATCTCTGAAAGCCTTTAAGGTTTAAAAGAAACCACCTAAATATCGAAAGCACTCTCACACGCCTCACAGACTAGCAGTCACACATTACTGGGTGAGTTCTCACACCCACTCACAAAATGCTAGTCACAAACAGCTGAAAGCTTTCTTACTCCTCTCATATGCGGGGTGGCTTGCACTACAGACATCACTCTACACATAATCAGAGTAGCGAGTAGCAGTCACACGCTATCAGAAGCAATATCACACCCCTTCACAGACTAATTGCAGCATTACCTCCTCGTCAGACCTCCCCGTCACAGTCATTACCGCATTAGCTCCTCCCCAGAACTTCCAAGCAAAACTCCTTAGCCCATCCCTACCGTCCAGGCCACTCCCACATTCTGTGGTATATAACCCTTGACCCAAGTAAGCACATCCGGTTGTTTTTTCTTCAAACTACTCCTTGCAAGACCATACTGTACAGGTGAGTGTGCGGCAGTCTGCTCTAGCGACCGTTGTGTGGGTATTGGGGGTCAAGTCCCTGCTTTAGCGGGACTGTGCTGTTGTTTTTGCAGCTTGCTGCCTCTTGCCCTCGTAGTTCTTTTTTGGATTTCTGGGGTTTCAGGTAGTTGTGGTTCCCCTCTTCCGGATTCGATCTCCAGCTGTTTCGGGTACCTCCTGGGGGATGTGGGGGTTTTATTGTGCGTGTTGCGGCGCTTTCACTGCATGCCTGGGGTGTGACGGAACAGCCCCTCCTCTGGGGAGGGCAGGCTTTGATCCCAGGGTGCGGATCCTGGCAGAAGCGGGTTTGCGTTGGCCCTGTGCTTTCGAAGCTGGCTTACTACAAGCGCCTGCAGAGCACGGCGCCGGTGTGTTGCCTACGGCACAATTGCTGCGACCGGTGGCTGAGCCGGTCCATGGGAGGCAGTGGTACTCACTGGGAGTACTTGCTTGGGCATTTCGGCGTTACCTCTGTCCCAGGCAGCGGGTGTGCCTTCACTTGGACTGTGTCCCTGTGGCAGTTTTCTGCCGCTAAATCGGCGATAATTTTAACGCCGTGCTTGATAATATGACCCAGCCGATCGGAACGCCCAGAGGGCTGGCGCCAAGCCCCGCTGCATGCCCAGCTCTAGCTCGGTGGCTGGGACATGAAGCAGGCAGGCACAAGGCGCGGGGTTTATTCACCTCTGTTCGGGAGATTAGGAGGACAGGTGTTAATTGCTTTATTATGCACATGCTTTCGGGTGTTAAAAGCTGTTAATTGCCCTCAGTTGGGGTCCTAACCGGCAGCAGTTAACGCTCCCATGAGCGAGCATTAATGTGCACCAGGAACGCACGGAGGACAACAGCAAAGTTAAATTTCATTTCAGTAAATAACACGTCACCTCTGCTGCTGAGCAACAACCCACTGAGCTTCCTTTCACCGTCTGCTGAAAGTCGTAATGTAAAGGAATGACTTAATTGTGTTTCTAATGCTCCCTTGTGTTATTCTCTGTATTTGTCTACCCAGGCCACCTGCTGTCTCTTATCCTTTCAGCACCTGTCCCTTTCCGCTGTCTCTCGGCTTCCCTGTCCCTCTTTTTCAGCGGCACACATTATCTCTTCTCCGCCTTTTCACTCCACTCTCCTCTCTGCCTCTCCCCTTCTCTGATACCTCATTCTGTCTCACCTCTGCGCTTCCTCTGCCCTCTCTCCCCACCTTCTTTCTGCCGCCCGTGCTCCCTCCGCCTTCCGGCCATCCTCTTTACCGCCTTGAATCCTACACAGCGCAGTCCTTTTAAAGCAACATACTACAGAATACATATGAAGAAAGCGCCCAACACCCACTCACCACAGCCCAGAGAGGCCAGAGACGGGTGTCAGGGTTCTCCGGCATCATGCTCTAACTCCAGTTAATGCCCTCACAGACCAACCTGAGGGGCAATTTGGGGAGCAGAGAACCATGACTCCAGGAAGCCGAATTATCAACACCAGAAAGACCACTTATGCCCACAGGGTACAGAACCGAACCACAGTCCATTCTGATGGAGCCCCGAAACCACTGGCAGGAGGAGCCCGACTCACTAGCGCTGTGAGGCCTGACAATGGCACTGTGCGCTATACAAATACATCTAGCGGAACATAAATGCCCCCTATGGAAATGTTTGAATACTCTTTCCTCCTTTGGTGTGGCATAGCGCCAGTGTCCTGCAGGATATCTCAGTGGGTTATGTGTCTGCTGCAGGCAAGCTGTATATGACTGGTTTTAATTCTGTGAGACGGATGCACACTCCTGGGGCACTACAAGTATTCAGTTGGATAATAGTGAGAGTGCGCTGTCAGTACTGATAGTAAGGGGAAAGTGACTGCTTCACTCCAGGTCACTACAGACACTGCCTCAAATCCAGAGCTTTTCTCTTATAAATCAATGATTTCAGTGTTGCTGTCAGTCTAATTAGTTCAATGAAAGCAAAACAAAACGACAACGCCCAGAATGCATTAGGCTATTGCACAATAGTCCAGAATTGAAAACAGTGGCGGCTGTGACCTGAAAGGAGGTGGTCACCCTAGTAACAGCTGCTCGACACAGACCCATCTACAGCACGCTAAAGAAGGGACGGGCTGTTTCTGACCTTCATTCTCAGTGCCTCGAGGTGGCGTAGTTTTCAATGACTTCATACACCGAAGAGGAGTGAGAAGAATATGCAATAAACACAAGGAGAGGGGAGACCCAGTTATTTGTGACAGTGTCTGTCTTGCCTGTGTCCGAGACAAGTGAGCTTAATGCACCCAGGTAAATCGGTGCCTGCGTCACAATTTCTCAGACAGTAAACTTTCTTTGAGATGGTGTGAAAAATAGGAAAACAAACAAACAAAAAAAATATATATATATTTTTTTTCACTTAAGAAACCATAGGTTTCAGGGACGTTATAGTTAGAAATTAGCATTTAAAAAACCTTTGAAATTCACTGAAAAAAACATAGGTTTCAGGCACGTTATAGTTAGTTGGACATTTCACTCATACAAAACCATAGAAATTAGCTAGTGGAGCTAACTAACTCGCGCCTCCGCAATGCACTGCTGATGACGTCACATATTACATCATTCATGACATGGTCAGTGACATAACTGATGACATCTCAAATGACATCACTGATGATGATGTTTTTTTCAGTTAATATATATATATAATCTACTGGCGGTCGCCAGTAGATAGTTATAGTTAGGACCTATTTGCCATAGGAAATCCGCAACATTCTATTCCCAATAAGTCTGGCGCCGATTGACAAATCTTCGCGAAATTTTCCAAACTTTTGGCCAGCTCCACTCCGCTCCTACCCTGAAAGTTTTGTGGTGATTCGTCAAGCGGTGGCTGAGAAAAAAGGGGGGTGCCAAAACGCGTTTTCCCCATGCAATTTCCCATAGGATCTGTTGTCGCAGCTACAGCTCGAACTGCTGAACAGAATTACACCAAATTTGGCAAGGAGGTAGTCCTCAGTTCAGACTCATGCCTTTTGCATAAATGATGTGAATCTGTTCAGTAGTTTCTGAGAAAATTAAGGTAAAAAAGTTAGTGATATCTATGGCTGGGGAGGATCCGCGCACCTTACCCGCACCGTAAGCGCACCCTCCCCGAACCGAGCGTGCGCCCTGACGATCGTGCGCTGAATGATAATTGGCTGTCGAGTGTCTGTCTACATTCAAAACCAGGAACTGTTGGCGGCCATTTTCTGCCTCGGTAGAAGCGAGGCTGAAGAAGCAAGGGGAATAAGTGTGTAAAACATATAAAGGGGGCAGAGTGGAAATACTTTGACTCTCTAGATCTGCTTAGGGGGTCCCAGAAGGACCCCCTGGGGCCCCCTTTTAAAAAAAAAAACAGCAAAATGCGCGCAGGGTGCGCGCATCCTAACACGTTGGGTGCACGGATTCTCACGCGTTGGGTGCGCGGATCCAAGGAAAAAAACATCAAGCTTAAGTGTTTTGTTCTTGAGTGGCTCTAAAAAGAGCAGTTGTGTTCATTGAGAGTTTTTGGTACTTATAAGTAAGTACCTATACAGAGTCTAAAGTTGTTGAGGAAGACTCTGTTTCCTTCATCAGTAAAGTGTACTCCATCTCTCCTATACATCTCTTGCATATGAAAGCGCAGATTGTTATTGAAAATGGACACCATCCAATAGTCTCGGAGAAAAGCAGAAACAGATTTATTCACATGTTTCGAACTTTCTCAATTTGTGGACAAAAATGATCGGACCAGTTCCATTTCTGCCTTTGGCATATGTTAGAATACACAAAGGCAGTTTTGTGGAAAAGTGAAATCAGTTCTGCAAAGGTGTCCTTCATAAGCATTTCCAGACCTACCCCAGTCAAAGTGCCTAGGTCATTGCCACCACAGTGCACTATTATGAGGTCAGGGTGTTGGATATGCATGAAGGATTTCACCAATGGCATCAATTGGTGCCACTTTAACCCTCTTTGTCCAAACCATTTAATGTCTACATTTGGCAAACCTAGGTCCTTGTGAATGCCTTTGTTTTCTGCATACCTTTGGCTCCAGAATATATAGCTGTGTCCCACAATCCACACTCTAAGCATCTTGAAGGGAGGTCTGCATGCACTCAGATGGTCTCTGTAAATAAAATGGCAGTCTGAAAAGTAAGATTTTTCTAAAATGGTGGCTAAGATGCAGTTTTGAAAAAAGACAAGAATTCATTGGTTGTTTGACAACCTTCTACACTGAAAGGTAGGGCGTATATTTCTGTTTTTTAAACGCATGATTCTTATTGGTTAACAAAAACTGATTGTAAGGAACATTATATATGATAAGCTGATATGTTGAAAAGTCAAGCACACTTGCTGTCTTGATTAGCAACATTGTGTGCTGAACTTGTGACCTGTGTGCTCAGTACAGTGTTCCATGACCTGTTTCTATGGTAACAGGCAGAAGGCAGATTGGGGGTAGGGTTCAAATTTATGTCATTTGGAAAGGGTTGACATGTTTAACCAAAAGAAATGTGTGTTTGCTTTTGAATTTATGTGGGAAGGAATGTGATTTGATGTTTACATGTATATGTGTGGAAAATGAGAGGGACACTTTGCCATTCTTTGGTTTTGCTGAGAGGTGCACAGTGCAAAGATTCTGTATAAGAAAAACTGGTGTGTGACTGATATCTGGTGTGTGACTGATATACTTCTTAATCTACAAAACAACTTGAAAGGTGAGTTATTTAATTGTGAGGGGATGTATGTAGACTATTTTGATTTTAATCAGACTAATGTATTTCTCCTGCTAAAGTGTAGGGAGTACTTTTTTTTGTCTACAATCTTATTGACAGTGTGTGTGCATGTAGAAACCATTCTGTGATAAGCATTTGTGTTTTTCATGTGTTTGCAGACAGTTACCTGTGCTGTTTTTATATTTTGGTAGAATTAAAAACCAGTTATTGTTTATGAATTTGTGAAATGAGTTATGTTTCTACGCTAAAATGTAGTACTCCTTCTAGATGAAGAAATGTGTTTTGGCATAGTGCAAGGGATAGTGTTGTTTGTCTAGAATCACACAGTGAGTCTGTGTGCATTTGGGAACCACTGTGAGAGAAGCATTTGGTAACATTGTGTATTTGCTGACAGATAAATGTTATAAAACTTGTCTTGTCAAGTTTCAGTAGCATTAGAAGGCAGTTTTTGCTTATGCTTTGATTAAATGAGTCAGGCTTTGACACTAAAGTGCAGTTCTGAAATATGTAGTTTGTGTGCAGTTCCCTTATCTCTTCCACTGTAGTGAATGAGTTTTGGTAAATTCCTAGGGATAGTGGTGCTTTTCTAGAATCACACTGTGAGTGTAAGTGCTCTAGGGAACCACTGTGAGAGACGCATTTGGTAACATCATGTATTTTCTGACAGATAACTCTTTTAAAACCTGTCATGTTGTCAAGATTTAGTAGCAATATAAGCCAGTCTTTGCTTATGCATTGATAAGATGAGTCATGCTTTGACACTAATGTGCTGTACTTTAATATGTAGATTGTGTGTAGTCCCCTTACCCCTTGCACAGTAGTGAATGAGTTTTGGTAAGCTGCTAGGGATAGTGTTGCTTGTCTAGAATCACACTGTGAGTCTGTGTGCATTTGGGTAAGGATTGTGAGAGAACCATTTGGTAACATCGTGTATTTGCTGACAGATTACTGTTTTAAAATCTATCTTGTTGTGAAGTTTTAGTAGCATTAGAAGGCAGTTTTTGCTTATGCTTTGATTAATTGAGTCAGGCTTTGATACTAAAGTGCAGTTCTGAAATAAGTAGATTGTGTGCAGTTCAATTACCACTTCCACAGTAGTTAATGAGTTTTGGTAAACTCCTAGGGATAGTGGTTGTTGTCTAGAATCACACTGTGAGTCTGTGTGCATTTGGGGACAACTGTGAGAGAAGCATTTGGTAACATTATGTATTTGCTGACAGATAACTGTTTTAAGACCTGTCTTATTGTCAAATTTCAGTAGCATTAGAAGGCAGTTTTTGCTTATGCTTTGATTAAATGAGTCAGGCTTTGACACTAAAGTGCAGTTCTGAAATATGTAGTTTGTGTGCAGTCCCCTTACCCCTTCCACAGTAGTGAATGAGTTTTGGTAAGCTGCTAGGGATAGTGTTGCTTGTCTAGAATCACACTGTGAGTCTGTGTGCATTTGGGAACCACTGTGAGAGAAGCATTTGGTAACATCATGTATTTTCTGACAGATAACTCTTTTAAAACCTGTCATGTTGTCAAGTTTTAGTAGCATTAGAAGCCAGTCTTTGCTTATGCATTGATAAAATGAGTCATGCTTTGACACTAATGTGCTGTACTTTAATATGTAGATTGTGTGCAGTCTCCTTACCCCTTTCCCATTAGTGAATGAGTTTTGGTAAGCTGCTAGGGATAGTGTTGCTTGCCTAGAATCATACTGTGAGTGTGTGTGCTTTTGGGAACCACTGTGAGAGAAGCATTTGGCAACATCATGTATTTTCTGACAGATAACTCTTTTAAAACCTGTCATGTTGTCAAGTTTTAGTAGCATTAGGAGCCAGTCTTTGCTTATGCATTGATAAAATGAGTCATGCTTTGACACTAATGTGCTGTACTTTAATATGTAGATTGTGTGTAGTCCCCTTACCCCTTGCACAGTAGTGAATGAGTTTTGGTAAGCTGCTAGGGATAGTGTTGCTTGTCTAGAATCACACTGTGAGTCTGTGTGCATTTGGGTAAGGATTGTGATAGAACCATTTGGTAACATCGTGTATTTGCTGACAGATTACTGTTTTAAAATCTGTCTTGTTGTGAAGTTTTAGTAGCATTAGAAGGCCGTTTTTGCTTATGCTTTGATTAAATGAGTCAGGCTTTGACACAAAAGTGCAGACCTGAAATATGTAGATTGTGTGAAGTTCCCTTACCACTTTCACAGTAGTGAATGAGTTTTGGTAAACTCCTAGGGATAGTGGTTGTTGTCTAGAATCACACTGTGAGTCTGTGTGCATTTGGGAACCACTGTGAGAGAATCATTTGGTAACATCGTGTATTTGCTGACAGACAACTGTTTAAAAACCTGTCTTGTTGTCACGTTTTAGTAGCATTATAGGACAGTTTTTGCTTATGTTTTGATTAAATGAGTCAGGCTTTGACACAAAAGTGCAGTCCTGAAATATGTATATTTTGTGCCGTTCCCTTACCACTTCCACAGTACTGAATGAGTTTTGGTAAACTCCTAGGGATAGTGGTTGTTGTCTAGAATCACACTGTGAGTCTGTGTGCATTTGTGTAACCACTGTGAGAGAAGCATTTGAGTACTTCATTTCTTTGAATATGTATAACTGCTTAAAGCATTTCCTGTTCTCAAGTTTAGGTAGAATTAAAAGGTAGTTATTCCTTATGTATTCACCGAGGAACTGTCCTTGCAATACTGTAAACATTCAGTTAATATTTAAGTAGTAATGGAGTGAGGCAGGCCTTTGCACATGCATTGATTCAAATGCGTATCTACTATGCATGCAGTTCTCTAACCATCTACATAGTTCTCTTTCATACCTTTAATTCCACAGTCAGTATCTATACACTTCAAGCAAACACCCTGTCACTCCCCATGTACTCCTCTAGTGACCCATTCAGCACCATGTACTAATCCATTCACTGCGCAAAAACCCAAACACTTATAAATTCTCCCAGGCACTCTCTTTGCAGTACTTTAATCATTCAGTCAGTGTCTAAGTACTCATGGTGTGAGCCAGGCCTTTCAACATGGACTGCTTTAAACCCTATACAGTATGCATATAGGCTTCTAGTCTCCTACACACTTGTCTTTCACTTCTTTAATTAACTAGTCAGTATCTGTATATTTCAATAAACATCTTGTCAGTCATCTTGCACTCATCCAGTGACTGATTCAGTACCATGTACTATTCTCTTCACTGCGCCAGAACTGAAAATGTAAAAGTTTTACCCAGGCACTGTCCTAGCAGTAGTCTAATGATTTAGTCGGTTTCCAAGTAATCTTGTTGTGAACCATGCATTACCACATAGACTGCTTCAAATGCCTGTGCAGTATGCATGCAGTCTTCTAACACACTATACACTTGTCTTTAACAGCTTTAATTCCCCAGTCAGTATCCATGTACTTCCAGCAAACATTCTGTCACTCCCCTTGCACTGTTCAAGTGACCCATTCAGCACCATGTAGTAATGCATTCACTGCGCCAAAACTGAAACACTTATAAATTCACCCAGGCACTCTTCTTGCAATAGTATAATCATTCAGTCTGTACCCAAGTACTAATGGAGTGAGACAGGCCTTTCACATAGATTGATTCAAACGTGTTTCCACTATGCATGGAGGCCTCTAACTACCAACACAATTATCTTTCACACCTTCAATTCCCCAGTCAGTATATATACACTCCAGCAAACACCCTGTCACTCCCCTTGCACTTCTCTACTGACCCATTCAGTACCATGTACTAATCCATTCACTGTGCCAAAATCCAAACACTTATACATTCACCCATGCACTCTCCTTGCAGTACTGTAATCATTCAGTCAGTACCAAAGAACTCATTCAGTGACCCAGGCCTTAGCACATGGACTGCTTCAAACCCCTATCCACTATGCATGCAGTCCTCTAACCACCTACACACTTGTCTTTCACACCTTCAATTCCCTAGTCAGTATCCATACAGTCCAGCAAACATCCTGTCACTCCCTTTGCACTCCTCTAGTGACCCATTCAGTACCAAGTACTAATCCATTCACTGCGCCAAAAGCCAACCACTTATAAATTCACCCAGGCACTCTCCTTGCTGTACTCTAATCATTCAGTCAGTACCCAAGTACTCATGCAGTGAGCCAGGCCTTAGCACATGGATTGCTTCAAACGCCTATCCACTATGCATGCAGTCCTCTAACCACCTACACACTTGTCTTTCACACCTTCAATTCCCCAGTCAGTATTCATACACTTCTAGCAAACACCCTGTCACTCACCCAGTGTGTCTCCCTATAGTACTGTAATCATTCAGTCAGTTAGCATGTAGTCTTTTAGTGAGGTAGACTTTAGGGCATGAACTGCTTCAAAGTAGTATGCACTATGCATGTAGTGTTTTAACCATTGTCACACTTGTGCTTCAGGGCTATAGTTTCTTAGTCAGTTTTTATATAAAATGTGTTTCTACAGTAATAGAATAGTATAAATTTGAAAGTTATTAATATACATTTATTTGTGATTCTTTTTTACAGATACTGTTTTTCAACGTTAAAATAGAGAAATCATGCCAGAAAAAAAAAGAAAAAGAAAAGAACAGAGACAGGAGGATTACTTGAAGAAACATCAACCACAAGTATTGAATGTACAAGATAATGTGGCTAAAAGGAAAAAATCTTCTGGTAAGATCACAAAGCAATTTATTAAAAATGTTTGTAGGACCAAATAGAATGTACATAATTCTGGAACTACTGAGAATTCTTCAAGTAAGAAAAAAATTTAAAATAAGAGGAAAAGCAAATGGTCAGTCAAAGGAGATAAAGTATGGTAAAAGAAGGCAACATCAGTATAAGGAATTACAGCCAAAAATATTTTACAAGAGAGTAGTGCATAATTTGCTGAAAGATGGGAAGAAATATAAAAAGAGAGCTTTATTTTATAAAAAGAAGAAGCATATTGAAAACATTGTGGAAAAGGCTTTTGAAATAAAAAGGAAACTGTTTTTTAGTATTAAACAAAATTCGATCACTAGATAAACCAATCCATGTAATGAAGGCCAAAAGTAGGAGGAAAAGAGTTATTAATAAAAAAAAAATTTTGATGTTTTTTTGGGAGAATGGAAACACAGTTCCAGTTCAGAGCCTTTTTTTAACGAAGAGAGTTATTCACAGAGCGAAAAATATTGTATGCAGTTGACACGAGTGGTAGAGGTTATGAGGTTAGCGACGGTTGTCCAATTGAAAAAGAGAAAATGGTTGAAAGAAATGTAGAAGAAGTGATCGCTGATGAAGTTTTAGGGAGATGTGCTAAAAACCCTGTGTACACTTGGGATTGCAGTAGTATTTGAAGTGTACGACAGGAATCTATTGAAAAATCATGTCGTGTTTCACGAGCCTATACTAAAAAAAGTGTAAAACAAAAGATTACGCTGTTGCAAGGACTAGACCCTTGCAGAGTGAGAAAACATATTGGTTTGCAAGGTTATTCTCTGGCTTGTTTTTCACCATTTCAGAATGCTGGCAGTACATCATACTCAAATGCGGAAGTTAGTGAGAAGGTTGTATTATGCAAAAAGTCCAGCACTAAAGTTAAGTGAGTTGAACAGTGCTTTTTTGCGTGGGTCAGTATCAGATGTGAAGCAGGTCTGTGATGATATTGAGTTTTGTTACTTTGGTCCTCAGCAAGAGAGTGAAGAAACTGACACATTAGTAGAACAAAATGTTGAAGATAATGTACAAACCATAATTACAGAAAAATTTGAGAATGAAATCACAAAGTTTAAGGTAATTTCAGGTGAAAGACCAAATGTTTCTTGTATTTGTTGTCGGCGAAGTCACTATAAAAATCAGACTAGGGGTGTCAATCTGTATTTAAAAAGTGGAATAGAAGATAATGATAAGTGGATGGAATTTGCAACTTATTTGTTGGTAGAGGATTGTTTTGATTTGGGATCTGAGCAGCGTATTTGCAAATATTGTTATAACAAATTAGATGAAAATAAAATGCCTGCTAGAGCTGTTCATAATAATCTAGAGTTGGTTGCAATTCCACCAGAGCTGATAGATTTAAATACGTATGAGTCTATTCTCATACAATGTGTTCACCCGTTTCAGGCTGTTGTTCGTATGGAGCCCAAAACAGGTAAATTACCTCCATCAGAGTTGCAAAGAGGATTGAAAGGAAGAGTTGTGTATTTACCATTAGATTTAAGGAAAAATATTGAAACTAATGGTGTTCCTACTAAGAATAAGAACATTTGGCAAGAGTTAGTGGATGTTAGAAAAGTGCAAAAGGCGTCATTGTATCTGTTAAAAAATAATGAGTACTATAGAAATGTGTTTGTTGGTGAAGAAGAAATCGATTTAGAAGAAGATACTGAAACAATAAGTGGACAAATAGAAAAAGTGGACATGTCCAGATGTGAAGAGATCTATGAACATTACAGTGTACATCCACTTCATTCCAAAGAGGTGATGGGGAATACAATTGAGTTGTTTCAAATGGAAAAAGCAACAGGACGTCCCATGAGTGTATGGGAAGAGAGCTTGGAAGCTCGTTGTTTCCCGCAGTTGTTTCCAACAGGAAAAGGTGGACGGTATGATGAACGTCCTGTGCAGATTCCTGCATCTGAATATCGGACAAAAAGATTATATGCAGAAGATCCAAGATTTCGACAATGTATCCCTTATATGTTTCATCTTCTGTTTGAAAGTGACTTGTCTGGACTTTCATATGCAGTAAATCACATTTTAAAAACTGTAATGCATCTTCAAAATGTAACTGTAAAGGATTTTATGGATAAAGTGCATCAGAGAGATGATCATTTAGAATCTCAGTTGATTAATCTGATGGCATGTCAGTGTGGGACTAATGAATATTGGTACTGTCGACAGGGAGAACTGAAATGTATGCTACGGAACTTGGGAACTCCTACATGGTTTGTTACACTAAGCTGTGCTGAGTATGCTTGGGATGATTTACTTGAATTTCTTCGAGAGGCAAATTCCAATATAAAAAATACTGTATACAAGACACCTGGAGAATTGTGCTCTTTGGATCCTGTCAATGTGTGCAGATATTTCAATCATAGATTTGAAGCTATGATGTCTTTCATCTGCAATAAAAAGAATCCTCCTCTTGGAGAAGTTGTGGATTTCTTTTGGAGAAAGGAGTATCAAGCAAGAGGTGCTCCTCATATACATATGTTGTTATGGATCAAGGACGCCCCCAAATTTGGAACAGATTCAGATGAAACTGTTTTGTCTTTCATTGAAGATTATGCTACATGTGCTCTTCCCAATAGCAGAGAAGATAAAAACTTAAAACAACAAGTCTTACGATTTCAAAGCCACAGGTGTGGAAAATACTGTAGACGAAAGTACAAGTCAAAGGATAAGTTCTATACCAAATGTCGTTTTGGATTTCCATGTCCTGTCTTATCCAAAGGAAGAGTGAACAGTTTTATGTCAGCTATGCGACATACCATCACAAGAAAGTCTCCAAAAAACACCTACAACTTAAGAAGAAGCGAAGAATCAAAATACATAAATGACTACAATCCAGTTATTTTATCCATGTGGAACGCTAACATGGATATTCAGTATGTTGCGGACAATTCCATTGCTGTTGCTCGATATGTAACGTCTTACATTACTAAATCAGAAAAGACTGAATTGAAAGAAATGTGGGAAGAGATTACTCACGAGAAGACTAAGTAAGAAATTATACAGTTTCAGTTTGAAGATGTTATCGCATCATGAAATTGGAGCATATGAATGTTCAGATCGGTTATCATCTGCAAGTCTATATTCCAAAAGTAGAAGAATCATTTGGGTGAGTCCAGGTCTTGCAGGAATGCGAAATCGGGTACTGAAATTTGTTCAAGAAATTGAATATTTAGCAGAAAATGAACCAGAAAGTACAGATATTTTGAAAAACTAATATGTTGGACACATACTACCCAAATAGAAGTCATCATCTTGAGAACATGTGTCTCTATGAAGTGCTGCAAAACTACACTTTTAAACGGAATACTACAGAGAACATCAATGATGGAAAATATGCAGTGATTGGTTCCGAAGGATGTCTGGTGAGACAAAGGAAAGGAAATTTAATTAATCACAGGAAACTGAGTTGCGACACTGCTGACAAAAGGGAATTTTACTATTTAGCACCTTTGGAAATGTTCAAACCATGGCGTTCAGAACTGGAATTACTTGGAGATTTTCCCAGCTATGAAGATTCATTTCATGCTTCTAAAGATAGCATATAATGCAGTGCTTTCACAAATTATGTCAAAATGTTGAATGATGTAATGGACCAAGAAGCTACAATTGCAGCTGAGATTGCTAGAGACAGTTCTCAAGACAGTCAAAGTTCTGCTGCACTGAGTCAAGATCCACTAGGACAACTAATTGTTGAAAAGGAAGCAGCGATTGCAATGAATGAGGTGGAAACAGCAATGTATCAAGCTCAAAAAGATGCAATACAGTTAGGAAACTTGGAAGAACAACTAAATGTTGAACAGAAACAAATATATCAGAAAGTGAAAGAGCAGATTGACCATGGATTACTTCATGAAAAAGAGGGTGCTCATGTACATAATTTCAATCTATCTGAATGTATGTGAGTGGTCAAGCTGGAACAGGAAAACGTTTCTTAATTAAAGTAATTACAAGTTATCTGCAGAAAACAACTGATTCGCATTTGTCTTGTGTTGTCACTGCTCCAACTGGGTTGGCAGCACATAACATTAAAGGAATTACTTTACATCGTTTACTAATGCTGCCAGTAGAGCATGAGAACAAATTGGAATACCAGAAGCTATCTGGAGAAGCTTGTTGTGAAGTTTCAGGAGTCCTGAAGAAAATGAAACTTCTCATTATTGATGAGGTGAGCATGGTCTCAAACTTGATGCTTGCCTTTGTGCATTTAAGAATGCCGAAAATTCTTAAAACCGAGTATGACGTGTTATTTGGAGGAAAACACGTCATAGTTTTTGGAGATCTACTGCAACTGACTCCGGTAAAAGGACAACCGGTATTTAAAACACTGACCCATGAAGATACCAGAAAATCTCTTGGCAGTGTTGGTAATGTGAACATTTGGACTCATTTTGAAAACAAAGAACTGACAAAATATATGCGACAGGCAAATGATGCTGAATATGGAAGTATTCTTCAAGATATAAGAATTGGAATTCTTTCAAAACAAGGCAAACAAACTTTGGAGAGTCGATTACTTTGCAATGTCTTTCCAAATAAAAATGCAGTTCCTGCAAAAGTGCACGTGGAAATTGCTAAAAATAAATCAGTGATTTGCTTAATGCTAACATTGCGCGAGTGTTCCATATTCAACGAAGAACTATTGAAACTGGAAAATGAAGAAATTGTAAAAATGGAAGCCATCAATAAAATATAGCATGAAGGAATCACTATTATTTTGACGGGAAAGTTGAGATCAAAACTGGATTGTTTAGAGAAAAAAATATCTAAAACAGCTGGTTTAGAAAAGACACTATATGCATGTGTAAACTGTCGGGTAATTTTAAGGGGTAATTTGGATGTAGAGAAAGGTTTAGTTAATGGTGCAATGGGTAAAGTGGTGGATTTTGTGAATTATCAGAAAAAAGAAGGAATTGAATGTTTAAAAATTAAATTTGATCAGATTGATGAAGTAAAAGAAATTGGTCGTTGTTCAGTTCGTTTTTTGCTTGTTAAAGATTTATATGTCCGTAGAAAACAATTTTCATTTTCTCTGGCATACGCAGTGACTATTCATAAATCTCAAGGATTAAGTGTAGACAGTGCATTGGTAAACATTGGATCTACCGTATTTAAAGAGGGTATGGCATATGTTGCTTTGTCGCGAGTCAGAACATTATCTGGTTTGTTTTTGATTGATTTTGATGAGACAAAGGTTACTGCAGATGCAAACTGTGTAAAAGAGTATAATAGGTTAAGAAGGGTGTATGCTCCAAATTTAGGTCAATATCCTGTATTTGAAAAGCGTGTGGTTGGTCGAAAAAGAAGGTTTGACAGTATCTGTTCTGAAGGCGTTGACAAGGGAATAGCACAAGATAATGTTGTGATTGCAAGTAAAAAGAAATTGGACACTGTTGAAGAGGTTGTTGGCTATCAGTTTGAAAATAGTTCTGGTGTCAACTGCTATGCTAATGTAGTGGTCAATGTTGTTTTTTTATCTGGAAGGTTTGCGAGAACAAATTATGCAGAATCGGGGAAAAAAAGATTTTGTTCTCTATTGCATTCTGTTTATGAAAAATTGACAACAGATACAAGTAAAATACAATCTGTTTCAGATGTTCGTAGTCTTTTGGATGTGTGTTCTGGTTCTACACAATTTTCACAAAATATCCAACAAGATGCTCAGGAATTTTTGATGTATATGCTTACCATTTTTGAAAATGAAGGTGTAGAAATAGAAAATATTTTTGGCCTTTCTTACAAATGGGAACATCATTGTGAAAATTGCATGTATACATGTAGCACCAATGTAGACACTGAGAGATTTCTGTATTTAACATTACCAGACTGTAAATCAGTGTCTTTCAATAAATTAGTTAAAGGTGCAAATCAAAACATGGAGTGTAGCCAATGTAAATCAGAAATGTTATCCACATTATTCTTAACAAAATATGGAAAATACATCATTTTAATGATGCAACGTTGTACAGCTGACGGAAGAAAATTGGATACTTTAACAAAGCAATTTGTAGCAGCACAACTATCAATATCAGGAAGGACTTTTGTAGCAATTGCAATAATTTTCCATGATGGTCCTTCCACCACATCTGGACATTACACTGCCTATCTAAAATGTGACAAAGGCTGGACAGTTTGTAATGATTCCCAGTTGGTTTTTAAACAACGTTTGCCTAGGGAATTACAAAATTCCTACCTAATATTTTTAAAGTCAAAGTTTTAGGAAGATAATTCATTCTCTGAGGAATTTATTATTATAATTTAATAGGACTACCATTGGACAATTTACATAAAGAAGGAGTGCAAAAATACCATTTGGCCTCAAGGAAAGGTATATTTTAGAATTATGGACTTTTTGGTGGTCATTGATTCGGTGAATATTTTATAGCGGCAATATTTACAGTTTTTATAAGTTTTAAAGTTATAAAATTGTGTAAGCCGTAAGCATTTCATATATGTGTGATTTGTATTTTCTGGTATTTTACTGAGAATAGCATGTTGGTTTTTTCTAACAATCTTTCTGATTGTTTTTTTTTTGCCCGCTGTTAAGTGATGAGTAAAATTGAAATCACTGTTTCTAGTGAAATTCAATATATTCTGAGAACAGCAAAAAAGGCAAACAAATTACTTTGTGGAAATTATGCTGTGTTGTAAAAAATGTATTATTACATGTTATAATTTTTTTTTTCTCTTCTTTCACAGATCCAAATTTTAAAATAAGCAATTTATATCAATTTAGATTGCAATGAAAATCTGGAAAAAATGTATACCATTTTTTATTCCTATTACTGTGAAGGTAAGTTTAACTAAGTCTCAATATGCAGACTGAGGAGGTCTGCAAGAAGCTACAAAGTTGAAACACGTTTCTAAAAACACTCTGTTTATACCTATGTAGTTTTGAAATCTGACCATAACCAGATATCATGTGACCTGCAAAAAAAGAGATTTGAGGGGTTCATAATATTTCCCATTGTACCTATTGAAGGACCGCAATCATTTCAATCATTCTTCTTTGAACATCTTTGCAGACAAAACTCTGTGCTTACCTTCTATCATTCGCAAGGAATTTTAAAACTGGAAATATGTCACTTTTTGTAACAAGACATTCTTTTATATTTACATAGAGAGGAAAAGGCACTCTGTGTACTTTTTCTACTCCATGTAAATACAACCTCATCATACACACCACTTTGCGTTGAAAGGGTGTTCTATAAGTGTTGTTGTGCATGATTGCACTGAATACTCATAGAACAAAACACATCTCTAGATTTATCAGAAATCATAAACCTCGATATGTGTGTGAATGCTGCACCATTCTAAAATTGGTGTAGGAAAGCACAACAAGGAGAATTGTTTTCATTTCTCCACATTTTTATATCTTCAATGCATGCTAAAATGTTCAGCATACATTGCAGGTGAAAAATGCATTTTCTCATTGTTTTTGTGCAGGAAGTTGTGTCTTCCTGCAGAAAAACAAACAGCACATGACACAGAAATACTTGCACTATGGTGCAAGGGTGCCCGTGTCACCACATGGCTGCAGTTTAAGCAGCCGTGCAGAGAGAAGCATAGATTTGCAACATTTTTATGTACATATGTTGCATCCCTGTGCTTCCGAAGTACTACAGCACACTGCAGGTAAAGAGGTTACTGTGTGATGCTGCAGCACTTCCTCATAGTTCTGTACTTATACATTCACCATACGCTGCTAATGCATTCATTCAGTCAATTACGTACTACACATACATTCATCTAAACTTTCACACACTAACAAAGAAATTTAGCTCTTTTTTTAAACCAGGAAAGTTAGTTCCTAGAAGAACTTTTTTTTTTCTTCTTTCTTCTTTTATATTTTTTGGGGGG
This sequence comes from Triturus cristatus, assembly GCF_964204655.1. NCBI lineage: Eukaryota > Metazoa > Chordata > Amphibia > Caudata > Salamandridae > Triturus > Triturus cristatus. The sequence continues at coordinate 606,673,219 of NC_140582.1, read as the reverse complement.
GTTTTCCAACGATTTTGTGATTTTATTTGGCTTTTCTGGGAAAAAAAAACCAAAAAAACAAAACAGGAGGAACAAAACAATGAACTTCAGGGGAAAAAAAAATAAAAATAAACTAGCACTGGTGACTTTCTTGCCGGCGGCAGATCAGATCGATTGACTGCTCGCCATAGCACAAAGTCGCATTGCACTTAGTGCAGAGCACTTTTAAAAATTTAAATTGAGGACGGATGTCCAAGTTTTGGGCTGACAGATTCACTTTTGAAGTGCTCTGCTGCGATGAGGTGGAAGACGCAGGAGCAGGAGTGTCTCTCATCCGTCGGCATTCTTCTCGTGCAAGATTGACAGGATGAAGGGTCCGTAGGTGCTTTAGCATGCTGGCTGTCCCGCATGAGTATTTCTTTGTCGGATCCCCTCGAGACAGCACTCTTTTACAAATCTTGCCATGACCAATGTGGCATTGGTCTTCGTTTGCCCCTCGGGAAAAGTAAAAAATGTCCACACCACTGAAGAAAAACGTGGTGTGCATGCTGGCTCCTCCAAAAATTCATCCTCAGATGTATGAGGAGATGCAGGTGATGCCTGCTGCCCTGAAGCCATTTTTAGGAGAAAAAAGTTAGAGCTAAGTGTAAACTTAGTCCAAAAAATCTTCTTTTCTGCAAAGAGATGCTCCTCCAAAGACGGTGAAAGAAGAATGATTGAAATGGGCGGGGTCTTTCAATAGTTAGAACAGGAAGTGTAATGAATCAAATCTCTTTTTTTGCAGGTCACATGGGATCCGCGCACAGTGCGCTTACGCAGCACGCACCCAGCGCGCATCCGCGAAATTGAATTAAAAAGAAATATAGGATTGGATGTAAAAATATATTACTTTTAAGACTAGTTTAGAGTTTGTCTTCAATTAATATTCACATGAAATACATATATATATGTTTTTTTAAATGTTAAATATTTTGCGGGATCCGCGCACCTACCGCGTCATACGCATATGACACATCGCGGAAGCGCGTAAGCGTCGCGTTACGTACATCGAACGTGTCGCGTATAGGCTGGGAGTCGCGTACCGGTCGTATTGCGATCGCGCACTAAACACGTACCCAACGCATACCATGCGCAGATGCGGTCGCGTAGGGATCGAGAACGGTGCGCATAGGGTGCACGGATCAAAAAAAAATGGAAAAAATTATATAAAATAAAGTTTTGAACATATAGTTAAAAAAATATTTTTAAAAATATAAAAAAATGTTTGAAAAACCCAATAAAAACAAATAATACTTTTTAATTTTGAAAAGATTTAAATGAAAAAATAGGTTAAAAAAATAGTGTTAAAAAAGAATTTCAAAAAAACATAATCAATGAAATTGACACACTGAAATTTAAAGATATAGAAATCCAATGAAAATCATTAAACATGATATCTTTAGAGATAAGTTATATATAGGAATTAGCATTTAAAAAACCTTTGAAATTCACTGAAAAAACCATAGGTTTCAGGGGCGTTATAGTTAGCTGGACATTTCCCTCGTACAAAACCCTAGAAATTCCCCCGTTATCGTTAGTTCAGCTAACTATAACTTGCGCCCCTGCAATGCACTGCTGATGACGTCACATATTACATCACTCATGTAATGGTCAGTGACATCACTGATGACATCACTGATGACATCTCAAATGACATCACTGATGACGTCATCCATGTGATAAATTAGTGCATCTTCTCACACCCTTTGATATACTCAATCAAAATTTCAGACGTCCATTCTCAAAACCATAGATACTCCAATGCCAATAACTACATACCCACTCATTGACTCTTAGATCTACACACACATCCACTCACTCACCCGTACAGTCACTCATACTTACAGTCACTCAGTACAGGACTATCATATGCATTTATAAACCTACATAGACACTCACACACCACCAATCATCCATAGAGGTACTCTCACACCTAGTCAGTCATGCAAATAATTAATCGCACTCCCATTTACTCACCTATGCAGTTATACACACACAAGTTCACTTACTCATAAAAATAGTACCACATTCTTACGCTCTTATACAATCACTGATGCAAGCACACACTCATCCATACAGCCACTCTCACAATCACACACTCTCACATATACCCACTTATATACTCTTACACACATATATACTGCCTTTCACATATGTAGTTACTCACACATGTACCACTGAGATATACATTCAATCACTAACACACCCATACATACACTCACCCAACCATACAGTCCATCACAGATGCACTCTTAATGTCATGCGCGCATAGAATCACCCACTCACACATGTATGCACAAAGTCACACACACCCCACCCACACAAACACTCAGGCACCCATACAGATACTCAGACAACCAATCATTAACCCATAGAGACACTCCTATAGCTATTCACAAAACCATGCAGCCGCTTATACACCAACAGACATACAGATACAGACATTCACACAGTTTAGTCACTATTCTGCAGCAAGATACATTTAATGACTCACTTATAGAGTCAGTCACGCACCTACTAAATCATCCATTCACACACTTATACACCCACTCATTCTTCCATAGGTTTTTGCCTATATATATATATTAAACATATTTAAAATTTACAGAAACACACACTCACTGGATGACGTCATCAGTGATGTCATCAGTGATGTCATTTCAGATGTCATCAGTGATGTCATCAGTGATGTCACTGACCATGTCATGAGTGATGTAATATGTGACGTCATCAGCAGTGCATTGCGGGGGCACGAGTTATAGTTAGCTGAACTAACTATAACAGGGGAATTTCTAGGGTTTTGTATGAGGGAAATGTCCAGCTAACTATAACGCCCCTGAAACCTATGTTTTTTTCAGTGAATTTCTAAGGTTTTTTAAATGCCAATTCCTAACTATAACGCCCCTGAAATCTTTGTTTTTTTAGTGAATTTCAAAGGTTTTTTAAATGGCAATTCCTAACTATAACGTGCATGAAACCTATGTTTTTTTCAGTGAATATATATATATATATATCTAACAATCTTTATTTGGCAGTAATACCGCCATAAAAGAGATCATGCATTCGAAACAGTAACAAATTCATTAAAACATATTGCATCACGCAATTAATATACACATATCGCTATCATTCTGCAGGAATCTAAACAATTCTATTCTAGCTGTTACTCTTGGGAATGTATTGAGTCTACCCTTAAACATCACACAATAACCCCTATTACATAAAATTAATCATAACAACCTTCCTGTAAACTCAATCATATCATACTTCCTGTACATTTTAATTCTGTTATCTCCCAAGCCAATTCCATGTCCCTCTTGAGTTTAGTCAAATCTAGATTTTATTGATCTAACGACGCACAGTGTACGAGCATTTTGCATAAGTTGCAGGTGCAAGACAGCAACACGTGCCTGTCTGAATACCATTTCTTTTAAATAGGGTTGAGGAAATTCTCATCTGGGATGCGTAAAATATTTACATAAAAAGACAAAATGTAAAATATCCTGTGGAGACTTATTGTCGCAGCCACAGGGCCCTCTATCCTCTGTTCGTACTATAAAACCAGGAGGAGAGGCAACTAAGTGGTGAAACATATTCAATCTCAAATGCGTAATAAGAAAACGCTCATGGGGCAAGTTAAAATGGCAAGGTAGGGTTTCATGCCTGACACTGATTTAACTAGAGCATTGGCTCTTACCATAGGCTTGTTAAGCTCCTTTCCCTCACGCTCAGCGCTACTTTTTTTACAAAAACATAGGTCTTTGATTAACTTTCTGTCTACCTTTTTAACGGACTCATAATTCATAAAAATATCAGGTCTTCCCAGGGCACTAAATGATTCCTTAATGTATTTCAGCCAGGGGATTTTCAGAGCATGGTACAGGGAAAGACAGTCCAAAATACTTGCTTGATTAAAAGAATCCACTTCGTTGGACCAAACATTCACCCAACAGAGCAGGGGCTTGACTGCAACTAGGTCTATAATATATTTGACCCCCAGCTCCTCATGAACAGTGTAAGCAGATGATCCCTGCTGCACTTTTAAAATCCGTCTTAAACATTTATTTTGGGTGATTTGGAGCATATCCACTGCCTTATAGCCCCAAATCTCACTCCCGTACAAGGCCTTGAAAATACAAAATGACTGATATAATTTCAGGATCACCTCCAGAGACCATGTACCTAACCTATGGGCGTAATTTGCAATAGTTTCCAGGGCTTTTTTCATGATGATTGCCTTATCCTTCCTCAGGTTATTCCAATTCAGTTTATCGTCGAATAAAACACCCAAATATGTAAAAGTCGGGACTTTAACTAGGCTAACCGTGCCTTGTAAGATTTTATGCTAGTCCCGACGGCCTATTTCCTTAACAAAAGATTTATTAAAATTGGGTGATAAGTCCAACGTATTCATGAAGGAGACAAACCCATCAATTAAAGCTTGCAATGCCCTGGGTGTTCAAGCAATAAGCACCGCGTCGTCCGCATATAGCAAGACTGGTACTGATCTAGTGCCTACTCTTGGGGTATCAGCGTGCAGTGAAATCAGATGGGATTCTAACCCATTAATGTACAGTGTAAATAAAAAGGGGCCAAGGATGCACCCTTGGCGCACTCCTCTTGAACAACTAAAATTATCAGTGAACCCCCCCCTCCTGTGTACAACGGACTACAGCTGATGTATTCGCATATAAGGACATTAAAATATTTATTATTATGTGCTCTATGCCTATCTCCTCTAATAAAACCCACAGTTTGCTACGATTAACTCTGTCAAACTCCGCATTAAGGTCCATAAACCCCAGATAAATAGAACCTGCTTTGGCAATTGATATTTTGAAATCAAAAGGTAGAGATTCGGGCATTGAACAACTGTTGATTTCCCTGATCTGAAACCATATTGGACATCTGAGATGATTCCATTACTCTCTGCCCATTCTGATAACCTGTTTAATAAAACCCTGCCCATAAACTTAACTGTGGAGTCTTACAGTGATATGGGGGGTAACACTGTGGATTATCCCTGTCTCCCTTCTTAAAGATGGGGACAATAATGGCAAAAGACCACGACTGAGGCATTACTGTTTATGCGCCTCCTGGTGCAAACAGATGACCAGCCGCGTCTCCTGGCGCTGTGCCTGCTGGCTGATGTAGGCGGCAGTGAAGAAGCAGACTCCCGGCAGTAAAGAAACAGGTTTGACTGTCTCTTGTAGTACTTATGTCTTACTCCTGAAATCCAGGCCTAAGCCATTACCTCTTGTTGCAATCCAGGCTTAGTCCCATGGCACTTTAGGATATTACTGCATTAGATTATATTGCACTTGTTAAAGTGGAATGCATGTGGTGATGCAGCAGGTATAATACATCTTTCACAGATGGCTCCCTCATTGGACTGATCAAGGAGTAATTTCTGAGTGGGACTATCTCTCAGTTAGAGACCGCTATTTCTGATAGATAGTCAGACAAGTCCTCTTATTTTCTGGTCCTTGCCTCAAGCACGTCCAACATACAAAATGAAAGTCATTGTGCTTATCTGAGTATAAAAAATTAGGACTCCCTGAGCAAAGGGTATTAGTTGAAATTTCTTTTGAAGCATCAAGCATTTTTAGACTATAAGATAACAGTTTTTCACAATTTTCCTGTGCATCACAATGTCAATGGCTTCAGAGCGTTACAGAACACTGAGCTTCCACTTTCAAATGTTGACTATTATAAAGTCCCTGAATCAGCTACTCAGAAATATAACTTAATAAGATAGAGTCATATAAAATTGATATAATAAGAATCTGCACCTCAAGTTCCCATTCTTCAGCCTGTCAGTACTTTTTCAGAGCTGAATTAACCTGGTTGTGCTTGATACACTTACATAAAACTATCAGACGTGAAGGCATCCCTGTTTTAAGATTTGGCCAAAGGAGAATACATTTAACAAAAGATATTAGTGATTTTTCCAGGCTGTTTCTATTATGGTCTTGGTCAGAAAAAATACATGTTAAATAGAGTTGGAATACCCACGTACATTTTCCATCAGCCCTGTGGTACATAGACCACTGGCTAAAGATTTTCAATAGCAGAAGCAGCTGATGGTCTACTGTTGGAAATCAGATGGTCAGAAACCTTTAAAGGAGGAGGGGGAGAAAACCACAGATTGGGAGCTCCTCAGATTTATGACAGAGATCTTACTCAACCAAACTCTAACTTACCGTACTGCTGGTTCAGGGAGGACCCGGCCTGATAGTTCGGGCTGGACTGTTCCCATGAGGAACAGGGTCAAGACTGATTTGCATATGGCTGGGTCCAAACTGAGGTGGCATGGTGGGCAAAAAACTTTGGATTGGGATGCAGCCCGAGTGATAGTGATTGGCAGTGACTGAGATTAATTCAAACATTCCATACATCACCTTGTTGATTTTACAAAAATATCATGTAGTCTGAATATCTTGTCAAAAATATTGAGGACCAAAATATTGTGAAGGTAAGTACAAAGAGGTAATTATAGATCCAGTATTCGTAACTAGACATCTACATTCCTTGAAGACAGATATATCACCAAGGTACATATATATGAAATTAATTACAGTAAAATTTTGTTTCGCAAAAATATCTATCCAGATCTTACCATCCAGATATTTTTTGGGGAACATTATTAATCAATTTCTTTGAAGTTGTTTGGAGTTGCTGGACCTTCGCTTACAACTCGCCGCACCCGCTCCGCGGGTGCCGCGTCGCAGTTCTGGGTTGGTGCTGCTGTTGGGAGCACGTTTGCTCACAGCAATCAGGAAAGCCGCGAGGAAGCAGGGATCGAGCCTGCACTACCAGCGCCGCCACAGGGACTCATCTTACCAGGAGCCCCTGCTTTCTGGCACACCTGCTGACCTGCTGCCCCTCCCTCCCCTCGCTCAGAGGGTGAAAAGCGTCTGAGCTCCTCATTCCGGCGTGATCCTTACACGCTGAGGGCTTACCGGCGTTTCTTTGAAGTTGTTTGGAGTTGCTGGACCTTCGCTTACAACTCGCCGCACCCGCTCCGCGGGTGCCGCGTCGCAGTTCTGGGTTGGTGCTGCTGTTGGGAGCACGTTTGCTCACAGCAATCAGGAAAGCCGCGAGGAAGCAGGGATCGAGCCTGCACTACCAGCGCCGCCACAGGGACTCATCTTACCAGGAGCCCCTGCTTTCTGGCACACCTGCTGACCTGCTGCCCCTCCCTCCCTTCGCTTCACGTCACAATAAAGCGACGCCCCTTCCCCGCTGTGCGGGAGCACGCGGGAGCATCCGGGAGAAGCCCGGGACAAGGGCGGGACCATCTTTGGCCATCAGTGGCCAGAAGAGGCCGGGCCGGGCCACATCTCTTGGCTCTGCTAAGTGGATACGAGTAAGACGGGATTATGGCCACAGGTACTAGAACTAGAGCTAGTAAATCTAGGAAAGCTGTGGGAAACACAGTCACAGGCACAATGGACCAATTCATTTCCCGAGCAGTCTCCATTGTAGAAAAGGAGATAATTCTAGCTGAACGAAGACTATCCCGGGACTCTATGGGCCTGACACACAAGCGCTCATCTTTGGGCACCCTCGCCCTAGCCCCTAGCCCAGTTAATGCACCACCCACATCACTTGTGGTTGTTGATTCACCGGTCATTATCGAGAGGGAGAGTCGGATTAGGGTAAACTCCGAAACGGTAACGACCATTGTACCGGACATTGCTCACGACTCAACTCAGTCTAACCTACTCGACTCATGTAATCCCTTGTTGGGGACCCATCACGATGACCCTGAACCTCAGATCAACTACGCCCAAAGCCCTCTTGCTACATTTAACAAAGCTTTACACCTCCCTTTAACAGCTGCACCTACCGAAGCTGGTACCTCTTTAGCAGTGGCTTTAGCGACTGTTCCATCAGGGAAACCACTTTTAGGTTCTGCAGCACCCAGGAAAAGAAAGCGTCCTGTTAGCCCACATAGGGGGGGTTCTCTGAAACCACGCAGTAAATTAAGTAGGCATAACGCGACCAAAGGGGGTATCCCTAAATCAACTAATGCTCATACTAGAGCTTTATTATCCAGGGACCTGTCTCGTCCGCTAGGCACACCTGTCCCGCCACTGTCTCCTGGCACCACCCAAGCTCCACAGGCAGTGCACACTGATACTGTCCTCCGATCTTTAGACGTTGAGGGCCTACTTAGGTCTGTGGTGATGCCCCTCGCAGACAAGATTGACTGTCTCACACGGAAATTAGCCACCCTTGAGCAATCAATGTTGGATAACTTCTATGCCGTGAAATCACTGGTCAAATTCCACTCCAAGAGGCAGGGAGAAGACAACGGAGGGTCAAGGTGTGGTACAGTGTCACCAGTAACATTGGCACCCTCGAAGCCAACGTCTTGTCATACAGTTCCCTTACCTGGGAAGGCCCCACAGTCACTGCAACCTAATACAGGTATCAGTCCTGCTCCACAAACTTCCAATCCTATACCTAGACTGAGCCCCCCAAGGCAAAAATCAAATAATCAAGCAGCGAAGACCTCTAAAGCTAAAGTTAACTTTGCCCCTAACCTAGAGGTCATAGCGTCAACCTCCAAGGTAGCTGAAAATACGCCAACCGTGCCAGAAGGAAATACAATTGCACCTAATCTCATTTCTGGCAGTCATGTTGTGCCTAAACCTCTAGCTAAACCCCCAATCAAACTACTACCGGGTAGGACAAAAATTAGCACCCCCAATGTTAGCCTTCCCCCTGGGTGCCAACCGTATGTGGTAATCCTCACGGGGGTCCCGGAGCTTGAAGAGGGTTCTTGCGAGCTGTACTCTGATCTCAAACACAAAACCCTGTCCTGGCTCAGATTAAACAGACCTATTCCCGGGCATATTGATGGTAGGATAGCTCATGTCCGCCGTGTGGGTTGGATTGGAAATAGACGCAAGGACTTAACCGGGGACTGCGTACTAATTAACTTTAGTGACCCGAGAGCAGCAGGTATGATCTGCAGCCAGCAGTCGCCACACAATTTTTGCAATATACAAACCAGGGACTTGGGGTATTTCTATCGTCCCCCCCCGTTATTCGGGTTTGAGAAGCCCTTGCCGGATGAGGGCAGAGGTGCATGGTATCCTCACTACCCAACCTTGGATGCCAGAGTAAGGGCAAGGACGCCGACTCAAGCGGCTCCACCCCATGGATGGGGTTGGTGACTCGATAATCAAGTTGCACCAAAAGCCCCTCCACCCAAGGCAAATGGGTTGTACAAAGCAGTGAGTGTCCCCTCGTCATTAAAAACCCCCCTCACGCTCCAGCCAACGTCCTTCACCACCATCTCCTCCCCTTCTGATAGTAGATCTGAGCCTACTGAGCCCATGGATGGAGTAGGAAACTCGGGGTCCCCAAGCAGGGTTGTTGGATGTGCAGGGCCTCTGATTCGTCCTATCCTGAAGGCTATCAGTTGGAATGTGGCAGGCCTGAATAACAAGTTGGACGCCCCGGATTGGGTGGCTCTTACAGAGACCCACGCCGTCTGCGCCTTTCAAGAAACATGGTGCGTGGAACCAAGGCATAGAGTAGGATATGCTTCCTTCTCTGTCCCGGCAGGTATTCCAGCATCAGGAAGAGGGCGCCCATTTGGAGGTCTTTTAGTCTGGGTCGACATATCATTAGGTTGGCGAGTGTATCACCATCCCCAAAAATCACCAGATTTGATGCGGCTCACCGTAACATGCCCAAATATGGTTGAGCAGCTGGAGATTTTTAACATTTACACACGAGGGGCTTCTGGGAGGGCCTCGTCACCAACCCTCCTGGCTCTTGAGGCAGCCTTGGGGGAGTGTCGTGGCGACTCATTAATTTTGGTGATGGGGGATTTTAACTGCACTTTCGAGCCTTTGATGGCCGACGAATCCTTGGACCTGTTCGACGAAGACTCGAGGAGAGGCGTTCCACCCCTCGATCTTCCAATCGTCAAAAGGTGGACACCTAGAATTGTCCAACTGAATTCCCTCACACTTGAGTTCGGTTTGAGAGCAGCAAACGGGAGAACACGGTCAGACCCGGCGGGTGCACACACGTATAATAGGGTGGGCCACTCATCTAGGATAGATTATATCCTCCTAAACTTTTCCTTGTGGGCACACTTGGAGGATATGACAGTCTTGCCCTCCCTGGAAAGTGACCACAATGCACTCTCATTATCCCTAATATATTGGTGGAGGTCCAGTGGCTCATTAATTGGAGCTCCTGCGGCACTCGAACAGAGGTCATTGGGGGGGGTGGTCCCTTCCAATTGCCTCAGACGCTTAAAATGGGACAAGGTGGCAATTGATGAAGAAAAACTATCTTGCATCAGAGCCGTTATTGCCGCAGCCTCTGAAACCCTGGAAAATCAACCTCCTAGCCCGCATAAGATAGCAGCCATGTTCAGTGAGGCTTCGACAGCGATAAGGGACCTGTTCCTGGTCAAACCAAATCCCAAGGCAATCAAAAATCATGTTAAGCGACAGGGCAAATTCGGCTGGTACTCACAGGCGTGCCGTGTTGGAAAAAGAGCTCTAATCATGGCAGTAAAGAGTGGTGATGCCCTAGCAATAGCTGCTAAACGTAAGTCCTACAAATCCACAATAAATTTAGCCAGGAGAGACTGGGAAGACAACTTCTGGCAGGAGCTTCGCGCAGCAAGCATAGAAAAAAATGCAAAAGGTTTTTGGGATCTGTTACGGAAAAAACATAGACCCCTGGACACCGTCATTACATGTAACATAACCGAGGACCAGTGGCACTCACACTTCTCAAAGCTGTATACTGCACCTGCTACAGAAGCGATGGTCTTCCCTTTACCTCAGATTCTTCAAGGTGCCGGCAGTTACGAGGAGAGCCCATTTTCCAGAAAAGAGGCCGAAATTGCCATAAAATCCCTGGTCCCTCGCAAGGCAGCTGGACCCGATGGCCTACCTGGCGATCTTATCCGAATGGACATAAGTGAATGGGCTATGATGATTGCCTCGCTGTTGAACGCAGTCATGGCAGGCGCCCCCCTCCCTGCCTCTTGGATGGCAGCTGAGGTGGTTCCCCTGCACAAGAAAGGTTCAAGAGACGACCCAGCTAACTACAGACCGATTAGCTTAATAGACTGTTCCCAAAAAGTGGCGGGCAAGATCCTCTTATCTAGGATCCAGCAGTGGGCTGACGAGAATAAGATACTCTCGGATTTTCAGGCTGGGTTCAGATCCGGGACAGGAACGATAGAACAATCGCTAAGGCTACTTATGATCTACTGGAAGGTCGTCACAATTGGAAAGGGTACTTTATATCTGGCCTTCATCGACCTCCGCACTGCCTTCGATTTGGTGCCTAGAAACAACTTGTGGAAAGTGCTGTGTGACCTGGGCATGCCACCCTATTTGCTTCATTTGATCATGAGATTCCATGAAAATAACTACGCCCAAATACGTTGGGGGCCAAATGGTCAAACGACCTCAAGAATTGAGGTGAACAGAGGTGTACGACAAGGTTGCGTACTTGCTCCAACCCTGTTCTCCTTATACGTAAATGGAGTGGTGGATTTTCTGACTCAGACTCCAGCAGATGCTCCACGTTTGGCAGGTCGCCTAATTCCCACTTTACTCTTTGCCGATGATACTTTACTTTTGTCAAAATCTCCGATGGGCCTCCAGCGGCTTCTTTCTGGATTTGACACCTTCTGTAAGCAGCGAGGCCTTTGTATTAATACAGACAAAACTAAGTATCTTATTTTGAATCCCCCACACAAGCTTGGCCCTCCTCCCACACTGGGGCACGTCGCCCTTGAAAGAACTAAAACGTTTGATTATCTGGGCATTCGCTTGGTGGATACAATGAAATGGGACTGCCACTTAACCAAAATGTTGTTGAGCTTAAAAAGAGTGACTGGGGCTCTGTTGAAAGAACAGAGAGCAGCATCCACAAGACCAATAGCGGCAGTAATGGATATTTACTCCGCTAGAGGAATAAGTGCAGCACTTTACGGAGCGGAGCTCTGGGGGACGTCAAATGTGAAAGTGCTAACTCTAGCTGAGAACGCCTTCCAGAGAAGCCTAATGTCTCTCGGCCCTTCTGTTCCCATTTTACCCCTGCAATTGGACATGGGTTGCCGGGCGATTGAAGATCAAGCAAAACTACGCCCCTTGCTATTATGGGCCCGCATTTGGAGAGTGCCAGAGCTCTCAAGTTATGCGGAAGGCCTACGGGAGATAATCAACTGCCCCGGCTGGGCAAAAATAAAATGGCTAAGGGACGTCAAAGCTCTACTTATAAATCTGGGTCTGGAAGAAGCATGGCACCAACAGTTAGCCCCGCCCAAATCCATGTTAAAACAAATCTATTGGACATGGGTAGCAAACAAAAGGAATTCTTCCTCAACAATTTGCAAATCCACCAGAATCTTTTTGGAGCACAAAGATGTCCCTATCAGAGAACTGTACCTGGACATTGTTACTGCCCCATGGGATAGATCTCTGTATTTCAAATTCAGAACAGGTCTCCTCCCGGTCATGGAACTCACATGCCACTGGAATATACCACACCAGACAGCGCCATGGTGTCCATTTTGCCCTCAGCGTCATGAATCTGTCCCCCATTTGTTATTCGAGTGCCCCGCCTATAAGGTCCCCCGAATGAAATGGTTAAAACCGATGTGCCTTACTCTGGGCACTAGACATTGTAACGTGGCATTACGTATTTTACTCACAGACACTCGCCCATTCTTCGCATGCGCCACCTCGAAGTATCTAGGTTGGGCATGGCGAATACGGTCAAAAAGACTTAGGCAAATTGTTTAATCATGATTTTAACTCTTTTTAGCTAATTTAAATAACCTTCCTTTTAGTCAAATGTAGAAAAAATGATGAATTTTAGAATATTTAGGGTTTTTTACGTTTTCTACTTAGTAAATGCTCTAAATGACCTCCGATGTATGTATGCTTTTTAAGATATTTTATGTCGAAATAAAGCCTATTTGACTTGACTTGAAAAAAAAAAGAAGTGTTATGTAATGATCATCAGTGAAATTTATGAATGCATGGGCCTTAAAGAGAGCTTCATTATCCACCTTTCTGCTCAACTCTTATATGAGAGACTACTGCTACAATACTTTCTCAATATGATATCCAATTCCAAATGTATGCAGACAATATTCAACTATACCTTCTTCTGAACAACCAAGAAAACAAAGCAAACAAATAATCTGTTGCCTGCGAACAACATCTACCCGGCCTAAGAAGTAGGATCCAAGCAATTGCCAGCACAAGTAGGGAATAATCCAGGACTATGATTTAATAAAAAAACGTAATTTGGATAGCAAATCTCTGAGGTGATACTGAGCACCAATTTGTACCTAACGATTCTAAGAAGATTGTTTCCTCGATTTTAAGTAAAACATCACATTGAACGAACCTGGGCACTGGGGTTATTCAGAGTAAATTACTGTAACAGCACCTCTATTTCCAAGAGACTAACAGCAAAACTAAAGAGACTGCAGCATCAAGCATCGGGACTCATTTTTAACTTTAAAAATCTGATCTCAACACTAGGGCTCTGAAAAAACCACTCTGTCTTCCGGTGGGAGATAGGATCAAATTCAAGTTATTTTGCACTACATTCAAGGCAAAGGAGGGCATACACAAAACATTTAGGCTTTACTTCCTTCCTGGACTTCGAAGCACTAATTGAGATCCATCTAGGAAAACTTGATCACTTAACTCATATTGTTGGAAATATGTTCAAATGTGCTCTGAGGAACCTTCCATATCTGGCATCATTGAACAAAGTGAACCCCTACTAACCCTCTGTTGGGAGGCTTTCCTGTCTTGATTGAAATGTAAAGAACTACCACTCAAGTAACAGGAAAAATCTACGTGGAATTTGGATTGACTACTGATAGATATCAATATTGATTCAACTTTCAATCAAGTTTTTTGTAAAGCGCGAATGCTCACCCTTTAGGGTCTCAAGGCGCTAAGAGGAGATTCCTCACCTATTGCAATCTTATACCCCATCTCATGTGGCAAGGAGATTGGTTGCATAATGTTGCTGCCGCAGTGCTATAGACTGATTATCTATCACAAGTGGGCGCTTAAAAAAAACAAGCATTTACAATGCAATAGGTCTCGCATTACTGAAAGCTTGAGCGCTTGGCATTGCATTATAATGTGCAACGCCAATAGCTAACACTTTTATTAATGCGAGACCTATTGCATTGCAAATGCTTGTTGTTTTAAGAGTTCTCCTCCAGAGAAAGTCCTGGCACTGAATGCAACAAGGAACTGGGGAGTAAGCAGGTTTATTGTTGTATTGGGACTGAGTTTGGCGATGATTATGGATGCGCGGGTGGGAGGGAGCTTGAGCCCGTAGGCTGCCAGCCCCGGATCTCATCTGCCTTCCACTTCATTTCCTGGAGCTCCCAACACGGTGGTAAAGTAAAATGCAATACCAGTTTGGGTTCCAGTATTGCATTTTAAAACATACAAGTTTGGCAAAAAAAGGGTTGAGCAGCAGCACAAGAGTAAAGAAACGGTTGCAACTGCCATTGTGGAACCGGTTCGGGTATTTTATAAAGAGCCAGACAGAGTGGACAGGTAGAGTGGACCTGACACCAGCGAGGCATCAAAATGCAGAGGGCGGCGGAAGGCCCGTTTCAGAATGTGATGAATATCTCCTGAAGCTGGTAGACGAAGACACGATGCCCCTTGAATCACATATTTACCCCCCTATAAAAATGCCCTCGCGGAGAGAACACGACATAGGGACACGTTCCTCCAACAATTTTATAGGTAATTGCCAGTGAGATAAACAGGGCATGAATGTATTGAACACAGGACAGGGTTTTTAGAGAACATAGGTTAGTGACGATGTGGAGTAAGAGTTGCAGTTTCAGCTGAGATTAGGCAAAAAGATAGGAAAACTGTCAACACATATGCTTGACTAACCTCATTAAAAGTCCAGGAAAAGTCGATTATGCGGGTAATACTTAATTCACCCTTGTTGTACACCTTTGTTTATTGTGTGAATGATACTGTGAATGTCAGTGTTTAAACGTGGCACCCTCTACACAGTTTTATAAACTGGAAACGAAATGAAAATAAATATATTTTAAATGTTGGTGCCTGAGAGCTAGAGCTGGTGCTTAACTCAATGAGAGGAGGGTGTGGTTGGATGAGTTAGCGAATGAGTAAGATCTGGCACCATCCTCACTTAGGGGATATTCCATGTCAGCAGCTTGAAAGTCCTGCTGCTGTCACTCAGAACCCGGTGGTCACTGTTGCTAAATCTGCTGCAATATCCTGCAGTGTTTTCACTGTCACTTACTGTAGGTCTATATACTGCGATCCTCTTAGAATGACTAAAGACAATATGAGCGGCCAGAATCACACAGCGAGTTAGCACGGAGCTGGGACTTTCTCCCTTGAAACTCCATCACTAATCTTATTAAAATGATCTCATTAGAATGGTTGACTGCGGCAGAAACATCTGTTATATACAGGGTCACTGGAATAATGCGATCCTGCGGCCGCTGAGATTTCCGCATAATTATAGAATTGCCGCACTTGACACATAATCCATCATCTGCTGCTTAATGTGCAGGTTTAAAAAAAAACAAATCCTAGCTCAAATGGTGCAAAAGTTACTAAAAATGCAGCGCCTTTGACATGCTGACGAAGGCCTGTTGAAAAGTTGAACTGGTCACCTTTCTATTGCTTATTGCTATATTTGAATTTGCAACTGGTCCTAATGATGTACAATCAATGTCCAGACAGTGTTATCAAGTTTAAAAATGAAGAAATAATGATATAATACTATTAAAAAATGTGCCACATTATGCCGCAAAATTCACCTTTTCTTGCCACATAATTTACTCAATCCTGCCACATAACTTGGCCCTTTCCTGCCGCAAAATTCCAGTGGCCCTAGTTACATAATTCCATATATTTGGGGGAGGGGATAAGCCCATGCCTTCAGGTTCCGAGTTTTTTACACTAACCGTTCTAATGTTCTTTCTTGTGGCCCCACCCCCACATTCGCAGATCTCATCCCACTGCACTCATCGTAGCTCCCATACTTTTTTGAACTTCAACCTCTAAAGTTAAGATTCACAATAAGGAGCTGAAGTGAGATGAGTGAAAGGATCTAGTGGGCATAGACTTTGTATATGTGAATCAACTTGGTTTCTTTATACTTAGGAATGTTAAAAATAAACACAGGTTTTTCTGCAATTTAATATATAGCGCAAACTCGACTCGAAGGTAATGGAGCCCTTTACCTGAGCACCAGTTACTTTACATAAGGTCACATCCTTGTATTTTTAGGCACGGGGAGATTAAGTGATTTGCCCAGAATCACAGGATGTTTAGCGGCGCCGAGAGTCGCACCTTGTTTCTCAGTTCCAAATTGGGCATCCCTGACCGTTTCGCCACCCTCCCTCAGTGGGTGTAGTTTGACGTGTTTTTCTATAAGAAACAAAAATGATATTTTTTTCAGTGACATTGCAGTATGTTTTCTCTGAAGAAATGTATTTATGCAGATTATCGGAAATTTTGACTGCCTTTAGTCATCTTACGATACAGAAGGTGCGGGGGGGAGCCCATGGTGGCGGTGAGAGAGGTGGAGGAGCCAAAGAGAGAGACGGAGGTTGAGACACAGGGAGGTCTCTATTGAAGTAACCTCACTGCCTTACAGAATGTTTATTAACCGTGAGCGCTTTATACAAGATACGTCTGGTGCTAATAAAATCAGCGTTTCTCCAGGAGGCCAGCAGGTTGATCTAAACACCTATATCTGGGTACATGACTGACTCCGGGGCAACACTTCTTCACAGCGCTCACACTCACCTTGGATGGCCCCCGTGTCTCGCAGGGTCAGCACAGACAGCTTGATCACCACACAGAGTGAGGGGCTCAGAGCCCTCTGTCACCATCGCAGCACTGCAGAGTCACCCTCCACAGCACTCACTAACAGTCAGATCCCCCGCTGCAGCCCTCTGACAGCACACACAGCTTGCACACCGTCCTGGTCTTCACGAGCCCAAGAGGGAGGAGAGTGCACCGTGTGATCTTGCACCAATGAGAGCCGGTGCAGGTGGTCACTCAAAAGTTGCTGGGCAGAGCATCCACAGTAGGACTCTGTAGGACATAGAGGGTGGGGAGCACGGGCTCTTCATCTCAACGAACAGGAAGACTCGTGAAAAGGAGGGCGGAGCTACAATGGATCATTGGGTGATAGAATTAGCCATAGATCGATTGTACTGTAAACAAGCAATGGTCCCGCGGCCGTGAAAGTGACACGGCAGCGCAGCGGGAAAGTGAAAGGAAACCAGTGTTGTGTGCGCACCACAGAGGACCAGGGGCGAGGGAGCGCGGCAGCGAGGCGAATGCGTGCTGCTGCGCATGCTAGACACGGACGGGAATGGGCGGAGCAAAGGCGGAACATGCGCCTGCCTTTGCCCAATTGCGTGATGCATTTTTTTTTAAACAACACGCGAAAGCCAATGGCAGACGGGGAAAGCAAAACCACACGCACAAGCGTGTAGTCAGTTTTCAGAACCCCGTACAAGAGGTCTCGCGCAACGCGAGCAATGTTGTGCACTGCAACGCTAGGCGCGAGACCTAAACAACTAAATAATTAAACCCCTGTATTCAGAAATATTTAGAATACTCCGGGGAGAAGTAATTTGCAGTAACTTGCTTAGCTAACATTTTTCCATTTGCAGAATATTACCAAGATGTATACCATGATCCTACAGCACAAATAAAGGTACATGTTTTCTCCCTCGTTTTGGTACAAGTGGCAAGCTTTTGGGATGGCAAAAATCTGACCAAGTTGGTAATATTGTGAGTAAATAAAAAAGTGAGAGAAAACCTTCCGCTTTAATGTGCAGTAGAGGGAGAAGATCACCTCCACGGCCCCCCTATTGGTCCAAATCAATAACCATATGAGGTGGATCTAAAAGTCCCCGTTCTCAACGGTGCCTGCTGGACCATGCTGAAATTGAAGCGTTATAAGATGCAGCTTGAACAGGAGGTATGCTAGTTTGATGTAGGCACCTCAGCCACTAACCAACAAAACTGGTCAGCTACAGGATGCATCAGCTCAGTCTTCCCTATCATTCTGCCCTGAAAACCTTCTTGTCAGCTTCCATCTCAGAACCATTCTTATAAAGACATAGGACAACACACGTCTCCCCTTCTAAAATCTAAATGAACAGAATAACAAACAAACTACAACCATAAAGTCAAAACGTGGAAATTTGTAAAATGCGAATATCATAAAAAAGTAAAACATGTCTTCTTGTAAATACTCAACATCGTCCTCGATGTCAATAATTTTGTAACATAGGGTGCTTTTGAGAGTTTGGCAGGCGTCCTGACATCCACCATATTTACAGACCTCCGCCAGTCGGGTGGAGATATCTATGCCTTCAGAGGAGCCGTTGCCAATGTCACATCTATAAGACAGGAATTTCACAGATCATTGCTGAGAGTACAAGCCCCATCCATTCACTGGGCACCAAAAAGTAGCTGACATTCCAAACATCTTCCTGTTTTTTTCCTGTCTCTTGTGAGGCAGTCTTCCAGAGTATGTGACCATTGCTGGGCTATTAGCTTTGTCGTTACCTCTGGGCATGACCTCCTGTGCTTGGGAGTGTCGGGATGATATACAGGAGCAAAAGTCGGGTAGTGTCCGACCTGATCCCTGCCATTGTGGAGGGACTGTCCTGTGAGCTTCGGCAGTGATTGAATGAATGGTGAAGCAGGGTCCTCAAATGTTGGCTGACTGTGACATGGTGGCTTCCCTGTCGAAGCTCCCTCTGTGATTGATGGGTCTTTAACTCTCATCATTAGTCTCTGATACACCTGTTGTGCAGATGAGACCACTTTATGTCGTCATTGACTGGGTCAAGAAAGAACAGAACTAGGATTATGGAAGGTTACCAGCAAGTAATCAGGGGATTCCCGCCCATGATTATCCACAGACCACATGCACACACACTAGTTACACGCTTTGCATCATTAGACCACAGATCGAGTACACACATGGGGGCATATTTACAAGGCGGCGATAGAAAATTATCGCCGCTTTTGCAGCCGTTTTCGGCCGAAAAGCGGCAATAATTTTATCGCCTAATTAGCAAGGTCACACTAACGCGTGAAACCTTGCATTAGCGCACGAATTCTTAACGCCCAGCTTTGCATCTCTAATGAGATGCAAAGTGGGCGTTCCTGACCTGACAGGAGAAATGTCGCTAAGCGACATTTCTCCTTTCATCAAGCCCCATGCTATGAAGCATAGCGGCAAGAAAAGTAGCGATAACCCCTGTTATCGCTATTTTCCTTACGCCTGCTTCAGGACTGACTTAGCCATGATCTCCGATGGAAGGTAGATATCATGGCTAAGTTTGTGGGGCCCCATCAACAAGCTAACGCCACATTTTGTGAGATTATCGCTGGGCTTCCAGCGATAATCTCACGTTAGGCAGTTAGCGCTAGGATTTTTATCGCTTTTGAGATAAGCGTTGCTAATAGCACGCTATCTCAGCGATAAAAATCCACGTTAGCCGGCGATAATTATCCTTGCGCTAAGTGCGCTTAGCGATAATTATCGCCGGTTGTTGCTGATCTGCCCCATGATCTCGTTTTAAACCACTTTATCACTATTTTGCAACACATTTTCTGCAGAAAAATCCCACCTAGAGAAATCTCAATTTACACAATATATTTGTTTATTAGGACAGTATAGAGAGCACTGCACATACACTTTCCAACTCTTTAGAGTGCTGGAGAGATGCGCGGATTTTTTTTAAGAACAAGATCAATAGAGATCAAAGGGATGCAAAGCGAGAGCCTATAGTTATTAGTTTTCTGTCGAACCCCCTTCTAATGTCGCAGATTTATTTGGCGGTAACTCGCTTGCATCGCCAGATGAGGATTAATTTGACACAAGTCAAGCTGAAATCTGGTCGTCTGGAGAGGATCTTGCTTGGTTCATTTCAACCGGTGCAGCTCAGGCCCTAAATTCACACATAAACCTGAATAAACATTGTTGCCACGAGTAAGCCCTGGAGACAGGGATTCGAATCTGCGCGTTTAGATCACCTCCCGACACACAAGCACAGCAGCAGGCACGTTCAAAGAAGCAACGGCCTCAAACCCCTTTTGCCAGAGCGGGCTTGAGGTAATGGCGGCAACCGAAGTTAGCGCAGTAGAGAAAGGCGACAGAACGTGGAAGCCATAACCATCGAGGCAATGTTGTGTCCGCAGCGATAACGGACTAGTGGGGTATGACAAAATTCTCAGGGATACAAATTATTTTTCGAGTGTCTTTATAGGTAGCGCTTTAAAAAAAAAAAATGTAACAGCTGTGTGCAAATAAAGGCGAAGGGTTAGTGCATAAATTTCGAGCTCATTGCAGAATGCGAGCTCTCGCATGTACCAGCCAGAGCAGTCCCACTTTTAAATAAATCCTGGGAAGGTTATTTTGTCCTTGGGGAAAAAAAGATTAAACATCCGGCTATCTCCAGCTCGTCGAGGTAATTGTCGCTGCTCGTTACCGGGATGTGTGCGCGTCTTAAGGAGGCCGATAGAAACAAGTTGCAGATAACGGCGGCCTCAAGGGCGTAAAGCCAGATAGACAAAGCATGTAAATGTAAACAGGTGGACCTGTTCATTTGCGTCTGGCCGTGTACGGCAATAGGAGAGCTGGACTAACAATGGCTGGATTCACAGTACATCAAACTAAAGAGAGGTATGTGCTGGTTTTACAGATACAAAAGGGGGTGGTGATGGATGGAGCATCAGAACCAATCAAACACTCACACCCAGTCAACAGATCTGTGTTTGATCCATCACCGTTCTTTAGCCCACTCTGCCACCCCAGTTCAGACATGGCCATATGCAAATCAGTCTGACCCTGTGCCTCATGGGAACAGTCCAGCCCGAACTGCCAAGCCATGCCTGCCCTGGACCGGAAACAAGCTTCCTAGGACCGGTTTCTGGCATTTCAACCGTCTTCAGCCAGGCTTGTTTGAATCCAGTGGCAAAGTGAGCAAGGGACTCACGTCTGAGCATACCCTGCCAACTTATGGCGAACAAAGCGGTACAAAAGGGGGTGGTGATGGACGGAGCATCAGAACCAATCAAACACTCACACCCAGTCAGCAGATCTGGGTTTGATCCATCACCGTTCTTTAGCCCACTCTGCCACCCCAGTTCAGACATGGATTTACAGATACAGCACAGACACTGGCAGTGCAGGGTCACAAGTCATACTGTACCACTGCGTCTGCGCTGTATTTCAAAGACAACTTCACGGGGCTGGGCATAATAACAAAGGGTCAGTGTACAGCAAAGTGCTGCATCGCTGCAAATCCTGAAGTTTTTCTTTCCCAGACACGGAGCAAGTATTTTCCTCTGGGCAAGTGACATTCATATTGAGTTGGACACTGCGTGTGAAGTCTGACATGGCAAACCTTCATATATATTGCCTTCACTGTGTGTTGTTTGTACGTAAGTGGATATAACTAACACAAATGTAGCTACAAAATGCAATGTGCCCAAATATTACCAATGCATCTTGTTCCACAAGGAGGGATACAGGCGATCGCTGAACGAACTTTCCCCCTGTGGAGCCCTTCCCAGTGCTTAGTTTCTAAAAGCATATGTGCTAGGGTTCGGAGTTTTGCTCGCACGCGACTGGGCCTATTTTAGGTCAACGTGCCGAATACAAAGGCTGCGTCGCCTTGATTCCACCTCAAGCCTATTTGATTCCCAAACAGACCCTGCCTGCCCCTTTATCGCACTCGTGCAGGTTTCTGCTTTTTACCTTTTGTCTCGTTTTTACCAACTTTCTCTTTTTCCTTCTTACCCCCTTTTGTGTTTTTTCTTCTCTTGCACTGGGTGAAAAAATCTGATGAGGAAAAGAAGTGCCAGTTTTCAAAAATTACTTATGGTGGGACACACCTGCAACAACATGCTCACATGAAGCACATCCCTTACCTATCCCACTGTTAATTGCAAACAGTTAGTGCAAACTACACAACTCAGGTTTGCAGACTGCCTTGTGTTTTGCAGGTGGACTTTGGAAAACAGAGGAATTGAGTTGACTTACTGACACCACATAAAACATCTAACTTCCATCTTTTTGTCCTGTAAGTCATGTGCTCGTCAGTTTTAGACATTTATGGCTTCAGCTTACCAAATATATTAAATCACTTCCAGACAAGGAATTCATGATTTCACAGGCAGTTAACTGAAGTCTCCGCTTGCACCAACAGACTTCACAGTGCTGTAAAACCCCTAGAATAATTCTGTCTTTCCCAGAGAAAAGGCTTACTAGACTTCTTTTTCACAGGATAGGCTTGCTTTAGTCACCTGTGCAGTTCATCCGGGGACTTTGCTATTTGAAATAAAAGGGAAACGTGCTTGGCACTAATTTGTGAGACAAGACGATCGCTGGTATTTTGAAAGACTAATCTATTGTTCATTACCCTTCCAAATCGATTAGTTTCTGGATTTTGAACGAAGATTTAGCAGTACATGTTTTGCACATTTATGCACAATTATCTTAACCTATGTTTTGTCACCTGTGTTTTTGCTCACTATGGACAGATGTACTAAAGAACTGGTTGCAAAAAGTGGTTGCAAATTGCGTGCTAACCTTTTACAACTTATTTTGCAAACAGATGTGTATGCTAATAGGTTGGTTCATAAAATAAGGAACTCGAGTGGGTTGCAGAACAACCTGCCTAAGGAACATTAATTAAGTAGGTCACAAATTTTGACTCACGCTAAAAAGACAGGCATGGTGGTCTGCAAGAGTCTGCAGACCATCATGATTGTCTTTGCATTTCAAAATTGAAACCTTTTTGTTGTTGTTGAGATAACCCAATTTTTATTAAAGAAAACAAGACTTCTATAAGAACACCTTTCAGAGGGCCACAGAGCAAGCAGGCCTTTCTGGGCCAGCCGTGCTGATTGAGGGATTTCATCTCTGATGTCCTGGGGCCCGGCCTACTATGGACTTTGAGCAACTGGGCCAAGTACCCCTTCAGCACTTGGCTGTTAGTGGTAGTGCAGGTCGGGCAGTCCAAGGATTCTAGGAGAGGAGGCAAGTGTACAGCAGACACAGGCTCACAACTCAAAATACATCCAGCAACCCCAATAAATTATTGTTTTGTTCAATACTTGCTTTTATGAAAAAAATATTTATCCACCAACATAAATTACAATACCGCACACCACAAGCAATGAACACAGTCTTCCTAAAATAGACACAAAAGTGTTACCTGGATCAACTCTCGTTTGCCACTCTCCCTTTAAGGATTGTGGTTATTCCCCATTCGCACATGGCGACATCAAAGCTAAGCCCACTACTGAGTTCAAGTCTTATAAGTACTATGATTGCATTGCAAAAGTAAAATTGTTCAGCCACTACAGCGCATCAGTCAGAGAAAGTTCCCCCAGGGCCAGATGATCCAGTAATCAGTGTTAGCAGCTTTGGCTGGAGTGATGGTTCAGATTCCCAGGCGCACATCTGTGGATGGCTCGGATCAGAAGTCAGGACATTGGGGTCCTGGTGGGAGATGTCCACGGCGCTCTTCCAGTCATTCAGCAAGTCTTTCTCTGGATCCAGTGGAAGCTCTTGGGTGCTCCCGGCTTTGGAGAACTGTATGTATGTATGTATCCGATATTTGTAAACCACAAACTAATCACCCCTAGTGGTCTCGAGGCACTGGGGGCGGTTGCTGAGATTAAGTGAGCTATTGCCCAGAGTCACAGGGTGCTGAGCTGAGCTGCCCCGGCGCCAGGGATTCAACTGTGAGCCCCATACTCTGGATTCAGACAATCTGGCCGCTGCACCACACTTCTCTCCCTGACAATTAGATTGTTGTTCTTTCCTTCATGGGTCATGCCCCACTTCTCCTTCATGGCTGCATGCTGGCTCCTGGCGAAGGGCCATTCCACTTCACCACAGCCCCTTCCTGGCATATGGGGGTCATATAAGCATACACACGGCGAAGGCCCCATTTAAACTACAGAACCGCAACGGCCCTCTTTCCGAACTAGCACGGCACAATGGCCCGACCTGTTATACAGGTGTTGGGGACAGCGCCAACAACCCTCTTTGGGTCGTGGCGCTGCTCAATGTGGCGGCCCTTTTCTCGACGCACCACGACACCGAGGACGATGACCCTTGTTCTTTGCAGCACCCACCGGTCATACGGGAGTCATGGGCATCACCAACAACACCACTGCAGGTTATGGTGTTGCATAGGACAGCTGCCCTTGTCATGACACAGTATGGCATCAAGGGTGATAACCCCTGTTCTTCACCACGGACCCCATTTTGCAAAGGGAAGGCGTGAATTCTGCATACGGGCAAACAGCCTGATCGGGTCAATGGTCCTGACAAACCTGAATCTCACACTCCACTCCCAGGATCCCCTCGCCAGGATCCCCACTAGACCTTGCTTCTTACAGGAAATCTCCTTCTCCTTATAGGGTCCTCTGGCCTTGAATCAGGCTTCAGGCAAGTGTTCTTGATTCCCCTAGGTTATGTCCCCTTACCCAGGATGGTAGACTGGTTAAACGCTCAGGAGCATATTTATGAGGGCTTTGCGTTATGCTTGCATCACGCAGCGTGGTGCATGCACGACACAAACCTCGAAGTCATATTTATGAAGCCACGTAAAGCCACTCTGCATGGCTTTGAATGGCTTCATAAATATGGAGAAATGCTGAGCAGCGCAAATTGCTGTGTTGCATTACTCTGCCAAAGGAGGCATTCTATGGGCGTTGCAATGGGTGTTCCCATGCAAATCCCTTGTTTTTTAATGCATTCCTAGATTTACCAAACCTGGTAAACCTGAGAATGCACCAAAAAGATATGCCTCCCCAGGTGAGGCTAACAAGGAGAAATATATTCTTTTCTCCTCGTATTTTCCTTTTTCTATGTGGGCTGCATTTTGAAGCACACATAGAAAGGGGAAAACAACTCTATGGATTGTTTTTGTGCAGGAAGGTGCTCCTTCCTGCACAAAAACAATCCTGCCTACAACCAAGGCACCCATGCACCATGGTGCAAGGGTGCCTGAGTTGGTGCTAGGCTGCTGAAACTGCTCCAGCCCAGGGGGAAAGGACAGAAATGTGCTGTATTGTATAAATACGGCACATTTCTGTCCTTTCAGTGTAATACAGGGCAGCGCAGCAAGGTAACTTGCAGCAAAATTCCTGTAAATATGCCCCTCAGTCCCCAGTCCTGGTCACAACAGGCAACACTCATGCCAAGATCCTCCACACTGATGTATAGCTTCAGTTTGACAATGTGGGAGTCTTAAGCTGCCATTTTTAAAATCCATTTCCAGACACAAATATGATTTAGTGTCTCTGTCTTTGAAGAAGGGTTACACCTGAATGTCAGCTTCAGTGATATGTGCATCAAAAGTTACAACAGTCCCGGCCCTACTCTTCATGGTTCCCTTATCATTCCATCTCCTTCCAGAGATGTGTCCATTTCCCCGTGCCCAAAGACCTCTCTTTAGAATCAAAGAGCCCCTTTTGAAGTATACAGCAGAGCCAGGCTCCCCCTGCCTCCAGTGTGTGTCCCACCCAGCTTTCAGGAAGGCAGCAATACACAGATTTGTCTAGTGGGGCTCCTCCACCTCCATATGTTCTTCCAGCAAGAGCTGGGCTCCCTAATATGAAACCAACAGGCGCTCATGCACTGTACCATTCACAGGCACTCAGGTATCCTCAGCGTTATACGCAAACACAAATGAAGCCCTTCATGTAATGTATCATTTCCCAGGCACTCGTATACTCCTCCATGTACTGTAGCACATTCTGGCTCATGTACATCCCAGTGCGGTGCACTCCAACATGCATGCACTGTCTCCATATACAGTAGCACACACTAGCTCACATAAATCCCAGCACTGTGCACTCCAACATGCATGGACTATCCCCCTCCATCTGTCCTGATGAAGGCCAAGGATGAACTGAGCTAAGCACAATGCAGCGGAAATTCCTATGAGTGAGCCAGGAGCCCCACACATAACACAGGTTAGAAGCCTAGCCGTATTACTTTACTATCAATGGTAAGCTGCCCCCACTGCCCTCATGGTGCTCAGCTCCTGGTAAGGGTGGCACTCGTCCACCCCATGATCCAAAATGTATTGCCAGAATCAAGATATCACTGCAGTGGGAGCACTCAGGGCAGAGGTCCAGGTCAACTATCATGTGAGGTACTTTTGCATCCCAACAACGTCTTTTTGAAAAGTTTCAATGAGAGCAGGTCAGTAAGAGCAAGCAGTGGTCACCTGGACCATGCCAACTTCCCCTGAAGCTGCTAAGTTGATTCCAAAAGGGTACGGAGTTCAGAGAGGGTTCCTTCCCCTTTGCAAATCACTTACCACCCCAACTTCAGAGTCGGCAACTTTTCAATGGTTTGCGACTGGAATGATTGCAAACTATTGGTACATCAGGGTAACAATTGTAATCTGGAAGGAACGCCCACCACACCCTTTCCAAATTGCAATTCGTAATTCATTTCTATACCCATTTACTAATTTAGAAAGACTTCTCTAAATTGGTAAATGAGCTTAGTAAATCAACAAAAAAATACTTTTTAGCACTCGCAAACACTTTTAATTATCAAGTTAAAGGGTTTGCGACCGTTAAAAAGTTTAGTACATCTGGCCGTAGGTGGGTGGCCTCCTGGGCAAATTAAAAGATAAAACAACAACTGAAAATATCAGCAACCGTGTTTGTCATGTATTCAGTTTCTTCTGAGAGTATGAGATTTGGACACATATTGCTCACATGTTAATGAAAAACCTTCCCAAATGCACAGAATGTAGAAAAAGAATCCAAATTGGCCCTTTCCAGGTGTTAAGTCACTTGTACACAGGAGGATGAGCAGGGGGTGCGCACATCCATAAAAATATTGCAAGAAACATTTTCAACGCTGTTCAAATTTTAAGAAACTTTCTAAATCCATTAACTTACTTTACAGGGGAAAGGGAGGTTAGAGGTCAAGAAAGCAGAGCGGTTGCAAATGATCTAAATATTAACTCTGTATAAGAAATAACTGAAGTTCAACGCAGTAGAACTGTGAGAGCAGATGGATGGAACATAGACCGGCTCTCTGAAACAATTGGAATCCTCACAGTAGAAGGTGCCAGCACGAGGTGATAGAGACAAATACGAGCCTGGCCCCTTTTGCGTACCTGATGATGCACAGCCGCGGACAGGTAGTTGGACTTTAATAGAGAAATGAAATCATCCTTGACAGACGCTCCCGCCGTTCACAGGACGCTCTGGTGTCTGCCGGGCACAGTTCATTAACAGGCAGGTATTTCCTTTCAGACGGCTGTGGGAACCGGCGGCTGCTGACAAAACCTTACACCGGGGGACCACGCCGTATCTCAGGGTTCAGAGAGGACGCCAATTCACGCTTACCTTTAAACAGCACGATAAGTACATTTCCAAGCACACACTAGTGGCTGCAAGTGAATACTTCCACACGCAGTGTCAACAAGACGGCTGGTGTGACAGGAACTGGTAAAGTTCAAGGTACAGCAGATGGTTTATGAACGTGTGACGTGTCCGGTGCCGACCAGGTTATTGCTCATAGGCGTGGGCAAACAGAGCAGATCATTGTAAAAAAAAAGTTTATTACCAAGTTGATTCGAGTAATGGAACTGGTTTTGGCGGAGTCAATGTTGTTTTAAAAAGTATTCTGCAGGTAACAGTAGCCTGATTTGTCATTTGTTAAAATGAATCATTGGTCTTCGCAAAAGGCGAACATTTTCTAAATTAGAAAATAAATTCCAGCAGCACCTTGAAAAATGTGCAAAATGTGAAGTTGCAAGTGAGACACATCAATCAATCAAACATGATTTGTAGAGCGCAACAACGCCACCCCTAGGGGTATCTGGGCGCTGTGTCTCTGTGGAAGAGCCAGGTCTTGAGTCGCTTTCTGAAGTCTGCCATCGAGGGGGCTGTACAAAGCTGGAGGGGAAGGTCGTTCCAGGTCTTAGTGATGTAAGAGAAGAAGTGGCCTCCGCTGTGGCTGCAACGGATGCGACGTGTGTGTGCGAGGGCAAGTGAGGAGGAGCGCAGGTGTCTAGAGGGTTGTGGGTCCTAGGTCATGGAATGCTTTGCAGCGTGCAAGAGGATCTTGAACAGGCATCTCTTCTGGGGATGCGGAGCCAGTGGAGGTCTCTCAGGTGGGGGCGATGTGGGCAGTGACGTAGCTAGGGTGGGGCGGTGGGGGCGGTCTGCCCCAGGCGGTACTATTTTGGGGGAGGACAAAGGCATTCAGATAAGGCTCGGCTTGCTTTCGAGGATGTTGGGGACGGGCAGAGAAGGAATAGTACTCGGGCAATGTCCTCTTCTTTTTAGGTCTCGGCTGCGAAGGCTGCGCTTGCGCAGTCTCGCTCCGAGATTTAATGACTTTGAGTGACTTTGAGAAGAGGGGCTTGCACCCGCCCCTCTTCTCTCCTGTTCTCCATTGGCTGGCCTCTTAAATGCTGGCCAGCCACTGGAGAAGAGGTCCAGTCACTCCGTTGAAGCCCCGTCCTTTTCGGATCGGGGGGCGTGTTTTTTCGTTGCTTTTCGCAGGGCGTGTTTTTCTCTCCTCCAGCCAATGGCAAGAGGAGAGAAAAAGAAACACGCCCCCGAATCCGAAACCGAGGCTGCGTTTCTCCGAGGCAGTTCTTCTCTGCCTCGGAGAAAGGCGGTGGTGTCCCGGCGTTGCTCCCTCACCTGATCTCCTTGTTTTGCTATCGGGATCCGCACCGTGCTTTGGACGGGTTGTCCTCTCCAGGTTCTGCTGTCTTGCGCTTCCCCTCCACGCTCCATCCTCGCTCGCGCAGCCCCTCCCCTTCGGCGCAAACATGGCACCCACGCAGCGTGAGGCAGGATGCGTCCATTGTGTGATCCGAGCTCGCGATGGAAGCAGCCAAGAGGCAGCCCCGCTGGACGGGCTGTAGCCGAGGATCGCTGGCTGTTGCTGCCGCCTTCTTCCCTTAATACATTTCCTCCCCACGTTGGCTGTTTCCTTGTCGCTGTCTCTCGAGCCGTAGGCGGCTGTGGATTTTTGAGCTTCCTTGGTGCTCGTGAGGAGGAGCCCTCGCGGCAGTGCACCGTCCTCCCCTGGCTCCACCAGGGTTGCTTTTTTCAGACTTGTTTACCTAAGCCTCCTGCCTCATTATCAATGTCGTGCGTTGTTGTGCTCACTTTGTGAGGTTCTACAATGTTTTGAAATTGTTCTGCTAGACTGCTAGCTTAATTGGAAACCGTCCCTTTCAGAATCACCCCTGTTTTGTGTGGGCCCCTCATAGAAGCCGCTCCCCTGTTTATCACAAAGACCTCGAGGTGGAGGTACGACAAGACAAGCGAGGAGCCCGAGGCGTCGCACCTCGGAGAGCCCTCGGGGGCTGTCCAACCCTAGAGACAGTCGGGAAACGTGCAGCATATGGCGCCAGGGGTTGTCCTCCCCCTGAAAAGTATTTGAAAAAAATACGCAACATTTGGTACAATCTGTTGCGTGCCGAGAGCGAAATACAAGGCGCCATCTCTGCATCCTGATACATCCGAATGATGCCAAGTTCCACAGACGCCTTTTGCACCAGGTTAACAAGGGCAAGAGTCGGAATGGGATGTGAATGAGGTAGCGTGGGTACATCGCATGCTCAACAGAGGAGGCGTGTTGCAGTCCTGATGGCACGGTAACACGCTGCAGCGCGAGCTCTAACAGGGAAGGGTGCTCGTTTAATTGACAAGCCTTGTACGTGGAAAAGTGAGGTAAAAGATTCATTCAGACGTCCCATGTAGGAGCTTTCTAACCCTGAATTTAACAAGCATAAAAAATACAGAATTCATCCCACATGTAGAACGACCTACTACTCTGAGCTGAGCGTTCAACGACAATGCTGGGACTGAAAAGGTGCATTTATACCTCAACTGTAAAGTAGTATATTGGTTAACAATATAAGGGCCCAGGTTCAAATGTTGACCCTTGAGTATACTACGCTACATGAGTTAGTGAGTTGCAGATTCATGAAAAGCCAATGGAAGCCTGGTGGAGTGACTTTACACAGCCTTCATTTAACAACCAATGGCATGACAGGAAGGACCTTTGAGGTAGATGATACCATAGGAGACGATTTATGTGCCATAAGTCCTTAATGCCATTACAGAAAAGTGGCGTTACTGACGTTAAAAAACCCTGCAGTTGGTGCAAGAATAATAAAAGAATTTGAACAAAGCAGTTATACAGCAGGCAAGTAAATCTGTTTGAGTTGCCTCACATATACCAGTTTTGGTGATGCAATGATATGCCGGCATGCAGCTCTGATATTCCAGTGGAGCAGCCATTATACAGCTAGATACAATATCAAATGTCCAATTACAGCTAAAATATCCAGCCACAATTATTATGCGCCCTTCCAACCCAAATAGCCATGCACACAGGGCACATATCCTGAACAAGCATTTACAATGCAACGGTCTCGGCATTGTTAAAGTTAGAGCTATTGGCATTGCTCATGACAATGCCGTTTCTTTAAATGTTTTAAAAACAAACACATAAACAAAAATAATGTCATGAGCAATGCCAATAGCTCTAACTTTACCAATGCCGAGACCATTGCATTGTAAATGCTTGTTTGTGGTGGCAGCTGTCCTCCCCCTCTCTTCCTATTATTCCCTCTCTTTCTGTCTTGCTCCTCACTTACTGAAAACCGTGACTTGAAGAAACGGTTCACAACCTCTCTTTCCTTCTTTCATTTAGTTACTTCCCTGTGAAATGGATCCAAAAACAGAAAAACCCTCTTGCGGGAAATGCCCTTTTTCTGACATTTTTCTATTCTAAAGTGCAGCGGGATGGAGAGAAATAGAAGGTTTTAAATATGAAAATTAAATACATAACTAAATAATGCAAAAATGGTTGCAAAGTGGCCAGATTGGTTTTATTTACATCCAAATGCATCAGCCTCACTTTACAGAGTTTGCCAGTGAAGCGCTACTTTTGTTTTCTCGTCTTTCTTTGAACAGCATTGTTGTTCCCAGGTGGGAAAGTGTACCATTCCTGGAGATACTGCAATACCTGGTTGATGGGTGGATTGGAAAACAAAATGTGTACCATGGCTCTGTGTTTATGGATGTGGTCTTTTTAAACCATACTGCTTACGTTTTGTAAGGATATAAGCAATGGACATTGAATCGGTTCCCTTCAGGGCCCTCTAGTCATGTCCTTAACTTTTCAGATAAAACCACTCGCTGATTTCTGAATAGTGAGTGAGAGATCGTTAAGGTAACCATGTTGTTTCTGCTTACATTTCACATGCTTTACTTAATCTTGCATTCCCTATGAGCGTTTGCTTTAACTTTTTTTTTTAGGCAGCATATTACTCTTATCAAGTGCATAATTTGAATTGAGCCACATCCAAGTGTTTATAGCGGGCACAATTAGGTTGTAGCTGAAGGCAGTGCGAGTTTCTCTCAGTGGGGCAGTATGGTGTTCAGTGGGGGAGAGGATGTGGCACTATGGCCAGAGCTGTCGAATTTGGAACTGGGGAACCAGGTTCAGCCTTCATGACCAGTCCACCAGACCACTCTACTGAGGGAGCACATTCCCATGCTAGACCTTAGAAGGCCCCGCTAGACCTTAGAAGGCCCCACTCGACCTTAGAAGGCTTGATGTCTTAGCACAAGCAGGTGTACCCTAGTGGTGTCAATTGTGGGTTAACCTTGAAGGCCTGTCCACCACAATCCATACTGAAGTTCATCTCCAGTCTTGCGGGCAGGCCTACGAAGCAGCACACCCTAGAGCAACAGTGATTCAGTCGCTGTGACTCTGTCACTGAGGTCACATGAACCTTGAGCAAGTTAGGGCCATGTGAACGGTGTGACCGCACTGGGTACCTATTTCGGGTGGGTGCGTAGTGTTTGCAAGTATATTATGGTTTAAAAAAAACTTTCTGCCTCCTTCCTGGCCTCCAGCAATTTTCAGAAACAATAAAAATGTCATGATAACTTCGGTGATTAATGTTCTTCCTAGAGAGAGATCGGAGTTTTGTCTAGTGGAAGGGTTGACTCCTGGAAAGGTAGCACAGAGGGTTAATGTGCCTGCTGCAAAGAACATGTACCATGCAGATCACAAAGTGCACTGCTTTAATGGGGGGACCATGATGAATGGTCATTTAATGTCAGCTGTAGATGATGGATCCCTGAAAAGTGTCATGTATGTGCATGTTTGAATAGTGCTGAGGGGATTACCAGGTAATTGTTCACGCAGCTCTCTGATGGATGTCACGTGTTTTTTCTGAGTCCCCAGATAGATCATGCAGTCTGTGTGTTCTCTTTTGTACTGCCAGTCACTGCCAGTCACCGGTGTATTCAACTGTGTAGCCTTGGACCGTGTCATGTATGTGCATGTAACTTGCATGATCGAGGTAACTATTAGCGACGATACTACGTGTCTCTCGGACCTCTTTCAAGTGCTCGCTGTCCTTTTTCCCCAGCAACCCCCCCTCCCCAGGGGCGGCAATCTGAGGGATAGCCCTGAGCGCCACAAGCTCTAGCTACGCCTCTGGATGTGAGTTTGTTTGGGGACGTCCAGGGTGAGTCTGGATGCAGAGTTCTGTTTGGCCGGTAGTCTTCCGAGGAGCTGGTTGGAGATGCCGGCATAAAGGGCGTTGCCATAGTCAGGGTGGCTGGTGACGAGGGCCTGAGGGATGGTCTTTCAGGTGTAGGTTTGGATCCATCAGAAGATTCTGCAGAGCATGCGAAGTGTGTGGAAGCAGGAGGAGGCGACTGCGTTGACTTGTTTCATGGTCAGTTGACTGTCGAGGATGATCCCTAGGTTACGTGCATGGTCTGTTGGTGTGGGGGTTGGTCCAAGTTGAGTTGACCATCAGCTGTGGTCCAGGCAGAGGTATTGTTCCTGAGGATCAGTACTTCTGTTTTGTCAGAGTTGAGTTGGAGGTAGTTGCCTTTCATCCAGTTGGCTACATTGGTCATGGCGTTGGAGAAGTTGGTTTTGGCATTGGCGGGGTCATTGGTGAGTGAGAAGATTAGTCGAGTGTCGTCTGCATAGCAGATTATGTTGAGGTCGTGTGATCTGGTGATGTCTGCGAGGGGGTGCCATGTAGGTGTTGAACAGAGTGGGGCTGAGGGATGATTCTTGGGGTATGCTGCATATGATGTCCTTGTGTGCGGAGGTGAAAGGTGGCAGCCGGATGCTATGTGTTCGTCCTGTGAGGAAGGAGGCTATCCACTTGAGGGCGTCTTGCTGTATGCCTGCGTTGTAGAGTCCGATGATGAAGGTGCTGTGGGAGATGGTGTTGAATGCCGCGGAGAGGTCAAGGAGGATCAGGGCCACAATTTCTCTGTGGTTGAGGAGTGCTCCGATGTCGATATCAGCGTGTTCTCAGTGCTGTGGTTGGCCCTGAATCCTGATTGTGGGGCATTCAGTAGGTAGTTTTGTTCCAGGAATTCAGTGAGCCGTTGGTTGATGGCTTTCTCAAGTTCTTTGGCCGGGTAGGGGAGCAGGGAGATCGGATGATACATTTTGAAATGGCTGGAGTTGGCAAATGGTTTCTTTAGGAGGGGTCTGACGTCTGCACATTTCCATCTGTCTGGGAAGGTCGCTGTGGAGATGGAGGTGTTAAGGATGCGGGTGAGTTGCATGCTGATTGGGTTCATTGCAAGATTGTAGAAGGGGTGGGGGCAGGGGTCGGTGGGTGCCTCGAAGTGGATAGAGGACATGCTGGCATAAAATACAGGTCACCCTTGAAGGCTAGACACATTTGTGGTAAACAAAAAATCAGCACTGTTGGGGCTGCTTCTGTACAAGCTGTTGTACGTCACTTAACAAATAAATGTTTTTATTCATTAGTATGCACTGCAAGTGGAGGCCTGGGTACATTGCAGGTCAGATGGAGGGGGGGAGCCGATGAGAAGCACGAAGGAGACATTTCCCTCAGCCCTGTCCCATTTCACAGCAGTGTTACATCTGATGCTGTGAGAAGAAGACCTCTGCCTCTTACTCAGCATTTCACCAGGGTAGGGTGACCAGATTTTGAAAAGCAAAAACCGGGACAGATCAGACATAAAGGTAGGACTACAGCCTTTATTTACTTCTATATCTGGCCTGTTCCCGTTTTTTTTGCATAGCCTTGTAAATGGGAACCTATGTATATGCTGGTCTTGTAAATGTGAGCATATATACAAAGAGAAAAACACACCAACACGCTCGCTCCCTCCATCAATTACAGTAACCCTCAATCATCTTCCAAACTAAATTATAATGAAGGATATCTAGAAAAATGAATTATGGATCATATTACAAAGTCAATCGACTTGTTTACAAAAATACACCAAGAAGAATGGAGAAAACATGCCTGCAAGTAAAACACACAACGTAACAATCTTTCCCTGCTTGAGTCATTGTATTTGAAAGTATGATTTTAAGATAACAGTGGCCAAAGTTCGCTTTAACGACGGCACGCACTAAATATATCAACGCCACTTCCTTTCCGTTAACAAATATATTTTACAATGTCTGTGTATATACATATATCTGTATGTCTTTTTAATTACTTTTTGGTGAAGTCGACGCTTTTGAAACACTACGGAAAAATCGAACATCTACACAGTTCGGCAACCGGGTTGAAAGAGAGCTGGTCGAGGCACTGAAGTCTGCCTACGTTGAAGGAACAACATTGAAAAAGCCAGCAGGCCTGGCCTTGGCAAGCAGTTGCATTGTTTTTTTTTTATTGCAACCCTATAACATAAAATAAAGAGAAGAAAAAAAAATCAAGCGGGTGCCTAAACCAGGCATACATATGGTTGCTACAAAAACAAGCATTTGCAATGCAATAGGTCTCGCATTTACGCGAGTGTAAGCTATTGGCATTGTAAATGACAAAGCCTATTATTTTTGTTTTAAAAAAAGTAAATACAGAGTCCATGAGCAACAATTACAGACTTGCAGTGACCTTGACTGCATGCGTGATGAGCACCACATCCACGGGTGTTCACTATATGAGTGAGAGATGCCAGGTGGAATATCATGCAATGCCTGTGCATGCCCACACAGCACATGCAGCTCTAAGGCCTTGATGTCCTGCAAGATAGTAGGCACAGGCAGATCCAAGCCACAAAAGGAAAAAAAAACAAAAGAGAAAACTAAGCAGCGAGAGGAAAATGTAGAGTTCTAAACATCTAAAAGCACAACCAAGATAAAAGATTTAGAGAGAAGTAACTTCTGTCTTGCTAATGGGAAAGCACGAAAAAAACAATTCAATCTAGAGCGCATGTAACAAGACTGCAGCACCAGAAAGGAGGACTTGGTTGCAGAAGTATATCAAGAAGCACTGCTCTCTAGTTAAGTAAACAATCAATCAATCAGTTGTTTGTAAACCGCAGCTACTCACCTGAAAGGATCTCAAGGTGCTGAGGAGGGGAAAGTGGGGCACGCAGCTCACGGAAGATCACGGAGCTCCGTCTAAGAGCCAGGTCTTGAGGTCCTTCAAGAACTTGGGGAGTGATGGTGTCTGTCAGAGGCGGAGAGGGAGGGAGTTCAATTCCTTGGCAGTGAGGAAGGAGAAGGAGCGTCCTCCTGCTCTGGTCGTCTTGGTGCAAGGGACCATCGCGAGGGATAGCTGAACCGAGCGGAGGGAGTGTTGGGGTGCGTGGAAGGTGAGGCAGTGGTTCATGTCGGCGGGTCTGGTGTTGTGAAGGGCCTTGTGGGCGTGGCTGAGAAGCTTGTAGGTGATTCTCTTACCGACAGGGAGCCAGTGTAGTGTCCGTAGGTGTTGGGTGATGTGGCAGTGGTGCAGTAGGTTTAGGACTAGTCTAGAGGCGGCGTTCTTGCCCTTCCGGAGTTTGCGGTGAGGTTCTTGTTGATCCCGGCGTAAAGTGCATTGCCGTAATCCAACCTGCTGCTGATGAGGGCGTGAGTGATGGTTTTCCTGTCTTCAGGGGAATCCAGTTGAAGGTCTTTCAGAGTAGGTGGAGGGTATGGTAGCAGGAAGAGGTGACCGTGTTTATCTGGCGGTCCATTTTGAGTTCGGAGTCCAGGATGATTCCGTGTGTGCGTGCTTGGTCCGTGGAGGAGGAAGAGTTTCTGAGGGCGAGGGGCCACCAGGTGTCGTTCCAGGCATCGGGGAATGGGCCCATGATCAGTACCTTGGTTTTGTCTATGTTGAGTTGTAGGCAGCTGTTCTTCATCCACTTGGTCGACTGCTTCCATACCGTCTTAAAAGTTGTGTTTGGTGATGTTGGGTTCGTTGGATAGGGAGAGGATAAGTTGTGTGTCGTCTGCCTACGATACGATGTTGATAGATGTTGAAAAGGGTCGGTGTTAGACTTGGCCCTTTTTGCAGGGTCATCCCTGAACTTTTTTCTTTCCTTCTGGTATATTTTCTGACCTGGTGTTGGTGGTTTTAGGACTCTGGCCACTTTATCACTGCTGTCAAGTGCATGTGCTCTCTATGGTAAAACATGGTAAGATTGGTCTACACCTGTTTGGCATATTTAATTTACCTCTCAGTCCCTTGTAAAGTGGTATCTCAGATAGCCAGGGTCACTAAATGAAATGCTACTGGTGGGCTTGCAGCGCTGCTTGCGCCACCCACCAAAGTAGCCTTTCAAACTTGTCTCAGGCCTCTACCATTGCAGGGCCTGCGCGCGCATTTTACTGCCGCTGTGACGTGGCACATAAAGTGGTTGCCACGTCTGTGACTCCCCTTTTACTACATATCAGTCACCCCTAAGCAGGCCCTAGCTAACTCTATGGACAGAGCGTGCTGTAGGTAAAAGGTAGGACATGTGCCTTAACTGTGTGGAGTGTCCTGGTAGTGACAAACGGCCATTTTGGTTTCTCACTACTGTGAGGCTGCCCTCTCATAGGACTGAATTGGGGATTCCGTGATAAGTGATTCAGTGGTAATTCCTGATATGAGAGGAGTAGTGCAATCAAGTTTGGTATGTTTGGAATAGTGGTAATAAATGCTGCGTAATGGTGTTCGCAGATTTGTTAACACTATTTTAGAAATGACACTTTTAGAAGTGGGCATTTCTGTGTGCTATGTGTCTTTGTGCCTGCCTGATGTGTATTGCATGTGTGGCTTGGGAGTGACAGAGACTGGGGAGGTGCAGTGGCTCCAGAGGGGCTGGGCGAGTCAGCGCTAGGCTAAATAGGCCCATCTGCATTTGGAATAGTGGGATAGTGGGAGGAGTATTCACCTGGGCCTGAATAGGACTGTGCCTGCCTTCCACATTGCTGGCCCCGCCCCTCTGTGGTGTGTCTGGGGCCAGAGGCTACACTAACAATGGAGGGTGTTGTACACATGTGTAGGTGCCCCCAGAACTGGGTTGGACAAGGCGCAGAGCCCTGTGCAGGGGGAGAACAAAGGCCTTTGCAATATAAATATTGGAGATGTGACCCCCTGTAAGGGGCAGTGTGCTGACTTGGAATTGGTAGCCAGCAGGCTGCTGGACTGCCAGAAGAAACCACCACCTGGGACCAGGCTTTTACCTGCTGGGGAGGGGCTGGAGGGACTGCTCCTCTGCTTAGGGTCCCTGCGTGCTGGCTGCCTGCTGTTCCTGTGCCCAGCTCTGCCCCTTGTGACACTGGGGCTCAGCGCAGGAGAATCGCTTTTCTTTGTGAGGGACAAACTGAAAGCGCTGCCTGCTCCCTGTTCAGTCTTCAGGTGGGAGACAGGCGAGATGCTTCATGTGTAGCTTGTTTGCCCTGGATCTGGGCTTGGAGCGCTGCATGCTTTTACTCCCTAAGCCTGTGGTGGGGGCTCTCCAGGAAGTGTAGTGCTCCTTCACACCGTAGTGGAGAAAGCGGGGAACGAGACGCCGTGCTGTTGCTAGGCATCACCGAGAAGATGCCGCTGGAAGTCAGGCAAGTCAGGACCTGACTGTGGGTGGGGCTCCCGTGAGAGAAGGGGTAGTCCCGCAGGTTGGCAGAAGCCCATTGGGCAGCAGAAAGAAGGTTCAGGAGGGGAGAGCTGCAGGAAGGAAAAGCTCTCCCTCTCCTTTCGTGTGATTTCCGTGGCAGAGGAAGCCAGCGTCAGGAAACGGGAAGTCAAGCGAAGAGAGCCTGATTTGGGGCGTGGCCGGGCATAGGAAGCCAGGTGGAGGTGCAGCCTGGTTGTGGTTGGGGCTCCCGTGTGCACAAGGAGAGCCCCGTGTGCTGCCTGAGCCTGCCAGAGAGAGAGACTGGTGGCAAGAGAAGGACAGCACCTCGCGGGCTCATCAAGAAGCCAGAGAGAGGACCGAAGCCTCGTGGGCTCCCTTTTGAAAACTCCACCCCTTTCACTGCAGCAGGCCATCTCCCGCTGAGGAGACCGGAGAGACCCCGGTGAGTGGGGCCTACGGGGCACACTGTTTCGCCCAGTCTTTGTCACAGCTGTGACGCTATCTCGCGGGCAACTGCAATGTAGGGGGCATTCTTCACAGGGGAGACAAGAGGGAGTTGAACTCCTTCCCCCCATCTGCGTTACGGGCATTGTTTTTGCTGCTTGGTGTGCCGGTGGTTCAGTGCCCTACATGTGTTGGGGGCATTCCTTTGGGGTACAGTACCGTGGTCCTTAGTGGACACCCACGAGGGAAGTGCCCATCACCTAGAGGAGGCTGTAATGCGTAGGCCTTCCGGAGACAGGGGGCCAGTTTGCGAGCCTTGGTGGAGGAAAGGCCCTCCACAGACTTACCACGCACTCCAGGTAGAAAGCGCAGGAGCGCTGGGACTGCCATTTGGGGGCCAGTGGGCTCTCAGGGACATGGGGGCATATTGTGCATAATGATTATGCCTGAGAGGGGCATGATGTGTGGTGATGTAGCCCTGCATTTCTGCTGATTATATTTTAGCATCATATGCCAGGTACTGCCATAATGTCTATGCATTAGGTGTTTATGCTGTGGTGGTAATGTGTTCATAATAAGTGATTACCATGCACTGCTGATTAGGTACAGGCCTCAGAGGGGCCTAATGCGGATATTATGTTTTGCATATTATACTGTCCTAGGTGATGTCAGGATGCTAATGCATAATCTGGCTATGCTAAGTGCACTGTTAACAGCAGTTACTGGTTGCTTTGCTAACTGCGCATTGTGATGTTATTACATTGTCCCGATTGGCCCTGTAAGTGAATATAATTCCCTGTGAAGTGATACCTAGTGCCAGGTGGCACAGTGTAAATATGTGATTATGCTCTAACGTGTTTTATGAGTAATACAAAAGCTATTTTTATATAACCTTGTGTGGAGTTTCCTTTGTGGTGTGCCTAGTGTGTCACTGCTGTGTTAGTGTGTTGCACAAACGCTTTACACATTGCCTCTGGGATAAGCCTGACTGCTCGTACCAAGCTACCAAGGGTGTGAGCAGGGGTTATCTTCAGCGTGTAACTCCCTTGCCCTGACTAGAGTGATGTTTTCTGCCTGGCTTAGGAGCATGCCCTAGCCAACCAGAAATCCCATTTCTAACAGTCGGGCTGAAGGAGAATCCTTGTGGGACTCTGCAGGTTGTCATGTGGATTACGAGAGGAAAGGAGGGAGTCTGACTCGTTGCGTTCTGCCGGAGAGGAAAGAGCAGATCCAGTTGAGGTGATTGTTCCAGATTCCTGCGCCGTGGAGTCTGCGGGCTAGTGTGCTGTGAAAGACTGTGTTGAAGGCCGTGGAGAGGTCCAGGAGGATGAGGGCCACAGTCTCTCCTCTTATGAGGAGGGAGCGGATGTCGTCTGTCGCCGCGAGGAGGGAGGTTTCGGTGCTGTGGTTCTTCCTGAAGCCTGATTGGGAGGAGTCGAGGATGTTGTTTTCTTCTATGAAGGTGGCGAGTTGACTGTTGATGGCTTTTTCCATTACTTTGGCCGGATATGGGAGTAAGGAGATCGGTCTGAAATAATTGAGGTCGGTGGGGTCCGCCGAGGGTTTTTTCAGGAGAGGGTTAATCTCGGCGTGTTTCTAGTCATCAGGGAAGGAGGCAGTCTCAAATTAGCACTTGATGATTCGTTGAGGCTCGGGGCGATGATGTCTGCGGCTCTGTGGTAGATGTGGTGGGTGCAGGGGTCCGTGGGGGCCCCAGAGTGGGTGGTCTTCATAGTCTTCAATGCTGAGGGCGGTCCGGCTGTCTAGTGTCGGCTGCGTGGTTCCTAGAGCGGTGGGAGGGGGGCTCCTCGTGGGTGTTGGTAGCGTCGAAGTTGTCATAAATGGTTTGGATTTTGTGGTGGAAGAAGGCGCTGAGTCTGTCGCAGAGGTCCTGGGAACGGGTAAGTCTGTAGTTTCGCTGTTGGGTTGGGCGAACTCTTTGATGATGCCGAAGTGTTCCTTGCTATTGTGTGCATGGGTAGAGATTCTGTCCTGGAGTGCTTTCTTCCTTGAGTATCTTATGAGTTTGTGGTGGGTAGTGGTGGCTGTTTTGAAGTTGTTGAGTTCTGCTGGAGTTTTGGAGTTCCTCCATAGCTTTCCGAAGAGTCTGCAGGTGCATCTGGAGTCACGGAGCTTGGTGGAGAACTAGCTGGCTTTGTTTGCGTGAGGGTTGTAGGCTTTCTTGTGGGGGGCGATGGTGTTGGCACAGTCGATGACCCAGTTGTGTAGAGTGCGGACGGCGGTGGTAGGGTTGTCGTCTGTGGCGGTCGGAGTGGAGCTGCTGAGGGTGACGGCGAGCGGGTTGTCAGAGATCTTGTTCCAATTCCTGCGCTGGAGCTGTTGGGGACGTCAGCGTGAGATGTTAGCTTTGAAGGTGAAGTGAACACAGCGGTGGTCCGTCCAAGGGAGTTCAGACGTGTGGCTGAAAGTGATGGAGTTCCCTGCTGTGAAGATGGGATCAAGGGTGTGTCCTGCTGAGTGTGTTGGTTCTGGTGCGAACTGTTTGAGTCCGATGACGTGGAGGTTGTCCAGGAGGGAGGAGGAATAGGGGTCTTGTCGGTTGTTGAGGTGGAAGTTGAGGTCTCCCAGCAAGGTGTAGTCAGTGGAGATGATGGCATGTGGCATTATGATGTTGGTGATGGATTCGCAGAAAGGTGCATGGGATATGGGGGTTCTGTAGATGAGGGTGGATGGGTTGGTCTGGGTTGAAGTGGAGGTGTTCCATCAGGTCTGTGGGCCCGCGGTGTAGGTGCTCAGACGAAGGTTGACCTTGTGGGCGATGCCCCCCCCCCCCCCCCCCCCCGAGGTGGTTGAGGCGGTTCTTCTGGGTGATTTTGTATCCTTCAGGGATGGCGATCGCAATGTCTGGTCGAGAGGCGGCATTTGACCAGGTTTCGGTGAGGAAGGCGACGTCCGGAGCGGTGCTGTCGAGGAGGTCCCAGATTTCCGTGGCGTGTCTGTGGAGGGAGCGAACATTGAGGAGGATGCATCGCAGGGTTTGGGGTATGATGGAGTTGTTGCTGGAGGGTGGAGGAGGGTCCTGGGTCTCGGCGAGAGTGAAGGAGTGACAGCAGCGATGGCAGGTGAAGGGTCCGTGAGTGTCGAGAGGTGAGGAGAACTTGCAGTTGTTGTTCTTGCCGGTGTTGAGTGTGTAGAGAGCCAAGGAGCTGTAGCGCTGGTGGGTCGAAGGAGCAGGGTTCCTGGCACTGGTCACAGTCGGATCACGGACAGGCACAGATGGATTTACATTCGGTGCGCTTTTGGCGCACCGGCAGCACGCTCACTGCACGCGGCCGCACAGCGTCCGCCTTTAAGTAGGGGTTGGGGAAAGGCAGGACAGCTGAGAGGCGGGCGCGGGGAGCAGGAACACTCTGGAGCGGGAGGGGCCATGGGGGCAGCAGCTGCGGGGTCAGAGATGGCCCAGGAAAAAGGGTAAAAAGTGGAAAACCGAAATAAAGGAGTACTAGAGGAAACAGAAACAGAATTAAGGAGCAAAGAACGGGAAAAGGATCCCAGGC
The DNA here is from genome assembly GCF_964204655.1 of Triturus cristatus. Lineage (NCBI taxonomy): Eukaryota > Metazoa > Chordata > Amphibia > Caudata > Salamandridae > Triturus > Triturus cristatus. Next base: position 606,631,290 of record NC_140582.1, on the reverse strand, counting down.
AAAAGTAGGAATAAAAAAGGCAAAATAGGAAAACAGCAGAGAGCAAGAAAAGCCAGAAGCACAGGGCCTCGAACCGGGATCTGCGGCGGGGCACTTGTGGTGGAGCTGAGTCCTGACCAGAAGGTCAGGGGTCTTTCTGAATCTGGTGAGCAGTGTCTGCCATTAAGCAGGGGTCGGGGGAGGGCGGGACAGCTGGGAGGCTGGCACGGGGAGGGGGAACACTCAGGATTGGGAGGGGCAGCGGGGGCAGAAGAAGCAGGGTCAAAAACTGCGCAGGACAAAATGCAAAAAGTGGAAAACCAAAATAAAGGCGAACGGAAATAAAAGAGAACTAGAGGAAACAGAAATAAGGAAAAATAAGGAGCAACTAGCAGGGAAAGGATCCCACCAAAAGTAGGAATAAAAAAGGAAAAATAGGAAAACAAAAGTGAGGAAGAGAGAAAACAGCAGAGAGCAAGAAAATGCAGAAGCATAGGGCCTCGAACCGGTGTCTGCGGCGGTGCTGAGCGGGGCACTTGTGGTGGAGCTGTGGGCTGAGAGAGCAGAGTCCTGACCAGAAAGTCAGGGGTCTTGCTGAATCCAGTGAGCAGCGTCCACCATTAAGCAGGGGACAGGGGAGAGCGGGACAGCTGGTAGGCGGGCGCGGGAAGGGGGAACACTCAGGAGTGGGAGGGGCAGAGGGGGCTGCAGCGGCAGGGTCAGAAACTGCGTGGGAAAAAGGGCAAAAAGTGGAAAAAACGAGATAAAGGCAAACGGAAATAAAGGAGAATTAGAGGAAACAGAAACAGAAATAAGGAGCAAAGAGCGGGGAAAGGATCCCAGGGAAAGTAGGAATAAAAAAGGCAAACTAGAAAAACAAGAGTGAGTAAGCGAGAAAACAGCAGAGAGAAAAAAAAGGCAGAAGCACAGGGCCTCGAACTGGGGTCTGCGGCGGTGCTGAGCGAGGCACTTGTGGTGGAGCTGTGTACCGAGAGAGCAGAGTCTTGACCAGAAGGTCAGGGCTCTTGCCCACTGGTGTTTTATTTGCTCTGGACTGTTTCTGGGAGTGTGAGATGAATATATTTTCTTCTCAATGAACAAACGGTAAACAGAATGCATATTCAGGGCCTCATTTACAACAAAATGAAGCAGTGCAGTGCTGCAAGCCATTTTGCTGTACTGAGTTGTGTCATTTTAAAAGCACTGGGATGCATCATATTTACAACAATATAACACATCCCTGTGGCTTCCCCTGTGCTGGCGCACAATTGGCTGCCAGGCACCAATGGAGGCACCCTTGCACCATGGTGAAAGGGTGCCTGCTTGCAGGGATGATTTATTTTGTGCAAGAAGGGACACCATCCTGCACTATAACAATCACTGATGGTGTTTTCCTCTTTCTATGTGTGCTGCAGCATGCATAGAAAAAGGAAAAAAACGAGGAGAAGTTAAAGTATTTCTCTTTGTTGTGCCTCCTTACACCTCCCCTGGGGAGAGGTACGATTCTGATACATTACCAGGTTTACAAAATGTTATAAATCTGAGAATGTGTCAGAATCCATGTGTGGAAACACCCACAGCAACACCCATGGCATGCCCCTTTCACGCAAAGGGATGCGTGAAAAGGGGCTGTGTTTACAAGGCCATGAAAAGCCACGCAAGGTGACTTTGTGAGCAGTGCTTAATTTGTAAAATAATAAGTGCTAGGGCTCTGACCAGGAGGCCACTGCAGCTTGCACCACCCATCTCCCCTGTCATTGCTGCCAAAACACCTGCCAGCCCTCTCTCTTGCCTGCAAATGCGACAGTTCAGATTATTCCAGGTCCCTAAAGCTAAATGAACGGCTGGGGAGACAGGTATTAGTATTTTTTTTACTGTATATTGTTTTCCTAAACAACTGTTATATACTGCTATCTTTAAATTGTGGCAGACTGCCCTAAGTGTGGTGTTGACAATTAGGTACCGGTGCTGAGCACCGGAAACCAATTAAGTGCAGGTGCTCAGCACCGGAAAGCTCTGGCTCAAATTAAGCACTGTTTGTGAGGCCTTGTAAATATGGCCCAGCACACTGCGCCGCTGGTGCGTCAAAAAAGGGACACACCGCGGTGCAAGTTACAATATTTTAAAGCACGGCAGCGCACAAAAACATCCTGGTGTGCTGCAGTGCATTAAAATAAAAAGGCAGGAATGCGCCGTATCTACAAGATACGGCGATACGGCGATACGGCGATTTCCTTTTCTCTTTCCCCTGCACCAGCGCACAAATAGCAGCGGTGCGCCAGCACAGACACCCTTGTGCCATTTTGCAAGAGTGCCTGCGCTGAGGGGATGATTATTTTTGTGCAGGAAGGGGCACTTTCCAATAATTAAAGCATTTTTCTCTTTCTATGCATGCTGCAGAATGCAGTATGCATAGAAAGAGCCAAAAACAAGGCGAAATAAATGTATTTCTCCTTGGCGTAGGGTTCTGACGCATTCCCAGGTTTACAAAATGTTGTAAATCTGGGAATACATCAAGTTACATGGATGTTGCGTGGGAACACCCACAGCAACACCCATGGAATGCCCCTTTCACGCAGAGTTATGCATGAAAGGAAACATATTTACAAGGCCATGAAAAGTCAATCAAGGTGACTTTACATGGCCTTGTTGTTAGAAATTGGATTTTTGGTAGGCTAGGGCATGTGCCAAAGACAGGCAGAAACCACCACTCTAGTCAGGATAAGGGAGTTACAGTCCTAAAATAACCCATGCTCACCCCCTTGGTAGCTTGGCACGAGCAGTCAGGCTTATATTTGAGGCAGTGTGTAAAGCATTTGCACCTAACCAACAGTAATACAGTGTAAGCACTACAAAAGGACACCACACCAGTTTAGAAAAATATCCAATATTTTTATATACTTATGACAAGACCAAAAAAGATAACAAATCCACAATACAGTACTTAAAAATCTTCGGTTATTAAAATATGCTTGAAAAACAGTTCCTTGACGTCGATAGCTCCGTCCGGGGCTATCACGGCGTCGTGAGTAAACAGATCCAAACAGTTCTGACTGACCGCGGTGTGGTGGGCCAGCTATGGTGTCGGGATGACCCGCAAACAGTACCCTTTAGAAATGCAGGGCTTTGGCGACCCCTGGTTGAGCTTCCCAAAGCACGCCGTCCGCAGGCTTCAGTTCCGGAGGTCGGTGCAGGAGTCATCGGGGCCCTCGAAGTCACACGCGTTGCAGATCAATCTCCTCTCTGTTGGAGTCAGGAGCGCTGGCGTCTGCAGGCGTCGGGTGCTGCAGTGCGATGGGCAGCGGTGTGGTGTGTGGTGCCCTCAGGTCACGGTGCAAGCAGCGGCTCGGTGACGGCGTCAGATTGCGTCGTCGGTGAGACCAGGGTCGCTGTGCAAGGTGAATGCAGTGCTAGTCGCGGTGCTGGCAGGTCGTGGTGCAAGCGTCGTCGTTGCTGACAGGCTATCATCCGCTGACGAACTGGAGTCGATGGCGCCGGCGTCGGTAGGCCAAGGCTGCGGTGCGGGATGAGAGCGGTGCATCGTGTAACTTTACGAACGGTGCCCTCGAACCACGGTGCAAGCAGCGGCGTCGATTTCGGCATGGAGCAGCGTTGTCAGGGATACCAAGGTATCGCTGTGAAGAGAGGCGGTGTGGAGTGAGGTGCCCACAGGTCGTGGTGCGAGGAGCAGCTCAGTGGCAGCATCAGCAGGCATCGCCCGTGATTCCAGGGTCACGGTGCGGCATTGTGGCGGTGCCCTCTGCGGTGCCTTCAGGACACGGAGTCGGCAGCGGCGTCGTAGACGTTGTCAGGGTACTTTTCTTCTGTTGCAGCACAAAACACACAGTCCCCACTGCTGAGGGCAGAAGAGCTTGCTGTTCCTGAGACTTCTTGAATAGGGGGAAAGCTCTACCTCAAGCCCTTGGAGAAACTCACAAAGTAGATTGCAGAAAGTTCAGTCCAGTCCTTTCACTGCCCAAGACAGAAGCAGCCACTGCAGGCCAACACAGGTAGTTCCTCCTCACAGCTTCTCTGGCTCTTCTTCTTGGCAGTCTTCTTGGTCCAAAAGAGTTCTAAAGTTCAGGGGTCTGGGCCCCAATATTTATATTCCCAAATCCTTTGATCTCTTAGGCAGAGAGTGTCTGTGCCCAGCCAGAACCAGTTCAGCTCTGGTGTGACTTCCTGGCAGGAGGTGGAGACGGCATGGTCAGAGGCAGACCAGGCCCTTTGAGCTGCAAGGAAATCTCCACCCCCTTCCCCAATTGCAGCCAGGTATATTCAGCCCTTTCCTGATCCATCTAGACTATGTGGAGCCACTCCTGCTCCCCAGCCTTCTGTCATCCAAAACCCAGACAGGGAATCCACATTCCAGCAGAGGCACACGGGATGGCTGAGCAAGAAAATACCTACTTTCTAAAAGTGGTATTTTCAAACACAGAATGTAAAAATCACCTTCACTAAAAGATGCATCTTTAGATTCTGAGTTCAGGCATACTAAACTTTATTTTCCTACCTAATTCCCCGGGACATTTAACATGTTATAAGCAAACTCTCCATTCTGTCCTATGGGTAACAGGTAGCCTTGCAGTAGCGAAAAACAAAATTGGCCATAATTCACTATCAGGACATGCCACACACACCAGGGCATGTCTTACCTTCCACATACACTGCACCCAGCCCACAGGGGTACCTTGGGCCTACCTTTGGGTTGGCTGACATGTAAGAAAAGGGAAAATGAGGGACTGGCAAGTGTGTGCACTGGCCAAGTCGACATGGCAGTTACAAACGGCACGCAGACTCCGCAATGGCGGGTCTGAGTTACCTTTTCGGGGCTACTCACATGGGTGGCACAATCAGTACTGTAGGCCCACTAGTAGCATTTGATTCACAGGCCCAGGCACACTCAGTGCACCATACTAGGGACTAACAAGTAAATCAAATATCTAATCATGGAAAAGCCAATCCATAATACACTTTCCCACAAGAGCACTTGCACTTTACCACTGATCAGCAGTGAGAAAAGTGCGCAGAAACACTACGCCAGCAAAAACAGAGTCAGAACCGGGAGGTCAGAAAGCAAAAACTCCGGGGAACATGCCAAAAGATGCCAAGTCTAACACTTGTAAACATGGGGAAGCCCATTGCCCTGCAGGTGAGTCAATAATTCTAACACAATGGTAGCGCAATGGGCTTGTAATTAAGCCCCTATGGGCCTCATTTATAATATTTTGAAGCGTGGCAGCACAGCAAGCCTTTCTGCTGTGCTGCCATGCATCAAAAAAAGGCCAGGAATGTACCATATCTGCAAGATACGGCGCATTCCTGTCCTACTCTGCGCCGGCGCACAAACAGCATCTATGTGCCAGCACAGGCCCCCTTCCGTCATTTTGCAATGGTGCCTGCGCTGAGGGATGATTGTTTTTGTGCATGAAGGGACACCTTCCTGCTCAAAAACAATCATTAAAGGCATTTTCCTCTTTCTATGTATGCTGCAAAATGCAGCACGCATAGAAAGAGGAAAGAAATTAGGGGAATTAAAAGTATTCCTCGCGCTGCACCTCCTTACACCTCCCCTGGGGAGGCATAGGGTTTTGACACATTCCCAGGTTTACAAAATGTTGTAAATCTGGGAATGCGTCAAGTTCCATGGATGTTGCCTGCGAACACCCACAACAACACCCATGGAACTCCCCTTTCACGCAGAGTGTGAATGTATGTGTGAAAGGGAAACATATTTATAAGGCCATGAAAAGTCAGGCAGGGTGACTTTACATGGGCTTGTAAATGTGGGAAAGTCCATTGGACTGCTGCTGCGTCAATAAAAGTGATGGACTGGTGGCGCAATGAGATTGTAAATAAGCCCCCATTTCTTTAAGGACTATAAACATTAGTATGGAAATCCTTCACAAGCCTTTGATAACAAAATGTAGCTTATTATTATCATCTTGGCAGTTGTGCGGGATGGTAGGGCATTCATGAATTCTCATTGATCCTAAACTTGTTTGTTGATATAAAGACGGATGGAGGGTTCTTATGTCAGCATAATGCACCCTACCACGCCTCTCTTCAGTGAATTGTTTGCCTTGCACACAAGACAGCATCTGTAACTTACCATTGAGCCTGTGTTCCAAAATTAGGGCCAGATTTATTATTTTATCACGAGAAACATTGCAGCATCAAAATCTGCTACTACGCTGTGTTACATAAGGTGCGGGGAACAGGGGAGAGCCGTATCTACCAATGGACTGTTGATGATGTCATCCCTGCTGACGGGCTATTAGTGGCTGCTTTGCAAGACGCACAGTCCTTGTCCATGGTGCAGAGATGAGTGTGCGTCGGCAAGCATTGCATTTGTAATTGAAGCAAACCATACCAGTACAGATTTCTGTGCCTAGACAAACTCACTAGGATCCTATGTTTTGGATGCGTGCAGTGCATTCATCACACATGTGACGCATGGGCCTTTTTTGAGAAAATGAAAACATTTAACCTTGATAACGTCTAAAAAAGCTCGGTCTGGCTATCTTTGTGGGCTTTGCTTCAAAAACCTATGGGTATATACGCTGAACTCTCCAAATAACGCCCAATTGACACCTTCACACGAAACAAGGCAACTTGACACAGCAGCACAAAGCGCTTTCTGTGCTCAGTAATGGAACCTTTCAGGTGGAAAATACCCTTTCAGCTGGAAAAATACACATTTCTTTATTTGCACTACTGTGAGACGGCACGACGCCATATTAAATTCGGCCCAAGGAGTTTTTTTTTCTCTTTTCCTGCTTAAACCATTTTATGAAAAAACAATTCAATCAGAATTAATTTCTTCGGTATTATCTTTTCAAAATCTTTGGCAGTAGTGACACCAAGTGGCGAGAAACGAAAACTAGGCAGCAATAAAAATATTGCCATGCAACTTGGCAAGAAAGAAAAGACAGACGTCGTTTCAGCCTCGATTGCTGCTGTTCCTACACGCCTGCATTTCTCAAGACGGGACAGACCCTTGCCAGAGACAATTTTTTTAAATATATTAAAACCAATAATAAAGCAAAGATTGTTTCTACATTGAAATGGACCATTTTCTGTGTGGATAATTATATTGTGCCTGGGCAAAAGAATGCCACTATCACAAAGAAGGGAGTCCAAAGCTGAAGTCGGCTGGACAAACTCGTTGCCCCCTTTAGGCAGAACAAAAATGTGAATTATAGTTGAACAGACCAATGGTGAAGAGAGCGTAGTGAAACACCCTGTATATCAATATGCATGTATTTTTATTAAAAACATTTTAGCAATAAATTGTCTTTTGACTAACGCCTGGTAGTACTACAGTTGGTGACAGCGCATTCTAGTGGGACTTGGGAAAAGAAATAAGACTTAGCCGTTACTTTTTTGCAAATGGATGCATTAACAAGTTGGAATGTGAGGCATTGCCTGTTCCACCTAGAAAATCCCTACCCTTCAGTCTTTTCTCGAGGACTCTTTGAGATGAGGATCCCTTACCTTGGTTATTAATAGGTACCGTTGGTGACAGAAAGAAGAGAAGTTGTCAAAATGTTTCCAAATGCTATCCTGAAAGTGGGTCAGAGCTTTATTGCCCAAGTATTGCGAGCAAAGTCTTTAATAAATCACGTTTGTCAATGTTCCTTCCCATTGTATAATAATAAATAAATGATGATTTGCACTAACTGGAAAACTAAATAGAACACATGGCTACCGTTAATGCCTTCTACGTGCCCACAGTCGAGTATAGACACCTTACACTCAAAGGCCTACAGACACAAAAGCATGGCCTGAATCACTATTTCAAAATAAATAGATTGAGCATAAATAGGAACAAAATGGAACTACATTTTGAAATAAAATAAAACTGTAACCTGCCATCTAGAGAATGAAATATGTTCTAGACTTGTTCTAGAGTCACACTTCGATGGTTCTTTTTTGCAGCATGCAAGAGTAAAGGGGAGACATTCGTTAGTACAATTGTCAATTAGCCAATATCTTCTCCTTGATAGATAATAACTCACAGACTACTACCTAAGGTTAGTTAGTTTATTACAAAGCAAAAAATATCTGGACAAAGCTACACCTCAACACGAGGGTATACAAATATAGCGGAATTAGCAGGAAGCCAAATCAGCATATCCAATTTAGACAGTGCAGAGTAAGCAAAACAATTAATTCAAGAAGTAAGATACAGATATCAGGAAGCATGAGTCCAGGTTTGTCTGCATTGAGGTTTGATGAGTAAAGAGCATTAAATCTATCCCTACTCTAGCTCTACAGTAATATCCCTACGTAAGTGTTTTCAGTGTATAGAAGGAAAAGGTATCAGTGCGTGAAGTCTTCCTAAGAAGTTACTCCATCATCCATGGGTCAAGTAGCATAAAGCCACAATCAACAGAAAAAGCTTGTTCGGAGATGCTCTCTCTCCTAAGGCAAGAAAGAAGTTGGGTGCTTTCCCTAGTTCCAACAATCAACTATCCACAGGTAGCACTCCTATAATGCATTTCGAGTTGTACCATCCACTCTGGGTACAGTCCTGACATTTTTTTCCCACAATGTCGACAGTGTACTTTCCTTGCAACAGTTTGTCCTTGGTTCCCAGGCTTTTTTCTGTGCGAAACGTAACGACCCTCCTTTATCGACTCAAGCCACACGATGTGTAACTTCTTCTCTCCTTGCCAAACTTTCTAAAACAAAGACATTTTTCTAACCAAGAGAATGACTCTCCACCTGCAATGCAAAATGTGAGAAAGAACAGATTCCACAGCACACATGAAATTCAACTATTAATTCTAAAGCAAGAGTTTTCAGGGACTGACATCCCAGGCCTGCAACTTACGCTAACATAAGAACATGTTACTTCCAACTGTACATTTCACATAACCATTATAGCATTTCAATTAATACATTTACCTACTAAAAAGAAATATAAATTGTCAGGCACATATAATATGTGAGTAGTGACAGCATCACAGCACAAGTTTTACATGTTAACGTTTTCTGCTAGTTACATTCATTTCCTACGGTAATTCTCCATACTACTCATCCATGAACTAAAACACATCACGTAATCGTGTTAATACATTTAAAACTTTTAACACCTCATGTTAACATAATTTGAAAGATTATATGTGGATGCATTCTACATATGATTATAATACACCCCTACAAATAGAATGACATTTCTGCTTTAACAGTTCCCCCCTTCTGATGACATTGAGCCACCATAAAATTCTCCAAAACATCCCTGCAGAGAAGACGGAGCTTAACAGATGTTGTAGCTAACCTTCTCTGTCTGAACTCCTCCATTCGCTTAAAATTTTCATAATGACTGTCCTGCTGTCTTTCCATCCTTCTCTCTCTTCCTATAAGGAGTTTATCCAACTGCCTTGCTTTGTGCTACTTGTATGCTCTTATCATCCCAACCAAGATAATGATACAGATTATAACAATTATTATCAGCTTCAATATGTATCCAAATATTCTGCTTCCCAGATTTTAAAAACCAGTTTCCCACTATCCTAAATCCTTTTCCAACCTTATCTGAAACTCCTTCAGTTGCCAAATAATATATCTCATGATGTATATCAGTCATGTTATTAATATATCCCCTCAAATCTTTACTTCTATCAGGGAAATAAGTACAACACTGTTGGACTTTCAGCATCTTACAGACTCCGCCTTCTTTTGCCAGTAATACATCTAATGCAAGGCGGTTCTGCATCACCATGAAGGACGTGGCCCTCTAGGACCACGCGGGTACTAATGACCACCTGTTATGCCTTCCCAAATGAAGAGTCGGTCAGACAGTAGCGAATACAAACAAGCATTTATTACCGTTACTCTGCACAGGAGCCCGTCATAACCTGCACCCTGAGATGGCTGGAGAGGGACTGACTCCCCAACATTCGCTATTAGAAGATAAACCCTTCAGGAGACTTCTGCCATGCCCCCGGTGGAAAAGTACCAGTCTGGGCCAGACACGTACAAACAAGGCACAGAGAGATTATCTAACACCTGCCAGATGGGCACACTATCAGCAGCCCAAGGTCAGTGTGCTGAGTCTCATCGCCTCTTAACGTGGGAGCAGGACTACATGTATACAAAAGAATGCAGAGCAAAATAATCATACTGTTAGCAAGTCGAGTTGCAGCCTTGAACATGGAAGCGCTCATGCCAGAGATTCTCTGTCTGTGTACAAAGTAATATAGTGCTAATGCTCACTGATACAATTCCACACGTATGAAACACTGGCCTTCCAAAGTATGATGCACAACGCCTTAAGTACCAAACATATCAAAATGTATGTATTCATTATATTTTTGCAATTTGAATAAAGACATAATATGAATATCAAGAAAAGTCCAAGCACATCCTACCTCAAACACCAGCATTTGTTCAAACAAACAGTAGCATACCCACACATACTCATACGTCCTACAAACTCAGGGTTCAATATTAAACAGAAAATTGATATATACACAACAACATATACCCACACGCAGGATGATATGAGAAATCACATAGCTTGGTGCTATACACAATAAATACAGTGAATAAGATCAATAAACAAATTAAACACAAAAAATATTAATCAGTTGATGTTACACTTCATGTTTAGAATAACAATTCCTTTTCAAGGGGAAATAACAAGAGTACATGTCATTGCCAACAAAGAGCTCCAGCGCCGACGCGCGTTTCAGTGTTTGACCCCAATTTGGGTCTCACTTTCTTCAGGGCGCACTAGTCGTATACCAAAACAAGGGAGGAAGTACCTGGAACAGATAACCGCAAGGTTGGCAACAGAATACCAGATGAAATACAAATATTCAGTAGATTCTGAACCCAGACCAACTAGAATAATACAGCCAGGTTCACAAGCCGAGAAGCAGTAATATCAGAGTCCTAAAAAGATGTATAGGTCCAAGGCTAACAACCAGAAGATATTGTAAATAATCTAGGGCAACTTCAAAACAGTGAAAATATCAGAACATGTCAAATAAAAATAGTGACACTAGTGTTTAGAAAAATACTAAACAATGTATTCAAAATTCATAATTCTATTTTAGATATAAAACATGATAGATCTAGTCTTACAGAGACCATGATTTGTACAACATCCTAACTACACACATCCATCACACCTTCATACTAGACTCTATTATTCATATCAATATATATAGTCTGTTTGATAATAATACGAATCACAGATAAGCCAAAGTTGATATAACAAAACTTCTAATTGAACACATGATTATTAGGGTGGTGTCCAGATTATCTCGACGCGCGTTATGGCAGAACACTGCCTTCCTCAGGAGTTCCACCACCGAATGTTGTGCTCAAAATGGTAAGTATTTCAACAGATGAGGATGTAGGATAAATAATATGAAAAAATTCCAGGTTCAAACCCAATGTTATATTGGATGAAGAATGCCTCAAAATGAGATGGAGCCAGCAAGCCACATGTAATGTATTTACTTCTTACAAGAGAAATGAATATATATTGCAAACTTAATATACTGACATTACAGGGGTGGAAGATCTTCTCTTATAACATCTTAACCTTCAGGCTGGCAAATGATGAACCTGGCAGGGTGGGCGAGCTGCCAATCCACTAGCTCTTGCAGCGTGTGCTGGGTGCATTCACGCTATGAAAGGTGCAGACAGCTCTTTCACTGATGCCGGTCACGTAGACTGAAACGCCAAGATTTACAAATGCTGTATATTAAGTTTACTCATCCTGCGTGTTGATATATGTTGTTGTGTATATATTTTCTGTTTAAAATTGAACCATGAGTTTTTAGGACGTATGAGTATGTGTGGGTATGCTTCTGTTTGTTTGAACGAATGCTTGTGTGTGATGTAAGATGTGCTTGGACTTTTCTTGATATTATTCTTAGTATGTCTTTATTCAAACTGCAAAAATATAATGAATAAATACATTTTGATATGTTTGGTACTTAAGGCGTTTTGCATAATACATTGGAAGGCCAGGGTTTCATACGTGTGGAATTGTATCAGTGACCATTAGCACTATATTACTTTTTACACAGGCAGAGAATCTCTGGCAGGAGTGCTTCTCTGTTTTCCCCTGTTATCTCTGGCCGTTATTTGCCTCAGCGGTCCCCTTCCGTGTGAGTGGCAGCCTTGAACATGAACAGAAAATATAACGAGATGCAATGTTCTACTGAGGCAAGCGATTCTGAATTCTGAGAATGACACTGGCAGTCTTAAGGGAATTGTGAAATACAAAAAGGAGTCACACTGGCAAATGGGCCAACATACTGTGAGGAATACTGGACGGGCTACTGAATGCGACCATCAATACATGTAATTTAGCCACACACTGCTAATCTAAAACAGCACAGCAGAGGCATCAAAGGGTAAGGGAATTTTAAATCTAACAGACCCTCCTATTAGCAGTGTTGGCTAAACCTTTATTGCTAGACGGCAGGGTCTTTAGAATTCTAAGGGGAGGGGGCAACACATAATCATCTATCTATCAAAGCAAGATAATAACAAGTCAAGCATTTCAATATTCAAACAGGCATTCATTGATAAGCATAATTGACTGAACTTCTTGCAACATCCTTTTGGAAACTTTATTATTATGACCAGAAGATCTAGGAGTTGGTGTGAGCTGAGTAACACAGTAAGTGCAGCACACTGGGAGCCAGTGGATTCACAGGCAACAAGTAAATATGACACCTGCAATACCTATTAGGACAAGCAGAATCTTCCAACCCATGACGTTATTAGACCCCAGAAGCATCCCGTGAGGGACCAAGAACCATTATCTACATGGATCTCTGAAGCTAACTTATGTACTTTCTGAATTGCTAAGTTGACAGTCGGGGCAGTGTCTGGTATGTATACACAGCAACTGCTCCCGATGACGTGGCATGCTCCACCCCTATTACCTAAGATGACATCTAAAATCATTCTGTTTTGAAGCGAGACCCCCTCTACTACCCTTGCCAAGCACCTAATGTTGCAGCTATTGAATATGGGACCCCAGAACAGTGTGAGGCCCTTCATTATATCAGTGAACTGCTGCAGGGTGGTGTCTTTCTGATCAATATCATCTGGATTGACAACTCTCTTGACTTGGGAAACTGTAACATGCCTGCGCTGTAGTCGGTGTGTCTTGTGATAATCAGAAGGGGCCACATATACTAGGAGAAGGAGGTAAGAGAGATAACATCACCCTGACCACCCCTCAGGTAACCACACATAACCATGGTCTCCACAAATAAAATAAATGTTAGGTGGTGGAATCAATGGTGGGCTCTTAGGTATCTTCAGAATAGATGTCGTGTTTCAGGTACTGTTCCCTACACTACACTCCCTATTCCCTGGACGCCGAATGAAGACGGTACATTTACGACTGCCTAAGGCATGGGCTTATCATTAGTGGCATTACGTGTTCGAAAAGATTGATAATATTCAATTCAATTCAAAAATTCTTTATTTCGGCCAATTTGGCCATAAAAGAGTACAGAGTAAAACACAAAGGGGAAGAAGGGGGGAAGGGAAGGCAAGTAACATTTAAAATACATTTATATACACATGGCAATATTTTCGTACAGGCAAAAATACCCTCTCATCTGTAAAATATTTAAAAATACGTCAGGTTCCAAACACTCATTTCATAAACATTAAGGGTAGCAATCAATATTGATTAATTTACGCCGCTTGCACCACATAGCTAGCAAACATTTTGAAAGTGCAAAAACAATAGGGCTCAATGTACTGGTTTTAAAAATTCTAAAAGCCTTCAGGCAATGTTTAAAACCCAGATTTCTGCACAATGGTATCAACCAATATTTTCTTGGTTTGGTATATGCTGGGCAAAAGAAGAGAACATGAAGCTCATCCTCTAAGTCACAGCTGCAGCCCAGGCAAGACTTAGAGGAGGCCGTCCACTTGCTTGTGACGGCCTTGAGGGGTAAAGTGCCATGTCGCCATTGGATAAAAAGTTTACGCGCTAAAATCGGGAAGACAACATCCATGAAGTCCTCGAAATAATAATAATTTTTGAATTCTAAAAAAGAATTAGTGAGGGAACCCAGATTAGGGGCCGTGATTAAAAGTTCCAGCTTTTGCCCTTTATAAATTTTGGTAAACATCTTTCGTGATATCCGGCCACATGCCCCATCTGGATCTTCCCACATGGATTGTAGTCCTAGACTTAGAAGTTCACGCTTAATGAACACAAGCCAGGGGATTTTGCTTACACAATTAAAACTAAGGAGCTGTTTAAGTTCTTCCCTATAGTTTAAAAGATCTGGAGTGGTCCATAGTCTGTGCCAGAACCTTAGGGGCTTTACTGCTAGCTCAGTTGCAATAGGCGTCAGTCCCAGGTCTAACCTCAACGGTGTTAATGGAGTACTCTGTGGAAGCGATAGTAATCGCCTTGCAAATTTGGACTCAACTTTAGTGATTTCAGGGGCAGCACAGTGACCCCAAAGCTCACCCCCATAGAGTGCAGCTGCCCTTGCTTGCATCTTATAGACCTCCAGGGCGCGACTCACTGGTCTAAAGCTTGAGGAGTTGGAAACCTTTGAGATAGCACTCGACAAATGTGAAAGTCTCATGTGGGATTTGGCCTTTTGCGGACCCCATGACAAATTTTCATGAATTACAACACCCAGGTACTGGAAGGTCGTAACCCTTTACAGACATACATCGCCCAGTGATGGATTTGCGCGAGTATACACTGGCGGGTTAAAAATCATGAATTTTGTCTTGTCAGCGTTGATCTCAAGGCCTCTACTCCGACAGAAGTCCCCAAAGCCATTCAATATCCTCTGAATCCCAATGGGAGATTTGGAGAGTAGGAGGGTGTCGTCCGTGAACATAATCGCCGGCACCCTCCTACCAGCCAGCCTTGGTGCGTCATTGTCAGGGACACTGTCCAGATGTGAGATTACCCCGTTGACATAAAGGCAGAACAGGGTCGGTGCTAAGACACAACCCTGTCTCACCCCCCTGCCAACGGGGAACCTTGGTGACAGCGTCCCATTCTTGCCACAGCGAACCTGGGCGAAGTTCCCCTCATGCAATCTCATGAGTAGCACTAGAATCTGATGCGGGAGGCCCAGATCCTTTAGGACAGCCCACAGTTTCCCCCTAGGAACTAGGTCAAAGGCGGACCGGAGGTCCACGAAGACCATATAGAGGCTGCCACCCTCTACCTTTACCGTCTTCCAATACAGTAGGATCAATGTGAAGATTTGGTCCATAGTGGACGTATTCCTTCTGAATCCCGCCTGGAAGGGGCTCAGTACGTCGTAATCCTCCATCCACATCAACAAATGGTCCAGGACCAGGCTTGCAAATATTTTTTTTGAACGACGATTAAGATGATTGGCCTGTAGTTGACTGGGAGCAGAGGTGACCCCTTATTAAATATCGGGACTATCTCTGCCCCCAGCCAAGTACTGGGAATTTCCATGCCTCTCGAGATAGCGTTAAATACGACAAGGAGCTAGGGGCCCCAGATTTCAGGTTGATGTCTAAAAAGATCCCCCGGTAATTTATCAAGTCCCGGGGCCTTTCCCTCTGAAAGTTTACCTATTGCACTTATCACCTCCCCCAAGGTAAACTCTAGGGGCTCCTGCTGATCTTCTGGGACTTGCGAGTCGGGCAAACTACACAACGCGGCTTCCCCCTATATAAACCTTTAAAATGGGCCTCCCATGCTGATGCCGCAATATTCGGTTCTATAGCAGATTTTGGGTCACCCGAACCATGGTTAACAAGTGACCAAAATCTGCGCGCATCTTTTGTGTCCAGGGCTAGCTTTAGGTTCATCCACCCTTCCATATCCCATTCTTTTCTTGCATGCCCCATAACCTCCTTGTACTGCAATCTGCAATCTCGGGTCGCCATTTTGCTGTGCCCTGCCTTAATTGCTGTAACATGATTGCTCTTTGCTCTCCTGCATACTGAATTATACCAGGATGAGGCAGGTTGTCTGGGCCTTCTTGTGGGTGCCTGGAGGTAGAAGACTTCAGCCAGGTTATTGGCCAAATCTGAATGGATTACACTAAGTTCTCCATTGAAGTCACTAGGAGCATCTTGGGAGATTAGAATTTCGACCTCCAGGAGTCGTGATAGAACTATATTGTAGACTTTAGCTAAGTTCTCTTCTGAACCTACTATTCTCCCCCACTTTACCCTACGCCTGTTACTTGATAAGATCAGACCAGTACCCTCATCATCTCCTCCTGCATTAAGTGAGTCTGTTTCTTGTTGCCCTGGATTCACCAACTCCAGGCGTAACGCGTTGTGGTCACTATCTGCCCTCTCAACTACCCTAAAATCAATGAGCATCGACCACATCCGGGTTTCCACCATGATGTAATCGATTCGGGACTCTTGCCCCTTCTTGTTATAGGTGCATACTGATGGGCTATCGGACGCTGAACGGCCATTACAAGCCCTAAGGGAATTATTTAATGCAAGGGCTGTGATCTGAGTAGCCGATGGGGACCACACCTTAGGGCGTGGGGACTGACATTGGGGGATCGCCCAATAGTCGTCCTCTCCCATAGGCGCGCCTTCACTACTTCCAAAAAAAGGCTCATATTGGCAATTCACATCCCCTGCCACCAAAAGCCTAGAATCCCCTGGCAATGTACTCAGGAATTGGGATAGATCATCGATTGTGGATGACTCAAGCCCTATCCGAACTGGCCGCGAGTAAACCTTCACAACCGCCAGTCCATACCCATTTGACCATTTAAGCACTAAACACTGCACATCCTCTGAATGAGTGGGCATATTTTCCACCACGCAACCCAAGTGAAGAGCAACCCATATAGCCAAATCCCCAGAAGGTCTTCCTTTCCCTCCCCACCTTACAGGTAAATGATAATTGGCAAATCCCACTCTTGAGAGTTCCTCCCTGGCCCAAGTCTCCTGAAACAAACATAAATCCATCTGGTCTACCAGGTCACCCCACTCTGTGCAATGTAGCTTGTTTGTTATACCCGCCAAGTTCCAGGACAGTATTTTAATTGATGTCAGTACCGTGGCAGCTTTGGTTACTGCAGCACTTCCTAGTTTTTCACCTACACTCTGTGCCCCACAATCAGGTTGAGCTTGGTGCTGTAGCACCACACTTTCTTGAGTCACAAGCCCCTCTGCCGTTTTAGGTACCCAGGTCTGGATAATTGGAAATTCACTTTCTGGCCCACCTCAGATTTTTCTGCACCTTCAGTAATCTTTTTAGGGTCCTTAGTCTGGGAATTGCCCACCCTCAGCTCCTTATCCGCATGAAGTCAGTCCACCATTTCAAGGGAACTAAACCTATTATGGGTCACAGGGTAGTTTTGGGTGATTAGGTCTCTGTGGCCGCCCCTGTTGACCCTTTGACCCTGCCTTTGCATCACCAGTGACCAATCCGATGCGCAAACTGGCGTTACAGGTCGAGGGTAAAAGAAGGACAGGGGATAGGGTTTGATCCTTGAGCCTGCACTGTCATGAGTCCAATTGCAAATGTGTTCTACTGTTCGCGGGTCCCTAAAATTAACCAGAACACAATCGCCTGGGATGGTTTTTCTACTGCGTCCCACCCAAGCTATCCTACGTACCATCAGTACTTCACTTTTGACATTGTGCGGTAGGGGCCTATTATGATTGAGCCACTGGGTCACTTTATTTTTTAAGGACATAAATGATTCCTGACCTGAGTTGCTAATTTCAGGAATACCTGTCAATACCACCACATATGGACTGGTTTCAGGCGGTAAAGTAATTCTTTTCGCAACCTGGGGTGTAAAATTAGGTAGAGACTCTCCCTCCTCTATCGTGTCTGAGGTGGACGTACTCAAATTGACTGCCGGTACTGCCCCAGCACCAACTCCTGCCGCCACAGCTGCCATGTTTGCAGCTGTGATAGGGGGCCCGGCAGTAGGAGAATGAACTAGACTCGCGACCCCAATGGGCACAGAACTGGTTTGGGCTGTATCCGCCGACTGCATTTTTTTCTTTCTTTTTACCCCATTCCCAGCCATAGCCTGTTGTAGCTGGGAGAACTGAGATTCCATGCGAGCTAGTCTCTGATCTAACGGATCAAGCGCAATCTTTAATAAGGACCCCAGTCTCTCTATGAGGATATCGTCCTCCCCCTTAGCCTCCCCCATGCACTGAACCTGCTCCGGAGTCGTGGGTCCTTTTGAAGCTGGAGATGACAGGGATAAGTCAGTGTCCGAGCCAATCAAGTCATTCAAGGTAGGACCTCCCTTGGGTTTTAAGGATGTAACACTGCCAGTCCGGCCCTTCGCTGTTCTAGTCTTCCTGTAACAAATTACTTTAGTGGCAGCCCGCTTCCTCTTGTATTTTGCCGCTCTATGATTCCCCCTCGATGGATTTGCCGGTGATTTCACGGGCGAGGTAGGCAAAGATGAAACCTCTGGTACCACAGTTGCCACAGTTGCCTCTGGAATTGGGGAGCCTATAGTTGAAGAGATGTGGCCATCGTCCTAAGGAGCATGTACCAGGGCTGGGACGCAGGTGATATTGGTATGATTGTTGTGCACCGGCGTCCGAGCATTGGCAAGGTGGCCCAAGGAAGATCGTTTAGCCATTGCTAGGTCCTGAGACACTCTGCGCTCCATGAGGATAATACCCTGGTCAATTACTGAGTTTGCCCTAATGATAAAATTGTCTAAAGTGCCAGTAACCAACCCTCTACTGGCCATTGTATTGCTCTTTGTTCCCCGGGCAGCCATATTAGAGATATCCCCAGCAGTACTTACTGTGGCAGATGTAATACAATTCTGGAGCCACAAAGAGGACGGCCACAGACAGCCCGCCCTTGTCCCTGGCTGCTCCCGGGGGTGGTGGTGGAATAAGTAGCGTCAGTAGGGGAGGCGTTGCTCTATCCCAGCGACAGATGTGCGCAGCAAAAAGGATTCCTGGGACTTTCGAGTCCTTAATTAAATAATGCGCCTCTTTTGTCTTTCGCAGCAGCGGGCCCCCAGTGTTCTCCACTCAGCCTCCGTATCAGGCAGTCACCTCGAGCCCCCGCTGGCCTCCTTGCAAACGTAAAGGGCACATGCTCAGCACTCCACAGGACGCAGCGGCACACTGAACCCTCTCTCCTGCCACGGGATGTGTGCTTCCGCCGCCACAATCGCAAAATACAACTATTATAATTTTAGGCAAAGCTCTGAAATTAGGCCTGTTCAGTCTCAAACTGCTAATCCAGCCCTCGTTTTATTTTATTCTTCACATTCACTTTGTTTTCATACTAAACTACAAGTCCCCGAGTGCTAAGCGGTTTGTCCTGACACCTGGATTGGGTTGGGTCGGGGCCTCTAGACATACCTTCGAGCACCCTACGGTAAGGCGTTGCCGTGACTTAGGGACATGTAGTGTAGAAAGCAGACGCAAGTTTCACGCAAGAATCAGCCACATTCCACAAGCCCTTGTCGTGCTGCCTGTAACACGGGGGACCCCAGTCTCCTGCTATTTACTTTCCAAGGGGGTAGAGGCGATAACCGCCACTCGAAATTTGGACTCACTTCCCGGGGAAGCCAAGCGTGAAGGTGCTGGCAGCTCGAGACGCCAGAACCACGAGAGCTGCGTGTGGTCAAAAGCGGGTCAAAAGCGGGACCCCGCCACTTGCTCCGAAGCGTTCCTCCGTAACTAGGGCACCTCGGGCTCCTGCGCTTCTATCGTTCGTCGTTCGGGGCTCAGTCTCCCCCGAGGCACCTGTCAGCGCGCCGCCACCCGCAAGAGCAGCAGTTCCAGGGAACCCCAGCGGCATAGAGCTCCGAAGTAAACAGACGAGAGCACCGTTGCTAACGATTATTAGCACTAGTTGGTATTTATCTTCTTTGTTTTCTCACTTTTCAGGAGATGCCGCATATTTTATCACTTAATATGGCGACCTTTGGAAATTCTGCTTTGTTTCCGCTCCGATTTTCACAGGGTGTCTCTTCTCTCAACCACGATTACCTAATACCTAAATTGATAATATTATGTCACATTGAACTGTGAGAATCTGTCTCCATCCTCTTCCTTTTATTTACCGCTCTACCTCTATTCACTGCTCTCAGGCACGAAGTCAGGAATACCCGATCAAAACGCCCATCTCCAGGGGAAACACCATATGGTGATCTATGCTGAGATGCCCCTGTGCTCCAAGGAGTCTGGTTGAGAGAAAGGACGGACCAAACTAAGCAATGTAAACCAGCCCTCATAACTATTAATATAGGATAAAGGCATAGGCAGCAGTTTTTCACTCGTGTGTGGCCGAAGGGAGCAACCCACACACCGAACAGTTTGTCGTATTATAAACAGCATGTGTTTGATGCAGCGTCTGAATAAAAACATTCTCTTTGTAAGTCTTATGGTGTTCTTCTTTGTGAGGGGCTAAAGTACCAATAATATGTTCAGGGGTGTGGGGGTAGTACTTATCCAAGCGTTCACAGGATATTATTCTTCCAAGAAGAACAGTATGCCAAATACAAAGATCAGAGAAAGCAAAAATATCACTACAAACACAATTTTAGTCTGAAGGGGCCAGGTGGACCAAACAGGACTATGGGAATATGAGCAGGGAGCTGCAAAGGGCTGCTCCTCATCAGGGATGGGGCGACCAAAGGGATGCATCGCTAAAAAGTACTTGGGGAAATCGGAACCGCTGTACAACCAGCCAGAGGGGTATTCTTCTTCCCTGTGTCCTTCAGCGCCTCACAGGCAGGCTCCTATCGTTCATCAAATATTCTCTCTCCCACGGTGGAGCTGCACAATTGCAACTCAGTAAAACAATTGCGGCCCTTGTTGAAAACAATCTTTCTTTCAGGATAGGGCAACCTCCCTCCTGGGCAAATACCCTCAACAATCCTGTCCAGTGTTCAGGGCAGTGCGCCAATGTTCTTCTCTCTAATCTAAAACAGGCGCCAGGGGCGCAACGCTTGCACCCTAAGCTCAAGTCCTTCCCTAACTCCTGTGTTGCCCTGCTGGTGCACTGTCCTTCCGTCGGGAACGCAGATTGTACCTAGTGTGCCCAGGCACTTCCTCATCAACAAACAAAGGCGAGAACTCAGAATCTGTTGGGGATCGGGACTCAGGACTTGGTGCTGTGGGTGCTGGAGTATCCGAGGCGGCCCTTATCTCAGTGGGAATCGCCTCGAACAAAACCTTGTCACTCTCCTTGTCGGTCTGTGCCCCTCTCAGCTGGGCATCAGAAAAGGGAACAAAGTGGGGAACCAGCTACCCATCCTGGTCAGCAATCCCGTCCTTTCACCCAGGAATCATACGGGAGCGGGAGAGGCACCTTCTTTATATGGGAGGCATGCACCCAGTGCTTCTGGCCATTCACCTTCACAGCAATCCGAGTGGCCAAGAGCACTTGGGTAGGGCCTCTCCACCACAGCTCCAAACAGGACTTGCGTTGAAACCGGAGCACGAGGACGAAATCCCCAGGCTGGATCTGATGTCTGGGGCCCTCTAGCAATGGTTGTAGGGTGGCAGATATCTGTTGGTGGACAGAATGCAGCTCTTTAGACAAGGCATACAAATAATCAATCAAAAGAGGGTATTCTATTTCTGAAAAACATTTAGGTCTCGGGACGCACCAAACATTAGCAGGGCGCCCAAAAATCACCCCGTAAGGTGATAATCCTGTCCTAGAATGTGCAGTAACTCTTGCTGACATTAGTGCTGGGGGCGATTCATCTGGCCATTTCAACCCTGTGCTTTCATAAATCTTGGCTAGTTTCAGTTTGAGAATGCCATTGTACTTCTCGACAAGGCCAGCCGATTGAGGATGGTTGGTGGCAATCCGTAGCGTGGGTTGTACTCCTTTAGAAGTACCTTCGCTGTTGCTATGGCTTTACTCTCTTTAGTTGGGTAGGCATCAACCCACTTACTAAATGCACAAACTACCACTAGTATGTACTTCAAATTGTTTATTCGCTCCATTTCAATGAAATCCAGTTGGATGACCTCGAAAGGGAAGGAAGGTGGTGCAAAGTTACCAGCAGGTGTAGGGGTGCCCTTTCCAGGATTGTGCTTCAAACAAACTATACAGTGCCTCACTAACTGTGTTGCAACCTTAGGGATATTCCCATTCTGCCATACTGGATCTAGCAACTTACAAATGCCTTTTGCACTAATGTGTGCTGGGCCATGGGCCATAGTGACTACAGGGAAAACATAGACATTAGGCAGCTACCACCTCCGTTTATCTGACAAATCAGTCCAACACCCATCCTCATCTAAGCTTCCTGTTCTCTCCTTCCACATTGCCAATTCGTCTGGTGTCGCTTCTCGTTGTATCTCCCTCATGCTTTCCACAGTGTCTTCAAACATCGCATTGTCATAAACCCATCTAACAGGTCCTGCTACAAACATCCTATTCATCTTTGTTCTGGCTGTCTCTTTCGCTGTTTGGTCCGCAAAGGCATTACCCCTCCCCACATCATCTACCACTGCTTTGTGGGCGCTGCATTTGATGATGGCTAACTTGTCAGGAAGAGTCAGTGCTGAAAATAATCTGAGTATCAATGGGCCATGCTGTATCCTCTGACCAGGAACCCTCTCTCCCCCCAGAGGCACCCAACATTATGCGCTACCCCGAAGGCATACTGGCTGTCGGTGTAGACATTAACAGTCAGTCCTTCACTTAGCTCGCAAGCCCTTGGGAGGACAACTAACTCGGCAGCTTGGGCTGACTGGTATGGGACACGGGATGTCTCAACTTCAGTATGTAACGTTGTTATTGCATAGGCTGCAGTAGTAGTGCCGTTCGGTAGTTTGAAACAAGAGCCATCGACATATAGTTCCCCTTCGGGGTCAGATAAGGGAACATCTGTCAGGTCTACCCATCCCTTTGCTTCCTCTTCCATTTGAAACAAGCAATCATGGATATCACTGTCCTTTTCATCCGAAGGGAGGGGTAGTAACGTGGCTGGTTTGAGAGTAATGCATCGTTTAATGGTAATGTGCGGAGCAAATAGGATCAGTTTATATCCAGTAGGACGTGCACTGGTGAGGTGCTATGTCTTTGTCTTGTTCAATAACGTGTCCACAGCGTGAGGTACCATCACTGTGAGGTCAGCATCAAGGACGAGCCCTGCCGATTGTTTGATGGATACCGTTGCCGCCGCAGCAGCTCTCAGACAGCTCGGGAGCTCTCTGGCGACATTATCCAAAATGGCTGAAAACTAGGCGCAGGGTCTCTGCTTACCACCGAAACCCTTTGTTAGTACAGAAAGCGCGCAACCGTCGCCTCATGTACATAGAGCACAAAAGGCTTTTGGTAGTCAGGAGTACTGAGCACAGGAGCTGAGCAAAGCGCAGTCTTTAATTGTTCAAAAGCTTGCTGGCATGCAGGTGTCCAGGGCAAAGGCTCATGCACATCTTTGGTGGTGAGGTAAAGAAGGGGTTTCGTTAGTAGGGAGAAGTTAGGGATCCATTGCAGACAATACGAAGTTATCCCCAAGAATGCGCGTAACCTCGCTTTGGGTTTTAGAGACGGGCATGTTAGTTATGGTAGCTATGCATTCTGGTGTTAGCCTGTGACTCTCCTTTGACATTAGGTGACCTAAGTAGGTGACCTCCTGTCGACAATACTGAAATTTCAATAAGGACACTTTATGTCCATGTTGTGCCAAATGGAGCAGTAATTTAACTGTGGCCTCCTTACAGCCTTGTTCGGTGTCTGAGGCCACTAGAAGATCATCAACATATTGCAGCAGCACATTACCAGTGGGAAGCTCCAATGAATACAGCTATGTTTTCAAAGCCTGGCTGTAAATACTAGGACTCTCTGTATAGCCTTGTGGAGCTAGACAGAATCTGAAACTCCGGCCAGCAATTGAAATACAAAAATTTGACGGCTGTCAGGATGTATTGGTATACTAAAGAAAACATTCTTTAAGTCAATCACTGAGAAGAACTGAGCTGTCGGAGGGATCATTGTCAAAATCGTTGTAATGTCGGGCACCACAGGGTATTAGGGAACTACTATTTTATTGACCTATCTCAGGTCAATTACAAAGCGATAAACATCAGGGTGGTGGTCAGGGCAGTCCTAAGGCGCTTTCTTAAGGATAAGAAGAATAGGGCTGTTACACACATTCACTGCTGTCTCTTCAACTACACCAGACTTAATCAAACAGTTAATTATTTGCAATAAGGCCTTTTCTCCTGCCTGGTATATCTTGTACTGTGGAACTCGGGGCAACCTGGCAATATTCTTTATCTTGATGGAGACAGGTGGGATCTAAAGCAGCCCTACATCCGTGTCACCCGCCGCCCATAATGTACGCTTATTTTGTTAACAATAGTCCCTAGCTTATTTGAAGTTAGGAAGTAAAAATTCAACATAGACTTCGGTGAGACCTATGTGATTTCCTCCTGTGTCCAGCCGGACAGAGGAGCATTTAATCTTGATTATTTGAGAAGATATAGGTAAAATAGGGAAGGGCTGATGAAACAAGGGCACAGTCCTGTACCAAGTTTCCAAAAGAAAGAAGAGGGAGAAAGGCCAAGAAGTTAGAGGCAATTATAAATTAATAACAGGCAAACACATCTTGAAGGAGCTTGGGATCGAAACGTTACGTCGACTTATTTGAATAGTTCCACATTATGGCAATTGTTTAAATGTATTGTGGTTACTATTGGAGAGAGCTTAACTGAAAGTCACTCATTGTAATATAAGCCCCCTTTGCTGCTCCAAGATGTGTTTGCCTGTTATTAATTTATAATTGCCTCTAACTTCTTGGCCTTTCTCCCTCTTCTTTCTTTTGGAAACTTGGTACAGGACTGTGCCCTTGTTTCATCAGCCCTTCCCTATTTTACCTATATCTTCTCAAATAATCAAGATTAAATGCTCCTCTGTCCGGCTGGACACAGGAGGAAATCACATAGGTCTCACCGAAGTCTATGTTGAATTTTTACTTCCTAACTTCAAATAAGCTAGGGACTATTGTTAACAAAATAAGCTAGTACCCGTGGTCCTTAGTTACTCTTATCGGGTTCCCTTGTTACTTATACCAGCCCATAATGTACGCGGCACCTCTTGGAACTCAGGAGGAAGAGGATCATCTTTAGCGAAGAATTGTTTGGCATGGACAACTCGTGGACCAACAGTCATATGAACACCACCCGGGGAATAATATATTGTCGCATGTAATCTTTTCAGCAAATCCAGTCCCAGCAAATTTTCTCCACAATTTGATGTCAGCAAAAATGGGGAGTGGACTGTAAAGGGACCGATAGTCAAAGCCAGGGGTTTGGAAATGGGGCTAACAACCGGCACGCCTGAGAAACCCACCGATATATTGTTTTGGCCAGACAGAGCTGCCCCCGGGACCAGTGAACGGGAAACCGAGCTATTCATAGCCCCTGTATCAACTAGAATTTCTTTGGTGAAGCCTTGCAAATCCACAGTGACATAGGGTCCGCACTGTTCAACAGGCACCGGAACTGGTCCCTCGCCCTGCCCTCGGCTGTCCTAGCTGTGAGACAACCCCGTCACCTCATCCAGGTCGTAGTCTTCATGATAATACTGTCGTCCCAGAGGGTCGTCAAAATAGTTCCCGCTCTGTCTATTGTCTGTCGTATTGTCTGACTGTATCCCCCCTCTGCCTCCTGCTCCACGTCCTCTACCTCCAAAACCTCTGCCTCTCGCAGCCCCACCTCTCTGCAACAATTCTGGACACTCGTTCTGCCAATGTCCCTCCTTTTTACAATACACACATTGGTTGGGTCCCACGGGTGCACCCGAAGCGCCACCCCTGTTGGACCTTGTGCCCCGCGGACCTGAACCACATCCTCTACCCCTCCTCTTGCAACCTGCTGCATCAACACTCTTGTTTTCAAATATTTCGTCTACTTCTCCACTCTGTCCTTGTCCTCATTCTCTCTATGCTCATAATACTGCTCATAATACTGAGCCATGCTCAATATAACTGACGGGGAGGACATCGTCCAAGTACTCTCTGAGGCCTACAATCAAGCGGCAATCTCAGGGAGCAAAGTAGTAACAAACCTATTCACAAACAATCGAACACCACCCTCCTGTGACAAATCCTGGCCACTGAAATCTAGGAACACCCCTTCGAATCTGGTAAAGAAGTTAGACACACTCTCGTCTTTCTTCTGACGACACACAGTCAACTATTCCAGTCCACTCACTTCAGTGGGATTAGGGAGTGCATGTAGGCGAGGATGCACCCGGCAAGGCTAACAACTCTGCTTTGGGCTTCTTACTGGATTTGCGCTCCTTATCCCATGCTCTAATCTCTGTGTCTAACCTTTGTGTTGACTCACTGTCTTATTACAGTATTTGTAGAGTCGCGCAATTCCGGTATTTCTGGATGATAAATGGCATGGACCTCCCTCATGGGGTGCTGTGTCCCTAATAGTGGAACCTTCTGGAGTAATCGGCTTCGGTAACCCACCAGTGTAGTCACATTACTAAAAACTTCATTCGGGCCATGTCTGTAACATATACTCGGTCTCGTATGTCATAAATAATCTGCGGCACGGTGCCCTGAAAGCATTGTTCCCACAACTGTATCAGAGTAGCCGACATTTAAGGACATGCTGTTGTATGAAGGGCTCATAGTCTTTCATCACACTCCAGATATCCTCCACGCTATAGATCGGGTGTCAAACCCACTGAGCTGCCTGATTCGCTACCACCTGTTTCTCTTCCAGTCCCACAGCTGAACGCACTAACACTTTCTTCATGCGTTCCTGCGCTGCTGCCCAATTGGTGCCAGATAGTCCACGTGTAGGAGTCTCGGTGTGTAACGGTGTTTGAGGCGTGGTGCTTCAGAGGAAAGAGCAGAGGCAGAGACAGGCACCATCATATAAGAGGTCAGTGTTGGGGGTGTAAGAGGAAGTGTAGCGGATGAGGTGGAACCCAGAGATTGGTCAAGAGAAGGGATGGATAGTGCAGGGGAAGGAGCGGTGTCTGTACCCATTGCCGGCGGGAGTACAGGAGAAGCAAGTAGGGCTGGGGCTGATGCAACAGTGCCGGGAGTACCGGAGTTAGCAACCCCAGATTTGGGGCTGAGGAACTAGGGACTGTAGGATATATCCGCTGCGGGGCGTAGGGCGGCGGAGGACAAGAATCTAGAAGCTCCTCAACTAGTTTGTCTCCGTCCTCCCTAACCACATAAATTTTATTATCCCTATCATAGGCTACTGCCATCTGTGTAATCGTTTGTGTCCCTTTCCTTCTAGCCACCTTCTCTTCCCTCATGCGCCACTGCTTCGCTTCCTTCTGCCACACCCTCAAGTAATCAAACATGGACTGTCTACTCCTTTTAGCGAACAATTTATCCTGCAGGAAATTAATTTTCTGTTCATCGAAAGAACCAGTAAGTGGTAATTGGAGCTCAGTATTGTCCCTCGTATATTTATTCCACAATGTGCTAAACATAATAGGGCCAATACCGTGTTTGACATACATGTCAAGGTTTGGGGTACCCTCTGGAGGGGCGGGCTGGCACTCTTCCAGCCGCACACTCTTAGAACAGCATCGGCATCCAAAACAACCAAACTTACTGAAACGAGGCATCTTAACATACGACACACACCCTGTCCCTAATGGACAGACAACACCCACAAATGAAATACGAATGAAATAAAGGAACAAAAGCCGTTTACAAACCAGGAACACTGTCCGGAAAGCACAGTCGCTACTCACTCAAGCAAGCATTGCACAAACACCACCATCGACGTCAGTCCACAAACCTCATAACACTCAAACACAACAATCAACCACAAGTCAGCCTGGAACAAAACAGTTAAAAGACTGCTCCAAGACAGGTAGACAGCCCAGAGACTGTACCACATTCAAGAAGACAGTCAGGAGACTGTACCAAGTTCAAAAAGACAGGCTCTAGCCCCAGACCTTTTCAAGCATAAACCAAATTGCCAATTGGCCTGGCAGATTGTCCGCAAACAGTTTCAGTCCTTTTTCATGCGCGAGCCAGATTTCCAGTTGGCCTGACAGACTGTTCACGAACACTCTGTGTCTTTTCCAAGGATCCAAAAACTGGTCAAGTACAAACCAAGACGGTATTAAACCGTACCAAGACACAGTCCGTTGACCCGTGCTGTTCAAGCAAGGCAGTTCGCAAACTGCACCCAAGACAGTCTGGAGACTGCACCAATACAAGAGGATAGGCGTCAGCCCCAGACCTTTTCAAGAGCAAATCCAATTTCCAGTTGGCCTGGCAGAGAACCTGTGAGGAGCCCTGGACCTTTTAAAAAGAGGCCAATTTCCAGTTAGGTCGGCAGGCCGCTTGCAAGCGCTCTGTGTCCCTCAAGGGTCCGCAGACCCACCAAGTCCAAGCCAAGACAGTCAGAGACTGTACCAGGACACGGACAGCAGGCGCGTGTCAACCAAGAATGGCGCCATTTTCCAAAAACCAAATCACTCACCTGGTGCACACAGGTCGAACTTGGACCAACCGGTCAGCTCCAAGGTCTCGCCTTTCCAGGACCCCAGCCAAGGGCCACTAGCCGAAGATCCGTCTGATCGGGAGGGCCGGGCAGCTGCGAGAACCAAGCTCGGTCTTGTACATAAAGGGACCCGATCCGCCCGACCGACCAGACACCACTCCGGCCCCTACAAACCCGGTTACTGGTGAGGGGCCCTTTTGTGGGGTTCCTGTTCGGGCGCCAACTGAAGGATGAAGCCCTCTAGGACCACGCGGGTACTTATGACCACCTGCTATGCCTTCCCAAATGAAGAGTCGGTCAGACAGTAGAGAATTCAAACAAGCATGTATTACCGTTACTCTGCAGAGGAGCCCGTCATAACCTGCACCCTGAGATGGCTGGAGAGGGACTGACTTTCGCTAATAGAAGATAAACCCTTCAGAAGACTTCGGCCATGTCCCCGGTGGAAAAGTACCGGTCTGGGCCAGACACGAACAAAGAAGGCACAGAAAGATGAGCTAACACCTGCCAGATTGGCACACTATCAGCAGCCCAAGGTCACTGTGCCGAGTCTCATCATCTCTTAACGTGGGAGCAGGACTACATGTATACAATGGAATGCAGAGCAAAATAATCATACTGTTAGCAAGTCGAGTTGGAGCCTTGAACATAACAGAAAATATAACGAGATGCAATGTTCTGCTGAGGCAAGCGATTCTGAATTCTAAGGCCTAACATAAGCACGGCACTGGCAGTCTTATAGGAATTGCGAAATACAAAATGGAGTCACACTGGCTAATGGGCCTGCATACTGCGGGGAATACTGGACGGGCTACTGAATGCGAGCATCAATACATGTAATTTAGCCACACAATGCTAATCTAAAACAGCATGGCAGAGGCATCATAGGGAAGGGAATTTTAAATCTAACAACCATCGCCCTTAAAGAGACCATCTCCCCATCTTGGAGTAACAAAGACTGAGCCGTGTTAACAGTTAACTTATCCACTATTATAGACAGCCTTCTAATCTTGACGTCATTCAACACCACTCCTAAACTAGGTATTATTGCTCCAAATTTATCTCCTAAAACCTCTCCTGCACTCAGCTCATGTTTCTCCCTGCTGTTGGGTTTCCTTTCCAAACTCTCAAATCCTCCACATGGTTTTTGGAAACAAACCTGCCTTAGAGGGTGTACCATACCATTTGCTCCGTAACCGAACATACACATTATTTCCACACACAAAGTACGCTCCTGGTACCATTCAAACTGACTCTTGCAAAACCGTCTTCCATGGACCATTTATTGAGAAGACATGATCACACACACTCTGTCCCACAAACACGTATCATACCGACTCACAACTTACCGTATGCACAGCTTTCCTCATTGTTCCCAATCTAAAGATATAGAACCAGAACTTCCCTTAGGCTTGTGAGCTAACTCTTCCTTGGTTCACTAAGAACTCTTGTCCTTGTCAGTACTAACAACTAATTCCCTACGTCTGTCCTCTACTTGATCTACAAATATAGGGCCATATTGTCAAGGACGGCGTTAAAATTATCGCCGCTTTACCGGCAGGAAACTGCCGCTAAAGCAGCGATAATGGGCTTGATAATATGCCCTTGTGAATTCCCATAGAAGCCCATGTTCCGATGTGAACATGGGCTTCTATGGGAATTCACAAGGGCATGTTATCAAGCCCATTATCGCCGCTTTAGCGGCAGCTTCCTGCTGCTAAAGCGGCGATAATTTTAACGCCGTCCTTGATAATATGGCCCTTTGTTTCTATGCCTATTAGAATGCAGGTTAAGTTATGTCTATGTGAGTAAGCAGTGTTTAGCGTCACTGTGGGTGAGAAATAATCTTCCATTCTTTCTATTTGCTTATAATAATGGTATTTGTTCAGATGTTTATATACAGGGATTTCTGAAAGTACTACATCTAGTTTGAGAAGTAGTACTCGTAATGGCCTTTTCCATAAAACACACAAAGGAGTAAACTACAACTAACCATATGTCAAGGGTAAGTGATTGTAATGGATTACCTCCTCAATTGAGGCAGGCAATTGCATTCAGACATAGCAATCTCTCACCTCCATAGTGTCGATGTACTCATAAAACATCTTAGCATAAGCATTCAGCGTAAAATCTCCCTTGGCTAGGTCTACATGAAGAAAGGGACTAGTTTGCTCTATTAATCCTTTCTCTGAACCTAGTGTACCCTCTTTAGAAGCAGCAGTGGTAGATGGGGATGTCCCTTGTATCCCCAACCCATGCTCCATGCTTTCGGTTGAACTCAAAATGGATTCTGCAATGACTACAGCTATTACCATGACTATCCCTACAATGAGTGCACCTATGATACATTTGTGCCTACGATTCAAATTTCCAGACTCCTTTTTGAAATAGCGCGGATAGCAGCGTGGAAGAGGACCAGCAAACAGAGTCTCTTTTCGGCACCTCTCTTGACTTATGACAAAATCTCTTGAGCAACATTTGAAATCTTGGATAGTTCCTTTCAAAATGTCTCAGCTTTTATAGTATTTACACAGCTTGGAAGACCTCCTTAGCCCTCTTTCATCTTCTAGGTGAAACCCCTAACTTTATTCTTCTTTCACTTGGGCCTAGGTTATCTTCTTCAAGCAAATTATTTACAATTCAAAGTTCAGTTCACATCCCTTATCAGATCAGAGCCAATCTCCTCTTTAACCCATTGTAACAGTTCAGCTCTCACTGGTACAATCTCTTGAGGAGACTGTGGAGCTCCGAAGCTTGGGAATTCGATATCCTTCAGAATCAGAGTCCGTAACTCACTCAGCCTTGGTGGAAAAGGTACAGTCACTGACAAAAATAAGTTAGCTTCAATTCCAGGGACTCTCAGCAAGATCTCGACAACCAGTATAGAAATCTCAGACCTTGCTCTCCCCGGCATTCGTAACCATATAAGTCCATTTGGGAGAGGAATATCTACGGCACGGCACTCGAGCTCTCCTGGATTGTCTCGCACCTTCTCTGTTCAGCACAGTTTCACTCAGCTCAGACTCTGAAGATTCATCTATTGGTGCACGTTCTCTTTCAGATGCAAGTCCCAGATTTCTCCTCGTCTGTCTCACAGGCCTTATTTCACCTGCAGCATCTCTCTTCCTTAACTGCACATGACCATTTGTTACACCAGTAT
The DNA here is from genome assembly GCF_964204655.1 of Triturus cristatus. Taxonomy (NCBI): domain Eukaryota; kingdom Metazoa; phylum Chordata; class Amphibia; order Caudata; family Salamandridae; genus Triturus; species Triturus cristatus. The sequence goes on along the minus strand of NC_140582.1, from coordinate 606,599,705 downwards.
CTTCCACTGGGTCAGACTCTCAGTCACTCACAACGTTACCTTCTCCCTCAGAGTCTACACCAGGGTTTTGTGTAGCTTGACCTCCCTCAGAATGACTTAGTGTGTGTCCAGCCTTTTCAGGTACCTCTACAGCTTGGCTTTCCCTCTTGTATGACCCCTTAGTCACTGCTGGAAGTACTTCTGGGAGAGGAGCCGTTTCATCAGAGGGACCTAAGACTCGTCGGTGTGAGAGGCATGGACCTAGTTCACCACTTCTCCACACTTGACAGCAGTCATCGTCACCAATATAACTTGGTATGGCCCACGCCAATGAGAGTCAAGATAGGTTTTCCTCATGTGCTTCTTGATGAGAACCCAGTCTCCCGGGTTCAGGTTGTGGCATAGGTCCTTTGAGGTCTGTGCAGTTGCTGCTTCAACCTGATGAGAAAAAACCACGTCAGCCAATCCTTCACAGTAGTCAAGGACCAAATCATCTCTGATATTCACTAATGCAGTGGTGGGCACAGCAGGTAAATGCATTGCTCTTCTCATGAGTATCTCATGTGGGGACAACCCAGTTCTCTTGTGGGGAATGCTGCTCAAACACATTAGCCCCAAGGGCAATGCATCAGGCCATTTTAATGATGTCGAAGTACACACTTTAGCCAGACTCACCTTTAAATTCCTGTTGACCTGCTCCACCATTCCAGATTGGCCTTTAACTACATTGCAGTCTCTGATCCACATTAAAGGTGGTGCACAAAAATTTCATAATCTCATTGTGGAAGTGTGTGCCTCTATTCGATTCCAATGTGGCTCAAAATCTGAATCTAGCAATGGGTTCCCTGAGCAACAACCTAGCTTCTGTGAGGCTAGCACACCTTCTAGTTTGATAAGCTTCAACCCACCGAGAAAAGATGCACACAACAACCAGTATGTACCTAAAACCATTACACACTGGCATCTCAACAAAATCCATTTGGATCTGATTAAAGGGACCCCCTAATCTGCCAATGTGACTCAAAGCAACAACAGTCTTTTTCCCAACATTCATTTGTTAACACTTGACACACCGATGACACACAGCTTCCACAATCACTCGAAACCTAGGATTGAATTAAGTCTGTATGAACAGTCTCCCCATCTTCCTATATGAGCTGATCCATGATTGCCATTAAATGTAACAGACAATCTGGCAACACTGCCCTTCCATCAACTGACACCCAAATGTCATCCTTCCCCTTCTTACAACCTGCTCTGATCCAACAAACTTGTTCCTGCTCTTGAAGAACCGGGATTTAAACCCAGCGGCGCAGGGGACACGCCCAAAGTCTTCGGGTCCACCTGTCTTAGAGTACAGAGACATGGGATTCTTCTGCTGACATCAAAGATCAAATTTATTAGCTGCAGCCAGTAACAGAGATCCTAGAAGTACAACACGGTGTATGTTCTCAGGAGACTGCTCAAAATCATAGAGCGGCGCATCGTCTTTTATGCCAAAAACCACGTTCCTGGCTAGCATCAATTACTTACAAATTTGACCAATCAGAGGATGACATTTACAGAGGCATCACATAACGACAAACCCACTTTCAGTTATCCAGCCCATCGCAAATGACAACGTAAAAATCCAGCATTCTTGCTCGAACAGGCCGGACGGGCCCATCATAAAAGACCTCAACCCAAGTCAATAATTATGCCATAAGGCCATAAAGGAAGGAGCAGAAACAGATGAGAAGCAAGATAGAGGGGTGTGTGCGTGTATCATAGAATCAATAATGTCCTGCTCTTTGATCTCTATCTGACCAGCTGCTTAACAAGGAACTGGCTTTTAGCCTCGGGCAACAGAGTCAGTTGACTCAGGTCAAACAGGTGTCAACACGAACTCAAGCTAAGGGGTATGCGTCCCTAGAGGCTTGCTTGGCCACAGTCATCCTGTAGTCATTAGCATATGTGAGGGCAACCACAAAATGGCGGTTATGCACAAAATGAAACCCAAGGGTTCAGACTAGATCGTCAAATACACAGTGAATCCATCGGTGTAGCATGACGAAAATACTCATGCATACTGCACTTGTCATTCGCGGTTCGCTGATACCAAAATCATAACGATACGACAACCTTCAAGCAAACGGGTTCAGAATTCACGGAACCACAGACCCTCCTTTTGCCCTTACATAGGCAATAACCTAAACTCACGTCAATCTGAATCCAGGTCTATATTCATCAGATCATTAAGATGTTGCTGTAGCATCATCCTGGTACTTAGTAACTCTCTCTGGACAGGTCTCCTCGAACACGAGGTAGCAAAAAGGCCACATATAGCAGGAGCACACTGTACACAAAGACAGAACAGGAAAAGGATAGCCAATACCATCCCAATGACCATCAGAATCTTCCATCCCCAGGTGGATAACAATCCCCAGAACCATCCCATTAACGACCAATCTCCTTCGTCCACATGTACGGACTCGGAGATCTTATGTAGCTTGGAGATGGCTTGGAAAACTGTCGGAGCGTTGTCTGGAATGAAAACACAACAGCTCGATTGGATCAATTTACAGACCCCTCCTCTATCTGCAAGTATGACATCTAACGCAACTCTGTTCTGAAGAGTCATAAGGCGATCCGACTGGAGCTCAGCAGTCAAGTTACTAAGGGCGCCGGCAGTCTCGACTATGGTGGACTATTGGCGTATGTTCCTGCTGTTAACCATAGGTCCTCAAAACGGCAGAAAACGCTTCAAGAAATCTCCCAATTCTTGTCCTGCGGTATCTTCCTTACTGAAGACACCTCTAACGACTCTCATCTTGTGGTAATCTGCCGCAGCTGTAAGTGTAGGAGGTAACAAGAACGAGACAAAACATGTGCCCGAGAAATCAGGGGGCAACCATGTATACGCTCTGTCATGGCAAATGAAGTAGGTACCCTTAGCTGCTAGAAATGGTGGGGAAGTCTGGGATGCAAAAACATATGTCTCAGTGCAAACACTCTTCCCTAACTGAGCTCTAGGATTCTTGCCATTACCTTGCAGACAGTAATGACCCTGATGGGGTACTATCCAAATCGGAGAGGATCTCTTCGCTCGCTGGTTCCCACTTAGACTAACTCCATATCCAGTAACGTTCCATCCAATATACGCTAGCGTCTCATCTCTCGGGATAGCCTCATAAGAACCTGCTCCTCTAATCATGTCGACTATTCCCTTGACCAGAGCACTATTCTTCGGATTATCTTTCACAGAACGTAGGGGGTTAACTTCACGGGCATAAATGAACATTGTTCTCTATGCCCACACAGAACCATTGTAGCTAAATGGCAGGAACAGGTAAGGAATACCTTTATCGGTAGTATGGGGCATAAGGCCACACACCCAACAATTAGTTGTGTTCACTACTAGCTGGTGTTGGTGCAGAAGCTGAACAAAGGAATTATTAGCGAATTCCATTCTCCTAATGGACTCATGTTCGGGCAGAGGGTGAAAAGAATGCGAAAAAACAGTAGGAGGAGGCATGGGTCGTGTAGTGGGCATGAATGTCGCTTGAATAGAGAATGTCACATATCCAATTAAAAACATCATTAAACTAAACAGTATAAACAGACATAATATTAAAAAACGTTTTCTACTCATTATTATACACATTTCGCTCTTGAAGCTCATTCTTTTAGTAGGTCTCTTTCCAGAAAAACTCCATCCTCTAATCGTGCTGCTCGCGGCGGATGGGTGTTCCGTGCTAAGGAATGCGCCTGTCGGTCCAGGGAACGCCCTTAGACCAACCAGAACCGTCGACCTAACGTCTTCGGCTTGCACTCCAAGGACTTGGCACCGCGACCCTACAGCTGAACCCAGATGGTGGTTCAAAAAACAAAAATCAAAAATAGTTTCTCGGAGGGGAGCTAACCTTAAAAATAGCAAAGAGAGAACTTAATTTTTTATTTGTCCCGCGACTCTCGGTCGCAAATTATAACGCTCTTTGCCAGGCAATGTCTGTTCTCGGAAAAGTAGCTCAGGTTCAACGGTGTTCAAACGGTTCGATGGAGGCACAGCTTCTTGAAGAAGATCGTCGCTTTCTGGCTCAGTGTTTGTTCCAATCAAACGGGCATCGCTGAAAGGCAGAAAACGAGGCACGGTCTGAGTCTCAGAATCAGGAAGTCCTTTTTGGACGCACTGGTCGTACGGCAGAGGCAAAGGGGCCCTCTTACAATGTACGCCGTGAACCCAGTTCTTTTTACCGTGCACTCGTACCGCAGAACGGGTAGATAACAACACCAGGTAAGGTCCTGTCCAGCGGGGCTGCTCGTTCTTGGTTCGCTGAAAATTCTTCACGAGCACCCACGCGCCAGGTTCAATGGCGTGCCCTGGATCTTCAGAAACCTATGGCAAAGTATCATGAACCTGTTGATGCAGAACACGCAATTTAGCCGTCAATTCGTACAGGTAGTCAAGCAATACAGGGTGTTCTATCTCACTAAATTTTGTCGGCCGCGGCAATCCCCAAATATTTGCCGGGCGACCAAACACAACCTCATAAGGACTCAGACCCATTCGCGAATGCACAGTCATTCTTGTGGACAGAAGGGCTAACGGCAAAGCAGCAGGCCATTGTAGACCAGAGCTCGCTTGAATTTTGGCCAATTTCAATTTTAACGTGCCATTGTAGCACTCAACTAGACCAGCTGACTGGGGATGATTGGCAGCGTGGAACTTCTGCCGGATTCCTAACCCATCACACACTCTCTTCATCACTTGACCCACAAATTCACTCCCATTGTCACTCCAGACCATTCTCGGCAACCCATACCTAGGGAAAAATTCCTTAATAAGGGCTTTAGCTGTGGACAAGGCAGTATTGTCCCTCAAAGGGTAGGCTTCCACCCATCTAGAAAAAGAGCAAACAACCACTAAGACATACTTCAGGTTGTTGCACCTCTCCATGTGGATGAAATCTAACTGCAAGGCCTCAAACGGATACGTGGGAGGAGCAAAATGACCAGCTGGAGTTGGAATTCCCTTACCAGGATTGTACATCAAACAAACCATACAGTTCTTGACCAAATTCTCTGCACACGTAGGAATTCCAGCGTTTTGCCATACTGGAGCCAACAACTTACAAATCCCTTTCACACTGATATGGGCCATTCCATGTGCCATCGTAACCACTGGAAGTACATACGCATCAGGCAACAACCATCGCTGATGCTCTGACAACTCAACCCAACAACCATTCGAGTCCAATTTACCCTTGCTTTCTCTCCATTCATTCAACTCTTTCTCTGTAGCTTCAGCTTGGATGGATTTCACACTTTCAATCGTATCTTCACACATACTTCTATCTGGAATCCATCTCGCCGGACCCGCAACATACATTCGACTCATCACATCTCTCGCAGTCTCTTTCGCGACTTCATCTGCAAACGCATTACCACGACCAACATCATTCGTGACTTTCTTATGCGCACTGCATTTCACGATCGCGACTTGCAACGGCAAAGTAAGAGATTCAAGAAGTTCATTCACCAATTGACCATGTTGGATCTTGGTCCCATGCGAAGTCAGAAACCCACGTTCTCTCCACAATCGTCCAAAGCTAAGAGCAACACTGAACGCATACTGGCTGTCAGTGTACACAGTCACTCTTTTCCCTTTCGACAACACACACGCTCTTGTCAATGCAATCAACTCTGCCGCTTGTGCTGAATTATGTGGGATACGAGCGGCTTCAACAATCGTATGCAAAGTTGTAACCGCATATGCCGCAGTCGTATCACCATTCGGAAGCTTGAAGCACGAATCATCAACCCATAAAGTACCATCACATTCTGCAAGAGGAGTGTCCCTAAGGTCTATCCTCCCTTTCGTTTCTTCCTCAGTCCTAAGAAAACAATCATGCTGCTCGGTACCATCTGTCTCAGTTGAGATCGGCAACAACATGGCTGCATTCAACGTGTTGCATCTCTTATATGTACATGACTTGCTAACAAGGTCAATTCGTAACCTGACAACCGAGCACTAGTTAAGTGCTGTGTCTTGGTACGGTTCAACAAGGTATCCACTGCATGTGGAACCATCACAGTCAGTGTATTGTCCATCACCAAACCAGCAGACTGTCGGATTGAAACAGCCGCTGCCACTGTAGCTCTCAAACAACTCGGCAAAACTCTAGCTACCGGATCCAAAGTCAACGAAAAATAAGCACATGGACGTTGCTTATCGCCAAACTGTTGAGTCAAAACTGACAATGCACATCCCTCTCTCTCGTGGACATACAATGTGAAAGGTTTACTGTAATCGGGAGTACCCAACACAGGAGCCGAACACAGCGCATCACGCAATTCTGAAAAACTCTTCTGACATTCGTCAGTCCAAGGAATAGGATTCGGAGTATCCTTAACAGTAAGAGCTATCAAAGGCTTCGCAAGCAACGAAAAATTAGGAATCCACTGTCTACAGTATGATGTAATACCCAGAAACGCACGCACTTCTCTCTGTGTCGTAGGCACACTCATTTTCGCAATCGCTTGAATTCTTTCTGGGGTCAATCTTCTTCCCTCCTTCGATAAGAGGTGACCTAAGTAGGTAACTTCTTGTCGGTAATACTGCAACTTCGAAAGAGAAACCTTATGATGGAAATCAGACAAGTGACGTAACAACGACAGAGTAGCCTCTCTACAAGTCTCTTCATTGTCAGCAGCAACTAAAACATCGTCAACATACTGGATAAGGGCAGCACCATCAGGTAAAACCAACAAATCAAGTTGCGTCTTCAAAGCTTGACTATAGATCGATGGACTCTCACAATAGCCTTGAGGAGCGCGTTTAAACCGGAAACTTCGGCCTCCTAAAGAGAAGCCAAAGATATCTCTACTCTCCACGGCAATTGGGATGCTGAAGAAAGCATTCTTCAAATCAATCACCGAAAACCACGTGGCTGTAGCCGGAATCAAAGTCAGTAAAGCGGTGATATCAGGCACGACAGGGAATTGTGGAACAACGATCTTATTCACCTCGCGAAGATCGATCACAAACCTATATACAGGAGGCTGAGAAGGATTGGTTCTTTTCAGAACAGGCAAAACCGGACTATTGCACACATTACCTCTCGTTTCCTCAATCACACCTTTCTCAATCAGATCAGAGATGATCGCCAAGAGTGCTCTTTCACCATCACTTGAGATACGATACTGTGGAATGCGTGGCAATCTAGCATTCGCCTTCAATGTCACAACATATGGCGGAATCTCCAAAAGACCCACATCATTAGGACCAGTAGCCCAAATAGAATCAGGAAGAGAAGACAATTCAGCTGGAAGTTGGTCTTTAGACAAATACATCGGAGAGATCACTCTCTTTCCCAATGTAAGCTGTACTCCTGAAGGAGAACAATAAAGCGTCGCATACAATCTCTTCAACAAGTCCAATCCCAACAAGTTCTCACCACAACCTGTCGTCAGAATGAGGGGTGCTTCGAATTCACAAGGTCCAACAGAAAGAGTCAAAGGACTAGAAATCGGATTACTAACCGGGACGCCAGAAAAACCTACTGAAACATTCGTTAAGCCAGACAAAGGTGCGCCAGGGAGTTTAGAGTGCATGATAGAACTCTTCACAGCACCAGTATCCAACAGAAAAGGCTCTGACACACCTGATGCCATCACTTCAACATAAGGTCCACTCTGATCTACTGGAACTGAAACAAGTCCCTCTCTTTGTCTGTGGCTGTCCTAACAATCATTACCTTCCATATTCTCACCTTCAACGTAATAATCATCCGCATAGTACTGAGCCGTCCTACCAGGCGTGCCATTCTGTTGATCAAAACAATTCATCGAATTCTGCGGAGGCAAGGATCGCGCAATCTGAGACATACCACGTCCTCGACCTCGTGGAGCTTGTTGAACACCTCGACCTCTCATACCAGAAACACCATTCGTGCGCTGTAATAAAATCGGGCAACTATTCTTGAAGTGACCCTCTTCTTTGCAATACGCACACTGATTAGGGCCTACAGGAAAACGCTGTTGAGAAGACTCGAACCTTTCGAGTTTCTCTGATTTTGTTGGGGTTGCTGATAATCACGCTGGGTATTGCGAGGCGGGTATGCTTGCTGCAGAAGAACCTTAGTCTTCAATTCTTTAGTTTTTTTATCCGCTTTCTCTATCTCATCCTTAATTCTATTCTCATAGTACTGGGCAGTAGCCAATATCTGTGCTGATGAAGAAACAGCCCAAGCACTTTCAGAATCCTTCAACCTATTGCACATCTCGGGAAGCAAATTATGCACAAACTTGTCAACGAACAACCTTTGACCACCTTCTGTACTCATGTCTTGACCACTGTGGTCTGCAAATGTCTCTTCAAATCGAGTGAAAAAGTCGGACACAGTTTCGTCTTTCTTCTGCTTGCATGCAGACAACTTGTCCCAATTGACACGCATAGCAGGCATCAAAGTCTTCATATAATCAATAATTCTACCAGGGAGGTCTGCAATCACATTCTCTGGTTTAGCACCACCTATTTGTCTTTCATCTGCAGTTCTAAGATTATTCCATGTATCACCTAATTCCTGCGCATGATCCGTATGACGAATCTTACTCCATATAGGCTGTGGAACAACATTCCCAAATAACATATCTATATCAGCCAAATTCATAATACATGAACCCGCAGTTTGAGATAGCTCCTTATAAAACCCCGCAGGATTTTTACGTGGATCAGGCAGAGTCTGCTTTAGAGCTAGGACTTTGGCACACTTCCATGGAACATGTACCCAAACGCGCTGAAAATGTGGCAGAACAGGTGGATTAGCTTGCGCATCACCAGGTCTCCAAACGGGAGGAACCTCACGCATCGGATATTGACGCGCCTTTCTCCTAACTGAAGAATCAGGCTCAAATAATGACCTAGAAGGAGACTCACTCCTAAACGACAACAATGTCGCGACTGCTCTTGCAACATCAAGACCCACTATAGTTCCTTTCGCAAACTCGGACTGCACACTGAACAACTCAGGCGGAGTCTGCCCTACCTCACTATCTTCCCACTGTTCATGAAGGAAAGAACACATCATATCAAATACGTATCTCTGTTTCGGTGCTTCCCATTGATGGAAAACATCCATAACACCCTCAAGATCATAGTGTGAAGGATAGGTAACCCATTTACGCGCCAGGTGATCCAGCACTGTCCGTTCATCAGGACCAGGCAATTGACTACGCAATTGCTTATGCTCTACAACAGGAGACATACCCAATGAACCCATTAGAGGAGAAAAAAGACTAGCAACCGCATCAGTCATTCTCCGTCGAGCAGAAGGAGAAGGTGACAAAAGAACAGGGGACAAAGCAGAATGAGAAGGAACCGAAGTCGGAACAGTGACAGAAGGAACAGACAACACAGGTATAGGAGTAGCAGACGAAGGAGGTAGCAAAGACGGCGGCCCTTGAGAAGGCTGCGCCGAAGCAGTAGTAGCCAAGTAGAGGGAGAGCTGGCTGTTGAGGAACCACTGGAGGTAAAACAACCGGAGGTTGCACAACTACAAGTGGCGGAGGTGCGGTAGCACTCTGAGCATAATGGGGTGGCGAACTTAATAGACGCGACATTAAAGGATCTTTCGCAAGATCTTTCTTTTCTTCTTGCTGTTGAGTGGGCAAAGCTGGATAACATTTGTCTACCGCTAATTGACGTTGCCTAAACATCTGTTCGCTTTCTTGTTCTTCCTCATTATCCCTAAACTGTATAGCAGCTTGCACCATCGACATACCTTGTGCACGCTTATTTTGTTTCACTAACTTAATTTCCTTCTGTTTGGCTTCCTTTCGCCAAAGGCGGAAAGAGTCAAACATTGCCGGCCGGACTTTCTTTTTGAAGAGTCTAACTTCTAAATTATCTAAAATTTCCGTGTCATAACTACCATATTGGGGCCATTTTAGGACACCATCCTTCCTAGTATACCTAATCCATACATCATTATACGTGATGGGGCCCACGCCGTGTTTTAAATAGAGCTCATAGGTCGGAGTTCCAATCGGAGGCACCGGACACGAGTCCTCCAATCGGGAATCCATATTACAACCACAACAAAATATCTTTCCAAGTCTGCTAAGACCAGGCATCTTCGCTCACTAGTCTAGCTTCAAACTTCAAGGGAATATCAAAACGAAAGTCTCGTGAATACACGAGTCCCTCGGCTTTGGGGCCTGCAGGTACCAAATCAAAGCGATCCCGAAGGATACCAAAAAAAACTAAGGACTGGGAGACGCTCCACTCATACTTAACTGAAATATCGATGACGTCGCCAGTAGACCCGTCTATCGTCTCGCTTTACAAGTCATCAAAGGGCTCCAAGACAGGGCGACAGTCAGGGCAGCAGTCCTTCGTAGCCGTTGGAATGCGGGGAACTTCGCAGCAAAGACTTTCGGACCACAACGACATACAGGGGTCGATGAAGTGGTAGGCCTCCCTCCAGAATTTTCACACGAAGCTCCTCACGATCTTCAGGCTTGGACCGGTACCGCTGAAGTCGCCCGACGTTGGGCGCCAACTGAGGAACCGGGATTTAAACCCAGCGGCGCAGGGGACACGCCCAAAGTCTTCGGGTCCACCTGTCTTAGAGTACAGAGACACGGGATTCTTCTGCTGATATCAAAGATCAAATTTATTAGCTAACAGAGATCCTAGAAGTACAACACGGTGTATGTTCTCAGGAGACTGCTCGAAATCATAGAGCGGAGCATCGTCTTTTATGCCAAAAACCACGTTCCTGGCTAGCATCAATTACTTACAAATTTGACCAATCAGAGGATGACATTTACAGAGGCATCACATAACGACAAATCCACTTTCTGTTATCCAGCCCATCGCAAATGACAACGTAAAAATCCAGCATTCTTGCTCGAACAGGCCTAACGGGCCCATCATAAAAGACCTCAACCCAAGTCAATAATTAGGCCATAAGGCCATAAAGGAAGGAGCAGAAACAGATGAGAAGCAAGATAGAGGGGTGTGTGCGTGTATCATAGAATCAATAATGTCCTGCTCTTTGATCTCTATCTGACCAGCTGCTTAACAAGGAACTGGCTCAACAAGTTTAGCCTCGGGCAACAGGGTCAGTTGACTCAGGTCAAACAGGTGTCAACACGAACTCAAGCTAAGGGGTATGCGTCCCTAGAGGCTTGCTTGGCCACAGTCATCCTGTAGTCATTAGCCTATGTGAGGGCAACCACAAAATGGCAGTTATGCACAAAATGAAACCCAAGGGTTCAGACTAGATCGTCAAATACACAGTGAATCCATCGGTGTAGCATGACGAAAACACTCATGCATACCGCACTTGTCATTCACGGTTCGCTGATACCAAAATCATCACGATACGACAACCTTCATTGAACGGGTTCAGAATTCACGGAACCACACTCTGTGGCCTCCAATTGCAAAAGTCTCACTTTATCCCATGTGTCAGCAACAGCTAGCATCATGCTGAGTTCAGTCTGCTCTGTACTCTTGCCAGTATATTCCCCATTGAAAATACAAGTATGAAAGGCACAATAGTGTGCAACTTCGTCTGCGTATCTATTCCCGATTGTAACAAAATAATTTCCCCTTCCATGAGCTGCGCATTTAACGGCAGCTACTTCCCTTGGCAATTGTAGAGCTTCCAACAGTTGGCTCACATACTCCCCATTTTGTATTGGGAACCCAGATGATGTTAGGAACCCTCTCTGTGACATAGCTGTGCAAAGTCATAAACCACACCGAAACTGTACTGGAAATCGCTATAGATTGTGACTCGGATCTGTTCAGAAACTCGACATGCGCTGGTCAAGGCAATGATTTTCAGCCACTTGTAGGGCGTGTACTCCCGGTAAATGAGCAGCTTCCACCACGCCAGAGATGGTTTAGTCAGCAAATGCTGCTCTCAGATTACCTTCATTGTCTCTTAAGCATGAACCATTAACAAAAAGGACTTGATCGGGATCAGGCAATGGCTCATAGACAATGTCAGCTCTCGGTTTCGTACAAAGCTCAGTGACATCCAGACATGTTCTTCACATTCTTCCCCATCAGCATGCAAGAGGAACAAGATGGCAGGATTTAACACAGAAACCACTTCAGAGTAACATTTTCAGCAACGAGCAACCCCTGCTCATATCTTGTCAGCCTGTTATTAGTCAAATGCTGTGTTTTGGTTCTTGTCATTAAAAGCTCAACTGAATGCGGAACATATATTGTAAGAGGATGACCCATTACAATAATCTCACATCGTCCGATACTGACACATGTTGCAGCAATGGATTTTAGATATCCAGGCAACGCTGAAGCTACAGGATCTAATGTAGCTGAGAAATAGGCCACTCGTCCACAGGCACCTCCATATGCCTGGGTGAGTACAGATAGAGCACAACCCTCTCGCTCATAACAAAACAATGAGAATGCTTGGTTGTAATCAGGCATTCCTAAAGCTGGAGCATAACACAGGCACTCTCTCAACTCCAGGAAGGCAAGCAGACAGTTGCTATTCCAAGGCACCAGATCCCACACATCCTTGGGGGTCAGTTTCTGCAAAGGCTTTGTCATCAAGGAGAAATTAGGCATCCACTGTCAACAGTAGCTACCCGTTCCCAAGAACATTCTGAAATCTTTTTGGGTATTGGGCGGGTTAATTATCATTATCGCTTCCAATCTTTCTAGTGACACTTTACTCTTGCCTTTCTCGCTTTGATGACCCAAATACTACACTTCATTTAGGCAGTACTGAAGCTTACTCGGAGACACCTTATGCCCATTGTCAGACAGATGATTCAGTAAGGCAATAGTATCGTCCCTACAGGCCTCTCGCGTTTCAGACATGATGAAAAGGTCATCAATATACTGGACCAGCACCAAATCTTGGAGCATGATCAAGCTCTCAAGATTCTTTTTCAAGATCTGGTTGAAGATGGACGGACTTTCAGTATACCCTTGAGGGATATAACACCACGTTAAGACACAATTCTCCAGACGGGAAGCACATAAAAATTGGCTCACCTCATGTAATGGAATGGAGTAAAACTCCTGGCAGATGTCAGTCACCATGAACCATTCAGCTTCACAAGAAATATGGAATAGGATCACAGATGGATTCAGTACCATGGGACAACATGGAATCACAACATTATTAATCTTCCTGAGATCCTGGATGTTGCGAAATTTCCCACTGGGCTTCTGCAACCCCATAATAGGAGAATTGCATGGACTTCCCATGATCTCCTTTAGGATGCCCTGCACAATCATGAATTCAATTACAAGTGTAATCCCTGCCACTGTTTCTGGGGTCAGATTGTACTGGGGTATTCTCTGAAACTCTGCATTTGGCTTGACCTGAATGTGGACTGGCTCGACTCCTCGAAACAGTCTGAGAGATGGTGTCTCTGAGATCCAGTGGCATGTCTTCCACTGTCAGTAATAGATCAAAGTTAGCACAAAAGTTATGATTTGGCAGTTTAAAGGCAATGTCCTCATCGTTAGCATGCAATTCAATTATTTTCGGTATGCAATAGATCGTACAATTCAATTTTCACAACAGGTCACGGCCTAGTAAACAGAGTGGACTCAAATCACACACCATGATCTGATGGTGACCCTGAAAAGTTCAGATTTTCACCGGTACCTCTTCCATCAAAGGGTTTGTTATTCTCTTATATGAAACTCCCACAACTTGGTTTCATTTTCCAGAAGGGCAGCTTTGGGGCTACTGCAGATCTTACAGAAGAAAGGGTAACACCAATATCTATCCATTTACGTCTGCTTCTACGCATGGTCCACTCTGGTCTACCTCTAAGACTTCGCCAAGTGTACAGTCTTCCGGCCCCCTCAGGCACCGTCATAAGAACGGATCCAGATGAAATCTGTCTAGAACTTCCATTAAGGGCATCTGATGGGATGTTCGATTGCCCTGCGAGATTCTTGCAGGCTGAGGCACTTGCACTAGCTGGTTCTGATGTCCTCCAGCATTAAATGATCTTGTCCTGGTTACTGTTGGTAACTGATTTACTCTGTCTGCAACTTGCATGAGTTCCCCTTCCTGCACTTGATTCGCAGGATTAAGGTGACACTCAAGCTTCCAATGCCCAATCTTGTGACAAAAATGACAGGCAGTGGTCTTCTTCATGGTCGCTACATCTATCCCCGTCTTCAGATCTATAGGGATACCTCTTCCTTTCCCCTGTCCCGTCAAACATGCAACTGATGGTTCCTGGACACTTCTTGGGACTACCCTTGACCACGAGCTATAGTTGCCATCATTGCCTGCACATGCTCTCCATTCTGGGCATTGCGCATTGGGATTAACATCAATTTCTCCTTTATCCTCCTATGTTTCAAGTCCACCCCATCACTGCAGTACCTGGTATACCATAGGATTTCCTCCAAGGATTTGTTTTGCCAACAGATTTTGTGCTGTTGGATCATGAGGCTGATCGCCAGCTCAATCCGGTCACAAACTTGGATACAAATTGCCCCATGTCTTTAGGGTTGAGTGTGTCTAACCCACTGAAATGCTTAAAGGCTTGTAACAACCTCTCATAATAAGCATGTATCGACTCTCTAGGTTTCTGGGTCGTTCCATCAATCTTAACACAATCAATGTCCTGTAGGGCTATTTTAGACTGCAACCATGTGATCACCTGATTGTACTTCTTCATAACCATCGACAAAGGACCATGAACTACTGAGTCCCTCTCTGGTTCAGCACTAGGCCACTCAACAGCTATCTTACAAGCAGACCATAGATCACTAGGAACTACAATTTCAAACAAGGTTTTTAAGTCAATCCACAACACTTTCAAGATCTTAACAAAGTGATCGACTTGCTTGTACCACACAGCAGGTTTGTCCCTCAGCCTGGGGAAATCATTTGAGAACGCACCAAGATCGGCCCAACTCCAAAGAACATGCAAGTATCCTCCACTAGGCATTTCCCATAATAGATATGTCTCTAATCCCTGCGTTCCCCCTCCTGGTGTTTCTCCTGTCGCCTTTCAAACACTCTTCTTCTTGAAGCATCTCGCCTCTCACTTATCCAGCAAACTCCAAGCCCTTAGTACTATTACCAGTTCTCAGATGTACATCTTCAATCCAGTCACACTCTTTTCTTCTAGCTCTTGGTCACTGTAAGTAAGCCTAAGGTTTCCTTGTAATGTCTTCGTTTGGGACACGTCTGTCCGATACCTCTGAGCCAACTCCGACAACTTCTCATGTGCCCGTCTTGCCCTTCGGGAAGATCCTTAGCTACAAATAGCAATTTGTCTGGCTTATAAGTATCTATTCTGTCTAAAGGTAGACTCCCACTTATTATTTCCTCTAGTTCAGCCTTCAGCCTCCTCACATCCACTAACTTCACCTTCATTACAGCCTTGATGGCTCCCTGACTCGACCTACTGTTCAGACTCTCCCTGTTGTTATTATGGTCCCTCAATCACGACTCTAAATCTGCAATGTCTAGAACACGCTGCTTATCAGAGGTTTTCCGACTTGTGCTTGCTTCTAGAGTCGCACCACTTGGTCCTCTCACCCGTCCATCTCATTCGCATTTCTGAACTAGTGCTTACCATGTGTATAGACCATATGGTACTGGAGCCAATACGTACTCCGGAAGGGTCAGTAGTAGTCGCTAAGGGGGTACTAGATTCCATAGGCACTAAGGAAGGGCCATTTCCATTCAAGCTCTCTGTTCTTCCTAACCAAGTCCCTTCAACCTGTATGTGTTGTCTCTGACTAAAGCCTCCCACTGAGTCTGGGTCATAAACACAAACAACAGGACCAATGGTAACCGGTACCGTAAGAGCTTCTGGCAACCGTGAAGCAGCATTGACACCATTCTGTTCCATACCTCCCAAGGCAGACACTAACGCCTCCCTTACTCCTGCTGATATCCTTCCCCCTGGATAAGGAGCTACTGGGGCTGATACGCTTCCCACATCCTTGGTGCCTTCAGTGCTTCGTCCCCCTTCACCCGTTTGAGGCCTGTAAGGTGGCAGACTCCCATGCTTCTACAACCCTTCCAACAAGCTGTCTTCATTATCACTGCTATCACTCCCATTTGTCCTTCTGTTCCTATCCTGTGGTCCTCCATCTTGTACCAGCATTGGGTATAACCTCTCTCCCTCAATGGAACCCACTCTCCAACTATTAAGCCTCGCCTCCCACTCTGCATCCTGATACACCTTCACAGTTTTCTTCATCCTCCCTTGATATTTCCCTTTCTGCTTAGCATGAGCTGCACGCATCCATGCAACTAACACCTCAAACTGTGTGGGTATAGGCAAGGGTTACAGAGCAAAGAAATATTGTTCCTTTAAGGTGATTCAATACATCAAACTAGAATGAACCAAAGCGTGGAAATGTCAATTCACCCTCCCTTTCAGTGATCTAATGCCAATTTTGGGGCCAAATTATAGTATGGAGCCCAACTTTTGTCTCAAAAACGCAACTGTTGTTCAATTGATTACGATGAAACAATCCTTTTCAACCATAACTCTGTTGACCAACAACCAATCTCAGCGTGGGGTTACACCAACTGACCTATCGCAGTACGGCACACTCTGATGTCACCCTCACTCCTCGCAGTGGCTCACTCCCTCTCACAATTTCGCCATACACATTCACTCACATTCGTCCTAAATCCATAATTGTCTGCCACTCTAAAAGATCAATAGGATTCAATCACTCAAGAACATTGACACACAGCAGCCCTCGACCAGAGTGGATCCCCTGAATAAGTATAGTTAACCCCTATACATAAAATCCACTAGACGATTCCCATACGTCTCATTCACATAAAGTTTTCTGTCTTAGGTGGAAAAGCCAATGATGTCTCACAACAACTCCTCAATTCTTTGATCAGACAATCACAATCTCTGTGTCTTCTACACCATTTGATTTAACCCGGGATCTTAGGCCAACTCGGGACCTGCAACTCAAATCTCAATCCTTGGACCACGTCCGGCCCAAAACTACATTCACTCACTCCAACTCCACAAGACATCACACAATCAAACAATTCCCGTAATCTAACATGCTACATACACCCTATTAATACTCATTCCGCCGCTGATTTTGCCGCACCATCAAACTCCATCAATCTTCACCAGATTTCGTCGCCTTCTGTTCTCGATCAATGGGATCTAATTCAGGGCTTTGGGGTTAAAAGTTTCACTTATTTTAGACTACTTCCAGATTATCCACTTGCTTCATGTGCAAATCATTCTCTGCTACCAACTGAAAGGACCAGGCCCATATGATCTAGACGAATGTCTGACAGAATATCGACGGACAGAAAATCGACCTACAAAAATATCGACACAAAAATATCGATGACAAGAATATCGAGATCCTATCTACAACATGGTAAGTACAAAAATATCGAAAATAAAATATAGAATGTCAAAAATATCGTTATTAAAAATATAAAGTATTGTTTAGTTAAAAAAAAAAATGTAAAATAAACCAAATAATACTTATAAATAAAATAAACATAATTAAATATGTTTTATGTTTAAAATTAATAATTAATATATATATATATATATAATGTAATAAAACATTAATTAAACATATACATATAATATATAATATATATACTTACTTAATAATAGATTTTAATAATTGTTTTAATAACTTATAACTTGTTAAAAATTATTATAAATTACAAATACATCATACACATAAAACAATAACATGAATACAAATTAAATAATTATATATAACACATTTAATTTGAATATTGTTAAAATTAATTATATATTACATTAGCTAAAATAATACAAAAAATATTAAATAGCACCGACAATACAACTGCTACTCCAGCTCCAAAAAAAGACAGTAAAGAAAATGTTGGATAGCGTAGAGCTAAAAATTACTATTTCCACTCCAGGGAGTGTAACAATAGGGAAAGTGTTGGATAACGTACAGGTATAAATTACTATACCCACTGCAGGGAGTGCAACAGTAAGGAAAATGTTGGATAGCGTAGGGGTAAAAATGACTATTTCAACTCCAAAGAGTGCAACAGTAGGGAAAATGTTGGATAGCAAAGGGGAAAAAATTACTATTCCCACTCCAGAGAGTGCAACAGTAGGGAAAGTGTTGGATAGCGTAGGGGTACAAATTACTATTCCAACTCCAGAGAGTGCAACAGTAGGGAAAGTGTTGGATAGCGTAAGGGTAAAAATTACTATTCCAACTCCAGAGAGTGCAACAGTAGGGAAAGTGTTGGATAGCGTAGGGGTAAAAATTACTATTCCCACTCCAGAGAGTGCAACAGTAGGGAAAGTGTTGGATAGTGTAGGGGTAAAAATTACTATTCCCACTCCAGAGAGTGCAACAGTAGGGAAAGTGTTGGATAGCGTAGGGGTAAAAATTACTATTCCAACTCCAGAGAATGCAACAGTGCGGAAAGTGTTGGATAGCGTAGGGATAAAATTTACTATTCCAACTCCAGAGGGTGCAACAGTAGGGAAAGTGTTGGATAGCGTAGAAGTTAAAAATAACATAGTTATAAATAAAATAATTATTTAAAATAATTAGTGATTTAATTATTAAATAACTCAAAATTATTTACAAATACCAATAAATATTTATTACAAACATAACTACCAAAGAATAATTAATTAACAATACATTAACAATAAATACCAATAAATAATAATTAATAAATAATAATTACCAAATAATAAATATTAAACGATAAAATATTTTTCATAACCAAAAACATATGAATTATTAAAAAGTAAATACCAATTAAAATATATTTAACAATTTTTAAAAATATATACCGCAAAATAATAATTATGAAACATTAATTACCAATTAAAAAATATTGAACTATTAAATATTTTTCATACGCCAAAATAATAAATATTACACATTAATTACCAATTAATAATTACTTATTAATATATTAATTAGAAATATCAATGCATAATATTTAATTATATTTAATTCACAATTAATGATTAATCAACAATTAGTTTTCATAATCAAAATATTATAATAAAATATTTACCAATTAATAATTATTGTCCAATTAATTAATTATCAATACCCAACAACTAATTTAATAATTACTTAATCAGATTTCAATTACTTCCAACACTATTCCCCTATAAACGCACGACACACTCCACTAATAAAATAATACACTTAACATAATTATCAATTAATCAACTAATTAAAACTAATTGCCAATTAATAGAAATTAATTACCAATTAATACTTAATTAACAATAATATAATTATCAATACCAATAAATGAAAATAAATTATTAATTAATTACAATTAAATTACTTCCCACCCTATTCCCCTATAAACCCACAACCCGCTACAGAACTTAAACGCAAAAATTTATTAAAATCAATTTATAATTCCTAAAAATGTATAATTAATGCCATATAATTAAATTACTTCCCACCCTATTCCCCTATAAACCCACAACCCGCTACAGAACTTAAACGCAAAAATTAATTAAAATTAATTTATAATTCCTAAAAATGTATAATTAATTCCATATAATTAAATTACTTCCCACCCTATTCCCCTATAAACCCACAACCCGCTACGGTACTAAAACAAAACATTGACTTAAAAAACCATTGTTAACATATAAAAATTGTATACATATATGTTAAAACCAGTAGAACACTTAACTAAAAACATATAACACATACATATTAAATACATAATAAAATACATAACAATAATATAAATATCGATATTAGTAACATCAATATTAGTCAAATCAATATATTTGATGTCGATATTACTAACTTCGATATTACTAACATCGATATCAAAATACTTACCTTAGGATCGATATTCGGTCCATAGATATTATTGACATCGATATTCTGTCCCTTCGATATTTAAAACTGGATATTAGTGTAGGTAGATATTTTAGTTTTGATATTTTGGCTGCTCACCGATCTAGACCTGTTCTAGAGTCAAACTTCGATGGTTCTTTTTCTCAGCATGTAAGCGTAAAGGGGAGAAAATTGTTAGTACAGTTGTCAATTAGCAAATATTCTCCTTGATACATAATAACTCACAGACTACTAGTTAAGGTTAGTTTGTTTATTACAAAAGGTAGGTGTAAGTGCGTGGAGTCGTCCTAAGAAGTCACTCCATCATTCATGGGTCAAGTAGCATAAAGCCACTATCAACAGAAAAAGCTTTTTCAGACATGCTCTCTCTCCAAAGGCAAGAAAGAAGTGGGCCCCTTTCCTTAGTTCCAACAATCAATTACCCACAGGTAGCACTCCCAAGATGCATTTTGAGTCACGCCATCCACTTTGGGTACAATCCTGACGTTATTTTTCAATGATGTCGACGGTGTACTTTCCTTGCAACAGTTTGTCCTCGGTTCCCAGGCTTTTTACTGTGCAAAACGTAATGACCTTTCTTTATCGACAGAAGCCATATGATTGCAACTTCTCAGCTTCACAGCACAAGTTTTACGTGTTAACGTTTTCTGCTAGTAACATTAATTTCCTACATTAATTCTCCATACTACTCCTTCATGAACTAAAACACATCTCGTAATCACGTTAATACATTTTAACACCTCATGTTAGCATATTTTGCAAGATTCTGGTGCCGATCACGATCCTGTAAAAACCGGGTACGAACCGTCGGACGGAGCATATTCTCCGTCCGACGCGTACCCGGTCGTAACAATATACAAACATGGAAGTACGATTCGCACAGAAATACCATTTCCGTACGAATCGTACAAAACCCCGACCGACGAAAATAAACATACAAATGTGATCCGGAAAAACGCCGACATGACGTCGGGACGCACGCAGCCTGCCATTCACGAACCAGGAAGTACGATTCGCACCGACGTCATCCCGCACGGAGAATATTTTCCGGCAGCCAAAAACTGCCGGGAAATCAGGACGACGCGAACAAGGAGTACCTGCACGCGACGGACATACATGGACCCGAACCTACGTGTCATCCCGGCCCTCATAGCAGTCGACCTCCTCTACAGGTTACGCCGCAGACGCCGCAAAAGGTCAGAACAACAAAGGGAGGGGGGAAAGGGGGGGGGCAGGAGCAGGGGCAGGCCACAAAACCCCCACCAAAGTCACACAGCACACATGCCCTGGACATACCTGACCCCCAGGCCCTGGTCACTACGAGGGGGTGGGGGCGTGTCCAGCAAAGCCAGCGTCCGCCACAACGGAAGTGCTTGACGACGCGAACCGGCAACACAACAATACAGGTACGTCCCGTACCCACGCCTTAAGAGCGTGGGTATGAGTCGTACCACGCCCACACCTACATCACCCCAACAATGGTGGGACGGCTGTACCCACGTGGCAAAGGCCTGGGTACGGCCCGCACAAGCATTCCATAGCGTGGGTACGGATATGTACAGACCGTACCCCCACCCCCGTATGCATGGAGCGTACCCCCCACCCCAACAGTGTAAGTATGACCCGTACCCTCACCCGCATACGTATGGAGCGTACCCCCCACACCAACAGTGTATGTACGACCCATACCCTCACCCGCATACGTATGGAGCGTACCCCCCACCCCAACAGTGTAAGTACGACCCGTACCCTCACCCGCGTATGCATGGAGCGTACCCCCACCCCAACCGTGTATGTACGACCTGTACCCTCACCCGCGTACGTATGGAGCGTACCCCCCACCCCAACAGTGTAAGTACGACCCGTACCCTCACCCGCGTATGCATGGAGCGTACCCCTCACCCCAACAGTGTAAGTACGACCCGTACCCTCACCCGCGTACGTATGGAGCGTACCCCCCACCCCAACAGTGTAAGTACGACCCGTACCCTCACCCGCGGACGTATGGAGTGTACCCCCCACCCCAACAGTGTATGTACGACCCGTACCCTCACCCGCATACGTATGGAGCATACCCCCCACCCCAACAGTGTAAGTACGACCCGTACCCTCACCCGCGTATGCATGGAGCGTACCCCCACCCCAACCGTGTAAGTACGACCCGTACCCTCACCCGCGTATGCATGGAGCGTACCCCTCACCCCAACAGTGTAAGTACGACCCGTACCCTCACCCGCGTACGTATGGAGCGTACCCCCCACCCCAACAGTGTAAGTACGACCCGTACCCTCACCCGCGGACGTATGGAGTGTACCCCCCACCCCAACAGTGTATGTACGACCCGTACCCTCACCCGCATACGTATGGAGCATACCCCCCACCCCAACAGTGTAAGTACGACCCGTACCCTCACCCGCGTATGCATGGAGCGTACCCCCACCCCAACCGTGTATGTACGACCTGTACCCTCACCCGCGTACGTATGGAGCGTACCCCCCACCCCAACAGTGTAAGTACGACCCGTACCCTCACCCGCGTATGCATGGAGCGTACCCCTCACCCCAACAGTGTAAGTACGACCCGTACCCTCACCCGCGTACGTATGGAGCGTACCCCCCACCCCAACAGTGTAAGTACGACCCGTACCCTCACCCGCGGACGTATGGAGCGTACCCCCCACCCCAACAGTGTATGTACGACCCGTACCCTCACCCGCGTACGTATGGAGCGTACCCCCCATCCCAACAGTGTAAGTACGACCGGGACCCTCACCCGCGTACGTATGGAGCGTACCCCCCATCCCAACAGTGTAAGTACGACCCGTACCCTCACCCGCGTATGCATGGAGCGTACCTCCACCCCAACCGTGTATGTACGACCCGTACCCTCACCCGCGTACGTATGGAGCGTACCCCCCACCCCAACAGTGTAAGTACGACCCGTACCCTCACCCGCGTACGTATGGAGCGTACCCCCCACCCCAACAGTGTATGTATGACCCGTACCCTCACCCGCGTACGTATGGAGCGTACCCCCCACCCCAACAGTGTAAGTACGACCCGTACCCTCACCCGCGTACGTATGGAGCGTACCCCCCACCCCAACAGTGTAAGTACGACCCGTACCCTCACCCGCGTATGCATGGAGCGTACCTCCACCCCAACCGTGTATGTACGACCCGTACCCTCACCCGCGTACGTATAGAGCGTACCCCCCACCCCAACAGTGTAAGTACGACCCGTACCCTCACCCGCGTATGCATGGAGCGTACCCCCACCCCAACCGTGTATGTACGACCCGTACCCTCACCCGCGTATGCATGGAGCGTACCCCCCATGCCAACAGTGTACGTACGACCCGTACCCCCACCTCGTATGCATGGAGCGAACCCACACCCGTGTATGTTCTAAGCGTACATATCCTGAAATAGGAGGGTTGGGTGCAGAGTCCTCCCAGCAGTGCCCAGACACAGGAGGGTTGGGTGCAGAGTCCTCCCAGCAGTGCCCAGTCACAGGAGGGGTGTGTGCAGAGTCCTCCCAGCAGTGCCCAGACACAGGAGGGGTGTATGCAGAGTCCTCCCAGCAGTGCCCAGACACAGGAGGGGTGTGTGCAGAGTCCTCCCAGCCGTGCCCAGACACAGGAGGGGTTGGTGCCTAACACTCCCAGCAGTGCCCAGTCACAGGAGGGGTGTGTGCAGAGGCCTCCCAGCAGTGCCCAGTCACAAGAGGGGTGTGTGCAGAGGCCTCCCAGCAGTGCCCAGACACAGGAGGGGTGGGTGCAGAGTCCTCCCAGCAGTGCCCAGTCATAAGAGGGGTGTGTGCAGAGTCCTCCCAGCAGTGCCCAGTCACAAGAGGGGTGTGTGCAGAGTCCTCCCAGCAGTGCCCAGACACAGGAGGGGTGGGTGCAGAGTCCTCCCAGCAGTGCCCAGACACAGGAGGGGTGGGTGCCTAACACTCCCAGCAGTGCCCAGTCACAGGAGGGGTGTGTGCAGAGGCCTCCCAGCAGTGCCCAGTCACAAGAGGGGTGTGTGCAGAGGCCTCCCAGCAGTGCCCAGACACAGGAGGGGTGGGTGCAGAGTCCTCCCAGCAGTGCCCAGTCATAAGAGGGGTGTGTGCAGAGTCCTCCCAGCAGTGCCCAGACACAGGAGGGGTGGGTGCAGAGTCCTCCCAGCAGTGCCCAGACACAGGAGGGGTGGGTGCCTAACACTCCCAGCGGTGCCCAGACACAGGAGGGGTGGGTGCCTAACACTCACAGCAGTGCCCCTGCAAAGAAAAGGGTGGAGTACCCACAGATCCAATGCCCACAAATGTCAGGTGCACAAAGATCCTGCAGTACATGTACCACATGTGTGCGAGGCTGGGAGTATACACATGCATAGCGCCAAAAAGAAAACATGTACACATGAAGTCATGGCAACAGTCTACATACACAAGTACAGTGACCACCAAGGACGCCACGAATGATGCAGGTGGAGACATCGCTCAGCATGCATGGCCCAAGTCTAACGAGTCCGTCACACACCCAGCCAATGTAGACACAGCTCAGCACCACATATTGGAAAGACCCTGCAGGGAAGATGTCAGGTTACACAGAGGAAGGAACACACCTTGGGACGATGTCACCATGCAGTAACTGCTTACATGAACAAAGTTATGTAGCCAACAGCTTGTGATGGCGCACAGATACCAGGATCCACCCTATGACCAGCACAAGACTACAATTCCCACACACCCAACACATAATCACCACCCAAAATAATGGGGCAGGTCGACCAACAGCAATACCAGACAGACAGTAGTGTACTAAGGAAAAATAAATTGCTTTATTCAGCATCCAAAAATCTGTTTGTCCCTTGAAAGTTCAAAATGTACAATGCCCATAGGGCAATCCAAAGTTCAAATCCAGGTGGGGGACACAGTGGGACGCGTGTCCCTAGCTTGCCTGCACAGTCAGACTCCTTCGTCTTCCAGAGCGGGGAGGGCATCATGTGGGGGGGAAGGACCAGGCACCGCAGGGACATGAGGGCGAAGGGTAGGCGTTGTGGGTGCAGGGATGGAGGACTCCACCACAGGGGGTGGGGCAGGGCCAAAGGCGGAGGCCATGATGGCGCTGCACACCTTAGCAAGGTCCTCCAGCGACTCCCCTGCACCCGAAGGAACCACAGGCCCCAAGGAGGGGGGGGGGGCGGAGGGATGGGTCGCAGCGCCACTGGGGGAGGGTGTGGACAGGGGGGGGGGACTCAACCGCCCTGACCGGGGACTCCCTTCACCGCTTGCGGGGTGGTGTCACTCTGGGGCTCATGGACAGAGCGGCCATGAAGGAGTCTTTGCCGGATATGTGGCCAGTAGAGCTGAGGGGAGGGGATTTGGAGGGAGTGGATTTGGTGGAATGCGGACTCCCACTCTGGCTGCGTGGCTTACGTTTGCCCCCCGACCCAGTGGGTGTGCCTACTTCACCCTGTGTGTGCGTGCCAGGAGGTGTGCGTTTGACCTTCCCTGCTGGTGTGGTGCCTGTGTCTGTTGTGGTGGGTGCATGCTGACGTCTGGGTGTACGTGGGACAGGCATGGGAGTGGGAAGTGTGGATGGGTCAGTGGTAGGGGGTTGGACGTAGCGCTGCAGGAGACCCACTGCTGCAGTCAGTGTCGAGTCAATGGACCTCAGCAAGTTGCGTTGGTCAGCCTGCGATGAGAAAATGCCCTCCAAGTATGCCTCCATGTTGTTCAGCACTTGGCTGTGGCCATGGAGGACATTAAGCATCGCAGCCTGACCAACCTGCAACTGCCGCTGGATGTCCACAGACTCGGCATTGGCAGCAGCAGTGGAGACAGGGGCAGGGGGTGCGGTGCCTGGCAGGAAGGAGACATGTGGTGACTGGGCACGCTGGGAAGGGACACGAGCAAGTGGGAGGCGGCTGATGGCAATGGAGGGGGCGGGGAGAGATGTTGTGCCGCTGTCAGCTGATGGTGCAGCCTCCGCCCACTCGGAGAGATCATCCTCGGACCCGTCAGCTTCATATTCTGTCGTGCCTTTGGACAGGTCCTCGGCCTCACTCTCCTCCGCCTCAGTTCCACTCGATGTGCCAGGCACGATGTCACCGCTGGCACTGGTGCTCGGTCCCTCCGCTCCGTCTGTGCTCATGTCTCCCTCCGTGTCCCCCGACGATGCTGTGGGCAAGGTGAAGAGACAGCAATTAATCATACACCTGTATACATATGTCACATGAGTCCAATCTACATAGGTTACAGTGCATAGCCTGAAAAGAAAGATCAGTAACATCTACAAAACAAGGTACAGATGTAGGGCATGCAACACACAGTTGGTTGACCCACCATGCCACTGAAAAACTATGGAGAGCATGACACAATAGCAAATGACATGAAATGGAGTTTGACAGAGGAGCCAGGCCCTGGGGACAATCCAGCACTGCATCTGCACCACACAGCGTTGCCGAAAATAGGGATGAGCAGGGACCATATCCATGAACTTGAGGCACATGCTGCATAGGTAATACTGAAAACATGCCCACCATGACTGGCTCACTGCACCTTGAGTGTATGTGCAGACAAACATCACACACTGGCCAGACCTAGCAAGGAGATATCAGGTTTTGACATGTAGGCTTTGCCCGCACCAACCACCCCCTACATGAGACAATTTGTTGAGACACAGGAAGCACTTACATCTCTTAGTCTGGGTGAAATACACATGGGCTGGATAAATGCAAGATTGGACACAAAATACCCAAGGTGCGCCTGTCCAAATAATCATGTACAAATGGTCATCATCAGATGATTGTAACAAGACACACAGGCACTGGCCACCGTGAGTATGAACAAGGAAAACCAGGTCAGGCTGTACAGTGGACACTTGTACTACATTTTACGTCAATATACATGGTGCCAGGGGACAATGGCACAGAGCACAACCTATGCTGTAGACACTGAGAGTGTCCACATTTTGTGATGACACACATGACACCTAGGAAAATATGCCCCAGGGGACAGTAGTGGCCACACAACTCCATGGTCCTGAATGGGAATGACTGCAACACACGCCACCATCCCTGCACTATGCGTATCGCACACTCATGCACATCATGTCACAGGCCACAACATAGGACATGCGTGCTGTAAGGCATGACACTTGAGAGACTAACTCCCATGTCTGGACTCAGCATCGGTGCCAACTGACATGGAACTCACAAGTACTGAACTGGACAGGGCACAGGCAAGGTCCCAAAACCGGTTACACACCACCCCCACACATGATGCTACAGGCATAGTTCACGTGGAGAAAGTGGGCACATTGCAAGGAGGGGAAGGGAGGCAGGAGAGCACCGCTATACTGTGGGTAACAGGATCTGCACAGCACCTTTAAACCCTGGCAGTGTATCCATGCAACTGTGCACTTACAAATGCTGGTGACACACAACAAACACACATGTACCTACCCCCTTCCTGCTGCTGCTTCTCCTGCAAGCGCCTGTCCAAGTCTGGAAATACCACCGCCAGCACACGCTTGTGGATGTGGGATGTGGGTCAGACGGCGGTTCTTATGGGTCTCAGGTGAGTCCCCAGCAGGACCCGTGCGATCCTCCGCGTCCAGCACCGGATATCCTGCCAGCGTTTCCTCACCTGGGCCAGGCGCCGCTTGCGACCGTCCGTCCTCCTCACGGCACTGACGGCGTTCATCCAGATCTGCTTCTTGGCAGAGGCGCCTACCTGTGAGGATGAACAAGTGACACTACATCAATACACCTGGCACATGTCACAGAGACACATATTAGAACAAATTTGCTGTTTACAACAAGGCATAGTATGCATCCAACGCATTGCACCTTTGTCATAGGGGGAAGGGCAAAAGTAGTACCTGCCATTGAAAGTACACAGGTGGAATGAGGGCAACGACACAATCAATGATCCAGGCTCACACTGTGCATCACAAGCTACACCAGGATAATGTGCAGCACCTCTAAGCAGTCACATGCCACAGGCCACTGACGCTACCTCAGCAGAGTACACAGACACACACAGGCACAGGACATTCACCTGCCATTGCCAAATGCAGCGACAAACCTCACTCTGCACATGTGCCACTAGACGGGGGGGGGCTCACAGGTGTGGGGCTGGCTCTGCACGTCAGACACACAGCACTGCTCCCTGCTCACATCACATGGGCAGGGTATATCCATCCCTCATGCAGCCCGGGTGCCACACTCCACATATGCACCCACCCACATGACAGGGGACTTACACACACACCGATGTCCAGGGTACGAACACATCATGTGGGCACTCTCAGCACAGGTACACAGAACTAACACACATCTGTGGGTACAGTCACCTGTCACACTGGGCTGACCACATAATAAAATGAGGACTGTAGAGGCTACATTCCCAGGAGGACAAGACAGGCAGAATGTGGCATGCACCATGCAGTGATTGTCACAGTAAACACAATGCAAGTGAGGATGGCAGACATGCACCACAGCATGCTCTGGCTGGGAGACAACAGGCATTCCCCCCCCTGGGACCCCCCCTACAGTACATAGCATGTGTGTCACACCTGGACACAATGCCAGAAGTCACAGTCACAAACAAGGGACACAGTCTGTGCTAGTAGACTCTGCACTTACCTGATACCCTGGTCGCCCATACAGCAGGGGGTACTGTGGGAGGATCACATCCAGCAATGCCAGGTTCTCCTCCAGGGTGAAAGGCTGTGCCCTCTCCATAGACCTTGACATGGTTCCAGGGAATCAGTAGCAGCAGCTGGGTCGTAGAATCCAAAGATGTGCAGGCAAGTGCTCCCTCATGGGACCTGGCTGCCTTATATCTGCCTTGCTGGCCTGTTTCATGCACAGGAGTACAGAGTGATTGGTCACTCACATTTGCATCCTATGTTTCCTCCAATCCCTTCAAACCTAGCACAGTCAGTGGGTTCTTATTGTGTTTTTTTCTTGAGCATGATGTCAACTCCAGAACCACATTGCAACAAAGTAGATTCATTCAAACTGACTACTGCTGTGCACCTGCTGAAAAAAATTCAAACTTTAAACTTGGTCTCCATGACAACCAGCATGCATGTAGGCCTTTATACTTGTCCCTCATGTGTCCCCTATGTAATTTGGAGTTTCACACACAGGTACGGTGCGTACTGGGGCCCTAGGGCACCCCAAATGCATAGCAACGGCCCGTACAGGCATGTGTACGGTCCGTATCACTATGGGTGTGCTCGCGTATGCGTACCCATAGTGATAGTGAGCGTACAGGCGTGTGTACGGTCCGTATCACTATGGGTGTGCTTGCGTATGCGTACCCATAGTGATAGTGAGCGTACAGGCGTGTGTACGCTCACTATCACTATGGGTACGCATACGCGAGCACACCCATAGTGATACGGACCGTTCACACGCCGGTACGCTCACTATCACTATGGGTGTGCTCGCGTATGCGTACCCATAGTGATAGTGAGCGTACAGGCGTGTGTACGGTCCGTACCACTATGGGTACGCATACGCAAGCACACCCATAGTGATAGTGAGCGTACAGGCGTGTGTACGGTCCATACCACTATGGGTACGCATACGCGAGCACACCCATAGTGATAGTGAGCGTACAGGCGTGTGTACGGTCCGTACCACTATGGGTGTTCTCGCGTATGCGTACCCATAGTGGTACGGACCGTACACGCGTGCGTACGCTCACTATCACTATGGGTACGCATACGGCAGCACTCCCATGGTGATAGGGAACGTACACAGGCCCTCTGAGCGAATGTACGTTGCCTTTCACACATCACAGTGGTGACAGGCAGCACACAGGAAGGAATAGAGCTGACATACTTGTCCATGGATGGACATCAAGGCATTGTCTGGGCAGTACTACATGTGTGGGGCACACGTGTGAAGGGCTGTGATGTGGCACATTACTCCTTTGTCGAGAAGGCACCAGATGTATGATGAGATGTGTACAGATGTTATATGTGACGGTGCAATGTGTGACAGGCATGCCCTTAACTCCTTTGACATGTGTGCATGTCGTACTGCACACTTGGGATGAGCGTCACTGGCATGGCACAGTCAACAACACACGCAAGTGTCCCCTGATGCCCGCTACAGGGGTTACCACACCAGACATGTGACTACCCACGGTGCACGATGTGTCTATGTCATGTATGTGTGGGGTGTTCCCATTAGCTTGATGTTGGTGCCCCTCAAAAGCATCAGCTGTTGCAGCAACCAACATGTGTCTGTGTGTAGATGGACATGGCACACTGTTACGCACACCAGGCCACATGTGGTATCGGATGTGAGGTGCGTATGTATGCATGGGACACGGAGTAGTGTAACAAGGACATGTCTGCATCCTCTCAATGAATGTGTGGTGAGTCATTACATGTACACCTTATTGGCAAGGTGTGTGGGCTGTCCTAGTGTAATGTCATGTGACCTGTGGCTCTAGTGTTCCGCTACCAGTCTCTGAAATCGACATCCTACTTCTGCTGATGTGTTGATGTATGTCACTCCTGTGTTGCGTCTGGCTGTTCACTTACACTGGGACACAGCTAATCCCATGCCATGGCATGTGGAGGTTCACAATCTCCGTGTGTAGCTGGGTCTTGGTAGGAGTGTCACCTGGCAGCCATACGTGTCCAGGGCATGTGGCACATACCTGACTCCGTATGTCGCATATGTGTATTGACAGATTAACATGTGCTCAGTACAAATAAATTGTTGTTGTAGTGCACTCACTCTTCCTTGTCACTTCCAAATTACTGCAGAGCGCCGCCTCTTCCCCGACCAATTCCGGACTTGGCTGACATGCGGGAGAATGACTGTATCCGGTGCTACCGCTTCCCCCAACCGTTGATTGAGGAGTTGACGGCGAGGCTGGCACCACACCTGCAACCGCTGCAGAGGTATCCTACGGCACTGACACCCAAGCTGAAGGTAATGGCAACCCTACATTTTCTTGCCACGGGTACCTTTCAATATACCATAGCTCATGTTGGTGGCATGTCCCAGAGCATGTTCAGCCATGTGCTGCATGATTTCTTAGAGGCCATGTTGCTTCACCTGGATGAGTTCATCCATTTCCCAACTCCTGAACTGTTGACTGGGGTCAAGCGTGGATTCTATGCCCTGGGAGGGATGCCCCATGTCATTGGGTCCATAGATGGGACACATGTGGCTTTGGTACCACCACAGGCACAGGAGGTAGCGTACAGGAATCGCAAGCACTACCACTCCATCAATGCCCTTGTGGTGTGTCTGTCCAACATGGTGATTTCACATGTCTGTGCTCGTTTTCCAGGATCAGCACACGATGCCTACATCATGAGGCGAAGCAGGGTGCCTGAAATGATGACGCAGCTGCTCAACGAACGAGCATGTGTTGTTGGTGGGTACACTCTGTCTGTCCTGTATTTTGCGTAGACTTCCAGCACGACCGCTTCTCCTGTCCTACTTATGTCCATGTGGTTTCCATGTAGGGGACGCTGGCTATCCCAACATGCCATGGCTGATCACACCTCTCCGCAACCCCATCACGCCGGCCCATCTCCGCTACAACACCGCCCATGGCCGGACAAGGCGAGTGATAGAGAGGACATTTGGCCTCCTGAAGAGCCGATTCAGATGCCTCCACAAGACCGGCGGCGCCCTCCCATATGCCCCGGCGAAGGTCTGCAAAATCTTCATGGTCTGCTGCATGCTGCACAACATGGCAGTTGAGAAAGCTGTGCCACTCATCCTGGATCAAGATGATCAGGACCATCCACCAGTGGAGGACGAAGGTCTTGGCAATGGGGCTAGTGATGTGGAGGATGTGGTTCCGCAAGAGGACATCCGGAGTCGGCTCATACGCGACTTCTTTGCTTAGTGGCGAGTACCAGTGTCTGGGTGTGCACGCATTGGTCCCCGTGTGGCATGTGTTGCGATGTGTGTGTCCATCTGCATGTATGCCACGTGAATCAGAGGTGTGTGTGGATGTGTCACTGGAGTGATGGTGCCAGTGATGAGTGTATTTCCCCAGTCATAATTGTGACCTAGCATGTTGTCATCCTTACATGTGTCGAGTACATGCACATGCAAGTGGCTGTGCTTTTTGTGGCTGACTTCTTGTGTGTCTCTCATCCCCAGGTACTTGTGCATGCCGTCTGCTGGCTGCATTATTGTGGCACTGCTATTCCTCATGGACACGTCATCGTGTGCTGACTCAGCGTTACACGCACGGACAAGTTTGGAAGTCTCCTTAGGGTAAGGGATGCATCAGGGGTGTATTGGGTGTGGCAGTTGTTTACGATGTGTGCACACTGCCCCTGTCGATGTTTGGTTCCTCTGCAGACATGTCGCATCACCATGGGACACATGACATGCAGCTGGGTACACCTGAATAGATGGTCAGACTTGTTGACAGTCATCTGTGATGGGATTGTGGATTGTGATGATGGCATCAATGTGTGTTACACTGCCCTCGGACACATACGGTTTGCATTGGCTTGACATGGTGTGGGACTTCCACATCAGAGGATCAATGGTGTATGGCAGCCTCTCCGTGAGCAGCAGGGGGTGTTTAGCTGTTAGCCGACACTTGTGTGCCAGTTCCATGGCTATCACACATTTGTGCTGCAGAAGGGGGGTTCCAGTGTTGGACCCACATGTTACTCCACATGACCTGTTTATGTGTGCTCCGAGTTGCCTCTGCATTCCTGAATACATGAATTATAAAGGTGTCCCTATGCCTCCAAGGTGCCTATTCTCAGTCAATGCTGGTGTGTTGCCACGGTGCATCCGGCATGTCTGGCATGGTTTTCCGTGATAGCGGCTATGTGTCTATGTGTAGAGTAGCAAGATGCAAGCTGTTTGTGTGGGATTAGACTGTGTATTGTGCATGATGTCCATGACTGTGTGGGTATTGTGACATGTGCCATCCCCATGCATCCAACGTTGGCCAGGCCACCATTCTCTGCATCCACCTGACTCAAGCTTGCAGGACATGGTTCTGCAACCTGTCCACACATACCTGGGTGCCCCACAGGACACTCCACATGATCCCTGACCTCTGCGCATGGCTGTCGCTGTACTCAATATGTCTGTCGGCACGGTTGTGCGGCCACCCCCTCAGCTGGTTGGGCCCATCACGGGTGTGTATGGTGCTCCATGTCTGTCTTGCCTAATACAATGTGACCCATGTGTGTCCTGTGCCAGACTCAGGCCTCAGGGTGTGGATGGTTGAAGTCAAATGAGAACTCAGGCATGGTTAGACTTTACAAGACACATGTAAGGTAATAATGCAAAATGTAGGCATCTTCTCTTTATCGTGTAACTTTTTATTTTGGTTGGGGTACGGGGGGGATGAATGACATGAGGGGCTTTCCGGGTGTGTGGAATCCAAAGTTCACTAGGGGAGTTGGTGTCCTTGCCCTTGGAAATCCTCAGAGTCCATGCCACAGTCTTTGTCAACATTGGTCAGACAGTGACCAGCAAGTCCATGTGGCAGAGAATGTCTTTTGCTGCTGTGCTGCTGTTGGTCCAGTGGGCCAGGTGCCAGGCCAGGTGTCCTGGGAGATGGTGCTGTTGCGCTGACCCTCACGGTCTTTTCCGTGGACGACCCGCCCTCCTGCGGGGACCCTCAGAAGCAGGCCGTGACGATGTTTGGGATGCTCCGTCGGATGTCTCCTCCTCCTCCTCATCCCTCCCTGTGGGTGGTGATGTTCTACGCCTGGTGGCACAGGGAGGGTTGCACATGTTGTCGGCTATCCGACGGAGTGTACTGTGAATTCCCGTGAACACCGTCACGAGCTCAGCCTGTCTGTCCTCCATCCGCCCTTGGTGTCGCAGTAGACAGGCATGTTGCTCCGCATGTTGCTGGGCCTGCTGGGTCTTGATCTCCTCGAGGAGGGACACAACCTGGGCCATGCCCGTGGTGTCCTGCCGGTATGTGTCCAGGATGTTTCTGACATGGGAATATACCGGTTCCGCAGCCAACTGGTCAGGCTCGCGCCTCCGCCGTCCTCCACTCCCACCACCCCTGCCCACTTGCACCTGGCATGCCCTTGTGGGCACATCGGGTCTCCGGGACCCCTGAGGGGTGGCATTGGCGTTGTCGCCTGCCTCCTCCTGGGTGCCCGGTACACCGTGTCCCTCCTGGCCAGCCTGGCTGCATTGTGGTGGTGGGGCAGGAATCCTGGGTGTCTCCTGGGATGTGGCAGGAGTGGGGGTGGTGGTTGGCCCAGTTGTACCTGACGCAGGTGCTGCAGGTGGTTGGACAGATCTCTGACAAAATTTCGAAGGTCATAAAATCGACCTACAAAAATATCGCAACACAAATATCGATGTCAAGAATATCGACATCCTATCTACAACATGGTAAGTGCAAAAATATCGAAAAAAATATATAGATGTCAAAAATATCGTTTTTAAAAATATCGGTTTTTTTTGTTACAATAAATATGTTAAATAAACATAATAATACTTATAAATAAAATAAACATAATTAAATATATTTAATAATGTTAAAAATTAATAATTAATCAATATAATTTAATAAAAAATAAAATAAACATATACATATAATATATAATATATATACTTACTTAATAATGTTTTTATAATTATTGTAATAAATTATAAATTATTTAAAAATATTAACAAATTGCAAACACATTACACACATAAAACAATAATATAAATAAAAATTAAATAATTATGTATAACACATTTACAAAATTACATTTAATTTAAAGATTGTTAAAATTAATTATATACTACATTAGCTAAAATAATAAAAATAAATATTAAATAGCAGAGACAATAAAACTACTACTCCAGCTCCCAAAAAAACAACATAAAGGAAAATTTTGGATAGCGCAGGGCTAAAAATTACTATATCCACTCCAGATAGTGTAACAGTAGGGAAAGTGTTGGATAACGTAGAGGTATAAATTACTATTCCGACTCCAGGGAGTGCAACAGTAAGGAAAGTGTTGGATAGCGAAGGGGTAAAAATAACTATTCCAACTCCAGAGAGTGCAACAGTAGGAAAAGTGTTGGATAGCATAGGGGTAAAAATTACTATTCCAAATCCAGAGAGTGCAACAGTAGGGAAAGTGTTGGATAGCGTAGGGGTAAAAATTAGTACTCCAACTCCAGAGAGTGCAACAGTAGGGAAAGTGTTGGATAGCGTAGGGGTAAAAATTAAGATTCCCACTCCAGACAGTGCAACAGTAGTGCTGGATAGCGTAGGGGTAAAAATTACTATTCCAAATCCAGAGAGTGCAACAGTAGGGAAATGGTTGGATAGCGTAGGGATAACAATTACTATTCCAACTCCAGAGAGTGCAACAGTAGGGAAAGTGTTGGATAGCGTAGGGGTAAAAATTACTATTCCAAATCCAGAGAGTGCAACAGTAGGGAAAGTGTTGGATAGCGTAGGGGTAAAAATTAGTACTCCAACTCCAGAGAGTGCAACAGTAGGGAAAGTGTTGGATAGCGTAAGGGTAAAAATTACTATTCCAACTCCAGAGAGTGCAACAGTAGGGAAAGTGTTGGATAGCGTAGGGGTAACAATTACTATTCCAACTCCACAGAGTGCAACAGTAGGGAAAGTGTTGGATAGCGTAGGGGTAAAAATCACTATTCCAACTCCAGAGAGTGCAACAGTAGGGAAAGTGTTGGATAGCGTAGGTGTAAAAATTACTATTCCAACTCCAGAGAGTGCAACAGTAGGGAAAGTGTTGGATAGCGTAGGGGTAAAAATTAAAATTCCCACTCCAGACAGTGCAACAGTAGGGAAAGTGTTGGATAGCGTAGGGGTAAAAATTAATATTCCAACTCCAGAGACTGCAACAGTAGGGAAAGTGTTGGATAGCGTAGGGGTAACAATTACTATTCCAACTCCAAAGAGTGCAACAGTAGGGAAAGTGTTGGACAGCGTAGGGCTAAAAATTACTATTCCAACTCCACAGAGTGCAACAGTAGGGAAAGTGTTGGATAGCGTAGGGTTAAAAATTACTATTCCAACTCCAGAGAGTGCAACAGTAGGAAAAGTGTTGGATAGCGTAGGGGTAAAAATTACTATTCCAACTCCAGAGAGTGCAACAGTAGGGAAAGTGTTGAATAGCGTAGGGGTAACAATTACTATTCCAACTCCAGAGAGTGCAACAGTATGGAAAGTGTTGGATAGCGTAGGGGTAAAAATCACTATTCCAACTCCAGAGAGTGCAACAGTAGGGAAAGTGTTGGATAGCGTAGGGATAAAAATTACTATTCCAACTCCAGAGAGTGCAACAGTAGGGAAAGTGTTGGATAGCGTAGGGATAAAAATTACTATTCCAACTCCAGAGAATGCAACAGTAGGGAAAGTGTTGGATAGCGTAGGGTTAAAAATTACTATTCCAACTCGAGAGAGTGCAACAGTAGGAAAAGTGTTGGATAGCGTAGGGGTACAAATTACTATTCCAACTCCAGAGAGTGCAACAGTAGGGAAAGTGTTGGATAGCGTAGGACTAACAATTACTATTCCAACTCCAGAGAGTGCAACAGTAGGGAAAGTGTTGGATAGCGTAGGGGTAACAATTACTATTCCAACTCCAGAGAGTGCAACTGTAGGGAAAGTGTTGAATAGCGTAGGGGTACAAATTACTACTCCAACTCCAGAGAGTGCAACAGTAGGGAAAGTGTTGGATTGCGTAGGGGTAAAAATTACTATTCTAACTCCAGAGAGTGCAACAGTAGAGAAAGTGTTGGATAGCTTAGAAGTTAAAAATAACATACTTTTAAATAAAATAATTATTTAAAATAATTAATAATTTAATTATTAAATAACTCAAAATTTCTTACAAATACCAATACATATTTATTAAAAACATAACTACCAATAAATAATTAATAAAAAATTATTAATAAATACCAATAAATAATAATTAAGGAATATTAATTACCAATTTAAAAATTATTGAACAATTAAATTTTGTATACCAAAAATTAATTATCAAACATTAATTACCAATTAAAAAATCTTAAACAATTACATATTTTTTTAACACAAAATAATAATTATTATACATTAATTACCAATTAATAATTTCTTATTAATATATTAATTAGAAATATCACTAAATAATATTTAAACATATTTAATTACCAATTGATTATTAATCAACAATAAATTATTTT
This sequence comes from Triturus cristatus, assembly GCF_964204655.1. Lineage (NCBI taxonomy): Eukaryota > Metazoa > Chordata > Amphibia > Caudata > Salamandridae > Triturus > Triturus cristatus. The sequence continues at coordinate 606,562,692 of NC_140582.1, read as the reverse complement.
TCATAACCAAAAAAGTATTATTTTAAATATTTACCAATTAATAATTAATCTACAATTAATTAATTATCAATACCCAACTACAAATTTAATAATTACTTAATTAGATTTCAATTACTTCCAACACTATTCCCCTATAAATGCACAAAACACTCAAATAATAAAATAATACAGTTAACATAATTATCAATTAATCAATTATTCAAAACTAATTACCAATTAATAAAAACCTAATTACCAATTAATACTTAATTAACAATAATATAATTAACAATTAATCAATTATTCAAAACTAATTACCAATTAATAAAAATTAATTACCAATTAATACTTAATTAACAATAATATAATTATCAATACCAATAAATAAATATAAATATTACTTAATTACAATGAAATTACTTCCCACCCTCTTCCCCTATAAACCCACAACCCGCTACAGAATTTAAACGCAAAAATTATTTTAAAAAAATTTATAATTCCTAAAAATGTATAATTAATTTCATATTATTAAATTACTTCCCACCCTAATCCCCTATAAACCCACAACCCGCTACAGGATTTAAACGCAAAAATTATTTCAAATTAATTTATAATTCCTAAACATTTATAATTAATTTCATATACTTAAACTACTTCCCACCCTGTTCCCCTATAAACCCACAACCCGCTACAGAATTTAAACGCAAAAAATATTTAAAATTAATTTATAATTCCCAAAAATGTATAATTAAATTCATATAATTAAATTACTTCCCACCCTATTCCCCTATAAACCCACAACCCGCTACGGTACTAAAACACAAAATTAACTTAAAAAAACCCATTATTAACATATATAAATTGTATACATATATTTTAAAAACAGTAGAACACTTAACAAAAAATAATTAACACATACATATTAAATACATAATAAAATACATAACAATATTATAAATATCGATATTAGTGACATGGATATTAGTAACATCGATATATTTCATATCGATATTACTAACTTCGATATTACTATCATCGATATAACAAAAATCGATATTACTTACCTTAGGGTCGATATTCTGTCCATCGATATTCTTGACATCGATATTCTGTCCCTACGATATTCTAGACTCAATATTATGGTAGGTCGAAATTAAATTATCGATATTTAGACTGCTCACCGGTTGGACACCAGAGGGGCCAGGTTGGTCGGGTTCGTCCACAGAGTGGTGAGAGTCGTCGCTGCCGGTGGGTCCGTCATCCCGCCGAGCCGGGTCCTGTGAGTCTTCCCCCCCAGTGTTAGGGGGTGATCCACGACGTTGACCTGTGTGTGAGAGAGACAATGTTAATTTTGTTCCATGCAACATCCATGTTTCATTCGTTTCTAAGTTGGCACATTTCCTCTGGGAAGTTGGATATGTCTTGCATTCCACTCACAGTGCACTTGTGCATGGGTATGTCCCTTGGCCACAGCTTTTGCGACTTTACCTATGTGTGGCACAGTCTTACTTGCTGCGTCAATTGTGACTGCAGTCAGCAGTGGAGTGAGCAGGTGTGGCGAGCCATACATTGGCGCCTTCCGTGTTGCACTGTACGTGGGCACATGGAGTTGTTCCACACACTTAGATAATGCAGGTAGCTGGCGCTGTGCTCGTGCACAGGTTGAGACATGGCCCTGTGTTTTGCCATGGAGAAGAGGGGGGGTTCAGGCACTGGCCACCCTTGTCTACATGCACGCAGTCCACCTGCTGACGAGCAGACATTCCCACACCCCCCAAGGCTGAATTGGTCTCCCTGTGTGTCCCTTTCTCACTCCCTCTCTGTCCCCCTCTCCCTCCCTCTGTGTGTCAGCCTCCTCCCTCTGTCCGTCTCCCTGTGTCTCCCTCCCTCTCTCTCCCCCTCTCACTCCCTCTGTGTGTTACCCTCTGTCACCTCAGCCCAGCTTCCTAGGCACACACTTTTTGCAGATCTTTGAATGGCCCTTGGCTTGTTGATGTGAGTTTGTTTCTGATCTCCAGGCACCCATTGGGTGTAGTGTCTGTGTCTGCGCTGCTGCTGTGGTGGTGTGTGCTGCCACTCTTTCACAGTGTTGGCTGTTCATTAGCTGCTGTCATGTGCAAAAACGTGCCGTCACCCCCATGTGTTAATGCAAGGCGTCCGCCATTTGCTGGCAAGTCTTTCCTGTGTGGGGACACACTGTTTGTCTGGCTGTGACCTAGGCCATATGGGCAGAGGGCATTGTTGTCTGCTTCTCAGTTGCACTATGTGATTTTTGGGGCCCACACTCCCGCCATCCGGCTTACCATGTCTTGTGTTGGTGTTTTCTGTGGCCTGTGACTTTGCATTGTCCAGCTGGGTGCATGGGGCATGGTGGCGCCAGTGGCATGTGCTTGTTCATGGAGTGTGGTTGAGTCATGCGATAGCTTGGGGTGGTTGCGTGCCTGATTGTGAGTTTGGTTGTGGATGACGTTCCCCCCATGTGAGGTGAGTTGTTTGTGTACTCACCCGTATCTCGGAGTCCTTCTAATCCGTCCACTGACACCACCAGCAGTGTGGCCATCACCCTCTCCTCCCAGGGATGGTAGTGTATGGGTCTGTGGGGCGGCCCTCCTCCAGTGACGTTGGCCTGGTTGTGGTCGTCGGTCATTTTGGCTCGGACCCTCCTCCGCAGATCGTACCACCTGGCTTGGCATTCATGCCTGGTCCTTCTGGTGGCCGCAACAGCATTCACAGCATCGACAATGCTCTGCCACATGGCTGTTTTTTTGGACATGCAGTTCTGTCTGACCAATGTTCCAAAGAGGTGTGGCTCGACTCTGAGGATTTCGTCGACAAGGACCTCCAACTCTCGGCTAGTGAACTTTGGATTCTTGTTAGTGGGCATGGTGAGGGGTGTGGGTGTGGATGGTTGGGGGGGGGTGTGTGGATGGTTGTGTGGGTGTGGTTGTGCAGGTGTGTGTGTGAATGTGATGAGGGGGTGTTTGTGAAGGTGTGTGTGTGAAGGTGTGCAAGTGTAAGGTGTAGTAAAGGTTCAAGTATGGTGCTGTAGGTTGTCTGTGGGGTCTGGCAGCAGTGAGTCTGTTGCAAAGGCTCATGGTTTGTGTCTGTGGGCCCTTTTTATTGGTCCATTGGTGGGTGTGGCTGTGTTTGAAGTTTGGGTGGGTGTGTTATAAGGAGTGGTTTTTTTTTTGGGCCTCTGTTTGGGATTTTGGCAGTTGCAGGTCAGTGAATGTGTTGCTTTTGTGCTTGTTGGACATGTTTTGTGGCTTTGTGCCATTCGAATGGTGTATTCTTGTGTTGTTTTGCTTTGTCCTGGTTGTGTACGTGCGTTTTTAGCGTGTGTACGGTGTGTACTTCGGGAATTTTGTTGTACAGTGCTGTCCTTGTGTCTGGCTTGGTACGACTCGTACATGCGCGATGTTGTGTGAAGGTGCTGGTGTTGGGGCCTGGGGTGCGCTCCGTACTTAGAATGTTGGGGTGGGGGTACGCTCCATACGTACGCGGGTGAGGGTACGTGTCGTACATACACGGTTGGGGTGGGGGTACGGTCCGTACATACACGGTTGGGGTGGGGGTACGCTCCATACATACGCGGGTGAGGGTACGGGTCGTACATACACGGTTGGGGTGGGGGTACGGTCCATACATACACGGTTGGGGTGGGGGTACGCTCCATACGTACGCGGGTGAGGGTACGGGTCGTACATACACTGTTGGGGTGGGGGTACGCTCCATACTTACGCGGGTGAGGGTACGGGTCGTACATACACGGTTGGGGTGGGGGTACGGTCCGTACATACACGGTTGGGGTGGGGGTACGCTCCATGCATACGCGGGTGAGGGTACGTGTCGTACATACACGGTTGGGGTGGGGGTACGCTCCATACGTACGCGGGTGAGGGTACGGGTCGTACATACACGGTTGGGGTGGGGGTACGGTCCGTACATACACGGTTGGGGTGGGGTTGCGCTCCATACGTACGCGGGTGAGGGTACGGGTCGTACATACACGGTTGGGGTGGGGGTACGCTCCATGCATACGCGGGTGAGGGTACGTGTCGTACATACACGGTTGGGGTGGGGGTACGGTCCGTACATACACGGTTGGGGTGGGGGTACGCTCCATACGTACGCGGGTGAGGGTACGGGTCGTACATACACGGTTGGGGTGGGGGTACGGGTCGTACATACACTGTTGGGGTGGGGGCAAGCTCCATACATTCACGGGTGGGGGTACGTTTCGTACATACATGGGTGTACATACACGGGTGGGGATTCGACTCGTACATAGGAGGGCTGGGGGGAGTGTTGGGCGCGTATGCGGGCACATGTCTCCATGGTTGCTATGGGAGTTCAGTGCGGACGGTGTTTTTTCCATACGGTTGTAACATCGGACGAACGGGATGGATCGTACTTGCGCGGTCGGACTTCACTTTTCACATTTGTACGGTAAATCGTCCGGGGACGTGTCGGACACATTTTCCGACCCGAGGACGTGTGGGGAATTATTCCCAATGCGATTCGTATGGACTTTTTCCCATGCGAATCGTAGTTGGCAGTTTGTACGGCACTTGTACGATTCGTACGGTAAAACGACCGGATACGAGTCGTACGGGGAATTTTTTTACAGGATCGTAATCAGCACCTCTATGCTGATGCATTCTACACTTGATTATAATGCACCCCTACAAATAGAATGCAATTTCCGTTTCATCAACAACATCAGGCTGAAGAGAATGACCTCTTAATAGAATTTGAGAGTGATGTTTCATGTAAAATTTTCTTTCAAATAACAGAATCAGTAAAGCTTAATTAAGGGGCCATAGTGCTATGGCAATTTAATACATGATTCTGCAGTTAATCAGTAGGTCTCTTTCTGCAAATCCACCAGGCAAAGGGTTGTGCCTGTGCATTCTTATAGATTTCCAGGGTGTATGGTGGACAATGGTCCACATTTTAGAGCCTCATTACAATGTCGGTTGGACTCCTTGTCAGAATCGGTTCCGACCGACTCGGGTTCGGCAAATCTGACTGTCCGATTTCTATGTTGCCGTACACCGTTCAGTCAGACTCCCATTGACTTAATGGGAGGCGGTGTTCCGACCGACAACACAGGCTTCCATTGAAAAAAGGGGTGGTTGCAGAAAACCTTGCACCCTGTCTCAGGCACCCCATGGTGCCTGTCACATTGTGCATGGTTATAAATAGGGGTCCCATGGGTACCATCACGGACCCCAACCGGAGGCCTCCGGGTGATGAGGGGCCTACTACGAGCCCCCAAAGTCAGTTTATGATAGCTGTTCCGTGTCAGACAGACAGATTCAGAAAGGCTCTCCAAATCCGTCGTAATACGTCGGTTGGAAAAAAGGTCCATAGAGCTGTACGATTTGGCTCCGGCCAACTCGGAGTCTCCGAATGCCGGTCGGAATTAAGGGGTAAGTCCGAACGGTTACCTTCTATCTTAATCGGTCGGTCGGAAATGTTTCCGAGTCGGTCAAAACATGGGTTCGGACACGGGTTAGGAAAATCCCAAATTCCATTTGGAGCCTTTCTGATCGACATCGTAATGAGGCCCCCAATGTGTTCTGAAGTGTAAAAGGGCTTAGAAAACCCTTGTAAAAACCCCAACCTATAACGGTAGAGCACTGACAATGGAATTGGTGCTTACTTACTTTAACTGCTGCTCAGTGGTGATAAAAATAACATTTTTAAAGTCCTAAACTAGCACTGAGGTAAAAGTCTATTGCAGCAGAATGCTTGCAACACCTACACATTAGCGAAATTCCCTTGCTATAAATTATAGGAAGGAGAACGTATGTTTGTTTGCAAAATCAAAATCATATATTTTTTTTGTTTGCAAAATCATCAGACTTTCCATTGTTACTTTATACTCTCAGGTCATTTGCTAAGCATTGGTAAATTTGTGTTGATAGAAGACACCAAGAATGTTTTTTAATTCCAATCTAGAGCATGTAACAACAAAACAAACAAAACATTTTTTTATTCTAATATTAAATTAGAAATGAAATTGCCACATTAATTGTTTTGTTAGATGCTGTTATTTCCTTCTTTTTCGTTTAGGTCAATTACTCTAATAATTTTGAGTTCAAAAACTCCCCGGGTGCCATACATGTAAGGTATTAAGAAGGCACTTAACAAATGAGTTAATTGTATGCCTGTTTGTCTTCATTTTATCGATAAAAAGAGAACGTATCTAAGGCCTTGATTTAAGAAAGCAAGTGCACGCTGTAAGATATGTGCTAAGGTCATGTATTAATAGTATTTTACTGTTTTAATATTTTTCAGTTTTTGTTTGATTTTATGTAACTAGGCATATTGCAAGAGTGTTTATATAGACGAAATTCCCTAAATAAATATTGTTTTGAAACTACAACAGATTGATGAAAAAGCCACTGATACAGGTATCAATATTGGCTCCGGGAAAATGACAATAAAGAATCATAAGCCAACGTAAATGACATCAGTTAAATAACAGCCTGACCGGTAGGTTATAGCATAGTAATCATCGTTATGCAGGTTTACTGGAGTAAAAACCCAGATAAGCCATCGATGTGCTGAAAAGAGAACTAGTATAAGCCACAGAAAACAAAACAGGTGTGTTTTTAGCGAATAACGAAATCTTACTTTTTCCTTCTGCAGTAGTAAGGTTTCTGGAATATTATTTCGGTCCTAGCCACGTGAAAAGCACATGATCAGCTTACTGCTCCTGTCGTACTTATTTCTTCAGCTGATATTACACATTCTTAGATACAGTGATGAGTCAGGACCGGGGTCGGATTGGTAAGGCGGGCACTTGGGCAATAGACGAGGGGCCGGCATCCGAGTTCCAGCTGTGGGCTGCTTTTTTAGGCAGCCTGCGGGGCCGATTTGGGGGGTGTTTGTGTTGTTTGGATGCCACCAGCGGCTCAGTGGGTGCCTGAATGTCCTCCCTTTTGACAACAGGCAGAAGTGTCACTCCCTTTCTCTTGCTATTGAGCAGGGCAGGGGCCTGAGCAAAAGTGGCCTCACTTGTTTTCAGGTGTGTTTCACCAGTGTGAACTAATCCGTGCACTTTTTTTTAATCTAATTAAAGTTAAGTAAACATGACTCTGTCAGACACCCCCCCCCTTCTTTTTCTAAAACTTCACCGAAGCAGTGTTTTGTGGAAAGGCAATATGCCAATCCAACCCCGGTCAGGACTCGATTGTAAAGAAGACAGACTTCTTTAATGCAATCACTGTGAACACCCCATCATTCAATTCCCCCGAAGACTGGCCACAAGTGCCCAGTGACTCGCTACTTAATTCTGAACCAATCCTCTCCCCTCCAAGGCACCATGTAAATCTTGCATTAACAACCTGCACCATGCAGGTCTACCTTTCAACGTGCATCTCCATCCTGCGCCATACAACTCCCTCGTAAGCCCCCTATTGTATTCAAGGCACCCCTGTCAATCATGAGCAGCTCTTCCCTCCCCTACAAGGCTCCATCCAGCACCGTGCATCTCCAGCCTGCACTATGCCATTCTACCCTTTCCCATGCTTCTCCAACCTCCACTCTGTGGCTCCCTCGTGTGCCCTCTTCCACACACCAAGCACCCAGGGCTACCCCTTGCAGCTCTCCTGGTCCCTAAAAACCCAGCATCTCTTCCTGCAACATGTTCCTCCTTCCTCTACGTCTATTACAGACTGAGTACTCTGCACCCTCTCCACTCTCTAGAGCTCCTTGTTGCACCTGGGTGCCTGTTGACTAATTTTAGCACTTTACACCTATCTCATGCACGCAGACCACCATGTAGCTCTCTGGAGTAGTGTATTACTCTTTCACATTGTGCACCAGGCAAATACCCCTTTCAGGAGCTTCTTATACCTACTTTCTGCACCATGGATACTCGTGGGATTCTCTGAATCATGATCAGAATGGTGCGTGTGTCCCTCCTGCACCATAAACATCATGTCCCCCCCTTGCAACCCGTGGTTCTGCTGTGTCTCAGACCACTCAGAAAGTTTTCTTTTGAATCTAAGCATTCTGCATCCTCCACCTTACCGTACCTTTTTATCGTGCATGAGGGAGGATTAAGGCGGGGACAGGGAAAGGTTTACTGATTATGATGACATAAGAGGTGGGTATTGCTGCTACTCACTTTCCATCAGTTGTCTGTGCTCAGAAAGGGTTTGTCCTGATGCTAGCTATATTTCTGTTTGGCTCTTTCTTTGTTGGTGGTTGCAATAGTATGATGCTTGTGTGTGTCTGTTTCCGTTGGGGTAAGCACCGTTACTGCTCGTGCTGTACCGGCTGTGTTTAAGGACACTTCCATCATCAATTATGTTCCTCTTAAGTGTAGTGCGAGGGGGATGGTGGCTCTCGCTGTTGATGGTTGATCCAACTCCCTGGCTCACTGGAGAGTAACAGGGTGATATCTTTGGCTGCTCAGTTTGCAGGTGTCGCGTGCTTGTGCAGACAATTCCACTTACATCTGATGCCTCTGCTGTACATATACTCTGTGTGAGAAGAAAAGTCATCTACATTTACTGATCCCCTGTCGTTCCTGTCCTGTATGCGTGAGGATAGCCTGTACTGCTGAGGCCTGTGTTCTTATTCTGTTCACGATGGGCTATGATTATTTGGAATATTTCTGGGCAGCCCTTCAAAATGAATAATAATGGAGTGCTATATTTCATCAAAGCTTATGATATTGTTGTGTTGCAGGACACTTGGTTACTGGTCCTATTTGTGATGGTTACCCTCGTCTGTCTGCTTCAGCAGTTAGATCGAATTCAGGGAGAGCTAAGTGGAGGGGCAGGGGTTATAGTTTGTTTTACATTTGACTTCAAACTGAGTATCCCCAGTATTAATGCCAATAAAAAAGGGATCCATGTACTTTATTAAGACTGAACAACTATCAGCAGCAAGGGAAATTAATTACCACACCACTATATAGGTTTTTTAATTTACTAGGCATTCCTTTGATAATTGCCCACCTCAAAAGGCTGGCTACCAACATTAGCCTTTCATATTCCAATTCATACAAAGGCGAGACGAGAGGCAACTTCAAAGAAAATATTTGAAAAGCACATTGCTGTACTTATAACAAAAAAATTATTCCAGAGGTCTGTTCTTTGCTTGTTATGATTTTCAAATTCAAGGTCTTCTTGGCTATAAATTAACAGTTTCAGCACAGCCAATGCGTTTTGCCCAACAATTGGGCTTCTTCAGAGTTGTAAACATAACATAAAACATGACTAACATTTATGTTTAATGTAAAAACGTAGATAACATACAAATATATAAATACAAACAATACAATACGACATCTAAAATTTAAAATTACAAGCCCTCCTAAAAGCAATGACTTGCTTTTAGGAGGGCGCATTGGTGGAATGGTGTTGGATTTAAAATCCAACACCTTCCCAGACTGGAGTTGGAATAGTAAATTAAACTATTCCAACATCCAGCACCCCCCTAAGGTAAGTCGTTAAAACGACTTGCATGCTCAATAAATGGGTCCTAAAGATGCATTCGTACAAAAGACAGTGTTCAGAATGCATGCATCCTATACGCATGCTAAATACCATCATACATTTGTGATAGTGATCTAATATGTTTTATGTGTAATACAAAGGATATTTGTTTTATATAACATTGTGTAGAGTCTCTTTTTGTGGTGTGCCTATTATATTATGGTGTGTGTGAGTGTTGCGCAAACAATTTACACAGTGCCTCTGGGATAAGCCTGTCTCCACCAAGCTACCAAGGGGGAGAGCAGGGGTTATCTTGGGTGTGTAACTCCCTTTGCCTGATTAGTGTGGTGGGATCTGCCTGGCTTCGGAGTATAACCTAGCCAACCAGAAACTCCATTTCTAACAGACATCAATTTGGACTAATATACGTGCCACTTTCAACCAGGACATTATTAAGGATTGTCTGCGGTGTAAACATATAGAATGATATCCCTTAGTTGTTTTATGTTAAGCAGTCCTGGAATGTATTGAATTAAGTAAGCCCAGTATATGATTATAGGGATTCAGACTACACCTTTTACTGAGCCGTATCTACCATGCAGCACCAGTCATTGAGAGAGGATGCTTGTATTCAGGTTCAGGTTGGGAACAGCTCGCCACATGTTGGATTTTCCGCTGGGTCAGTATAACAGCATTAGCATTGGTATTTGCCCTCGGAATGATACCTCGAAACAGACCTGGCTGCAGTTAATGTATTTTGTAAATTTTATTAACTATACACCAAAGGGTTTTCAATTTCTTTTTCAAAACAAAGACATTTTAGAAGGTGTTACTCACCGTGCAATTTTTACAGCTGCTTAGGGATGATGAGGTCTGTTCGATGGTAGGGTGTTTCCTTAAATGTATTGGGCAAAGTTATAATTCTATGTGTGATTATTTATGGAAATATGAGGTTTTAATTGTTCTTCTTGTGCTAATGCTTGTACGTTTATGATCATCTAAGTCATAATCGAAATGTTTTTTGAGTGACTGATTGATTATTTTTTGTTCATAATGGATCCTTGCACTGTGGAAGGCTATACCATTTCTATGTTGTGTGTGCGCATTCATGACTGAAAACTTCCATGGCTACTACTTCATTCTGTGCTGCGACTGGAAAGACAAACAGGGTGGAGTGTTAGGGGTCATTCACAAAAACTTACTAAGTTGCAGACTCCTTTCCTTCAATCGCTTTCCCTTTTGAGTAACTGTCTCCGGAAATCGCCTCCACACTACTTTCAAACTCAGAGTGAAAGTTATTTATCACCTTCTGGGCAAAATGAACACATTTGGTGGAAAAGGCATGGAGTTAATCACACCCCAATTAATTAACTTCAACATCATCTTCCAAGGTCACTTCAATCTTCACTAAGGTATCGAGGACAGCAAACCAATGGACACCTTCTCCTCCTTTCTCAGTGAGAGAAACCCCCACACCACAAGGACTACTCTCTGGATCTGATCATATCCATTGTTCCTCACAGTAGTATCCTCACTTTGGATCACATGCGCTGTTTTACTGTGATGTTTCTTTATTTCCTATCAGGATATTTCCCTTTAAGTATTGTGTTCCTTTTCCTTAATGTTCCAATTCTCTTTTGGAACTTGGTGGCGGGAAGGCAGCCTTTGTTAACCTGACCTTTCTCCTATCGGTTGTTTGTGCCGTGGGTCCTGTTACTTTATTTCTTAATGAAAATAAATCTCAGCTATTTTCTGCCTTCAATGATCTCAGACTCCATTCTTTCTGCGCTAATCACCACTACAATTTGGTACCAGGAGTGGGTACTACCTTCTGATGGAGCGTGTTAGACCTGGCACCTTGGCGTGAGTTTCCCTTCCACTTTTTGATGGTGTGCCTCGATTGTTTTGCTGGTGTTGTCCGCTCAGGGCACTGCGCCACGGCTAATCCGTGCCGCAGTGCAAGTGCTCCCTAAGTAAAATGTACCTGTAATTGATGTCCATGATTGGTTTATTGGATTCACTGTCAGTCCCCAGTAAAGTGCACCAGGGGTGCCAGGGCTTGTGAATGCCAATGCTGCTGGTGGGCTTGCAGCGCTGGTTGCGCCACCCACGGAAGCGGCCTTGTAAAGTGTGTCTAGGGCCTGCCACCGCAGACCCTGTGCGCGGTCTGGGACCGTCGCGCTGACTGCGCAAGTGCCCCCACTTGCCAGTCCCTAAACCTTCCCTTACCAACATATTAGCCACCCCTCAGGTAGGCCCAAGGGCAGGGTGCATTGTAGGCATAAGGTAGGACATGCCCTGATGTGTGTGGCATGTCTTAGTAGTGAATTACAGCCATTTTCGTTCTTCACTATTGAAGGCTACCTGCTCTCCATAGGCCAGAATGGGCTGCCGGGATCACGCCAACGCTGTGACCCCAGTGGACTCAGAGAGCATGGTAGAAGTGTCAAGTTTAGTATGCCTGAACTCAGGATGATAAAATACTTCTTGTAGTCAAGTTTATTTTAATATCCTGGGTTTGTAAATACTACTTTTAGAAAGTTAGTATTTACTGACCTGACCAGCTCAGTCCGCCTCTGCTGTGTGTATGTGTTCTGCCTGGCAACAGTAAGGAGCAGGGTGGGGGGATCCCCAGAGACAGGTTGGCTGCCAGGTGGTGGGTAGAGAGGTGACACCTGGATGGGTGGGAGGAGTACACCTTGACTCTTGAATAGCCCTGTGCTCTGCCACCACAAAGCCGGCGCCGCCCCCTGTGGGGCGGCTGATGTCTCTGCCCTGCTGCTGAAAGGAAAGAGCAGAGTCACCATAACAAAGTGCTCCAGAACTGGACTGAGCCAGGTCTTGGCCCCCTGGCGCTAAAGAACAAAAGAATCATGGTATAAAAGTAGGAGCCTGGCTCCTAAGAAATCAGAATCCTGTTTACCACAAAGAACCTCTGCCCGACTAGAAGGAGAAGAAGACGCCGGAGGAGCTGGCCTGCTGCTTGCCTTGCTGAGAAAGGAGAGGAAGAGACTTACTGAAAAGACTTTGCTACTTTGTGCTTGAACATTCTCCAAGGGCTTGATCTGAGCTTGCCCCCTGAACTGAACCCCAGGAACAGTGGGTTCTCTGTGCTTCTTGCTCGTCCTCCAATTCGAGCCGTGTGTGCATCCCGCTGGAAAAGAGACTGCGCCCCTCATCGCCCCTCCTAGGGCCGTGACACTCAGAAGCTCGCCTGCCTCCAACCCGTGAGAGCCCCGCTCCGTCCGGAGCCGCTCTCTGTTCCCGGGCCAGGCCGCCTGCATCCCTGTCACCGCCTGCCATTGGAGTGCGCTGAACGCGCTATCACCCCTCCTGCCGGAAGCCGTCCGACGACTGTGATCTACGCCGGGTCACCCAGCTGCACTAACCGTGCCCTGCGACCCCGCTTCGCTATCCCCGGACTTCTCAGGCCGCGCCGCCCCCGCTGTGGAGACCCTCCTGCACCGCCGTGCAAAAGGGTCGCTGGCCGCGCCTGCCTCCGTGCCCACACCTGCTGATTGAGGACCCAAGAACACTTCCCCAAGCTGAGAGTCGCACCGACCTGTGCCGACTCTCCCCATCACGAAAGAAGTCCAGTATCGGGCTCGGGGCCCGCAACGCCTTATTTTCCCGTTCGCAGGAACCGATCTCTGTGAGTACTGGACCTACAAGTAAAGAGACTAGGAACTATCCATTTGAAGCTACGAACAACGAACATTTGCCCGCTTTACAACCTGGTGGCATAGCGAAAACGTTATTGGTCTTGTGATAAGTCTGCTGAGATATATATACCTTATTTTTACATAAAGAATCGTATTTTTATATATATCCAAGCCTGGTGTCCGTTTCTGGGGGGATTAATGTATTTACTGTGTGTATGATTGCAAGTGCTCAACCAACAACGCCTGAGGAATCGCCTTGGCTGCTCACGCCACGCACCTAGAGGGTGAGCAAGGGTCATTCGCGAGGGGTTATCCTGCGCCCTGACGTGGAGGAGAGGGTTCCTGCTTGACACAAGGGCAACCTTGCGCCAACCAGAGATCCCCGACTCTAACATTGTTGGCAGCGGTTGGGATTTCGGATTTGCACTTGTGATTTGCATAAAGTGAATTATTAATCACCAGATAGTGAGGGCAGACCAAATAACGCAGCCACAGGTTTGTAATTGTTGAACTTTGTTGAGACATCTGCCATTACTGCAACCATGCCTGGCTCGCACTCCGCTGGAAGAGCACTCTCTGTGATTTCTGGAATAGATGAGGTGGATTGGGAGAGACTGGAAGGCTACACGATGGAGCAATTGAAAGGCTACAGTGTACAATTCAGAGTCCCCCATGCTGGATGCAAGAGGAAGCCCCAGTACACCAAGGCGTTGAGAGCCTGGAAGGAGTCACGAGACCTACGGAATGCGGGGGACATCGTTCCACCCGACAACCTTGAGGAGCCCAGCAGAGTCCGGTCGCCAGAGGAGCTGGCAGACAGGGCAGCCGACAGGGCGCATGCAATGGAGATGGCAAAGTTGGCCGGACAAATGGAAATGGAAAAGCAGAAGTTGGCCCTGGAGGCACAACAACGCCAAATGGATCATGATATAAGGTTGAAGGAGTTGGAGCTGAAGGCGAAAAGTTTGGACACCGCTCCTTCTGGTGGCAGCACTCCACCAGCGCAGGTAGAGTCCAAGGTGTACATCCCCAAAGATGTAGTAAAGGAGTATTTTAGAAAGGATGACATAGGGCAGTGGTTTAGAGCCTACGAGGTGGCGATGTCCTCACACCGGGTCCCTGAGAAAGACTGGGGAGCGGGGTTGTGGGGAAGGTTCCTTGCGGAAGGGCGGGACACACTGTTAGATTTGCCCTTAGATCTCCAAACCTCATACCCCCATATGAAGGAAGCTTTAATGACCAGGTATGGGTTAACTCCGGAGCTATATAGACAGCGGTTCAGGGAGACGAAGAAGATCCCTGAGAGTACGTATGTGGAATATGTGACCTTTTTCTGCAGAGCGCTGGATGGTTGGGTGAAGGGTAGCAAAGCAAATGATTATCAAGGGCTGCTTGATTTAATTGCATGGGAGCACTTGTCCAGTCAATGTTTTCCTGAGCTACGCCAGCACCTGATAGATAGCAAGCTGTCCAACCCGAGGAAGCTTGCTGAGGAGGCGGACCGCTGGCTCAGCACCAGGGTCCACAAGGGTCAAGTGGGAGACTCCGCCAAAGGTGGGCAGGGTCCCCCGCAGAAGAGTGGGGGGGACAAGGGTAAACAGAAGGGGTTCCAAAAAGGCCCCCAAAGTAATTCCCAAGGGAACCAGCAGAAGGGTTCTCAGCCTCCCCCAACCCCGCAGCAGAACGGGGCCCCGACAGGTAGACCTGTTCCAAAGGGGCCCTTCAATTGTTATAGGTGTGGTGACCCGGGTCACATTGCCTCTGATCCTAAGTGTCGCCTGTTTGGTAAGACCGCACCCACTGGTGCTCCACCCCGGCAAGTAGCTAGTGTTAACTTTGGGGAGGAGGTAGCAGTCCAGGAGGGTGGGGGTCCCGGGCAGATGACCCTAGTCTCGCTAGGAGACAGTGAGATGGTCCCTGTAACCTACCTGCCCTCTAACACTAAGAGATATGGGCAGGTGGTGACCATCAATGGAAAGAAGGTTGAGGCTCTTAGAGATACAGGAGCCAGCGTGACCTCGGTGAGGCAACACCTGGTGTCTCAAGAGCAAATTGTACCCAATGCCTACTGTAGGGTTGTCAATGCTGACAACGTAGAGAGTCGTTGTCCAATGGCTCAAGTTCCCTTTGAGTGGGGGGAGGTCTCTGGTACTCTACAAGTCGCTGTGAGAACTGACATGCCTGTAGACTGTCTGCTAGGGAACGACCTGGAGAGTTCCCCTTGGGAAAAGGTGGAGAAGACCACGCATCTGAGGATGGTGGGTCTACCCGACTGGGCGTGCGTGACCACCCGGTCCATGGCAGCCAGTAGGGGTGTTGAGAGGGTCCTGGAGCCTGAGGGAGAGGTCCAGGAACCGGCCTTAGGGAGAAGGCGCAGGAGGCGCGGGAAACCGGCCCCCGAAGTTCCCACGGCCCAGGAGGAAGTAGACCCTGAGGGGGATGCTCTGGAGCCTACCGGGGAACAGATTGCCGAACTGGGAGATCTGCCTGAGCTGACCCATTGGCAGCAAGAAGGAGGTCCCTCCAGGGAGGAATTCTGCAGGGAGCAGAAAGAATGCCCTTCTCTCGTGGGTATGCGGCAACAGGCTGCAGACCAGGCCAACGGTGTTCAGGCCAAAACACACTACGTGTACTGGGAGAGTGACCTCCTGTACTCCGAGCCTAAGGCTGCTGAACCTGGGTCAGCCCGTGTGCTGGTGGTACCCCAGAAGTTCAGAACCTTCCTACTGGGGCTGGCTCACGATGTGCCTTTAGCAGGACATTTGGGGATGGACAAGACCTATGACAGGCTTGTCACCCACTTCTACTGGCCCCAAATGCATAAGAATTCAGATTCCTACTGCAGAACCTGTCAGACTTGCCAGGCAAGTGGTAAGAGCGGAGGGAAGCACAAGGCTCCTCTGCAACCTTTCCCTGTGGTCGGTACGCCATTCCAACGAGTGGGTATTGATATTGTGGGGCCTCTGGACCCCAAGACAGCCCTGGGCAACAGGTTCATCCTGGTCTTGGTGGACCATGCCACCCGGTACCCTGAAGCCATCCCTCTGAGGACAGTGACGGCCCCCGTGGTGGGACGGGCACTGATGGGAATTTTCTCCCGAGTGGGATTCCCTCTAGAGGTGGTGAGCGACAGGGGGACCAATTTCATATCCACATATATGAAATCCCTGTGGAAGGAGTGTGGGGTAACTTACAAGTTCACCACTCCGTACCACCCCCAAGGAAATGGGTTGGTTGAGAGATTCAACCGAACCCTCAAAGGCATGATCATGGGACTGGACGGTCCGATGAGGCGTAAGTGGGACGTCCTCTTGCCATGCCTGCTCTTCGCTTACCGAGAGGTGCCACAGAAGTCTCTAGGATTCAGCCCCTTTGAGCTTCTGTATGGTCACCCGGTAAGGGGACCTCTGAGTTTGGTAAAGGAAGGCTGGGAGCAATCTCCCAGGAAACCTCCCCAGAATGTATACAGTTACATGCTGGCCTTCCGAAACCAGACTCGGCGTTTCAGGCAACTTGCTGAGGCAAATCTGGAAGCCAGCCAGGAGGAGATGAAGCGGTGGTACGACCGGAATGCCACTCTGGTAGAGCTTCAACCTGGACAAAAGGTGTGGGTCTTGGCCCCAGTGGAGCCTTGTGCACTTCAGGATAAGTGGACAGGTCCATTTGAGGTTGTGGAGCGCAAAAGTCCTATCACCTACTTGGTGGACATGCAGACTCCCAGGAACCCTTTGAGGGTCCTACATGTTAACCGCCTTAAGCCCCACTTAGAGAGGACCGAAGTGGGCATGCTGCTGGCCACTGATGATGGAATAGAAGAGGAGACCGAGCCTCTTCCTGACCTCTTAGTGGCCTCTGAGAAAGATGGGTCAGTGGATGGAGTTAACCTCTCACCCACCCTGACGCCCGAACAACAGGAAGATTGCCGCCACTTGCTGGGACAGTTTTCCGACCGATTCTCCCTGGTTCCTGGTGTCACAGATTGGTGCGTCCATGATGTGGACACAGGAGACAGCTTACCTGTGAAGCACAAGGCTTACAGGGTAACTGACAGGGTCAGAGCTTGCATTAAGGAGGAGGTCTCCAAAATGCTTGCGCTAGGGGTGGTTGAGTCCTCCAGCAGTCCTTGGTCCAGCCCCGTGGTCTTGGTCCCCAAAGCTGCTGCGCCGGGAGCCACACCTGAACTCCGGTTCTGTGTGGACTACAGAGGACTCAATTCAGTAACGAAGACTGACGCGCACCCCATCCCCAGAGCTGATGAGCTCATTGATCGGCTGGGGGCTGCCCGGTTCCTCAGCACGTTTGATTTAACGTCTGGGTACTGGCAGATCGCCTTGACCGATGGGGCCAAAGAGAGGTCCGCATTCTCTACACCAGATGGGCACTTCCAGTTCCGAGTCATGCCATTTGGGATGAAGAATGCCCCTGCCACCTTTCAGAGGTTGGTCAACCAGGTACTGGTTGGGCTGGATGCGTTCAGTGCCGCCTACCTGGATGACATCGCAGTGTTCAGTGCCACCTGGCCCGAACACCTGCGCCACCTCTGGGAAGTGTTGATGGCTCTGCGCCGAGCAGGCCTCACGATCAAGGCAAGCAAGTGCCAGATCGGGCAGGGTTCCGTGGTGTACTTGGGACACCAAGTGGGGAGTGGCAAGGTGGCACCCTTGCAACCCAAAATCGAGACCATCCTGGCTTGGGAACCCCCCAAGACGCAGACCGCAGTGAGGGCCTTCCTGGGGCTCACTGGGTACTACAGGAGGTTTGTCAAGGGCTATGGAACGATCGTTGCCCCCTTGACAGAGCTGACTTCCAAGAAGCAGCCCAGGAACGTGATTTGGACTGACACCTGTCAGAAAGCTTTCGACACCCTGAAGACTGCCATGTGCACGGCGCCCGTGCTCTTGGCCCCTGACTTCTCCAGGGAATTCCTAGTGCAGACAGACGCTTCAGAGCATGGTGTAGGGGCTGTTCTCTCACAGATGACTGAGGAGGGCTGGGACCAACCCGTAGCCTTCATCAGTAGGAGGTTACTTCCACGGGAAAGTAGGTGGAGTGCAATTGAGCGAGAAGCATTTGCTGTGGTCTGGGCGCTGAAGAAGCTAAGACCCTACTTGTTTGGGTCTCACTTCCGGGTTCAGACGGACCACAGGCCCCTCAGATGGTTGATGCAAATGAGGGGTGAGAACCCGAAGCTGTTGAGGTGGTCCATCTCCCTACAGGGTATGGACTTTACGGTGGAACACCGTCCGGGTACAGATCACGCCAACGCTGACGGTCTGTCCAGGTATTTCCGCCTTAGTGACGAGGAACCCCCTGGGCAAGGGTAGTTCTCCCCACATTTCAGCTGGAGGGGACACGTGTTAGACCTGGCACCTTGGCGTGAGTTTCCCTTCCACTTTTTGATGGTGTGCCTCGATTGTTTTGCTGGTGTTGTCCGCTCAGGGCACTGCGCCACGGCTAATCCGTGCCGCAGTGCAAGTGCTCCCTAAGTAAAATGTACCTGTAATTGATGTCCATGATTGGTTTATTGGATTCACTGTCAGTCCCCAGTAAAGTGCACCAGGGGTGCCAGGGCTTGTGAATGCCAATGCTGCTGGTGGGCTTGCAGCGCTGGTTGCGCCACCCACGGAAGCGGCCTTGTAAAGTGTGTCTAGGGCCTGCCACCGCAGACCCTGTGCGCGGTCTGGGACCGTCGCGCTGACTGCGCAAGTGCCCCCACTTGCCAGTCCCTAAACCTTCCCTTACCAACATATTAGCCACCCCTCAGGTAGGCCCAAGGGCAGGGTGCATTGTAGGCATAAGGTAGGACATGCCCTGATGTGTGTGGCATGTCTTAGTAGTGAATTACAGCCATTTTCGTTCTTCACTATTGAAGGCTACCTGCTCTCCATAGGCCAGAATGGGCTGCCGGGATCACGCCAACGCTGTGACCCCAGTGGACTCAGAGAGCATGGTAGAAGTGTCAAGTTTAGTATGCCTGAACTCAGGATGATAAAATACTTCTTGTAGTCAAGTTTATTTTAATATCCTGGGTTTGTAAATACTACTTTTAGAAAGTTAGTATTTACTGACCTGACCAGCTCAGTCCGCCTCTGCTGTGTGTATGTGTTCTGCCTGGCAACAGTAAGGAGCAGGGTGGGGGGATCCCCAGAGACAGGTTGGCTGCCAGGTGGTGGGTAGAGAGGTGACACCTGGATGGGTGGGAGGAGTACACCTTGACTCTTGAATAGCCCTGTGCTCTGCCACCACAAAGCCGGCGCCGCCCCCTGTGGGGCGGCTGATGTCTCTGCCCTGCTGCTGAAAGGAAAGAGCAGAGTCACCATAACAAAGTGCTCCAGAACTGGACTGAGCCAGGTCTTGGCCCCCTGGCGCTAAAGAACAAAAGAATCATGGTATAAAAGTAGGAGCCTGGCTCCTAAGAAATCAGAATCCTGTTTACCACAAAGAACCTCTGCCCGACTAGAAGGAGAAGAAGACGCCGGAGGAGCTGGCCTGCTGCTTGCCTTGCTGAGAAAGGAGAGGAAGAGACTTACTGAAAAGACTTTGCTACTTTGTGCTTGAACATTCTCCAAGGGCTTGATCTGAGCTTGCCCCCTGAACTGAACCCCAGGAACAGTGGGTTCTCTGTGCTTCTTGCTCGTCCTCCAATTCGAGCCGTGTGTGCATCCCGCTGGAAAAGAGACTGCGCCCCTCATCGCCCCTCCTAGGGCCGTGACACTCAGAAGCTCGCCTGCCTCCAACCCGTGAGAGCCCCGCTCCGTCCGGAGCCGCTCTCTGTTCCCGGGCCAGGCCGCCTGCATCCCTGTCACCGCCTGCCATTGGAGTGCGCTGAACGCGCTATCACCCCTCCTGCCGGAAGCCGTCCGACGACTGTGATCTACGCCGGGTCACCCAGCTGCACTAACCGTGCCCTGCGACCCCGCTTCGCTATCCCCGGACTTCTCAGGCCGCGCCGCCCCCGCTGTGGAGACCCTCCTGCACCGCCGTGCAAAAGGGTCGCTGGCCGCGCCTGCCTCCGTGCCCACACCTGCTGATTGAGGACCCAAGAACACTTCCCCAAGCTGAGAGTCGCACCGACCTGTGCCGACTCTCCCCATCACGAAAGAAGTCCAGTATCGGGCTCGGGGCCCGCAACGCCTTATTTTCCCGTTCGCAGGAACCGATCTCTGTGAGTACTGGACCTACAAGTAAAGAGACTAGGAACTATCCATTTGAAGCTACGAACAACGAACATTTGCCCGCTTTACAACCTGGTGGCATAGCGAAAACGTTATTGGTCTTGTGATAAGTCTGCTGAGATATATATACCTTATTTTTACATAAAGAATCGTATTTTTATATATATCCAAGCCTGGTGTCCGTTTCTGGGGGGATTAATGTATTTACTGTGTGTATGATTGCAAGTGCTCAACCAACAACGCCTGAGGAATCGCCTTGGCTGCTCACGCCACGCACCTAGAGGGTGAGCAAGGGTCATTCGCGAGGGGTTATCCTGCGCCCTGACGTGGAGGAGAGGGTTCCTGCTTGACACAAGGGCAACCTTGCGCCAACCAGAGATCCCCGACTCTAACAGAGCGCTTCAAAGCCTACTCCCTTTTTAGGTCTCGCCTGAGCCAGCACATGCGCTGCCCTGGCGAGACATTTAGTAGCTGCTTTAAAAAGTGCTACCTTGCCGGCCACCAGCTAGCTATTACGCGCACAAGCGCGTGCGACGTGCACAGCACTTTTTCCCGTTGCGCGCGCATCACTCGCGTCACGACTCGCGGTTTTTTAATTTCATTTTTGCGCGTGCACACGCACTCAACTCCCGGCGCGTCATCGCGATCACTTTCGCTTTCACTGTGATCGCAATCGCGATGACTTTTACGGCCACGCGGCCAATGCTTGTTTGTTAGGCCTTCTGCTTTAAGGTTCCAGTAGACCAGTTACAAATAGGATCTACTGCATCCATAAACTTAACATGAGTTTTTGGACATTCCTTATATATCTCCAGCAGTAAAAAAAAACAATACACGCTGCAATGCTTAATTACTGATACTAACTGAAAGCAACTGACAGCATCTGACACACATTAGCAGCTCCGAGATTCATCTGGAATTAACTGCAGTTTTCTCCACATCACTGGAAAAGATGTCCAAAAACCCACATGCCAGAAACTGGGTCCAGCCGAAACCATTTACAGCTGATTCATTTGGAATTTCCCTTCGAGTTTTCTTTAAAATAATTAGCCCTCATTTTAGGCAGAAAAGTCCATGGTTACCGGCTAAGCAAACACCTAGGTAATTTGTGGTCGGGTTGGCATAGGAGCCATACCTCTGGCCACGTGCCCTTTCTTGACCTACCATTTCTCTTTCGGGGTCGTCACTTGCAAGAATAAGATATTCATCTTTGGAGGGTGGACAGCAATCTCATCTGAGGCTGGCATTTTACGGGTGATTTGTGGCACACTTTTGGAACATGTCTTAAAATAACTTGCCCCACGCCTTCCTCTGACCCTTTCACAACAAGCCCTACCGCCCTCATGCGTGCCGCAGACACACAAAGAACTGGAAGGCATACCCGCATCTTAAATGCTTCCAGAGGGTAACTCTGTGGCCCGGCCATTGCATGAGAATACTAAAAATAGACGCCCTCATGGCTATGAAAGATCACGCAAAGTAATGTCCTGGAGTTCACGACTAACTTACAGAACGGCCCGAGTCTGCCAAAAACAAAGGCTTTCATTACGAACAGCGACACGCTGGGAATAACGCGGACATACTCTGGCGCGCACTCGCAGCTTTCTGGCTCTTCCGGCGCCCCAGAGACAGTAGGTTATTCTGAAGGTCAACAATGACGGCTACAAATATTTTTCTCGTGCTGGCAATACGTACACTTTATATTTATAGCATTGCATTTCGGGGTGTACTGGACACACGCACGTGGGCACGAAGCAAACACCCGAGCGCGTGCAGGAAAGCCAGCTGTGGACGACATCTAATGCAACCTACGAGGAAAAGCCAGCAGGCACGCGCGCCATAGGAGCTCTTGGCATCAGTTTCTTGGAAGGGTTGTTTTACTTCTGGACGTACTGCATTTTTAGTTGTAATCAGTGTTTGTTTAATCGTAAGGCGGCAACATATTTTAGAAACATCCCACATGTGGAATATCAAACAAGCATTGGCATAGCCAATAGGTCTCGCCTTTGGGACCTTATGTGTTTAGCCACGCAACAGTTGATGTTGTGGCACCAAGGATATTCTGCTGCATAACTAAATACTTATAAGGTCCCAAAAGCAAGACCTATTGACTATGCCAATGCTTATTATAATTGAGTAGGCAGAAAGGAAAAGGAGAAAAGGGCTATGCTGGGGGGAGAACCCGGACCCACAGGCTTGTACTTCCCAGGTGTGTGGTGCAGCGTGAAGCTTTACTACTTGTTGCCATGGCAGCCTCTCTCCTCGTCTTTGCCCTCTGTTGTGGGAGCACGCTCCAGCCGTTGGCATATAAATGCTCTCTGCAGCTTTTCAGACCTTTGACGTGCGTTCTGGCCGTGGGAGGTCGCTCCAGCCACTTTCACCTGACTCTGACTGTTCCGTGCAGTGCTACCATTTTCGCCAATGTGACCATTTCGTCACCCTGCGGCAAACTCTCTTCTACATCATTCTCTTCACCTCCCGGACGTTTCTGACCAACAGAACTCTGGAATTGTGACGCGATTACGTCACTTGTTTGGCGACCATCTTACATGAGAATTTTATTTGTACTTTTGTTTTTATTGGAATTCTTTATTTCAGCCACTTGCACATATGAAGTGTCTATAGTATTTTATGCTATGTTCATTTTCCTTTCCAGGTATCTACATTAGAGTATAGAGTATCTTTTTACTACTTTTTAAACATGGCCTCATCTGACAATGCAATCCATCCACCATCTTTGCTACAAAACCCGGAAAACCAGATATTAAATGGAAATACGGGATTCGCATTATTGAAAATTATTGAATGGGCATAGATGGTCTGAATTACACCCCTCCAAGGAAAAACACTTTACTTTATAATCACCTAGGAATTGCTGGACAGAATATTTTTGCTAATCTACCTCCTCTTCTATCACCCGGAGGGGACTGTGTTTGGGATGTTTATGTTGAGGCCAAAGAAAGGCTTAAAATACACTTCTCAGAAGAGCCTAGCGTGCTCTTAGAAAGACACCGTTTTTTTAAACTCAAGCAAGCTAGCGATGAATCTGTAGAAGAGTACGTAGCCGCATGCATGTGTTAGCCTCATCTTGTGAGTTCTAAAATTGTGCAGAAACATGTATTAGAGATCAGTTCGTTTTCAACTGTTTTAAAAAAAAATGCAAGAAAGACTTCAGAGGTAATTGACATAGCTAAGAGCATTGAGCGCTCTATTATTTCCACTCAAGCAACGGCTAGTCGAGAAGGACATTCACCAGTGTCTTACATTGCTGACACTTCTGAAGATGGTACCATTTCTGCTATCAGGACGAGCAGGGAAGGGGGCAAATGTCTTGTTTGTTACCGTTGTGGCTCTAAAACCCACAATTGAACATCATGACTTAATTGAAATAGAACATCCTCTGTGTTAAGCTGTTATTGATGGCAAATCTCTTAAGGTCATGGCTGACTCTGGAGACCCCATCACTATTTTAGCTAACACTACTTTTCCCTCATTATGGTCTGGGTTGCTTAAATTAGAAAGTCCCAACATATCTCTCAAAGTTTTTCGACAGAAAGATATAGATCTTTTGGGTTATTTTTATGCCTCCTTACAAATTTTAGGTAGATAGGTAGAAGCACCTGTACTAAGATTTATGTTGCTGTAAAAGGTAGAGATTTGGTTGGATGGAAAGTCTTGGCCAAATTAGGCATCCATCTTAGACCTGGCCACAAGTACCCCATTGTTTTAGGAGACCTACCCCTACTCTCCATCAACAATGAACTTGATCCTGGTGTGAGGGAGAGTGATGTTCTTTCCATTCTTAAGTCTAAATTTCCCATTGTTTTTAATGTCAAAATTAGAACCATAAAGGGGTTTGAACACATGATTAGATTTTTAAAAAGCACACTACCAGTCACTCACAAAGTTAGACCAGTTCCTATCATTGTTTGGTCGGAATTAAGGAACCTTTTAGAGAAATTAACTTAGGATGGTATAATTTCACAAACTTATTCCTCTGAGTGGGTTTCTCCCATTGTCCTTGCTAAGAAAACGAGTAGTGACCTTCGACTTTGTGTCAATTTGAGGTTTTTAAACTGCAACATCATCGTGGATTGTCACCCTCATCCCCGCATTCAAGAAATACTAGCCAACATTGGTCAGGCCAAGTATTTTTCCACCATTGATTTACACTCCAGGTACCATCAGATAGCCTTGAGCCTCAAGAACTCACTACGTTTGTTGCACCGTTTGTAGCGTATAAGTACTTAAGGCTACCTTTTGGCCTAGCTTCTGTGGCCAGTGTATTTCAAAAGGTAATGGATATTTTGTTGAAGGATGTTAGACATATCTAAGTATTCCAAGCCGATATTCTAGTCTGCGTTGCATAATGTCCTTGATATTTTCAATATGCAAAAGAAACAATTGATGGACGGAATTATGGACAATGCAAACATTCATCCCCAGTCACAAGGATCTGGGTTTAATCCATCATTCTTTTGCTCACCCCATCACCCCAATTTGGACCCAGCCATATGCAAATCAGTCTTGACCCTGACGTGGGTCCCCTGCTCTCGGTCCTAGGATGCTTGTTTCCAGTGCAGGGAGGACCTGGCCCAGCAGTTCTTACTGGACTGTTCCCATGTGGCACAGGGTCAAGACTGATTTGCATATGACTGGGTTCAAACTGGAATGGCGATCAAAAAACAATGGATTTAGGCCCAGATCTCTATACTGGGGTGAATGTATGACATTGTTCTGCATTCTGTCCATCAATTGTTGTTTTTGCACTTGATATTTTGAATAGCAGAGGAATTACCATTCAACCAGTAAAATGCAAATTTCTTGTTAAACACATTGATTATCTAGGTCACACCATAACATCTGCGGCATTAAACCTAAGTTCTGTAACAATGAAGCAATTGTCCAAGCACCTCCACCTTCTGATAAGGATGCATTGAGGTCATTCGTAGGTCTGTGCGAATATTATGCCCGCTTTGTGCCTGATTATGCTTCTACCATTCAGCCCTTAAGAAGTTTGCTCAAAAAAGGTATCAACTTTAACTGGACTGTAGACATCAACAGTGCTTTCACTAATATCAATGAACTTGTAGCTAAAGCTCCTGCCTTGAGCCCTTTCATACCTGATTATGCATGTTGTGTTACTGTAGCTGCCAGCATGAAAGGCATCGGAGCAGTGTTTCGTCAAAAAGCTGGTGACAAGGAGATTACTTTGCTTTTAAAAGTTTGTCTGATGCAGAAACAAATTACAGTACTATTGAAAAGGAGGCCTTAGCCTTAGCCTGGGCCGTCCAGAAATTTAGACGTATCTTTGGGGCGGTCCTTTCGTAATTTTCAGTGATCATAATCCTCTCTTTTTTCTTTTACAAGGTGATGGTTTAGGAAAAGCATCTGCTCGACTGGTACGTCTATTATCCAAACTCCAAGAATATGACTTAACCATCAAGTACATACAAGGTGGCAAACATTTCCGAGCAGACTGCTTTTCCCGCTTACCTTTACCTTCTACAGATAACACTGAGGAGGATTACGAGTATGTAGTAGCAGCCATTGATGCAACACCCTCAAGTGATGGGCTTATTTCAGAGAACGATTGGCTAGAAGCTACTTCTCATGATGCCATTCCCCAAAAAGTTGTGGAGTACATTACAAAAAGGTGGCCCCCCATTCCCAATTGGCCCAATGATTTGAAGCCATTTGCCCATATAGCTCCTGAGTTATCTGTTGAAAAGGACCTTTGTACTAGGAATGGTAATTTTGTCCTGCTTCATCTTTAAGGCAAAATCTAATTCGTATTGCACATGAGGGACATTTGGGCATCACTGCCACTTGTAAGAAGCTAAGAGAGAATTACCGGTGGCCCTCATGAATACACAGGTTTCTTCTTTTGTAGCAGTGTGCCCTCACTGTTTCGTTTCCGACAAACATTGGAAAACCACACAAAATCACGTTCATCCAGTTCCTTTACCTGAGAATCCCTGGATGAAAGTTGCATTGGACTTCGCTAGTCCTTTCAATCTGTTACCCACCTGCAGTAAGTTTTTAATTGTACTTGTTGACCTCTACTCCAAATAGATTCATTTTTTCTTTGTTGAATCGGCTACTACTCAGTCTGTTTTAAGTTTTACGTTTTCTGAAGGAATATTTTTAGCTGGAGGGCACGCCCAGAGAACTTGTAACAGATAATGGCAACCATTTTGTTTCATCATCCATGAAAAGGTTTCTCATATATCGATGTTAAACATCTTCAAGGCGGTCTATATAGTCCTTCAGCTAATGGACTGGTCAAGAGGGCTAACTGATTTCTGAAAGAAGGTATTCAGACAGCTTTTTCTTCTGGTATGGATGTTAAGTTATATCTTAAAGACAAAATAAATGCCTAACATAGTACTCCACATTCGACAACTGGTTATACTCCTTTCGAATTACTAAGGGATAGAAAATGTAGACTAAGCTCTTACCCTCTTGGCTAGAGGTGCAATCCGATTTCACTAACAAAGAAAGCACATCTGCTTTTCTTATGCATAACAATGTATGTTTGGCACAGAAATGGCAGAAAGAGTATTGTGATAACATTAAACATGTTAGCGACAGGGAGTTTGCTGTGGATTCATGGGTTTTTTTATTAAAAAAACCTATAAGAAATCAGAAAGGAGAGTCCATGTTCACTACTCCGTGTAAAATCGATAGGACAGGAAGGAGTGCCATCTTATTGCAGGCTAGGGGATGGTGGAACAAGAAGCAGACTAGTGCTCATTTCTGAGGTACATGCTGAAATTTATAATAAAACATCGGTACCATGTGTTGAACAGGATTCCATGCTGCTTGAGTCTCCAAATGTCATAGGAACCACTTTTTCTGCCAAGACGCAACCCAGACTACCTGTGAGTGATATGAGTTCTCATCACCCTGTAAGCAATGTTAATAATCCTCATGCCTGTCATTCATGTTTTCCTGGTACATGCAATGAATATTCCCCTCCACAAGGTCCACAGATACTTTCTACAAAGAGGATCTCAAAATTACCTGTACGTTTTGATGACTACATTTTGTCTTAAGTTTTGGTGTAGGGAAGGAGATAATGTAGTATCTTCATTTTGTATCATATGTACTGTTTTACTGTGATGTTTCTTTATTTCCTATCATGATATATCCCTTTAAGTATTGTGTTCCTTTTCCTCAATGTTCCAAATCTCTTTTGGAACTTGGTGATGGGAAGGCAGTCTTTGTTAGCCTGACCTTCCTCCTATGCGGTTCTGTTTGTGCTGTGGTTCCTGTTACTTTATTTCTTAATGAAAATAAATCTCAGCTGTTTCCTGCCTTCGACAATCTCCATTCTTCTTGCGCTAACCACCACTACACTCACCACAACCTATGATCCAATCTCTGTAAATTTGTCTGTCACATTTTAAACCCCTACATAGCTTCACGCCCGGAAGCCGAGATTATTGCTGTTGGCCACCCTGCCGAGCAATGCTACCGTCTGCATTATCTTCATTATACTAAGATGATTACCTTGGCACTATATTTATTTGTGTCTTAGAGTTTCTCTTCACTAATGGAATACGAACAAACAACGTGTATATAATTCTGAGCCCTGAAGAAGTCTCTCCTGAGACGAAATGCGTTGGCTAAATGAATTTTTTGAATAATGGATTTTAACAATTGAACATATTTATCAATAAAGAAAAATGTTTGCGATCATAAGAAAAATCTGGACCTGCTTTTTCTTCAATTCATCACGGATACTCGATGTTCTAATGAACTTTAAATAAGATTTATAATTGATGCGTGCTAATTCCATTTTTTTTGTGATTATTTTTGGGGTCGAACCCAATAGGAAGTGGAGAGGGGTGCACTTCCTCGTTTTTAGCCCCATCACCATACTGTTAAGCCACTCTTAGTGACAGGTGCAGGATCACTGCCTCAACCCTCTTTGTGTCTTGGTTGCTACATAGTGATCTTTACCTGCATTAAAACCTTTGGTCCATCAAAGAATGAGAAAATCTGATTTAGGGACACACAAAAACCTGTTGTTAAGGATCTTATGAACAATGCTCACCCAAATCCCACCTCTGTAGTTCCCCAACTTGACATCTATGCTGCCACAGACAAAGTCAATGACTGCCTCGAATCCTTGATAAAGGAGTGTTAACTTCTTAAGCGCAGCAGACCTTAAAAAACCTTACTACTTTGGTTCTCAAAACCTTTATGAGGAAAGGAAGTACCTCAAATCAAATCAAATAAGGAATATTTATTTAGCGCAAACATATCAACCGAAAGTCTCATGGCGCTTGCAGAAAAGCTTAGATGTTAGTTTAAGCAGAGCCGTTTAGGAGTCAAACAGCCAAGTTTTTGGCTCCCCATGAAAATGATTATGACTTGAGATAGTGTGCAGGTACAGGGGCAGTTTATTCCAGAAAGCAGGCACGAGGAAAGAGAAAGATCTCCCTCCCATTCTGGTTGCACGGATTTTGATAGAATTTAAAAGAAATTTGTTGCTGGATCTTAGCTGGTATTGCCCATGCAAGACTCTGAGTTTCTTCTTCCAGTAACCGGGACCATTGCCATAAATGTTTTTATGAGTTAGGCAGAGAATCTTGAAACGAGTTCGTTTTCTGACAGGAAGCCAGTGGAGAAGTCTTAAGTTAGGGGCTGAGGGGGATCACGGAGGAGGATTCAGCACCAGTCTGGCAGCCGTGTTCTGCAGGACTTAGAGCCTGGTTAGGAGGTCTTCATTTACAGTAGACAACAAAGCATTGCCATAATCCATGCGATTTATGATCAGGCCTTGGACTAATGGCTTCCTAGCTTCGGTCGGGAGCCATTTGAAAACTTTATGTAGATTCTGCATCATGCCGAAATAGGAACCAACTAATTGATTGATCTGATCTTTCATGGACAATTTACTGTCTATTTGGATACCTAAATTACGGACAGATTGTTTTGGCTCTGGGCAGGGTCCCAAGGATTGGGACCACCAGTCACTAGACCAGCCTCCGTGTGCTTTGCCAAAGAGGACTATTTCAGTCTTTCCTCCGTTTAATTAGAGATGGTTCAAGTTCATCCATCTATCAATGTGGGTCATACAGTTTTTAAAACGTATTTTCGTGTCAGTGGGGTCCGGGCCGAGGGTGATCAGGACCTGAGTGTCGTCGGCATATGACACGCCAAAGCCGTAGGATCTGATCACCTCGGCCAACGGAGTTACATAAAGATTAAAGAACGTCGGGCTCAAAATAGAGTCCTGAGGTACTCCCATCCTTACAGGTCTATTACTGGAAACGATGTTATCAATCTGAACCGCAGTGACTCGGTCAGTTAGAAAGCTTCTCAGCCATTTGAGGGCTTTCAGAAAACTTGAAAAAGAATGGAGACAATCACTCTCTCTGTTGAGTCTGGTTTGCCTGAGAACTGCGAGAAAAAGCAACAAAGATCACATTTTCAGAGCCACGTCAATGCATATCAGGTCCCTCCTGGATGTAGCAAGGAGCAAATCTAAATTTCTACTCAAATTACCCAAGCAGGCAAACAAACTTTCATCTAAAACCTGACCTATGTCCTCTGATGGCCTATGAAATGACTTTGTGGAGTTTTTCGACATAACATTAAAGGCCATAGACATTTCCCTGTTGGCCACCTCTGACAATATAGCCAAGGATAATTTAACTTGCACAGCACAGTGGTCCTGGTCTCTTTCCAGTTTCAGAGTCAGAACTACTGGTGACTATAACTAAGGTGAAACCATCAAGCCACCTTTCCAAAACCATCCCTGGTTCAATCAGTAAAGATCTCGCTGAACAGCTCCTCCCTTTTTGGTCCACCCTGGTCAACACTTCTCTCAAACACTCAGAAGGGCCCTTGGATTCAGAGTCGTACAAGGGGAAGGTGTGTGTGGAGCCGACTATGCTAGAAAGGAGGGGGGAATCCCTTTTCAGGACGGTTTCCCTCACACACCAGAGGTGTCATGCTTCACCATAGGAATACCTCCTCGCGTAATGAGCCTAGTCATGAAGCGAGGCTACAACCCCCTAACTGCGAGGGAGGAGCTCAGGGATGTTTTTTGATATGAAGGGTGGTCATAAAACCCAATGTGAGCGATGTGTGTGGTAGAGGGAGTGCAGTGCTGGGTAAACAGTGGTTAAAACTAGCTACGAGGTTAGCCTAACATGGTTTATTGATGCTACCGGGTACAAGGATTAAAAACAAGTAGGGAGTAGTGCAACTGCCGAAATTAGAGGCTGTTTCGCTAGAAAGTGATCGACATGTTTCAGCCTGTTGACCTACACAAGGGTCATGGCTTTCGTCAGGATCTCTTAATAAAGCTACTGCAATGTAAGTGAGGAATAGTTAAAAACGTGTTGATGAATCTGTGTGTATGTGGAAATATTTAAACCAGTGATCCGACTGTTCTCCAGATTCACCGGTAAGCCCGCAATAGTCAGGTATATTACCACATCTGTCCCTGGCAGGTAGCCAATAGGATCAAACGCCTGGTCAACCGATCAGATGGAGCGTGGTGTCAGCAGCGTCTGTCCAAGAAGCAAACAACATACTTTCCCAGACTCTCTAAAAGTTGGCCAAAACTCTCCTCTTTTAAAAAAAATGATCACTGGACCATGGGGACCTAAACAACGCCTGCCCAGTCTCCTAAATAACTTCCGTCCAGCCTTCCTTTCTTAGGTAAGGTAATAGAAAGCTGTGTAGCCTCCTAACTGTCATCTCACATCCATGTAATACTAGACACTCTCCTATCTGGAGACACGGTTACAACTCCAAGGCCACAATTGAGCCGGTCACTGATGACTCACACCACATTCTTGACACTGCAAACTCATGTCATCTTGTTCTCCTCGATCTCTCAGCTGCCTTTGTTGCAGTCCACCTCTGATCAGCATTCTGAGGAATCGAATGGGCATTGAAGGGGTGTTTTTTGATTGACATTCAGCTCAATCACCAGAGTCAAATCGCAGCCATGGCCAAAAGCATCCTGTTCTATCTAAGGCTGCTCTGGGGAATCAGGCAGCTTATTCTAGAATAGAATTTAAAATCAGTTGTGTAGATGTTGATTCTCGCCAGACTAGACTAAGGGGACTCACTCTTCTCAGGCATCCCCAAAGCACACTTAGCTCCACTCAGAGCAGTTCTACATGCTGTGTCCTGCATTGTTTCTTACACAAGAAATGTGACCACATCACACCTATCCTGCTGTCCCTCCAATTGCTTCCTATTGAGTTGAGAGATCAATTTAAAACTGGCTGCACCACACAAAAGACCTTACATTCTTCTTCACCCATTAACCTCACTAGAAAATTAAACAATTTGGGAGCAAAACTTTGTTTAAGAAAGCACCTACCCTTCCCCTGGAACCTCTCACCTTCAAACAAGAACAATACATGAAACAAACATTCTCAGGTAGCGCCACAAGAATCTGGAACCCCTTTCTCTGACCCTCTGTATGACCACATGCTATGCTAAATCCATGATCTTTCACACACTCTCAAACATCTGTTTTTCACTTTTCCTGTGCTGCATCTCTAATGTATTCTTGTGATGATTGTTGGTAACTGTACTTGGGCCATGTCAGTGCTATATAAAATGCAGAGCTTGACAGTTCGGGCTGGACTGTTCCCATGAGGCACAGGGTCAAGACTGATTTGCATATAGCTGCATCTGAGCTGAGGTGGCGAAGTGAGCTAAAGAATGATGATGGATTCTACCCAGATCTGCAACTGGGGATGAGTGTCTGAAACGTTTCAGCGCTCCGTCCATCACCTCCTTGTGTTTGCTTTGTTCGCCCTAAGTTGGCAGGCTATCCCAGACGTGGGTCCCTTGCTCACTTTGCCACTGGATTCAAGCTAGCTTGGCGGATGAAGGGTGTTACCCAAACACCAGTCTCAGGATGCTTGTTTCCGGTTCAGGGAAGACCTGGCTTGGCAGTTCGGGCTGGACAGTTCCCATGAGGTACAGGGTCAAGACTGATTTGCATATAGCTGGGTCTGAACTGAGGTGGTGACGAGAGCTAAAGAATGATGAGGGATTCAACCCAGATCTGTGACTGGGGGTAAGTGTCTGATTTTCAGCGCTCCGTCCATCATCGTCTTGTGTTTGCAGTGCTATATAAAATCACAGTAATAAATAATAACTACATTGCTGATGATCCAGTTGTAAATATTCACTATGTTTTACTGATGTTGAGCAAACCTTTGTACTATACAAAACTAAAATGATTGGCATTGACAACGCTTGTGTTTCTTGTTGCTTCTGGTCAAATGAATGCAATATCTCGTGTTCGCCAGCAAAATCATTTTAATGTGCTTGAGTAAATACACACATCTCCCTTTGCTTAGGGGAGGAGACACAGGGGATGTTACAGAATAAATGGCAGTAGGAGTGTTTCTTCCTTCAGCACCATGGTTTGGTTAGCACCTACGGCGCAATATTATTGTCTTTCATTATTCAGCAATTATAATCACAATACAGATGCCTCTATGGTACAGACTCTCCTGGTGTAAAATTTAACATATTCTTTTTTTAGGTCTTGCCGGAGGCAACACATGAGCTGTCTGTTGTTTGCAAAACGTTTCATTTGCTTAAAGCCCATCCTTTGCTTACATTGGTTGGCTTCATTGTCACTTTCATTTGCTTTCTTCTCATTTGTTATTGCATGCCTGCTTCACTTTCTCTTCTTGGGTTTACTACTACCCTGGAGCACGGCCAAAATACCTGTGTCCTTCCACTGTATTTTGGGAGCTACTTTTTGGGCATAGAGCAGCTGTCGCCAGATGTAATGTGATGAACCTAAAAACTAGCTACACTACAGAGAGGGGATTTAGCTTTGCCCATATAATGGTAGCTAGGAGTACATGTTTTGATTGAGAAGCAGTTGAGCACTTCCACAGAATAAAGTACTTCCCCTCCATGAAGCTGTGATTATTTTGTTTACTTATCCAGCTAACTGATCCAGCAAAGGTATGGCTGCCTGAGCTTGAATTTTCAGGTGAAAGCATGCAATTTACTGCTATTAAAGTGTCTCACTACATAATTTACAAAATTGTTTTCTCTGGCAGCAACCCTGATGGTATGAAGGCAGCAATGTATTACAGTTCTATCACCTTCCCGTTCCATCATTAACTTTATACTTCAGAGTGCAGATTTTTGCTTGAGAGCAGTAAGCATGGCAATGGCCACACTAATCTACAAGGGTTTTTAGGTCTGGCTTGACAGTGCAGTTGTCATTTAACCTTATGTGATCATCAAAAATAGCTTTCACAATACTACTGTGGGGCTTAGTCTCCACCTTAAATCAGAAAAGGGGTGGGACGGAAGAGCGTATCTTTAGAGAGGTCCAACCACTGTGCTCCTCCAGGGACCAACATCAGGATTATCGGAAGTAGTTCTTCTGCCAGACAGACACACGTATTTGTGCTATTTGGCCGGAGTATGTGTTGCTGAGAGATCTGTCAATTCAGATGGTAATGCCCTCACACACCTGTTGGGGTGTCATGCTTCATCATTGGGCGCTCCTCATCAGGCTTAGTCTCCACCCACATGTTGCTTGTGGAAAAGCTTATACTTAATGCAGCCAGCAAGACTGAGTTGGTTATGGCGGCAAGCCAATGATCACAACTATAATGCTGATCTGTTTATTATGAAAGGTTATGATACAAGCACTAGGCCTGACATTTATGGTGAAAAGCATATATTAAAGTCAATAGTTATTTAAGTGTGGTTTGGTATTACTCTATATTAAAGCATACAGAGAGGTATTTTGAATCACAGAATCCCACAGATTGCCATCGTAGGCAATGGTTTTGTTGTTGGTTCCCCTGTGTGACAAACCTTGGTTACATAAGGTTTGCTCGATAAGAATTCTTATTAGGCCTTTTTTAGGAGAAATACTATTTTGATTGGCCAACTGTAATTCAGTACACCTTTCTAACTTTATGAATGTGTGTCGTAGGCCTAAGCTGGTTATGGTAACAAGTAATAAGCTTGGTCGGTGCCCTGGGAAATATGTGTGATGCCAGCGGTTTGGTCTGCCTATTATGAAACAAAAGGTATGGCAGGTAGTTAGTCTAGCTTATTAATTGAGAAAAGCATTTATTAAAGCCAGTAAGCCTTTACGAGTTGGTTGTTACCACTATGTGTTACAGGCTATAGACAAGTTTTTTGCTTGTAAAACACCTCACAATCAACTCTTTATACAAATGTATCATCTATTACTAGTTGGCCTACTCTAGCTCAGTCTATAAGAGATTACAAACAGACCCTTTGAGAAGATAGTTGTTTTTTGAGGAGTGGGACATCTGTCAAGGACATTTTCTGAATGTAACCATGGTAGTGCTCAGTTTATTTACACTCTCTCTTTCCTGTTGTCTTCCATATCCAGAACCCTGTGCACATATGCATGAAATTTTTGACACCAAACGAAGACTTTAAAAGAAAAAAATGGTTGATGAGAGAAGTATAGACAACAGTAATTGGGAAGAACCTTTGTATCGAATTTTATTGCATTTTATATAGATTAGCGAGTAATAGCATTTAAAACATGTCAATGTCCTTGGGGATATTATCAAATTAATAATAGAAACTTCTCAGCGAGTAAGATCTTATTCGTTGTCCTTCCCGATAACCATGGATTCATCTTGATATCGCTAACACACATATAAATAGTCTCCATTTTAGCAGCCCCTTGACGACAATACCCTCAACCACCACTCAGAAGGCTCTTCTCCCCGGCATGGATGATCAGTCTCTTGTTGAACTTTCTGCTGTGCATGTCACCACAGCCCCCCTTCTTGATACCTGGCCACTTCTCAACATGGATTTTTTAACTCTCATTTTAAACAAAGTAAAGTCTGGCTCCTCTAACGACTCTTTACCTCCCTCCACACTCAAACAACTGGATCTCCCCCATATACATGTCATCTTGAATGTTTTAAATTCCTCTTTTTGTGAGTCTGTAGTTCCAGCTCATTGGAAACATGCTATGGTGACCCCTCTTTTGAAAAAGCCTGCTGCCGACCCCACCATTCTCTCCAACTACCGTCCAATTTACCTCCTGCCAGTCTTCTCCAAGATTCTGGAGAGCCATATTCACTCCCATTTCTCCCAGTTTGTTGAACTGAACAAAATTCTTCATCCTTCCCAATCCGGGTTTAGGTCCAATTTCTCCACAGGAACCACCCTGCTAGGAGTCACAGAGAAGCATCGTCACCTTCTTGACAGTGGAGAGACCGTGGCGCTTATACTGCTCGACCTCAGCGCAGCGTTCAACACTATCTCGCACCCCACACTTATCAAAACTTTGAGATACTTGGGCATCTGCGGTTCAGCCCTGGATTGGATTATCTGCTTTTTGAACGATCGTACTTTTCAGATCTTTTCAGCCACTAACAGCTCCAATACTCATTCATCCCCCCATGGGGTACCCCAGGGCTCCATACTCAGTCCTCTGCTCTTCAATCTTTATGTCAGGCCTTTAGCAGATATTGCTGAACAAGCTGGCCTGACTCTCTTCTCCGATGCAGACGACTCTCAGATCATCTTTTCTCTCTCTCCTACTGACCCCAACTCAACATCTGGCTTACATTTAGGCCTTAGGAGTATCGCTTCGTGGATGAACCAACACCATCTGAAGCTTAATGGTGATAAAACCAAGGTCTTAATCCTGGGAAAGGATAAGGACCTCTTGGGCCCACTTCATTGGCCTGCCGAGATGGGTGCCCTCCCGCGGCCTTCTAGCCATGTTCGGAATTTGGGCGTCTACATTGATGACTCTCTGTCTTGGCATCACCAAGCCGTCAGGGCCGCGGCCACATGTTTTACCATCTTGAGATGGCTGCAAAAATCATTTGGATGTTACCTACAGCCACTCAAAAAACAGTGGTCCATGCCCTTATAACCTCAAGATTGGACTACGGTAATGTCCTTCTGTTAGGAGCCAACAAGGCCGTGACCCGTAAACTGCAGTTATTACAGAACTCTGCAGTTAGACTACTCTGCAGAGTTCTCAGAACTTCGCATATCTCTGGCTACCTTCACGAGCTTCACTGGCTCAGAGTGGAGAACCGCATAAAGTTCAGAGCCTTGAGCTTTATGTTCAAGATAAAATGGGGTTCAGCACCACCCTACCTGCATTCTCTTGTTAGCCCCTATATCCCCACACGCCATCTCCGATCTTCAACTCTTGAGAAATTTACGGTTCCACATTTCAAACTCGCCAGGATGGGTGGTAAGTCTTTTTCTTATCTCGGCCCCACCCTCTGGAATACTCTCCCTCCTGTTATCCGCAAAGAAACCAACTACACTTGCTTCCGTAGATCCATAAAGACCTGGCTGTTTAGCCAGTAATTCCTTTCTGCTTTCTACTATTCCGTACTCAGTCGTCCAGGCGCCGGGAAACCCTTTTTGGGTAGCTGTTGCGCCGTACAAATTCAACTATAAATAAATAACATAAATAAATGGATACTGCTATTTCTACTTTGGCTATAAATGTGTACAGTCTAAATAGCCATACAATGTGTTCTCAGTGTGCTTGTAATAATCACCAAGAATGTTATGGAATGCATGTAAATAGTTTCTCTATTTTCTGTATTTCAGCCCTAAAGAAGCAGCATTTTAGCAGTAAAATAAGAGTAGAAAATAAGTTGTTTTGTAAATATTCTGTGTGGAAACAAGTCATTGTATTGTCTACATAGGCTTTGGACAATGTTTGACTTTTTGTTTGTTCCGTAATTATATGAATGGTAACAGATTCTTTGAAAATGTTTTGTTAATTGAATATAATGCATGGAATAATCTTCTAGTATCACAAACAATGAGTTTGAAATAAAATGTCCATGATAAACCTATATGTAGGAGTGTACTTATGTATGGTGGAGATTTCATGAGGACTATAGCTCCATCAGAAATTTGTTTATTTATCTAATGTATCGACTTGGTTGGGCAACAGTCTAGTAGGTAGAGCTGGGCGTTTTAGAATCTGTGCCCACTTCTTTATGTTTGTTTTAAGATCCTGGCCAGGCAGCATATTTATTTGGCGAGATTAAGAGACAATAAGAGATGGTTCAAGTTTATGTAGCTCTTAAAGTATTGGTTTTTATAAAGTACTGTTGATATGGCCAAAAGACATGAAAAACTGGTGGATAGCTAATTCAAACACACAACTGTGCCCACTTCTTTATGTTTGTTTTAAGATCCTGGCCAGGCAGCATATTTATTTGGCGAGATTATGAGACAATAAGATATGGTTCAAGTTTATGTAGCTCTTAAAGTATTGGTTTTTATAAATTACTGTTGATATGGCCAAAAGACATGAAAAACTGGTGGATAGCTAATTCAAACACACAACTGGCGGCAAGAAGGATAATAAGAGAGATTTACAAAGAGGACTTAGGAACCTGTTTCTTAAATTAGAAAGACTAATGAAGAGAGCGTCGCAGAAGTGCTGGGACGCAGTAAAACTCAGGAAATATTTAGAGACAAATATATTTCAGAGAGGTCTTAGAATTAATATTTTCCCTGCAGTTAAGGACCTGGATTTAACTCAAGCAGAACGCTGGGAACAAAAGCTGAGTCATACATCAAGGGACCTAATGGTCATGTTTATTGAGCAGGCAGAGAGTAAAATAAAGAGCCTTGGGCAAAAGATTGAGGTGACAAAGTTAGAAATTTCTAGTTTGAAATTAGAAGAAGGTTTTGGAGATTTTGGACCAAGTATTGGAAAAATATCAAGAAGAGATAAAAGAGAAAAATAAATCTAAAATACGGAGGGATGAGAGAGATTACAAATCTGGAAGAGTGCGCTAATTTCTCAGGAAATATGATTTGACATTCGAGAATCAGAAACCCGTCGAAAGTACCTCTTCTGTAGACAGTGTAATGTCCCGCTATGCATCAAGTTTAGGATCTTGAGATTTAGTTACAAATGTGAACATCAGTGATATGGGGAGATCTAGTTCCATTTTAGAGGAGCTCAAATAAATGCACTTGACGGAAACAGAGAATGCAGGATACAACAGTCAAAAGAAGGACAAGAGGAAAAAGAGGTGAAAGAAGCCACACAGGGAGTAGGGCAATCAGGGGGTCAAGAGACGATCCCAAGCAAAGGGACTTCAAAAACAAAGCAGAATCGTGTTGTTAACCTATCGGGCAGGCCTTTAACTGCAGAAAAAATGAGTGTTTTGAATAAA
Source organism: Triturus cristatus (assembly GCF_964204655.1). Classification (NCBI taxonomy): domain Eukaryota; kingdom Metazoa; phylum Chordata; class Amphibia; order Caudata; family Salamandridae; genus Triturus; species Triturus cristatus. The sequence goes on along the minus strand of NC_140582.1, from coordinate 606,524,218 downwards.
GGTTTGTCATTTTCCCCAACACTCAATTGTAATCCATTTGAGCTCAAAACCAATGTTTTGCGCACAAACCTTGAACAATCACCTCAGATGGAGTACAAACAAATATTTCCAGTATCACAATACAAGATCTGGAAGATACACACACTCTTATTAGCCTAAGTGAGGATTCAGTCACTGACATAGACCTTATACAAATTATAGGTATTGAAGAAGGAAACCTGTCTACCCAGTAAATCATGTTTTATTACGTTCCTGCCAAAGGATAATCTTATCGATATTTTTGTTGACCTTGTTTGCAAAAACATTAATTGTATGTGAAAGAACCCAAATGAAAGCAATTTGACAATTTAAAAAAATGACGTGCAATGTACTCTCTTAAAAATGATTTGTGTATCATAATAAGGCAAGAAGACAATTGATGATTGTTAGAATCCGGGGTCTCTGGTTGGCGCAGGTATGCACTTGCGACAAGCAGGGACCCTTTCCTCTAAGTCAGGGCATAGGATTACCTCTTTAAAAATAACCCCTGCTCACCCTCTAGGTAACGTGGTGCGAGCAGTCAGGCTAGATTCCAGAGGGCATTAGGTTAAGCGTTCAAGATATCCCACACAATAATCACCACCCCACCAACACAGAGACACAAGGCTGTATTTATGAAAATAAAGTTCTTTATATAAATCTCTTATGCAGGCTTCAAATACAGTCTTCTCTCTTTAAATAAGGTTCCAGTTACTTTCAATGCTTTTAGGCAGTCCACAGATGTAAAAATGGCAATGTTCTACTTAAAATAGCTCTCTTGGGGTGTCTGTGCGCTTCGTAGCGCCTCTAGTACGCTCCGTACAAAGTTTTGGATGTGCCTTGCCGTTTCCCACGCTTCTCGCGTGAGCACGCGTACTCAGGACGTGAACTGTACGGACCGTACCTTCGTAGGTACGTGTCGTACATGTTCGGTACGCCTCTTTCAAAACCTCATGCTTCTCGCGTGAGCAACGTCCTATACTTTAAATGGAGTACGGTTAGTACCTTTCCAGGTCGCCTCGCACAGCTGCTACGAAGGTTGCAAAAGTTCACGCTTCACGCGTGAACAGCGTAGCGGGTCTAAAGCGCCAGTACGGCCCGAACAAGCAACGGACGGGTCGTACTTCAGCGCGCTGCACACAGTACCTTAAATTCTTGAAGGGCAAAGTTCCTGGCTGTAATTCACTATTAGGACATGCCACACACATCAGGGCATGTCCTACCTTATACCTACAATGCACCCTGCCCTTGGGCCTACCAGAGGGGTGACTAATATGTAGTTTAAGGGAAGGTTTGGAGACTGGCAAGTAGGTGCACTTGCGCAATCAGCACGACAGTACCAGACCGCGCGCAGGTTCTGCAGTGGCAGACCCTAGACACATTTTACTAGGCCGCTTCTGTGGGTGGCACAACCAGTGCTGCAAGCCCACCTGCAGCATTTGTATTTACAAGCCCTGGCACTCCTGGTGCACTTTACTAGCGGCTGATAGTAAACCAAATAAGCCAAACATGGACACCAATCAACGTGTACACTTTTCCAAAGGGAGCACTTGCACTGTGGCACTGATTAGCAGTGGCACAGTGCCCTGAGCAGTTAACACCAACAAAACACAATGAGGCACGTCAGCAAAAAGTGGAAGGGAAACTCACGCCAAGGTGCCAGGTCTAACACGTGTCCCCTCCAGCTGAAATGTGGGGGGAACTACCCTACCCCAGGGAGTTCCTCTTCACTAGGGTGGAAAAACCTGGACAGACCGTCAGCATTGGCGTGATCTGTGCCAGGGCGATGCTCCACCGTAAAGTCCATACCCTGTAGAGAGATGGACCACCTCAACAGTTTTGGGTTCTCACCCCTCATTTGCATCAACCATCTGAGGGGCCTGTGGTCGGTCTGAACCCGGAAGTGAGTCCCAAACAAGTAGGGCCTCAGCTTCTTCAGCGCCCAGACAACAGCAAATGCTTCTCGCTCTATCGCACTCCACATTTGTTCCCGGGGAAGAAACCTCCTACTAATAAAGGCTACAGGTTGGTCCCAGCCCTCCTCAGTCATCTGTGAGAGAACAGCCCCTACACCATGCTCTGATGCGTCTGTCTGTACTAGGAATTCTTTGGAGAAGTCAGGAGCCAAGAGCACGGGCGCCGTGCACATGGCAGTTTTCAGGGTGTCAAAAGCCTTCTGACAGGTGTCAGTCCATATCACTTTTCTGGACCGCTTCTTCGAAGTCAGCTCTGTCAAGGGGGCAACAATGCTGCCATACCCCTTGACAAACCTCCTGTAGTACCCTGTGAGTCCTAAAAAGGCCCTCACCTCCGTCTGGGTCTTTGGGGGTTCCCAAGCCAGGATGGTTTCGATCTTGGGTTGTAGGGGCGCCACCTGGCCGCTCCCTACTTGGTGTCCCAAGTACACCACGGAACCCTGCCCGATCTGACACTTGCTTGCCTTGATCGTGAGGCCTGCCTTGCGCAGTGCCATCAACACTTCCCAGAGATGTTTCAGGTGTTCCTTCCATGTGCCACTGAACACTGCGATGTCATCCAGGTAGGCGGCTCTGAACTCGGTCAGCCCAGCCAACACCTGGTTGACCAACCTCTGGACGGTGGCAGGGGCATTCTTCATCCCAAATGGCATAACCCGGAACTGAGCAAGCATCTTTGAGACCTCCTCTTTGATGCAGGCTCTGACCCTGTCAGTTACCCTGTAAGCCTTGGGCTTCACAGGTAAGCTGTCTCCTGTATCCACATCAGGGACGCACCAATCTGTGATACCAGGAACCAGGGAGAACAGGTCAGGAAACTGCCCCAGCAGCTGGCGGCAATCATCCTGTTGCTCAGGGGTCAGGGTGGGTGAGAGGTTAACTCCATCCACTTGAGGAAATAAAAATTAAAGATCGCGTTCTCGGTTCTGTCCCCTCGCACACTTCTTTTTCTCTAGTGCTCTGAAACCATTCTATACAGCATCCATTTTGGAAGCAGCATCCATTTTAAGAATTCATTTCAGCTTGCCCAGGATCAGCCAGTTCACGTATCTCCTCAAGTTGCACAAGTTTTTGGTCAGTTACACCCACACATTTTTGTGGTTAAGCCGATTCTGAAAAAGGGCCCACCAGCCTTCTCTTTTCAGAGATTGTCACATATTTCAGCTCCCTCCAAGGTTGCCTGTTCATGACGCACTCACCACTCCCTTATCTCTCAGGCACACCAGCTCTCCCACCCTCTGATAAACAAAACATCCAAGCTGTTTCCTTGAAAAGTACGTGTTTATCTGTGTTTTGCTTATGTGCCTTCATCAATGCTAAATTGCAACGTCTTTCTGCTACGAACTGGGGGGGGCTCCTCCCAATGACTTGTAATATATTGTGAAATGTATATAAACTGTATTCAGTGAATAAAGTGTCAGACCACTCCTGAACCTGTTGGTGAAGGAGCTCTCTCCCTTAACCCGGGTTATTGAATAAAGGCCCATTTTTAACTCTTACACCACGGACTCCTCAGTTCATTATTTCATTTATATTGATAATTTATAGAAATTCAGACCTGGTAATTAATTAATTTACCACATTTAATGGCGCCCGAATAGGGACGCTCCCCCCTTCCCCACGAGCCGGAGATCTAGGTCCGGTCTTTGTCCCTTCCACACCCCGACGGACTCTCACGTGCACAAGAGGCGGGGTATTCCTGCTGACTCCCTCACGGCGAGGAGGAGACAGACTGAGACTGAACATCCACACGAGGCGGTGAGGAAGGTGGCGGAGCGTTCCAACCCAGAGCCCGACCAGTGAACTTGTCGAGTCCGAGGTTTCCAGAGTCCCGTTATTCCTCATTCCACTGCGCAGCGCTCCAGTCCGATGACCAGGTCTTCAAGTTCTGCTTCTCGGTGAGTACTACTGGGAATGTATAAAGACGGGTTCTGTGACAGAACACGGTAAAGTTGCACTGATTCTTCAGTGTATAAAGATATCAAGTATATTGTTTTCGTAATTCTCATCTTTATAAAGCCTAGTTAAAACACCTTAAAATGCCTTTATTTTCCAAATTACGAGGATTAAGTACCAAGAAAAGGCTATTAGAACAGGCCGTTCCGGTCCCACCTAGAGATACACCTGGACATTTCATGTATACTAAACATGGTATAGAAGGGGTAATGTTTTTGGAACTGTGGTCAGATTATACAAAGGATCTAGAACTCAGACTCAGGTGGCCCCCTACAGGTACGTGGGACATGGAGTGTATTATGGCAGTAGAAGAACAGTTGTGGAAAAAGAAAGTAAGGCCTACACAAGAAAAGGCAATTGAATTATGGCGCAAGGAAGCGCATTGGAGATATCAGAAAGAACAAACAAAGGTTTTAAAAAAGTCGGAGAATGTCAGAACAGGCTAAAGAAAAGAAATTACAGGAGGAAGGCGAGAGAGTTATTACTGAACAACAAGAAAGAGAAAAAAAATGCACTTGTTGAAGGGATTTATCCCATTCTACCTACTGAAACAATGAGCGAGGACACAGATCTGGAGAAAAAGATAGGAAAGGTAAAAATAACTCAAACAGAGAATTTCGTGTCCTCTTACTTAATAGAAAGTCCCCCGCCTTATGTGATTCAACAACAAGTCCTGCAACGAATACCACCAGTACCGATGGGTGGCCAAGTGGCCACCGCCCCCCCACCAGAAGATGTTAAAGACGGGACGGAGGATAAAACGGATATCTCGCTTTTGGAATGTCCCTATGATGAATGCCCCGGGGAGGGTAGAATGGCCACAATATCTTGTAGATTGAGACAGGCCCTAGACGCACTCCAGATAATTCCCAACAGTAAAATACAATTGGACGCAGTTTACGATTTCGTCCGGACGGGCCAAAATGAACAGGCCTTGTTAACAATGATGCAAAATATAAAGGTCGTGACCAAGCAGACCATGTTACAATTTGCGGTGACCTGTTTTTTGAGAATTTTGGACTCCAGTAATCACAAGGCGCCCAACCATTTGTTGGACCTAAGCGACTTGCTTGAACAGTCCAAGTTCACTAAACACAAACAGCTAGATGAGTTGGTAATACGATTGGTATCGGGCATCCATACCATCCATCAAGATAGGGAAAGACAGGAGAACGTCTCGGGAGAGACGAGTGATGAAGAAGAGGAAGGGAGAACTACTGTCGTAGGACTGGCCCGTAGCCATCGTCATCCCGGATTCCCTCCCCCTCACTGCTCAACTGAATCCAAAAATGCTAGAATGGATACCGTTTCCAATAAAATGTTCCAGTGCACTGTCCAGTCATTAGAGCGCTGGCTTGAGGACGACCCACCCTTCACCCCACATGAAAAAGAAATAGCACGTTCAGCCACTGATTGGATTGCTCAGCATCAACTTTATGACCCTGATATAATAGGACAGATCTTCCTCTCCCTCTCCCTGTCTGATCAAAGAATAACAGGTATGTTCATGTTACAGCATTTGGCAACACTAAATGAAAAAAGATGTCCCCCACCTAAGACAATATATAACTTATTACGTGACTGCTGACGGTTTTTGGTCCACAAGGGATGAAGAATTCATTACTAAAGTTTTGGATCTGAGACAACGTTATGTACAGTTCGAAACTGAAATGTCCAGTATAAGGACTTATGACAAGGGACAATATCCCCTGCGAGAAGTACACCCAAGGGCAGGCGCAGATGGCGTTTTTGAGCGGGTACACGTATACACCCCTCTTACAAAGTTAGAGATATTGGAAATGAAGAAGATAGTACCACCTCACGAAAAAGACCCCGCAGGATTTCATAAAGAAATAAGGGACATTCTGAGTCTAGGAAATTATACTTTCCCGGATATAAAGATACTTCTCAAAGTCCTCCTCCCTGAAGGGATCTATGAGAAATTAATAGAAAAGAATTGGAACTTAGACAGGGGGAAGACAATAGATTGGACGGCACTGGGGACCGAGGACCAAAACCGCCAACCTGGGGAGGGGTTAGGACCCCTAATACGAGAATTCCCCGACCTCCTTATGCAAGTATTACCCAAATTACTGACAACGAAGAAGGAGGATTGGGACGCAATTTCAGCCTGTAAGCAAAAGTTAGATGAAGAAATAGGAGATTATTTTGTAAGACTACAGAAATGTTTCGCCATTAACAGCGGCCTCTCCTCAGGCAGTGATGGATACCAACGTCTTTTTGTAGCAAAATTAGTAGAAAATGCCCTTCCCCCAATAAAGAACAGACTCCAAAAAGTTGAGAGTACCTGGCAAGCAAATACCTCTCAACAAATGCTACAAATGCTGCAGTATCACCACAATAGAATTAAAGAAGAACAAGAACAAGATAAAAGGCGTGTAAAGGACACCAAAATGAAAGCCCTGGTAGCCCAGACAACAACTGTATCCAATACAGGGAAAAATAACAAATCCACTGAAAAAGGGTCATGTAATTATTGCAAAAAACCTGGCCACTTCGTCAGGGAGTGTCCCGTATTAAAACACAATATAGCAACAGGAAAAACACAAGCCCGCCCTTATGCCCCTTGGAACACTGAGACCCCAGCCCCTACGGCACAGGCCAGACCCCCTACTAACGCCCCCGCACAAAGTCAAATGTACCAGCGCAATGATGAAATATACCCGAATATCCTGAATACTCGTGAAAGGGCCTAGAGAGAGAAAAAGACTTGCCCCTGATTTCTGTCACGGTGGACCAACGTGGCCCCTATGTACAAGCACACATTCTGGGGCAGCACAGAAAATTCCTCCTTGACACAGGGGCCAGTAGAACAACAATAAACCATGGTGAGGTCCCAGGGATACCTCGCTCCGGCTCACATAGTATTTCCTTGGGTTTTTCGGGAAAAACAGTAATAAATAAGGTCTCCCAAAATGTTTCCATAGGAGTGAGTCCATTAACACGTACTACAGATCTAGTGTCAACAAAGACCTGCCCCGAAAATCTATTAGGTATTAAAACACTGAAAGAACTGGGTGCCGTGATATGTTGCTCCCCAGAAGGTGTCAGGTTATACAACTCACACCGGAACGAATACAGTTAATCGCCACTATTCCACGTCCAACAACATAGAAAGAAGTACGTGCCTTCATTGGCTTAACATCATATTGTAGACAATGGATTCCTCAGTATGCCCATTTGGCCAAACCATTGATACAACTGACCACTGTGGAGGCCAGTTTATCGGCATCTTTGCCATGGACAACTGAGCATACAGAGGCCTTTGAGCAACTAAAGCAAGCACTTTGTCAAGCCCCAGTCCTGGCTACCCCAGATTACACCAAATCCTTCACACTATTTGTAACAGAACGAGGCGGTACAGCACTCTCAGTCCTCACACAGGACCAAGCAGGAAGAAACAGGCCCTGTGCCTACTTTTCAAGTACATTAGACCCAGTCGCACAAGCCCTAACTGCCTGCCTAAAATCTGTAGCTGCCACAGCTTTAGCCATCAGACAAAGCGACGCCATTGTCCAAGGACACCCCCTGACAGTACTTGTACCACACGCAGTGGAACTCCTACTCAACAGAACACAAACACAACACCTTACAGTTGCACGATTAACGGGATATGAGCTGACATTGTTCCAGCCACACATAGAGATAAGGAGGTGTAACACATTAAATCCTGCTACCTTGCTACCCAATGCCACAAATGATGAAGATACACATGACTGTATTAGAATGATAGAGATTGTCACCAAACCCAGACAAGACTTGACTGATGTCCACTATCAGATGTAGTTGTTACGCTCTTTGTGGATGGGTCATGCATGCGGACGAGTACAGGAGAGTTACCGGCAGCTTATGCCATAACCACTGATAGTAGAGTCATAGAAACAAACAGAATAGACACCCTTTCAACCCAAGCTGCAGAACAATTCAACAGAATACAGTTCTGGTAGTAAGAGACCCCTCCAAAGACGTCATAGACATACAGGCCCACGCCACCCCAGAGGAAAAGAAAAAATGGACTGAAGCAGGAGGGGCAGAGACTGAACAGGGGTGGGTAACAAAAGACAAAAGAGTATGGTTCCTACCCGATTCCATGGTGCCCATCATCATAGAAACTACACATAGTCCAGCACACCTAGGTGAGAAAGGAATGTTAGACAGCTTACGACCATTATGGCACAACAAAAACTTGCGTGCTGCTGCAAAACACAGTCAGAACATGTATGATATGTTGTCAGTTCAACCCGGGAAAAGGGGTGTCTGTAGAACAAGGTGGATTTCACCCTCCTGAACATGCTTTTGAGGTCCTACAAATGGACTACATACAAATGGATAGATGTAGGGGACAGAAATACGTGCTAGTGGTTGTATGTGCCTTGACCAGGTGGACAGAAGCCTATCCAGTACCAGATTACACTGCCGAAACAACAGCTAGACAATTGGTTAGGGAATTCTTTCCCCGATATGGACTGCCACGAGTTATCTATTCTGACAATGGTCAACCTTTTTCCTCTAAACTAATGGAACAGGTATCATTGTTGTTAGGGTACACCTGGAAGTTCCACTGTGTCAGGCACCCACAGGCAGCAGGTCTAGTCGAAAGACACAACCAGACACTGAAGACAAAAATAGCAAAAATATGCGCAGAAAAGGGTGTAGATTGGGTCACAGCCATGCCGGTAGCCCTTTTCTACATGAGAATGGTAGCACATTCAAGGACCGGACTATCTCCTTATGAGGTAGTCTACGGCAGACCTCCTAACATGTGGGGCACACCTAGACCTAAGTCCATCACAGATACTGACAGTAATATGTTGACAGATTATCTTGCCGCCATGATGTCTGCACTACGCTCTTGTCGTTCACAGGTGGCGGCTGCCTTTCCAGATCACACCAGTCCCGAAGAGCATGCGATAAAGCCGGGGGACTGGGTTCTCATTCGAAACTTTGATAGAACATCGTCCCTGGAGCCCAGGTGGAAGCAGCCAAAGTTGGTCCTCCTGATGACACGGACAGCGGTAAAGGTTGAAGGAAGGAAAGGATGGCTCCACGCCAGCCATTGTAAAAAGTACTTTGGGGACACTGAGAACATTGTTCAAAAGAAAGATAACGCAGACTATTTGCCCCCTCTTTTGGATCCGACCCCCCAACAAACTTACAGTTCAAAATTACGATCTGCCAAAGTAGCTCAAGTTTGATCAATTAAGTCCAGTCGGTACAGACTGACTGGTGAAGCGGTCAGACAATGACTACTGCTTTGGGACAGACTGCCTGGGGCCCGACTAAAAAGACAATAATGAAAAAGAGATACTGCAAAATGCTACGTAGCAGATGTATAATGACTTTGATAATTTTGTTTTTGATATGTGCTATATTGACATGTGTGGGGTGGATATTACATGCTGCTTTCCCTTCCAAGACACCATCACCACACCAACAAGGACATGTCAACACAACTGAAGAGCACACGCACCACACTTTACCTCCCCATGAGCAGAGCCACAGGCTGGCCTTACAGAATAATACCTTTATACAGATGTTACATCATACACATCAGGTCAGCAATACCACAAACTGTTGGATCTGTGGTCACCTTCCGGCGCACCAGAGTAAAGGCGGAATGCCTCTCTCTCCCTTGCCCTTCTCTTACAATGGATCATGCCCTGCTTGGGATGCCCTAATGGTGGTTAGGCATGCCTCCTTGATTTGCCCGGATGAAAAGAATTCTTGTAAAAATGGATGGCCATGGGGAAATTTGAATACTGTCCTGAATAAAGCCTGTTACCCAGATGACAATGGAGACAGCCAAGCTAGGGGTTCTGTTTTAGAGAGTGAAGAATATCGGACAGGCAATGGGACAGTAGCATTTCAGATATTGAACATCAAGTCCAAAAAGAATAATGGCCCTCCCTCTATATTATTAACACCTACGAAAGGCCATCTGTGTATCAGAAAGAATGGATCCCTGGAATTAGGGCACAGTGACTGCTCCACGGTACTAGATTTTGTGGATTGGGGTAAGTCTTCATTCGTAGCTTCCCGCCACACTTATTTTGTATGTGGCTCCACGGCCTATTTTCGATTACCTTACGGGTGGGGCGGCACATGCTACATAGCATTTCTCCTCCCACCAGTTTTCATAGCCCCCCCTTCCTATCATAGGGACCTCCAACTATATCAGCACAAGCGAAGGAAGAGAGCAATTGATACCTAAGGGGTTGACCAGACTGAATCTGCCTGGGAACAATATACCGATTTTAATAGGGGATTCTTCTTTTTCATAGGCCCTGTACAAAATAGTAAATTAATACGTAGGCTTACCAGGACTCTGGAGGCCATCATCAATCAGACCATATCTGCCCTTGGAAACTTGACAGAGGAGCAGACAGCCATAAGAATGGTAACGCTGCAAAATCGTCTTGTTCTTGACGTCATACTGGCTGACCGGGGTGGAGCATGCAGATTGATCGGTTCTTCCTGCTGTGTGTATATACCTGATAACTTGCCGTCAGTCTATGCGGCAATTTCCAAATTGCACAAAATAGCTGAAGACATACACCAAGAGCCTGGCTCCTGGACACTAATGGGATGGTTATGGGGCATATTGTCAGCATGGGGTTGGAAGGTACTTTCAGGACTAGGCCTCGTGTTGATGGTAATATTGTCCTGCTGTCTCTGTGTCCAGTGTGGCCCCGCCCTATGCGGTCTCTGTGCTACATGCCTGGTCCCGAAGCCAATTAATAGGGCGAGAGAAAATGAGAAAATTATGTTACAAGCCCATGTGGATGGCCTCATGGCCATGGAGGTAATCTGAAAGAAATGGATAAGTTTAGCTAGGGGACAAGGAGGGATTGAGGAAATAAAAATTAAAGATCACGTTCTCGGTTCTGTCCCCTCGCACACTTCTTTTTCTCTAGTGCTCTGAAACCATTCTATACAGCATCCATTTTGGACACAGCATCCATTTTAAGAATTCATTTCAGCTTGCCCAGGATCAGCCAGTTCACGTATCTCCTCAAGTTGCACAAGTTCCCACACATTTTTGTGGTTAAGCCGATTCTGAAAAAGGGCCCACCAGCCTTCTCTTTTCAGAGATTGTCACATATTTCAGCTCCCTCCAAGGTTGCCTGTTCATGACGCACTCACCACTCCCTTATCTCTCAGGCACACCAGCTCCCCCACCCTCTGATAAACAAAAATCCAAGCTGTTTCCTTGAAAAGTACGTGTTTATCTGTGTTTTGCTTATGTGCCTTCATCAATGCTAAATTGCAACGTCTTTCTGCTACGAACTGGGGGGGGGGGGCTCCTCCCAATGACTTGTAATATATTGTGAAATGTATATAAACTGTATTCAGTGAATAAAGTGTCAGACCATCCTGAACCTGTTGGTGAAGGAGCTCTCTCCCTTAACCCGGGTTATTGAATAAAGGGAAGTAGACCTACCTGTGTTTTATTCCACGCCGCCACCGCCAAGAGTCAAGGGGGTATTTGTGATCAGCTCTTCCTTGCTTACCTGACCCATACTCTACGCCGACACTGCCAAGAGTCACGAGGGTCAATACCGGCTGCATACAACAGCGTCGCCGTCCCGGGACTACAATTCCCGGCTGTCCCAGCGGCGGCGCGGACCACCGACGTAGCGCAAGCACCAGGAGGCGCGCATAAGAGACGCTGAGGCCTGCTTCGCGGGACGCGCCGGACGAAGCCCGGACAAAGGGCGGGCCGGCTGGGCTGGGCCACCTCCTTTGATTTTCATCACAGGTATTTTGTCGATATCCCTATATAAGGGGTGCTTTAGGTATATTGAACGCACTGTGGTTGTCAAGAATGGGTAAATCCACGCGGATGGCCACTCGTTCAACTGTTAAAACTAAAGCCGCACCTAAAACCCCTCTTCCAAGCTTGACAGCAATAGATAGGATGCTGCAAAAAACAATTGGGGTAGTCGCTAATGCTATTGAGAGCACAGAGAGGCGGCTTCAGGACATTGAAGATCACTCTAACACCGCGCTGAGTATGCCATTATCACAAGAATCCATCTTAATGGCTTCATATGCGGACTTTCCGGTTAAGGACCCTAACTGTGTTATAATTTCGCAAACTACACCTCCTGATGACTTTATGACTCTGGAAAACAGGTTGTCTCTCACCCCCAGACTAGGATTAAGTGAGGGTCAACCTAATATAAACAATATTGTGATTGCGTGTACTCCTCCTGAGGCGGAAGCCGGGAGGCTGTGTGCTCTGCTGTTGCTGTGTTATTTTATATGCTGCTATAGCGATTATTTGCACTAATTGCCGATTTGGCCTTTTAACTTTTGCTGGCATCAAGCCTAACTTTGCACTAGGCAGACCTCCTTACCTTTGTGTCTTCCCGTTTCCCGCTGCCCGGCGCCCACTCACTTGCAGCTGATTAGTGACGCTGTGGAGTCGGTCCCGGGGCTCAGAAGCGTGGCGGCCATCTTGGGGGTGGATCGGACCCGGAGCGCTCTAGTCGCGCATAAAGGGGGCCCAGATCCCACGCGCCCTTCTGTGTGATTGCGTGTACTCCTCCTGAGGCGGAAGCCGGGAGGCTGTGTGCTCTGCTGTTGCTGTGTTATTTTATATGCTGCTATAGCGATTATTTGCACTAATTGCCGATTTGGCCTTTTAACTTTTGCTGGCATCAAGCCTAACTTTGCACTAGGCAGACCTCCTTACCTTTGTGTCTTCCCGTTTCCCGCTGCCCGGCGCCCACTCACTTGCAGCTGATTAGTGACGCTGTGGAGTCGGTCCCGGGGCTCAGAAGCGTGGCGGCCATCTTGGGGGTGGATCGGACCCGGAGCGCTCTAGTCGCGCATAAAGAGGGCCCAGATCCCACGCGCCCTTCTGTGTGATTGCGTGTACTCCTCCTGAGGCGGAAGCCGGGAGGCTGTGTGCTCTGCTGTTGCTGTGTTATTTTATATGCTGCTATAGCGATTATTTGCACTAATTGCCGATTTGGCCTTTTAACTTTTGCTGGCATCAAGTCTAACTTTGCACTAGGCAGACCTCCTTACCTTTGTGTCTTCCCGTTTCCCGCTGCCCGGCGCCCACTCACTTGCAGCTGATTAGTGACGCTGTGAAGTCGGTCCCGGGGCTCAGAAGCGTGGCGGCCATCTTGGGGGTGGATCGGACCCGGAGCGCTCTAGTCGCGCATAAAGGGGGAAGGTCATGACTTCGCGCAGCGAACGCGTTCAGCGGGCGCGCCTGACTCGCGCCGGAGTCGTGCCAGAGTCCTGCCCGTCTGCGCCCGTCTGCGCCCGTCCGAGTCTCGGACGCGGCTACGCCATGTTCCATCCTCTCGCCGCCGGAGCTCCTCAATTCCATCTCCTACAACAGGGAAACCCTATTATGCCTTAACTCAAATTCCTGCTCTTGGACACAGGCACTCCAAGCACTGCTGGATGACTCGACATCCCTTGTTTTCAAACCCTGCTGCGTACGGCATACAGATGATATTTCCCACCCTGCTTGCCATTTTCGTCAGCCCGTACACCGTCAACCCTTGATTGGCAGGAATACCACTATTAAAGCCGGATTAATTAATTGTCGCTCACTGGCAAAACATTCTTTAGACATAGCCCAATCACTCGAGGATAATAGGTGGGACATCCTTTTTCTTACGGAAACTTGGTTGGGAGCTGACACCAATCCTGCCCTCTGTCTTGCTATACCATCTGACTACAAAATTTTGTGTGCTAACAGACAGAATTCCCACCCCGGTGGAGGAGTGGCCATTATATATAGATCTATTTGGTCAATCTCCTCCTTCCCATATCCTCAAATAGAGTGTATTGAGGCACTACCTTTCTGCATTAAACTTGCTGCTAACTTCACCTACTCAGGCTTATTGGTCTACCGTCCCCCTAAATCTAAAATTTCCTATCTTCCGGCCCTCATTGACTTTGCTTTACAAGCATCTTTCCGCTATGCCAATTTCACCCTCTTGGGTGATTTTAATCTCCACGCTGACAACATCAATGAACCCACTGCCTCCAATTTTTTGTCAACCTTATCTGATGGTGGCCTAAAGCAAATTGTCTCCGGCCCTACACATAAGGGTGGACACACTCTGGACTTGATCTGTACCAATCTTATTGATACTATTTTAGGCAAGCCCACCCCTGTTATCTGGTCGGATCATTTTGTGATCCCTTTCTCCATTTCCTCTCGCTTGGTGGATCGCTCCAGACCTCTGTCCAACACCAAGGGGCGGAATTGGAGGAGAATCTCTCTCGAGAGTTTAGGCTCCCTTCTCTCCACGACCTCCCCAGGGGAGGCTAACGATCTGGACTCTCGAGTGGCCAGTTTCAATCATTGGGTCACTTCGGCTCTGGATCTTTTAGCACCTATGAGACTCATTAAATCCCTTCGCGCCACCCCCTCGGCACCTTGGTATTCTGAGGAACTGCGGATCCACAAATCAATCTGCAAGAGGCTGGAGAGAAATTGGAGACAATCTTATTCTCCTGATAGTAGATCCAAATGTAAAACTTCCCTTAAGGAGTATAGAAAGAAAATCATTGATCATAAAAGATCCCACCTTGAGGAGAAAATCACCCGGGCTGAGGGTTCGTCTAGAGTCATTTTTGACACGGTCAGAGCCTTTACTGACCCCATGGCCCTCAAGCGCCAACCACTGGTCTCCCAGGCCCTCTGCGACAATCTTTCAAGCTATTTTGAAGACAAGATTGCGGTCATTCAGAACTCCTTTCCCAGTAACATCATCCCTTCCCATCTGAAATCAGGTTCAACTAGCTCCAATCCTGATAAGGTCTTTTCTAAATTTGAGGTGATCTCCTTAGAACAGTCACTGGCAGAATTACTGAAGTGCAAATCTGGCTCCCCCCTTGACCCGTGGCCAGTGAAGCAGTATAAATCCCTTGCTCCCCTGCTCAATCCTTTACTGAACAAAATCTGGAATGACTCTCTTCTGACAGGTATCTTTCCAGACTCCTGGAAACACGCTAGACTGGTTCCTATCATCAAAAAGGCAACCGCAGACCCCTCTGAACCAGCGAATTATCGCCCCATCTCCTTGCTCCCTGCCCCAGCCAAAGTACTGGAGAAACTTGTACATGGCCAATTGGCTAGTTTCTTGGAGATGAGTGGTGCCTTCCACATCTCCCAGCATGGCTTCAGGTCGGGTCATAGCACCGAATCTGCCCTCTTGGAGATGGCTGACGCTATCAGATGGAAAGTTGACGAGGGCTCTAGAGCGGTGTTGGTGCTGCTTGACCTGTCGGCAGCATTCAACACCGTCTCTCACCCTATCCTTCTCGATCGACTACAGGCAAAAGGCATTCAGGGCAAGGCCTTGGAATGGCTTGCCTCCTTTCTGTCCAATCGGACTCAGGCTGTATTCACTCCCCCCTTTACTTCAAGCAGCCGTCCCCTTAAGTGGGGCGTCCCTCAGGGCTCTTCACTAAGCCCTCTCTTGTTTAACGTATACTTCTCCCCGCTGGCCGAGATCATCGCCCTATCTGGAATACAGGCTACATCTTATGCGGATGATATACAGCTTCTTTTTTCATATGATTCCCCTTCTGAGTCTACCTTTGACCCACTAAAAAATTGCCTTCGGAACATTGCCAGCTGGATGGATAACAACAGCCTCCGGCTTAACACTGGCAAAACCGAAGTCATATTTTTTCACCAGCCCTCTCCTTTGGACCCTACTTTGTGGTGGCCTCTCGAGTTGAGTGCCCCCCCTCTGCCTAAGGATTCCGTCAAAAACTTAGGAGTCATTTGGGATAGTGATCTTTCCTTCAAGAAGCAAATTCAGTCTGTATCTGTGGCCTGCTTTTCTAAAATGCGGATGATGAAAAAATTCATCAACTTCATCCCTAACCAAACCAGAAAAACGATTGTGCAGGCTTTAATCACCTCCCATCTTGACTATGCCAACGGCCTTTATCTGGGATTATCCAGAGGTCTTCAGCGGCGTCTTCAAACAGTTCAAAATGCCGCTGTCCGTCTGGTCTGTGGTCTCCCCCTCAGAGAACACATCACCCCCCACCGACTCAGGCTGCACTGGCTCCCAGTTCATAAAAGGTCGGAATTTAAGGCTCTCACCCTTGCCCACCGTGCGATCAACGGGAAGGGTTCTGCTCACCTGTCCTCATGCCTCCGTCCTTACAGAAACATTCGCTCACTCCGGTCGAGCTCTCAACATCTTCTTTTTACCCCGAGGGTTAAAAAGGCTCGATCTGGGGGGAAAACGTTCCAAGTATGTACTGCCTCCCACTGGAACAACCTACCCTTGTACATTAGGATCATTCGGGACGAACCTCCCTTTCGGAGAGCCCTGAAAACCTTTCTTTTCTGTTAAATTTTTACCTTACAGCTAGTACTGCACACGCTCTCACACAAGCGCCGGGACACCCCGTTGGGGTATCTGTGCGCTATACAAGATAAATAAATAAATAAATAAATGTGCCTGATCACAGGGAGGAGTTAATTATTTGTGAAAATAAAGATATAAACACAGTGGGTTCAATACATGGTGCTATCTCCCCACAGGGGATACAAGGGAGCAGTTCAAAAGTAAAAACTGTGCAGAACGCACGCAAGAAAGGGAAACCAAAAGGCAAAAATAAGAAAATTGTACCAATCCCCCCACAAGAAAATGGGGAGAAAAGAAAGTCAATAAGTAGTATTGAATCCCTTAACCAAGATGATAAGTCCACTATACAAGAAGGAATTACATTGACTGATTTGGTAGACTTCATGATAAAAATTGAGCAGGTAATGAAGTCTTTGATATTGCCAGTAGTAGGAAGATTAAAAACCCTTGTTGAAAAAATTGAGGGCTTAGAAAAGCAAGGGGCAGGTAATTTAGAAACACTGGAACATCTTAGTACACTAATTAGACCTATAGTTGTATTTAACACCAATAAAACAGATAATGTTGTTATCAGTGTTTCGCACTCATTAGAACCTGCAATTTTACCTGTAAGGTGCGAGAAGGATGATGTACCCCTTATCTTACCTACGGGGGCAAATATGTTAAATGAAATGGATTCTGGTGGTAAAAGAACTGAAAAAGAGAAAGGTAAGGGACTTGAGGAGAAGGAGGGAATGGCAGATTCAAAAGTCTATAATCGAAATAAGGATACAAACGATTATGATAAGGATAAAAGAATACATATTGACCTCCCTCCACAGTCAATTCCCTATACCGTAGTGTTGACAGGGGTGCCAGAGTTGAGCAATGGAAAGGCAGAAAACTATCAGGAACTTAAGAATAAGGTAATACATTGGCTGAATTATAATAGGCCATTGCCTGGACAAACACGTGTGGAAATTCTAAATGTTAGGAGAGTACACTGGATTGGACAGAGGCACAAAGATATTCAAGGAGATTGTATTATCGTAAACTTGAGAGATAGAAGAGCTGTGAGTTTTATTTGTCATTGGGAACCTAACTATAATATAGACAGAATTCAAACTGTGGACCTAACCTATTTTTATCCATTAATGGATTCAAGGAGAGATAATACCTGGTATCATGGGGAATATAGGTCCAGACATAGAGGTAATGTCAGCCCAAGTTTCAATATCCCTTTAGTAAATAGATTCCAGATCTTGCAGGGGCTAGAAGATATTGACTGACTCAAGGGAGACAGCAGACCCACTGATTTGAACACTAGTGAAAGTAGTGAGTTAAAGGATCAAGGGCCTCGGAATACCATCACTGAATTAGAGATAGCTAAGGTGGTCCTTACTAGCAAGAGTCCACAAATTGAGGTACTTTGTGGTGGGGAAGCATCTCTTAACAGTAACAATGATTCAGTGGATGATCAATTTAGTGGGGAGGTTTGGTCCTTTTTGAGTTGGAACATTGCAGGTCTGAGATCTAAATTGGGTAATGAAAACTGGGAAAAACTGGTAGGTAATTTTGATGTTATTAGCCTCCAGGAAACATGGACAACTGAACCTATACACATTAATGGATTTAAAACATATTTTTCCCCAGCAGTAAGTTCAACTCATGGTAGGGCTAAAGGAGGTTTGTGTACTTACGTTTCAAATCTGTTAGTAGGAATTAAAACCGAGTTCGTTTTTAACAATGTGTATTATCACATTATAAGGATCACAGTTAATAAGGGGTTTTCCTTAGTTTTGATACATTTTTATGATAACATCCAAGGCGAAGACCCAATGGATGTCTTCAGATTATTAGGTAGCAATATCACCTCAGCAATTGGGAGGAGGACCGAGGACACCTGCATTATTTGGGTAGGAGATTTAACTGTCAAATATGCAGGAGTGCAGAGAGTGGGCTATGTGGGGTAAAATTAGATAGAGACATTGGCTTTAGTCATTTTGAACATCTTGGACGTGGGGATTATTTAAATGAATTAATATTTGAAAATGATTTGGACTTTGTAAATAGGTTGATCAGTCCAGAAATCCCCTTTTTACCAACGTTCAATGGCAGAGGGGCAAATACAACTATCGATTATGCCTTAATGACTTCTAGACATAGGGATATGATACGGAACTATAGAATTCTGGATTGCCCACTTAGCGATCATTTTCCTTTAAGCTTCAATATGACTATGAGACCTAAGAAACATCGTGGTAGGGCCAAATCTAAAGTGATAATAGATAATATCACTATGGCCCGTAAAAATGGATATGCTTTAAAGTGGACAAAAATTTGCCCAGTTGACTTCCAGGAGAAACTAATAAAAAGTATGTTGCCCCAATTTTATGTATGTACAGATGAGAATGCCAATGATTCTGATTTTATTAATAATTTTTTACTAATTATTGCCCAAGTAAGGAAGTTATTGTGGGTTGGTACTAGTGGTGGGAATGCAAGGCAGAAGAGGTGGTTTGATTCAGAATGTACTAAGGCATATAGAAGTCTAAAGCATGCTATACATGCTACGGAGAAAGATACTGATTTAATTAGGAATTGTAGGAATGTCTATAAGCAGACCCTTAAAAACAGGAAAAATGCTTTAAAGTTGGAAGCATGGGATGCTTTATGTGACGCTTCGTTAAGTAAAGACTCTGCCTTATTCTGGAAAGTTGTTAATGCCCCTTTTTTAAATTTTAGTCATACAGACCCACTAGATGTGGCAATTACTGAGAGTGAGTGGGCTGAATATTTTGCCAAGTTGTATTCCATTGTACAGGACAAGATGGAATGTACTAATGATAACACCCAAATGAGAGACTGTACACAGAGTAGTAGCCCACTTGAACCTGAAATAACAATAACAGAGGTGCAGAAATGTATTGATGCATGTCTGGCGGGGAAAGCACCCGGCCCTGATGGGGTTCCTGTTGACTTATTTAAAAACAACAGGGAACTATGGGCTCCAATTCTTACACGTTTGTTTAACGCCACTCTGAAAAAAGGCCTCCTCCCATCGTGGTGTGAATCCCTGATAGTCCCTATTTTTAAAAAGGGTGACCGTGAAAACTGTAAGTGTTACCGCCCAATATCACTCCTGGATTCTACTATCAAAATTCTAGGAAGGATAATTCTAAATAGATTACATGTATGGGCTGATGAAGCTAATATTTTAAGTGACCTACAGTATGGCTTTAGGAAAGGTCTCGGAACAATTGAACAGTGTTTGAATTTGCATATTTTAACTGAAAAATATACCAAAGTTAAAGAGGGACGAATGTTTTTAACTTTTGTGGATCTTACTTCTGCATTCGACTCTGTAACACATTGTAAACTTTGGATGGTTATGAATAAACTGGGTGTGGATAAACAGATTATTAACTTTCTTAGAGATCTCTATGCAGGAGCATCGGCCAGAGTAAGATACGGAAAAAATGGTGAATGTACTAGATCCTTTGCAATCAAAAGGGGTGTACGACAGGGCTGTGTCCTGGCGCCGTTCCTTTTTACACTCTATATCAATAATGTGGAAAAGACATTGATAACTGAGTGCAGGGACGTGCCGATGGTAGGAAAAAGATCAATCCCTATTTTGCTATATGCAGATGACGCGGTCCTGATGGCTAGAACACCGCAGGCCATGCAAAGAGTAGTTACATCCTTTTCTGATTTTATGAATCAGCTTGATCTAAGTATAAATTGTTCTAAGACATTCACCATGCACTGTGGGCCGGGTGCACAGAGAAAGAAAAAAGCAATTTATATTGGAACTACCCCAGTAGAGGATATTTTAACATTCCCCTATTTAGGGGTCTTAATTGATAGTTCTGGGCTATGGAACAATACAATTAAGACAAGGAAATTGTTGTACTGTAAATCTATCATGGCTTTAAAAAATTTTAGTCGAAAAATAGGGAGGAAACCAATTAAGGAAATGTTGACTGTTTATAAAGCGACTTGTGTAGCCATTGTCACTTATGGGGCAGGCCTATGGGGATATGCAAATGTCAGCACATTACAAGTGTTGAAAATAATTTTATGAAATATCTCCTAGGGGTCCCACAGAGTGTTTCGACATATGTTTGCCATGTAGAACTTGGGGAGTCATATTTAGAAGATATAATAAAAACTGCACCAGTCCTACTATGGCATAGAATATGGACTGCAGATGAGTCTGGTTTAAATCGAATGATTATGGAAAATGCGATGGGTCTAGAGAAGTGCGGAAAAATTAGATGGCTGAATTATATTAATAATTTTCTTACGCTACTAGGGTTGGGGAATTATTATACAGACCCGTCTACTCTTTGTAATATATCTAGGAAATGTTTAAAAGATAGATGTATGACCTATTTGCATGAGACCAGAACTAGAATAGAGCTTAAGAAAACTACGGTGGTAGCTCATGAGCAAATTGTAATCTGCAATCATTTACAGCCATATTTAAAGCTACTGATGAGTGATTATGAAAGGTTTTTACTAACACGTTTTAGATTTAATTTACTATTCAGATCACTCAGCTTTCCAGTTATGAATAATTGGTCAAAAATTTTGAGTAAATGTCCCTGTGATGATCTATCAGTGCAATCTGATATGCATATACTTTTCTTTTGTAAGTTTTAAACTAGACCCAGACAAATGTATATTGTTCCTTTGCTAAAAATTATGGAAATTAATCGATGTCGCCCTGCTTTTTTAGCTGTACAGAAATTGGATAATATTTTAACAGTCGTATTTATTTCCTCATTGCTTAAAAATGTTTTTAAATTACGGAAAACAATTGAGAACTGAACTTACTCGGTTTTTCCTATGTGTGGTCCCAATAATTGTTATTTTAAAAGATGTGTAATTTTGTCTTTGTACTTTTATGGTTATTCTGTTTTAATAACCGAATAAAGATTAACTTGACTTGACTTGAATAAAGGCCCATTTTTAACTCTTACACCACGGACTCCTCAGTTCATTATTTCATTTATATTGATAATTTATAGAAATTCAGACCTGGTAATTAATTAATTTACCACACACTGACCCGTCTTGCTCTGAGGCTACCAGGAGGTCAGGAAGAGGCTCAGACTCCTCCTCCGTCCCATCATCTGTGGCCAAGAGCATGCCCACTTCGGACCTCTCCAAGTGGGGCTTCAGTCGATTGACATGGAGGACCCTCAAGGGGTTCCTAGGAGACTGCAAGTCCACCAAGTAGGTGACAGAACTCTTGCGCTCCACAATCTCAAAGGCTCCTGTCCACTTGTCCTGGAGTGCACAAGGCTCCACAGGGGCCAGGACCCATACCTTTTGACCAGATTGAAGCTCAACCAGAGTGGCATTCTGGTCATACCACCGCTTCATTTCCTCCTGGCTGGCTTCCAGATTTGCCTCAGCAAGTTGCCTGAAACGCCTAGTCTGGTTCCGAAAGGCCAGCATGTAACTATATACATTCTGGGGAGGTTTCCTGGGAGATTGCTCCCAGCCTTCCTTAACCAGACTAAGAGGTCCTCGTACTGGGTGGCCATACAGAAGCTCAAAGGGACTAAACCCCAGAGACTTCTGTGGCACCTCACGGTACGCAAAGAGAAGGCATGGTAAGAGGACGTCCCACTTACGCCTCATGGGTTCCTCAAGACCCATAATCATGCCCTTTAGGGTTTGGTTGAATCTCTCAATCAACCCGTTTCCTTGGGGATGGTAAGGGGTGGTGAACTTGTATGTCACACCATACTCTTGCCAAAGGGATTTCATATATTTCGATATGAAATTGGTCCCCCTGTCGGACACCACCTCTAGAGGGAATCCTACTCGTGAGAAAATTCCCATCAGTGCCCGTCCCACCACGGGGGCCGTCACTGTCCTCAGAGGGATGGCTTCAGGGTACCGGGTGGCATGGTCCACCAAGACCAGGATAAACCTGTTGCCCATGGCTGTCTTGGGGTCCAGTGGCCCCACAATGTCAATCCCCACTCGCTGGAATGGGGTACTGACCACAGGGAAAGGTTGGAGTGGAGCCTTCAGCTTCCTTCCACTCTTGCCACTTGCCTGGCAAGTCTGGCATGTCCTGCAGTGAGTGTCAGAACTCCTGCGCATTTGAGGCCAATAAAAGTGGGTGACAAGCCTTTTGAAGGTCTTGTCCTGCCCCAAATGCCCTGCTAACGGAACGTCGTGAGCCAGCCCCAGTAGGAAGGCACTGAACTTCTGGGGTACCACCAGCGCACGGGCTGACCCAGGTTCAGCAACCTTAGGCTCTGAGTACAGGAGGTCGTTCTCCCAGTAGATTAAGTGAGTACCAGACTGATCACCATTGGCTTGGGCTGCAGCCTGCTGCCGCATACCCACTAGAGAGGGGCACTCTTTCTGCTCCCTGCAGAATTCCTCCCTGGTGGGGCCTCCTTCTTGCTGCCAATGGGTCAGCTCAGGCAGGTCCCCCAGTTCGGCTATCTGTTCCCCGGTAGGCTCCAGGGCATCCCCCTCAAGGTCTGCTTCCTCCTGGGCCATGGGAACTTTAGGAGCTGGTTTCCCGTGCCTCCTGTGCCCTCTCCCTAAAGCCGGTTCCTGGGCCTCTCCCTTAGGCTCCAGGGTCCCTTCAACACCCCTACTGGCTGCCATCGACCGGGTGGTCACGCACGCCCAATCAGGTAAACCCACCATCCGCAGGTGAGCTGTCTTCTCCACCTTTTCCCAAGGGGAGCTCTCCAAATCATTCCCCAGGAGACAGTCTACAGGCATGGCAGTTCTCACAGCGACTTGCAGAGTACCAGAGACCCCCCACCACTCAAAGGGAACTTGAGCCATTGGATGTATGACGTTACAACGCATGCTTTTACACCGCATGCCGTTACAACGCATTTTTTACACCGCAAGATCTGTTACAACGCCAGCCTTTACAACGCATGCTTTTACAACGACGTACACTAGATGGAGTGCTGACATTAGAAATGTATAATTTACTATTCTAACTCCAGTCCACGTTGCAGTAGGGAAGGTGTTTGGATAGTAAAACTACACTATTTCTAATGTTAGCACGCCATCTAGTGCATTTCGTTGTAATAGCATGCGTTGTAATGGCATGCGTTGTAACAGATTTTGCGTTGTAATAGTTTCGTTGTAATGGTAGTGCGGTGTAAAAGTTGCGTTGTAAAGGTTGTTCACCTGAGCCATTGGACAATGACTCTCTGTGTTGTCAGCATTGACAACCCGACAATAGGCATGGGGTACGACCTGCTCTTGAGATACCAGGTGCTGCCGCACTGCAGTCACGCTGGCTCCTGTGTCTCTAAGAGCCTCTACCTTCTTCCCATTGATGGTCACCACTTGCCCATATTTCTTAGTGTTAGAGGGCAAGTCGGCATTTGGGACCATCTCACTGTCTCCTAGTGAGACTAAGGTTAGTTGGACGGGGTCCCACCCACCTGGGACTTCTACCTCCTCCCCAAAAGCTACTGTAGCCACTTGCTTCGGTAGAGCACCAGTGGGTGCTGGTTTCACATACTGGCGACACTTGGGATCACTGGCAAAGTGACCTAGTTCACCACATTTATAACATTGAGGGGGCCCCTTGGGAACAGGTTTACCTGTCGGGGCCCCTGTCGGCTTCGGGGGTGGGGGAGGCTGAGAACCTTTCTGTCGGTTCCCTTTGTGATTACTTTGGGGGCCTTTTTGGAACCCTTTCTGTTTTCCCTTGTCCCCCCCACTCTTCTGCTGGGGACCCTGCCCACCCTTGGCGGAGTCTCCCACTTGACCCTTGTGGACCCTGGTGCTGACTCAGCGGTCCGCCTCTTCAGCAAGTTTCCTAGGGTTAGTCAACTTGCTATCTATCAGGTGTTGGCGTAGCTCAGGAAAACAATTAAGCGACAAGTGCTCCCATGCAATTAAATCAAAGAGACCTTGGAAATCATCAACTTTGCTACCCTTAACCCAGCCATCCAGTGCTCTGCAGAAAAAGGTCACATACTCCACATACGTACTCCCCGCAATCTTGGTACACCCCTGAACCTCTGTCTATATAATTCAGGAGTTAGCCCATATCTGGTCATTAAAGCTCCCTTCATGTGGGGGTAAGAATTATACATGTCAGAGGGCAAATCTAAAAGTGTGTCCCGCCCCTCACTGAGGAACCGTCCCCACAACCCCGCTCCCCAATCTCTCTCAGGGACCCGGTGGGAAGACATGGCTACCTCATAGGCCTTGAACCACTGCCCTATGTCATCATTCTTAAAGTATTCCTTAACTACATCTTTTGGCATGTACACCCTTGACTCTACCTGCACTGGCGTTGCGCTGCCACCAGAGGGAGGGTTTTCCAAACTTTTCTCTTTTATCGCCAGCTCCCTCATTCTCGCATCGTGCTCCATCTGAATCTTTCTTTCTTCAAGAGCCAATTTCTTGCTCTCTAGCTCCAATTTAATGCCATTTAATTTCAACTTTGCCAATGTAATCTCATGATCCCTGGTGGCCTGTCTGTCTGCCTGCTCCTCTGGCGACAGGCCTCTGCCAAAACTACGGATGCTCTCTGCTGGTTCCACTAGGTCAACCTCAGGTACAACCTCCTCAGCTGCACCCTTTGATTCCATCCAGGCCTTCAGCGCCATGTAGAAGTGTGCTTTGTTTGTGTATCCTTTGCGTGGAACCTTGAACTTCTTGCAGAAATGCTTGAGTTGTTCTCTCATGTATTTATCCAGTTTGGCTTCATCCCATTCCAATCCGGCTATCTCAGAGGTTTCAGAGACGGACTTCTCAATGCTGTTTGGGCCAGGCATGACTCCAAACACAAGGGATCTTCTTGGCAAGCAAAATTAAAATTAAAAGTTCTGTGGCTCAAGCTACTGGATTGTCTTCACCGTGCAATGGTTAGTAATCACCGTAGACACACAGAACGCAAATCCGTAAATCCTCACCGCTGCCACCAATGTTAGAATCCGGGGTCTCTGGTTGGCGCAGGTATGCACTTGCGACAAGCAGGGACCCTTTCCTCTAAGTCAGGGCGTAGGATTACCTCTTTAAAAATAACCCCTGCTCACCCTCTAGGTAACGTGGCGCGAGCAGTCAGGCTAGATTCCAGAGGGCATTAGGTTAAGCGTTCAAGATATCCCACACAATAATCACCACCCCACCAACACAGAGACACAAGGCTGTATTTATGAAAATAAAGTTCTTTATATAAATCTCTTATGCAGGCTTCAAATACAGTCTTCTCTCTTTAAATAAGGTTCCAGTTACTTTCAATGCTTTTAGGCAGTCCACAGATGTAAAAATGGCAATGTTCTACTTAAAATAGCTCTCTTGGGGTGTCTGTGCGCTTCGTAGCCCCTCTAGTACGCTCCGTACAAAGTTTTGGACGTGCCTTGCCGTTTCCCACGCTTCTTGCGTGAGCACGCGTACTCGGGACGTGAACTGTACGGACCGTACCTTCGTAGGTACGTGTCGTACACGTTCGGTACGCCTCTTTCAAAACCTCACGCTTCTCGCGTGAGCAACGTCCTATACTTTAAATGGAGTACGGTTCGTACCTTTCCGGGTCGCCTCGCACAGCTGCTACGAAGGTTGCAAAAGTTCACGCTTCACGCGTGAACAGCGTAGCGGGTCTAAAGCGCCAGTACGGCCCGAACAAAGCAACGGACGGGTCGTACTTCAGCGCGCTGCACACAGTACCTTAAATTCTTGAAGGGCAAAGTTCCTGGCTGTAATTCACTATTAGGACATGCCACACACATCAGGGCATGTCCTACCTTATACCTACAATGCACCCTGCCCTTGGGCCTACCAGAGGGGTGACTAATATGTAGTTTAAGGGAAGGTTTGGAGACTGGCAAGTAGGTGCTCTTGCGCAATCAGCACGACAGTACCAGACCGCGCGCAGGTTCTGCAGTGGCAGACCCTAGACACATTTTACTAGGCCGCTTCTGTGGGTGGCACAACCAGTGCTGCAAGCCCACCTGCAGCATTTGTATTTACAAGCCCTGGCACTCCTGGTGCACTTTACTAGGGGCTGATAGTAAACCAAATAAGCCAAACATGGACACCAATCAACGTATACACTTTTCCAAAGGGAGCACTTGCACTGTGGCACTGATTAGCAGTGGCACAGTGCCCTGAGCAGTTAACACCAACAAAACGCAATGAGGCACATCAGCAAAAAGTGGAAGGGAAACTCACGCCAAGGTGCCAGGTCTAACAATGATTATAACCTAGACAATTGTCCTGCAGAACAAACTTTGAAACAGCAAAGGTCTTAGATATGAGAGGATTCAATTGGAAGCATCCAAATTGTTAAACATATGGTTAGATAAGGGCTTTCTGGATCATGAAGAGTATAGATATTTGTAAGAAAATAACTATGGGTCCAATTATATGGTTTTTACCCAAAATTCCAAAGAAACAGGTAAGAATGTTCTCTGCCGGCCCATTATTTCAGGTATAGAACCAGCCACTGAGAAAATGTCAGTGTACATTAACATATTTTTGGCACCTGTGGTGCTCAATTTAGCGTTTTACATTAAGGACACCAAAGATTTGCTGCAATAATTACAGGACATTCCATGGAGTGAGAAGATCTCACTGGTCCCTATGGATGTAAAAAGCCTTTATACTAGTATCAGATATTAAGATGGCTTGAAGGCGTTGAAATTAAACTATTTTTATATCAGAATACTCTGTACCATCAGATTTGTGGGACTGCAATGAGTGTCAGATTTGCTCCCTACAATGCCAATCTATTCAGAGGTTGTTATGAGAGGGGGTATGCGCATTGTAGTCAATTAATCAAAATGACTGGAGTAGCGGTAGTGACATCACATGCCAAGTGTCCCACCCGATGATGTAACAGGAAGTGACATCACACCAACTTGGACCTGAGCACATCACAGGAAGTGACATCACCTGCCCTTTGACTCACCCTGATAATGTCACTGGTAGTGACATCACACAAACTTTAACTTGATAACATCATAGCAAGTGACATCACCTTCCCTTTGGACCCCCATGAAATCAAAGGATGTGTCATTGCATGACTTTTGACTTTTTGCTATCACAGGAAACCATGCATCTAATCTTTGGCTACTTACATCACACACAGAGGCTATACAATTTTCACAGATACAAAAGCAGTACCCTATAAACAGAAATACTTCAAATCCTATTGAAAATGCAGCTGCATACATTGTTTCGGGTAGTATCTTCAGACATACAAATAAGATAATGTAGCATTGATTAAGAAACTATCAAATAGACTCCAAGTCTAAGCTGGAGATAATGATAAAACTGAGACTTGTGGAGAGAGAATTTATCTGTAGGGTAGCAAAGTATCTCAAGTGATCTCCTTCCCACATATCACCCAATTTCGAAACCCTTATCCTATTACAGTCCTTAAAACCTTCCAGCTGTGTCAACTGAATCAGCCACCTGCCAGTCCAGAGCGGCTTCTCCAGCGGGACCTTGCATTCCCAAACCGGCCAGCACAGCACAGCCCTCTAGGTCTGGGGTACCACTCTGGTCACCTCCGGTTGGGGTACTGCGGTATAGGCATCCTGTATAACAGGCCTGCGAGGTTGTCCAGACCTATCAGTGCAATTTTCATCCTAAAAGCCGGGTCGGCCCACCCTCCATGCAGCCCAGTAGTAGAGACAAATATCTGCCATGGACAGACCAAATTTGAGTGTCGATCTGACACTCTTTAGACAGGAGAGCCTTACCCGCCCATATAAAGATACAGGCTTTGCCATTGATGGTGGCCAGCCAATGATTTGGGATAGAAAAGGGGTGATTCTGGAGAGTATACAAGAGACGTGAAAGGATCATCTTTTTTTACAGGGCTACTCTTCAAAAGAATTTGGAGTTGTGCCCCAAACACAAATACCAGAGGCATACCTCATGGGGATCTAACACAGACATTTGCTTACAACAGTCCCTACAAGGCTTAAATCTTGCAGTTTTAGGAGTGAGCATAGTTCCTTTGCATACTGGAGAAATAGTTATTGTCAGAAAAAGATTCTATACTGATGATGAAAAGTTAGGAGTGTGCTCGGGATCCATATAGGCATAGAAAGAAAGGAGCTGACAATGTGCAGGGGTGGCACCTATAAGGCTCCATCCTCACTTCTGGGGCAGAAGGTCAATGCAAAGCTGCACTGTGACACCTACCAACAAGTGGGAGCAATGCCTTTAAAATCTTCCGTATCCAGACTGGCACCTTGTGATAGTCTGAGGAATAGGCTGTTAGAAGAATCCATCAGAAAATGACTAATAGAATGAGATGCACAGAGGAAATATGAGATGCTTTCTAAGATAACAGATCAGCAGAATATTTTACACATACAATTTAAATTTCACCTAATAAACAAAAGACCTCGATGTCATGGGTGTAGATTCACTAAAACTCCAGGGGTAACGGAAGTGACATCATCTACCCTTTAACCTTAATGGCACAACAGGAAGTGACACCATATGACTTATGATCCTGAATCTTCTGGAAGTGATACTCCATGACCTTAAACCTGATGGCATCACAATAACAACACGATTAATACAACAACACAACACACTCTAATGTCTATTTTAGATACCATCTATATTGGGATGCAGACAAGATCTTTGAAAGGGCATAATGTTGGTGCATGATACCTGTCCTGTATTGTAGCATGTGAGCTAGATGTCTGCTAGGGAGGTACTTGGGAGTTCTCTCCCACACCAATGTTTATAAAATAGGGTGAATTGTGCATTTTCAATACAATTTCACACTTTAATTTGCTAATAAGCTCTAAAAGGACTCTCATGAAATAATCAGTACTTTCATAGCAAAGTCTGAGGGAGGCCCATGGTATGAAGAGGTGCTTTGTCATTAGTTTTATAAGTTCAAATAAACGATTAAACTTGCTTGTATATTATGTGATCAACTATACCACAATTGGGATACAACCCACAAGATACAATACTACAATTGGTACGTATATTTTGAGGTTCATTCTTTCAGAAATTGTGAACAGTCCCCTCAAACATTAATCAATTTTGCTCTCATGGAGTTTACAATGTGACCTCTGTATTAATACTCCCTATGGCAAATTATACATTCACTAAGGACCACCAAACAACCTGCCTAGTATTTTAATTAGGCATCTCACAATTTTCAACCTCCTTTGAATGGCTGTGAATGTACTGCTGGTTGCCTACAGGGGATATCAGACCACCATCCTTGCATTGGTCCGGAAGCCATGAAGACCACACACTGGACTAAGCAAATTCAAATCACAAACTTAAAGGAAACTCTTGGCATCACATACTCATACCCATCATTCTTATCCTTTGGACTTTGTGTATTACAAACACAATCTGTCCCCCTACTCTGAAATCACAGAACTGGAAAATCTGACTGACATCCCAATTTCACAAGCACATTACCATTACACTGAGCCTGAATGCTTTGTACAGAGCAAATACACATATGTACATACCATGATACGTTCTATTAAAAGATTATAAACCTTTTTTGCCCAACAAAATGCTATACCTGACACAGAACCCAGAAACACTTTCTCATGTTTACCTAGCAGTGCCATACATAGAACCTTGCTGTATTTGTGGTGAGATTAACACTGACTTACAGACACAATTATGTAATGTGAATTGAAGGGGGAGCAAGCAACTGTATTTATTTATGTGTTAATATTATCTTAAAAATCACACATATTCACAGTTTCGAGCACAGGGAGGTGATATGTGCTGAACTGCCTACTGATTTGGTGAAGTGCTAAAGCTGTAATTACAACCCCTGTGTCCCGGTTTCAAGATGAATTTAGCCTCTGGACTACATCTCCTTATATGTAATTGAAATTGTAAACCACTATATGGATGTCCAAAATGATTTCCATGCAGTATATGTCTATGAGTCTTCTGAACTATATAACTGCTCGTTTTAAGTGTAATTTCTATTAATAAATAGTTTTCATTTTTTAATATCTATTTGGTTTTATCAATATGTTAAAATATGTAAAAGATTTCAGTACTGCTTTTTTGGGTGGGCAGGTGGGCAATGCTGCTCTGCACTCGGACCAGGGCTGGGGAGGACTGGTTTGCCCACTCTTAAGTGCACATGACTGTTTGGCCGGTTCTCTTGGGCTGCCCAAAACAGTCATGCACACTTTCCCTGTTCTCCATGCAGGCTCCATTACAGCCTGCGTGTAGAACATACCCAGGCCCCTATTTCTTGGCTGAGCTTCGAACCAGGACCCTATGACCAATAACAACGCTGCACTAAGGCATTGTGATTGGTCATAGGAGCCTGGGTGCTTAACAATCACTGCATTGCAGCGTTGTGATTGGTCAGGGGAGACTGGCTGTGCTTCCTGTTACTTGAGTCAAGACAAGGAGAGCAGGAGCAGAGACACTGGACCCGGCAGCAAGGTAAGTGTTTTTTTTTTTTTAACATTGCGCGCAACTCCCCCGCGTGCCATCCCCCCACCACCCACGCCCGCCTCGCCACCTGCGAGCCATGCCAGCTTCCACTGAGATTGCCTGTCATCTTATATTTAACTGAAAAAACACTGGTCATTGTTTATACCAGAGTTTTATCATTTTTTGTTTTTGTTTTGTTCATTCAGGTGCCACATTTGGGAGCTGTGAAATGCTGCACTGAAGACAGGTGCCCAAAATTACCCACAGATCCAATCTTACCTGCAGTTTGTGAGAACAGCATAGGCAAGGCATGTGTGGCATGGCTCCAGACTTGGAGTGGGAGTGGCAACAGAGGGACTAAGGATGGGCATTGGGTTTGGGCACCTGAGAAATACAACATGTGGCCAGAAACCACTTTAGAGAAGAACTCGGGGCATACGCTGCGGAGCAGTCCAGAGGCCGTGGGGAGGTGGCAGCTCTGATCAAGCAGTGACAGTCATACTTCTGCACACACCAGGCTGTGCAGTGCCTGCCTCAGCTGAATAAGTGAATGTGTGGCACATGGGCACATGGGCAAGCAAGGGCAGACCTGTGCAGTAGAAGCTGAGTAACACGATTGCATTCTGTGCTGCGCTGAAGTAATCTCACACCTCCATAAGTGAAAGTGAGGAGAGTTACTGTTTTAAAGGCCAGGCAAACACAGGCCAGTGGGAGGAACACAGTCCTGATCCCTAAAAGTGAACAGCAGCAGAAATGAACAATCGAGATCTGGGGTCGCAGAAGCAGTGTCCAGGGTCACAGGGAGAAGCTAGGGGTTGCAGTTGTGACCCCTAAATGACGTCTATGATTATGCATGGAGTGAAACAGCCCATGAGGGATACCAACAGGTGGCCCTATGGTTCTGTTACATATTGATAGTATGGGAAGGTTCAGAGGAGCAAATTATCTCATATCATAGGTTTCTGAATGATAACACAGTGAATGTGGAGCTATCTCTAGAATATAACAAGTCTAACATTACTTTTTTGGGCTTGGAAATTCACGTCGGGCACAAAACATTCCACACACGGTCATTCCGTAGAAGTACAGCAAGCAACAATATTATACATTATTGATCGGGTCACTCAGCACATCAGAAAATAAATTTCCCATTTGGAGAATTAATCGGACACAAAGGTGAACAGCATATCATGTGAGATGCTTCTGAGGCAGTCGGAGAGACAGGAACAGCCACCAGGTTAGATCTGTGACGAAATTCTGCTCAGAAACTGTGCAATATTTAATATTCTAAGGAAACATTGCGATATTTTGAGCTTAGATAATGATCTTAAGCAACTCATTAGTCCACATCCAATGATCACATTCAAGAGAGCAGAAACACTCAAGAATATTTTTAGCCTGAGTGGTACACACAGGTCCATGCCTAAAACAGAAGGCACATGGATTAAGGAGAAACCATATGGGTGCTACTGATGCCAAAGCTGTCTGTTGAAAATGTGGTATTGACCAAACTAAAAAGGTTTAAAACTTTGATAAAAGCAAAAAATTTAACATTAGAGTATTCACAAATTGTAACCTGATTTTTGTTCACCTGAGCTTGTAACAAACAATATGTTGGTTCAACAATTCGACCGTTGAAAGAAAGGCTCAAGGAAATGAAAATTATCCTCAAGGGAAACATTTTAAAGAATCTCATGCTTTAAATAACTTGTCTAAAATTACTATTATAGGTATTGATCATATAAAGCCACACCATAGAGGCGGGAACAGGACACAAAGGCTCAGTTTAAAAGAAACTTGCTGTACTGATACACTAGGAGTGGTGTACCTTGATCTCAATATAGACAGGGAATTTTATACCACACTTTGAAACTTATCAAGAAAGCCCTTTCCAGGTCTTCTATACTATGTTGTTTCTTTGTTTTTCCTTTTTCCATTAAGGTGCTTTACCTTAAATCTAACAGGACCTAGAAATTCGGTGGATAGTTGATCTCCTTAGGGTGTATCCACTTGGATCTTTGGAAGTACAAGTTTGCTATCAATATACAGTAATGTTTATTCAGTTATTTCTAACCTATTCCTATAGAGTCATAAGAACATGGGGTGAATTTGTACATAGGTGCCGTCAAGGGTAGGGTTCACCCACATTTCGTTTATAAATAATAAAATGTGAAAGTAAGAATATATATAGATATATATATCACACCAACTCCTCATAAAAATAAGGGTGACAACGCCATGTCTCCTTTGCATATAATTTATTTGCCGGTAACTGCTGTACGCGTTTCGCCTCACAGGCTCGGGAGGTCCCGTATACGACGCGCCCTTCGTTTAGGAGCAGTGGCAAGGAATACCAGAGTGCGGGAAAGTATATATATATATATATACACACACACACACACACATCTCATCAGGATTGGACAGGAGATGAGACTTTTTTTGGCAAATGACTTGATATCCGATATGAATGGAGCTAGTGACTGTGAAGTTTGATGATAATTAAATTAAACGCTAGTTGTGACCTATAAAAGCTTGTTCATGGTTCGTACTATAGAGCAACCGATTCTTATGGTACATCATGGGTAGGTACGGGCATTCGTAATTCGAATTAACTGAATATGGGCTCACTATTTATAGGGACATTGTGCAGGGGCAGGTGTGCTATATTTGGTGCTGCAGAGAGAGTAGCAAATAATCATTGTTAACCTAATGGCTTGGGCTTATGGTTAGGCATTTGATAAACATAGGGGCTCAATCCTGGATTAAGGATATGAGTTGAAAATCTTTCTGTGTCTTACCTGAGTGAGCTTGGAATGCTAATGGAACATGTAACGTGAATTTCAGACCTGAGATTATGGGAATGTGAGCCAGGATGTTTCTGTTTCTGCCCAATAATTCATGTACCTAGGATACAGGTGAGAAGTTGAACAAGGCTTTTTGAAGTTGTATTGTCCTTTTGAAACAAACGAATACCAACTAGAAATAGAGGATACATTTGTAGAAACAGGTGTTAGTGAAATGTTTTACAAGCAATTGTACATTTCAGCTGGGGCTTGTATTTGTAGCTGGAGAGCGGTAGAAGCTAGCAATGGGTGGTAACCTAACGCTTCGGGCCTCTGGCCAGGAGATTGCCATGCAGCGGTTCAACACCTTGTAGAAGACAATTACTTTATAGCTCTTTTTGTGTTTTAGTACTTATACCCAGACTGCAGGATGTACATTTTTAATTTGAGCAGTAGATCTGAGACTTTGTACATGATTTGAATGCTCTGGTTCTTGCCCAGATTTCTATGTATGTAAGATACAGATAAGAACCGCCTGAAGAATTATGAAGCTCCAATGGCCGTCTAGTAATTAGGCTAGCATTTGAAGATTTATTTACACAAATAGACGTTCATGATGTGCTTTCCACCTAAAGGGTTATCTTTTTGTAGTTCACTATAATTCACACTAAATATGTGTTTTTGTTGGAGGCCCATGTAAGTGGTCTCTTTGGCTCCGGTCTGGCTTTTGAAATGATCATTAACATTTGAACTGACCATTCCGGTGTCTGATTGGTGACGGGATGAGACAAATTAGGCAAGACATTTAAAAGGAAGAGTTTTGTGAGAACTGTAGGGACACATGGTTCGTTGTCGTAAGACACAGATGGAGTTAAGCATGGTATGTAGTAAGAACGAAAGGAATTAGATAGAAACTTTGGGGCATATTTACAGGCAAATTTGGCAGCACCGCGCTTCAACATGCAGGGATGCGCCATATTCACAAGTATATGGCACACCGGTATGCTTTCCCCAGCACTGATGCTAAATGTAGCTGCCTAGCACCAACGCAGGCACCCTGGCACCATAGTGAAAGGGTGACTGCATTGCAGGGAATGATGGTTTATGTGCAGGAAGGTGTTACTTAAAAATAAAAAAACACTCCTAACGACTTTTCTCATCTGGATAGGTTCCAATACTACCAGTGCTCCCAAGTACCCGTTGGTCGTAGCACGTCCCTTTCCACAGCTAGTTTGGGATGAACCCTATGATGAAGCATGCCACCAAGGGGCAACCCTGGTGGGTGAGGGTTATTTAAAGAAATCTTTTTTCTTTTCTCACATGAGGGTGTGATAATAGAACACATTTCGCTATAAATGTGTACAGTCCAAATAGCCACACAACATGTTCACTAGAGTGCTTGTAATAATGACAAAGAATGTTATGGTGTGCATGTAAATAGTTTCTCTGTTTTCAGTATTTCAGCCCTGAAGAAGCGACATGTATTGCCGCAAAACTCGTGTTGGCTGAAAACAAGAGTAGAAAATAAATAAGTTGCTTTGTGTGGAAACATGTCACTGTATTGCCTACATGGGCTTTGAACAATGTTTGACTTTTGTCTGTTCTGTATTTATATGAATGGTAGCATATTCCCTGAAAATAATTTTTGTATTAGGCTAGAATGCACAGAATAATGCTCTTTTGTAAATGTACTGCTTCTAGTATCACCAAAAAGAGTTTGGAATAACATTTCCATGATAAAGCTATCGGTCGCAGATTTCTTGAGGACTATGGCTCCCTATGAAATTTATTTATCTAGTGCATTCTACTCAACACACGATTGCTCATTAAACATGCCACGGAGATCGGGGACACAATCTCATTCCTCACCTCGGATGTCATCTTCCTCACCCCCCCCTCCGCACCCGACATCGCCATCAGCACCCTAACAGCTACAAGATAACTCACCAGGACCATACCAACAAACACGGAGGTGGAATTGCCATCATCTATAAGGACACCATCCGCTGCACGACCACCTCAGATGATCCAACCTTGATAATGGAGCATCTCAACTTCCAACTCCACACAGACTGAAAAAGCACCATCATAGGCACCCTCAGCTACACCAGGCCAATGCCCAATTTTCTGCAACACCATCCCGAACCTCATTGCCCCTACTTCAAAAACTATCTTCTTAAGAGATCTTAACTTCCATCTTGATGACCCCAGCAACACCAACCCAACCAACCTCCTGGAAAGCATGAGCAACATCAGCCTGAAGCAACTTGTCACCGATCCTACACACAGTTGGCCCCATTTTCAAGTCCAGCGATAGAGTCAAGTTCACTCACATGTCACGTGGAGTGTCCACTTCACCATCCCAGGACCTATCAACACTGGCACCATGCCCACCAGCTCCACATGCAGAAACTGGAAAAAGATATCAGAATATCCGTCACATAATGCACTGACCCAATCGCCCCCACCAATCCAGCCAAATCCAAAGGACCTGCCAGAAGACCCAGCTAGTTTACAGCAGATCAGAAATCCACCAAATGCAACTGCTGGCACCTAGAAAGGAAGTGATACTCCAGCAAAGAGACGGGCGACCATACTACTCCCAAAACAGCACTCAACCAGTACCACAGCCTCCTGAAAGAAACAAAGTAGAAGGTCCTAGCATATCACATATAATGCCAGCACAAATCGCAGCAAGAAGTTCTTCGTCATTTTGAAGGAGTTCTCCAACCTCCCAGCTGCCAAGAACAACATCACCCCCTACCAAGAACTATGTGACACCCTCAGTCATCTATGAAAATGTCAAACCCAAATGCCCGACCGCCGACAGTATCAGCCTGCTCACACACACAAACACTATCCTCTAATACCTGCTCCCCCCATTGGGACCCCCTCTCAGCTCAAGCAATAATCTCCATCATGAACTCTGTGCACTCTGGAGCACCCTCTGACCCCTGTCCCCACCACTTCTTCAACCTCAGGAGCAAGACGATTGGCAATGAGCTCAAGAACGTCCTAAATACCTCCATTATCTCTGCCTCCTTCCCTGAGGTCTGGAAACATACTGAAGTGAGGCCCCTCCTCAAGAAACAATCCACTGACCCAGCAGAACCGAAGAACTACTGGCCCATCTCCCTGCTCCCCTTTCCAGTGACGGTTCTTGGAAAGGCAATCAACCAGCAAATCACCGAACACATGGATACACAACAACCTCCAGAACCCCTCCCAATCCGGATTCCGATCCAACCAAAGCACAGAGACAGCCCTGATCGCAGAGACCAATGACATCAGGGCCCTCCTGGACCGCAGCGAAACACTAGCCCTCATTCTCCTGGCCCTGTCAGTCGCCTTCGGCATCGTACCCCATCACATCCTGATCAACAGATTCCACCACATTGGAATTAATTCAGGAACAGGCCCTCAAATGGATTGCCTCATACCTCACTGGAAGAACCCAGAGAATCAGTCTCTCCCGGTTCATCTCGGAACCCAAGAACATCTTCTGCAGCGATCCCCAAGGATCGTCCATGAGCTCCACCATCTTCAGCACATACATGAATGACCCCCTGGCCAACACAGTCAGATCGCAACTACTCAACATCATCTCCTATGCCGATGACACCCAGCTCATCCTCTCGCTGTCAGAAGACCGCTCCACCACCAGAGACAACTTTCACATATGTATGATGAACATCGCCAAATGGATGAAGGACAACTGTCTCAAGTTCAACATGAACAAGATGGGAGTCCTCATCTTTGGGAACAAGCCCTCGCCATGTAACAGCGCATTGTGGCCTGCTGAACTTGGCCCATCCCCTGCCCCAACAGACCACACCTGCAACCTCAGTATCGTCTTCGACAGCCAGCTATCTATGAAGAAACAGGTAAATGCAGACTCATCCCCCTGCTTCCACACCTTACACATGCTTCACAAGATCTTCAGGTGGCTCCAAGTCAACACCAGCAGGACCGTCAAGCAGGCCCTCATCACCAGCAGGCTGGACTATGGGAACATAACCTACGTAGGAATCACTGCATGCATCTTGAAGAGACTACAGACAATACAAAACTCTGCAGCAAGACTCATCCTAGACCTCCCCAGACAGATCCACATCACACCCCACCTCAAGAAGCTATACTAGCTCCCAATACAGAAGAGATGATAGTTCAAGATGGTGATCCATACATACAAAGCCCTGCACAATGAAGGACCAGCATACATCAACAAACGCATGACCTTCCACCAACTGACCAGACACCTATGATCCACCTCCTCCTTCCTAGCAAACAGCCACTGGATCCGCCAAGGCAACAGCGGAGGATTCTCCTTCTCACACCTGGAGGCCAAAGCTTGGAACCAACTTCCACTGCACCTCAGGACCAACCCATTCCTCTGGCAATTCAGGAAAGGACTCAATACTTGCCTGTTCAAATGAACAGATCACCGCAAAGTAGCAGCTAGCAACTCCAGAGCCTTGAGACACTCAGAGTTGATTTGCCGCACTTTACAAATCCTTGATTGATTGGTGCAAACATATAATATACATCTACACACACATATATATTGCCATTTACACTGCTTCTATCCATTCCTGCATGCAGTGAAACGGTTTTGGCCACATCAGTCATTGACTGCTTTTCCCTGTGAATTACTGCATTTTCTGATCACATGCACATCCACTTGACAAAGAGTTTTTCTCAGTGTCAGGGCTTGTTGGTCAGTCCTTTAGTTTTCAATTTTCTACTTATATAGATCCCCTTTCATTTCTTTGCTTCTGCTCTTTTTGCTTTAATGTTTCTTAAGAGGATGCTACACGTCTCCAGGCAGTGCTAACTGGTTGCTAGATTGCTTCTCATTTCATCTCTAAACCAGCAAACCATTATGGAATGCTGTTGTCCATAGTATGTCATTGTTTTACCACTCCAAGATGGTCTACATGTTGGTTCTAAATCTGCTGGCCATACTGGAACTTTAAAACAATAGGCTTTTTTACAGTACCTCTATAAAATGGACTACAGCTGCTGTCTTTAGTTTTGTTACTGGAAGCATATGCCTGATGTTTTTAGATAGCAGCATGTTTTCTTTTCTCTACTTGTATTCTTTTAATTTATCTTTCACAAATTGTCGTTTTTGTTTTTATTTTACAGCAGTTGTGTCAGAGCGTGAATGCAAGAATAAATCAGTGCATGGATATATAAATGCGTCAGTGCAAAGATGAATGGCAGCGTGCATATATGATGACTTGAGTGCCTACACTCATCAGCGACACAAAAGAGACTTTAATTCATAAGCCACAGCTGAAGACATTATCGAACGGTTTTTTCTTTTTGTTGTAGCGCTCAAAATACTTTTTTAGTTTAGTTTTATGATAACGGAACTCCGTGGATGTTCACATAAACTATGAAACCAACAACACATTAAGAAGTATTCTATTTTGATGATTAAATTAACACAGAAAAATATTCCCTCCCAACAAGACATCAGGGACTCCTAATCAGAATCCAACATTAATAAAGTCTTCAGATTAAAAACATAGCAATATAATGTACAATACAAAATGATTAAAATATCCTTCATTCCCTTAGTTCAAATGTTTAGGAGGTAAATAACATAGGTAATACCATCACAGGATAAAGTATAAAATCGCCCACACAGAGCAAGTATTAGCAACTACTCCCTACATACCTAATGAGCCTTAGTACAAGTTTAAAAAACACTTTAAAAAGTTAACAATTCTATGACAAAACATTTAATTTGGCGGCTCATAAAGAGATTCAATTAGTGCTGAGGCCAAAATAGATAGCTGTAGACATATTGGTCTCATCCATTTTCGTCGACACAATAGTAATGCTGGGCAAATAAATAATACATGATTAACATCTTTCAGGCCATTATTGCACAAATTACAAATCAGTGAAGAGCCATACAATTTTGCCAATAAAGGATTTAAGAGGGAGCATACCCTGCCTCAATAATAGCCAGAAACAGCTCACTTCATGTGGCAAGTTCCAAGAAATATATGCCTGTACTTTATTTATTTCGTAGGAGTCAATAGCCGGATGGATACCCATCTTCAAAGTACAAGCTTCCCTATCCCTAGTGAAACTTGTATCCCAAGTGGCCTGTTTCAGGGTGGCCCTTAATTGATACAGCGATAAGGTGAAGAGCAGGGACTGATCTAATTCCAGCAAATCAATCTCAGTCCTAAAATTTCTAAAAAGTAATGACTGTTCTTTTAAGCATTTTAAAATTTCTTTCGGAAGCAAAGACCTTAGTGTGCCAAAATCACTCTTTGCCAAGTCTGAGTCCCAACGCACTTCCCCCGCAAGACCCTGTGCTCAGGAACTTCTCAATCCAAATTCTACCCTGAGGGCAGCCGTGGAACATGCTGAATTAACTGAGGCTGAACTTTTTTAAATTCGGACTTCCGTTGCATTTAGAATTCCCCATTTCTCTACATCGATCAATTCCATACCATACAGCAGGGAGGCGGGGATTTTTGCACAAAACACCTCCAATAAAAGTGCAAAATGTCTTTTCCCGGTAGACCTATAAAGGGAACCCAAGCTTTTCCCCTGAGTGGTGGCTTTAGAGATATTATTTTCTATGTGGGCTTTATCGCTCAGGTTGCCACACACTATTTTTCCTAAAAAGGTATACAATTTTACAAGTTCCAATTTTTGGCCGCCCACAGACCATACAATAATTTACAGCAGTTGTGTTAGAGGGTGAATGCAAGAATAAATCAGTGCATGGATAAATAAATATGTCAGTGCAAATATGAATGATAGTGTGCATATATGATGACTTGAGTGCCTACACCCATCAGTGACACAAAAGAGACTTTAATTCATCAGCCAGAGCTGATGACATTATCAACGGTTGTTTCTTTTTGTTGTAGCACTCCATAAGATTGCATATGTTTTTGAGCTGTCTCCCTCATGTTCTTCCCCTCCAACCCCTGTGTAGCTCTTCCATCTGTGTGCTTCTGGTCCCCACCCATGCACTTTTCCATAAACACAGTCATATTGCGCTCCCTCTTCCATGTGCTTCTGCCCCCATGTCACTCTCTTTTGCCGGTGTGCTTCTGTCCCATCGTCCTATGTCTCACTCATTCACCCCCATGCTTCTTTGGCCCCAGCTGTCCTCCATGTTGCTCTCCTTCATTCATTTTAACAATTACATGAACTATTTAATGGCATAATCGCAATAATATGAAATGAGAGAGGTTCTGGAACAACCAGTTCCTACGTGAATCACAGCTATGACCAGAAAGGTCTCATCAATATATAAGTACAAAGTACACCATATATCATAAGGTTATCAAAAGAAATATTTACAATGAAGTTCGTTCTGAAACTTGAAAAAATGATGCAAGGATAAATTATTAGTTGCTTGAATATATTGAAATGTTCAAATATCGATGTACTGTTAATATCACAATTCATCTAGTGTATTACATACAAGACAATGATTATTAAATCAAAATACAATGTTGCATAACAAATCCCAATGCATTTCGGGTTGAACCCTTCGTCAGGGGATTAATAAAATCGCTGTAAGTTGTGTATGCTGATCTTTTTGTTTCGTCTTGTTGACCTCCTGTAGGAACTACAACAAAAAGCACATATTGTGCTGTTAATTGAGATCGGAATACATATTTAGATAGATAGAATTTGCACTCGAGAAGAGAGAAAGTCAATGACCCTGGGTACCAGTCGTTTTGGGAAATAAACAGTATTAGAACTGTTAGGAACTGTTAGGGATCACCGCAAAGTGTACGTAAATTGTAAAAGAGCGCGAGAGATGAAATTAAGTCTAAAAAGGTAATTGAGCAGACATCCTGATGGATGGTTATCCGCTTACCGAAAAGGAAACACGCCTGGTTAATTACGAGGTGCTCAAGCTGTTGGTTGTGAAACAATCTGTAGACAAAATATAAACTGTAAGCTGTTGCCGCCTAGTACAGCATTCTCATGTGGTCAAGCATCCTAGAGAGCTACATAATGTTAAAAACTCACCAGTCGCCGTTATTTGGTGTTTTAAACCGTAACACAACTTCGCCGTGATCTACGCGAACCGTGCCTGTAACACAAGCACCAGAAATGACTCGTACGCTACAATGTTAATTAAAAGTACACTTCCTAAGATTATGTGACGGAAGTTCGTTACTGTGTCTCACCTTCGAAAAAGGTCTGTATTTCTTCAAAGAAGCTTCCGGCATTAGCAGGCTCAGGAGAGCGTGTGCGTGGGCCGAATGAGGGGAGGTTTATCAAGAGAACCACTGCGTTCCAAAGTAGTCGACATCGACAGAGGACTCGCGTTGAAAGTGAAACGAGTGGAAATAGGACTGTGTGTCTGGCTCTCCTAGGTGGATAACCTAGGTGTCAATAAAGTTTACTCATGAGTGACGGGTGAAAGAAAAGGCGCATTACCGATATGGTAACTACTGAAGGGAGAAAATAATGGAAAAATAAAAAGAAGAATAAAAAGAAAAAGTAATACAAATGCGAGTGCAAATTCTTTACAGAAAAAAGTTAAAACCAGCACTGACATCACTTTTCAGATGAAACATAGTAATTCATAATGATCATTTAAACCACCTGGAATCACCGTACCTAGGTATTTAATCCAATACGTTTCTCTGCATGAAAGAACATTGTGCATGTCAATGTTAGTCTGCATGTGAAGATGTTCAAGAATGGTAAAACGCAATTGTGGAATGGTGTGTAATGTGTTAATCCAATGTGTAACAAGAGAAGAGTTCATGTTTTTATTACGTATTCTGCTCTTGTGTTCTATGATCCTAGTTTTGATCTTACAACTTGTCCTCCCTACATATACCAAACCGCATGGGCCTTTGATGGCATAAATTACCCATTCTGTATTACAGTCTGAGGTATGGCGAAGTTTGATATTTTGGCCTGTGTGAGGATGTGCGAACACATTGCCTAAAATTACATTGCTACATTGACCGCAATTGTGACATTTTTTCATGCCCGCATATTTCAGTGTGGTAGGTTTCGAGTGGCTTTTGAGGAGGTCCCTCAGATTCTTAGATCTGGTATGAGCAAAAAGAGGAGAATCCCTGAACAAATCTTGAAAATCAGATTCTTGTTCGATGATATCCCATCGTTTTCTGATAATTGATTTGATCTGTGCAGATTGAGCTGAGTATTTTAATACAAAAACTTCGCGTTTAGAACGGGTCTTATGAGTGGTATGGAGTAGGTCTTCTCGTTTTTTGCGCCCAACTTGATTTTCGGCCTCAGTGAGGATGTGTTCTGGGTAACCTCGCACTCTGTATCGGTCCAATTGTTTTTTCATGTCAATGTCACATTGGTGGTGCTCTGAGGTGATTCTCTTAATCCTAGTTAGTTGAGAAACTGGTAAGTGTTTCTTAAGAGAATATGAGTGAGCGCTTGAATAATGCAATGCGTTGTTAACATCAGTAGGTTTCCTGTACATCATGGTGGTTAATCCATGGGAGGATTTGTGAATCTCTAGATCTAGAAAATGAATCTTTTCTGATTGGATGTCATAAGTGAACTGTATCCTTGGGTTGCATTGATTTAGTTCTGCTATGCTATGTTCTAGCAAAGTTTTAGATCCCTTCCATATGATTAGAATGTCATCTATGTAGCGTAGAAAGAGGGTCGAATTGGATTGCCAAACTGGATTATTGAGCACATGTTGATATTCGAAATAAGCCATGAAGGTGTTTGCATAGGCTGGGGCTCCCGGAAAGCCCATTGATGTACCGGTGATCTGTTGGTAATGAGTGTTCTTCCATGAAAAATAGCTGTGATACAGCGAAAAGTGTAGAAGTTCAAGCAAGAAGATGCTTTTATCTTTAGTCAGTGTTGAGTTCAGTAGTCTCCACTCTACTGCTTCGAGTCCCTCATTGTGAGCGATTGAAGTATAAAGTGCCACTACATCAATGGTACATAGGAAATAGTCGTCAGTAAGCTGAGGTGTAATCGCTTCCAATTTCAATAAGCAATCTGTAGTGTCCTTGACGTATGTTTGCCAG
Organism: Triturus cristatus; assembly: GCF_964204655.1. Lineage (NCBI taxonomy): Eukaryota > Metazoa > Chordata > Amphibia > Caudata > Salamandridae > Triturus > Triturus cristatus. The sequence continues at coordinate 606,480,665 of NC_140582.1, read as the reverse complement.
GATTGGACCAAAGGTTGCAAATGGTGGTCTAAGTATCTCCCTATTGGTTCATGCATCGATCCACAGCCCGCTACTATGGGCCTGAATGGTGGTTTTTGTCTGTTCTTGTGGATCTTCGGAAGCATATAGATATGCGGAACCTTAGGTGTGGGGTGAAGTAAAAAATTTTTGGTGTTGGCATCAATATTGCCATCATCTTCGCCTTTCTGTAAAATACAGTTAAGAATTTTTAGAAATTCCTTTGTTGGGTCTTGATCCAATGGAATGTACGTGTGTCCATCCTTCAGATGTTCATTAACACTATCTGTGTAAAAGGTGGTGTCTAGGACAACCAGGGCTCCTCCTTTGTCAGCAGGTTGAACCTCTCTCATTTCATGTTATAAATAGGGGTGTAGACTCACATCCCTCATACGTGAAAGCACGCTAAATAGAGAATCCATTGCGCTTACACATTGAGGATTTGATACTTTGCAAAAAGTTTAGGTGTGCAGGCCCACCCACCACAACAAATAATCGCAATAATGGCATAATGGATGAAAATCCCATTATAACTCAAAAGTGACATTAGGGAATTTCCTTCAGGATTACCTCACCCATTCTGTCGAGTCAGGAATAATAGAGGTTTTAGACACAATTGAACGTTTAACTTATTCTTATTGAATAAATGTTTTTGTCGCTAGATGGCGGTTTCACCATCTAAAGATTAAACATCTTGTTTGGTGAAGAAGGGGTGCAGCACAGACCACTGACACCTGTTTTGTGTGAAAAAGACCACTTTATTGAAACAGATGCATATCACATATAAACACTAGGCCTTTTGCCTTACAAAACTAAAAGACACACAATACAAAAATGATTACCTATCTGAAACTACCCCCACCCCAAAATGACCTGCCCCCCAACACAACTTAATTCTGCAAGTCTCTATTTCCTCCTGTGCTGATCTTCTGCAATTCAGACCTTTAACCCCTTCCCTGCTCATGACGGAACCGTTCCGTCATGAGCCACGGTTGTCGTGTGCTCATGACGGAACGGTTCCGTCATGACAATCCTGCCGGCGGCCGCTCCGCCTGCGCGGCGCTGTTTCCCCGCCTGTGCGGGGCGACAACGCAAATGGGCGGAGTCATGACGGAACCGTTCCGTCATGAGCACAGCTCAACTGTGGCTCATGACGGAGCGGCTCCGTCATGAGCACAGGCCCGCCGCGCTGCCCCCCTGCCCCCCCCAGCGCTGCAGCGGAATGTCCGCAGCAGCGAAGGGGTTAACCTCCTATACAAGTTTACTGCATCTATTATCCTCTATCTTAACTTCCCAATGAACCTTTAATTTCCTGCCTCATCCAGGCATGAGCTGGTCTACCCGTTCCCTTGCAGATTTGAAGAATAATAACGTTTACTAACTCATGCCCAACTTCTCGGTCGACCGCCTCTGCACCTGCTACAAAGCCACAACAATTATTTGTTCCTCCCCCAGTACACCTGTTCCAAGGTAAAGGCTGCCCAACCATAGGCAGTCCTAAAAACTACTACCCTAAAAAACAAAAAGAAAAGGAGAGGGTGGGTGGGACAAAAACACAAAGCTCCTAATACCAGCCACCATGTCACCTATAGACAAAATGGCGGCTGGCTGATTAAATGACTGGTTTATACCTTGGGCTATTGGCACAGCCCAAACTTAGCCCAAAACCACGAGCAGTTGGTGGACTGCTCCAATTCCCCAATCCACCCGGGGGTAGACCTCCCTGTGGTCGGCTGCCCCTAAAACCCCATTAGGGAAGAGGAGTTGCAGCACAGATCAGTGACCAGTTTGTGTAAAAAAAAGGCAGCTTTATTGAAACAGGTAAATATTCCATATAAACCGTGGGTCTTTCACCTTAAAAAACTAAAACCTCACTATATAAAAATGCTTACCCCTGTAAACTACCCCCATCCCGAAATGCCTCAACCCAACAACATTTTATTCTGCAAGTCTCTTCTTCCTCATGTGCTGATCTTCTGCAATTGAGACATTTAACCTCCCATCATGGTTTACTGCATCTATTAACCTCTAACTTATCTTCTCATGAACCTTTACCTTCCTGCCTCATCCAGGCATGAGCTTGTCCATGCAAACTTCTCGGCCAACCGCCTTTTAGTACTCCGACAGCCACTTCCTGGAGCTGGGAATTACAATACCAGGGGGCATCCTGTGCACCTCTTCTTCCGAGCATTCAGGAGGTTGGGTAGGTGCAGCAGTTTATGTATTTCGACTTAACCGTTAGTACACTCTTTGACCTTACAATATGAGAGTGTCTTGGTACGAATTGGGCATACCAGTAATTGTGCATTTCTTTGACACAGATCGTGATGGAATGCGCGCTCTCGTTTGACTCATGGGGATATATTTCTATTTCCCATAGGTAAGAGGTCCCCTCATCCCTTACCTCGGGGAGCTATTCAGTTCAGTTCAGTTCAAATACTTTATTCGACAATTAAGTCGCAAAAGTGACATATAATAGCCATTTATAAAAGCAAAAACATCAGCATATAGTAATCAATACAAAATAGCAAGGAATTATAAACCGTCATTACACATAAATGCAACAATAAACAGTCCACATTTTAAAACAGACTAATCAAACCTAACCTAATCTGACCTTATCTAATCGGGCGCCTAATCGCAGGTCGCTATAGCATTGATCAGTCTAGACCGAATTACCCAGGCCAACTTTATATATTTTGACATTGCTATTGAGATTGTCGGGCTTGGGTCTGTAGACAAAATTCTCATAGCCTCTACATATCTTCGGGTTCCCATTAGTCGACAAACGGGTAGTACCCATTTTTTACGTGGGATGATATAAAGAGGACAAAAAAGCACAAAGTAACTCATGGATTCATTCGTATCACGACACTTTGGGCATTTGTCTTGGGACCCTGTCGCCCATTTAGATGTGAATGATCGTATCGGGAGGGTACCTATCCTGAACTGAAAAAAAAGTTTACGATCAGACGGTACTTTAATTAAACCCCAAAACGATTCCAGTCTGGCGCAAATCTTGAATTCCAGAAATCTACCTGAAATAAGGGATGAACACCCCTTGGTAAATAGTTCCGCTCCAATCATCTCCCAGTATCTGGTTTTCACAAGTTCTTTTGAAGGGAAGACCGCATTGTGAGGGTCGTCCCAGAGGTCTTTCAATCCCATGCGATAGAGTAACAGTTTTACAGACCTCAACCAGTCGATTTTGTGGAATAAATCCTTTTCTATAATTTCCTTTAAACCCGAGGCGTAGTGGCTAAACTCCTTAGTTGACCAAATCCTACACCAGTACAACAAAGGACGTAAATAAGCTGTATCTTGTAAGGATTTCAAGCCAAGGTCCCCAAAAAGGGGTAACAAGGGAGTGCTTTGCGGGACGCCAACGACTTTCCGAATAAACTCGTTCTCCATGACATTCAGTCTTTGTGGGTTTTTGCCATGCCCCCATAGCTCAGACCCATACAGAGACGAGCTACGGATCTTCATCGTATAGATCTCTAAAAGTGGCTCTATTGGCTGGGACTGCGAATTTTTAAATCGTTTCAATAGGATGCCAGTCTGTTGTTGATATTTCAGTAAAGCGAAATCTATATGGCTATTCCAACGCATATTTTTTTGTAAGGTAACTCCTAGATATGTGAATGCATCTACCTGTTCTAGGGGAGATCCATTCATAAGAATTGTACCCTTGAAAGGTCTGTAGATTTTATTAGGTCTGGGGCCATTAAGGACCATGAACTTTGTCTTGGCGACATTAATTTCTAGTCCACGCAATAGGCAAAACTCCTCAAAGCGCCGCAGGGTAAGCTGGAGGCCACTCGGAGTTTTCGAAATCAGCAGAGTGTCATCCGCAAACATGAGGACTGGAACACGAGCTCCAGCCATAGCTGGAGCATCCGTGGGGACCCGGGAGAGGAACTCGGCCACCCCGTTGACGAAGAGCGAGAACAGGGTGGGTGCCAAGACACAGCCCTGTCTCACTCCCCGCTCCACGGGGAAGGTGTCCGTAACCTCTCCCGGCCGACCCCAACGCACCCGAGCAAAATTGTCCTCATGTAAGCGGATAACCAATGCCAACAACTCCGGTGTCATCCCCAGTCCCTGGAGTACTCGCCACAGCTTGCCATGCGGGACTAGATCGAATGCCGCTCGCAGGTCAACAAACAATGCGTATAAAACGCCTTTTTCTAATACCACTGTCCTCCAATAAAGTATCAGAAACCTAAAGACCTGATCAATGGTGCTGGTCTTGGGACGAAACCCAGCCTGCAGAGGGCTCAAGATGTTACCATCCTCCGTCCAAGACTGGATTTTGCCCAAGACCAGTCGACCCATTACTTTTTGGATAGCATCGATTAGGCTGATAGGTCTATAGTTGCTAGCCAAAGATTTGTCCCCTTTTTTGTATATCGGGACAATTTCTGCGCCTTTCCAGGACTGGGGGATTACCATTCCTTGTGCGATAGCATTTGCTAAATGGGTGATATATAGGCACCATCTTTGTCTATCAGAAACAAATACATCAGCAGGAATAGTGTCCATTCCAGGTGCACAGCCCTGGGTTACCGTGCCAAGCGCCCTGTCGACCTCCTTACTGCTAAAAGCTGGCTCTTTATAAAAGCCCCATTCATGATAGGACAAACTAATATCCTCTGCGTCTTTTGCATATTGACTCCTGAAGAACTCTATCCAGGAGTCCTGGGGAACGCAGTTGTGTGGGCTTTCAGTTATTTCTCCCCTTTTCCATTTAAAAATATCCCAGACGTTTTTCTGGTTTTTGCCACTACATGCTGCCTTAAGATCTTGCCACTCGCTCTCTTCCCATTCCTTCTTGGCTTTCCATTGTATCCTTTTATAATCACTACGGGCTAACTTTATCTTAGTCGAATCTTTGGACTTAAGTGCAGATCCTAGCTCTTCCCGAGCTTGTTTGAGGGAGACATTAAACCAATTCTCCTGCTTCCTTCTATAAACTCGTTTTTCTAGAGATGGTCTGCAAAAGTAGGTTTTGAGCTTGGCAAAGAGTGTACTATGTATATTCTCTACTACTGAAAAAGGCTGACTATTTATACAAGCAGCCCTCATTGATGTCAACGCCTCATCGAGGTTGGTTTTTATATTATCCATAGTATCAGGATGTTCTACAACATTTTCCCATTTGAGATGACGTTCGTCATTAGATAACCGACTAATCGGATCTTTCGTGACGATTACCCCACCCGATCTTTCCCCCAAGCCCAGATTTAAAAAAGCTACTAGTGGGTTATGATCGCTTTCGATCCGGGGTTTAACCACCATATCCTTGAGGATGTGCCACATCCCAATGTGAACCAAAATGTAGTCTATAGTACTAGACCTGGTGCCATTATCATAGGTTTTACTCCGTGCCCTATCAGAAGGGGTTCTGCCATTGGCTGCCCTCAGTTGGTTGGCCAGGCAAAACCCCTTCAGATGCAGGGCAGCCTCTGTCCATTTACTTGCTGGCAATGTCTCAAGCTGTGGGATACCCCACCTGAGGTCCTCCTCCTCCGTTAGGGACAGGTCATGATTGCCTAATGGCTCAAAGGTTGTGTTGAAATCACCTGCTACAAGTGGAAACACATTGATTAGCCTAGACTCAACAAGGGAATCTAATGTTGATACCACCTCCGATTTTTTGCCGCCTGGTAAACCCCTGGCATAGAAGTTATATACGTCTATGTGCAAATTTGATGGAAAGTTTAGTCTGATTCCTAGGATATCAATGTTCTGGCTTGGAATAAGTTGTATATTACACTTTAAGCATTGTTTGATCCAGATAACCAAGCCTCCGACTGACCGACCCTTTGGCATTTTTGTCGCTGGGACAAAAAAATTCAAATAGCCTAGCTTAAATACGGGCTCTGTTGACCATGTCTCCTGGAAGAGGAAGATATCATGGTCATCAATGAAATCTGACCATAGGGGTGACGCTAATTTGGATCCCAGACCCGCCACATTCCAGGATAAAAACGTTGAACAACCAGCAATATTGGTTGTTCCTTTAAATTGACCTATATTTAAAATAGAAGAAATGACAGTGTCCTGAGAAACAGTTAAGTTACCATCCTTGTTTAGTTTACTTTGTCCAGCCTCGGGACAGAGACCTTGCTCCACATCCCTATTAATGTATATTAGTGCAGGCAACACATTTTCAACACTCCCACCACTAGGATTGATTGTTGTAGGCATCCCACCCTGGATTTTGGCCTTCTCTGACTCAGAAGCTATATATACCATTTCGGGAGTGGGACATCCGCTACTATACTTCTGTCAATCGCAGTCAGTCAGCCCAGATAACACATCGACTCGATTAAAAGACCTTATGTCCCCCATTGGGTAACCCATGTTCTGAAATCTCCCTCCAGTTAATCCAATCAAAGGCATAGGGGCCGGCGCATAGAAGTAAGACAGTGGCATGGTACGGATTATAGTTGGGGAGTCGTCATCATGGGGCCATCCACAGATATATTCAACACAACGTCTGTCCCTAAAATTAATGATGATGCAGTCCCCCTTTAATATCTTAGGTTTTCTACCCACCCAATTTACTCTCCTGGCGTACAGGATTTCAGCTCGAATGTTGGCCGGCAGGGGACGTTTAGCATTAAGCCAGAATGTACATTTGTTCTTTAAATCCCAGTATGTTTCCCTAGACCCAGTCGCTAAAGGTGGGACCCCGGTTAGAACCACCACATATGGGGCAGCCTCTGGGGGAGATGTATATCAATCAGTCCCAGAGATGCCTGTTGCAGGGGTTGTACAAATACAGGCTGTTCACCATTTCTGGCTATGTCAGGCCCTGTTCTCTTGGATCCATCACGATCTGGGAAAGTTTTTTCGCTGGGCTGAATATCAATCGCCGTAATGCCATGTGGCTCGTTAAGAGCTGGCAGGTTGATATTTGCAACAGTGTTGGATTGAACATTAGTGGTGGGTTTGGGCTTATTACATTGAACCTGCTCATTATTACGTTCTGGTTCGGGGCCAGGTCCCCTCCCACCACCCCGTGGCTGTGCCACTGCCATCGAGAGTTCTATACACACAAGTCTACTTTCGATGGAACCCAGTCTTTCATAGATGGGAGCACATGCGTTTTTTAGGACACAATCCAATTTTCTCCAAAACGCTGTGTCCTCCTGTTTCGCAAGGTCATTTCCCACGAGAAGTGGTACTTTTGCCCTTTCTTCGGTTGTGGTGGTTTGGGGACATAAGGCTAGATCTTTCCCTGAACCAGGGACTAGGCCGGGTTTTGCATTTACCCCCACCAGTGACTTTTGACCACCCCTGCGTTTTTTTTTGCAAGTTAAACCTGTGTACTGTTGGGCAGGGCCCCCCTTGATAGTGCTAGTAGAACGGGTCTTGATAGTTGATAAAGACTTAGATTGTGGGGCAATATTGTCTACAGGCAGGGTTTCTGCTATTACATCCTGTATATCAGGCAAGGGGGAAATACACGTTACAGTGACATTATCACACTCCTCTGTCGTAGAATTCACTGGCCCCACAATGCCCGACATAGCAGACCTATGACGCGGGGGTGATCTAGCATTAACAATATTTCCCAAGGAAGACCTCTTATCGCATAGGATATCTAATGATAATCTTTTTTCTGTTAGTTCTATATCCTTTGCTAATACTGATTGGACAAGGACAAGGAAGTTGTCTAAAGTTCCCATGAGGGCTCCTCCAGATGACAACGAGGATATCCCATCTCTATTCCCAGGATTATCCATTATTAATACAGGAACTAGAGTCTATTGACCCTATTTATTGCAGGCCAGAGCCACTCCTTCAAGCTAATCCTTACAATACAAGTCCTGCACTGCAGATGTTAATGGGTATGCCCGGCCCGGGCTCTATCGGTCTCGGACGGGCTCAGACGGGCCCGCCCTTGGCCCGGGCTTCGCCCGGTGTGTGCCCGCGCGCGTCCCGCAAAGCGGGGGCCGTAGGTCGTTTTATGGCGTCTGGGCGTGGTGGGAAGAGGACACAGCTGATGGTGATTACGTGCTGCTGGTCCTCGCAGTCCCGTCGTTGATGCCTTCCCAGCGGTAGCGTGCAGGGTTCGAGTACTCCTGTAGCAAGTAGAAAGGTCAGTGTTACCAACACCAGGGTTTAAAAATGTTTGTGGTTGAAAGGCTCATACACTCTGGATGACCCTTTACGAACGGCTCCCGCGAAGCGGGGGCCGTGAGTCGTTTTATGGTGTCTGGACGTGGCGGGAAGAGGACACAGCTGATGGTGATTACGGGGCTGCTGGTCCTCGCAGTCCCGTCGTTGATGCCTTCCCAGCGGTAGCGTGCAGGGTTCGAGTACTCCTGTAGCAAGTAGAAAGGTCAGTGTTACCAACACCAGGGTTTAAAAATGTTCGTGGTTGAAAGGCTCAGACACTCTGGATCACCCTTTACGAACGGCACCAAGGGGAGCTATTCACCTTTGTAAAAAGGTTTTGCAATTAATGGGAATAATGCTCGCTTTGAAATACTTGATATACTTACCTTGTTTGTTGACACTCTGTACTCCTCCATACATTTTCTGATATTTGGCTTACTATGCATTTGATGTGTACTAATCACTATACTTACTTTATTACCATTGTGTTAAACGTGCTGGGATACCCACCCCTATAACTGTTTGAAGGATTTCGCCCAACTCACCATTGTTTTAATTATGTTTTTAACTATGGCTTCTCTTGCTCGGTCACTATGGAGACCACATCTGGCCCATAGCTTTGAGGCCAGATAAATTAACATGGTCCACTCTACAGGGACCATCTTGGTGTACTATAACCTATACGCCATAGACATGATTAATTCTTGTATTGTCTGTTTTCCCTCTTGTTGTTTTAGATTGGACCACCTCCAGGGTCCCACTGGTGGCACCACCTCATTTGATGAGGCCATCTTTAATATGCATACATTCTATCTTACCTTTTCTTTGGTCCTGAAGAAGAGCTAGAGATCTCCTCCTGAGACCATTATGAGCACGAAACATGTCAACCTAGTAAATTCCACATATACACTTGCACAGTACCTTACAGTTACTGAGGGCCATTACTACCCTTGAGCAGCCGTCAACCCTTTGGTTTTTTACCTGTGACAGAGGGATCCCTTTCATTAAACTGTCTCATTACAGATACCCTCTAGCCACTTTTAACTCACCTATCACGTCACGAGCACTACCTTGCACTCATCATACGGCGTATAAATAAAAAAATCTCCACCAAAGCGACTCTTCGGGGGACCCGTAGAGCATTGCATCGCTGGCCCTATGAGGAGCACCGCCCTATGATGAAGCATAACATCCCTCGGGATGTGTGAGGGCACAAAGTAAAAGTCACTTTGACTTCCCTTCTTATCTCTCTAAAACGACTCCCTCTTTCTTCTCTTAGGAACAGTGGCCCTCTATTTTGATTGATTCAATATTTGGGAGCACGGACACAGGCACTTGTTAGCAGTGGTAAAGTGCACAGAGTACCTAGAGACAAAAAAAAAAGGTTCAGAAAACAGGAGGGTCAAGGCAAAAATCTTTGTGGATGACCCTGCAGAAAGGGCCAAGTCTAAAAACACCTCATATATTGGCTGTGTTTTTAAGCGTTAAAAGTGTGCACACCATAAAACTGCTGTTGGAAATTAGTTGGATATAGGGTTTTTCTACAGATGACCACTGCAGTAAGAGACTATGGATTGAATGGGCCTAGGAATTTTGCCAGCACTGTCATCCTCCACATTCCTCTGGGTAATGCCTCCAGAGAGGCCATTGAATTAATGCATATTCAGGAGCACTCAGCTCTTTGGGTCCTAGAGAAAGCCATGGCATGAAAGGCCAAGGACTGCGTAGTTCAGTTAGCCTCAAAAGCTGATGAATTTATGATTTCAATGGTTACAACGATTAAGTGGTACTGGGATCTCATCTGGACCATCAACCAACAAGGATTCATTCTATAAGCAAGACACTAAATATGCAGTGCGCCTAAGGAATGTCTCCCCCCACTAAACCATGCTAGTGGTATGTATTATGATTTAATAAATGATGTGATGTGAGTGGCGCACTCCTTATTTATAGCTGTCTTCTACTTGAGTTTTATGAGTTTTAACCTGAATCTAGCATGCTACGCAGGAAAGGGAACTGCCTGTCTCAATTGTGTGTGATCAACAAAAGGTGTTTCAAATCATATATTACCTGAAAACCCACTTGCACAGCTCAATGTATTTAACATACCACTGTATTTCAATATTTACCCAAATAACATTGAATTGAATTTATGTCATGTAAACACATTAATTTGCAACATATAGAAATTACAGCTTATTTATCAAACATTATGATCATTTTTTAAACACAAATTCAACATTTGTAACATTAATTTTTCCAAATAAAGATAGCACAACATAACGATATATATCACATTTCTTCAATGTCTCTTCATCTGTGTGTTCCACATTTTTCTTCGTGCTGCCCTATGCATTTCGGGACACACAGTCCCTTCCTCAGGGGAAATGTGGAACTCGTACCATCTCTGTCCCCAGTATAACCTGAATGAGACTTCCACACAAGATAGTCTTTGCATTCAAGGTTCCGTCTCTTCACCCAACAGCACCTGAGTGCCTCAATCCACTACGTGTGACATTTTTTCACCGTTCAAAACCTCGACTATGTTAACTTCTCATGGTCGGGGTTTTGAAAGGTGGAAAGAGATTGCACGGAGTGGATTGAGGCAGTCGGATGTCCTAAAATGCATAGGGCAGATGTTGGGAGTCTATATGTGAATGGAGAGGTTTTTCTGAAATCAGTGGGTGCTACAGGCCAACATGTAGACGAACTGCTTGAGCTTTGCCTGGGCCTTAGTACCACTGGGTGAGGTACATTACATAAGCTATGCTAGTGTTTCTGTGCTTGAGCAGCAGTGACACTGATACAGAGCATGGCAACAGCGCATTTACAGAGCTATGTGTGAAGTTGAGCATGGCAGTAGTGCATTTAAAGACTAGTTTATGATGTGTTTTTGTAGAGATCTGTGAAATTTGTGTGAAGTACATTTGCTTAAAGAGCAGTGTGTGTTTGCAGTTATCAGTTTAAGCTAGGCCCTAGGGCTTAAAATCTTCTCCACTTTCAGTGCCCTCATCCAGTTTGGTCATTTTTCCTCCCGATCCATTTTTGCAATCCATGCATTTTCTGAGCAAATACCTACCCCGCCTAAACACAAACCCCATCGCCGTTGCCTTCAGAGAGGTCACAGATGTCAAGATACATGCTTGTCATGTATTTGGGCATGTTCCCTCACCTTGGACATGTTCTTTAATACTTGAAAGTGCATCTCCATGTACCTGATCCATCTGTCCTCACATTCTTCAACTGATTGACCCACTAGATATGCTCACTTGCCTTACAACCATCCCTTCCCTACGGAAATGTTCCCTGAGAGCTCTCTATGCCTACCTGTACTCGCTTTCTGCGGACATGCGCCTTGATATTTCATCCATGCCACAGGATCTCTTCGCCACTAGAAGACCCTCATTGTGATTTGACATAATCACTACACTTTCCCTTCTTCTCTTTGAAAGAGTGCATAATTTTTCTTGATGGGTATGGTACTCTCTCTATGCCCCTGTACCTGAACCTGAGCCATTGTGCCCCCTGCACTTCGGTCACCTAAAACTTTAGGATGTTTCTGAACATGTCCCTTCAATTTTAGACAAATACTTTTTTTTTTTTATTTCTTATTTGTCCTCATCAGCCTAGGTCCACAAAAGGAATAAAGAAACAAAACTCCGGGGTCTCCCTGAGTATAGCACCATCCGGAGCCCTTTTGTATTCAGACCTAAGATGGGTCACTCTATACGTTGCTTCTATTACTCCGACCAGAGGAAGCCCTGCAATTGACCAGACCCTCTCAAGGCTGCCACCGGGGTAGTCAAGCAATATGGTATAAAGGCCTAATCATAGGACTATAGTTGTTGACAGTTACAAAGAGGTTATCCAGTTCTCAAAAGGGAGCCAGAACTCACTACGCTTGCGATTTACAGCTCTGTCCATCTTAGCTGTATATTTTATAGAAGCTAACCATTTTACTTTGTTTGGGGGCATAGCTTTAATCCAATACTTACAAATTTCTCTGCAGGCAAGCAATTTTAGGTAGAAAATTAATTTCCTTGTGTTTTGCGATAGTGTTTCATAATTAACTGGAAGCCTAAAAAAGACAAGGGATATGCTTACCTGGATCAATTCTGTAAGTATTAACGATATCGTACTACTCACATCCTGCCAAAAATCTCGTAATACCGGGCAATCCAAAAACATATGTTCGTCATTACTTTTCTCTTCCCCATACTTAGGACATCTCGGGATAACACCTTTCGCAAATCTTGCCAGTTTATATGGCGTCCAGTAGACCCTGTGGAGACAAAAGATGTGGTTCCGCCTTAAATTTGCGGCACGTACTGTGGAGTATAGCATGTTACAAGATACTTGCCATAAGTCTATAGACTGCTCTCCCGGCAAGCTCTTTTCCCACAGTGTTACAGGCAGGTTGAAATCTTCATCCGAGCTCTCCACTAGGATCCAGTACCATCTTGCCACCTCTTTTCCATGGGATCCTTCAGATTTTATTGAGGATTCTAGTGCGTTAGATTGTCCTGCACCTAACCCATCCGTGAGGCTCCAACTTTTAATTTGCAGGTATTTAAATTTTGACAGTTGCCCAACAGCTATCTCCTGGACCTCCTCCCAGGGAATCAAAACTCCATCAACCATCAGTTGGCCCCAGGTGTTTATCCCTGCTTCTTTCAAGGGACGAACCAGGCAGTCCCTAGACTATTCCGGGGAACCCAGAGAGTCCCAAACAGGAGCCAGTCCACTATAATAGCTCATATTAGAGTCTCTCCTAATTTTGTGCCAAGTTATCGCAAAACTTTGCAGAGTCTTGAGCCTTACTTTTTTAAAATAGCGAGGATCGCCATATTTATGTATGAAATTCTGCTCGCCACCTTGTACATCAGATAACATGGCGTTGAACATTCTCCCAATATCAGAGCTGTCTGGCTTGCTTAATAAGCATTTTCCTCCTTTTAATAAAAAGACCCAAGCATAATAAGACAAATCTAGGAGTCGTAGCCCTCCTTTATCATACTGCCGTCTAAGCTTTTTCCAGGCAATTCTCGTACCTTTCGACGCCCAGATGAAGCTCATTACTTTGGATTGGGACTTTCTAAGCCAAGCCTCCTTAAAGGCCATTGGAATATTTTGAAACAAAAACGTAAACTTAGAAAGGATTGCCATTTTTACAAGGTTTACTCTACCGTAAATTGTTAGAGGAAGGTGAGACCAACTCAGTAAAAGTTTCCCTACTGCCTTATTAACCTTTTGAAAGTTCTTTTCGGGGATTTGTTCTATTTTCTGCATGATTTGAATTCCTAGGTATCTCATTTCTTCCTTTACTCAGCTCAATTGCGAGTCAATATTCCACTTCATCACAACTGTTTTGTTTTCATTAATCTCATACCCCGATATCCGCCCAAACTGGGCTGCCAGGTCATAAACTATTGGCAGTGCTGTGTTAACATCTGAGGTATACACTACTAAATCGTCTGCATAAAGCCCTACTTTTTTCTCCCACTTATGAAACCTAAAAGGTTGTATGCTCTCCTGACGCCTTATCTTTTCGGCTAGTGGCTCGATGTACAAATTAAAAAGTAGGGGAGACAACGGACACCCCTGCCTAGTTCCCCTATGGATGTTAAAACTATCAGAAATGCTACCATTCACCAAAACCCTGGCAGTCGGATTCTTATATAAAAGAGCTATTGCCCTACAGAAATTTCCCCCCAAATCAGAAAGCTGTAAAATTTCCTACAAATAAGTCCAATTGACCCGATCAAATGCTTTAGTCGCATCTATAGTAATAGCTGCTAGTGGTATTTTAAACGTGGTTGCTATATCAGCAGCACCAATTAAGTTGTAGGTTAGTTCCTTGATGCCTCTGCCACACACAAAGCCCTTCTGATCTTCGTGTAGCACGTCTAGTACTCCACTCAGTCTATCTGCTAATAGCTTCGTAAAGATCCTGTAGTCTGCGTTAATCAGCGAGATAGGCCTGTAAGAGTCGCAACGGTTAGGTGGTTTATCTACCTTAAGGATCAGAGTGACAATGGCGTTGTTCCAAGATTGAGGGATCTCCTTACCCCCTTCAAGAATTTTTCCAGTTTTTTATATATTTCTGTTGGAATGCCATCTGGTCCTGTTGCCTTATTTGCTTTCCCGGCTTTAATAACATTCCTAATTTCCGAGTCTACAATTGACCCATTCACCTCTTCCCTTTGGGGTTCAGACAACTTATGGGGAACTTCCTGACCCAACCACTCTATCACTTCCTCTCCCTGCGTGACTAGATTTTCAGAATATACTTCCTCAAAATGATTTATCAGAGCCTCTTCTATATCTTCCCTAGACCTAGCAAAGTCTTCTGACCCATCCAACTTTAGTTCTTTAATGAAGTTTTTCACTTGATCATATTTTATCTTCCGAGCAAGTGACTTGCCACAATCTTCTCCGTAGTTAAAATGGGCCAGTCTTCTTACTTGCCATCTCTCCTGCACCCTTCTTTCCAAAATGCCTGCTAACTCAACTTTAAGGGCCTCAATAGCAGCAGACCCGGACATTATTTCTTTATCCTGAATCTTTTGTTCTTCCTGTTTGATCTGTTCTTCAATAGTAAGAATTTCAGTTCTTCGTTGCTTATTTTTATAGGACTGGATAGATGTTACCCTCCCTCTTAAAAAGGCCTTATAAGAGTCCCACACTATACCTAATGGGGCACTATCCAAGTTCTGCTCAAAAAACCATTGCGATTCCACCCCCAGTTTTTCCATCGTCGCCTCATCAGACAACATGGTATGGTCAAAGGTCCATCTCCTTAGGCGCACCGCAGTTGGGGGAGCCAAACGTATAGAAATGGCCGAGTGATCCAACAAATGAGATCCCAGATGAATAACATCTCTGACATGGCCCTTTATAGCTTGATCAATCAAAAAATAATCTATTCGTGATTGGTGACCATATTTTTTATTGTTGAACGTAAAGCTTTTTAAAGATCCCTGCCTTTCCCGCCAGATATCACACCACCCTAAATTCTTTATTGAATTTACAATTAGAGAGCAAGATTTATTATGAGTAGTTGCCCTACTTTTAGTGGAGCGATCTAACCTGTCATCTAGCACCACATTAAAATCCCCTGCCATTATGATAGGATCCGGAAAGTCCAGCAGTTCCAGGAGTAAATTACTAAATGGGGTAGGATTATCTAAATTGGGGCCATAATAGCCTACCAACGTGTAGCACTGATTATAACATCTCATTTTCGCTATCAGTTCTACCATCCTCAATGATTATCTGAGGGTTAGTTTTAACAAGAATCGACACTCCTCTTATAGTGAGTTGATGGTCCGTACATATTACTCTCTGCAGCCATCTTCTTGACTTAAAAATCTCCATTGTTTCTTTACTAGTTAGATGCTTCTCTTGGAGGAGTATAATTTGAGCAGGGGCATCATTTATATATTGCAAAAAAAATCCCTCCTTTGTGTCATGTATACCAAGCACTCTTACCTGAGTTCTCCAAACTCTTACCTGTAAGGTGCTTGGTGATGTTTCGCAGAGACGCTATGGGCCAAACTCCCTGTAACTCTATTCAGCAACCTGAGATACCAAATGCACTCTTCAGGTTGATAATAGGATTTAGGGAGGAGGGCCGGAATCTGACGCTAATGAAGTTCCTGTAGTCGACCTGCGAGGCAACAAGAAGATTCCTTAGCTAGGAAGATTCTTCAAATGTAATATAGTCTCTTTACAATGATTCTTTAGTTCTGTTAGATTTACTTTATAGCTACAAAGATTCCTACCTGCGATCTACAGAGTAGGACTTCATGTCCAGGAAGTTGGCGCGAGGGACATCTGGTGTTGTTTTGAGTTGTTGTCAGATGGAGGGAGTCCGATGTTCTTTCCCTGTTCTCTGCTAGATGTGTGTTATTTAAGCAGTATGATGTAGTAAATCTGCGAGCAAACAATATAGCCACTGTTAGTAATTCTGCACTTTAAAATCAACTGAGCTGCTTCTCGTCCCTAAAGTCCCCTATGCCCCTTTTCACTTACTTCTGTAACCTTCTGTTTCTTTTATTCTTCACGACAAGCTTTTCTAAGTGAAAAAAGGATAAAACATAGCAACACATATACAACACCCTTAAATAGGTTTTCTTTGAGGTCTAAACATTCGTTAAATTTTTCTGTAGCTTTATAAGTCTTGTTCCCTAGAAGTCTTGGTTCCTTTGATCCTTAATTAACAACGGTGTCTCCAAAAATGGTTAGCTTTTCTTAAAAACTCTTTCTTGCGATGGACGCCAGAAGTAATAAGAATATGCACTTAGCTTAATTTTCCTTGCTCTCTTTTCAGGTCCTATCACGCCGAGAAATGAAGATTCAGAAAGCAGGAGTGGTGAAATGAAGATTCAGGAAGCAGGAGTGGTGAAATGAAGATTCAGGAAGCAGGAGTGGTGAAAATCAGGAAGCTGGAGTGGCGAAACGAAGGTAGGTGATGATCTGAAGCGTCACGAGTTCAGCGCGATGTTTCCGGTTGAAGAGTCGGAAGGCTAAGCACCTTCCAGAGTCTGGGTGTGGCTTTAAATACTTCAGCCACACCCAGAGACGTCCGTAGGGATGAGCGCGTGTAGAACGTGCTCACGCTGTTTTCCGTTTCACACAGCGCGAGCAAGCCTGGAAACGAGTAAATGTCTTCGTGATGCTTTCCTCTTTATTGTTGAACTCGGGCAAAGCAACACTTAAAAACGAGTGTTTCTTTGCTCCTTCCATAATTCTCGCAATGCGCTACCTTGCACATATCCATTCACAGCTTGCGAGCGGAGCCTCAAACATCGATCTGATCTTTCAACAAACATTGATAAAACCAACGTACATTATACCTATCGTTCTCAATTGTGATACTAACATACACAAACATCACAATATCTATTTGGAGTGCAGGATGCACGGGATAGGGGTGGGTTTTTTGCTACGAGTATATCACATCCTTTGTTTTAAGAACGTGGGTTCATGACACTTTGCCTCACCCTAAGGCCATTAATATTCCAAGATAATAACTCTATCTGGGCCTCTCTACTAATACTCATTTTTTATTCCTAGCTTTCACCCAACCCTTGCAACCGGAGTTCCTAGACATTGAAAGAGGACACTTTTTTTGTATTCTTTCCCTATGCTCCCCCACCCGTGCCTTCACACGTGCCCTTCCCTCGCCCTCCCCTGTAAAAAAAAACCTCCACTCTCTCTCTCATAGCCTAAGCCAGCTTTCCCGAGGTTGAAGAGCTACAGCTGCATTATAACAAAAACAAAAGACCCAGTGAAAAAGTGATCTCTTAATCAGGACTAATTTCAAAAAATAAAACAAAGTAGAACAGAAATGGGGTAGAAGAGGTATACCATACATAACATCATATAGGTATGGGTATAGAGACTACCAAGAAAAAGTCAAACGGAAAACCCAGAAGAAAACATCCTCAGCTTCCTACTTCACACTAGAGTCAGATAAAGATCTGGGGAAATCTTCGGCTTCAACTACTCTCCGAAAGGTCTGCATTTTGTTATTATGCATCACCCTTAGACTAGCGGGGAACCTGAACTGTGCCGTCGCACCCCATTTTCAGAAAGGTTCTATCAGGTTACCAAACTCCCATTGCTTATTGACTGTAATTTGGGAGACATCTGATCAAATATTGAAGTTAATTCCATCTACCGATAAGTTCTTTTGTTTTAGAGCTCTGGATAGTATCTCTTCCTTTATTTTATACGTTAGAAAATTAAGCAGGTTTCTCCCAGGTTTTGGTTTCTTTTGATTTAACCTAAAGGGGTCCCTGTGGACCCTCTGGATATCTTTAAACCTGGTCTTCTTCAAAGCACTCCTGCTTAATCAATCGTGCCACAAAGGTCTTGATATCCTCCCCCTCCGAACCTTCCGGGATTTTTAGAATACAAAGATTGGTTCTCCTCTGATTATTCTCGATTGATTCCAGCTTTACCTTCAATATAGTCTCATTCCCTTTTAAAACCATGATCTCCTTTGAATTGGCCTCAGTCTGTTCTGTTAAATCTCTAACTGAGCTTTCCAACTGCAATGTCCTAACTGCGAAATCATCTAGTTTTTTCTCCAAACTGTCACAGGATGCTCTAATCTCTTTTTGATTTGTTTCGGAGATTTCAAATCTATTCCTGACTTCAATAGTTAGCAGCTGAATAAGATCCGAAGCTGACTTGTGGCTGATCTTGTGGCTGTTCTTGGGTTTTAGGCTTCATCTGGGTATGGCATGCGACTTTCATAGAACTCTCCCTCTCCGCACCATCCTGAGCATCCGGTGGGGCTTTACCCTTCATTATTTCTATATGGGAAACATGCGTCTCCATATTACCAGAAAGGGAAAGAGATCCTCTCTCTTCCAGCTCTGCTGTTTGTTTACCTGAGGGTGTAGGGAGGGGCAAATTTTCGATCTCCAAAGATTCTGCCAACACCTGATACTTGTTAGGGCTCAATATGTCTCGATCCCCCGAAGCCAAGGTAGGGTTTTTTAGTTCCAGAGTCTTAGGTACCACTTAAAAAAAAGTTCTTAGTGAGGGAGTAGTTTTTAAATTAGAGGCCTGCAAGCCCCTCTTTTTCCCTTTTGACCTTCTCCTTTTCGGGGTCACCCATTCACCTTCACCGACTTTAAGAGAGAGATTAGGCTCCGACCTACAGGTATTCTTGTGGGTTCTAAGCCGAGTGCTCCTCCCGTTTTTCCTAGCCTCCAAGCTTCTTAAATTATAACCACCAACCAGAGCAGCGTTTTCCCTTGACTCACCTAGCTCTGCTCCACTAACGTCGCCCCTAGATTGTAAGCTCCAAGAGGCGCTTTTCTGTTTTACTAGGGGAAGAGCCTAGACAGATATTCTTTGTGCCAGAATCCCTACAAATGTTGTCTCTGATGTCTCCTGCTTTCTTTGGGAAGCTGCTTCTCTCCGTAGACAGATGTTTTATTCTCTCTGTGTGTATGTCATTGTACATGTGTGTCTCTCTCGTCAGGTTAGAAGTCATTTGTTTGAAGTGTTTCATTGTTTCTTTTCTGTTTCTCCTAAATCTTGGAAGACTTCCTAATGAATAGGTATAACATTCAAGAGATGAAGTGTTGGAAATGGAGTTTCTGGTTGGCTAAGGTATGCACCTAAGTCAGGCAGAACCCACCACTCTAAGCAAGATAAGGGAGTTGTGCACCCAAGATAACCCCTGCTCACTCCCCTTGGTAGCTTGGCAGAGGAGTCAGGCTTATCCCTGAGGCAATGTGCAAAGCATTTGCACAACACACACCAGTGACACACTTACACACACTACAATAGAGACTCCACACAGTAGTATATAAAAATAGCACCTATATAATATATAAACACATTACAACAGAATCACATAAATCACAATGAGTTTGCTGATTTGGCAGTTGTCATAAGCATAACAGTTAGAACATTGCAATACACATTTTTAGGTTGCTTATATCATAAAATCACTTCCACTGCACAGGTTAGAAAGGCCCCACAACCAGGACACTTGTTCTACAGTCTTCAGAAGGGGAAAAGGAATTACAGTTATCACCATCAACAACGACCACGTGCAGTGAAAGAACACCAGGATAACCACGTTGTTGTTAGCACTTTGGTGCCAATGATCCTTGAGCACACCGTTCCAGTGCGAAGTTGCTGTTTCAGGTAATTGGGCCGCCTGCCCATACACCACAGCAAAATATGGCCAAATAAAGAAAATGCCCCAACGGATTTGCACAGATGCAGGAGGCACCGCTCTTGTAGCGGTGCGTGGCGTGTTGGCCCCGTGCGGCTGGTGCAGCAAGGGCGGGTCTCCTGCTCCAGTCACCCGCAGAGCTCATGCTCCACCTCGCCTCGGGGGCTCCTCTCAGCGGTGATGGCTGGTTGGGCGGCCGCTGGTGACGGCACATCTTCGGCCTCCAGGGATGTTGCTGGGCAATGCTGGGAACTCCAGAGGGCAGCACCGGTTGCCTGGCAACGCTGATGACTCATTTGCGTTGGCTTTGCTTACGAGCGGCCGCGTTTGAACTTCCAGATCTCCCCGACCTCGGGCTCTGCACACAGCGGGGGGGCTCAGCCCATAACTTTAAGAAAGATTAACACTCACTCTGCTTCCAAGGAGCGAAGCAGAGGAAGGTTGCCACGAAGGGAAACACCAGAAAAACAACCCCAAGTAAGTAAAGCACAGGAGAGATATCAGTGAAGCACAAGGGAATTTCTAGCAAAGCTCAAGGAAATTCCCCGTAAACCACACAGAAGACTTTGATGTCCCTGAGTCTTCCAAAACAGGAGGAAAGCACACACAAACCTTTGGAAATTTTTCACAAGTAGGACACCACAGCAGGACAAAAAGAGTCAGCCCCGTTTCTTCTGCCACAGACAGAAACAGCAACTGCAGGCCAATCCACCCCTTACACAGAAAAGGTAGTGCTCCTCACACTTCTCTTAAGGTCTTTTTCTTGGCAGGGTCCTCGTGTTTCCAGAAGTGATTTAAAGTCTTGGGGTTTAAGGTCCAATACTTATACCCTATTTTCTCATTGGTTTCTTTGCGGCAAGGGTCTCTGAGCCCAGTCCAAACCAGTTCTGGCCTCCTTGGTCCAGCTGGACATAGGAGGTGGAGACAACATTGTGAAAATGAGAAACAGTCTATTTAGGTGCTGGTGAAACCGCTCCCACCACTCTAAATGCAGACAAGGTCTATTCAGCCTGGCAATTAGTCACCCAGGCAAGGCAGGGCACCCCTTAAACCCCCTTGTGACTGTCTAGTGTAAATGCACAGCCCCATCTCATGTGACTCCAAAACCCAGGTGGTGAATACACAAACAGGAAGGGCACAAAAGGATGGTTAAACAAGAAAATTGCGACTTTCTAAAAGTGGAACTTTCAAACACACAATTTAAAAACCACCTTTACTAAAATGTGTGTTAGTAAATTCTCTGAGTTCAGAGAGCCTAAACTACATTTCTCTATCTTTTCCCAAAAGCAAAGTACACTTGTAAAATGTTACAAGGTAGCTCCCATATTAACATATGGGACATATGGGACAGACAGCCTTTCAACAGTGAAAAACGAAATGTAAGGAAAGGGAAGGTTTGGGCCTGGCAAGTGGGTACATTTACCTGGTCAACATGGCAGTTTAAAACTGTGCACACAAACACTGCGTTGACAGGTCTGATACACATTTACAGGGCTAATCATGTGGGCGGCACTACCAGTGTTGCAAGCCCACTAATAGCATTTCATTTACAGGCCCTGGCACTCTCAGTGCCAGGGCCTGTAAATCAAATATGCCAGTAAATCAAATATGCCAATCATAGATAACCAGAATTAATCACAATTTACACAAGGAGCACTTGCACTTTTACACTCATCAACAGTGGCAAAGTGCCCAAAGCAACTAAAAAACAAAATCACGTACACACTCAAAAATGCAGGAGGTAGAGGGAAAAAGTCAGGGGTAACCACACAAAGTATGTCAAGTCTAACATGAAGCAAACAGCAAATGTAGAGATAGGATTGCGCATGGAGACTGGAGCTGTGAAGGACGTTCTGAACTGATGGGGAGAATTATACTCACCAATGAACCCTTTAGTTAGTAGGGGGGTCTTGTATAGAAGAGGGGGGGCATACTTTTCAGTGGGCTCAGTGGGCTCTGTGCTGAGCAATGAGCCCTGTTAATTCCTGAGTGGAGAGTTCTTTACTTAACATGTAGCATGTACTGAACAGATAGGACTGCACTTAGCGCTAGGATGCTCCTGCTGGAGCAGCTGTTTTGCCCTTTATAAATCCCCGTCATTCATTCATCTTAGCAGAGTGGTCATATACTGAGTATCCAGTGGCGTAACAAAGCTTGAGGGGCCCCCCCTACAAAGTACATGGAGGGGCCCCCCTCTGGACTCACTCTGGGGCGCTCAGGCCAGGGTACTGTGCTGAGGGTCCCCAACAGGACCTAGGGGCCCCAAGTGCTGCGGGGGGTGTTGGGGCCTTTGTTACTCCACTGTGAGTATCTGGGGATGTTAGCTTTAGCCTAACTAGAGCTCTGCACTCTAATAAGTAAGGATGGAGATTTGTATTCAGAAGGGTGTCCTATGAGTAAGAGCTCTGTACTGTGCCATGAAGGGACAGGATTTTGTAAATCAGGCTATTCAGTATTATGCTATTGGTATCTTTCGACTTGCTTCTAATGTGAAATTTCTTGAACCTTGTGTTGTAAACAGTACCATTTGAACTGTTCTTCAAAATTTTACACCAAGTTTTCTTGAAATTTATGTTGTAAATGCAATGCACCATTTAAACCTTTTATTTTTGTTTCTTGCTGGGGGAGGGCCCACTCGGGAAGGCCAACCCGAACACTCCTTTCATTTTGGTGTGCTTGCTGTACTCACTTGCTCCTGCAACTTGGATCTCAGCTTTCCGCCAGACAACTTTTTGAATCCACCTGTCCTCACTGGTGAATGGGCAGCCTGCCCTTGGCCTGGGAGCTCCTGACTGAGGCCGGAACATATGGGGCTTCCTCCATGTTCTTTGCAGGGGGACCCCTCAAATTTAGTGACGCCACTGGTCCGAGATTGTCTTTTTCCAAAATTATTTGCTTTTTGAAATCTTGCCCTACACGTGTATTTTCCTAATTTGGTTAGTTGTAGGGTTTTCCACTGCCG
Source organism: Triturus cristatus (assembly GCF_964204655.1). Classification (NCBI taxonomy): domain Eukaryota; kingdom Metazoa; phylum Chordata; class Amphibia; order Caudata; family Salamandridae; genus Triturus; species Triturus cristatus. The sequence goes on along the minus strand of NC_140582.1, from coordinate 606,457,845 downwards.
AACCTAAAGTATGACTGCTGGATTTGAATTGACCGATGATTGCCAACCCTGAACAGCATTTGATTTCTGTATCTCAGCATTATTTTTCATGCATGTTCTAGTTTTGTTAAAGCTAGACTGTCTGAACTTATTCTTTCACTTTGGATAACCCTTGGTGATTGTGTATTTTTATTATAATTTGGCATTGCGAACAGTATATAGAACTTTAAGCTTGAGCGTGTAATAAAACTCCCTAACTTTATTCCTGACTGGAGTTTCCCTGTATGGCCTAATGCGTCATACTGTTTACATTTATTGTTGTTGGTGGGTTTTGATTTATGGTTCTATCATAATCTATTACTGGGTCGAAAGATCCATTCAGCCTCAGTGAGCGTCTGATGCCTGCGAAGGGTCAGATATGCTACAGCATACCTTTGTTATGGGGCCTCATGGCATACGAAACCGTGGTACACTATTCTGACTGTTTGCATCCATGCCTTCCCCGTCAGTGACCAAAACTACCGACATAGATTCAGTAGAATTTCTCACTATCTCAAAATAAAACGAGAAACCCACAAGGAAATAATCAGAATACACTGTTTTTCAGCAGCAGCGGTTTCATCAATTATGGAACAGAAAAATAGCTTTCAGGACTGGGGAATCGAATAGCTACATCAGGGGCGGCTCTAGGCTCATGGTGGCCCTGTGCAGGGAGTGTAGGTAGGGGGCCCCGGAAGAGGGGGTCCGGGCGGGATGGAGCTCAGGAAGGTGTTTTAATAAAACGTCCAGAAAAGGAGTTAGATGACCAGTACCTGCGGCTGCTCCTACCCTTCTGAATTCATACATTCACCCCAGTACAGAGATCTGGGCCTAAATCCATCGTTTTTTTGCTCAACACACCACCCCAGTTCAGACATGGCCATATGCAAATCAGCCTTGACCCTGTGCCTCATGGGAACAGTCCAGCCCGAACTGCCAAGCCATGTCTTCCCTGGACCGGAATCAAGTGTCCTAGGACCGGTTTATGTCACCATCTTCACATGCAAATTATGCTGTTTCTCTCTTCAGTTATTGCATCCTCCATTGCATGCTAAAGCAAAAAGAACCCTTTATATATTTATAAATCCTACTGAAAAACTGAGGTTTAATTAACATTTTTGAGTGTTGTCTCTCCTTTTTTTCCTTTCAAATGGCTCTCTCCTTCCCTGACATGCCTCCTCTAAGTGCATAACCTCTCTAAGTCACATGCATTTTTGCTTTAATGTCTGTTACACAACTCATTTAAAATATCACAACCTCTCCTTTTTTAGTCTAAACTCAGCAACCTAACAATATCTAATCTCCTCTAGCTCATCTATTAACCCCACCAAAGATATACATGAACTCAGCTTACACCCCACTACTGATCATGTTAACTCCTATTAATTTAATTTAACACAAAGACACTGGAATGAGTGCATGAAATGGTTTGCTTGGGTGCATAAGTCTAATTCGAGTAACTAATAACAGTGGACTAACTACTAGCCTTGGATTAGAACAGTGTGCTGCTTGGTGTAGACTAGAGTGCTTCAAAGCCTCATCAGGGGTAGTAAGCACTATATAAATGCAATTACAATTACAATTACAATTTTTGACATATTCTGAGGGCTGAGTGTATTGACTTCTACTAAAAAAAAACAAAGGAGCAGGCACACATCCCCCCTTCTTCTTCCACATTCTTGCTTTTATGACTAAAGAGTTGCATTGGAGAGCAACACACAAATGTTTATACAATAGCAGCCACCTGAGGATTGTATTTCCTTGTCTCAATGTTGCATTTTGGGAGCAGTGCAGTCCTCCAATATACGGCATCTTCTCTGAGGAGAGAAATCTTGTAAAAAATGTACCTGAACTCTTTTCCAATGGGCTGTTGTCCAACTACACTATAATACCAAGATATGTAGTTCCTGGACGAGAAGCCATTGGCCTGGTAATGTGAGCATCTTTTGGCCGCAAGGCATTCAAAGTTTAGAGTGCTATGAAAACACTAAAACGAAACCAAGCGACACACTACGTCTCCCAGACAAAAGTTCTTAAATGTGACCTCTGAGAATTCTGACAGTAACGTGTTAATGTGTTGTTGAAGGCCGCCAAATCCCTGCCAGGGGCCGCCACGAATATGTATTGTATCCGATTCCTCGTGGCGGCCCCTGGGGTTTGGCGGCCCTGTGCAGGTGCACAGCTTGCACATGCCTAAGGCCGCCCCTGGCTACATAAAATAGAGTTCAACTATTAATCTCCACTGCGTAGACATAACGACAAATTTGAGACTGATGAAAAAGGTGAGAAATCAACAACCACGTGAAGCCTAAAATGTCCGTGAACAAAGAAAACTGTGCAAATCCGCCATCATTTATATCTTAGCCATTTACACAGAAATGGAGGGAGGATATGTAAACTGAACAAGCATTTGCAATGCATTAGGTCTCGCATTTGCGAGAGTTAGAGCTATTGGCATTGTAAATGTAAAATGTCTTTTCTATTTATGTGTTTTGGTTGAAGTGTAGTGGATGTGTGTGGAGTGGGAATATGTGGGTTGTATTCGAAATATTAGTTGTGCAATTGTGTGGAGTGTAATTGTGTGATTCTGTAGTGGAATTATGTGGTATAGTGAATAGACAGGGGTGAGAGCTACAATGAATAGATAGCAAGATAGAGAGGAATACGTAGTAAGTGGTGAATGACTTCGGCATCTATGTGAATGTGGCGCAGAAGTGAAGATAGAATGTCCAAGTATATTTACAAAAGGGGAATTGGTGCATAGAGGGGTGGCTTAACTCAGAGACGGCTCCTGCCTGGGGGCACAGAGAGGAAACAGAACAGAGGGACACTGACATTCTTCACAGAAAGGCCTGCATGGTTTAAAATGAACACTGCCGTTTGTATAGAGAGCTGAATAATGTGAAATTATAGCGAGGTAAGGGTCTAAATAAGTGACACACCTTGGAGCCCGTCCTGAAAGCATGAAAGACTTTTGTCCCTACCCTTGGGAGCTGCCATTGGAAGGTTTTCTATACAGCTAAGGTGCACTTGAAAGCTCGGTGATTCCTATTTTATCAGCAGGATTAGCTTGTTTCCAGCAAATGGACAAAATACATCAAATTTAAATGGACACCTTGGCGAGGGGCACCAACTTGAGTTTAAAAACCTCTTGCAAAGAAGGCAGTTTTTCAATTTAGCGTGAGAGCGGGTTGCAAGGGGACACTGTCGCCGCCTTAAAAGACGGAGGAGGAGAGGTGTCAGAGAGTAATGATGGGTAAATAATTGGAAGCAGAAGAACTGCAAGCACACCCTCCCGCCCACAAAGAAGGTGCCATGTGAAGTTGGAGCCACAAGATGTTGTTAGCCCAAAGCACTGCTATTATTCGGAATGCCCACCCAACACTTCCACCAGCATAGCTGCCAAGGTTTCAGATTGCTGATGTGCGACATTTTCAGAGTTTCAATGTACTTATTAGTGAAACTCAATGACTGTGAGTGACACTTTCTCGTGACTAAAATCATGTAACGAGGTCCGTGGAAAGAGACAAATATCAGAAATCACACTCACTTGAGCAACAAGAAACTCTGCGGAACTCGGCAGCAGGTGCTTTTAAACCTATTATTTCCAAATAACCAGCACCTTCGCCTTAACCTCTGCGCCAGGTTCAGCTGGCCCACCAGTTGTCACAAAAGCAGCAACCTACTGAGCTATGCACATAAAACTCAGTTCTGTTAAATGCTGGTAGACGTTCTTTGCAGCAGGCATATTAACCCTCTGTGCTACTTTATGGTGAGAGTCAAAACTGGCAGTTGACATAACTCTGCACTCTTTCCAGCGGGAACGTTAATCTGGCTTCTGGGTAAAACCTTCACTATATACAATAAATAAATAAATAATGCATGAAATACTGTCCAGGGAATTGCTTCGCCACAGCACAACAATAATATTGTTAATGGATATATGTATATGGGCGAATCACAGAGCAGAAAACTTTTGCAGTGTTAGCAGTTAAATTGATGCTTTTTGACTTCGGAAACTCACAAATAATTTTCTCATAATGAAACAGCATGTCCTGATTACAAGGCCGGCATAACAGAAATGCTCAATAGTTCAGCCTGCCATAGTTTCCCCGCGATGACAGACCGGCTCCCATTAACAGTGTCCTAAGAAAAACATGCAGATGGCACTGATTTTCCTACTCATGTCAATTAAACTCACTCCGGAATTAGTAATGAAGCATTAAGGACTAGTGATTTGATAGGAGGTGTGTAACAAGCCTAGCGCATTCCTTTATTAGCATGATAAAAGTCTGAGCTTCGCTAATAGTTGAATTTTGAAAGGCATTTCACATTATTTTATTGCACCACCGAACTCCAATTTGTTACCTAGAACTCAGAAAACACTATGGAGAATATGTTTTCATTTAAATAATCTGCCCTGTACAATACTTGGAAAATGGTTATTGGTAGTTGCTACAAATATATTCCAGATTAATTGTCTTGGCTTTTAGTTTTTTAAGCCCACTTGTGGTAATGTTTACTTAAAATGTATACATTCTCTGTGGAGGCATATGGAAGGAATGTCTGACTTAGAAGAAGAGGCAGTCTCACACTAAAGGCAAACAGATCGATTCTCAACCTTCGGCTCTATCCTGTTTACCTCGTGGCTTGCAGTGGGCGGGGCACAACTGCAATTATTTCCTGATTGCCCGGGAGGAAATTAAAAAAAAAATCGTACTACATAGTGTGCCGACCGGACACAACTTCTCCCCAACAGTGAATCCACTCCACCATGACCTGTGAGAGTCTCAGAGAAAGAAAGGGGTCGCCAGCAGTTCTAACCCCAAGCACTAAAGGAAAGAGGTCACTGACTGGGGGTGACCAGCACAACTTTTAAGAGGCCCGCCGTATAAAACAAAAGCAAGTAGCGGCTGCCACATTTAAAGACTGATGCGCAGCGTGCGGCGGTACAGCAAAACGGCAACACATATATTACGTAACCACATAAAGAAGGACTATCTGGAGCCCATAAGATGCGCGTCGTGTAAAATTAAACCTATTAGCGGCCGCTATATTTGAAGCGTAAATCGGCTTGCGGTGGTACAGCAATTAGAAAAAAAGTTCTCCCCAGAACACATGAGGAGTAGAATCGGGAAGACATGGTAGTTGAGCGGTGCTGTGCTGCAGAAACGGAAGTGAGGTATCGCTCCATGAACCAACTAGGAGGTAGCAAAACAGGGCGATACTGCGCTGAACCAATGTGCAGGCAGCAGGCGGGATAAAAGTCCTGAATTGAATACTCCAGGTCTTCCAGACAGCGCATGCGCTGCCTAGGCTCGACCTAAAAAGGAGATAACAGGATCTGCAGTCATGTAGTAGTGAATGGGGAAGGTTCTCTGCCTATTAGCTGTGAAACCACAAAATAAATAGCTAGCACAGAACAAATAGAGAATAAGTAAAATTAACATTACAAATGCATTGACATTATTATCTTGGTAAATAGCAGCAATTACAAAATGTAGAAAAGCGATAAAACTTTAAAAATCTCGTAAACTCACAACATTATCTGTCTACAAGAAACTTGGCTAAGGGATGAATTTGTTTTTAAAAAAAATACAACTCATGGAACAAATCATCTGTCAAACTATCAGACACTCGGACACGAGCTGTGCATGGCTCAGACTTTCGCTTCTCCGGGGTGCATGCAAGAGAGATGCAGAAGGTATACCAAGCAACTAATCAATAGATTTTAGATACCACCCTCAGCGGATCCCACTTCAACAAATGATTTATTTTAATGCCCTTTGGTTTTGTAGCAATGACCACGTCGGCCGGTGTGGCTGCTGCTGTGGCAGTGTGCACGTCGCCCAGGCGGTGCAAAACCATGGCGTTGAGTGAACGGGGCCATTCATATGTCAAGAGAGCGGCTCTGGGTGCGTCGTCATGCCGGGGGTAGGGGAATGCGTTGAAGCGGCTGGGGCGGGGGCCGGGACACCCAGTGAAGCCTCGCGGGCTGTGGCGTCGGGCAGCAAGCCTGTGAAAAAGAGGGCATCTGACACCTCGGAGCCCGGGAGCCCTTGCCTGGCCTCCGGGGCAGTCAGGAATGCGGGCTCCGAGCCAGCGGTGAGCCGGAAGGGAGCGGGGGCGGGGCGGCGTTGATGAGGGCAGCTCAACAGTGGTTCTCTCCCTGGAGCCTGGAAGGCCTTTTTCGGGTGCCAGGGCCCGTAGATTAGAAGACCCCTCTTTTGAGAGGGGTAAGCATGGTTATGGGGCTGGGTTTGAAGGCACGGGCGGGAGCACGGGGCGGGGCCAGGTCCACTTTCTCGGCCGGGAGCTCGAAGTTGAGGCCACAAGGGGCTGGCAGTCGGCTGGGGCTGCGGGTGAGAAACCCTGGGGGGAGGGGCCAGTGGGGGACAGCTGGAGGGCGGGAGGGTATCCCTGGCTTTCTGCTGCCTGTGGGGGAATTGGGCTTTGAAGGAGGCCCTGGTCGGTCAGACAGTGGGGCATGGACAAGAGTCGACTACAGTTGCCTGGGAAGGGGAGGAGGGCCCCGGGAGGGGGGAGGGAGGTGTCTGTTCGGATTAAGAGCTGCCAGGGGAATTGGAACCGGCTGGGGGGAGCCAGGCCTGGGATGGGCTGGACATTTTTACAGCATGGATTGATGAGGTGAGGGGTTTGGACAGGGTGGGCCAAATCGATGCATATATGGGGCTGGGGGTTCCTTGGCTAGGGGTGCGCTGTCATGGGGACAGGCTGGGGGGGTCCCAAGGGGCCTGTGCATGGGGCCCCAGGGGGAGGGGTCTGCCGGGGGAACGGGTCGCAGGCAGGGGTCAGCTTCCGCAATGGTAGCAGCCATGTTGGAGTGGAGGAGATGAGGACGGGAGGAATCTCCTCTTGTTGGGCTGGTAGAGAAGAGGGGGCAGGAGGGTCGATATGTAGCGGGCCATAGTGGGTTTGGGGACAGCAAGGTAGGAAGAGGGGGTAGTTGGAAGGGAACCAGCACATCAGACCACACATTTTTATTGCAGGGAGAGGAGCAGCGCAGTATAGCTGACTCGGCAGGGCTGGGAGCGGCCCATTGGCACCGAGGTGAAGCGAGGGTGGAGCCTCGCACGGCGCACCTGATAATGGCAGGGGAGCCCGGCACGGCCAGCAGACGAAGGCCCAGAGACCTAGAGACGGGGAGACGGGGAGAGGAGGGCCGGGGAGAGGTAGAGGGGCGCTTAAGGAAAGGAAAATATGTAGTAGACATAGGGGTGGGGACGAAGGACGTCGAGGACACGAAAGGTACCAAAATTGAGAGCAGAACTAACACGGACAAAGTGACAGGAGAAGGGGACAAGACAAGAGACAAAAAAGAGGGCCTAGAGAGTAAGGAGTTGAAAATTTAAAAAACTCCCTTATATGGGAGTGACGAAATCCCTGGGGGCACACTTAATGCTGACGACAAAGGAGCGCACATGGAAAGGGGAATAAGTGGAAATGCTATAGCTCCTGCATAGAAAAGTAAGGTCGAAGGAGGGTTCAAAAGAAGAGGAATATGAGCTGGCCAGCGGCCAAAGGTACCTCTGACAATCGAAAATTGGACGGTGGAGTTTTTGATTTAAGCCAGTGTATATTGCGAGAAGTACCCGCGTAGCGTTATTCAAATACATGGATGTGATTACAAAAGCTCAGATCACGGGGGTGGATATGCATGGGCACAATACGATGAGGAGTTCAGAGCGCGAATGGCGTGGGACCCAGAGGCAAAATGGGGGAATTAGACACGGATCTGTGGCAGCACACCATGGGGCTAGGGGGGAAAAAACATATTTACGGGCAGGGGTTTACCCATAGAATACCGCCCCTTTCAGGGGAGACCCACCCAGGGAGGGGTGGGGGGCCACGGGAAAGACTCAGACTGGGAAAGGAGGGGCGTGCTGGGACTTTAACAAAGGACTGTGCACGCAGGATTATTGTAGGTTCTGTCACGAGTGTTCCAAATGCGGGGGCCGACACACATTGGTGAACTGCTTTGAGGGTGGACACCAACAGGGAGGTCAGCAATGGCATCAGCCAGGAAATAGCGCAGCAGGACACCCGCAGCAGTTCACAAGCAATAGGGAGGTTAAGGGGCCACAGGGACCTGGGCCCAAAGGCCCGTATGCCAGTTAAACTCGAGAAGTTGGACGAGGGGCTGCGGGGATATGAGGACCAGGGAGCAGCACAAGTCCTGAGGGAAGGGTTCGGATGGGCGTTTCGTTTGGGTTACGAGGGCCAAGACAGAGAAGATGGGCTGACAATTTGAAATCAGCAACAGAACACAGACAGGTAGTGCGGTAAAAATTGAACAAAGAAGTGCAGGAAGGGAGAATGGCAGGCCCCTTTGACAATTGGCCAACAAAGAACTTGATTGTCTCTTGCCAATAGGGGTAGTGCCCAAAAAATAAGTGGGGCAATACAGCATCTGTCGTGGCCAGGGACTTCGGTCAATGACTTTATTGATGAGGAGGCAGCCTCCGTATCTTATTCATTAGTTGACGTGGCCATGTCACTGGTAGTGGCCGCGGTTGCAACTGCACCAATAGCAAAATGTGACAAAGTCAGCTTTTCGGTTGCTTCCAGTCCATCTGGATGATTGGAATCTTCTGGCTATCCATTTCAAAGTGGTACGTTGACAAATCACTGCCGATGGGTTGCTCTGTGTCGTGCGCATTGTTTGAGTGCTTCAGCACGTTTCTGCTGTGGTTATTTACTCGGTGCACAGGTCATCAACTAGTGACGCACTATCTCGACGATTACTTCTTCGTAGGTTCGCCGGGCTCCACGGAATGCCAGGCAGCGCTGGACAATTTCCATGAGCTAACGGAGGAACTGGGGGTGCCTTTGGCACCTGAAAAGACAATGGGCCCCAGTACGGCTCTGTCTTTCTTGGGCATAGAAATCGACTCTAGGGCAATGCGGGCTCGCCTGACAGACGAGGAAAAGGAAAAAATGTTGGACTTGTTAAAAAGCATGTTGTCCAAGGACAAACTACGGGCTAAGGACATTCAGGTATTGTTAGGACACCTCAACTTCGTGTGCAGGGTAGTGAGGGCTGGGAGGACATTTTGTAGGAGATTTGGGCGTGCAATGGCAGGGCACCACTTACCCCACCACCATGTATGTCTCTTGGCTGGAGTGAAAGAATATTTGAGGATGTGGACTGTGTTTCTACAGTCATTCAATGGAGTGTTATTGGCAAGGGAGGACGATGTAACATGGGACATGCAAATTCTTTCAGATGCAGCAGGCAGCGAAGGCTTTGGCCTGTTTGGCAGGGAAAATGGTGCGCAGAACAATGGCCGGCCTTTTGGAAAGCGGGGGCAGAAGCATAGCTTTTTTGGAATTCTTTCCCCTAGTGGTAGCAATAACGCTTTGGGGGGAGGAGTAAGATCACAAGAAGGTACTGTTCAGAGTGGACAGCATGGCAGTGGTCGAAATTGTGACTAGACAGTCAGCAAGGGGTGAGCAAGTACTGAAGTTGTTAAGGGTCTTCGTGTTGGGATGCCCGAGACATGATATTGCTTTCAGGGTTTTACACATACCTGGTGTGGACAATGACATAGTCACTGCTTTGTCTCATTCGCAGTGGGGGAGATTCTGTGGGCTGGCCAAGGAGGCAGACAGGACACCGACACCAGTTGCCTCCCATTTATGGTACGTAGGCAATGTAGGATGCTACAATTGGTGGTAGGCTCGTTGTTGGCATCCACTTGGGCTTCATACAGATTGTCATGGAAGGAATTCTTGAAATCGGTGTCTGGTGACGGTCAGAGGATGTCATTCAGTTCATTTTGGATCTTTTTGATCGGGGTTTATCCAGGGTGACAATCGCCGAGAAGCTAGCTGGGATAGCATTCATGGGGAAATTGCTATGGGGTTATTCTCCAACAGCGGGTGAACTGGGGAGGAGAATACTCGAGGGGTGGGCTAGGTAGAAAACAGGGGGCGGCAACCCCGGAAACCGATTTCATGGCGAACTTTAGCTCGGGTGATTGAAGTGGTGCGTAGAGACGATTTTGAGTCTTGCCTGTTTTCGGCATTAATGGTTTGGATGTTCTTATGAGCGTTCAGAGTAATAGAACTACTGGGTAATACGGATGGTGTGGGGGTAGTGTGGCAGGACGTGATTTCACAAGAGACTGGTTTACAGATTTGGTTGGCCAGGACCAAAACAGACCAAAGGGGTTGGGGTAGATTGATCAGGTTGGCGGCTGCAGTTCCACAGGTGACATATCTGCTTCAGTGGGCACGACGTTGGTTCAGCATGACAGGCGGGTCAGGGGGGGGGGGGGGTGTTTAAGCATGCAAATGGACTACCAGCTACGGAAGGCGTTGCACCACATTGGGGTAGATGGGGTGCGTTTCGGGACTCATTCGTTTTGGATTGGAGCTACAACAGAGGCGTGCAATAGGGGCTGGGCCCGGGAGGATATCATGCAGTTGGGTTGCTGGTCCTCTGATTGTTTTAGGCACTAGGTTAGATGGGATATGGGGGAGGCGTGTGCCTCATCTCTCCATTTATGAGTCTCATTCCAATTTTTCTTGTTTCAGGTTCTGTGCCCGGAATACAGGCGGAAGAATTGACCATTTGGATAGTGGGGCACTCTTTTGTCAAATGGGCGCAAGTTCAAGAACGCCAGAGTTATTTTGGGGTCCACCTAGGTTTCAATGAACGTTTGTTTATGGTTGTGTGAAAGGGAAAAGGGGGCATGCACTGGAGGGAGCTGATCTCTTGTATCAACAGCTGGATGGTAGGTGGTAGGTGCCCGGACATTTTAATGGTCACCTTGGGGAAAACGATTTGTGCAGGGAAAAGGGGTTGTTTTGATGAGGGCAATGAAGAAGGACTTGGCCTTGATAAAGGAGCAGTGGGCAGGTTGTCATGTGATGTGGACGGAGTTTGTGCCACGCAGGGTGTGGTGGGGTGGAATTCACCCGAGCGCCAATGACAAAGCCAGGTGGAAGGTGAATACCGAAATGTCCCATTTTTGTAGAAGCTTAGGTTTTGATCGGGTTAGCCATAAGGACATTTGTTTTGAGTCAGTGGAGTTTTTCAGGGATGACGGTGTGCATTTGTCCAGGCTCGGTATGGATATATACCTTTTAGAGATTAGGGAGGTTCTGGCCAGGTCTTTGAACGTGCAGAGGCATTCAAAATAAGGACCCGGGCTTGTGAGCAAGTCGGGGGGCAGAAAAGTGAGGTAGATTCTCTCCGCCCATTTTCTGGGTGGGGGGGGGGGGTATTGAAAGTTTGCCAGGGTTGGGCAGAAGTTTTTTGGTTATTGTTGAAGTTGGGTTTATGGACAGGGAAAGAGTAGGCAGGTTATTTTAAGTTCAGTTAGACAAGTTTGTGGATTTACTGTTGTAGAGAGGCAGGCATAGGATGTTGGTTAATTGAAGTGTATAGTTAAAGGGTATAACTTTACTACAATGCTTTCTACTGTTGTTTAAATGGTAATGTCAGGGTGGGGGCATGTTCAGAGGATCCTAGGGGCGGGGCGGGGTCAGGTATTTGGATGTATTAGTGGAGCTTTAAGTTTTGTAAGGCAGTTACCAGGGTTGTGATGTGCATCTGTTTCAATAAAGCGCCCTTTTTCACACAACAAAATGGTCTTGTCTGGTCTGCTCCCTCCCCTCCCAAATGTCTGCAGTGCGGGAAGCAGACACCTCAAGTCTGTGAAGTGTGTCTTCAAAATTCATGAAGACAAACTGCGCAGACTCGATTTCTTGGCTTCCCGGCTGCCTGTAGCCTTAACTCCACCCTTTCCTAGCACATCACACGGTGGGGGCCACCCCACCCTGTAAGGAGCTGGGAAAGGGTGTGGTGACCATGCTCTCACCTCCCTGATTGATTGGAAGATACAGGGCTTCCGTGAAACACGCCTGGGGCTGATTTTATCCCCAGGACATCAGGGGGTGGAGACTGGTGACCTCACAGGCCTCAGGTCTCTAAGAGCCTCAGTCCCGCAAATACTTTACACTTTGGGCACGCCAAGGGGCAGCATTTTAAGGAATGCTTGCTTCTGTCACAGCTGGAAGCAAGCAAAGTGAGTGACAGGGTGCATCAGCCCATAGCCAGAAAGCACGAAATGTGTGCACATTTTATTATTTTTAAAAACAGTTATGTGCAAACAAATTGCTTCGATTTACTCCTGTCCTTGGCAATGAAAGTAAAGGGGGCAGAGCCCCGACGCCCAACAGCAGAAACCGCCACTGAGTCTGATATAAGGAGTGCAATAAAAAGAAGCTTGTTCCCCAGAAGAGTCATTTACAGTAGGACTATCCCCACGTGCATTTTAGACTATGGACTCATATGATCATATAAACACCTACTTAAACTTTTAATATTAAAGAAGTAACAAAGAACATATGGATTGGAGGTAATACTGACAGCAGGAACTTTTATGACCAAGGCTTTGTTTTTGTGATTGTTTGTTTTTTGTGTGATTTTGCATTTTCATCAGAGTGCTATAAGTATTTAATGCAATAGAATTACAGACAGATATATTGTTAGGCTTCCTTAATATAGTAATATATAAATAACTAATGCTTGATTCAATCAAAATTCATGATGAAAATTGATGATTTCATTGATGCAGAGTACCACTGGTTGTATTTATACCCACGGTATACCACTTTCTTTTTTTCGGTATTGAACTATCACACAAAGGCAGATCTTTGGCAGGGCTGATATCCTTTATATTCACCTAGGGGCGTAGCTTAGTCAGTGAGATTCAGTGGAGTGTGAATCACAAATTTTTCAACTAAAAAGCAGTGGGCCACAGAGTAAATGTGTGAGGTCAGCATGGTTCAGGAAGGACTGGCACCTTCAGAAGTAGGGCTAATACTGATTTGCATTAAGTGGGTGTCTGTAGCTGATGTAGAGTTTGGCGGACAGGTACTCTGGGACTCATTCATGAGGTTTTGCCATAGTGTGGTGCTGCAGGCATTCCTGCTGTGCTGCCCTACAGCAACAGAAAAGGGCAGGAATGCACGGTATCTATCAGATACCGTGCATTCCTGTCCTTTTTCACTGAACCGGTGAGCAATCGGCTGCCGTGCGCCAACGCAGGCATGATTAGTTTTGTGCAGGAAGAGAAACATTCCTGCATAAAAACAATCACAAGAAGCATTTTCCTCTATGTGTGCTGCAGAATGTAGTTTTGGGAAGCCTCTGGGGGTCCCTCTATGCACTAATGCCTCTAGTTCAATCATTCCTCACTCCCCTCAGTGAGGCAGTGCATGCAGCTCTGGACGGTCCTACGATAATCAGCGGAGACTTTAATGGTGTGACAAATGCCACCCTTGTCAATCAGGGATAGCTTCTGCACACTCTCACTCCAACCACTCTGCTCCGCACCATTATGAAGTCTCTTGGCCTCAGCGATGTGTGGCAACACCTAAACTTGGCGGCTACACCTTCCTGTCTGTGGTCCATGGCACCCTCACAAGGCTGGACTATTTCCTTGTTTCCACTGTATACCTGACCGCTGAGGCAGCTATTGGCTACATACTCTGAGTCCATCAGACCACACTCCCTTAGAGATGCAAATACAATGTGGCTGCCCGCGTGCTTCATCGACTTGGTGGCTCAGCACATGGTGTCTGACCCAGCAGTCCTTAAGAGACTCTGTACGTGCTGCTGCAACCTACTTTTTCCAAGACAATGCTGGGTCTGTCAACTGTACTGCAATCCTATGGGTTGCATATTGGGCTTTGACGAGCGGGGAGGTGGTCTTACTGTTGTCACACACAAAAAAGAGTAAGGTATGGGAGATTGCTGTCTTGGATTGGTGGGAAGAGACACGGAGGATGCCTATGCCAGGACACCCTCGGAGGAAGCGCGACATGGGATGGTGCAGGCCACATTAATGCTTAAGCTGCTCCTGATGGATGAAGTCAGGTCATTATGGCAGGTATCCTAGAGATGCCGATACAAATACAGCAATAATACTGGTAAACTGCTGCACTGGCCGAGAAAACACACAGAAGAAATTAAATGACAACCTTGATCGAATAAGTATTGGGTACCAATCATTCCACCCCAGATGCTGTGGCAAACATATTCGCCACCTACTATGCAGAGCCACAACACAGATCCTGCACAGAACTTCACTCATATCCCTACAGTTAATTCTACTCATTTGACGGCCGCTCAGCAGCAAACACTAGAGGACCCACTTATGGTGTCAGAGATTGCAGATGCCATTGCTCAGTTGGGTGGGTGTAAATCCCCAGGCCCTGATGGACAACCCGCCGTCAGGCTGATATCCTCATGCAGCCTCTGTTGGATCTCTTCATGGAGGCGGACAATAGCAGGAAACTCCTGTGGGATCTGTGAGAATCCCATAGTTACCATTCTGAAACCGGACAGACCCCCTCAGCGCTGCTCCTCATATAGACCCATTTCAGTGTCATTTCCGATCTCATCCATAAAGATCAGGATGCCTACATGCCCCACGGATCGACGCAGCACAATATCCGAAGACTTCACAATGCAGTAGTGGTTGCCGATCAACTGGGACAGTCATATCCATGCTACTAATCAACTGTGAAAAGACCTTTGACAGTGTGCCCTGGGTGTATATGTTCACATTGCTAATTTACTTAGGATTTGGTCCTCATTACCTGTTTTATGTCGAACTACAATATGGACAGCCTCATGTTCACATACTCGGCGGAGGAGCCCTGTCAACATCAATCACCTTTGAAAGAGATATATGCCAAGGCTTTCCCTTATTGCCCATTATTTACACTGATGATTGATCCCCTCGCACAGTTGAGGGGTTTAAATGGTCTGATCATTGTGAGGATCGTATGACCCTATATGCAGATGTCTAAATAACAAAAGAGGAAGATAGAGGAAAAAGGAGAAGACTCGTCCTCCAAACTATTATCAAATAAACAAAAGGAGTCACTCCTAGAAAATTGGAAACAATTTCAACCTCGTAGTGGAGAGCAAAAAAGTTTTTCTTTTAAGTAACCCTCACCCACCAGGGTTACCCCTTGGTGGAATGCGTCATCATAGGGTTCATCCCGACCCTGCTATGAAAAGAGGTGTGCTACGACCGACGGATACGTGGGAGCACTGATAGTACGTTTTGCCTATACACCTACACTGGTTGCAATGATATTTGGAGTGTTTTGTTTTTGTAAAAACTGCTAAAAATATCTGGCTAGTGGGAAAAGGACTATTATATTCAATCCCCTAGTCGATATGATAAAAAATGGGGATGAGGTGAAACTATTAGGGCAATTGACCCTTTGTTTCTCTAGTCTACTAATTTCAAGCGCTACCCCATGGCTTTTCATCAGGACCTAAGGGGGTTGCTCCCTGTTACCACTCCTACAGTCATCAAATCTCTTAAGATAAAAAATAGATATAATGAAAATAAATTAAAATAAACGTATACAGCACCTATTTGGTCTGTTCTTATGTTTTGTACAAAGATTGGGAAAGAAAAAGAGTAGTTAAAAATACGCACGGCCCGTGGGCCTCGTAAATGCATTATATGTTGTCCATCATGCACTACAGTGAGTGGATAGTGATATATTTCTCATACTCTGAATACGTGAGCACACTGTAAAAGTATATTTCAATGCAAGGGTTAGGTTAGACACGTAGGGCCCGAGTCACAGAACTAACTTAAGACAAAATCCTAAACGTACTACTTTTGGTATTCACAGAAGGCATTTAGTAGTAGTAAAGTTAGGATTTTGTCTTAAGTTTGACTTAGGACAGACTTAGGACAGACTTAAGACAAACTTAAGTCTGTCTTAAGTCTGTCTTAAGTCTGTCCTAAAACAGACTTAAGACAGACTTAAGACAAAATCCTAACTTTACTACTACTAAATGCCTTCTGTGAATACCAAAAGTAGTACGTTTAGGATTTTGTCTTAAGTTAGTTCTGTGAATCGGGCCCACAGTACACAGACACACACAGGACTTGCTCCCAAAAAGAGCAATACTATACACAATACTTTACATACATGTAAATATGCCATAGTTAGGCCTCATGAGTCCAACCGGGGGAGAAGGGATGCCTGTAGTCATACTCTGTTGGTATAAAACACAGTATTCCAAACGGGACAATTAGATGCAGCAAATGGTTTGGAAAACCTCCTGTCATTAGATTGAGAGGTCGACCAAACCTTAAGTTCTGAAATTCTGAAATTGTCATTGCAGGACTTGCTTCATCAAGGCTACTCCCTCTTTATGGTATTACCCGCTCGCCCGTGGCTCTGAAGATGACGAATTGATGACTGTAAGAGTGGTAACTCCCCTTAGGTCCTGATAAAAAGCCTTGGGTTAGGGCTTGAAACTAGTCGACCAGAGAAACAAAGGGTCAATTACCCTAATAGTTTCTCGTCATCCCCATTTTTTAATCTATCAACTAGGGGATTGAACAAAAAAAGTCAATTTCCCACTAGCCAGATATTTTTAATGCAGTTTAAAAAAATAAAAACACTCCAAATATCATTGCAACCAATGTAGGTGTATAGGCTAAACGTACTATCAGTGCTCCTACATATCTGTTGGTCGCAGCACACCCCTTTCCGTAGCAGGTTAGGGATGAACCCTATGATGAAGCATGCCACCAAGGGGTAACTCTGGTGGGTGAGGGTTACTTAAAAGAAAAACGTTTTTCCTTTCCACTATGGGGATGACATTGTTTCCAATTTACTAGGAGTGATTCCTTTTGGTTATTTGATAATAGTTGGAATGCAAGTCCTCTCCTTTTTCCTCTATCCCCCTCTTTTGTTGTTTAGATGTTAAAGGCAGCGCAGAGCTGCGGGAGTCTTTTTCCTATTAAATTTCATAATCTTGTTTGCCTTTCTCTGTAGACACACACTAAACTCATCACGACTG
Organism: Triturus cristatus; assembly: GCF_964204655.1. Taxonomy (NCBI): domain Eukaryota; kingdom Metazoa; phylum Chordata; class Amphibia; order Caudata; family Salamandridae; genus Triturus; species Triturus cristatus. Next base: position 606,440,948 of record NC_140582.1, on the reverse strand, counting down.
CAGCAAAAGAACATAAACACATGGCATAAATTATGGGTCTCACTTACTCTATCGAGGAGGTGGAAAGAATTCTGGGCACCAGCTCACCTTTTGAAGGTACAAGTAGCAGCTATTTGGGTATAGGGAACAATGATTGGGTTGAATTGAATACATTGAAAAGAAACCAGATTAAAAGCATGCTACATGGTATCATGATGACTGAGTACCTACGTGTGAATGTGGCACCCCAAGGTCTCATAGTAGGGAATGAGCCCTTTATATTTCAACATGACAAGGCCTTCAAGAAAGATTGGTCACTCATATCATGGCATTGTGCAAGAGATTGTTGATTCTCATTAAATAAACTGCAACACGACTGGCAGAAGAGCTCAAAACAGAGATACAGGACATTGAAGTCCAGTTAAAATCTTACCAATCCACAAGCACCTTAAAAAAGAACTTAGAGGAACTTAACAAAACACTCAATGAATTTAAACTATCCCTAAAACAGCGTAAATTTCACAAATTGAAGGACATAGCTCATTTCAGCCACAAAAGGGTTTATCCCTACATTAGAAAGGAGTACGTATCCTCAAGAAGAAACCCGGGTTACAACACAGATAGTGACCAATCAGACATGGGCTCAGGCATTTGATTTGATTTATTTGATTGATTTATTTGTAAAGCGCCTGAATCAACCCCCAAGAGGTATCTCCGCGCTATAGAATTGCTACAGCCAGCCACAGAAAAGGGACGGATTAGAACAATGAGGTTTTAAGAAGCCTTCTGAACTGTAAATGATCTGGGCATTGTTGCAAGTGGATAGGGAATTTGTTCTAAAAGAAGGGGGCTAGGTGGGAGAAAGCTTTACCACCTAAGCGAGATTTTGTATAGTGAGGAATAAGAAGTAGAGATTTGGACCTTGATCGAAGGGACCTAGGTGGCAGGTATTTGGTAAGTTTATCTGCTAGATAACTGGGACCTTTGCCATTCAGAGATTTGTGCACAATGCAGATCTTAAATCTGATCTGCTTCCGTACCGGAAGCCAATGCTGTTGCAAAAGAGGGAGGGAGGCTGTTCGAGGGGGAGCATTGGAGACCAAGCGAGCTGGGGGGTTCTAGACTACTTGCAATCTGTTTAGGGAGGCTTCATTTGCTGAAATCAGCAAAGCATTGCAATAGTCCAGGCAACTTAACACCATTGCATGGATAAGAGTTGTTTGTGTGGTTAAAGGCAGAAAGAGAAATACCCTACAGAGAAGACATAGCACATGGAAGCATACACCAGCAGTGGTTGTGGCGTGCTCCTTCATTAACGATTTCTGCACCAGGCAGACACCCAGATTTTTTACCACCAGTTTAGGAGTCGGTGCGATGTCCAATTCCTTTTGCCACCACCTAGGGGACCACTTCAGCGATGCATCTCCAAACAACATGATCTCCGTTTTCCCTGCATTAAGCTGAAGGAAGTTATCCCTCATCCAGCCAGCGATGGCCATCATGCCCTGCGAACAGATAGACTGGGCATTGGGATTGTTCTTATCGAAGGAAAGTAGGAGCTGAGTATCATCAGCATAAGATATTGGAACAAATCCTAAATTCCTTAGTAATCCCCCTAAGGGAGCCACATAAATGTTAAATAGGGTGGGGCTCAGACAGGAGCCCTGAGGTACTCCCTTAGTCAGTTATGTAGTCTTTGAGCGGAAAGGGCCAAGGTTGATAGTCTGAGATTTATCAGACAAACTCAAGCACAGGAAACAAGGCCCCAAATAGAGGGAGGCAATATAACAGAAGAGGGTACAACCGTGGGCAACGGGGAAATCGGGGAACATACCAAGGAACACCAATTTACCTGGCACCTTTTTTTTTATGGTCCCCCACCACATATGCCACCACAACATCTTTTTTTTTTTGCAGATTTATATAGCGCGAACTCGACCCGAAGGTATTGGAGTGTTTTACATGAGAACCAGTTATGTTACACAAGGAAACATTCATTTTTTTGGTAGGCACGGGGAGATTAAGTGATTTGCCCAGAATCACAGTATGTGGAGTTGCCCCTGAGGCTCGAACCTTGGTTTCCAGCTCCAAAGTCAGCAGTCTAGCCGTTAGACCACATCCTCTCCATGGAGTGAAAGCTTGCTTTCAATCCATGGGAAACACAAACGGGACCCTGCAGACAATATCCCGAAAGTCATTATGAGCCTTTTTGAGGGTCAGGCCGGCAGAGAGGGCGAACCAGGAAGCGGAACCAGTTCAAATGGTCAACAAACCAGGACTCTACCAGGGTGTCAACCAGGAGTATGACAACCTCGCACAACAACCAACCGGGACAGAGCAACAAACCAGCTTAGTCGTTAACCTAACAGAGACTCTTTTGACCGCTTGCCAGATAAGGGTCCTGGAAAAAGGCCTGGGGTTTGTACCCAGAGTGAAATTAGATAAGTTCAAACTAAGCTGACAAACCAGAGAGAGCAGAACCACAGGGGGACACAGGTCTTAAAGTCAAATCATCATTAAACCCCTCCTACTGCTTACATCCCAGTCGAGATTCTAGCTTTGAAAAAGCAGTATTGAAATATATCTTGGAAATAAACCCTACAAGATTCTAGCTTTTGAAAAAGCAGTATTGAAAGATATATGGGAAATAAACCCTACCTCTGAAGACCTTTCATAATACTTCTAGGACAGAAATACAGGCAATAAGACAACTCTCAGATAATGACAATGTAGTCATCGAACCGGCAGATAAGGGAGGAGCCATAGTCATTCAAACAAGGGAGGCATACCAGACTGAATGCCTCCACCTACTGAACGACACCCGTAACTATGAATCCCTCACCAGAGACCCCACAGAGAGAATAAGAATTTGAATCGGTGAATTGGTAGAAGAAGTTATGGCCCCTGCCTGGATCACCGGGAAAGAAAGTTAATTTCTGACCAACAAGCATCCATTAACCCCTATTTTTACACTATTCCCAAAATACACAAGAATCTGCACCAACCACCGGGACGCCCCATTGTCTCAGGTATAGGGTTGATTCTTAAATTACTCTCGAAGTTTGCGGATGCCTTTCGGAGACCTATCATTCAAGGCAACAAAACATATCTAAAGGACACTAAAGATGTGTTAAAAACATTACAGGACATACCTTATGACCACCATAAACAACTATTGATTGGTTTGGACATAGAAAGCAGCCTCTACACTAGCCTCCCACACATAGAAAAACTAGACATCCTGGATGAAGTCCTTTTCACAACATATTGGGAGTATCAGACTCCACGCAACCTAGTGATGGAATGTTGCAAACTAGCCTTGACTGAGAACTTTTCCAAAATCGAAGACACCCTATATCTACAGAAACATGGTACCAGCATGGGAAGCACATTTGCTCCAAGTGTGGCTGGACTAGATGTACACCACCATGAAAAACAAAAGATCTTATCAGCACTAAACCCCTACATTACTACCATTAAACTTTGGAAAAGACATATAGACGACATCTTAGTAGTATGGAATGGTGATGAAAAAACAGCTAACGATTTTCTCCAATGGCTGAATAGGTAGAATGACTTCCTAAAATTTACCCACAGCATTTCCAGAACAGAGCTGGTCTTCCTAGATCTGAACATTTCCCCACAGGAAGGAGGCCTTGAAACCACAACTCATTTCAAACCTACAGCAAAAAAATGTCTACTCCCTTCCGACAGTTTTCACCCTAGACTCAGATGTAATTGTTCTAAGCTTAGTGATTACAATTGACAAGCTGCAGATCTGGCTTCCAAGTTAGAAGCAAGGAAATAACCACACAGAATTGTGAGATAAGCTATGAAAAGAGCAAATAACAACAACAGGGAAGCCCGTTTGGAGCCTCCAGTACAGAAAGAAAAAGAGGTTTGCCCCATTTGTATCACCACCTATAATTGTGCATCATATGAGGTGAACAAAATTATCAGCAAACATTGACGAATTCTGAATGGCAGAGATACGTCTGTACCGAAACCGATGTTCTCCCACAGCAGAAGCCGAAGCCTTAGGGACATGTTGGTACACACCAGATCACGCACCTCTAGAGACAGGTCAATGGGACAGAGTTTCATCAGACCTCTCAGCAGTCACCACCCATGTGGTAACTGCAGTGTGTGCCATCTGACACAAACCAGTAAAACCATCACTTTCAATGATAACACAACATGGGAATTGCGACGATTCACCAACTGCAACAAGGTGCAGGTGATCTATATAATCACCTGCCCGTGTAATTTACATGTAAAATCAAGACCAGAATTTGCAAGCATCGCAGTAACCTCAGATGCCTATGAGCAACAACTAAAATGGCCACCCATTACATGGAACACCACCATACTGTTAAAAACTTACGTTGGGCAGTAATTAAACAAGTGAACCAAGAGTCCCAGTTGTTCGAGAAAGAACAGCAATGTGTCTATAGACTCAAATCACACAAGGTAGGCCTGAATGAAAACCTCCCCTAGGGACCAGTTTATATGACTAACCCTGGATCCAACTGTGACTTCCTCAGCACTTGAAAAGTTTTCTAGCACTGTGACTATTTCCCCATAATACTTTCATAAGCCAGGGGTCAGTTTATATGACTAACCCTATAGCCATCTGTGACCACCTCAACGCCTGAGAAGCTTTCTAACACTGTGACCATTTCCCAATGGTGTTTTCCTAAGTCTGATAGTAACAATGGATGGCCAACGTGGGCGACTATATATCTGGATTTTATATCTGCACCAACAGAGTTGGCCTAACGGTTAGGGCGCTCGACCTCGGACCTGGAGGAACTGGGTTTGAGTCTCGGTAACGACGCTAAACCTCCTGCGATTCTGGGCAAATCACTTAATCTCCCTGTGCCTAACACAAAAAATATAACAAAAAAAAATGAATGTGTGTCCTCATGTAACGTAACTGGTGCTATGTAAAGCGCTCTGATACCTGATTGGATTCGGGTCAAGAAAATATGGAAATGTCGCTCATAAGGAAAATAAAAACCTGGCAGCGATGCTGACCTGGACTATGCACAGAAACTCCCCCCACCCTGATGCTCTGTGGAGCAGGCAGAGCAGGGTCTTATCTGTCCCAGGGTGGTAGTGTAGTAGTACATTTATATAGCGCTTGATAACCCCGACAAGGTGCCAAAGCACGTTTTCAAATACATAGCATAGTTTCCCTGTGTTGTGCCATGGAATGAACTTCATCAGGTATATATGGGTAATGTTTTGATGGACATAAGGACCAGAGTTATATTTTTATCTTGCTTGTCATTGCTACTGTGCATAGATTTGAAGCGAAAATGGGTGAGAAATAAGAGACTTAAGCCTTGGGTGCCAGTGTTTGAATGGATACAAACTGTGTCAGTGAAGTATTGCTTGTGAGGTAATTGTTGTGGTGTTCTATCTGTATGCAGAGTCTGGTCAAACCACGCCAGACTAAGCGTGTAACTTCATCTGTGCATCAGTGTAGGGAAAAGTGAGAGAGAAGATGCGTTCATCTCTGCACGTGGATACCTACCAGTGTTGGCTTGTTCTCTCTTGGATGTGAGTATAGGAAGGGCCCACATATGAGATAATACCACTCTTGGGGCAGGTACAATCTTTCATTATCTACAGCATGGGTGCTCATAAACATTTTAACAGGAGTGGCAGCTTCTGCATTGGGGTGTTGGGACTCCACCTTTTTGATTTTGAGGTCTGATTTCTTTCCATCTGTTCTTACACTTAAAAAGTACCTTCACTCAGCGCATTATCTGACAACCATACAATTATGGGATGACCATTGTGGGTGTGTGGGAATCTCACTAATTGGGCTTATCTTTTTACTTTCTTGATTGTCAAAGAGAGGTGCTACAGAAGTGACCACATCAAGGTCGATGAAACTCAGTAATGGCTTTGCATGAAGCAGTCAGACCCGAATCTATCTCGTCATCCTGCAGTCGTTTTCCCCGCAGGGAATCACAACGCGGTCGTTACAACGACCGCGTTGTAATTCCGCATACTATTACTCCGCAAGTCGGAACAATGACTTGCGGAGGGGGGCGCTGGATGTTGGAATAGTATAATTTACTATTCCAACTCCAGTCTGTGCGGATACTAGGGAAGGTGTAGGATTTTAAATCCAACACCTTCCCCCCCTCCGCAAGTCGTTGTTCCGACTTGCGGAGTAATGGTATGCGGAATCACAACGCAGTCGTTGTAACGACCGCGTTGTGATTCCCTGCGGGGACAAAGTTTTGCGGTAAACGTTGTTTACCGTCAGACCCTATTTTACTCAGGCAGTGAGAAACATCTGCTTTGCAGCAGTCCCTTTTCATTCAATTTTAACAGATGACAGACGGCTCACTTTGACTTTCTTGTTTTGCAGCATTCATGGCTGTCAGAAACCTCCACTAAATGCTTCAGGCGTCTTAGGACAACACCTCAGTTAGCATTTTTCACAGTAAATGATGCCACTAGCACTTTCATTGACTAGGTTGGTGTGATGCAGTTGTTCTGAATTAGTGCAATCAAACAGTGTCACCTCCTGGAAGGTTGCAACTTCTTTAATTTTCTAATGAAGTTAGTGCAACTCTTTGTAAAATTGTTGTTATGGCATGAGCTAACATGCACCGTTTCCATTGCATTTACTGGCCTGGATGGAAAACACACACTAAGCAGCACTGTGCAGTGCTTGTAGGTCTTATTTATTTCCTACAATGGCGGGGTGTATGTACATGGTCTCACAGTAGTACTTTTTGGGGTGGGAATCTCCCCACCCCAGTTAAACCTTCTTTTAGTAGTTAAGGGTTGCATGTTTTATTTGCTTACTTGTTGCATTTCACCGTGTGTTTATTTTCTGTTCCGTTTAAAATTTCACCAGCTACCCCTGGTCTGTGGTGTAACTCAGTGCTACAGTGAAATGTGGGATTAACTTGCTTTTTCTCTACTGCCTTATCTTGGGTCCATCACCTGTCTGCGTTTGAGATCACATACTTTTCTACCTGCAGACAGAAAGAAAATAATACACAAGGCCCTTATAGCTGACCATTTTGTGTTTTACTCCAACCAAGAAGCTAGGTGTGCAGAGTTAGCTCAGACTTCATAAATTAAATAAAATGCTAGGTGCAACCAAAATGTAGCACGCAACGACGACTGGAGATGGCAGGAGGGCAAACAAAAACTGCAGGAGGCGTTGGGGTGCAAGCAACAACTGGCAAGCAACAATGACAAGGAAGCAACAATGACTGGAGGGAGGATAAAACAAGCATTGGCATAGCCAATAGGTCTCGCCTTTGGGACCTTATAAGTGTTTAGCCATGCAACAGTTGATGTTGTTGCACCAAGGATATTGTGCTGCATAACTAAATAGTTATAAAGTCCCAAAAGCGAGGCCTATTGGCTATGCCAATGCTTGTTATAATAATGCACCCGGACCCTGGGGCACCTAGGGCAGACCTTAGGGGTGATCTATAAGTAATATCAAGGTCGTTTTGGACTTTGAAAGTACTTTTAATTCTAAAGACAAATTTGGATACAGCTTTATTTTAAAACCAGTCTGGAAGGCAGGCGTGGCTTTAAAATGACAATAGAGACAACAGCAGTGCATACGTAAGTGCCTTAAGTACACAGGGGTCTCTAAGCCTACATGTCCTCCTATATACTAGGGACTTACAGGTAGGTTGTCTTTACCAATTAGAATTACAGCAATTACTATATACCTTTAGAAAACAGAACACTGGCCCTGGACCTGGTTAGCAGAGCCCAGGGTTCTTTAACAGTCAGCAACCACCAGCATCAGTCCAAACATAGAGTGGCCAGGGGAAAAGGATGGCTTTCCTACACTTACTACTATCAGGTGCCACCCCGACACTGGCCATGCTCCAGATCTGGTAGTCGGATGGGAGGGCAGACTGGTGCAAGAGACGCCTGTATGATGCGGGTCTCCTATCTCTGATGCTTCACAGCTGGGGGGTTCCTGGAGTGGGACTCCCTCGAAATCGCCAACCTTGGTCATGTACTGATTGGCACAGATATGAAGTCCTTTGCTCAGTGAAGTTCGGACTGGAGAGGTCCCAGTTCAATAGATACCTTTAGCTGCGACATGGCCTGCAACCACAGCTGAGGGGATGTCAAGACATCCCAGAATTCAGTCCGCTTGGGGGGAAACTCACTATGGTTCCTCTACCCGACAAAGGCTGTGTCTCCCTCATATACAAATCTGTGGTACTGAACACCTAGGACTCCTTCCAGATGCTACAGGAGTAGTGGGAGGGCAACCTGGGGGAACTAGGAAAGGGACAGTGAGCAGCTGCATTTATGAGCACCAGAGAGGACACTATAACTGCTCGAGTCATCCTTATACAGTTTAAATATCTATACCGCATATGCCTGGCTCCACAGCGCCTGTGGAGGATGTAACACACAGGCACCCTGTCATGTTTATGGGAGGGAGATCGAATATTTTCTGCATAATGTCTGGGACTGTGCAATCCTTCTGCTGCACTGGATTTCTATTGAATTCTCTATGAGAGGAACCCTTGTCCACCATGTCAATCTTACACCCAAAATGGGCCTTCTCCATATCCTGGACCATGAGGGATTCCTACTAGCTCAGCGAACATTATTGAAACTGGGCCTAGTGATCACAAAGTTTGCCCGCCAGTGGTGACAATACCCAAGCCCCAAAGGATGGACGATGGGGAGCCAAGATGGACTAGTTCAGGGTTGCCCCAAAAAACATGACCGAGTGTGGTATGGATGGCAGCGATGCCGGGAGGGAATGATGCAACCAAATTAAGTTGCTGATCCTTAGCAATAGACAGTAGGGGGGAACGTTGTTAGTGAGCGGCATTCAGGACACACCAGGTGACTATGTTATTTTGTATTTTTTTACTTTTTTTGTACTTTATATGTGCTCGACATGAGAAAACTTCAATAAAAAGATTAGTTTAAAAAAGAGAGAAAGTTGCAGGCATTTCTAAGATACTTGCAGAGCTAGCCATGGATACTCCTACGAGACAGGACTTGGGTGAGAGTGCTTCTAGATACCGCAGCAGAAGTCACAATAGTGTATCTGACGCTCCAGAACTTTCTGGTAGCGAGTCCAACTGGTAAGTTCACATGGGTTGAAATGCCAGATAAGCATTTTAAACTTCCTGATAGGGTTTATAATCTAGAGATACAGATTGAAGGGGATACACCGCGCATTATTAAAGCAATCTTCCTGTAGCATTTATCTGAATAATATGACATCATACTAGATTGCAGGGCTCCAGTCTTTATTAGGGAAGCACCCTGAAGGGAGAAGATAATAAGGGTAGCCTTTTCTCCCATAGTACCTGAAGATATCAGGGAAAGTTACACCAGTGAATGGGCTATTAAACAGGCTCTGCCTTGTACCGAAACCAAGCAGGTTAGGATAACACTCTGTTCTACATATTATTGTGTTACACAGTGAACCTCAAGTGGAGGCTCAATACCCTATAAACTCAGACGCAAATTGCAATATAGGGGCAATATTAGATCAATTGCAATAACAGGGCATAATAGCACTTGAATATGCCCATTTTTTCCACGTCTAAACTAGATTTATCCTATAGAATAGTTTTAAACTGTAGGAATTTAAACACATTTACAGTATAAAATGCACACAGTAGAGGTTTAATGATAAACTTAGTATGGAAAAAATGCAAAACAACCCTAGGTATTTGCTTTTTCAGTCAAAACTTAGGGCCTGAAAACGTACATCTAACCGCCTTCAGTTTCAACGGAGTGCAGTTCTCGTTCAAACAATTGCCTATGGGCTATAAGAGCAGCTCTGGCTTATTCCCAGCATGCATCATGGAGCTCTTACAACCAGATCTCGAGGTGCTATCATACATTGATGATATCTATCTCACTGATAATTAGCTAGATGTACACCTACAAAGGGTGGGCCAAATTGTAATAATATTTACATCACATGGTTACAAGATTAATTAAAAAAAATATAAGATTGCCTACATAAAGGTGATCTTTCTTGGATATGAGTTATCCGATGAGAGCAAGGGTTTGGCTTCTGATTTCCATCAGAAATGTGTTAGCTTGAAGTCTCCTGACACACTGAAGACGTTACAGTCCAGACGGGCTCTAGGTGACGCACCTGCGTTGCTACGAAAGGTACATACCTGATAATGATTTTAGCAGCCTACACAGCAACCCTGCACTCTTTCCTACTCCCTGCTGACGAGAGGCAACAACCTCGAAACACGTGTCCAGGGATGGCATACGCTATTCACACTTGCACTCACGACACGAGCATAGGTGTACTCGCCGACGCTGACTACAGGGACCACAGTTCTTTGGGGTAACACGCAGGTAGGTCAGCAGTGTGCGACCATTTTGGATTTACAGTCCCTGTTGTGATTCCTTAACTTTGGATGAAATTATTTGCCACAGTATGCCAAGCGAAGCAAGCCCTTGTATGACTTGATTACTCCCACATTTTTAGCAACACAGTGGATGAATAAAAACATTGATATCTTGTGTGCTATGCAAGCAGACATACTAGAGACATAATGTTTAAAATCTAGGTATAGTAAAATCAGCCTACTGTTGAGAATCATACAAAACCAGTCAGAGTATACTTATATAATATACAATGGGGGTCAGACAATTCCCATGGCATACAAGTCACACTTGTGTTCCCAAGCCAAAGCATGTTTTGCTTCCAGTGCGAAAGATATTGCAGCAGTGCAGAGAGCTATTTTGAAAGAGCGCCCATTGGTGCAGGGAAACCTAATAATTTTGTTTTCTCCCGTACCGACATTAGAGGCAGCCACAAAGGCAAGTGCTCTACATCCGAAATGGGTGCAGTATACCTCTTCCTTAAGTGCAGTGGTTCATACACAAGCTTTTTTCCAATATGAGCAGAATGTTGCTCCAGCTCCAAAATCTATAACCACTGAGCCCTAACAGAGAATGGCTCTGCTCAAACAGATGTACAAACAATATATGAGTAAGTACTGCACAGCCTGTGCAGCAATGCAAGGTGTAATGAAAGATGGACAAGTCCATCCTCTGTGCACCCACACTAAAATTTTAGGTGACAGCACTTCACAATATGCACAAATATATGCCCTTTTAGTTGCATTACAAAAGGCTGACCCCTTCAGTTCCCACACAAATAGTGTCCAATTCATCCTAGTGTGGTCAAGGGTAAAATGGGATTTTGAAACATTGATAACTGAATGGATTCAGTGATTCACAAGGGAAATCTATTAGGAATAAACAGCTCTGGGGAAAGGTAGCTGTTTTACAAGATTAGCTTCCATTGCTCCATGTGACCTGCACGGAGTAGCAAGGAGTAGCAGTCCTAACCAGATCTCAGATAAAGAATGATACAGAGATATTAACAGCAATACAAGCAACTGCGAAGGGTGGAACACCTCCTGAGGACTTTCCTCCTCAGCATTCCTACACCCTTGATTCACATGAGACCACTGTGGTTACTATACAGGAGTGGGAGACAGGATAATTCCTAATAAACTGCCCAGATTAAATTTAATCAGGGAGGTACACGAGGGATTGGCATCTGCCCATGCTGGGAGTAATGCAACTGTAGCAATGCTACTGGAGGCCCTGTTTATATAAACAGACTAGAGATTCTGTTAGACAATGCAATATTTGGCAACAAATCAAAGCTTCTACTGTTAAAAGACTCCGTAGCCTCAACCAAACAGTGTTCAATACCCATTTAGGGTGATATATTTGGACCATATTGCCCCAATGCATTATTTTAGCCACTATAAATATATATTGGTGGCAAATGGTTCATGTTCTCCATTCTTATGGGTGTGACCACAGTGAAATGCAAGTGTCTCAGCACTCAAAGGATTTGCAGTGTCTGGTAGCCATGGGAGCAGTTTATTAATTTTATTTGGACAATGACCCTCCATTCACCAATAAAGATTACAGAGATGCTATGTCAGTTCTAGGAGTTTGTCTGTAATTCAGCAATCTGTTTCAAGCAAAGTTCAGCCAATTAGTTGAGCGTGCTAATGGCATGATTAGACAACCTGGGTTGCCAGGGTACTAAGTTTCGGTCAGAGTACCATGATCTGTATGGAATGCATAGAGCATTAAATCATAGGTCGATAAGTTTTAGGAGGGCACACTTCATATGAGGTGCTCTTTTGAGTGCCCATGGACATACCTGGCCTAGATAACCCAGGGAAGGTAGAGGGTAAAATAAGGTTTGACCTGAGACAATTTTGAAAGTCTTACAGAGGGTAAACATCCTTTACTTCGCATGCTAAACAACCCATGCCATAACAATGCAGTCGTTACAACGACCACGTTATTTCGCATACCGTTACAACGCAAGTCGGAAAAACGCTTTGCGTTAGGGGGAAAAAGGTGTTGGATTTAAAACCAACACCTTCCCTAGTGTCCGCACAGACTGGAGTTGGAATAGTAAATTTTACTATTCCAACATCCAGCGCCCCCTAAAAGCAAGTCGTGGTTCCGACTTGCGTTGTAACGGTATGTGTAATAACAACGCAGTCGTCGTAACGACCGCGTTGCTAAGGCATGCATTGTTATGGCATGCGAAAAAAAGGCTTATATTCCTTACAGAATATCTAAGAGGGCAGAGACAAACTATCTAATGAGAAGCATCCTAAGGCTGCCCCCAACAAAGAGAAAGTTTTAATGGCTGCTGAAAGGTGGGTAACTAAAGTAGGGGATCTAATTTGAGAACATTTCCAAGACAAGCAAGCCTTTGTACCATCCTACAGATACCTGTTCCACTCCTTGGGGTAAAAGTCAAACAAACTGTGGTCCTGCCACCTTTTTTTTCCATTAAAACAGAAACAGACTTCCGTCCATTAACCACATGAAGAAGCACTATGTAGAGGACTCTGTACAGAAGATCATCCTGGACACCAAGAATGATTCAGAGTAAAACCTCTCACCCTCTCTCTACTCTGAGTGAACTACCCCTATAAGAGAGCAGTAAGATCACTAGCTTGAATACCCAGCTGGGGGTATTTGAGTGCACTGCTTCTCCAACTTAACACAGAGCAACAGAATTAATGGATGAACCTGATGCTGCCATTATAGCAGTTGTAATTATTCAGGGTAACATCATAGTTTATTATGAACCACCAAATGAGCGAACATCAACTGAGATGATGCCTATTCGAGAAACAACAATCTATGAGAACAAATCTGAATAATACACAGAAGACTTTTCATTACTTTCCACAGTCACTTTCCGCCATTTGATTTCTTCTTGCTTATCATTGGTTTTGTGACAGGTACTTGATACCACCTTGGCCCTCTGTTTAGCTCGCTGTAAGAGTATTTCTTTCCTTCATGTGGTTGGCAATGATGATCGTCATTCTAATGCCACTGAATGGACATTACGTTCCTGAAAGAAGAGTTCCACAATCTGTGGTTTGGGATCTTTAACCACATGTCTAATTCCACAGAGCTACAAGAGATCTTTAGGCTGCAAACATCAAAGCTGAACCTGTGCCTGAGGGCATAGCTTGAGAAAAGGTTCCTTTTCAAATTAGGAGACTGACTGAGACATAGCGATTACAATTTGTGTTGAGGTTTTCAATGAATGATGATATAATTCTTGTAATAAGTACAGTCTTTATTCCGCTTGTAAAACCATAAAAGAATACTCAGCATTAAAATCCAGCAGTATATAATCAATATATCCTAACAATTAAAATCAAGTCTTAACAACAGATGCTTAAAAATATAAAATGACATATGTAATTAAAACGACTGTGGGTATTTCATACAAAATGTTTAGGTCATAAAGTGACTCATGCATGAAGGTGTTACTTCCCCATAATATTCCTCAATCTAACTGCAGCTGGTATAAACTTGTGTACCATTGTTAGGGTGTCCGGAATTCGGTTTAAACCGAATCTAACCGACACTACCCTACCGGATGAAAATCAGCGCACTCGGTTTAAACCGAGTGTCACTGATTTTCATTGCTGTTGCACCGCTTGGCCACTTGATGGAGCCAAAGCGTTAGATGCAAAGCCCCAGAACAGAAGCAGTTTGGAACGTGTGTCACCCCGCTTAAATTCGGGGACACACATTGGTTGGCAAGGTTGGTGGGTGGGGCCAGGTCCGATTGAAAATGCTGTCCGGACTTTGTCTGGCCCCACACACCACACCGCAGTGCACTTCAGACACCCCGACGACGAGACGACGAGACGACGACCGCCAGTGCTCCAAGGCCCAGCAGGTAAGTGGAAAGTGCCCGCATGTTGTTTTGTAAGACTGTAGCTAGGGAGCAAATGTTGCCGTTGTATTTCAATTTTGCGAGAATCTCCCCACTTGTAACCGTCGCACATACAGCCGCAACCGGGCACTCCACAGGTCTTTAAAAGACCATTTGCAAGATTTAATGAGGCCTCGCTGTTATTTGACCCCTTAAGAGCCCCTGCAGCTCCCACCGACGGTGCCCGCCTCCGGGGCAGGGGTCCCTCCGTGCGGCGGAGCAGAAGCGCCTGGAGCGTGGGAGGAGGGGCACGGGCAGAGAGAGGGGGCACGTGGGGCACCAGCCTCCCCCAAACACGCTCCGCAATGCGTATGGATGGAAGGCAGGCGCCTAGAGGCGGGCAGTGCGCATAGATGGAAGGCGCTGTGCCATCCTCCAATTGACAGGCGACGCATCCCGGGCTCCAGCAGTCCAGATCCGTGGGGTGGGCGCTCCTGGGTCACTTCGGGGGCAGGCGGTGGAGAGCAGGCGCATCCTGACCGGAGCAGCAGGGAAGAGAGTAAAGCCTCGCATTTAGTGATCGTATTACTTCATATCATTTTTTATGCTCATTAACCCTGTCTGGACACAGGTCCCACCACATTAGTACTAGTTGTGTACCAAAATATAACAATAAGCAACAGAAACGTGATCAGCCAACCTTTGCGAAGTACCTGACACTGCACTGCACCATGTGTTGCCACGTGTTAGTAATGTTTGAGCTAGAACAATTTTGCGAGAATCTCCCCACTTTTAACCGTCGCACATACAGCCGCAACCGGGCACTCCACAGGTCTTTAAAAGACCATTTGCAAGTTAATGAGGCCTCGCTGTTATTTGACCCCTTAAGAGCCCCTGCAGCTCCCACCGACGGGGCCCGCCTCCGGGGCAGGGGTCCCTCCGTGCGGCGGAGCAGAAGCGCCTGGAGCGTGGGAGGAGGGGCACGGGCAGAGAGAGGGGGCGCGTGGGGCACCAGCCTCCCCCAAACACGCTCCGCAATGCGTATGGATGGAAGGCAGGCGCCTAGAGGTGGGCAGTGCGCATAGTTGGAAGGCGCTGTGCCATCCTCCAATTGACAGGTGACGCATCCCGGGCTCCAGCAGTCCAGATCCGTGGGGTGGGCGCTCCTGGGTCACTTCGGGGGCAGGCGGTGGAGAGCAGGCGCATCCTGACCGGAGCAGCAGGGAAGAGAGTAAAGCCTCGCATTTAGTGATCGTATTACTTCATATCATTTTTTATGCTCATTAACCCTGTCTGGACACAGACTTTTGGGGGTACGTGCCTCTCAAGAGGTTCCTATTTTATTACAGTCCAACAAACCTCTGCAATGCATCATTACTATTAGGGCTGGACTGGCTGTTAACTCAATTGGACTAATACCAGATGGGCTGGCAACATTAAGGGCCTGAGCCACTCCTTGAGGGCCACAACACTGGTCACAGTCCTCTTCAATACCATCTCTGAAGGTAAACGTGTTTCTAAAGCTGTGCGGCTCAAAACACCTGTGTAGCAGCTCCTAGTAGACAATCATTGAAACACATTTTCAGGGTATGTTTGATAAAGTTGTAGAAGTCACAGGCCTTTATGCATGGTAACATGTTTGCTCTATAATAATGTTGCCCAGCAATAGTCAGAATGGCGATGCAGGAGGTCTAGAAGAGGTGAAAAAACAACTAAGCCTCATTAACAAGCGCATGGTCTGTGAAGTACTGGGGGCGGGGGCGGCGGCTGTGTGTGTGCCTGAAGCTAAGTCAGCCCGGGCTGACGGGGGAGGGGGGTGTATGCACTGACCGCAACCTGCCAGGCCAGTGCAAACTCTTGCATCCCTCTCTTTCTCTGCCTGCCATTGCGCTCCATGCTTCTGAAAGGCGATAAAAAAACATGTGAAGTTGCTTTCAAATGTCCGATCCTGCAGCAGCCCACTTCCAAAGTCCATACATGACAGAAACCCGATTGAAGGCCCCATTCTCCCGATTATTATTATTTTTTTTTTTAAATCTCCCACTTTGCTTTTCTGAAATGCTGGTATGTATGTTATTGTACCCTGCAGATGGGAAACCTATGCTATGACGTAGCATCAGTGCGGGCCTCTGGTGTGGTCAGCAGAGCTCCAAGTGAGGCTGCCAGGGCTGGGCTCTGGATGAAGCCTGCATGGAAGGCCCCAGTAGTTTGCGCAACAAAAGGGGACCCCATGTTTCTAGCAGCACTGACAAGTGTGTGTGGGTGGGTGGAGCGGCACCCTGCTCCTCAGGCCGCCAGATTGGTATTTACAACTATGGCTTAAAAGATTCAGCCCCCCCCCCCCCCCCGAAATTTTTTCTTACCCCCCCCCCCTGAAATTTGGCTCTAGTTGTGCCTCTGCTATGCAAAGGTAGATTTAACCATAGCTACAGAGGCGCCAGTAAAGCCTCTAAATAGTATGATTTTGTGTGCGTGCGTGTTTATCAAGAACATCTCCATGTAAATTCATTACATAGTGGTTGCAGCTTTTCTGTAGTAACGGTTAGAGCATGTAATCCGTAGGAAAAGTATTTTGGGTTTTGCAAAAATACCTTTTTGTTTTTCCCCCCTTCTTAGAGCCCCTGCATCTCCATTCTGCCGATTGCTGGAAGAACCCCCCCCCCCCCGAAATTTGACTGTAGTTGCGCATCTGGGAGCTATGTAAGTATATTTACGCCGCTGGTCCTTATTACTGTATATGAATGTTTGATACTGTACACATGGATTCAACATTCCCCTTTCATTAAGCTGAACATTCTCCTGGCAATAGGTTACCTGACCTGCATCTGTATATACATCGCATTTATTTGGACTTTTTTAACGCGTGAATTTGGCCTAAGGGCTTTCGACCACAAAGTATTATTCACTTTTAGGCAAGCTGGAGGTTAGCTAATGTGCATACATCCAGAACCGAATTCTTTCTAAAAGCATGATGGGTAAAAAGCATTTAGGGTACCAGGGATACAGATTTTTAATGTTTTCGATCAAAAGTACTCAGAAAACTGCAAATTGCCAGTTTTCGTGAATGTTCCTGTTAGTGGCCTGATGGCTGAAGGTTTTGCTTCAAGGTAGACTTTTTGTTTGGTGTCATCAGGCTTTAAAGATAAAATGGATTCTTATGCGATCACCAATTAGTGGCTTCATTATTTTTTCAACAGTACACAACCAGTTTCTAAGTGTTTCTTTTATGATCTAGTTTGCGCAGAACAACATGCCCCGCAGAATAAAGACGGCAGAAGATTATGTGCTGGAAAACAAAGATTTCATGGTTGAAGAAGTGCATGGGCAAAAGATGTTAATTTGCAGGTTTTGCAGAGTGACTGTCCCAATAGTAACTGGGAAGACTGCAAGCCGAATTGCTGAACATCTTGTTACCAAGACCCACTTGAAATTGAAAGAGCCACCTAATAGCGACAGCCTATGCCAGATGTCTCTTGCTGAGACAATGACACGCTTCAAAAGAAAACGTGAGGAAGAAAAGGATGTGGCACATGAACTTGTACGTGCCCTAGTGCAATCTGGAACCAGCTTACACCAAGCCGATGGACCGATTGGGAATCTGTTCCGCAAGCGTGCACCAGCATGCAAAACATTACCAAGAGCAACACAAATGTATGAGAAATACCTACCAGAGGTGTTCCTTGCAGATATCGAACATATTTCAGAGTTACTCCAGGGTGATGTAAAGATCTCTGTTACCCTTGATGAAACCCCAGAGATGCGTGGCGACCCAGCAGTGGCAGTGCTAATCACATTTTGTGATGCAAAAAATGGATGGTACAGACGTACCATCATGGCAGATCTAGATGTACTGGAAACATGCAACGCAGTGTCACTTGGGATGCTGCTGCAGAGAGTTCTGACAAAGTTTAACAAAGATTGGAGTGACATTGTTTGTATTTGCAGCGATTCCGCTACGTATATGAAAAAGTTATGTGATGACCTTTCAAAAGCAATACCTGAGCTGAAGTGTTTCCCTGTAAGAGACCCATGCCATTTGCTAGATGGTATGCTGAAAGCAGCTCTCCAATCTTCTGAGCTAATGAAGAATGCTATTGATTTTGTAGTCCATTCAGGTGCACTGTTTCGGTATGCGCGGGAACTAAAACGCAAATATTTCTCTTTTTGTGTTTTGTGTGGCAGCAAAGAAAAAGTAATCCCAACTGTGTCATTTAGTCGGTGGTTCTCAGTCCTAGAGGCCGTGAATGCAATTTTATCTATGTGGCGACCGTTTACTGATTTTTTGCTTAGTGATGATGCAAAAGGCAAGAAATGTGAGGATCTTCGGTTGCATATTGATAGCGATGTAAAAAAAAGTACATTGTACTGCATTCTTAGATTCCTACAAGAAAATATGACTGCTGTAGTGGACATAATCACAAAACTAGAGTCAGAAAACACCCTGGTCTACCAAGTGTTCAGCATCATTGGTGTAGATGTCAAACATCTCCTCGAGAGTAGGCTAGGCGACACTTTTAGTGACTTTGGCACTGCAACATGTTCCCTGTTAGAATTCCTTGCCACTTGGTAAGTAGAGAAGTGTTGAGGACCAATTCAGGAAATTTTATTTCACAATGCATGAGAAATGGCTAGCTATGATGCATAGAAATGTCCCTTCACCAACCATGGCGTTTGAAGCCAATGAAGCCTCACTTTGGTACTCTGCGCAAGTGTTAGATCCCTTCCATAAAGGGGAATTTTCTCCAGATTTTGCAAAGTACAGCTTCATTTTTGACCGCTTTAACACCTCGGAGGGCATATGCACCCAGTTCAACGCATATGTCGCAGAACCTGGCCCAGAGAATGTCAACCGTGAGGTGCACCAATACTGGCATGGAAAGCTACGTCAGTGGCCAGAGTTGGCACATTGTGTACTGTCTGTTTTGGCGTTGCCAGTCTCAAGTGCCAATGTCGAGAGGGCCTTTTCCCAAATAAAAGTGTACATGGGTAGGAAAGAGAGAGCGCGAATGACCAAAGATTCACTGAAAAAATATTGTATGGTGTACTACAATAAATTCGACTTGTAAAGATGTATTTTAACCTCTTATACACTGTACATAGACTGCCTATATTCCATGCACCAATTAAGAAAGCAAACAATAATAAAAGCAAAGCGTCCCAAAAACACCGGTAAAACACCGTTTCAGTTGTTTTTTTGGGGGCGAAAATTAGTAACCACTGAAAAGCACTGTTTTTTTGAGGTTTTGAAATCACTGGAAAACACTGAAAAAACACCACCAGAATTCACCAAAAATAGAAACTGAAAACAGGAAAGCCTAACCATTGTGTAGATGTTGGAAATGGCCCCTTTTGCAGGGTCATCCCTAAGCTTTTTGCCTTCCTCCTGGATTTGTTCTAACCTGTTTTTGTTGGCTTTATGACTCTGGGCACTTTACCACTGCTGATCAGTGCTAAAGTGCATCTGCTCTCCCTTTGTAAATATGACTATGTGAATTGGTATATCCCTCATTGGCCTATTTGGTTTACCTGTTGGTCCCTAGTAGCGTAGCCTGTGTGTGCCCAGGGCTGGTAACCCAAATGCTGCTGGTGGGCCTGCAGCGCTGGTTTGCGCCACCCACAAAAGCAGCTTGTAAAGTGTGTCTCAGACCTGCCACTGCAGTGTCTGTGTGCAGTCCAGAACTGCCATCTTGGCTGTGAAGTGCACCCACTTCCCAGTCCCTGAACCTTCCCTTGGCATCATGTCAGTCACCCCTATGGTAGGGTGCATTGTATGTGTAAGGTAGGACCTGCCCTGCTGTGTGTAACATGTCCTGGTAGTGAATTGCACCCAATTTGGTTTTTCACTACTGTAAGGCTACCTGTTCTCCATAGGCCAGAATGGGCAGTTTGACTATTACATTCTATAGTCCTAACTGACCCAAAGAACATGGTAGAAAAACGAATTTAGTATGCCTGAGCTCAGAATATTAAAATACATCTTTTAGTGAAGTTTATTTTTATATTCTGTGTTTGAAAATACCACTTTTAGAAAGTAGGTATTTTCTTGCCTAAGCCTTCCAGTGTGCTCTGCTGTTATGTGTATTGGCTGTCTGGTTTTGGAGTGACAGGGCTGGGGAATTTCAGGAGACAGAGTGAGGTGTCCCAGTGGTGAATAGAGAGATCTGCATCTCTCTATTCAGATGGGTGGGAGGAGTTGCACCTGGGACCTGAATAGGGCTGTGCCTTCCCTCCACAATGCTGGCTCCACCTCCTGTGGTGCGTCTGATGTCTCTGCCCTGCACTCTGAAAGGAAAGAAGCAGCCTGGTAAACAAAGTGCTCCAGGACTGAGCAGAACTGGTTCTGGCTGGGTTCAGTGACTTGTGACTCTTTAGAACAAAGACCTTTGGGGTATAAATATCTGTGCTGAAACCCCTACAATTTGTATTGCTCCTGGACAACAAGAAGAACCTCTGTCTGTGTAACTGAAGGAATCTGCAGTAGAAGGACTGTCCTTGTGCTTGTGTGCTGTTTCTTGGACTGGCCTGCAGTGGTTACTACTGGACTTGGAAGAAGAGGAAAAGGACTTTGAAGGAACTTTTATTTTTCCTACAGCAATCACCCAAGGGCTAGAAGAGAGCTAGCCTCCTGCAGGAGTCTCAGGCACATCAGACTCCACCACCAGCCTCCTGTTTCCTCCCAGTGAGGATTTCTATCTGCAGGTGAGGCTCCTGTGAGTTCCAGGGCCTCTAGTTCTACTGTGGAGAAGAGAGTGCTGGAAATCGTCGCTAACACCCGTTAGCGAGCTGCCGCAGCTGAAGAGCGTAAGGAAAATCATCGCGCTGCTGCCGCTGAGTGCTCGCTACCGGAGATCATCGCATCACCTGTCTGAGGGCTGCCAAATGCTCGCTAACCCGAAGATTATCGCATTGCATGTTTGCGGGCCTCAAAACGCTCGCTAACCAAAGATCATCGCATCGAGTTCATCGCTTCACGACATCGCAGAGAGGACGCCGAGCGTTCGACATTTTCATCGCATCGCACCAGGATCGTCGCTCCCTCGCGGGGCGCCATTTTCTTTAATCGCAACAAGATCGCACACGCAACAGGCTCGCGCATCATCCTCCCTTCGCGGCAAGGATTTTATTGCATCGCCGGCTTAGCGTGCAGAAGTTTGTCGCTTTGTCCTGCATACAAATCAGCGCATCATCCACCCTTGCGGCAAGGATTCAATGCATCACTGGTAAGCGTGAGTAAAATCATCGCTACAACTCCTTAGCGACATTTTTGTTGCTTTGCTACAGAATCCAGGTATCTTGTGAGTAAAAGGGTCGCAGAGACCACTGCCTTGAACTGAACTCCTCTTTGAACACCTTGAACTATTTTTGCAGCATTTTAAGAGTAACCCTCTTTTTCTAGTATTGTGCATTTTTACTGTTATTGGTCTTGTGTTAAGTCTATATATATAAAGATACATATTTTTGTAACTACTTGAGTGGTGTCCCTCTGTAGTGTTCTTCACTGTGTTACTGTGTATGGTCATAAATGCTTCACACACTGCCTCTGAGATAAGCCTAGCTGCTCGAGCTACGTTACCACAGGGTTGAGCAGGGGTTATCAAAGGGTGTAGTCTGCTTACTCTGACTTAGGAAGAAGGGTCCCTACTTGGACAGTGGCCAGCCATTGCCAACTTGAGACTCCCATTTCTAACAGTGGATATATTCAGTTTGTAATAATGGTAGATAATGTAGAGCTGGTCTGTATTTTTTAATGTTCAGAGTAGTAAGTAATGGAACTAGATATTGCTTCCTTGGCCAACATATAGTCTACAGGAGAAGAACAATTTTACGTAGATGGATCGGATCGAGAAACACACAGACACAGCTCAAGGCCTGAGTCACTAAAAAAATTTCTTGGGCAGGAGACTAAAAGATGGACTAAATTGAATCTGAACCTGAGCAGGTAAAATCTTGATGGTAGTAAGGTATCAAATCAAGGTAGGGCTCCATACGGTCTGTGGTCACTAGCATAAGATGGGCAGCCATGCTCCTTTTACTGAGCTCTTTGACTTCCCTTCTCCGTCACCGCATGTAAGAAATTCTGCTTTTGAATAGCTTTTAGATAAGACGATGATGTCATGTAGACTAAAAAAAATCAGGCCTACCAAGCAGGGTAAATTGTTCTTTAACTTACCTCAACCATGTATACGAACAGCGAAATCAAGCCATAAACAATCAGTAATTATATCCTGCTTTTGGAGAGTTTCCAGTGTGGACCAGATATAGAGCCACAAAATAAGGGGTGCTAACTTAATGCAGTCCTCTAAATATGATAGGCCCAACTCCACGTGGAAGACATAGGTGGGTACGTTTGTAGGGACGGATAACAATCTTCTCAAAATCTCACTCTCACTAGCCTGCAAATACAAAGAATTGCAGTACCCCCCCCAGTTTCCTGCACCATAGGTCACAACAGAGCAACATCGCGCTTAATAAATATTAACCATCACATCCAAGGATTTAGAGCCTAATTTCCCCGCAGACCTAAGGGTTTCCTTCATTGTTTTTTCAAACTGTGTCAGTCAGTCAGTCAGTCAATTATCTTTATTCGATTATTAAAAATCATAAAAGATCGAGCAAAAATACATAACAACATTTCATCAGATCACTAAATTTGCATACAATTATCACAAAAAGAAACATTACATTTTTACAATAAAACATACATAAATATTTTAAGAGGGATAAAAAGAAGGGTTTGTTAAAAAAAAATAGAGGAAATTCATTTTTCAGAGATAAAGTGCCTGTGCCTTATTTGAAACTTATTTAAACGTGCTCCTGCCACTAGAAAACTAGCGACAGAGAAGGCTACTTTTATATTAGGAAGAAGTTGCAAAAACAACAGGGCTGGTTTTACCTGAATAAAGCCCTGAGTACGTAGAATAGGGAGCAAGTATCTTTTTCTAATCTCAGTATAATGACCGCAAAACATAATAAAATGCATCGTATCCTGAATTGAAAAACAATCGCAATCGCATGGTTCAGCGTCATCAGGTCTAGCCCAGGTTCCAAAATTACCCAATATGAAATGAATTAAGTCAAAACGAAATCTCGTTAAGAGAAAACGATGGTAAGGGTTTGTTACCCAAAGAAGGTATGGTTCCATTCCAGGAACAGAGGTAAGCAAATAATGTTTCCTTACCATGGGTTTTTTTAGCTCTTGTGCTTCCCTTTCCAGGGCATATAGATTTATCAGAGTATTTTTAACTAATTTTAAATCTTCATGAGTTATTTCATCTGGAGATGAGAAGAGCTCCGGACGGCCTGCTAAGGACAGCTGAGTTCTCACGTATCTTACCCATGGGATTTTAAGTGCTCTGTCCAGGGCTAAACAATCTTTTAAAATGATGTGATTTAATGTGAGCTCCTGGTTAAGCCAGGTTTTTAGCCAGCCAATCACTGGGGCTAATTTTAAAATATCAGATATGTAGCCCAAGCCTACCTCTGTGTGTAATGCAAATGTCGGGGTTGATTGGGGAACAGAAAGGAGAGATCTTAAAAATTTATTTTCTACATTCTGTATTTTAGCGGAGTTAATATATCCCCAAATGACAGAGCCATTCTGGGCGACTGACAAGCATTTTGCTTTATAAACTTTAATTATGCTTTCCATGGGACGGGCGCCCAGTTTTTTGGCAAAACCCAACAATCCCGCGGTCGCTCTAGCAACAGCGCTACTTTTAACCAGAAGCTGGGGACCCCAAGTGCCCTTTTCGTCAAAAGTCACACCTAAGTATGGGAAAGAAGGGACTCTCTTAACCTCCTTCCCCACGCAATAAAATGTTAGCATCTTTTTTTTTCTGCCTGCGTGTCCAGCGATCATTACATGTGATTTTTCTGTATTAATTTTCATGTCCAAAGATGACATAAAAGCTCCAAAAGATAAAAGGAGTTTATTCAATGCAACTCCAGATCGTGCAAGAAGAACAGCATCGTCCGCGTACAGGAGGACAGGTATCTTTGTCTCCCCTGCACGCGGAATATCACTATGTGATGTTCGCATTACTGCCTCAAGGTCATTAATATATAAGGTGAAGAGGAGGGGGGCAAGTATGCACCCTTGCCTAACCCCCCTCTCAGACTTAAAGAGGCAGGTGCATCTTCCTTCCCTAGTGACTCTAACTGAAGTCATGAGATCCTTATGTAGCTCAGCTAAGTAATCAACTAAAGGGGGGTCAAGGCCCATGCCCAAAAGGATCCCCCACAGCTTCGACCTGTTAACCAGGTCAAAAGCTGAGGAGAGGTCCATAAAGGCCATGTACAGTGAACCTTTCTGAGGTGGACCAAGGTACATTTACTGACAGAAGGTACTCCAAATACGCAAAAGTTGCAACAAAAAAGTTTGTTGCCATTAATAAAATGGGGTTTCAAGTTGTTAGAGGTGCACAACCATTGTGTGTGACTTTGCGAAGTTGGTTGTTAAGCCTAGGTTGTTCATAAACACAACAAATTTATCCAAAAACCTCTGGAGAACCACACCTGTCCTTAAGACTAGGACACAGTCGTCCTCTGCATACAACAATGCAGGGATTCTTCTACCTTTCACCCTATGTATGCCTGCCTCCAAGAGCGTTAAACATGGATCAAGAACTTTAATATGTAAATAGAAAAGAAAGGGGGCCAGCATAAATCACTGTCTCACACCATGTTTAATCTTGATTGGGGGGTGCATTTAACATTAGGCCGTACCTGATACACCTGTCACATCTTCATGTAATTGGGCTAGGAAATAAACCAATGGAGCCTCCATTTTCATTTCCAACATTTTCCCCCAAGGTTTCCCTCTATTCACACAATCAAAAGCTAAGGTCCATCAATGCTAAATATAAACAACACTTCTTTGCCAGCCTACTAATAATTAAGTGTAGGTTCAGGCATTGGTCAACAGTCTCAAGACCCTTCCTGAACCCATAATGAACTTTTGGAGAAAATGCCCTTTTCTTCAACCCAAGACTCCAATCGGTGCAATAGAATCCTGCCAAGTATTTTAGCTGTTGAATCGATTAGGGAAATGGGTTGATAACAATGGGGGTCATCTTTGTCACCCTTCTTGTAGATCAGGGCAATAATAGAGTTCGACCATGATTTAGGTGGGCCTACATTAACTGCACTCCTCAGTACATTGACAATTAGAGGTGACCATAGATCTACATTATCAATGAAGTGATCCATTGGTACTCTACCCGGCCTGAGGATCTTATTCCTTACACTCCATTCTAATGCAGATCTAACCTCCCCTAGGGGGATCGGTGCCAACTCCAAGGCATCCCGTTGACTGTCAACCACTGTAATGTCAGGATAATTGGCTGGTACAGTACTACAATCATACACCTTGGAGAAGTGCTCCACCCATTTATATTGTGGAATAGTAGCATCTAGAACAGTATAATGACTATCTCCAAATAGAGGTGCATTTACTTTTTTTCCCGGAAAAGGCGAATGCCATTTTTTTATACTAGCCTCATGTAGCTGTTCCCAGGCATTCTGCCTTATCGCTAACTTCTTTTTGGTGAAAGCCCGTTTGCCATCCCATCTACATAGCTTCAGTTCCCCCACATCCCCTGGGTGCCCACTTGAAGGCATGAATAAGATTTCTATGAGCCTTTGAACAGTCACCATCAAACCACTTCTGATTTCTAGGCTCCCTGCAGGTCTTCACAAATATTAGAAGCTCAGTTATAGTATTGCAAATCTCACTATCCGCCCTTATAATACAAGAGGGGTCCATCTCAACTTACAAGCACACCAACTGCTTATCCTTTTTGACTGCAAGTTGAGCTAACAGGTGCCTAGAATGCGCTTCTTCCCTTGTTGCAATCAGCCTCATTTAGTGGTATGGAATTCAAGTTTATCTATAGGTTTATGAATGATCTTGGACACCCAGAGTTTTATTCAAATCCCAGCTCTATGGCCCGAGTATCGAGGAAAACTCTGAAGAATGAGTACCTCGAAATGTTGAGCTCTGTTAGAATAGCAGATGAGGCTTCCAAACCTACAGTCATCCAACACCAACTAAGGCTTAGCTCTCTGGGTATGGAACCTTATTTACATTTTGTCCCAAGTGGACACGACAGAATGCTGCTGATAAGATTCAGACTGGGTGTGGTACACAGACTAGTGACCACACCCAGAATGAACGACTGGTCCAGAGTGTCACCCCCTGCTTGTGTGACACCCACTCAGAGCAGTCCACCATTCACCTAGTCTTTTTTTGCAAGTTTTTTAAAGAATTAAGGAAAGTCTGGTTACTTTCCCTTTTAAGACAGCAGGGCCTTAGGCAATGCCGTCCAGCACTTGTTCGCTTACAACTTCTAGATAATGAACACGTGGCCTGGAGGGTATCCACTTTTCTGAAAAAGGCCCTGCGGTTGAGGAAAAGCATGTCTCTCGAATCTTGGGAGGTTGCACCTTAGACGAATTATTGGGACTTGAATTATGTTTGGATATCATGCAAACTAGATTTTTAATGTAAGGTGTCTTTGGTATTTAATCTTTTCTTTTAACTTGGATATTTTAACTGTGCACTTTTATCTTGAAATATTTAATAATTGTGATACGTGCTTTTATGACTAATTTTCATGGTTGAATAAAGCTTAATTGATTGATTGATTGATTGGTATGGAATTCATAAACGATAATTGAGCATTGCCCACAAACAGAATGCTATAGGATTAACGTCACTCAGGCAGTTCTGTAGAATGGAGAAGTCAGCGACCTTATATTTATATTTCTCTGAAAAAGCAATAAAATCAATTAGACTGCTGAGCCTTTACCAGTAAAAATGATAGGTTTGTGGGTTGGGACAGTGGTACAATCTAAGGAAAGAAGAACAGAATGCTTCCTAATAATTGTATTTAGGGTATTGCCACATGGATTGTGCTCAAAGTGGGAATAATGCTTAATGTCACATCCCAGTGCACCACAGACAGAGGTTCTGAAAATTGGCCAAAGTCTGCATTTGAAATCTCCCTTCCCCGCAAATGATCTTTTATCTCATTTAGAACCTTGCTAAGGGTTTGAGCAAGAGAGTCTGGTCTACCTGTATTATAGGAATTACAATTATTATGATAGAACTTTATAATAACAAACATTTCGTTAGACTCATGCAGCAGACATCAAATTTGGATAGTAAGAGAATCAAGGTAATTTTTTAAAATTCTTTTATCTAGGCGAATAAGATCAAAATTAACAATCCACCCGTGTGGTGCCCCAGTCTAGAATAGATGGCTGGGGGTGATACTAAGACAAACCTGTCAATATGTACCGTTTTACAAGCTCAGGTCTCCTGTAGACACACAATATGAAAATTCCCTATCAAATTATTCCATTCAGCACTATTCAACTTATGGTAAAGACCAGCCACGTTCCAAAATAAACACTCAAATTCTGCCACAAGTGCTTCATTCTGTGGGCTAATAGGTGATACAATCCCAGTTTCAAGCTTTATAATCTAACTTTGATACAGAAAGCAATGGCTAAAAATAATTCATATATACTTTGAGTATCAAACAAATGGAAGAAACACAATTTTCAGTTA
This sequence comes from Triturus cristatus, assembly GCF_964204655.1. Taxonomy (NCBI): domain Eukaryota; kingdom Metazoa; phylum Chordata; class Amphibia; order Caudata; family Salamandridae; genus Triturus; species Triturus cristatus. Next base: position 606,413,163 of record NC_140582.1, on the reverse strand, counting down.
GTGAAAATCTCCTTGTTACATTGCTAATACAAGGCATTATTTCCCTGTATATTACTACTTTTCATTTTCATGACTGTCAGAAATTTAAATCTTTAGGCTGGCATGAACCAATGCACAATTCACACCTCAACCATTTATAGACGTTTCCTTTTTCTTACATGTACTTAAGTGCAGAGGACCCTGTGTTTATCAGTGCTTCCAGCAAAGAAATCCTCTAGGTCATTCTCTTATGTGATTCGATTTCCTTACATGGAATGTACAATGCTTTGATGCCCGAGTTAAATTGTGTCCTATCAGTTACTCCCATTTCATCCTTCACATGATTTTCTATATACTATGAGGACAATGAGATGAAGCAGAATATTTTCAACAAACTCTTTTTCTTTTTAAAGCTACAATATTTTTAATTTGATATATTCATTTAATTGCCATAATGTATCACTCTTAAACCGACATAATGCTTTAGTATGTTCTTAGAATAATGACTTTTTAGAACACTCCCTATAAATTATAACCTTTTGAATATTTCTCTGCATGAAACACGCAAGGCGTAAGGAAGTATTCATGCACAGCTTACTGCATTATTTCTTGTTATTTTATGCGATCATATCTTTTATGAAGCTACATTTATGTATATTAATTTTATGTTTTATATGTGTATGACACATTTTATGCAATTATCTTAGATATAGAGTTTTATATCTCACTGTTTTGAGATCATGGATTTTTCTACAAATTAAATAAATTCCTAAGAATAACTCTGTCCATAACGTCACATTCAGATGTACAAGCCGGGATGACATAAAGTCCATAAGGCCAGAGTCCATCTTGAGTAGGCTGAGACTCATTTATTTGTATTTTTACTGAATCATCTGTATGGCTGTCTTTGACACAGATGCAGTCTGTCCTTGTATTTCCAAGAACCTGTGTAAGAATCGTCATGTCATTCAGACAATGACATTGATAAGACACCTGATGTGTAGACAGTGGTATCGATACGACATCTGATGCAACATCAGTCCCGGACAAGATCCTTGTTAGCTCTATTTCAAGGTCATATAATAATAACATAAGCAATGTAGTCTAAATTATTGTGTTTTCACCATAATTGTTTATAAAAATGCATCTAAGACTAGCATATTGATGCACACAGGTTATATCAGACATTCCTAAGGTTATGTCAGAAATTCCCATATTAGAAAAGCCACATTATGAAAGGCCCATCAAGTGACCACTTGGGAGGAAAGGTCCTTCGCTCAAGATTATCGTTCAAGATCTTGACAGAGACTGCCAGACTGCTGTGCTGTCACAGCATCTGGTTCTGCACTGAAAGTTGATACCAAACCAAGTGCAGGAGGGGAGGAGATGATGATGATATGTTTTCCTTTTGCAGTAACACTTTCTCAGCTACTGATAACTACAGTCCCATTCTGTAAATAGGTATGCAGTGCGTTGATTCTCCCTAAGAAATTCCAGATACACGTTACCCTTCTCAATGAACTCATAGTATAGTGCATAGAATTAGGTAGGAATGCTCATTGTTGTTGTTTGCAACATGCATTAGTGCTATTTTAATAATACACGGTGTGATTATTTTAGATGTGCTAAGCAACGGTATGACCCGGTTGAAATAAACACTTTTAAGGATGAAGGGTAACATTACGATGCTGGTCGGACTCTCGGCCGGCCTGCACTGTAGCAGAAGTGTGACCATGCGGTGCCTGCCACATGGTGCAGGAATGTCTAAGGGGGCACCTAGGAGCCCCCCAGGCCCCAAAGCACAGAGGCCTGGGGGGGCAAGTCACTTTCCGCATGCCTTTTTATGGCAGGTGAACAGCCATTAAAGGGCAGGCAGAAAGGGACATTGTGATCCCTACTGCTCCCTATTGTAGGGAGTACTGACCCTCAGACGGTCCGAACGGGCTCAAGCAGCATCAGATTGTCCCCCTACCTGCGGTCTCCGACCGCACGCATTGTAATGCATCGGTCGGACTGCAGCAGCAGATGGCAGTCGGACCGGATCAGATGAGCCGTCGGATGCAGTCTGACCACCATCAGAATGAGTGCATTACTTGTGAGTGATATTGTAAAGAAATAAATTGGGCTTTCAAATTACCACTTCGTCCCTGAATCCCTGTTGTAGGGACTGTTAGTAGTCTAGAAAGCAACGACACCACATCAATTGTGTATTGAGTGGGGCTACAACAACCTTTTTTGTGTTACATTCAATTGCTGGTTTATATAACCAAGTTCAGTCGCGACAATCATGGGTGTGAAAGCAAACCTTGTAAAGCGAAGCTAGACTCTTACTTTATGCAACACTGTCTCTCAGAGCCTCCACCCCCTGCCCATTGATGGTGACTCATTGCTTGTACTTTTTGGTATTGTCAGGCATGTTAGCCTTTAGCACCAGCTCCCATTCCCATCAATGTCACCTGGGGCAAACTCCACCCCAAGCACTACACTAGCCATTCTCAGATAGACCCAATTTCAGGGGGTTACTTTCTGCGGAGGCAGATGGCATCCCTTTAAAGTGTCCATACTGGTAACACTTTTATGGCACCTGGGCGATGTAGTAGCCTGGGGACTTCTTCTTATTAAAATCACCCTTCTTTTGTTTAAGATTGGACTGGGATCCCTTCCCATAAAAACTTTTCTAGGGGGCGTTAGAAAATCTCCTTTGGTTTTTCTTTGTACCCTCCACTCTTTGGATCTTATTTTGAGCTAGGGGGGTCCAACCGCTGTAATACCACATCCACCCCTGCCAACAGCCCACGGCACTGGCGGTCGAAAGGCCATTGATTACAAATGGACGATGGGGCCAGCAGTGTGGAGGCGAGGATCTTGCAGCTGTGGTAAGTATTTTTCACAAATATATCAATGCCTGTGTGGCCTTTTCAACTACAGGTGTGTGGGATGCACACATATGTGGACGAATACCATAGACCCATTACTTGGGTTTGGCTTATATGTGGACAGTCCTGGCAATGAGTATATGGTTCGAAAAGGACTCACCTACAGATCACCGCAAACAGGGTTGTAATCCTTGTCGTGAAGATCCTGCTGTAAAGGGGGGACCTGGAGAAAGGGCTCCACGTCGGAATCTGCCTGGAAGAAGAAGAAAGGGGTGAGTACGCACCCCAATTCCTTTGTCACTGCCACCTTGAAGCAGGCGTAAAGACAGCTGCGGTCCGCTCGTGGGACAGGCAACTCTTAATATGGACAGCGATATGGGTCCCCTGTACTGTCCTATGGTGGCTGCTTTTCCCCCGACAGCAAACCCAGTGGTTGGAGGTCTGCTGGCAGTTTCGGTGATCCAGTTGCTGTCTTCGCAAAGCCGATTTGCCCAACTCATAGTTCGGCGGTAGGACCACTAAGCTCATCGCGCTCAGACCGCCACCACCGATATGGCGGTCCAAGGAACCACCAAATTCATAGGGCCCTTTATTCTTGTTGAGACCCTGTATGCTCTTCTGGTGGGCCACCCAGATACCTACTTGGACACTCTGGTACTAATCCACAGGTCACTCCTTTGTAAGTTCTATGGGTACAGTGAGCTTTGAATCAATCAGGTGTTGGTGCAGCTCTGTGTAGCAAATACTGAAAATGTGCACTCTCAGAATTAGATTATAAAACCCATCATAGTCACTCACTTTGCTACCACCCACCCAACCATTTAGTGCCTTACTGGAGTACTCCATGAAATTAAATGAAGACGTTTCTGATTGTCCCTGAACTTTAAATGATATCTCTCTCGGGTGAGACCAAACTTGACAACAAGAGGTTCCTTCATAGGGCATACCTCATCCTGTCAGCCCTATCCAGGACAACATAGGGTATTCCTGTCAGTGACTGGCATCCAGAGACAAGTCACCAATCCTCTTCTGGGACTCCGTGCACATACATGACCACCTCATATGGATCAAACCACTTGTCATTATCATCCATCGCCACAAAGCTAGGCACCAGATCTCTTAACTCCTGTGGACATTTTTGTGATGCTACCACCATCTTGACTATACTCTGCAACTCTCCTGGCTTCCAGGTCCAGTTCCTTCTGACTCACTTCATAAGCCAGTATGATTTTCTTCTCCTCCTGAGCCAGCCTCCTTCTCTCCAGGGCCTTTTTGACAGCTGAATCTGCTTTCCTTTCTTCCATGGCCATGGTGGCCAGTTTTAATATTGTGATCCACAAATATGGTGATGCAAGAATATCGATGACAAGAATATCAATTTTCTAAGGTAAGTAATATCAATGTCAAAATATCTATGTTAATATCGTTTACAAAAATATCTATGTTCATATCGTTTACAAACGTTGTTAATATCATTTTTTAATTATTGTTATGTATTTTAGTATACATTTTAATTGTATATGTTTTGAATTGTTTGTATAATTATTGCCAATGTTTTTTAATATAGTTTGTACATTTATTGTTTAATTTAATTTAATTGTTTATAGTAATTTTTTGTGTCATAGAGGGTTGTGAGCTTTGTAGGGGTGTAGGTTTATTTAATTGATAAATATGTAAATTGTGTAATTAATGAATTTTTTCAGTCATGTTTTAGGTGTGGGTTGTGGGGTTTCTAGGAGTATAGAGTGGGAAGTATATTAATCATAATTAATTATTAATCAGGTTTTGAATAATGATTAATTATTTAATTGATAATTAATTATGTAAATTGTGTAATTAAGGTATTTTTTTTAAGATACGTTTTAGATGTGGGCTTTGGGGTACAGGGTGAGAAATAAATTTGTATTTAATCAATAATTGTTTTTAAATTATTAATTATTTATTTGATAATTAACTATGTAAATTATTTAATTAATGTATTCTTTAAGTTATGGTTTAGGTGCGGGTTCTTGGGTTTGTAGGGGTACAGGGTGGGAAGTAAACTAATTATAATTAATTAATTTGTGTAGATTATTTAATTATTTAATTGATAATTAAGTATGCAAATTTTGGAATTAAGATTTTTTTTTATTATTTGCTAAGTGTGGTTTGTTGTGCTTTTTGGGTTACAGGGTGGGAAGTTAATTAAGACATATTTTTTGATGATTATTACTTTATTAATTATTTAATTGATAATTATGTTAACTGAACTTATAATATTTGTTAAGTTGTATTTTAGCTGTGTGTTGGTTAGTTCGTAGAGGAATGGGGAAAGTTATTCAAGTAATCATATATAAAAAATGTATTTGCATTTTTTTTATTATTTCATATGTTAATTGTGTTATACTTTGTTTATTTTTTTACATTTTAATCATTGGCTGTTATGCTTGTGGGAATATAGTGGTGTATTTGTATTATATTAATTATATTTATGTTAATATATAATAATTATTAAAACTTGTAATATTTGTGTTATTTTTTTAATTTTGATAATATTACGATATTTTATTTTATTTATAGAATTTTATATTTGGGGATATTTATTGGAGTTTTTAAAATATGCTCTTTGTTTGAAGTGAAGTACTCTCTCTCTACTGTTCCAGCGAATGAAGTGAGAATAGTACATTTTACCCCTTCTGAGTCTAACACTTTCCCTACTGTTGCACCGACTGGAATGGGAATAGTAAATTTTAGCCCTTCTGAGTTCAACCCTTTTCCTACTGTTGCACTGACTGCTGTGGGAAGGGTAAATTCAACCTCTTCTGAGCCCAACACTTTCCCTTCTGTTGCACCTACTGGAGTGGGAATAGTACATTTAACCCCTCCTGAGTCCAACGCTTTCCCTACTGTGGCACATACTGCAGTGGGAATAGTATATTTATTATAATTGGTGTTTAATAGTTTTTTAGCATTGTTTACATATTTATTATGTGCTTACGTATTTAATTGTATAATTTTATATATATATATATAAATGTCTGTAATTTTTAACATATTTTTAGCAAAAAGCATTTTTATATTGTTAACTCTTATGTATAATTAAATTAGAAATATTTTACGATATTGTAGTTTGTTTTGTTACATTTATGAATTATTTTTTCTGTGTAGCAGCAATATATATATATTTTTTATATATTTGGTATATTGGTATATTTCAAAAACCTTAAAAAATTAAAATATAGATTAGAATAAAATAATTTCAATCATTTTATATTATAAATGTGCAGAGAAATATATGCACATTCATATAGGTGTGTAAATGTATATAGATGTTTAAATATTAAACATATTTAATTTACAATTATATTAATGTTATATGTTGAAATCTTTAATATTTACTGTTTTTAACTATATATATATTTAAAAAATATTATTGTATATATTTTTTCGATATTAGTGTAAAACAATATTTTTTCCGTTACTTTTGTGCTTACCATGATATGTATAGAAAAAATAGTTTTGTGATCGATATTTTTACCACAATATTTCTGTATCACGATATTTTTAACACAATATTTCTGTATCACGATATTTTTGGTCTTGATATTGTGTCAGTGATCCTCTGGATCTGGGGCTATGTCCAGAATATTCTCTTCATCCTCCTCTATTTCCTCCCCTTTCTGAGCACCATCATCCTCCTGCTCCTGTGGTGCAGACTGCAACATGCAGACTCCTTCCCAAGCTGTGAGGGCTATCTGGTACTCTAACTTCTTGGAGTCCTTTGCTAACTTCAGCCCACTTTCCTTATACAACTTTTTTTGATCTGTCACAGTGAACCTTTCAATGTTGCTGAGATCCAGCTCCATTCAAAAATCACAGGTGAAAATATGAGGATAAGAGTGAAATTTAAGGAAAAGGAAAACATGGGCAATTAAAAGTAATGGAGAATTTAAAAATCAAAAAAAGATTTTGATGTCAGATTATAAAAGGATTTTTTGTTTTACACACATTACTGAGTGGCACTGCAAAACACAAGTATTGAATCCCACCGCTGAACACCACTGTACGAAATTGGAGTATTAGTTGTATTGGGTGAGAACCCACCTCAAATAATAATCACAATCCTTGTCAGGGTGAAAGACTAAAGTCGCTGATTAAACCTGTGCTTAACCCTTTGGTAGCTTAGAACAAAGCAACCAGACAGTACTCAAATAGTAATAAAGTGAAAGCACAACACAAGAAAAATCATAATCCAATTTAGAAAAATATGGAATATTTCAATAAATAAGATGACACCAAATCAATAACAAAATAGTGCCAAAATGCCTCAAGCACCAACCACGGTTATCTGGTCGCTCTAGACTGAGATAATGTCAAAGGTTAAGGCTGACCACAATGGAACATGCTTTGGATACAGGGACCAGGTTCGTACCCGTAGAAAATGTTGCCTTTGGACTTAGGGCCTGATTCAGATTTTGAGGTGACCGTGATGGAATGGCCTTTTATGGTGGTTTTTCCGCCCACCAACCTGGTTGTCTGCCCACCCGATTTCGATGTTGGCTGGCAATGGGAGAAAAGACAGCCACCGTCCTGCCGACTCCACCTGGACTTCACTCCCCACCTCTACGGTGGGATGGGCTCTAGTCAGGATTTCCGCCCTCTAGATTTTGATGTAGCCTGTTTCGAAGGTAATTCTGACAGGAATCCATCCTATCTCGGATCGGCGGAATAGTAAGAAAAGGGGTGTAAACTCACCTTTTCTTGCTGTACAGGCTGTGCTTTTGTCCTCTTCTCCTTCACCCAGGTTTCCTCTCACCTGCTGGACCTACACCACGATGGACCGGCACCCCGTTTTGATGGACCCGAAGGTAAGTGTTCATGGTGTGTGCGTGTATACATTGCATGGTGTGTGTATGTTGGTGGGGTGAAATGCAAAATGTGCACAGCATGCTCACTACACATAACCTACTTACTCAACATATATGTGTTTTACATAAAAACAATTTCCCACTTACTTGTCTCCCCACCACCACGGCCATCCCCCATCAGTACTCCACCAACAGGATACCACCAGCCAAACAGGAACATCCAAATCTGCTCAGCAGGACCCTGCTATAAAGACCGGTGGTTGTCCAGCACAGAAGACCACCGCTGCTGTGGTATTCTGTGTATTGTTTATGCATCTAAATACTGAGGGCAGAATACAATCAACTTGATGGAATAGTTGAGCCCGCCGCTGTGGCGGGGCGGCGGTATGACGGTCAAGATCTAAACCAGGTCCTTAGTCTCTGGAATGGAAGTCAAAATTCCTAAGTGGGGCAAGGCACCAGACTGTGGCTTAAGAGGGCTCCACATCGTCAGATAGTCTTTGAATGAGGTCTGGGGAAAAACAGTTGACTTTTGGCAGGAAAGCTCCATGTGGGACAAATTTGAATTTTGCGCCCAGAGAAGGTCCCTCGCTGGCTGGATACTTTTTTCACCTTTGCCCAGTGAAGATGTCCACTTTTGAACTTGGTCACTTTTTTGGAGCTCGGTTTTTTCCAGCAGGGCAAGGCTGTAGGCTGTAGCCAAAGAGGACTCCACGAGGCAGGACACCTTCTCTAGGGAAGTCCTGCTACGTCAGATTTACTGCTGTGAAGAACATAGTGGGAGCAACTTGAATCTTTGGACCATCGGTGATGCAGCTTAGTTGGATTGGCTCGGCAGGTTGATCCGTTACCAGTCGGTTCTCAGACCAAAAATGGGCAACAAGTTCCTAAGAAAACTTTAGGAGGAGTACACTTTGACATCAGTCATTGGAGGTCAGCACTCACTCCAGCCGAGGCCAGCAACAAGGTCTAAGATAGGTCCAGTTGGAACTGGTCAGCTGGGCAGTTGCAAGAAAGTCCTCTGGAGGTTTGTTCTGTCCCTGTAATGCAAAAAGGAGGTCAGCCAGAGGACCCTTGAAGTCACTTCTGGGGTCCTTGACTCAAGGCAAGTGTTCTGAGAGAAGTACTGGGAATGACACTTGTATGCCCAGTGCCACCTGGTCACTTCCTAACCAATGGGGTAAAAATTATACGAGGTTACCCTACCCACATTTGCAGCATTTCCTGTGTATTGTACTGTAAACTATCCGATAGTGCCCTTCTACACCTAAATCCATAATCACAGAATCCTTCTTCCCCTGGTCAGAGCTCTCTGTGCCCATCCAGAGGTGTGGCTATGATAAGGGGCAGCCTCTCCATTCTAGTCACGCCAAACCAGTTCTGTTGCAGCTTCCCCTCTCCAAGTTTGGAGCCAAGGTGATTAGTAAGACAAATGGAGGGAGGCCTACGTGAGTGCCAATGACAGGGTTGCAGCACTTTGAAGCTTGTAGAGAGGCTGAGCACAACAAACCGGGCCATCCCTCCTCTCCACACCCAAACCTTTTGGCCACTGTCTGGGAACAATCCGCATCTCACCACAGGGGAACCATTCACTAGTCAGGTGAAATTGGACACTGGCAGAAAGGCACACTTGGGTTAGGCAAAACATTACAACTTTGTGAACAGTTATATGAAATTCAACTTTAACAATAATTGGATTTCAAATTACTATTAAAATAGGAACTTGAATCTCTTTTCGAGCTGCTTTCAAACCAAGATTAAGCATTATAAGTTGTCATAACATAACGCAGTGTTTCCCTATGGGAGACACAATCTTGCAACAGTGAAAAAGGACCTAGGAGGTTTTCACTGCCAGGACATATAAAACTTTCAATATACATGTCCTGCTTTTTAAATACCATACACACTGCCCCACGGGCATTAAGGGTACACCTTAAGAGTGACCTATATGTATTAAAAAGGAAGGTTAAGGCCTCTCCAAAGGTGCATTTTACCAGGTCGATATGGCAGTTTAAAACTGCAATGTCACGGGCGTGGTATCGGCGCCGGCCAAGATGGCCGCTTGAATCGGGAGCTCCGCTACGCCGGACAACGCTGTCAGCATTTAGATGCGTTTCTCGCATCTTTATTTCACGGACTGTAGCACTACTATCGGTGAAACAACCTGCAATCATGGTGAGCCGTGTGTAATGTTGCTGCGTGTCCCGCTTCGCTTCTAATTTTGCCGTTTTCAATGCGCCTCAGAGTGGCCGCCATTTTGTATACCACAACACCGCAGTATTTCTCCTCAAAACAATGGCAATACACTCTGCAGTCATCCGCTTGACTTTAATGTGATTTTCGAACTTTGAAGACCAGTGCATAATGTTCCTGTGTGTCTTTATGCCCCTACAGTGCTCTTTTTCATTATTTTAGCTCAACTTTTCTTTTTTTTCCCCGGCATATTCTCTATGGTGTTTACCAAGTACTTCATATTACTTTTGGTGCCCAGTCTCCCCCTATATACAATCAATATGCTCTGGGAAGTTACTCTAATCATCATTTCTCTCTCTATTCGCTTGCGGCTGCATGACCATTTTCATGCTCTGGAGGATACTTTTCCCATTTTCAAGGTTCGCAACTGCTTAAATACAGGAAGTTTTTATTCTTTTTTTACAAAAACAACAACGTCTATTGTTTTACTGGTTTGTCACTTGTATATGGGCAGGCTACGCAAGCCTCAGTTTGTTTTTGTCCCTAAAACTTCCTCCACAGCGACACCTAAAATCTTTCTCTTCTGCATCTGCTACTTCTTCTTCCACTGCAGTCATGGCTGGAGTACCTTCTGCTGGCACCCAATCGACGCCACATAAATCTTCTCAGCCTACTTCCACCTCTAAACGACTGAAGCAGGACCCTTCATCTCCTGATAAGACATTTCCTACTATCTCCTTGGAACTGTTGTTGGAGGAAATTCACGCTTTGTGCCCGTTTGTGGAAGAAACGAACAGTAAAATGCAATTACTGGAAGAAAAGTGGTCCTTAATGGAGAATAGATTCTCTGCAATGGAACAATAACTCTTGACCGTTCAAGGTGACTCTTAAAGACTTTCCTCTCTGGAGAAGGAGGTTTGCAAACTTCAACAGCATACTGAAGATTTGGAAAACCGCAACAGGAGGAATAACCTACGCATCTATGGATTACCGGAAGCTTTGGAAGGAGAAGATCCTGTCATTTTCTCTTCCTTTCTACCGAAACTACTGGATATGCCTACTTCAACAACGCTGAATATCCAGAGAGCGCACAGACTTGGTCCAAGTCCTTCGCTCTCTTCATCCTTGGTCAGACCCCGGGGAGTTATTATTCTCTTCTTGATATTTACTGACCTGCTCTCTGTTCTTTCTGTAGCCAGAGCCAAACGACAAATTAATTGGCTAGGTCAGAGCGTCTTTGTCTCTCAAGATGTCTCCAATGTTACTGCAGCCAGACGAAAAGTTTCTTAATCTTCGTCCACTTCTTTGTTCAATGGGTGCTCGCTATGGACTTTTTCACCCTTGCATCTTTAAGGTGACCTTCCAAAATCGAACATTGTCCTTTGAAGATCCTGCAGAACTCAAGAAGTTTATCCTGTCTCATACTTTGACCAACATGGATACTGCTGGCCCTCCTACGGGTTGACATGTTATACTCATATCTCATTGTTACCATACTATTTATGTATGATTCACTTATGTTTATATTTGTTCCTCTTTTTGCCTTTCTTATATGATTATATTTTAATATAGTTAATTGTTTGAATTTCCAATATAGTGGTTCATCTCCATTTCTTATGTTATACTTGTTGCGCTCCTCTTATTTATTTATGTCTTGCTACTTCTTTTAATGTCTTTTTTCACTGTTATTCTAAATGCCATTTCTATAGTTCATATTTGTGTTTTGTATCTCTTAGTTGTGTCTGATATGTATCTTCCAATCACTCTTTATCAATTTTGATATTCTCTTAATTCCCTATTATATTCATACAGGTTCTGTCTGTCATTTTTAAAGTTGGTCCATCTACACTCCCTTATTTGTTCTGGTGTGGTCCTGTCTCCCTGGTTCGGGCGTCTCATCTCCCGTTCGTCGCCATTGCCCCAGTCTTATCTTGTTTCCGTTTCCCTCAGGTATGTTTTTTTTCAGTTGTCCTTCTGGATATGTACTGCCTCTCCTTGTATTTCTCCTCTTCCTTCTGTCTTCCCTTTTTCCTTCCTAATATTCTTTCCCTATTCTACATTTGTTTCTACTTTCATTCTCCTATTACTGCATATTTGGTTCTGTATAAGTCTTTAATGTTTTTGCATTTAGAGTTATTTCCTGGAATGTGAAAGGTTTTATTAATCCAATTAAGAGACAGAGAATTCTTTCCCACCTCGCCTCTTCTAATCCTAACCTAGTACTCCTACAAGAGATCCACCTTAAAGAGGTTGGGTAGGTACAGTTCTATTCTCTCCTTCTGCTAATAAAAAAAATGGTGTCATAATTTTATGTCATAAGAATTTGAATTGTAAAGTCTGATCCCGGAACCATTGCCCCCCATCTGCGGAAAGTCATCAACTTCTCCTTCGACACAGCAACTTACCCGGAAAGCTGGAAACATGCCGAAATCAACGCCCTCCTCAAGAAACCCAAGGCGGACCCCAAGGACCTCAAGAACTTCCGGCCCATCTCCCTGCTCCTGTTCCCGGCGAAGGTCATCGAGAAAATCGCCAACACTCAGCTAACCCGCCACCTAGAGGACAACAACATCCTTGACTCATCCCAGTCCGGATTCAGAAGGAACCACAGCACAGAGACAGCCCTCATCGCCGCCACAGACGACATCAGACGCCAGCTGGACAACGGCAAAACCTCTGCCCTCATCCTCCAGGACCTGTCAGCCGCATTCAACACTGTCTGCCACCGCACGCTAAGAACACGCCTCCAAGAAGCCGGTATCCAAGAGAAAGCCCTCGACTGGACCACTTCCTTCCTCTCCGGCAGAACCCAGAGAGTCCGCATCCCGCCCTTCCGATCCAAAGCCACCGACGTCATCTGCGGCGTTCCCCAGGGATCCTCCCTCAGCCCGACGCTGTTCAACGTCTACATGGCACCCCTTGCACAAGTGGCCCGCTGACACAGCCTTAACATCATCTCCTACGCCGACGACACCCAACTCATCCTCTCCCTCACCCAGGACCCAGACACCGCCAAAGGCAACCTCCACGAGGGAATGAACGCCATCGCTGAGTGGATGCAGAACAGCCGCCTGAAGCTGAACTCGGTCAAGACGGAAGTCCTCATACTTGGCCCCACCCCATCCGCGTGGGACAACTCCTGGTGGCCGACCACACTGGGGACCCCCCCAGCACCCACGGACCATGCACGCAACCTGGGATTCGTCCTCGACTCCTCTCTCTCCATGTCCAAACAGGTCAGCGCCTTCTCCTCCTCCTGCTTCAACACCCTCCGCATGCTTCGCAGGATCTACAAGTAGATCCCCACGGAGACCACAAGAACAGTAACCCAGGCCCTCGTTATCAGCAGACTGGACTACGGCAGCGCCCTCTACGCAGGAATCCCAACCAAACACCTAAAACCACTACAACGCATCCAAAACGCCTCCGCCCGACTGATCTTCAACGTCCCTCGCTGCAACCACATCACCCCCCACCTGAGAGACCTGCACTGGCTCCCCGTCGAAAAGAGGATCACCATCAGGCTCCTCACCCACGCACACAAATCCCTCCACAACATCGGACCAGCCTACCTGAACAACAGACTCAACTTCTACACCCCCGCCTGCCAGCTCCGCTCCGCCAACTTCGCCCTGGCTGCTGTCCCACGCATCCGACGCACGACCTCCGGCGGCGGAGCCTTCTCCTTCCTCGTCGCCAAGACCTTGAACGCCCTCCCCACCCACCTACGGCAGACCCAAGACCTGCTCACCTTCAGAAAACTCCTCAAGACCTGGCTCTTCGAGCAGTAGCATCCCCCCCCCCTCCCAGCGCCTTGGGACCCCCACCGGTAAGTAGTGCGCTTTATACGTTTCTTGATTGATTGATGTATACTATTCTCTTCCCCCTTCATCTCTCACTGAATCCCAAAACTCTCTTTTTAAATTACTCCTCTCTTTGCCCAAAGCCACACATATATAAATATTTCTTAGCCCCCAATCCCGATCGAGATAAATCTAAATTAGAACTTTCTTGGGAATCTGATCTGGGATGCGAATGGACTATCATCTTCTGGGATAAACTCTGGTCCAGATCTTTAAAAATTTCTCGTTCTGCTTCTCTCACTCAATCTATGTCTTTTCTTTATCATAGACTTTACCTTACCCCTGCTTCCATAGCTCGTTTCCCTTCTAATACTGCCTCTAACTGTTGGACTTGTGGTTTCTCTGATGCTGATCTTATGAATCTTCTTTTCCTCTGTCCTTCGGTTTCCAGTTTTTGGGGGAACCTTTGGTCCTATATGTCTCGTATGTTTAAGATTTCTATCTCTTATTCTATACCCCTCCTGTTCGCTGGAAGTCTCTCTGATTCCTTATCTATACCCTCACATAACCATGGCCTTTCAACACATTACCCTCAATTGGAAAACCCTTACTAATCTTTCTACACAACACTGGTGGAATAGTCTTTGCCACTTTCATAGACTTGAATTTGCCTTTGTCTCCTCATGTAAACCAACAGTTAATAGAGATCTCTTTTGGTTACCCCCTCACTACTTATTTAGATCAGATTGTTTTAAAACGTAATTCCTCTCTAAATTCTGAAAATTTTAAACCCCCTTGAATGCCGTTCTCTCTGTTCTCTTTATCCCCAACATAACTTAATATATGGAATTAATTGACCAATGGTTCACTCACATTCCTTTGTGATTCGCAATGTAATATGCAACCTTCTTGTATGTTAAAGTGTTAGAATTTTCCCCTTCCCTAACCCTTCTTCCTCCCCTTCCCTTCTTCCTTTCCCATTCCATATAAAACCTCAAAAATAGCTTTTATTCTTTTCCTTAATGTACTAGCCAACTCTTCTGTTATAATTCTGTTTTAACATTTGATTCTGTTTCGCTGGTATTTATGTCTTTTTGACTGTTCAATAAAGCTTTTCAAACATAAAAAAAACTGCAATGTCAGACCTGTAGACATGTTATACAGTGCTACTTTAGTGGTTGGCACAATTAGTGCTGCAGTCCACTAGTAGCATTTAATTTACAGGCCTTGGGTACATGTTGTACCATATACTACGACTTGCAAGCAAATTCAAAGTACCAATTAGGTATATGACAATCTTATAATTTTTATTATTAATATTTGTTTTTTATTAGATTTTCAGAAAAGATCACAACAAACAATTCTCGAGAGCGCTCAATGTACAGATTCAATTGTTTGGATGGATCACAGTATAGCATATACTATCCCGTGGGCCTCATAACACAGAAGGTTCGCCAGTGACTACTCCACATCTCAGAGAGCACAGTGCAATGCAACTATTAGGCATATGCCAACCATAAGCCATCATGGGGGTTCAGGGAATGTGTGTGTGCAATTAGCCGAGTCTACCAAGTAGCACAGACCAGATCTTGAGCTCCCCACAACCCACCCTCTGCCAGTTAAGGTAGTAATGGGCCCTGTTGAGTCACTGCGTGAGTAAGTAGATAGACATGTAGTGGGCACCATATGTCGTGGGGACCTGCAGGATCGGGGTGACTGTTGCCTGCCCCACACACAGGCCACGCACTTCTTGGACAGAAGGAGGGTGATGGGGACGAACCACCTGATGCCCCGCTCCACAGCCATGGTGCAACCCAGGAAGCTCATCTTTGGAGAAGGTGTAAGGGTGACTCCTACCATATCCAATAGTGTGCGAAACACCTCATCCCAAAATGTGTGGATACGAGGGCATTGCCAGGCCATGTGGGGAAAGTCAGCTTCCAGAGCAGGAACACGCGCAATGGGAATCTGCTATCAGTTTGAACTTGAAGAGTGGTGTGGTAAATGCAGTGCAGGAATTTGAAGTACAAAAGTCGGAGATGGCCATTAGGGGAGTGTTCCCCTATCTGGGTGCAGCAGTATGCCCATTCATTATCCTGAATTGTTGTTCCCAGATCCGCTTCTCATTGCGCTCTGGCCTGTGGAATTGTGACAGGGGCTTCAGATTGAATAGTGGTGTAGAGTCTAGTCACCAAGTGCCTTGTTGTGAGGGCAAAGCAGAGCAGGGCCAGAGTTTTGGAGCTGGGGGAAACAGGGGAAACGTGGGGTATTTCTCTTTGCATAGCACTCAGAGCCAGAAATATGTGAACGCATCAAGAGTGGAGAAGGCTTCCTGGGTGGAGATCGGTGCATAGTCCAGGAGAGTGCCCCCCTTCCCGGATAGTCAACGGCCATGTAGGCAATGCCCAGTCCTTCAAACGCTGCTGAACAGCTTTATCCTCTGAGTGAATTGCCACGGCATAGTGGATGAAGGGCTGCTGAGGAGCATAAAGAATACAGAATAGGGTGAGAGAGGAATTGATGGAGGCCCTCTCATGCTAGTTGTGTACTGGAGAATGAGCTGATATTGATGCAGGGACAGTGGGGTACCGCACCAATCAAAGAGAGCAATGTGGCCAGATGCGCAGTATTATGTCCTGTCACAAGATGAGCCATGTGTGGGACACCACAGCCAGAAATGGGCAAAGTGTGCTTTGGTGCAATGATGCTGCCAGTGCCCCTTGGTCATGATGCAAGGTCAGTACTTCCGAGGAAGCCAGGGCTACCTACCCACCCACACCAGCTTTGTCTGGAGCGATATGAGTGTCTTAAAGAAGTGCTGGGATAGTGGGTGTGGAATGTTATTAAATAGGTACAACAGTTCAGGGTGTATAATCATCTTTCTGAGGGCTATCCTGCTCATCAGGGACAACAGTAGATTCTTCCATCTATTGACTTAGGGGCCTATTGCGATGGCGGTCGGAAAGCCGGTTTCAAACCGACCAACTGATATTGATTCAGCCGATCGGAATTGAAACCGGCCTGTCAATCCAGCTGGCTTCCGGTCGCAACCGGCTCGTAATCCCAAAGGGCGGGCCCTTGGGATTACGATGTACGGTTTCTGGAATGGTTTCCATGCCGGCCAGTCCGACATGAAAAACCATGTCAGAAAGCATGTTTGGGGTTCCCCAGCAGGGCCCCCTTGAGTGTGCGGCCTCCGGTTGGGCCCCCCTCTTGATCCATGCACCCCATGCCAGGCACCTTGTCTATGGGAGCATGTATTATGGCCGGTATACAGCTGTAATGCATGCTCCCATAGTGAAATGTTGGAATGCAACCAAACAGTGTTCGGTCGCATCCTAATGAGGTGGGCGGGACTGCCAACTGGGTGTCGGTTGGTCATGTTTACGAGTCGGTGTCGGGCGGAAGCAATTATGCCCGACATTGAAATCAGCCCCTTAGTCTTTTATTTTGGTCATGATCACTCCATAATTTTTGAGAGTACTGTGGAGCTATCTCTACTGACCCGGATAGCCAGGTACTTCAGGGATATGGAGGTCCAGGGCAGAGGCAAACCCAGCTCCCTGGCGGGTGTGGCTGGTGTCAGTGGGAAGATGATGGATTTGTTCCAATTGATTGTAATGCTAGACAATGTCTTAAAGAGTGTGAATTACCAGATGACTGGACTGCGGTTCCATGCTGGTTCCGGTAGGTAGAGGGTTATGTCATCGGCATACAGGGAAACCACAGGATTCTGTGCTGCAACTGGTGAATAGCACATGACCAGGGTTCTGAGGCTAGGGCATAAAGCAGGGGAGCGCGCTGATAGTCCTGGCACGTGATCCTCTCAATGGGAAAGGGGGTCCGAGAGAAGCCCGTTTAAGGGTATTGGGTTGGTATAGCTAGTGTTTAGCAGTTGTATTAGATACATAAATGTTTTCGGGAGTCCTTGCCTGGCCAGCATTGTAAAGAGGAACCTCCACTCCAGAGAGTTGAAGGCTTTTGTGGTATTTAAAAAAAAAAAAGGCTATAGTGTCAAGATCTGTCTGAAGCTAATGTAACAGAGCAAAAAGCGTACGGAGATTGTGGGACTTGGACCTTCCTGGGCCGAACCCCTGGCTAATCTAGTAGCTGTAGGTTCAGAAGTAGCAATAGGAGCTGATTTTCAAGGATTTTCGCCAATATTTTCGCACCGGTGCTTATAAGAGATAGTGTCTATACGGTAAGTCTATACGGGACAGTCGTTTATCTGGCTTTAAGAGAGTAATGTCTCTCGGAAGGATCGGAGAAGGATGCATGTTCGCAATGCCTCGTTATACATTTGGAGTAGGCAGAGGTGAAGATAGCAGCATATGTCTTGTGGAATTCAGAAGGGAGCCTGTCTCCCCAGGAGCCGTGCAAGTAGGAAGGTTGGCAGTCACCATAGTGACATCTTCTAGAGTTATGGGCATGTATAGAAATTGTTGATGGGGCTCCTCGATCCAGGCAAGTGCTATGCTCTCAAAATAATCAGTGTACTCTTCAGAGGATCTGGAGACACAGGATGAACAGAGGCCCATATAATATGAGACACATTTTCCCAGAATGTCATCAGCATATTAAAGGGTTTCGCCCCTATCCATGTCTAACTTGAGAATGCCCAGTGGTGATTTTAACTGCCGGTACAAATAAGCCATTGTTCTGCTTGGCTTCTCTGCCTCACTATAGGTCCAGGCCTCTGATCATTTATTTGAATTTCTGACCTCTAGATCCTACTATGGCACCACCGCAGTCAATGAATTCTGATAGTTTGGTCCTAAGCTCCGTCAGGGTGTGAGACAAACGCACAAGTGAGTAATGCGTTTCCAGTTCACACAGGTTCCTTTCCAGCCTGTTAAGATTAGCATGCAGCATTTATCACATGTCCAATTGCTTGGCGATGCAGATCCGGTGGATATATGATTTAAACACCTCCCAGACCATGGCCACTGAATTGACTGAGGCCTTGTTATCCTGAAAGTAATTAGAATTTGAACTTACATATTGCCCATAAAAGTAGGGTGAAGTAGTGCTGAGGGTGACAGGCCCCAGGACAGAAAGCAGTGTTTGGAAGCAAGACAAGGCACAATATGAAAGGTGGGTGGTCCAAGAGAGTGCAGATGAGAATCTCCATTGAGTAGAAGCAGTAATAGATAACAGGCATGTCCAGCCAATAATCTAGTCTTGCCCTAGTAATATGCGTCCTTGCTCCTCCATATGTTCACCAGCACACCTGTGTCCTTTAAGTTAGTGAGATGAGCATGGGTGGCGGGATTGGGGCAGTTTAGAGTTTTATTTATTACCAAGTTAAAGTCGCTTCTACAACACATATTGGGAGTGGGGAAAGTACTGCACATTTAGGCCAGATATCTCTCAAGATTTGGGTCATCTATGTTGGTGCAATACATGTTGAGGAGATTGATATATTGACCAACCACTGTGAACTAGATTAGGTTGTATATCCCCAATGTGCCAGTGTCCTCATTGAAGATGCAAATTAATTAGCAGGCCTTGGCACACCAATATGGGGGTGCCCCAGGTGAAGGAAGACTAATTGACCAGCAGTCTGTGGCCACCCCATTTCTGGGCATATGTGGAAGTTGAGCATGTGCCAAGGTGAGTCTCCTGCAGGAGGGCTATGTCAAACTTATTTTGGTCAAGGTAAGCGAGTGTGTGCTGCACTTCGCAGGGGTTACTGAGACTGTGCATACTGCATGTCAGGAGGCGAATGGAGGCTTCTGCAGGTGTGGTCTGGGTCATGAGGGGTCTAGCATAGGGAGTGTGTTCACCAATGTATATAGAGTATGGACGGAGATTAGCAAAAACATTCTGAGAAGGGGTCTTTCAATGTGGTCGCTGCTAAGGAAGGCAATATGCACTCTGGAAGGAAACACTCATAACACAGTAGACTACAAACAAACGACCCACATTCCAACATTTGCCAAACCAACCTGCTAGTAGATCTCACCCAAAAAAAATCCAGAGCAGAAACAATATGGGCACCTGCCACATGTTATGCTGAGAAAGAACCAACAGGGATTGAGAATTCAGAGCAACAGTCGAACAACACCTCCACTAAACAGGCAGTGTCCACCAAGCAAAATAGGCATGCTGTTAGCAGCCAGGAGGGTGGTGAGGCTGCGATGCAATGGCCATAATAACAGTGTCTGGCCAGTCCCTCAATCTCAATCAAACCACCATCGGGTGAGGGGGTGCTGTGTCGGGGAGCAGCCCAAGAGTCCTGCAGTCATTTTTTCACAATAGGTGATGCGCTCTGTGGTGTAGAGAAGATGTGGCTTTTGTCTCTATGAATGATCCGAGGGTGTGCAGGGTGCAGCATGGCGTAGGGTATACCTCTTCGTGGAAGCTTGCACTTAAGGGGAGAAACTCCTGGTACACCTTGTGGACAGAGAGGGTGAAGTCTGGGAAGATAGAGAGTTTGGAGCCCTCATATTGTACAGATTAGTTCTCTCGTACCATTAGTAGTGCAGCATCACAGTCCATGTAGGTCAGCAGTTGAGCAATGATGGGCCATGATGGGGCTCCTGGGGGCGGCCTGGGGCCTGTAGATTAGTGGGATTGCTCAACTGCGAACAGTGGTGTGAATCCTGTGGAGTCAAACACAAACTTCATGAAGGATTCTACATAGTCCGATATGTTTCCTGTATTTGACAATTCCAGAATCCCTATAACGCTAACAGTATTCATGGGATCAGGCCTCCAGGTTCTCATTCTTAGCTTCGATGAGGTTCAGGACTTCGGCCATATTGAGCACCTTTTGTTTGCGACTCACTGTGTCGTCATCAAGCATAGAGGAGAGTGTCTCTGCAGTGGTAAGCAGCCTGTCTTACTTGTTTAGGGAGGTGGTCAGCTTGTCCACTCAGGAGGCGAGAGTAGACAGCTGCCTGTCGATGGAGGTTAGGCTCCTCTGCATGTGCAGCAATAGTGTCTTAACATTGGTAGCATCTTCCCCTACAGCAGCACCAGGGTCGGGTGGGGCGTTGCTGGTGGATAGCCCCCTGGCCATACGTCTGTCCCCAAAGTGCACTTTGGACTGTCTGGTGTCTCTGTTGCCAATCTTGCTCCCTGCCAGTCAATAGAAGGCTGGGTGCTGAAGTTCGAGGCACTGCAGCCAGACTCCAGCAGAGAAGGGCACTCGGCCCCTGCATGCCTGCCCAACTAGGTGTTGCAGAGAGATCTTCACAGGAGGGAGAGGCCACCACCACGAGGGTCTACCATCAGCGTGCCTCTGGTATAGTCAGCTGACGTGGCTGGGAAAGTGTAGTGGGGCCTCCTCTTGCCAGGGTGAGACAGCCAGGTGTAGACTGACCTGGGGATCCGGGGATTAAGGGTAGCATCCATGTAACCCCACCATTGTAGGGGGCTGGGAGAGGACCTCAGATGGACCGATGCCTCAAGGAGGGCAAGGAGGAACAACTCAGGGGAGGCCCCATGCCATAGCAGAGTCACCCAGGCCAGGCACATCCAGTGCCACAATCCAGCTCCCCCAAGAGAGGCCACTCACAGCTCCTGGGCCTCCTCTGGGTACTATGGCACCACTGCAGTCCGAAAACCATGTAGTCTGCTGTCCTGCAGCGGTGGAGGGCCCAGACCCATCTGGACTTGGCTCAGTGAAACACAGCGTAGCAGAGTCCAATGGCCACCGATCTCACCCAGCCTGGGCCCGTGCAGCCTGCGTACCCCGCAGGCCCTGCTCCGGTCTGCCAGGTGTATGCTGTCACTGTAGGCAAAACACAGCCCTCTAGCTTACACTCAGCTAGTCTCATGCTAGGCCGTCCAACTGCTCAATCGACTGTGGGCATGGCAGTGCCAGGGATCTCCTGAGTCAGCCAGTGGGTCACGCCACCATCTTGCCGCGCAGCACCTCAGGCGTGGCCAAAATAAAGAGGCTATGCTCTGGGTTTACTGGGATCGGCAGTAGTCATCTGCCGTGCTTCTGATGCTATAAGGAGACCCTGCTAGTCGCCCGAATGCGGAGATTGTCAGTGGTGTCCTGCATAGCACAGCGCAAGGAGCCTCACTAGGGTGAGACCATCTAGAGGCCAGGCACTCTGGCACCCCCATCTTATGTTTAGAAGGGAGAGTACGAGTACATTACCACTGGTTAGCAGGAGTAAAGTGTACAGAGTCATACGCCTACAAAAACAGATACAGGTACAAAAGGCAAAAATCTGCCAAAACACAAAAGATGGTCATTTCCAAGAATGAGTTACAAGGCATTAACATGTCAACGAAAGAGGTCAAGGTGCTGACGTCACGCCACTCTGCCAAGTGAAGCTCCTGTTACACATACTTCACTTCCAGCGCGTGCTATTTTGGGTATGGTTGTGGTGGCATGAAGGATGTAAAACTACCAGCTCTCCATCAGAAATCCTGCTCAAACACTGCCAGCATTGATACAACTGAGGAGTTGAGTTAACTGCGGCATCACCTCGAGTACCGCTCTCATTGAGACTGCATTCTGTCTGTTTTCATGAGAAATGCATTCTAGGTTGAGCAAGAGCATGGCAGAGTGTACTGCAGCAGGTACTGCATGAAATGGATGGGAAGACAATACATTTAAACATACGGTAAAGCATTCAGACACTTCCTGGCCTGCGTTGGGTAACTGCGGAGAAATTAAGGATGATGAGCCACACTGTTATGTAAAAAAGATTTACTAGATGCACTGTGTGCAAATATTTTCAGGCTTCTAAAGTCCGGATTTATATTTGCAATTCCAGCTGGCTGATAAGATGAATACAAATGGAAAGCAGAAAAATCTATCTTCTCCTGCTTGGCTTCTTGTTATTCCTATCGAATTTTCACCTGCTGCACCTTAATGCTGGTAAAACAGATCACTGTCTACAGTGGCACCCAAGAGACATGCAAAGCACTTTTTTTCCCCACAGCCGCTCCTTGCAGGCTTCATTACTGATAACCTGCGCTGGGCCCTAGCTAGCAGTGGCATCGTTTCCAGGGCCCGTAGCGTCTCTTATCGCTCCCTCACCTCCTCTTCAGAAGCGCGCAGACAATAACACCGTGTGCAGGTTTCATTTGTTCCTTTGGAATGAAACGGCAAGCGAGTCAAAGGGGGCAATTACAGAGGAAACCCTTTATGCGCCACTGAGGTGCCGCAGCAACAAGAACCGCAGAAGGGATTTTAATTGAAAGAAACGTTACACTGAATGAAAACAGTCAAGATCCGAAATGGAGAGACGGATGACGGGAGGTACTTACGATATAAAAGAGTATAATACAAAGAACAAGGAGATTGAACAAAGAATCCAAAGTATAGAAAAGGATATCGAGCAATGATTTTCTTTTCGATTGAAACAGAAATCTCCATTACGTTGACAGGTGCATGGCTTGGATATGATGCGCTAAAGTAAAATAGCAAATATGTTTCAATACGGATTGATTTGGTATGGAAATTAGAGTTGTGTAAGAGTTAATGCCACTAAGTGAACATGCGGCTTTCAAACAGGACAAATGGATGCCTGCTTGACATATTTCAGTGTGCTGAGTTTGAATTATCTATTTAATCGCTAGAATTATTTTTGTTTTGATTAGCCACATACTATCGCTGAGTGGATGTGGTCTGGAAGACACAGCGTGTTTCTCTTCGGTACTCCCCAAGGACAGTGTTAATTTAATCAGCTGTCATAACAGGTGTAGGAAATCCTCCTTTCATGCGTAGTCATCCAATATTGTTTGCCTTTTGCTGGACCCTATATTTTTTGCTGGTTTTAGAACTCTGCACTGTACCACTGCTAAACAGTAGAAAAAAATGTCTGTGCTCCCCCTTTTAACATGGTGGAATTAGTCTACTCCTGATTGGTATATTTAAATTACCTATAAACCCCTAAGGGATGGTACAATGTGTCCCCGAGGGCCTGGAAGATAACAGTCACTCGTGGACTGTAGCACCTATTGTGCCATCCACTACAATCTTAGTGCAAACATGGCTTCAGGCTTACCTTGTATGATCGGACTTTAGCAGTGTAAAAACTGCATTTCGACCGATTAAAATAAAATACTTTTGACAGGCTAAAACCTCCCTTTTCAAATATTAATGTCACCCCTATGTAGGATTTGTAGACCACATGACATGGGCACATGGTATTTATATGTCAGACATGAAGACATTCAATGTTAACTTGCCCTTTCAGTAATTAGCACTCAAAATATATTTTTCACTGTGGCAGTCCTAGCTGTCCCATGTAAAAAACCGGAGTACAGAATAAAATCCTAATACTGTATCTCAGGAATGGGACTAGGTAGAAAAATCATTAAACAACTCATTTTAATAGTTATTGAATATCAAATTTAACGATAAAGTTGTGATTGTGATAAATATTAAAGACAAGTAACTTTTAGAATGTTACTTTTTCCCTGACTGTAATTCCTGGTGGATAATTTTCATTTGCTGTTAACTTCTCCATGCCAGTAATAGCATTCAAACAGGTGTGAAAGGGTGTGAGATTCCTCCCAGGAGCTACACAATAGGTCACTGTGTTTGTCAGGCTGACATGAGTGGGCAGGAAGGACTCCTCCGAGCCCAGCAGAAAGGTGTGAGCTGTGAACATCCTTTTTTGACACTATAATGTCAAATGATGCTTGGCAGGTCTGCTGCGTTCGAACATTATACTTTGGGTGCATTTGAAAGGAGGGAACAGGATGCCAAGACAATTATTGTGTATCCATTTTCTGGTTGCTGAAGGAATCTGCTTTGTCCTATCAGATCTCTGTTTCTGGGGTTTACATATAACACTTGGATTGCACTTAAAGGGAAGGGAACAGAATGCCAAGACAATTGCTGTGTATCCACTGCCTGGTTGCAGAAAAACCCTGCAATTGTTCTATGAGATGTCTGTCTCTGGGTTTATTGTGGGCCAGTGGCTGATTCAAGCCACATTTTAATGTTAGAATTGGGAGAACACTAGAATTATCATAGTACACTTCCCACACGCACACCCAGACATCAGATCTTTAGCTTAGTGTGGTAGAAGACTTTTGTCATCTTGAAAATGCCCAAAGTGGGTAGGGTTGGCCTCAGGAACTTTTACCTCATTGGTTAGGGTGTGCCCATGAGTCATTCACACCTGCTGGCTTGTACCAGATATAAATGTGGCATTTCAAGCCCAGAAGAGGACTAGACTATAGACCTGCTCTGGGTGACTTGAGTGGAGCCCTGAAGGATTCTAACTGCACCCTCTTGTACCCAGGAAAAAGAATTGGACTTCAAGGGTCATAATGCTGACCTCCTGTTCAAGCTATAGGGATACAACAAGCTACAAGAGGCTTTTTTCTCTATGTACCCAGCTGACCAGTGGCAACTGGACCTGGACTTGACCTTGCTCAAGGCCTCTTTGTGACATCCTGTGAGTCTCTAAATGCTTCCCCTGAGGTTTATGCGCAGCTTTGGATCTGTACACCTCTGATAGATTGGGACTTAAAGGACTGAGTCATAAGGTAAAACCATTGGCCAGGACGAACCTGGTTAGTGTATACGACCATGCTCCATAGCGATAAGAATTAAGTTGCGCCTAAGTCATAGTCTACAGCCTGGATTGACTATCATTTTGGCTTTGTGCTTTTTGATGCTATTTCTAAATAAAACTTTAAAAATTCAAATCTCCGGTTCTCCTTATTAGATTTTTGCCCTTTTGGTGTCATTTTGTTTATTACATTTTTCTAATTTAGTTTGGCATTTTTATTGTTTTGTATTTTGACTTTATTACTTTTTTGGTACTACATAAACACATTTCTCTAAATTAATCTTGTCTGCTTTGTACCATAGCTACCAATGGGTATGTTCAGTTTTAGTTAGTGACTTTAATGGTTCAACCTGCCAAGAGTTGTGATTAAGCCCAGGTGGAGTTTGCGTAGCTGTAAAAAAAAACTCCGCAAATCTACACGGCGTTCCGCGAGCATGCAGAGTTACTTATTCCGCATGCTCGCATATGCTTGCGAGATGTTTCTGACGTTCGGCAACGCAAATTGAGTGTTCGGGGACAATATCGCTCGAACATCACCACATGTTCATCAATTGGCGCGGCCATCTTGTTTCTCTACTCTTTGAATTGGTTCTCGGGCCTGGTTTGCATCCTCCCAATATCTTTTCAATCCTTTGTTTCTAAAACTTTTTCTGATCTTTTTTATTTTTTATCTATCCTCTCTTCCTAAGTGTATATATTTTTTTTTCTACTTTTACTGCGTTATTGTACTGTTTTTCTATTACATGCTTTTTATTTTTTTTACTTCCCTACTTATCCTGACTTTATTTTTTACGTCTACATTTTCTTTTCCGCCCCCCAGAATCATGGCTAAGAATACTAAGACGAAGCAGAGTGCGACCAGGAGCTGCCTTCCTTGAGGAAGGCATGCCCTCTGAAGGGGTGCAGGCCCGGCCTTATTCTCTGAGGTGGAGGTGGCTGCCCTAATTTTTTTTTGTGCATCGCTAACTCCCCTTAACCTTGGCAGCAGGCCTGGTTCAGGCTATGGGATCCAGGAGCGTTACCGCCGGTGGGCGAGGGTACGCCGGGCAGCGTTTCACTGCTCTGAGGTCCGGAGAATAATATAGCAACTCAGCATCAGCAACCAACCACCAATTTGGTGTAAAAACAAGCATGCATCCATCTATGCATTTTTGAGGACTAAAATAAATGCGGACTTAGAGAATTGGCCCATCAAAGGGTCTTGATTCATTGTTGATTGCGAATGAGATCGGAACTTAGAAGAAGCAAATATCATTTTTGCCAATTCATTCCAAAGTAGAAGTCGCTTTTGAAGCATGTGTCCCAGTATGCTTCAATCACCCGTGAGAAAGTTCTCTGTTGTCCTGTACCTTGCTGAAGTTAGTTATTTCTTGCTTCGTCTTACTCGCTGTATATTTTGGGCACATCGTCTGTCGAATACCTCACCTGCGGTTTTGGTGGGCATCTAAATATGCTCCTCTGCAGGGCCTTCAGATTCTTCTGTGGCCGTGAATGGGCTGGAGCAGGAGTTTGACTCCACATGCACTGGTCTCAAATTTTGTTGCATCGACTTTGGGCGCATGTGGCACACACAAGCAGTTTGCTGTGCCATTGCAATCTCAGGGAGAGCAGTCTTGGTTTTCTAGAGCACGTATCCCCTACTCATCACCAGTTGTAGTCTTTCCCAGCCCTAGAGCATGCAAATAGAATATGCCACATGGGAGCTGCGGTTGAGCATTACTTTATAAGTATGAATGACAGGAACCAGAGTAAGTTCTAAGCACTGTTTTATTGGCCATCCACTCTCCACAACTGATCAACAGCACCAACATTCTAAGGTAAGCTCCTGGGGGAAGAAACCAAGGAGAGGGGAAAGGAAGGTACCAAAAGAGGCAGAGAAAATAGGAAGATTATAACACACCTCCCTTATTATCTGCTGAAAACAATTTAACAATCAGTAAAAAGTACTTCTGCAGTTCATGAAAACATTTTAGATTTGACAACTTTGTCAAAACTCCACCATTGCCCATTATCAAGGAGAACTACATTGTTGAAAGCCTTGGCAATATGACAAGGAGGGTAGAATTTACTTTGACTGTGCAAGTCCTTCACGCTTCTCTTGATCTGCACCACATCACCTACTCTCCCACTAGGGACTTTAACTCCATCCCTTTTGGCGTACAATTCCTTATACTTGGCTTGGTGTAGTTCAATCTTCCTACCAACTTCTTTGGGACTTGGATTCACTACCCTACCCCCTCCCAGCCAACTTGGGTTAAGCTTAGTACAGGGTCCTCTCCTCCTCAGGGAAACAAAAAGGGAAACCGTTACCAGATTGGGCGAGCTGTGATATGCCCACAAACAGTCACGTAGGGATGACTCCATGTTATGACCATTGGTAATGGCTAGTTGAATGTGTTCCTTGATTAGCCTATTTGTCCTCTCAACCAGGCCATTTGCTTTTGGGCAGTCATCTCATGTTTGATGTTCATGTTGCTCAAAAAATCCTTCATGGGCTGCGATGTAAACTGTACCCCGTTGTTGGTGACCAGGGTGGATGGTATGCCCTCATTGGAGAACACGTCTGAGGTAATCCAGGACAGCACTAGTGTTGATACGATGTACAAATTTCTGTGTGATCCAGTGGGAGGTGTAGTCAACTAACAATAGCATGAACCTCTTCTGGACACCCAGGATGTCCATGGGTCCGATTATGTGCATGGCTAGCTTGCTCCAAGGTTTAAGGGGTACCATGACAAGGGGCAAAGGGGCTTTGCGTATGGACTTCAAATTGTCACTTCTGGCACAACTGAGACAGCCCTTCACTAGTTGTTCTGCCATAGCACCCATCTTAGGGAACCAGAAGTTCTCTCTAACCATACTTTTAGTAATGCTGCGGCCCAGATGTCCTTCATGTGCCAATTCCAATATTCTTTTTCTGAGACCTTTAGGCTTTACAATTCTACTTTGACTGTAGACTCTGTCCCTCATGATCCTCAATTAATTTCTGACCTGCCAGAAGTCTTTAAGCTCATCTTCTAAATCACTGCACTTGTTGGGTCACCCATCTCTCATTATATCTTTAAGCCTGCTTAGTCTTTTGTCTTCTGCCATGCATTTCTTCCATTCTTCTTCCGTTAGAACAGGGTCATCGACCACCATGATGGGACTGTCTAACATCTCTTCTGGTTGTTTCGTTTTTAAGGGCGGCCATTTTGTTGCCCTCGCTGGGGACGTACTCCACTGTGAAGTTGAAATTCTTTAACCCCAGAATCCATTTACCTATACGGGGAGTGCAATTTTCCATTCCTTTTATGGTGAAGATGAAAGTGAGAGGTTTATTATTTGTACGAATGGTGAAATTCAACCCCCACAAGAAAAAGTTAAAATGCTTTACTGCCCAGAAACAC
This sequence comes from Triturus cristatus, assembly GCF_964204655.1. NCBI lineage: Eukaryota > Metazoa > Chordata > Amphibia > Caudata > Salamandridae > Triturus > Triturus cristatus. Next base: position 606,384,578 of record NC_140582.1, on the reverse strand, counting down.
ACCAGGGCCTCCTTTTCAATTACCAAGTAATTACTCTCAGCCTTAGTTCTCACACAGGTTCACATTTAGATGCAACATTCTTAATGTACTTGGCCATGTATTCCATCAACCCAAGGAAGGATTTAAGTTCATCCTTATTATTAGGATATGGAACACCCCTCACAGTGCTAAGAAGGTTGCTTTTAGGTCTAAACCCTTCCTCAGAAATAGAATGCCCCAGGTAATCGACTGACGTCACCCTTATTTTGCATTTGGACTTCTGTACAGTCAAACCCACCTCCATAAGTCTTTTGAATACGAGCTTGAGGGTGCAGTCGTGGTCCTCCACAGTACGTCCCTACACCAAGATATCATCCTGGAAGCACATAGATTGGTCCACACCCTTCAGAATTTGGTGCATGAACTTCTGGAAAGCCACTGCTGCAGACGCTAATCCTAAAGGCATAATTTTGAACATGTACGCACCTTGAGGGGTTATGAAGGCAGTGAGTGGCCTAGATTTCGGGTGAAGATCCACCTGGTAGTGAGCTATTGACAGGTCGATGACGCTAAAGTACTTTGCCTGGCCCATGGTGCTGAGCAGCTCATTTATGTTAGGAAGTGGATGCCTCTCTACCCAATGCTCTCGTTGAGGCTCCGTAAGTCTAAACAAACGAATGTCTCCTTCATTGGTCTTGGCTGCGATCACAATGAGCGCCAACCACTCAGAACATTCAACTGGTTGAATGATTCCCATAATGCACAATTTATTCAATTCTCTCTCTAAGGGTTCCCTCATTTGCTGTGGTACAGGAAGCAGCTTGTGTACAGTAGGTTTGGCACTGGCCTTGAGTTTGATTCTGTGTTGGAAATCATGTAGAAGGCCCAACCTCTCCTGAAACAATTTAGGACATTCTTAACAAATGGTGTCACCAACCTGCTTCCCTTCAGTCAGTAGAATTTGTTCTTTGTTGTTTGGATCCAGAATGATGCCAAGCTCTTTCTGCTGCTGCCACCCAAACAGATTGGATCCTGATTCTACAATATAAACTTTGCCAAGGGTATTTCTGCCTCTGAACTCACTTTTCATCCCTAGAAGGGGTATGGGCTCCTTGTTGTAACCTGTAGGTGAACTTTCTGGTTTCTGAAATGTGTTCCTTTTCTGGTCCTCAATACACTCAATCACTTTTGTTCAAAAATGTAAAAGGGGAACATGAGTCAGCGAACATGGTAGGTTTTCCTATTTAACAATACATCACATTTTGGATAAATGACATTAACGCTTCCTGTGTAGTATTTAAGCTGCAACACATACTTTTTCTCACTGGTCATTACACATTTTACTTCTTTACCCAAGATACCTTCTACACCCCCTCCTTCCCTGATGAGGGGGGTCACCTTCTCTGCACAACATTGCAAAATGTCCCCTTCTTTTGCATTTTTGCACGTTACACTTTTCACAGGGAAATGCAAGTTGTGTGCCAGGTGATTACTGCTGCCACACCTGGAACATCTTAGATTTCTTTCATTACTAGGTGTTTTGCTATTGACGTTTTCCTTACTTTTTAGCTTGCAAATTTCACTCTTCGCTTCCTCCTGAATAGTTGCTAACACCTCAGCATTGGACTTCATTTCTTTTATAAACATAGCTGTATGTTCAACTGGTTTCGCATTGGCAACCGCCTCCCTAAGACTAGGGTTCTTGGTTAAAAGCTTTTCTTGGAAACATACATTGTTAGTGCATCGCACCAGTTGGTCTGGAACCCCTCAACTCTGCAATATAATTAGTCACTGTCTCTTGTTTCCCTTGGGTCCTGCTGAAAAACTTGTGGCGTTCTAACACTACATTTATTTTATCACCAAAATGTGTCTCCAATTTGCTCATAGTACTTGCAAATATGTCCATTCCCTCAACTGCTTCTCCACCTTCATTTTGAGGTTTGGGTAATGTCTCATAAATCTTTCGCCCATGCACTCCGAAATTGTGGAGAAGAATGTGCTGTTTTCGCATTGAACTGAAAGGTTCAACCCCAATGGCAATGAGATACGATTCAAACAATTTGACCCACTCCTTCCAGCATATTTCTGGCTCTCCAATCTCATTTAAAAAAGAAGGGGGTTGGCTCATGCTTGCTGCAACCATAATGGTGAAAAAACAGTCTACCCTACGGATTCATCAAAGGAAGGTGAAGTGGTCCATAATATCCTGAAACTGTAATTAATAGAATAATGGACTCACTTTAGCTGATGAGTTACACTAAAATCCTACGACAATTATGCGAAGGAATATGTACACACGAAAGTGGTAACTCCGATCTATTGCTGCGCAACACTCACACATTTGAGGCAGGCATGGACTAATTAGTTCGGGATTGCCGAAATGTCATTAACAAAAGAAGAGATGATCCAACGGGCTCACCAGGAAAAGGTCTCTCAGTTATGAGGGAAAGTCAAAATGTACTTACAGGACTAGCCGGTAATGAAGAATTCCATCTGATAACAGGTTCCTTTCTTATTATGGTAAAGAGGATTTCGGATGCCCTCCTTGTCCGCACGGCAAACAACGCTCTGCCTTCTTGAAGACAGGAACTAGTGCGCACGTACAGTAAGCGTCGTCTTAACATGGCGCCTGTCCGGAACTCTCTGATAGGAAGAAGGGGAGGTACGCAGGACACTGATCCCCGTTGTCAGGAACGCTCCCTCAGCAGCTTCTGTGGTTAGGAATACCCTCCTCGTTCTCTTGTGCCGATAGTTCCTTCTCCCTCAAGCACCGGTGTCGGCGGGAGTAGCGGTAATTTAATCGGTAGTTCCACTAGCTCCATCAGAGTTGGAGTCTGAACTCTCCTTTTGCTGATCTCCAAAACAGAATCTTCAGAGGCGGAGAAGGTGGCAGACCCCAATACGTCCGAACGTCGCGATGACCGGAACTCTGTTCTCCTCAGGTCTCTCGACACCCACGATGGTGGCGCACCACATGGACATTCGCAGACTCGACAACCAGCCTCAACTCCAGGAAAACACAGAGGGCTCCCGCAGTCAGATCAGCCGACCGCTTGCACATCAGCAGCAGTAGATGACAGGCAAACACAGGATCTGGATATGTAACTGCGAACCAAGTGTCCAGTCCTAGTAAGTGCTCGAGACAGATCGGGAAGCGCAAATCACCATAACTCTTGCAGCTCCGATAAAGTCCTTGCCTCAATTCACACCACTAGAATTTCTCAAAGTTTGTCAATGAGGTAATGTGGGTATGCCGCAGGCACAGCGGGATACTGAGCACCCTTGGAACTTCAGTGCTCGCAGTGTGATAGAGGTTTCCAGCTGATATTATCACCATCCTTCTGACAGCAAGCGTTCTTTAGCATCTGTAATCCGTTAGCAGCGCTGCACCATCACCGTGTCAGATTTGTCCCTGGATATGCAGCACATCCGCAACGATCAGGAAAAGTCCTTTATCCTCTTACTACTAGCAGTCTTCATACTCAGAAGGATAGCAGCTTGAGAGAGCAAACAAAGGGGAAATGGCCAAAACTGCCCCCCTTTGCAGTAACTCGTCACCAGTGTTAAAAGTAAGAATGAGAGAACCTGGAGTAAGTTCTAAGCACTGCTTTATTGGCCATCCACTCTCCACAACTGACCAACAGCACCAACATTCTAAGGTAACCTCCTGGGGGTTGAAACTAAGGAGAGGGGAAAGGAACGTGCCAAAAGAGGCAAGAGTAAATAGGAAAATAATAACTATGCCACACGGGAGCTGCGGTTGAGCATTACTTACTTCTCTAGCATTCACTCGCACATTGCGTATTACATCATACTTTCTATAACCACAACGTAACACCTCCCTGCATAGCACGAAGTTCCTGTTCAGGGTCTGCCCCAGAACCACAAGGGTCCTAGAACGTATAACATCAATATGCTACAGTAGGCACCCCTTTTTGGGTTGAGCCTATACAGCGCTTGTGATGTTTGGCGATCTGTTGTCTGTACTTTGTGGGGTATGACTTCTCCCATTCTTTGGATTGGCTTTTTTCCTGTGTCATTTAAAAATAGTAGTATTGCCTCAGGAATGAGCACCAATGTGCATGCAGTCCTTCCACACAGCTGTTCCACCTGCCTTTCTATTTACAGCGTGACGCGTCTTCGGCATTCTTTTGCTCTCATGTATTGTGTACTTTGCAATGCCCCTGGGGCACAAGCAGGGACTCACTAGAGTACTGCTATATCAGTACGCACTTCACAGTCCGCCCCGGGGCGCAAGAAGGCATCCACTCCAGCGCGTCTGTTTGGGAAACCTGTGTGCTGAGGGGTTTCCCAGAGAATGGCATCTTTTAAAAGGACTCATGATTAAATTATTGTAAAATAGCGGCCCGCAGGCTCACCTCTTTTATTCGGGTTCATGAGGCTGCCAGCCAGTGGGTGGCGATAGATGTGACTGCCTGGGTGTCCTGTGCCTAGAAACAGCTCTTTCTTAATGCCATAGACATCAGGCTGATTAGGTGCACAGAGAATTAATATGCCTCGACTCAGTCCCTGCAACAACTACCCCCCCTCTATCTCTCTGCTCCTGCTATTCACTGTTGCTTCTCAACTCGCTTTCCACTGCCAGCCTCTCATCTCCTCACCCCTCCTCCATTCTCACCCCCTTTCTGCTGTCTCTTCTCACCTGAGCACCGTTCAGGGAGTTCCAATCCGGCATGTTCTGCCAACACTGCAGCCCAGGAAGATAAACAGGGGTTGGAGCAGGCTGCTGGTACAGTCGTTCTATTACTAAAGGGTTGTGTTCAAGAGCCCGCAGTGACCCTCATTCCCCAGCACTCTATGTTGCCAGCAAGAAGGGGGAAGCACATAGTTTTGTGCTTTGGAATGACAGTGCAGGCACTACAGGCGAATGCAAGCTAGAGCCTGAGAAGTGACCGTCAGCTCAAGTGCACTGTTTATCGGCATACGCCTGTTATTGCACGCGTTTGCTCTGTCTTAAGTGCTAGCTGTGCCTTTGGTTGTCAGCATGCTAATAATAGTGACCATGGCTGCAGTAATGGAGGGGTCAGTTGTGGTTGCAGTTCCAGTGTGTGTTTACTCTGGCTAAAATACAAACACAGAGTCTGTGTAATCTTGGTGCAGTACTGTGTTGTGGTGTGCTGTGTATACACTAACTGCAGTGCTAGTAGAAGTATAACCTTTTCCTGTGCACACACCCTGGCTGCAGTTCTAGGAGTGTTTACCTACTCTGGTTATAGTAGCAGCATTTGTGTTCTGTGTCTGCAGTGATAGCAACCTGCTGTTTGTGCTGTAGCTTTTGTTGATCGGCCTTAATTACTTTAATGAAGTAACCCTCAAGGGAAATATATTTTTTTCTGGAAAAGATTCTTTGGGTCATAACACACCAAGTTATCCTAGCAAATCACTGTGTTTTAAATTAAATGCTATTAGGCACAGGTAAATATAAACACACATTTATAATACATCATTTAATTCGTACAATATTTAACCCAAGATAATGTGCTGCATGGCTAAACACTTATAAGGTCCAAAAGGAGGGACCTATTGGCTATGCCAATGCTTGTCTTATTTTCTGAGAGCGATTTAGCAAAACGCATGAAAACATTGAAGGACTGTGTATTTGTACCTGCTGATCATAATCTATGGAGAAGAATCTTGTGAGCAACAGGATCACTTGAAACAACTAGATGTAGGCCGAAACACTAGTATTATTGGCTGCCGTTTGGAGGTCATCTAATCATCTACTGCTACAGCTACAGCTAGTTCAGTACCACTCCCTGGTGTGAATCCAGTTTGAGCATCCTCTAAAACCTGATTACTATCTAAACGGGACACAGTTTTTTTTTGTTACTTAAGACTCAATAATTTTGGCAATAGCAGCAAGAAGTGTAATAGTGTGCTATTTACCTGTCTTGGTACTGTCCAGCCTGTTTTTTGTGTTTGAATGACGGCGCCAGTTTTCATCTCGGATTCAAAAGTTCCTAAGGAAAGAAGATCTAATGCTGAGGGAAACTTAAGCAGGCAGGACAAAAACACATTGATGTAGGACCCTAATTGTTATGGGGTCTAATGGTGGGCCTGATTTGTAGATTCTTATTAGCACATTTAATGGTTCTGCAGAAGGGATCTCAAATTGTGACCATAAGTCAGGAGAAGCCTTGAAGTCCCAACCAGATGTCATGGAATAATGTTTGAGGATTGAAGTATTCGCTATAGACTTAGATTCGAGGGTTGAAGTATTCGCTATTTCAATGTTGTGTCTTATGGAAGTGACTTTAGTCTCAAAGGAGGAAAGCAGCTGATTACAGAGCTTGATGATATGCGACTGGATGAATTAGGGTTATATTGGGCAGCTCTAAATGGATTTTAATGCCCAGCTTCTAACTGACGCCTCACTGAATCCAAGACAGCGCAACACTGAATGATGCAGAGCCCTGTAGAGCTGTGAAGCACTTCACTGAAGGCTTTGCTGGATCTGACGCAGGGCAATGCAGAGGCCCACAGAGTTGTACCACACTGAAGTTAGGAGGCAAATTTTCCAGCAGGACGAACCTGGACCTGTATCCGGCCCACGCTCAATCGCGGTCGGACTGAACGGGACTTTCCCCAGTCCAGTACAACCTGATACCCGCAGTTAACACTTCGAGCATTTTGGCACTATTTTTGCCTAAGACTTTAACTCCATAATGACTCAATTTGTCATTTTTAGAGTCATTTTATTTATAAAATACACTTAGTTTTTCTAAATTGGCTTGCTATTTCCCTTGTGTTGCGCTTTCACTTTATTACTGAAAGTGGGAGTGTGAAAGGAGATGTCATGATGAGGTTTTTCATTGGTAAAGAGCCAACACTGAAAGGAATGTATTACATTTGTGGTAAGACAGCCTATTTTAATCTGCCACATAATTGGGTAGGAGGCTGCTAACTTGCTTTGGTGTTCCTTCAGGTTTATCATGTGAATGAAATGAGTGGTGCTATTAGTTTGAAAACAGTGAAGCATGGGTTTAGATAAACTGTGTTATATGTATTAGGTGCTAGGATCCTGTTTAGTGCTGTGGATTTGGATGCTGTAAAAATTAGGATAGTCAACACTGGTAGATCACTTAACTTTCAACACTGCTGGTGTATTAACACACATAAATTACGTATGTAAATGTAAAAATGTAAATCCAGTATTTGTAAAGCACACAGCTACCCGTAGGCATCCCGGTGCTGGGGGCCGTCGGTAAGATTAAGTGAGCTATTGCATGGAGTCACATGGTGCTGGGCTGACCTGCTGCCGGTGCAGCGGATCGAACCGTGATCCCCAGCATCAGTCACCCTGGTCGCTGCACCACACACTAGGTGTGCTATGATGATACAAAATAGACAAGCATTAGAAAGTGCTGTACTTTTATAGAGGATTACAGTAAGCTTTTTGCCTTTATAACCAATGTAACTAATATCTCTCGTGAGGCAGAGCTCTAAAGCAGTATGGGTTGTGGGAATTAATCAGCAACTGGTTTCGTGAGATTGGAAAGGGATTTTGAATGATTGGTGAGTTGATAGCTTAGAAGGCAAAATGTTGCAAACAATATTAAAACCATTCATTATTTAATTGATTTGTTCAGTTGGTTTCATTCTTTTGCCTAAACTGTGTGAAGCAATTTTATATAAAATGTGACTAAATTGTGGGTGTAAGTTGACAAGTAAGAAGTAATGTGATCTTTATGAAATGAAAGATACCAAAGCAGGAACCTATGATTACATCAAGATGTTCAAAGAATCAAGACACAAAGCACAGCAAGTGATGGCGACTGTATTATGAATGTAGTAGTGGATGTGGCCTAACGGCTAGAGTGGTCGACCTCAAAGCTGAGGAACCAGGTTTGGGCCTCAGCAGGGATGCTCAACATCCTGCGATTCGGACAAATCATCTAATCTCCCAGTGCCTAACAAAAATGAATGTGTCCGTCTGTAACACAACTGGTGCTAATGTAAAGCGCCCTGATACCTTTCGGGTCGAGTTAGCCCTATATAAAACAAAACAAAAAAGTTGCTGGATATTGGTGATAATCGGAATGCTCAAAGTGGGCTTTCTAGTAGCTATTTCCTGAGTAGAATTTTATTTGCTCAATACCGTGAACCTTTTGTAATTGAAACAATAATTCTGTGATGTATTGAACTATATTTTCCTGGCATATGCCAAACTACAGTTAGTTGGGCCTAGAGTCCATTTTGTGTTTTTTGGTACACCCAATATTCCCTTTAATGTTTTCATTTCTTATGGACACCCCATGCAGACCCCCAAACCTGCCTCAGCACTAGGACTTTCATGTAGATTATCTGAAAGACAAAATGGTCCTACAGACCAGGGAGAAAACTCCCTTGGTGTCAGTGCCACAGATTTTAAGTTTTTCTGAAACTCCTGCTTCAGGAATATGTTCAGAACAATGAATGCCAAGCAGGGTAAAAAAAAAAACTATGGTTCTCGCTTAACATTTCCTCCTGCCTATACCATATCCAAAACACTATATGCACTGTATGAAAGAAGTTGCTGCCAGACAACCATGGATCGCTAACTATGGCGACCAGTCCTCCATCAGGTGAAGACCTTTGCTGTCCAGATGTGCTTCATGGCATCCTGCCAAACTTTAAATTAAGCTCTTAGGCCTCTCCTTACCCGGATTGACTCTGCAACCATATCCTGAGTGGGAATGTGCCATAAAGTTTGTGATTACCAATAAATTTGTTTGTTAGATTTCACACACTTTTCAATGTATCATTGTTCTGAAAACCCAAATCCAAGCATGAAAGGAGATTTATTAGCATATATAATTGCACCATAGTGGTGGCATTTTCTGTGCTATGCAAAACACCCGAGTGTGTAAATTAATGATTTGTAAACATCGAACTTTAATGTTTAAATCAGTCCATTTGCACTTCTGTCTTTAACTCGAGAGCAAGTGTTTTGTGAATCGACCACAGCATATTGTTTATAACTGTCTGATCCATATGAACATATATACAAGTGTATTTTACAAACTGTGTAAGATATGCAAACGTGTAATGAAAACATATGCGAATTAGCTAACATTTGTGAGTGATTTACGAGGTAAGGGTACTTTAACTTACAGACAAAATTATTTCGCTATTTTCATCCAAACATTTGCGAAAAAAAGCCTTGTGTTCAGGAATATGCTTCTGCTAATTACAAGTAAAGTTATTGTGTAATGTGCATTCTTTGCATATAGTTATAATTTTTCAGTAATGCCATTAAATTAGACAATCCGTAGGTCTGAATACTTTCTAGGGCCTTAGAAACATGACAAGCAAATGAAATCCAATCGAATTTGACCTAAACAAATCTTTCACGATACAAATAATATTTTTTCAAAGGAAAAACGAAAAATAGTACATCAATGAATGCTATGGTAAGAACAAAATAGAAATCATAAGACCGTGGAAGCTGATAAGAATATATTTTGTAAACACGGTCTTAAGAGTAAGAGGTTGATCAGCGTGCGAATGGATTTTCTAACTAATGCAGCTATAGGCGGATTAGATAAATCTCGGGTTATCTGCTACTTACAGTAAGTGCAGGCATAACCTCTTCCTGCCCTGGAACTTTTATCAGGTCTCTGGCATGATTTGAGAAATGTTTCGTGTGTTATCATTTGTAATGACGTGCATTGTTTGTGGTTGCAGTAGTTTACCTCAATAATGACAGACGTTAGGTTTTTTTCTTGTCAAGGTTTTATTGCTTCACTTTTGTTATCAAAACAAGGCACTTTCAACACGTTATAAAAGTTGTTGAAACCATCATATGGGTTTAGATAGTAATTACGACATTCTAACAAAATTTAACAGAAAGTTTCACATGTGTATTGTTAGGTGAAAATGGTAGAACGAGTCCGGTGGGTTTTTTATTTTATGCATACCTGAAATTACATCCTATATAGAGAACACGGAACACTATTAACATGCATTGGACGTGTTACCTTGTAGATGTGTAGGCCGTATGGGAAAGTGAATATATTCAAAAGCAATGCTGACTTCGATCAGCGAGGACTTTCCTACCTACGCAGTACCATACATCATTTTTTGAGACCTCTCACTAGCTTGCTTCAGGAAAACGAGTTTTGATGGGTTCGAGTATAAGAGTAGGTTTCATAAGACTACCTAGAATAAATTCTCCCTCCTTTAGTGATATCTGCGCACTTTGGTGGAGACATTAGAACAAAAGCGCCCAAGACCTTTAATAAAGACCACTAGGAGTCAACAAGAGAGACACTGGAGCGTTTAATCTCATGCTTCAAACAGGAATTTCCCCTACCTCCTAGAAAGAAGCTAGTCACGCTGCTACTTGAAAACCCTAATGCAGATCCTGATGACTTGAAAAATGTCCATCCCATATTCCTGTTGCCAACCCCAGCCAAGATCCAAGAAAGTTTTATCAATAATGAATTACTCAAATTTATTGCTACCCATGGTTTCCTCAAACCATTTCAAAATGGGTTTAGGAGTGGCCACAGTACAGTCTGCCCATATTGTGGCTGCAGACAGTATTTGACGGCAGTGTGGGCGGCTATCTTAGTAATAATGCTGACACAACATTTGATAGTCTCGTTCATGCACATGGTCCAATGTCTGCAGCAAGCTGGTGTCAGTGGAACTGCCCTGAAGCTTCTTCATTCCTTTCTAAGAGTACAAATGATCAGTTGCGGTGGTTTCAAGGCAAAGCCTTTCATCCTTCCCTGCGAGGTGCCTCAGGGCTCGTCCTGAAGCCCTACCCTATTTAATGGGTATGTGGCCCCTCTGGCCAGATCAGTGCATTCATTTGGGTTCAGAGTGCTATTGTGTCTATATACAACAACCTAACTTGTGTAGTGGTGAAGTTCTAGTATATCCAGCATTAGTAATTGGATGAGAGATAACTCCTTAAAACTTAATCTGGCCAAAACTAAGGTGTTGTTCGAAACTCAGGATTCCATCTGGTCCAATATCTGGTGGCCAGAGGCTAGTGGACCACAACCCCTTCCAGTCAAGTCAGCCCAAAGATCTTGTCATCTTTGATAATACTCCGTTTTGATACACAGGTCAGTCGCACTACTAGCACTGGTTTCCTTATAAGAACTGAGAAATATTTTCCCTTACATTCCCTTTGAATTGTGCCATTCAGTAATAATTGCTTCTGTCATCTCGGGTTTTGATTATTGCAATGCAGTGTATCTCAACACCAATGGCTCCTCCCTGAACAAGTTGCTCAGAATGCGCCTGCCCGCATCATTCTTAACATCCCCAAATGTTTCTGGGTCAGAGACAGGATTAATTCTCTTCTCTGGCTCACTGCTAGAAAGCAGATTACCTTCAATGCTTTCTGCATGGTCGTTTTAGCCCTACAACAGAAAGGCCCCAGCCAACTGAACTCGCTTTTTTACTGGTACACTTCCAGTAGGCCTCTTAGATCCTCTCTGTAGGCGATGATTCCTAGATTTCAGAAAGCTAGATGGCTAGGGCATTTTATTTGCAGCTGCAAACTGTAGAGCACCTTGCCAGCTCACCTCTCTGAAGTATATTCCTTTATGGCATTAAATAAAAAATACACCAACAACTTGGCTTTCTTCGCCTCATAGATTTCTTCAATAAGAGGCGATCTGCCCTGGCTAGGATTGAGATATCCTTGCCCTGGCATTTTGACACCTTCGGGTTTAGAGTGCTTTATAACTTCCTTTCCTTTCATATTAGAGAACATTCAGCCTGTTCTAGTGGGATAACACAGGGACTAGGCCTTCTCTAAAAATCACCTACAGAGTCTTTACTCTGCGGAGCTGTCACAACAGTGGAGACTGTTGCAAACCTAATCATGCACCCTGTTCACCTCGAGCATAGCTGTCTGCAGAGGGGCGAGTTCCTCACTTAAGCCTTTCACACCCAGCCTTGATCCTGTTGAGTGGTCTCGGCAGAAAGTGAATGGGGTTAGAAGTGTATGGAGTTATACGAAAAGGAGGCAGTCTTTCATCAAAATCTACCATAGAGAATGTCCAGTCTAAAACGGATAAAACAGGGCCTAGTATTTCTCTTGTACCTTTTACAGTGAGCCTTTACTCTATGGTGAGGAGTCACTAGCGTGGGTGCGGTTAGCAAACCGAACCATACACTATATTCACAAAAGGGGTTTGCAAATGGAAGAGTTCCGCACTAAAGCCTTTCACACCCAAACTTTAATCTGTAGATAGGTCTCAGCAGAGGTCAGGATGTAATACAACCGAAACATTCACCATGTGCAGTGCGATAAGACAAGGAGCCAGACTTTCAAACTCACAGAAAACTTGCACTTTCTTAAAATGTGATAACAGTGCCGAATGTTGCTCTAAAATCTTTGTCACAGAGCCTTTACACTGTGCTAAGCGGTCAGTAGAGTCGCTGCTGCTAGAAAATCCAATCACACACCCAAAGACCTGGCTTTTCAACTCACTGCAGAACTTCCCCCTTACTCCCAGCACTTGGAGACCTGAACGTGTGATCAGTCGCACTTTATAAAAAATCCTGATTGATTGACCCAGAAAAAAAGGGCTTTGCGGAGGGATCAGCTCTTCCCTTGAGCCTTTTACACCCAGCATTCACCCTATAGAGACATCTCATCAGAGAGGACCGGTCATTAAACCGAAGCATTCGCCCTGTATAGAGTTGTAGGAAAAGGAGCCAGTCTTTTACCAAACTATCATAGGGAATCTGCACCCTGTTAAAATGTGATAACACAGGGCCTAGTGTTTATCTAAAACCGACCAGAGCGAGAGACTTTGCTCTACGGTGAAGTGTCACTAGAGTGGCTGCTGTTAGCAAACCCAATCATACTCTCCGTTCACATAGAGAAGGTGTTTGTATACCGGAGTGTTCCTCACAAAAAGCCTTTTCACCCAGCTTTTAACCTGCAGAGGTCTCACTCAGCAGAGAGGCAATGTTGTCTTAACACTGAAACTTTCACCCTGTATAGAGTTGTAAGACAAGGAACCAGTCTTTCAGCAAACTATTAAAGCAAATCTGCACCTTCTTAAAACGTGATAACACAAAGGCCTTGTGTTTCTCAAACCTTCTACACAGGCCTTTTACTCTTTACTGAGGATTCACTAAAGAGGATGCTGTAACCAAACACAATCAAACACCTTGTTCACACAGAAAGAAGGTCGTTGCAGAGGGGTCAATTTCTTACTCAAGACCTTTACACTCAGCTTTCACTGTGTAAGAAAACGAGAAAATCTCTTCTTGTAGAGAACTGTAGAGAGATTATGGTCTTACACACAGAAGTAACTGCCCTAGAGAAAACGTTGTTACACATGGTTGACTCTGTTTAGACATTCTTAGAGGAACAGTTTGCATTCAAACTCTAGTATCTTGACCACATTGTAGGAAAGTGGTGTGTGAGGGGTTTGTGATTGATTATTCGTTGCCCATACAAAGTACAGCCAGAACTATTTTTAGCATATTTGTGCAGTTGCACATAATATAATGTATTCAGTATTGTGAAATATTCCGATTTGTTTACTGACAGCGGTTGGAAATGGGGTCTCTGGTTGGCAAATGAATGCATCCTGTCCAGGTTTGGACCACCACCCTAGTGAGGGAAAGTCAGATACACACCCTTCACCCTCTGGTAGCTTGGCACAGAGTAGTAACTTAAGAGGCAACGTGTAAGTATTTGTGCAACACATTAACCACAGTAACAGTGAAAACCCCACAAAATGACTCCACCGCCGTTTAGAAAAAAAAATATTTATCCGATTAAAACAAGGCCACAACATTAAAAATCCAATATAGTATTAGTGGAGGTATGAATTTTTAAAGATTAAATCCCAAAACAGTGCTTAGAAGTCAACAGCACTAGAGGGTTACTTGGTCACACTAGACCGAGACAAATCTGTAAAATCAAGCCGAGCATGGGTCGATACAGTTTGAAAACAGGTCCTACTTAAGTTTTACCCCCTTGAGTTGAGCCGCGAGTTCCCGTTCGCAGGTGAAAGATCATGGGGAGCACAGTGAGTGTTGCTGGCAATGAGGGAAAAAGAGCCGCGGGACCTTAGACAGATGGGCTGGGGGTCCACGGTCATGTGCGGCGATGCTGCTGTGCAGAGGCGAACTTGCACCTGCTCATGCTGATCCTTCGAGCAAGAAAAGAGTTGGAAATAACTGGCCAGTTGGCACTTACGAGGAGCCCAAAAGCTCGATTTAAAGGGGCTGAAGTACAGGAAATTCCCTTCTGCATCCCAGGACTGGAGGAGCCACCTCAGACAAGATTAATACTGACAGATTTCCCTTTCGTTGACCCCTTGGCAGTCTACTGCGATATCGGTCAGGTTTCTCATATTGTATTCCGCATACACATGACCTCCATGTGACCAGTCTTACATACCTCTTATAACAAGCAAACTAGAACGGCAAGGCCGGCATCGGCCACGCCAAAAGTATGGCGGTCGAGCTGGCCCCCTCTGCAACAGTGTGGGGGGGTGGGTAGAGGGGTGGGCGTGCCTTTCGCGCACCATTGTGACGTGGCGGCCTGCCCCCCTCCACCCTCATAGGTCCCGGGCTTGGGCGCGACCCAGAAGCGATTCGAATCACTTCCGGGTCGCGCCGATGGGCAAACATCCGTCCAGGGCTATAAAGGGCTGGGGAGCCCAGGAAGCAGCCTCTTGGTTCCTGGCTCCCCAGCTTGCCCCCTCACGCCTCGCTAGGAGGCGTTAACATTTGTTTTTTTTTGTTTCTTTGCAGGTCGGTTTCGGCGGCGAGGACGGGCACCAGACTTCGGAGCGAAGCCGCGGATCGTCGTAAGCCGGAAGAAGGGGAAGCTGTCGATTCCGGTGTGACTCCGGGCGGCGTCAGAGGCCAGGAGAAGGAGCCGCCCCTTGCTGCCAGGAGATCGGCTGAATCGGGGAAGCCGCTGTTTCGTGCACGGAGGTCGAGGGCAGGAGCGTCCCGATTCAGGTACCCGGTTGGGGTTGTGCGAGGCCGGTAACGGCGCTCACCCCTCCGGTTTGCGGATCAGTGAAATTGCACCGTTAGTTTTGTTAAGCGTTCCGCATCGCGCGCTCAGTTAGAATACATGCGCACGAAGAGAGTCGCTCTGGCCTAATGGTTAAGACCTTAGACTGACTCGGAAGGTTAGGTGTTCAATCCCTGGGCTTTCAATGTCACTATATCCTCAGCCTAAAGTGTAGACATTGGTTTTCCTTCAACAGGGTTGAGGAATATTGCATTGGTTTGTTTGCTAGCTAAACCTCCAATTGCTCGGTTGGCGGCCCGGGGTTTCTTAAAATCCCCGTTTTCTTCCTCGCGCCCTAATTCAAGTAGTGCCAAAGCGGTGCGTCATAGTAGGGCTGGAATGGTTGGATTTGCTGGAGTTGTTCCCAATTACTCCCTACTGTACACGTTCAATGACATATCATTCTTTTGTATGCCAGTTTTGCCAGACCTTGATGCGGGCCAAAAATGTATAACAATTGCTTTGTGAACAGATATTGCTCCATGCATACTTTTGGTTTTATAACTGTTGGCTTTGTTTGAGGGTGTGCGAAATTTCTAGCACATTGGTGCAGGGCACAAGTAGTTTGAGGAGTGTGGTTGGGGTACAAATTGACATTTGATCTTAAGCAATCTGCAAGGGCTACCCTCCGTAAGCATTTGAGCGACTGCAGTAGGCTGAAGTTAAGTTGAGTTTTGGGTGGTTGGTAGTTTATTGTGATATATTTGCCTTATGGCAGGGAAGGCTAAGAGGGGGGAGCAGTGCTCTCGTATGGAGAGATTGATGGAAGAGATGTGGAAGGTGACAGATGGGGCAGGATCTTGCTAACCTCAGGGAGAAGGTGGAAGGACAGGAGGGTGAGAGGCCTAGGCGCCCACATGTGTCCCCCCCCAGGCTGCTTGTCCAACAATCCCCAAAAGGGTAAGAACCAAGAAGCGCGCGACAAAGGGAACACCTTCACCCACCCCCCCAGGGGGCAATGATCCAGAGCCACCTACCCATGTCCCAGTACCAGGCCGAGTGAGCCCGTTGGTACCAGTACCGGCAACAGCACCACCAGTACCTGCACCACCAGTGGCGCCGCTGGCCCCACCTCTGCATCCAGGGCCGCCGGCGATTCCTGTGGTCCCAGTGCCCCAACCCGCCCCCCTAGGGGTGCCAGTCCCAGCGACCCCGTCCCATTACCAATACCTTTGTGTGTGGTGGGGGGGGGGGGGGTCCCTCAAGATGTAGGGTCACATCTGGCAGCAATTCTGACATGGTTGGGGAAGGCAGGCATTTTAGCCCCTGCGGTGGGAGTAAAAGAGTGGGGTACCGATGAGTTAGCAGAGGCAACGCGAATTGTGTGCGAGTTCAATTCTGGGCGCAAGGAGCAGATCATTGCTGGGCCCATCGCTTTGTTACCTATCATTTCAGAGGGGGGGGGGGGGGGTACCGCCACTCTGGAGAGCAAAGGGGTGTCAGTCCCCAGTGCGACAACTGCGATTCCACCGGAGGACCATTGCCAATGTTGGGTGTGGGCGAGATCAGCTCAGAGCGCGAGTTCTTGGGCAGGCATGTGTCACAGGAGTTGAAAAACAGAATTTGGGCTGGTGAATATATTAACATGTTTTCACTATTGATATGCGAGAGGGAAAGGGAGGAGTCAAGAAGAACAAAGATTACATGCTCCCCACGGAATGGGCTAGTGAAATGTTGAAATTTAGGGTGGAAGAGAACTTAATTGGATTAGAGCCTTTTCCATATTTATGGCGGAGCGTTTCCCAAACTTGCAGGCGCAGATGGTGTGTTACCAGAACAGGATAGTGTTGGCCCATGATAAATTCACGGGCGGGGGGTGGTTAGTGTATGACAAAAAATTCAGTGGCTAAGGCATCGGACCCAACCCTGTCATGGGACCGAATTTACACAGTATCTTGGTTGGATCTATTTGGTGGCGAGGGGCATGGTAACACAAAGAGTCAGTCCCTTCAGCCAGCTCAGCCTTTTCAGCCCTTTCGGTCACAGGGTAACACAAGCTACACCACGAGTTCAAGCAATATTGGTGGGAGGAAAGGGACGTGCTGGGACTTCAACAGGTGGACTTGCACCAGACCACAGGGTCAGTGCAGGTTCAAGCATGTGTGTTCCATTTGCGCCAATCCCTCCCACCCCGAATCCAAATGTCTTAAAAGATCAAAAGATAAGGGCAGAAAGAAACAGGAGTGAGGTGGGGCCCCCGCTCAAAGCGCGCTCCCCCATTAATGTGACGGCACTGACTCCATGGCTCAACAAATACCCATGTCACTCGACATCAAGAATTCTGTTGGGGGGTTTCAGGGATGGTGTTAAGACAATCTCCAAATTATGTGGGGGCATGTGAGTGCCAGAACCAACTCTGCCCGGACGAATCCGGGCATAGTCTCCACAAAGATTGCCAAGGAGTTGCAAGCAAGCTGGAAATAACGCAGAACATCCTCAACACTGCCTTTGTTAAAGGCACATAAAATACTCCTAAACCTAATGCACACATTGAGAGGGTCAACACTGTGGCCTCATACCTTGGGGAGAGTGCAATGTTTTTTATCCTCAAAGCCCTTGCAGAGTTGTGTAAAACTATGCTACATCACTAATTTCGAAACTTTTACACTTTGCAACCACAAGCCGTATTGCACAAGATAAACTCAAAAGAATAATTGCTCATTTACCATTGTGCAGGAGGGAAAATCTTGGCTGGGTTTTGTTAAACTTGAATAGAGGATGAACGTGGCTGCTGCAGAGCTGTGTGTTCATTTAGTGCAAGATAGCTTAGTGGGTTCACAAGATTTTGTTGTAGATATCTTTGCATACTGGCAGGGCATACGTCATGAGCCATGCAAAATGGCTGTTAGTGTGGTCAGTTTAAACAAAAAAAAAAAACTCAATCTACCCTGCTTGGCATGAATTTAAAAAGGAAGTTAAGCTCCAACTTCCATTGCTATAAAGCGGTTTCTAAAGGGCAATCATCACTTAATATGTGGTAAAGAAATTAATGCAGTTTGCTTTCAAGATCAATAATTATTCGCGCACATCGCATATAGGAGTCTAAATATCCTATTTCGACTGAGCCAGAGAAATTTCAACGAAGGTTACACTGCAGCCATAGTATCGATTTTCTATATGACCAGCTTGGCATGTAGGTAAAGTTAGATGTCCCAGCTGTGCTGCATTTGCCGTCACTACCCCACAAAAAAATTACTTCCTCCTTGAAGAGAGCCAGTTTACAGTGCTGTAATGGGCCTATTAGTGTCTAAGCTTCCCAAAAGATCAGCTCTCAAAACAAGATATATCAGGTTAGGTCATCCTAGTACAAACAACTGTACTCCAAGCCTTCAGGAGGGTCCAAATGAAAACTTGCTAAGTATGCACCTAAGAGCTGAAAACATTCAAAGCAGAAGCGATAGAGGATCCTAAACTTTTAACGGACTGTCAGGCGATATAAACGCTTCTCAACTTTATAAACTTGTTGGCTCTTAAGAGCGCTATTCATGTTTATGACGGCACACGATGTTGTTGTTGCACCTTCCATTTCTAGGGGACTTATAACCGAAACACCATTAGCAGCCACTGGAAGTGCCCTTGTACCGTTCATGAGCAATGCTTGAACAGGGCTTTAAATGGACCGGGTCAACGCACCGGAAGTTTTTCCTAAAGGCCTCGAAACGTGTCATCGTGCCTTAGAACAGCCGGTCCTCCCCCCCCCCCCCCCCCCTTAGGAGCAAGTGCATCATGTGCACGTGCTTACACTGCTCACGTCTCACTAGTGGAGTAGTTACGGCATGACGTCATAACAGGTGAGCGTTATGGGATAGGGAGAAAGGAAATCCTATATATATATATATAAATATATTAAAAAGTCATTTTCTCTCTGGATTTCCCTTTAGAAGCTCAGGAGCAGCAACGTTTTCGTGGTGTCACCAGGGCTTTAAGGGGAAGCTTTTTCAATATTATATACAAGCTAGTTACTGCTTCTTTATCTTATGTAACAACCACTGACATAACTAATAGTCCTGACTTGTAGGTATGTTACCTGTTGTATTATAGATCTAGAAACAATGACAGAAACAGCAAAATACAAGTCGGGTATCACACCACGCTAAACACGGATTTTTAGCTTACAAGTTTAAGCCACACCGTTAATTACATTGGCCACACCGCTTTGAAACCCCCCCCCCAAGTTTATTTCATCACAAGTGCTTAAATGAATTTCGCTGGTCTAGTACACCCGGATCAGTCAGAGGTTACCCTTTACAGTAGCTATCTTTTTCACACCAGGAGCACGGTCAAACAAAAAAATGGCACCAGGTGGTGGCATCCATTGCCATGGAGAAAGCATCCGAGTGTTGGGGATAAAGGTTTACAATGCAGGAGAAAAAATGGCTACAGGTGGTGGCATCCATTGCCATGGAGAAAGCATCTGAGTGTTGGGGATAAATGTTTACAATGCTGGAGATGGGTTTAGATATTGAAAAAAAAACAATCGGAGCAGTTTACTTTGGTACAACAGAATTTGATGGCAGGGAAAAATATCTAAATGTTATCCATACATCATGGCAGATACATCCAAAAGCCTACCTCCCATTTGGTTTGCACCACTGCCAGCAATATTTCAACTAGCAGGTACCACAAAAAGGAACTATATACACACACCATCCTCCTAGACGATATTTTGCTGTAAGAAACGCCACCAGACCGGACTCATTTGAAAACGTTTTGCAGTCTTGTCGGAATGCAGGTTTGAGGAATTCTCAAATTCACATGTGTAAGCCCCTAGATCTCAGGATCTGAGATCAGTTCGTGCTGCTCACTGGGGGGTGCCTAGAATTCCTTCCACTTGCTGGGGGATTCAGAAATAGACCAACCGAATTTGCAGAAACCTGAAATCTTAACATTGCTTTCTCTTGCAAGACTGGGCAAAATGGTGCTTACTTACCTAATGATTCGGACCACACATTTTAACCTTTGTCAACATACCAATATAGCTATCAAATCACTTGTTTGGAAATATCTGCCTAACCTTATATAACCAAGTGTGTGTGGGGGGGGGTGGGGTGAGACAAAGCTTTAATTACCAGTGACCTGCACATTTGGGTGTGCCACTACCATCAACCGCCGGGTGATTCACGGGTTCTGGCAAAAGGAAAATTCAATTAAACAAATAGGATTACTCCTACGGTCTAATGCATAGGGAGAGATTGTAGCATCAGGTATTGTTCCACATGGCCACGAAGAAAGCTATGCACCTTGCTAATCAATATGAACAAGGCCAGGTACTATGGCATTTGGAGATTAACTAGAACATGGAACTGATCTCAACTGCACATTTTACAACAAACATTTCTCATTTCATCAGGGACATTTTTGGTTGATTGGACAGACGATTGGATTGTGAGGGATGAACAATCAGAAACAGTAAAGACACTGATGCTATGATTGTGAAAGTAGAAGAAAGCAGTGTTGCTAGGTAGAACATAAAGGCATGGATCCTACATTTTAAAATCAGGCGGGTCTTGCTGCCTTATGTTCAGAACAGACTACTTTAGACAGCAGGGCTGGCAAAAGCCCTGCAAACAGGAACACAGCCGTTGGGACAGAAAATCTATTTTTAGTTGAAACTAGATCTAGGGCAGTAGCAGTCCACAGCAGACAGCAATAGAGGGAACACGGGCTGTGTGGGGGCAAGATGGACGAGAATGGATGGTACTTGAGGCGTGGTAACCCCTAAGAAAATGGAACTTAGGGAGGATGGAATTGGTTTAAAAGTAGCTAGCTGGTAACTACGGTTACATAGTGCTCACGTCTTGGCAGTTCAAGCCTTGCAAAGTCTTTGTATTCCACTCCTGCACAGGAAATATGCAACTCAAGTACAACCAGATTGAAACATCTCACAACTGACATGCAGTATTTAGCTCTGCATGCAGTTGTGGCAATGGAGACTGGTATGCACGGATTCTTGAGGAGAGGACGAATTTATGAGGAGGAAATTTGTTTGCATATAATGGCCTGTAGCGGGGAATGAGCGAAGTCAGTTAATGAAATTTTACCATAACGGAAAAAAATAAAACAGAACAGTGGATTTAATAGTTGCTTGGATGCGAGACAAACAATTTGATACTTTGAAACATGATGAGACAAAACACCCTTAAAAAAAAAGAAATTGTTGATACTCCTAGCGATGGCGAGCAGTGGCCATGAAATCACACCACCTGCCGGTTATGCCAGCTCCTATACAAATTGAATCAAGACTTCTCCAGCGATACCTACCTCCAGTAGGAGGACATGGGATTGGTGCACCCCAATTATCTTATCATGCAGTGGGGACTTCGGGATGGCTGCATCAAGTGAAGGCCTACTTGCAAGCTTTGTCACTTTTATGCACAAAGTAAGGGGTTGCACGACATCCCCTGTGCAACCGGAACAAGGTACCAGAATGGAACATCAAGCTACAAGGGTAGACTTCATAAAGGTCAAGCGTTAACTGATGTAGCAAAACTCAGATTGAGCCCAAGAATATTAGTAGACAATACTCGCAAGAAATAATCAAGGCACTGTGGCAGCCAGTATTAAGGAGCAGATATTCAATGCTGCCTGCACATCTTCAGTACCACCTTGGGTGAGCAGACTAACTTTATCCTTATAAAAATGCGCTAGCCAGCAAGTTTTAAATCATCCCCATGCTTTAAATGGGGAAACAGCAGTGACATTTTAACTTCAGGAGGCATTTGAAATCAAAGCAACATTGTTTGCTTTGAGTCTAAATGCATGCCAAACTTCGCGTCAGTTTAGTCCGATTTTCTTGCTCATATGGAGAGCAAGATAATGAACAAGGCAAGCTTTAGGTACATGACAAGCAGAGACATGAATTTTGTGCATGGGAGAGAAGATGGCTGTATCTGCAGGGTATAGGGGGTGGAGGCATTTTGGCAGGTTTATTGGCTAAGCCCAACAATTCCATAATGAATGTTTGCTTCCTTGGTGTGGTTATACTTACAGGAGTAGTCCCTTGGCGTAGATTCTATAATTGAGCAGCAAACGTTTGTGCCGTAAGAAAAGTTTAGAATGGGGGGCAAAGTAGCTAAGTACATTGGATAACTATTCTGGCAGACAGATATTCATACAATCTTGGGTGGTGCAAAATGCGTTAAAAGCTACACCACGCGTGGTTAACAAGGCCACTGGGTTTGGTCAAATGTCGTTTTCACCCAAAACACAAGTGCCTAAACTTCAGCATGTTCTATAAATCTGTATTTAAAAATCAGTTGTACTAAGATAAGAAAAACAGACTGACGAGCTTATTTAATATTTTTTTATTACGACAAAAAAACAGATGGTACACTTACATGCGAGTTCAAAGCCCTAACTCCCCCTTAAAGACAAACTACTTATACCACACCTTCACTGCAATAACCTAATCAATAGTCCTTGTAAAAAAAAAAAATACCTGAAGAACCAGCAAGCTAAGCTGGTAGTCAACTCAGCATGGTTTGTTCTTTTATGCAGCAAGTTGAGGAGACTTGCTACGAATGCCAAGCTGCGTCGAGTGTTTGATAAAATGTGCATGGGGGAATTCGGTGTCAGCCTTCACAACAAAGCCTTGATCACTCATGGTTACAAAAAGTACTTTAGAACGATTCGGTGTCAGCCTTCACAACAAAGCCTTGATCACTCCTGGTTACAAAAAGTACTTCAGAACTAGTCATTCACTTCAGCTGCTGTCTGGGAAGAGTCGGGCAGAGGTAAGGAAAAGGGTGGGGTCCCAAAACACTTCACAAGGAATTTTAGATAGGACTACATCCTAAACTGGTAACTTAATTACACCCAATTTTGTCAGAAAGCTACAGCTTGGTCTAGAAAATGCTTTTTGTAATTCAGTGTAAATCTTTTCAGTAGATTGAGTTAAAATATAAAAAAAATAGTATGTATACCTAGAGATTCAGATCTGCACGTCACCAGCAATACCAAGAAAAGTTGCAGCTGCCAATTTGTGTACTGAGACTCTCCCAGTGGGTGGGAGCAAATTTAAGTGGTGGACAGGTCAGGGTAGAGGTACTTAATGGGGAGAAAATTGTGAGGAAATTTTAGCATGCACGAGAATCCTCCAGTGTGGCCACTGCTATTAAGACCCAGAACACAATTAAAAATAAATTGAAATTATACACCCACACAAACTCCAAAAGCCACACCCCATTCACAGACCCACACAAGCATTAACACTCACACCCATATAGCTCCTCATGCACCCAGTTCCTAACCAAGAAAAACCCCGTTCCTTAACTGGTCTGTGAAATGGACTCAGTCTTGGATACATTGCCCATGTGTCAAAGTGCAAGTTATGGTATATAGAGCCCATGTGGTCTAACAGAAATGCGCTTTAACGCGTTTGCTGGTTTTCCATACCTGCAGACAAAATTGAGTTAACCACTGCCGATTGTCTTTGGCAATGTTGGATAAAACCAAGCGAGTACATGGGAAAAGTGACAAAACTGAAAAGCAGACTTGTAATTTACCACATTACAAAATAAAATATAAAAAGCATTAACAGCAGATTTAGGATCTGTTGGGGAGGGGGAGAACGGGGGACTGAGCCGGCAATAGCTGAATACCACAACAAAATTGGCTTCACAGGAAACTTGGAAAGGGTTAATAAGTGATAATTTACAAGATTAAAGGAATTGTGATTTGTTAAGAACTGGGATATAAGCGTATGACAAGATTAAAGGAATTGTGATTTGTTAAGAACTGGGATATAAAAGTTGGAAAGCACAGATTTTCAAAGCCATGTTAAACAGGTTGTACTATTAAAAAAGTAAGTCTGTATAAGCTGAAAGAAAATTAGCAGCTTCTAGACACATTTAAACGCAAACGAAGGGAGGTCAGATGAGAACATTAAAAATGAGCAGCCAAGAGGAGTTGCTACTGAAAATTGTTTAAGCCAGTATAAATGAAATTAGAGGCAAGTGCTTGCCTTCAGTATGTAAATTGCCCCCATGCAGTCCGGCACGTACGCATCCAGTAGCACTCCCACAAACGCACTAAAAACTAGAGGTCACGCCCATAATAGCAATCACACCCATTTACTCACCTATACACGTTCATAGGCATCCATGCACCCATACGGTCACTTATACAGCTATAAATCTAACCCCAGCACAGGGAGAAAGGACACAAATGCACTTTATTGCGTAAATACAGTGCATTCCTGCCTTTTCACTTTTGGTGTAGTGCAGCACAGCAAGGCAAGTGTTGCTGCAATGCACTACTCTCAATTCTTGTAACTGAGGGCCAGAGTTCCTGGTTCAAACCGTTCAAGTCTGAAAAGGAGCAACACATGTTGCCGTGCAGTGGAAGGCCCATGACTGGACACCTTTCTATTCCTTACTGCTACATTTGGCTGTTAAAGTTAACTAATGAGGAACAACCAATTTCCAGACTTACCTGAATAACCCTGCAGCCCGATTAATGGCCCTTTATACTGGTAAGCTAAGTTTATGATTTGGGTAGTGGTAAAGTAGTAAAGGGGATTCAGGGATTATCGCCCAAAAGAAAAATAGAGATTACCCATCATGAGTGGTAAAGGGACTAGTGTGCTGTAATGTCAGAAATGAGTTGGTGCCATACTTCATTTTAACTATCAGAAATATACCCAGGGCCACTGGAATTACGCAGAGTGGAACATCTATGCTGCAGGTGGTCAATTTTCTAACAAATAAAGGCAAGTTATGAAGCATATTTTATTGGACAAGAAACATAAAGGTTACCAGCAAACATTGGCAAAGGGCCTTCAACCGCGCAGCAACACGTACTGCTGCATTAATAACCTTTGAGCCATTAGAGATGGAAACTACTTTGTTAAAATCGGCAGATCCATGACTATACAAGAAACTAGACATAATTCCAGTGGCTCCAATACGCCTTAACTACCCACCCGCGCTTACAACCCAAACTAGTTTTAAATAAAATACAATTCAAGGAATCTTTGGGCCAACGATACTCCTCAGCAGTTATATCTTCTAAGGGCAACTAATCAGAAATGTAGAGATGGTACCCTTAGTAATCAAGTACCCAAACGGGAGAGCACAAAATGTTGCTCCAATATTAGACAACTGCAAAGCAGCTTGCCTTACATGAATATAAATTATCTTCCAACAGAATCTCTGGTCACTGGTAGACTGCGTTCAGACTCATACCTAGAAAAAGAATCTCAAGTTAGTGGAGTTACAGATTCATACAAAAAACAAACAAGCCAAGGACCAGTTTAACATTTCTAATAGTAAATATCATGAGATTCCCGCAATTACCATTCCAACACCATTAAGAAATCAGAATATGCCCACAAGTAAAAAAAAATCCACTCCCAGGCCTTTTATCAACTAAGGCCAGTTTTTTTTTTTTTAACAAAATGCCTTCACTTAATGTAAACGAACCCGAACCACCTCAAAGTGCAAGTCAATGCTGTGCCTTTTCCGTGATATTAAGCCGATTAGGTCAGCCACACGGTGCCCTCCCTATACACGAAAATATCTTAACCATGTAATTGTCTGATTTTGAAAGGAATTGACCCAGGAAAGAAATGTGCCTCACAACAAGATCCGGAGTGAAAGCTGAAGCTTCCTTCCAAATTTTAGCGAGAAATGTTCTCCCCCCCGGAGATGGCCACTACAAAGCATGACACGCCTTGAATGGGCAAAGCTAAAGAGGGGTTAAAAACTAGCAAGACTAAATATAACAAGGAACGCAGATATACCATATGCTTAATAGGGAGCCATAAACTAAAGCTACACTCTGCAATCCAAGTCCACCTACAGCACTGATTAAACTAAACAGCTGAAACCGTGGACACATTTGACATTATTACAACCATGCATATCCAATTGGAAGTAAATCTGTTCATTTGTACAAAGTACTCGGAACGAGGAAAATACTGGTTTTAAAGTTGCCAGTTAGACGCATAAGTTTAAACGTCACTGGACGTGATAATTGTGTAATGATCGAAATTAGAACAATCCGCTTTTTAAAATCTAGAAATACATACCTTCAAGTCCACAGCACATGGACCCCACATCTACAGAAAAAAAAATAAAGAATTAATCAGTGCACACATACTTTTCTAGTTTTTTCTGGCTATTCGGCGAAACAGATCTGCTAACCCCGTCCACCCCCAGGCGCATTGAGACCCTGACGGGTGAGTAGCGCGCTTACACTTCCACGTTTTAGTTTGCAGAAAGCTAAACTACCAGTGACCATCATATACGGTGCCACTCACGATTAACATTCGCTATATAAAAACATTTTTGCAACACTAGTCTGTTTACGCCAGATTACTTTTGATACAAATTCTATATGCATCAAAGAATAAAAAAGTAATGTCGGCAAGTGATAACACCACATTAGCATAAGACTAAGCCCTTAATAGCGCTTAGCATGAATTAATGTACCCCACGACAGGATCCGGAGAGGCGTGCGAATCACCATCTCCAGGTTTAAGTGAGAAATGCTCTTTCCCCCTGTGTTGGCCATTACAAAGCACAATAAGCTCTGAATGCGCACTTAAAAGGGAGTCGCAAGATTCGATGAATGGCGCACGTTATAAACATAAGCGTATACAAATAAGAACACTTAAACAGCACGAGAAACAAGCTGTAAGTAAAAGGACGCTTAGTCTAATTGTTTAGTACAAGAACGTCGAAGGGTGATCTACCACCAAAAATTTTTTTTTTAAACTATCAACAAACTAAACCACTCGTGGAACAGTTTTCGAATAAGCGAGCCAACACAATCATCCAACTTACCTCTAAAACGAACAACAATGGAAAAAAAAGAGAACAGGTTTCCGCCTGCGGCTTATAAACGCACTGTCCTATCGCGAGAGGAACCTCGGCAAATTGAGTGACTCGTTTCGCATTAGAGGAATATCCCGTAGCCTCAGCCCCTACATAACACCATGTGACAAATACGTCACATCCTCCTGTTGGACAAGCGTTCGTACGCTACGTAGGGTTAAATTGTTTTTTAATTCTCTATTCCATTGGTTCTTTCTAGCGTGCTTTTATTTCATTGTCACGGTGCTGGTATTACGTGTAGCGAAGGTTTAAAGCTGGTTCTGAGCGTTTTGTGAAATTCACAGTACTACAGCTAAATATCGTAAAAATAAACAGCGTAGAGAAGCATTTGGGTGAAATGCGAGTTTTGTCATCGAGTACACTCATTTTATGGTACCAGCTGTCGAGCGTTCAAGTCCGCTCTTTTTATTTGGCAACCTAGTACATTTTGAATATCGTAATCTTGGTTCATGATGATGCAACACGAGCGAACATACGCTTTTTAACACTAACAAATTGTGTCGGGTTACACCTGACTGTAATAACAATCCACGCGTGATTATGTATTGAATCTTCTTTATTTCTAAAATAAGTGTGGAAGTAAAAGGGGTGCTGCTTCCTCCATGAATTGTTTCCAATTCCCTTAGGAGAACTCCGCTATGTCACTGATCCTCAGATTCACATCACTCCCTCCACTGACATAATTGGTTGCTACCCATTTCCCTCTTCTCACATTATTGCGTTCTTAGCACGCACCCGGCTTGCATGGCACACTGCCTCTGATCTCTTCTATCTCTATTAGTGCATGAATTGCGCATCATTGAGACCTTTCTCCTTTTAATCCTCCAAACTACCGCAACATCACATATCTTAGCCCCTTCCATACATTCCCTCCACTGACCCAATATGGCCGCCACTCCTTCCCTCTTCCTGACGGTTGCACCCTTTTCAGGCACGTAACGCGCATGCTCACGTGCCCCAATACCGTCGCTTTAGACTCGTCACTCGCGAGCTCCCCACATCAGCGATCGCGCTCTTCATCCTCAAGGAAGGTAAGCTCTTGCCGTGCTCCCCTGTGCTGCCCACCCCTTCAACACAATTCCTTATCGTAACCTCCTTTACCCTCCCCAATCCGCAGGCCATGCTTGTGATCGGCAAGTTGCCTCACCCTACGCGGAAGACCGGTTTCATATGCACCGGCGCCCATTGCCATTATTCAGCTTCTTGACGAGAATCTGTCGGCTGCACTAACTGGTGAGTTTTACTTCTCGCGGTTCGTGCTTACATCCTCCCATCGCCCTCCCCACCTCATCCCGGATGCTTCCCTCCGTAGAAGTCCTATACCCCGGACGCTCCTTCAACGCTTTCCTGTGGAATCCCTCTAGGAATCTTCCTTCGTGTCCACACTTGGACAGACCGAGCATCACACTCGCTCACGGTAAACCCTTCGCCGTTCTACTCAGCACTCACTTAGCCTTCTAATTGCCTGTCACAAACCATTCTACCACGCTGTCTCCGCTACTTCGCGCTTTGTGACTTCCCCACTATCCCTCACCTGGCTCATTAGGTCTCGCCTGAGACAGCGCTTTAGCGCTGCTCTCGCGAGAGCTTTTGATCTGGAAGTGCAAACAAGTGCTTTCAGGCCTCCAAATACAGTGCATGTGCGCCGGGCGCGCGCACCATTTGGCAGCCTGCACACCATTTGCTTTCACTTTCGCGGCTGCACGGCCGCTTTGATGTTTGATCGCGATCACTTTCACTTTTGCGGCCGCACAACCGCTTGTTCTGTTTCCTTGTTTGTAACAGATCTTCGCTCATTCAGCGCGGCACCTCAATTCAACTTTAACCATGGTGGACACTTCAGGAGGCCCCAAGCCCGCAGGTAACATTTTAATTATCAGTACGGCGGGCGCTCCAGACTGTTGTGGCGCACCGTAGAGCACTGACAGCCCGTGGACGACATACCCGTATTAGACGGGAGTGAAGGAACTACATGTCCCGGCGCGCATTGTGGGGTGACGCTCTGACGTCATCACGCACGGCGCGAAGACGAAGAAAAAGGAACATCCGGCATCAAGCGGGTGCCGGTTATTTTGGTTTCCAGGTTCGAGTGCGGACGAGTGTGGCGTTCTGGTAGGGGTGCTCAGCACCAACTTGATTCCTCGCTGACTTTGTTTCGCACTGCCGTTTTGTTGCACATGTCCTTTCTAAGAACTGAGTTTAGTAACGGTACCGCTGCGGTTCCGTTGGAAGCCTCCCCTAGGCATTGCGGAATCGCCCGTACTGTGAGACATTTCTCTAGAGTTTATTCATTAGCGCGAGCTGCCAACTCTAAAGTGCTGAGCCGTACCTAGTTCCTCACAGACAGTGGGAAGCATTCCAGTGGTGCGGTGGTGGGCACACCTGCTGGTGTGGTTTGGACTTTCCTCCGAGACATTTGTGAAATCATCTCATATCCTAGTACGCTCTACCCCAGAAGCATGGGAGTAGCGCAAGGGGTTTGTGAAGAATCTGTGAAAGGAGTTGCAGGCAACTAACAGGTTCACAAGCTTCGCTGCACCTCATTTGTTTATTTATATTCTAACAGGGGCGGAGAGGTGACTTCTGGCATACGTCCTTCCCCTCCCCTGTTATACCCGAGATCCAGGATTTGTGGTAGGTCCGTTTGTTCAGGGAGTGGACCAGTGTGGAGGGGAATTACCGATAAGGGTATTCATCGGCTAAACAGTGTCATTTCTGTAGGTTCACGAACTGCCCTGATCCCCGGCTCTCCAGGTCTCCCAGTTCAGGAGTGCTTTCTTTCTTTTACAGGTACAGCAGGGGAAGTAGGGGAAACATTGTGTACAGGAGTATAGGGGTTGTCCTAACCATAGCGCCTTGTTATTTCTCTTTCAGGTCTCCCTCCCTGCAGTCCCCTTCCTTTCCTTCCCTCGCCTGATCACCCTTCTGTGTCTGTCATATACATATACCAGACCAAGGGGTTATCGGGAGGTGGACCCCTTACAGCATCGTGCGACCCTGAGGATGTTGGACGGCGACACAGACTGCAGGAGAGGCTACCAGCTGCGGGCAGTGACCAAGTGTGACCATATAAAGTATAACTGTGCCAGCGCGGGCACACCACTCGCAGGACGCTGTTTATGTAATTTATATTGCGCTTGTCTCCCTGTGCGTGTTTGCCGCCCCACCACCCCTCCTAGATCGCTGTTTTTTTTACATTCAGCACGTGCACATCACTCACGAGACGCTGGGAATGTGCACGTCTGAGTTGAGTTTGCTGTTATTATGGGGACGAGGTGGAGGCTTGGCGCTAGGGCTGCTCCGGTGCCATCGTTGCTCCTATGTCTCCCTTCACCAACAGAGGTATCCTTTGCCCTCCATACCCTCTCTCTGAGGGCACTGCTGGTGAGCACACATCGGGAGCAGGGCTGGCGTCCCTCCCGGCCTTGCCCAGCAGCATCTAGCTACCAACGGCCGCCTTGGGCACCTCCCCCCGCAAACAGTCCATGGTGCTCAAGTACACCCCTGGTAAGAAACATACAAGGGCTTCCTTTCTCCTAAGGCTCAGTGTCTTGCCGTGAACGTACAGAGCAGAGTCCCTGCTCTGATTAGTGTTTCTTGTGCCTCCACATCGAGCCCCTTAAGACCCTAGCCATGAATAACTGCTTCAAAGTTCACCAGCACCACGCACGCTAAGGGTTTTGATTTACGTTTTCTATTGTACTTGTTTTCTATGTTCTTTTGTTTATCGGAACTGCTGAGCCGACTTTGAACCTAGCCCTTTTTGGGGGGTTTACTTTGAGGCGGTTGCAGCTAATAGCAGATGGGATGGCCTGCAGACATCTGCGTTTAGTTTGTTTGCAATGCCTTTTCCATGGCTGACCCGTACGCGACAATATGCGCACCTTTAAACATTCAAGTCAGCGGTGTAGCTGCTAAAGGGGGCATGGTGCTGTGCCCTTAACGTGAGGAACGACTGCTGCCCGGGCTCTACGACTAGTTTACTTTTATACGTTGAACACTGTTGGAGCTGCCCAATGCCGGTAAGTTACTGAGGGGCGTGCATCTATACTATTTCAATTACCATGCTCATATTAAGTTCTCTTCGTGTGACTGTCCGTGAGGGAGCGTGTGCGTCCTATCCACATACATTTCTTGATGTAATATTGTAGTCGAGTAGCGTGTTGTAACACAACACATTAGGGATGGTGAAGTTATGCGTACTGTTATAGTAGTATGTGATTATTATAAGTCTGTGTGACGTTACTGTGCGCTATGTATTGGCACTCACTAGTTTAAGCTAAACTTTTACCTTTTACAATGTAATGCAGTAGTGTTGCTCCAAGTAGGGAGTATGCATACAGTGTTTTTAGTTGAGCCTAGAGTCAGATTTTCCCTGACACGTCATATAAACTTGTGGGCATCAGGGGCGTTCTTGAGTTGTGTGTAACACCCCACCCCTCGGACGTGATAGGCTGGCAAGAAATCTCTCTACCGCATGCCAGCCGAGCTCAAACATTTTAAAAGCGCTTGGGGAAGGCGTGCACCAGGAGAGGTGGTGCGTGCTTACTTCCCACTCCTACGTTATACCAATGTGACTCCTCAAATCTCTGTTACCAGCTCTGATGACTCTGACTTTTATCCTTCTGAGGTCAAGCAGTGAAAACCATTGAATTAATCAATTGCATCACTTATTGAAGGCTCGAAAGAACTCACAAAGCGTACCCCTGGCTCCACCTCTTAACAAACTTCGACCCTGGGCGGGCAGCTCGCTATCTCCCGGCATGGATTAAAAAAGTTTAGGTGTGCTGCAGAAGCTGGGCGTTGAGTTCCCGTCGGCTTGACCTCCTCTCTCTTTGAATTGTTCCTGGCCAGTTGTGGCAGACTGCCAAAGATGTGACTTAAATGTTCCACTCTGCCTTAATTTACTGAAACTACACAATAGATTGAATATTAGCTTTGGCCCAGTTACAGGTGTATTCTTCAGTTCATTTTCTACCAGGTCTCACACAACACACAGTGAATCTTCAGTAAGCATAAGTGTGTCGATATGAAGTATCTTTCAGACCTTTATAACTGATGCATGATGTCTGATGCTTGTGGATTTCTGATGCTTGTGGATGTTTGATTCCTGATGTCTAATGCTTGTGGCTGTCTGATGCCTGATGTCTGATGCCTGTGGATGTCTGACGCATGATGTCTGACGCATGATGTCTGACACCTGATGTCTGATGCATGATGTCTGATGTCTGATGCTTGTGTATGTCTGATGCCTGATGTCTGATGCTTGTGGATGTCTTATGCATGATGTCTGATGTCTGATGCCTGATGCTTGTGGATGTCTGATGCTTGTGGATGTCTGATGCTTGTGGATGTCTGATGCCTGATGTCTGATGCCTGATGTCTGATGCCTGATGTCTGATGCCTGATGCCTGATGTCTGATGCCTGATGCCTGATGTCTGATGCCTGATGCTTGTAGATGTCTGATACTTGTAGATGTCTGATACTTGTGGATGTCTGATGCCTGATGTCTGATGCCTGATGTCTTATGCCTGATGTCTGTTGTGTGATACCTGATGTCTGATTCCTGATGTCTGATGCTTGTGGATGTCTGATGCCTGATGTTTGATGCTTGTGGATGTCTGATGGCTGATGACTGATGTCTGATGCCTGATGTCTCATGACTGATGTCTGATGCTTGTGGATGTCTGATGCCTGATATTTGATGCTTGTGGATGTCTGATGCCTGATGACTGATGCCTGATGCTTGTGGATGTCTGATTCCTGATGCCTTATGTCTGATGCTTGTGGATGTCTGATGACTGATGTCTGATGCTTGTGGATGTCTGATGCCTGATGTCTCATGACTGATGTCTGATGCTTGTGGATGTCTTATGCCTGATGTCTGATGCTTGTGGATGCCTGATGCTTGTGAATAAATTAAAGGCATTGTCATTTACAATACCAATAGCTCCAAAACATTGCAAATGCTTGTTTTTACTCTAGCTGAGAATGCATCCTGTCACTGCACAGTAATTTAATTGTTAATTTTTACCCCTGGCCCCACCTTATTCTTGATACGTTGTTGTTGCTTGCACTCATTGGACACTGCCTTATGCTCTTTCGCTTGTTTAGAACTGCTAGTTCCTTCTGATATAACCTGTATATTCTGACCTTGGTGCACTGTTTACAAATTGAGTCACACTGTTCTCATGTCTCTGCGAAGGTTGTAACTTTCTCCTTCTTTCCCCTCCCGTTCCTTCCTATATTCTTACAGGCATCACGTTCTCAGGCTTGTTATTCATTAGTCCTGATGATGATCTAGATATTATGTAATAGATCGAAACGTCGTCGAGTTATTGCAACAGCATGCATGTTAAACACATGAGTTAAAAGTTGTGCATGACTGTTTACCTTCTAAATAGCTTGCCCCCCATCTCTCGATCGGCGTAAAGCTTGGTTGTTTAGCCTGAAAAAACCTTTACAAATGTGATTGTTCTTTGTATGTTCTATATGTTTTGTCTGTTGAAGGACACAGGACTGTGTCCCACTCTATTAGTTTTGCTCTATAGCCAATTCATTACGTTGAACATTAAATTTACATGTCCGGCTGGACATTTCTAAGTAATATAGTACTGATTCTGGGCTATATTTATTTTTCCTATACTAAATTGATTTCGAAGGACCATTTGTTTTTTGAAATAGTAAATACCCCAGGTCCTTCTTACCTAACGGGTTCCCCTTGTTTACAAGTACTCTCCAACGAAGACACCAGCTAAACTCAGTACATTCCACAGTTCTACAACACAAGCATTCTAAATTATGTAATACATTCTACACATATTATTCTATTGCCAAGTAAAGCAACTACATTACTACACATCTCCCTCACTAAATATATATATATATTTTTGAAAACACAAATAAAGTTACATGAAAAGATTGCAATAAATTAATATTAGTCACACACAAAATCTTGTAAAAATTTAGGTGCAACTGCTGGGGCGGGTAGTACAAAATTGTGTATACCCCCCCCCCCCCCCATTCTGCATGTTTATATTAATCTGAATAATCAAATAATAGTAATATTATTAATTTATTTGAAGTGGAAACTTACCAATTATATTAAGAAAAGAATTACACATGGGATTTGCATTTTGCATGGCTAAACTAATTGTATACTAATATATGTACGCATACTAATGGTAGAAAATTAGAATATTGCATGATATATGTTGCTTTTGTAATGTAATTGTAAGTTGCGCATCACTGGGTGAGTATAAACGCTTTGACTGTTGTTATTCTGCTAGATAATTACTTACACATAGTGAGGGTTTAACATTCTATTAGCCTTGCGTGCCACGACCAATGGAGAAACTCACTCTGCTGCTTCCACTGTCTCAATGATGTTTAACTTAACAATTTGTCCAATTCTGATTTGACTTCATCTCTTATAATAAATGGTATATTGCGTGCTTTATGTATCTTTGGTACAGCACCATCTTTGAGCCGAATCTGGTGAGTAAAACCCTTAAGTTTACCCATTTGTCCAGAAAAAACAGATGAGAATTCGTCAGGAACCCATTTTTAAGTGTTCTCACCTTCACACAAGACTAAAACTTGCTCCTTGCTATGGGGGTCCAGAATGATATCCAAGTTTTTCTGGTCTTTCCATCCTAAGACGGATGGTCCATCTTTAGCAATATATAGTTTTCCAGTAGCATGTCTGCCTTTAAATCTAAAGACTAGTAACCTGAACCCTTGAATATCAATTCTTTCTCCAGTATAGCTCTCAGGAGCAATATCAGGTGGTTCCAACCAACTACCGATTTGTGAAATGAAATGCTCTTCCCATACATGTTGAGCGATAATAGTATAAGGTGAACCCGAGTCAGCCGCTAATTGAATAGACACACCACCTAAAGAAACTTGACACAAAGGTTTCGTGGAAGAGGCATCTGAAATGTTTAAAACAACCTTCTTCTTCATGGTGGTTTGGGTTTGTACACTTTCTTCACTTGAAGACGAACTATAGTCAAATTCTGTCTCCTGAATACAAGATACTTTACCTTTGTTGCTCTTATGCACCTTCCTTCTGCACACCTTTGCAAAGTGTCCTATTATTCCACACACTAAACATTTAGTAGATCTAGCGGGACACTTTTGAAAGTTAGCTGGGTGCGAACGACTGCCACATCTATAACACACTAAATCAGAGGTTTTTTTAATTCAGTATTTTCTTTCTTGTTGTTAACTGTTTTAAACTCTTTGTTGCTTTTATGGCTAACTTTACTTTCAGAAATTTTATTCACAACTTCACTTTCTTTTTTATCATTAGCTAACGACGCCTTAGCACACCGCGCTGAAAGCTCAGCTTTTTTTACCATAGCAATAATCTCTTTTAATGAACCTTCACCTTCCACCCATAATCTATATTGTATTGTTTTGTTTTTTGTATACATAACAATCTGAGCACGTATGAGTTCGTCATGAAGTTGTGCGAATTTGCACTTGACAGCTAGTTTCTTTAACGCAGCTACATAGTCTTCAATACTCTCGTGTTTGTCTTGTTTCCTTTGGAAGAAACAATGTCTTGTAACAGCAATGCAAACACTTGGCGAAAAATGGTCATCCAGATCTAGAATAGCTGCTTTGAACACATCCATGTCTCCCCCCAACTCTGTTCTGCTTCTGTAATTGATTATACACCCGAAGACCCTCTGGACCCAAACACAACATGAGAATTCTTTTTTTTCTTTCAGGTGAAAATGTACCGTTTACATCTTCCAGGTTTGCAATATAATTAATGAAGTATTCCTTCCAGTCACTCCAAGCAACAGGTGGCTCACCTGGCACAGATAAGAATTCTCTAGGTGAATTTACATGCATTGCGTGAATAGAGGTTTCTCCAGAAGAAGCAGTTGAACTTGTGGAAGGCATGTAGATGCAGTACGTTAACCTCCACAAAAAATATATATAATATATAAAGAGGAGTTTTGTGTAAGCTCCTTACTTGTATCCAAACTAAAAGTTTATCGATACTTGAAAGAGAAAAAAAATAGTTTAAACGTGCAGCGCAGCACCCTTGCACTAATTAATTATAAAAATCAATGTAACGTATGATTCTTTTATTCCTTTAAACTTGCCGATTTCATCAATTATTGCAAAGATGCCAGAATCCGCTCCCGATATCTCCGATGTGAATAACTTTTTTTTTTTTAAGATGGCTGCCGTGCGTGACCTTTGCACACCCTGACATGATTTGATCTCACCATGGTAACGTCAGGGAAGCGCGTCGCGTCACGTCACCGACCTTCGATCCAAGGAGTATCACAATGCACGGGAGTGTGGAAAACGCGTCTTTTGAAAAGAATAAGATGCGTGCTGGAAACGGTAAATACTGTTGAACAGATGCGGTAAGGCGCTGCACTTACTTGAAAAACAGGTATCAGATAAAAGCGCCTCACAGTTCAGGCAGCATACGCGTTGGTTACATCCATAACGTTTCTTTGTTCCTTCTTATTCTTTTTTCTTTGAAGTGACGCAAATTCATTCACACGTTCTTCAGAAATCGCTGGCACTAGGTCTCGAAATCCCACGTAGGTTGATCACCAGACCGTCGCCAAATCTGTAGTAACAATCCACGCGTGATTATGTATTGAATCTTCTTTATTTCTAAAATAAGCGTGGAAGTAAAAAGGGTGCTGCTTCCTCCAACGAAGACACCAGCTAAACTCAGTACATTCCACAGTTCTACAACACAAGCATTCTAAATGATGTAATTCATTCTACATATATTATTCTATTGCCAAGTAAAGCAACTACATTACTACACTGACATGGTGGAAAATTCTGGACAATGGCTAGAAATTCAGGACAAAGGGTCAAAATTCAGGACAAAAGTTCACAACACAATGAAAATTATATTGACACATCAGACTGTCCGTGTTGTGACAACAAGCCTCAGGTGGGGACTATCACCTTATTAGGAGCACACTGTCTGCTATATCAGCTCACAATTAGGCTAACTGCATTACTGTGAATGCAGTGCATGATAATCAATCAATCAATCATGGCATTTGTAGAGCGCAGTGCATACCCGCAAGGGTCTCAAGGCCCGGGCGGGGGGGGGGGGGGAGCTGCTACTGTTCGTAGAGCCAGGTCTTGAGAAGTCTTCTGAAGGTCAGAAGGTCTTTGGTCTGCCGTAGGTGGATGGGGAGGGTGTTCCATGTCTTGGCGGCGGGGTGGGAGAATGATCTGCCGCCGGCGGTCATTCTTCGGATGCGGGGGATGGTGGCGAGGTCTGCGGAGCAGAGGTGGTGGGTGGGGGTGTAGAGGCTGAGTCGGCTGTTGAGGTACATTGGCCCGGTGTTGTGGAGTGCCTTGTGTGCGTGGGTGAGGAGTTTGAAGGTTATCCTCTTGTTGGCAGGAAGCCAGTTTAGGTCTTTCAGGTGGGGTGTGATGTGGCTGCGGCGAGGGATGTCGAGGATCAGGCGTGCGGAGGCGTTCTGGATGCGTTGAAGCCATTTCAGGAATTTGGCCGGGGCTCCTGCATAGAGGGCGTTTCCGTAGTCCAGTGTACTGCTGACGAGGGCCTGGGTGACTGTCCTTCTTGTTTCGGTGGGGAGCC
The DNA here is from genome assembly GCF_964204655.1 of Triturus cristatus. NCBI lineage: Eukaryota > Metazoa > Chordata > Amphibia > Caudata > Salamandridae > Triturus > Triturus cristatus. The sequence continues at coordinate 606,347,136 of NC_140582.1, read as the reverse complement.
ACTTGAAGATCCTGCGGAGGGTGTTGAAGCAGGAGGAGGAGACGGCGTTGACCTGCTTCGTCATGGAGAGGGTAGAGTCGAGGATGATCCCTAGGCTGCGGGCATAGTCTGTGGGAGTTGGAGGTGTTCCTAGCACTATCGGCCACCAGGAGTCGTCTCAGGCCGAGGGCGTGGATCTGGGGATGAGGACCTCCATCTTGTGCGAGTTCAGCTTCAGTCGGCTGATTCTCATCCAGTCGGCGACGGCCTTCATTCCTTCGTGGAGGTTGGTTTTGGCGGTGTGGGGGTCCTTGGTGAGGGATAGGATCAGCTAGGTGTCTTCGGCGTAGGAGATGATGTTGAGGTCGTGCGATGTGGGCGAGTGGTGCCATGTAGACGTTGAACAACGTTGGGCTGAGGGATGAGCCTTGGGGTACGCTGCAGATGATCTCGGTTGCTTCGGAGCGGAAGGGGGGAAGGCAGATGCTCTGTGTCCTGCCGGCGAGGAAGGAGGAGGTCCAGTCCAGGGCTTTCTCTTGGATTTCGGCGTCGTAGAGGCGTGTTCGTAGTGTGCGGTGGCAGACCGTGTTGATGGTGGCTGACAGGTCCAGGAGGATGAGGGCCGCGGTTTCTCTGTTGTCTAGCAGAGACCTGATGTCCGGTGGCGGCGATGAGGGCAGTTTCGGTGCTTTGGTTGCTGTGGAACTCGGACTGGGATGGGTCCAGGACGCTGTTCTCCTCGAGGAAGCTGGTCAGTTGTTTGTTGACGGCCTTTTCGGTGATTTTCGCCGGGAACGGGAGCAGGGAGATGGGTCGGAAGTTCTTGAGGTCCTTGGGGTCCACCTTGGTTTTTGTTAGTAAGGCGTTGATCTCTGCGTGCTTCCAGCTCTCTGGGAAGGTCGCTGTCTCGAAGGAGATGTTGATGGTTTTCCGGAGATGGGATGCGATGGTGCTGCTGGCTTTGTTGAAGATGTGGTGTGGGCAGGGGTCGTCCGGGGATCCGGAGTGGACGGTGTTCATGATCTTGATGGTGTCGTTGATGTTGGTCCAGGAGATCAGGCGGTTGGTGCGGGTGGTGGTCGTGGGAGCGGGGGTCTCAGTGGTTGCCGGGGTGGTGGCGGTGTTGAAGCTGTCGTGGATGTCTGCGATATTGCGATGGAAGAAGGTGGCCAGCGAGTAGGACAGGTCTTGTGAAGGTGGGATGTCGTTGGTATTGGAGCTGGGGTTGGAGAGTTCCTTCACGATGTTGAAGAGCTCTTTGCTGTTGTGTGCGTTGTTGTCTAGGCGGTCTTTGAAGGAGGTCCTTTTGGCGGATCTGATGAGGTGGTGGTGTCTGCGGGTGGCATTCTTGTGGGTGGTGTAGGTTTCCGGTGTTCGTTCACGGGTCCAGGTTTTTTCGAGTTTTCGGCAGGTTCGCTTGGAGGCCTGGAGGTCTTCGGTGAACCAGCTGGCTTTCTTGCTAGTGTGGCTGTTGGAGGGGTTCTTGAGGAGGGCGAGGGTGTTGGCGCAGTCGTTGATCCACTGTTTGAGGTTGCGGGCGGCGGTGTCGGGGTCGGTCGGATCTGCGGGTGGGTTCAGTTGAAAGTCTTTGGTATTCACCATTGTTGATGTGGCCAGCATTGTGTATCTCTAGACACGTGTTTCAGGGTTGTAGTCCTTCAGTAGAGAGTAACAAGTAATCCTGCGCATACAAGATTTCTCTCACAATGACATCCCACCTCTCACTCATCCCAACCGTCACTTCCCAATGTTCCAACTCAGCGATTCGGGCAGGGCATGTGGTGAACAAGGGAGCCATGCCGCACACAGTAGCATGCAATAAAACATAGGCATTATGCCAGTTCAGGATACTACAGCTTCTTCCTTTCTTGCAAAATAATCCATTACATAGGCCTTGAACTTGGAGGGCATTCTTATATTACGTGAAGTTTGCCTCCCCATCGTCTACTGGTGCTCTGAAGGAGCTCTCATGGAAGATCTCATCGTGTTCCACTGAACAGTCTCACACGGATGTGATAGAACAATCACATACAGATTAATTTCAGTGTATGCATTGTTAGAACCACATCTGAGAGCATTATCACTATTGGCTTCAGGGTTATTACTAAACCCAAAGGGATTTTTGGGAAACACGTATAGCACGTGATAGGTTCCACCAACTCTCATTTTCAAGTTTGAGTGCAGAACCAGAGTGCTAGACCTGTCAGCCTTAGGGTTGTGTTCCCCCAAATTCTTTGCCTACTTGCCTCTATTTGTTATGCTGAAATTAGTTTTTGTTGGCATTGGACTCTGCCTGATGTCTGATGCCTGATGTCTGATGTGTGATACCTGATGTCTGATTCCTGATGTCTGATGCTTGTGGATGTCTGATGCCTGATGTTGGATGCTTGTGGATGTCTGATGGCTGATGACTGATGTCTGATGCTTGTGGATGTCTGATGCCTGATGTCTCATGACTGATGTCTGATGCTTGTGGATGTCTGATGCCTGATATTTGATGCTTGTGGATGTCTGATGCCTGATGACTGATGCCTGATCCTTGTGGATGTCTGATTCCTGATGCCTTATGTCTGATGCTTGTGGATGTCTGATGCCTGATGACTGATGTCTGATGCTTGTGGATGTCTGATGCCTGATGTCTGATGCTTGTGGATGTCTTATGCCTGATGTCTGATGCTTGTGGATGCCTGATGCTTGTGAATAAATTAAACGCATTGTCATTTACAATACCAATAGCTCGAAAACATTGCAAATGCTTGTTTTTACTCTAGCTGAGAATGCATCCTGTCACTGCACAGTAATTTAATTGTTAATTTTTACCCCTGGCCCCACCTTATTCTTGATACGTTGTTGTTGCTTGCACTCATTGGACACTGCCTTAATGCTCTTTCGCTTGTTTAGAACTGCTAGTTCCTTCTGATATAACCTGTATATTCTGACCGTCGTGCACTGTTTACAAATTGAGTCACACTGTTCTCATGTCTCTGCGAAGGTTGTAACTTTCTCCTTCTTTCCCCTCCCGTTCCTTCCTATATTCTTACATGCATCACGTTCTCAGGCTTGTTATTCATTAGTCCTGATGATGATCTAGATATTATGTAATAGATCGAAACGTCGTCGAGTTATTGCAACAGCATGCATGTTAAACACATGAGTTAAAAGTTGTGCATGACTGTTTACCTTCTAAATAGCTTGCCCCCATCTCTCGATCGGCGTAAAGCTTGGTTGTTTAGCCTGAAAAAACCTTTACAAATGTGATTGTTCTTTGTATGTTCTATATGTTTTGTCTGTTGAAGGACACAGGACTGTGTCCCACTCTATTCGTTTTGCTCTATAGCCAATTCATTACGTTGAACATTAAATTTACATGTCTGGCTGGACATTTCTAAGTAATATAGTACTGATTCTGGGCTATATTTATTTTTCCTATACTAAATTGATTTCGAAGGACCATTTGTTTTTTGAAATAGTAAATACCCCAGGTCCTTCTTACCTAACGGGTTCCCCTTGTTTACAAGTACTCTCCAACGAAGACACCAGCTAAACTCAGTACATTCCACAGTTCTACAACACAAGCATTCTAAATTATGTAATACATTCTACATATATTATTCTATTGCCAAGTAAAGCAACGACATTACTACACATCTCCCTCACTAAATATATATATATTTTTTTGAAAACACAAATAAAGTTACATGAAAAGATTGCAACAAATTAATATTAGTCACACACAAAATCTTGTAAAAATTTAGGTGCAACTGCTGGGGCGGGTAGTACAAAATTTTGTATACCCCCCCCCCCATTCTGCATGTTTATATTAATCTGAATAATCAAATAATAGTAATATTATTAATTTATTTGAAGTGGAAACTTACCAATTATATTAAGAAAAGAATTACACATGGGATTTGCATTTTGCATGGCTAAACTAATTGTATACTAATATATGTACGCATACTAATGGTAGAAAATTAGAATATTGCATGATATATGTTGCTTTTGTAATGTAATGGAAGTTGGGCATCACTGGGTGAGTATAAACGCTTTGACTGTTGCTATTCTGCTAGATAATTACTTACACATAGGGGAATTAGTGAGGGTTTAACATTCTATTAGCCTTGCGTGCCACGACCAATGGAGAAACTCACTCTGCTGCTTCCACTGTCTCAATGATGTTTAACTTAACAATTTGTCCAATTCTGATTTGACTTCATCTCTTATAATAAATGGTATATTGCGTGCTTTATGTATCTTTGGTACAGCACCATCTTTGAGCCGAATCTGGTGAGTAAAACCCTTAAGTTTACCCATTTGCCCAGAAAAAACAGATGAGAATTCGTCAAGAACCCATTTTTAAGTGTTCTCACCTTCACACAAGACTAAAACTTGCTCCTTGCTATTGGGGTCCAGAATGATATCCAAGTTTTTCTGGTCTTTCCATCCTAAGACGGATGGTCCATCTTTAGCAATATATAGTTTTCAAGTAGCATGTCTGCCTTTAAATCTAAAGACTAGTAACCTGAACCCTTGAATATCAATTCTTTCTCCAGTATAGCTCTCAGGAGCAATATCAGGTGGTTCCAACCAACTACCGATTTGTGAAATGAAATGCTCTTCCCATACATGTTGAGCGATAATAGTATAAGGTGAACCCGAGTCAGCCGCTAATTGAATAGACACACCACCTAAAGAAACTTGACACAAAGGTTTCGTGGAAGAGGCATCTGAAATGTTTAAAACAACCTTCTTCTTCATGGTGGTTTGGGTTTGTACACTTTCTTCACTTGAAGACGAACTATAGTCAAATTCTGTCTCCTGAATACAAGATACTTTACCTTTGTTGCTCTTATGCACCTTCCTTCTGCACACCTTTGCAAAGTGTCCTATTATTCCACACACTAAACATTTAGTAGATCTAGCGGGACACTTTTGAAAGTTAGCTGGGTGCGAACGACTGCCACATCTATAACACACTAAATCAGAGGTTTTTTTAAATTCAGTATTTTCTTTCTTGTTGTTAACTGTTTTAAACTCTTTGTTGCTTTTATGGCTAACCTTACTTTCAGAAATTTTATTCACAACTTCACTTTCTTTTTTATCATTAGCTAACGACGCCTTAGCACACCGCGCTGAAAGCTCAGCTTTTTTTACCATAGCAATAATCTCTTTTAATGAACCTTCACCTTCCACCCATAATCTATATTGTATTGTTTTGTTTTTTGTATACATAACAATCTGAGCACGTATGAGTTCGTCATGAAGTTGTGCGAATTTGCACTTGACAGCTAGTTTCTTTAACGCAGCTACATAGTCTTCAATACTCTCGTGTTTGTCTTGTTTCCTTTGGAAGAAACAATGTCTTGTAACAGCAATGCAAACACTTGGCGAAAAATGGTCATCCAGATCTAGAATAGCTGCGTGGAACACATCCATGTCTCCCCCCAACTCTGTTCTGCTTCTGTAATTGATTATACACCCGAAGACCCTCTGGACCCAAACACAACATGAGAATTCTTTTTTTTCTTTCAGGTGAAAATGTACCGTTTACATCTTCCAGGTTTGCAATATAATTAATGAAGTATTCCTTCCAGTCACTCCAAGCAACAGGTGGCTCACCTGGCACAGATAAGAATTCTCTAGGTGAATTTACATGCATTGCGTGAATAGAGGTTTCTCCAGAAGAAGCAGTTGAACTTGTGGAAGGCATGTAGATGCAGTACGTTAACCTCCACAAAAAATATATATAATATATAAAGAGGAGTTTTGTGTAAGCTCCTTACTTGTATCCAAACTAAAAGTTTATCGATACTTGAAAAAGAAAAAAAATAGTTTAAACGTGCAGCGCAGCACCCTTGCACTAATTAATTATAAAAATCAATGTAACGTATGATTCTTTTATTCCTTTAAACTTGCCGATTTCATCAATTACTGCAAAGATGCCAGAATCCGCTCCCGATATCTCCGATGTGAATAACTCTTTTTTTTTTTTAAGATGGCTGCCGTGCGTGACCTTTGCACACCCTGACATGATTTGATCTCACCATGGTAACGTCAGGGAAGTGCGTCGCGTCACAACACCGACCTTCGATCCAAGGAGTATCACAATGCACGGGAGCGTGGAAAACGCGTCTTTTGAAAAGAATAAGATGCGTGCTGGAAACGGTAAATACTGTTGAACAGATGCGGTAAGGCGCTGCACTTACTTGAAAAACAGGTATCAGATAAAAGCGCCTCACAGTTCAGGCAGCATACGCGTTGATTACATCCATAACGTTTCTTTGTTCCTTCTTATTCTTTTTTCTTTGAAGTGACGCAAATTCATTCACACGTTCTTCAGAAATCGCTGGCACTAGGTCTTGAAATCTCACGTAGGTTGATCACCAGACCGTCGCCAAATCTGTAGTAACAATCCACGCGTGATTATGTATTGAATCTTCTTTATTTCTAAAATAAGCGTGGAAGTAAAAAGGGTGCTGCTTCCTCCAACGAAGACACCAGCTAAACTCAGTACATTCCACAGTTCTACAACACAAGCATTCTAAATGATGTAATACATTCTACATATATTATTCTATTGCCAAGTAAAGCAACTACATTACTACACTGACATGGTGGAAAATTCTGGACAATGGCTAGAAATTCAGGACAAAGGGTCAAAATTCAGGACAAAAGTTCACAACACAATGAAAATTATATTGACACATCAGACTGTCCGTGTTGTGACAACAAGCCTCAGGTGGGGACTATCACCTTATTAGGAGCACACTGTCTGCTATATCAGCTCACAATTAGGCTAACTGCATTACTGTGAATGCAGTGCATGATAATCAATCAATCAATCATGGCATTTGTAGAGCGCAGTGCATACCCGCAAGGGTCTCAAGGCCCGGGGGAAGGGGGGTGTGGGAGCTGCTACTGTTCGTAGAGCCAGGTCCTGAGAAGTCTTCTGAAGGTCAGAAGGTCTCTGGTCTGCCGTAGGTGGATGGGGAGGGTGTTCCATGTCTTGGCGGCGAGGTGGGAGAATGATCTGCCGCCGGCGGTCATTCTTCGGATGCGGGGGATGGTGGCGAGGTTTGCGGAGCAGAGGTGGCGGGTGGGGGTGTAGAGGCTGAGTCGGCTGTTGAGGTACATTGGTCCGGTGTTGTGGAGTGCCTTGTGTGCGTGGGTGAGGAGTTTGAAGGTTATCCTCTTGTTGGCAGGAAGCCAGTTTAGGTCTTTCAGGTGGGGTGTGATGTGGCTGCGGCGAGGGATGTCGAGGATCAGGCGTGCGGAGGCGTTCTGGATGCGTTGAAGCCATTTCAGTAGTTTGGCCGGGGCTCCTGCGTAGAGGGCGTTTCCGTAGTCCAGTGTACTGCTGACGAGGGCCTGGGTGACTGTCCTTCTTGTTTCGGTGGGGAGCCACTTGAAGATCCTGCGGAGGGTGTTGAAGCAGGAGGAGGAGACGGCGTTGACCTGCTTCGTCATGGAGAGGGTAGAGTCGAGGATGATCCCTAGGCTGCGGGCATAGTCTGTGGGAGTTGGAGGTGTTCCTAGCACTATCGGCCACCAGGAGTCGTCCCAGGCCGAGGGCGTGGATCTGGGGATGAGGACCTCCATCTTGTGTGAGTTCAGCTTCAGTCGGCTGATTCTCATCCAGTCGGCGACGGCCTTCATTCCTTCGTGGAGGTTGGTTTTGGCGGTGTGGGGGTCCTTGGTGAGGGATAGGATCAGCTAGGTGTCTTCGGCGTAGGAGATGATGTTGAGGTCGTGCGATGTGGGCGAGTGGTGCCATGTAGACGTTGAACAACGTTGGGCTGAGGGATGAGCCTTGGGGTACGCTGCAGATGATCTCGGTTGCTTCGGAGCGTTAGGGGGGGAGGCAGACGCTCTGTGTCCTGCCGGCGAGGAAGGAGGAGGTCCAGTCCAGGGCTTTCTCTTGGATTTCGGCGTCGTAGAGGCGTGTTCGTAGTGTGCGGTGGCAGACCGTGTTGATGGTGGCTGACAGGTCCAGGAGGATGAGGGCCGCGGTTTCTCTGTTGTCTAGCAGAGACCTGATGTCCGGTGGCGGCGATGAGGGCAGTTTCGGTGCTTTGGTTGCTGTGGAACGCGGACTGGGATGGGTCCAGGACGCTGTTCTCCTCGAGGAAGCTGGTCAGTTGTTTGTTGACGGCCTTTTCGGTGATTTTCGCCGGGAACGGGAGCAGGGAGATGGGTCGGAAGTTCTTGAGGTCCTTGGGGTCCACCTTGGTTTTTGTTAGTAAGGCGTTGATCTCTGCGTGCTTCCAGCTCTCTGGGAAGGTCGCTGTCTCGAAGGAGATGTTGATGGTTTTCCGGAGATGGGATGCGATGGTGCTACTGGCTTTGTTGAAGATGTGGTGTGGGCAGGGGTCATCCGGGGATCCGGAGTGGACGGTGTTCATGATCTTGATGGTGTCGTTGATGTTGGTCCAGGAGATCAGGCGGTTGGTGCGGGTGGTGGTCGTGGGAGCGGGGGTCTCAGTGGTTGCCGGGGTGGTGGCGGTGTTGAAGCTGTCGTGGATGTCTGCGATATTGCGATGGAAGAAGGTGGCCAGCGAGTAGGACAGGTCTTGTGAAGGTGGGATGTCGTTGGTATTGGAGCTGGGGTTGGAGAGTTCCTTCATGATGTTGAAGAGCTCTTTGCTGTTGTGTGCGTTGTTGTCTAGGCGGGCTTTGAAGGAGGTCCTTTTGGCGGATCTGATGAGGTGGTGGTGTCTGCGGGTGGCATTCTTGTGGGTAGTGTAGGTTTCCGGTGTTCGTTCACGGGTCCAGGTTTTTTCGAGTTTTCGGCAGGTTCGCTTGGAGGCCTGGAGGTCTTCGGTGAACCAGCTGGCTTTCTTGCTAGTGTGGCTGTTGGAGGGGTTCTTGAGGAGGGCGAGGGTGTTGGCGCAGTCGTTGATCCACTGTTTGAGGTTGCGGGTGGCGGTGTCGGGGTCGGTCGGATCTGCGGGTGGGTTCAGTTGAAAGTCTTTGGTATTCACCATTGTTGATGTGGCCAGCATTGTGTATCTCTAGACACGTGTTTCAGGGTTGTAGTCCTTCAGTAGAGAGTAACAAGTAATCCTGCACATACAAGATTTCTCTCACAATGACATCCCACCTCTCACTCATGCCAACCGTCACTTCCCAATGTTCCAACTCAGCGATTCGGGCAGGGCATGTGGTGAACAAGGGAGCCATGCCGCACACAGTAGCATGCAATAAAACATAGGCATTATGCCAGTTCAGGATACTACAGCTTCTTCCTTTCTTGCAAAATAATCCATTACATAGGCCTTGAACTTGGAGGGCATTCTTATATTACGTGAAGTTTGCCTCCCCAACGCCTACTGGTGCTCAGAAGGAGCTCTCATGGAAGATCTCATCGTGTTCCACTGAACAGTCTCACACGGATGTGATAGAACAATCACATACAGATTAATTTCAGTGTATGCATTGTTAGAACCACATCTGAGAGCATTATCACTATTGGCTTCAGGGTTGTTACTAAACCCAAAGGGATTTTTGGGAAACACGTATAGCACGTGATAGGTTCCACCAACTCTCATTTTCACGTTTGAGGGCAGAACCAGAGTGCTAGACTTGTCAGCCTTAGGGTTGTGTTCCCCCAAATTCTTTGCCTACTTGCCTCTATTTTGTATGCTGAAATTAGTTTTTGTTAGCATTGGACTCTGTGCACTGCTAACGTGCTTGCGCTCTCACCCCATAACATGGTTTAATTGGCTTACACCTGACTGGCATATTTAATTTACTTATACGTCCCTTGTAGTGTGATATACCATATACCCAGAGCCTGTAAACTAAATGCTAGTAGTTGGGTTGTAGTTCCTATTGTGCCACCCACTTAAGTACCACCTCAAACGATGTCTCAGGCCTGCCACTGCAGCCTGAATACAATTTTAAACTGCCAATTTGACCGAGGTCTTGCGATGTGGGCGAGTGGTGCCATGTAGACGTTGAACAACGTTGGGCTGAGGGATGAGCCTTGGGGTACGCTGCAGATGATCTCGGTTGCTTCGGAGCGGAAGGGGGGGAGGCAGACGCTCTGTGTCCTGCTGGCGAGGAAGGAGGAGGTCCAGTCCAGGGCTTTCTCTTGGATTTCGGCGTCGTAGAGGCGTGTTCGTAGTGTGCGGTGGCAGACCGTGTTGATGGTGGCTGACAGGTCCAGGAGGATGAGGGCCGCGGTTTCTCTGTTGTCTAGCAGAGACCTGATGTCCGGTGGCGGCGATGAGGGCAGTTTTGGTGCTTTGGTTGCTGTGGAACTCGGACTGGGATGGGTCCAGAACGCTGTTCTCCTCGAGGAAGCTGGTCAGTTGTTTGTTGACGGCCTTTTCGGTGATTTTCGCCGGGAACGGGAGCAGGGAGAAGGGTCGGAAGTTCTTGAGGTCCTTGGGGTCCACCTTGTTTTTTTTTAGTAAGGCGTTGATCTCTGCGTGCTTCCAGTTCTCTGGGAAGGTCGCTGTCTCGAAGGAGATGTTGATGGTTTTCCGGAGATGGGATGCGATGGTGCTGCTGGCTTTGTTGAAGATGTGGTGTGGGCAGGGGTCGTCCGGGGATCCGGAGTGGACGGTGTTCATGATCTTGATGGTGTCGTTGATGTTGGTCCAGGAGATCAGGCGGTTGGTGCGGGTGGTGGTCGTGGGAGCGGGGGTCTCAGTGGTTGCCGGGGTGGTGGCGGTGTTGAAGCTGTCATGGATGTCTGCGATATTGCGATGGAAGAAGGTGGCCAGCGAGTAGGACAGGTCTTGTGAAGGTGGGATGTCGTTGGTATTGGAGCTGGGGTTGGAGAGTTCCTTCATGATGTTGAAGAGCTCTTTGCTGTTGTGTGCGTTGTTGTCTAGGCGGTCTTTGAAGGAGGTCCTTTTGGCAGATCTGATGAGGTGGTGGTGTCTGCGGGTGGCATTCTTGTGGGTGGTGTAGGTTTCCGGTGTTCGTTCACGGGTCCAGGTTTTTTCGAGTTTTCGGCAGGTTCGCTTGGAGGCCTGGAGGTCTTCGGTGAACCAGCTGGCTTTCTTGCTAGTGTGGCTGTTGGAGGGGTTCTTGAGGAGGGCGAGGGTGTTGGCGCAGTCGTTGATCCACTGTTTGAGGTTGCGGGCGGCGGTGTCGGGGTCGGTCGGATCTGCGGGTGGGTTCAGTTGAAAGTCTTTGGTATTCACCATTGTTGATGTGGCCAGCATTGTGTATCTCTAGACACGTGTTTCAGGGTTGTAGTCCTTCAGTAGAGAGTAACAAGTAATCCTGCGCATACAAGATTTCTCTCACAATGACATCCCACCTCTCACTCATCCCAACCGTCACTTCCCAATGTTCCAACTCAGCGATTCGGGCAGGGCATGTGGCGAACAAGGGAGCCATGCCGCACACAGTAGCATGCAATAAAACATAGTCATTATGCCAGTTCAGGATACTACAGCTTCTTCCTTTCTTGCAAAATAATCCATTACATGGGCCTTGAACTTGGATGGCATTCTTATATTACGTGAAGTTTGCCTCCCCATCGCCTACTGGTGCTCAGAAGGAGCTCTCATGGAAGATCCCATCGTGTTCCACTGAACAGTCTCACACGGATATGATAGAACAATCACATACAGATTAATTTCAGTGTATGCATTGTTAGAACCACATCTGAGAGCATTATCACTATTGGCTTCAGGGTTATTACTAAACCCAAAGGGATTTTTGGGAAACACGTATAGCACGTGATAGGTTCCACCAACTCTCATTTTCAAGTTTGAGGGCAGAACCAGAGTGCTAGACCTGTCAGCCTTAGGGTTGTGTTCCCCCAAATTCTTTGCCTACTTGCCTCTATTTTTTATGCTGAAATTAGTTTTTGTTGGCATTGGACTCTGTGCCCTGCTAACGTGCTTGCGCTCTCACCCCATAACATGGTTTAATTGGCCTACACCTGACTGGCATATTTAATTTACTTATACGTCCCTTGTAGTGTGATATACCATATACCCAGGGCCTGTAAATTAAATGCTAGTAGTTGGGTTGTAGTTCCTATTGTGCCACCCACTTAAGTACCACCTCAAACGATGTCTCAGGCCTGCCACTGCAGCCTGAATACAATTTTAAACTGCCAATTTGACTTGTCAGTATAACCCCCTTGCCAAGTCTTAAACTCTCATTTAATTGCATATAAGTCACCCCTAAGGTAGGCCTTGGGTAGCCCATAGGTCAGGCTTCATTGTAATTAAAAGGTTGGACATGTACTTTTAAGTTATACAAGTCTTGGTAATGAAAAACTCCTAAAGTTGTTTTTCACTACTGGAAGGGCTACCTGTTCCATAGGGTAACATTGGGTTGCCTTATTGCATTTAATAAGTGCTAACTTTTGATTGGGACCAGGTAAGCATTTCATGTTTGCCATCTATAAAATTTGAATGAAAAATCCTTTTTAATGGTAAAATCAGATTTTACATTACAATTTTGAAAATGCCACTTTAAGAAAGTGCAAAAAGAACAATTGATGGACAGAAAGCTGAACAATGTCATACATTCACCCCAGTACAGTGATCTGGGCCTAAAAACATTATTTGTTTGCTCCCCGTGCCATTCCAGTTTAGACCCAGCCATATACAAATCAGTCTTGAACCTCTTCCCCATGGGAACAGTCCATCCCGAACTGCCAGGCCAGGTCATCCCAGGAAAGGAAATAAGTATACTAGTACAGTTTTCGGGGTTTCACCCGTCATCAGCCAGGCTAGCTTGACTCCAGTGTCATGGCGAGCATGGGACCCACTTCCGGGCATACCCGTCCCACCCAGGGTGACAAGTGCAAAAAGAACAATTGATGGACAGAATGCTGAACAATGTTCAACAATGACTGGGGTGAATGTTTGATTTGCTCAGCATTCCGCCCATCTACTGTGTGTCTTTTACTTTAAGAAAGTTGGCATTTTTCTGCCTCAGTAATTTGGTGCCTGCAGCCTCTCCTGGGTCACATGACTGGGATTAACTGACAGACTTTGTGAATTCCTCCCAGCCAGTCACACGAGAGACAGATTAGGTGTGCCTGAATGGGCCATCTCTTGACAGAGTTGGGGAGGGCAGAGCTGGGCGCAGCCACTTTCAACTGACAACTCAAAGGGATTATCATCTCCAAATTGTCACTGCAGCCAGCTTGGAGCCAGGGCAGGGGAGTCAAGAAATTCCATGCACGTCAAAAAAGAAACCTCTAGAAACGTCTAACAGCTTCGAAGGAGGCACTAGGTATAAAAATAGAAAAATAGGGCCCTCAGACCCACTCTTCAGTTCACTTTCTGGACCTGCGGAAAGACTCTCAGAGGACTGCCTGCTGCTGTGACTTGTTGTGCACTCTGCTAAAGAGCTTTGCTGTACCTGGAAGGACTGCTTTGTTGCCTGGAGCCTGCCTTGAACCCCCAGAGACCAGCCCTGCTGTTTGAGCCCTGCATTTTCACCTGCACCCAGGACTACCAGAGTGACTCCAAAGGCTATTTTACAGAGCCACAGGGACATAAAAGGCTCCAACAGTTTTGAGCCTGCACCTAGACCCAGCCTGAATGAGTCCTGAAGCCCAAGTCGTGTCTCACCAGTCCTGGACCCTTGGTTGTGGTGCTAAAGGTGCCCAGATAGCGAAAATCCAAAACTGAGGACTTTGAATCTGTTTGGCTAAAGACTGCTCTGAGAACCAAAGGAAGACTGGAACCAACGACTCATCTATCCGCCCAAGGTGCATCGCTGGTCTGCCTGATTTCACAGCTGCTCCTGCTATGTTTTTCTCTGCAGCAGCAAATCCTGTTCAGTAGTTCTTCACGGAAGGGTTATCCGAGTCCCTGAAACTATCTTTAGCTACAGCCTGCTGCCTCATCATTCTGGTGATTTTTAACTTCCCAAAAAGAGATTTAGTCTGAACGTAGAAATCTTCACCGTTGCTTCGACGCAAGTTTCCCTCCTTGGACACCGCCTGCAGCCTGCACCACTGAACTTTACATTCTCAGAACATTTTTTGGGAACATTTGCCAAAGTCTGAAGGTAAGCGCTGACTGGGCCCAATACACTTTTTGTATCCGACACGTGCTCCATCGCGATTGGCCATATTTTTCAACTTTGAGATTTCTGCTGTTGGCGCTTTGATAATTTAGTTGCTTGTTTTTACTAAAAACGTTACAAACTCATAACTCCGGTTCTATTAGTTGGAATTTTGTCACTTTGGTGACAAATAATTTATTAAAATTTATTCTATTTTTCTAAATTGGTGTTTGATTTTTCTTGTGTTTTGTTTTCACTTTAATACTGATTGTGTGCTGCATATATACTTTACACATTGCCTCTCAGTTAAGCCTGACTGCTCCTTTTGCCAAACTACCCAGGGTTAAGCACAGGTTAATTTAGTAACGCTTTGTGATTTACCCTGCCAGTGATTCACCCTGCCAGAGTTACTTGACCAGGACTCACCCTAGTCAATCACTAAACAGTGTGTCACACAGAGGTTTTAATTACTCTTATGGGGCCACTAAATCTTTTTCAAGATGATCTACTATTTGGGCATTTAATTCTCACCATATCCCCCACTTTAACTTTACTCTGGGTCACAGTTTTCCTTTGATCATAATACCGTTTCATTTTACCTTGTTTGCATCTCACTATGTCATGGAAAGCTTGTTTTTCATAAGTATTATTGAGGGATTCATCTTTGCCCCTCTCTCAAACCAATGTGGGTGCAATTTGGTTGTAGGAATTATTCCCCTCAATAACTCATTTCGAGCTTTACCTGAAGAACTGTAGGAGGTGGAGCAGTAAACCCATAGGCAAGTTCTTAAGGCATTCTTGACAGGTAAGTTGCTTTTGAAGGCTAATTGAATGGATTCCTTAGTACTGTGATTGGCTCGTTCAACCTGTCCATTACTTTGGGGATGATAGAGGGAAGTTTTGCAGTATTTTATCCCACACCTATTGAGGAATTCAGACATTTCAGTTGAGACATATTTTATCCCTTAATCACTGACAATGGCAGTTTGGAAACCTTGCTTGTAGAGTGTTTCTTTCAAGAATTCCAAAGTCATTTTGGTTGTGAGATTCTCTAGGAATTCTAGATCAATCAATTTATTATAGTAATAAACTATGACTGTGGCGTAGCACATTTCCACAGAGAATTTGTCATTAGCTCAATACCCACTTTTTGCCATGACCCCTCAGGAAAGTCAATTGGGATTAGGTGACTAGAACCTGTTGTCAAGTTTTATTTGCTTCCTTACATGGCTAGCATTCACACAAATATCCCAACAACACAGTCCACTGCCTGCTACCAGTATTCTTTTCTCAATTTTTTCTTAGTCCCAGTTTTGCCTACATGACCTTCATATGCTAACCCTATGAAACATGGTCTGAGTTCGGCAGGAACGACTAACGTATCATCTATAACAATGATCTTATTTTTAATAGTCAATTAATTCCTGACCTTCCAGAATGGTCTTATGTTTTCATCTGTGCAGTTCTCCTTTGGCCTGCCATTGATGGTTAATTCAGATATGATAGAATACTCTTGAGACCTCATCAATGCCTGTCATCCAATCTGCTTTACTTAAGGCTTTAGTGATGTTGGGATCATCCAACAATAATGTAACAATAGTATCATCATCAGTTTCACACTAAATATCATCTGAATTATAATTGTCATATGGCATATTGGACAAAAAACAGCAGTAAATACATTTTTTCCTGAGAGGTATTCTATCTCTACAACCTATTCATGCAATTTGCAAGTCAATCTTGTTATGCATGGAGACACTTTGTCAGGATTACAGTTTGTCCAGAATACTTACCAGTGTCTTATGATCAGTTAGTAGGAAAGGCCTACCACACAAAAAACCTTTGAATTTAGTGACCGCTCATACGCATGCAAGCAATTCTCGTTCTATTACTGAGTATTTTGATTCTGGGTCTCTCAGTTTGCATGAGGCAACCACAATTAATCATTCTTCTTCAGGTGCCTTCTGGCTCAGTACAGCTCAACTTAATCTGACTAGTATCAACCATGACAATCGATTGTAGGTTCTCATTGAATGATTTTAATGATGGTACATGCTGTAATTCCTGTTTAAGTTCCTTTATGCTGTTATTGCATTTCTTGTTCCATAAAAAACCCACATCGTTTTTATTATTTGGCACAAAAGTTCCACCTTGTCCACATAGTTTTCCATGACTTTTGAGTAAAATTCGCATAGGCCTAAAACGGACCTTAGTTCATCATTGTTTGATGATGGAGGAGAATTGATGATAGCAGAGACAAGGTCAGTTTGGGTGTACACCATCAGCACCAATAAGATGACCCAAATATATTACCTTGTCTTGTAAGAATTTGCTTTTTCTTTCTTTAGAGTTAAGCCACTTGCATGTATCTTTTCAAACACTTCTCGTAATACTTCTCCATGTTTTTTGTGTGTTTCTGAGAATATGAGAACATCATCCTGATAGGCTCTGACGCCTTCCATTCCATCAAATACTTTGCTCATCACTCCTTGGAATACTGCAGAAGCTGAATTTAAGTCAAAGGGCATGCTGCAAAACTTGAAATCTCCTTTGAGTATGATAAAACACTGTGGCAGAACAAGATAGGTGTTGTGATGTCTAGGCATCACCCTCGCACTCTCCTTGGTATCTGCGCAACTCTCTTTATGACCTGTACTCTAACTCTCATGTCACTTTTTGCGGCACGTCAATCCTCTTGAAGTGTTGTGCCACCCTTTGAGATGCTCCTATACCTATGTTCTCAGAATGCATGCATCATATTTATTTGATGCTTCTTATTTCTTGCAACATCCCTGGGACAGCTTTCAGACCCTTATGCATCTTCCTGTAGTAGGGGTAGTTCACTAATTCAAGGAGAGAGTCCACTCAATTGGTGGGCTCTCAACAGTGCCCAACCTCTCATCAAATAAAACAAATAAACATAAGCTGCCCCATCTCAGATCATTGATAAAAGTGATCCTAGCACCGACGAATCATCTTGGATCCAAGGCTTCCTGTGCAGAATGTTTATGAGCACCAATCCTATGTGGATCTCTTCTGAATACAAATTCCACAAGTGTTCAGACTTTTACTTCAATAAACTGTCCCTAACTACATAGGACTCGTCTGATGTCACCAGCTTTTCTGACATCACCCCAGATAATCCTCTGGGCCCTCTCATTCCCTGTGTGCCATACATTGGATAACCCACTGCGTCATCTGCTGAACATCCCTAGACAGGTCATGACATTACAAGTGTTGGATTCCTCACTCCAGCTTCTCCTTAATAGCAGCCTACCAGTATGACCCTTTATAGCACCCCGGGACGTGCGTCATAGGAGGAAGAATTATTTCAACAGCAGGAGGTTGCAAGACTTGGCCAGTTGTTAGAGAAATTATCCCTCATCAATATCCAGACAACGGTGGCATGAACAACCAAATGAAGGGACAGAATGACATGCTGTGGGTCACAATAAAGTTAAAACATCATGTAATTAAGGGATCGCACAAGGATAACAACAAATGGCACAGTGATCGCCTGCAGGTGTTCTGAGCTCTTGCAAAAGGCAGGCTCCAGGCACCAGCTGCAGGAACCATCTGTCCTAACTGGCCCTTCTCTTGCAAGTCTCCATGGAAATATCAGGTGATGAAGTATGACTTTCCATCAATCTTGAATGAATTCGGCATATTCATTCACCACTTTCTCCTCTACTCCTCCTTCACTATCTGACTTATTTTCTGCTCCCGGATCCCCATTCCTTTCTCCGACCGACTCCCCAGAACTACTCCTGTATAAGGTAGAATTGGTCCTGTGATTTTCACATAGGCATTTTTATGTTTAAAATACCCTAATTCCTTTCTTTTTAGCTCTATATTCACAAAGGTCCACAAACCGAAAGTGTACATAAAAATGTAATAAAATGGCATTAAATATTCTGCAAAGATAAGGCTGAACGTCCCAACCCCAGTGAAATGGACATCATCCCACAACATCTAAGTACATCTTCGCCAATATACATCTAAACTGCAAATACGTGTTTTTCTAACAAATAAGACATTTTTTGTTAAGTTTGATTTTATTGAGGAATAAACAGGAAAAATAACAGCAAAAAACGAATATAGCATGTCCTATTTGACAAAAAAGTGGAGAAATATAGTAAAAACTGCGTAAGGATAGAACTATCAAGCTGCAAACAAAAGAAAAATACATCATATAAAACAGTAAGAAAAAGGCCAAAGGAAAAGAAACAAGGAGTAATTAAGGTATATCAATTAAAAATAACAAGTGTGTAATAAACGTTATTGAACACTGTAAGCATAACTGTAATAAAATTGAAAAATATGGTAATAAACATTCACAAATAAAGAACCAACTAAAACATCTGGTAATGAAAAGGCAAAGTGGGAAAAATAAGGTGGTTTCCGTACATCATCTGATACATTTTTAGAAGCAACAATTGTAGAGGCAGTCACAGATAAATAAGTTGTTAAGGGAAGCCAGAGGAGATGCCTTTTGATTGCTAAAGAAATTGGAGATACATAGTTAGTGTTAAGATGATGATGGAAGCAAACAGTATTCCAACAAGATCTAAAAGTAACTTTATCGGCTTATTTACAGTTTGAGGTTATTAGATGAAATGCAATAGCTAATAATAAATCTAAAAAGGATCTAAATGTCGAAGGTAAAGAAAATTTAGATTGAAGATCAGAGAAAGTGAGGGGTTGGAAGTTAAATATAAGCTGAGAAATCCACTTTCAACCTCTAGAATGCCAGGTTTTCCAGTATATAGAGCGATTACGGACCCTTAACAATTTATTATCCCAAATAGGTAATTGATGAAGGGAACTAGTAGAGGGATACGATGAATATATAAAAGGAGTCAAAAGTTTACAAGAGTGTGAAATGACAGGAGAACACATGAAAGCAGTGTTGGAAGAAAATGATAAAAATTCTAGAAAATCGAAAGGGGTAATAAGAGAATTCTCAATTTTTAACCAAAGAGGAAAATATAAAGGAATATCAGTAGATATCCATCGAGCAGCTTGTTTTAGTGAAAAAGCGGAATGATAAGTTTTAAAATCAGGAAATCTAAGACCTCCGTTATTTCTATCTTTCTTTAAAGAGGACAAGGCTATACGAGATGGTTTACCCTTCCATAGGAATTTTATCAAAGTGGAGTTAATTTTCTTAAAATAATACTCAGGAATGTGAATAGAGGTCATAGAGATAGTATATCATTAGGGCTCCCGATTTTCCGTTTAAACGGATTTATACATATAAACACAGAGGGAAAACAAGTTTTCCTTTGCCTGTATTTATATTTAAAAACGGGAAAATACTGGCAAATTTTGCGGCGCTGCCATGCTCCAGCAGAGAGTTGCAAAACAGGATGGTATGTTAATAGCTCACACAGTAAGTATCGCCTCTGGTCTTATCAGTATTTATGGGGTGAAAAAAATCCATTCATGATAATGAGTCCTTTAGTATAGTGGAGTACAGCTTCTAATTGATGGATGTCAGAGTCGCAACTAAAGTCGCATTTCTGGGCGGGGAGGGGGCACTGGTAAAAAGTTTGGAGAGGGGCTAATTCTTCCAGCCATAGGCAGAGTGGAGATGCGAGGGCTCTAAGAAGTGGTGAAAAAAAACAGCAAAGCTGTGTTAACAATTAAATGGTCTTTTAAAGACCTGTGAAGTACTCAGTTGCGGCTGGCAAGCTCAAAAACTTTCTTTGTCTGTGCCTGGTAAGCTGTCTCAGCCTGGGCTGATACACACGATGGGGAGGTGGGGGATTGGGGTGGGGGCTTAAGCCCTTTAAGCCCTATGGGCGTTGCGCGCCTGATGGATGTTCTCTCAAAAAATAGATACGAAACAGCCTTAATTGTGCACATTTCCACTTTTGATGGCCGGTTGCCTGATCTTCTGCACATAGAGGTAGGGAACTGATAAGAAAATATAGTAAGCACAGCTGAGCTAATGCAATGCTGAAATTTTGGGTACACAAACTGATCATTATGCTTAAAAAGGCAAACACTGCTCACTATATGCACCCTGGATATTTAACCTTCTCTTTGACACCTGCTTTTTTTGTTCCTGCTAAATGATGTTTAAATATTCAGCATCTTTGGATTGTTTTTTGACCTCTTCCTCCTACATCCCAGCTTCTCCTCAAAGACTGTGGAATTTCAACCTGGTAGATGGCATTACAATAAAGGCTTCAAGTGCTTTGCACTTAAAAGAAAACATTCATATTTTAGGCAAGAGACCACTAGTATAGTATAGTTTATTACACTTAATGTAATTCTAAATGCTAAAACGTTTTTCTCCTAAAATAATTATATAGAAACAGCAGTGATTTCACTAATAAATCTAAATCACCTCAGAGGATGTCAATACAGCCAAACAGCAAGAATCCCTATGATTGTGCTAAGATCAGACTTACTGCTAAATTAGATTAGAGTCCCTAGTCCATTTGTACCTAATACTTTGAATTGCTGTTTATGTTGAGGCTTGCATGGGACCTGAAAGAACCTCTCAATCTCTGAGATACCAGTCTAAGTAGGTGCATTTTCTTGTCAAGTCAACAAACAAAAACTACCTAATGTGTCTCTCCCTGTTCCTATTTTTTTTTAATTTGGGTTTTTCATACTCTACTGCGAACAGGGTTCAGTCAAACCTGTACTGTTAAAATTGTGTTTTTTTATTCTCTTAGTGCATCCCTTGCCCCAGTGTGTCTGGCCAGAATTGCTGCTTGGATTTTAAGCTGACAAATGGCAAAAACTAAAATATTAATAACCATGGAATAATAAGGAAACAGTAAAGTGCAAGCCATCCTCACTGTGCAATCTGTGTCAGTTAGGGTATGGAAAATCCCAATATTTTTCCCAATTCAAAAATGATAACATGCCGTTTAGAAAGCAGTGCTGGGCACAGACAGACATGCTTTTTCAGGCAGCATATTACTCATGTCTAGTGCATAATTTGAATTGAGTTGCTTCCTGGGGTTTATAGTGGGGCACAATTGGGTTGTAGCTGAAGGAAGTGTGAGTTTCTCACAGTGGGGCAGTATGGTGTTCAGTGTGGGAGAGGATGTGGCACTCTGTGCCGCTGACAGAAACTGCAAGGCTCTGAGACAAATGGCTTTTGATAGCACTTTTAGGTGTATGTGGGACATTCTGCGAATGGCAAAGATTTCAGATGAATCTATGTGTTGACCAATAACAAACGAGTGTATGTGCGCATTGTCAATTTAAATAAATGTGGAAAAATACTAGTCTCAGCGTCTTTTACTTGTGGGAGAAATAAATGTGGATAAATACAGATAAAATGCCCCAAAAATACATATGGATAAATAAAGACAGAAATGGCAAAAAAATAAATACCATAAAACCGGGAGCCCTATATATAATATAAGAGGGGAGAGCATCATCTTAATTGAATCTAAACGACCCCATCAAGAAAGGAAATGGGGGTGCCAAAGACTAATAGTATCATTACATTTTTTAGTAATATATTCGAAATTTAGCTTTAATGTTTCAGGTGTTAAAGGTGCAAACCACAAGCCTAAATATTTGATTTTAATTGGTTGCCAAGAATACCCGAAATTCTCGAAAATATGTTTCTGACACAAGTTGTTCAAAGGCAAAATTTCAGATTTATCAGCATTTAGTCGATAACCTGACAGCTGTGAAAAAGAGGCTACCCGCTGAAGAAGGGGAGTGAGAAAAGTTTCAGGATTGGAACAATATAGAAGAATGTCATCCGCATAGACTGGCATTTTAACTTGATGAGGGCCAAAATGGAATGCTGTAATGCGGTCCTCCTGTCTAATCTTAGTTAAAAAAGGTTCCAATGCTATAACAAATAATAAGGGAGATAATGGGCAACCCTGCCTTACCCCCCTACGCAAGGGGAAATAATCAGAAGTTTTACCGTTAATGAAAATTGAAGCATGGGGACCTGAATATAATAAAGAAATTAAAGCAATGAAATTGGGAGGAAAGCCAGCCCACTTCAAAGCATGAAACATAAAATCCCAACCAATCCTATCAAATGCTTTTTCCGCATCTAAGGTGATAGAGGCAATCGGATGATCCAAGGAAGAAGACTTGCTTAGAACATTAAAAAGACCTGAGAATTGTCAAAAGCAAGTCTCCCTTAAACGATACCTGATTGTTCAGGGTCAATAAGATCAGGCAGAATAGGATCGATACGAAGAGCCAAAATCTTAGCAAAAATCTTATAATCTGTGTTAACTAAAGAAATAGGCCGATAGTTCTTACAGAGAGAATGATCCTTATTCTTCTTAGGAATTAAGCAGATCAATGCTTCCTGAAATGAGCCCCGAGAAGATCCTCCATCAGAGAAAGATTGGAATAAAAGTAAGAGATTAGGCAAAAGAATTTTCTCAAAATGATTATAAAATTCAATGGTACGCCTTTCCACAACGTAACACTGAGATAGCATGGCATATATCTGCTAGAGAAATATCAACTCCTAAAGACTCAAATTCAATGTGATTAGAAGGGAGAAAGGGGATGGAATGAAAGTAGGTAAGAAGATCAGATTGATCTAGTGACAATTCAGGAGTATATAGGTTCTTGTAAAAGGAATCAAATTCATTCAAAATATCTTCATCATTAAAGATGAGACTACCGGCGGGACCTTTCAAAGACTCTATTCTTGCTCTTTCCTTTCTTACTTTTAAGTAGTTATCTAGTAATTTCCCCATTTTGTTTTGAACCCCATAATAACGAGAGCTACTTTTCAATAGGTAGTTGGAAGCAGCTTCCGTAGATAATTTATTAAAAGTAAGTTTAGCCTCGATAAGGTTTTTCAAAGAGGACTCATTATTAGAATGATAATATGTGTATACTAATTGTTTGATTTTATTAAGTAATTGAGAGGATTGGATTTCTAAGGCTTTTTTCTATTGTGAAACTAAATTTATAATAAAACCTCTAGCCGCTGCTTTAAAGGAATCCCTTACCATAACAAAGGGAGGGCCCGGGGAATTGTTAATAGTAAAAATTCAGAGGCAAAGGAGTTGAATTTTTGACAGAAATTAGGGTCCTGGAGTAGGGAATTGTTAAAACACCATCTGCCCGTGTGAGGTGAAAAAGGGATGAGATCAATATCAACAAGTACGGGGTAGTGGTCTGAGTTTAGGATTGAACCAATTTAAGATTGCATATTGGGCCAGGGATTTCCTGAGGAAAAGGTCATCAATTCAAGATTGTGAATGATGTGGGGCAGAATAAAAACGATATTCTCTAAGGTCAGGATGGCAAAGAAGCCAAATGTCAACAAACCCATTGTGTCGCACTGTGGAAGAAAAATGTGAATGCATTTTAGAGGGGACAAACTTAACTCTAGAGTTCCTATCTAAAATGGGGTCAAGAATTTGGTTACAGTCACCACCAAATATAATGTACTCATCATTATATGTAAGTAATTTGTTAGAAACATTTATCCAGAAAACCTTATCGACCAAAGTAGGGCCGTATACATTCAAAATAACTAAAGGAATCTTATCTATAAGAAGTTTAACAATAACCCAACGACCTTCAGCATCAGCTTCCTGATGAACAACTGACTCATGCAATTTTTTGACATCAAATCAAAACTCAATTTTTCTTATTTAAAATCGGAGAACTAAACACATGACCCACCCAGCATCTTTTCAACTTGGAAGCTTCATCATCTGAGATGTGAGATTCTTAGACAAAAGCAATGTCGGTTTTTAGATTTGTTAGATGGGACAGCACCCGTTGCCTTTTAATAGGATTGTTTAAACCTTTAATGTTCCAGGTAGTGACCCAAAATGTAATTTAATGATAAAAGTATGACCAAACATTAAGCTTACAAGAGCACGAATGAGAGTTGTTTGAGAAATAAATGAGAAGAAAAGGCGAGAGAAATGAAACGAATGTGTTAGAAAATTAGCCTAAAGAAATTAGAGGATAGAACAGAAAAAATAAAAGGGAGAAATAAAGAATGAAGAAGGGGCAACACAAGAGTAAGCTGAAAGAAGGGAAAAGATAAAGAACAAAGAGACAGTACAAGTCATACAAATGACGACTGAAAAACATACCTACAAGACGAAATGGGGGTGACTACACCAAAAGACGACGACGATAGCACCAGAGCTCCAACGAATACCCGAGGAACCACAGTCTGAACTTTGACATAGATGGGAGACCAAATATGTCATGGATTGCTGGAAGAAAACACCTATATATGCATAAGAAGAAAAAACATAACAAAATAAATCGACAAGCCCACTAGAAAAAGTGATAAGAGAAAAATATATGAAATGACAAACTGTTTGAACATTACGAAGATACAAGCAAATCAACACTCAATGCATAACCGGAACAGCAAAACATCTACACAGGGTGGAGCAAAAAAGTACTAATGATGCAAGTTTGAAGTGTCCATAACTACCGCTCCATGAAGACGAAGGAGTTCTGGTAGCGACGTTGGCTCCTCAAAAGTTGTAGTCTTTTCTGTATATGTCACTTTGAAAATGCAAGAATGTAGAAGACCAAATCTCGCATTGATAGCACGAAGTTGAGGACGTAGATCCAGAGTTTTTTGCCGAAGATCTGCCGTAATTTTAGCAACATCTTGAGAGAAAAATAGACAATGTCCTTCCCAACAAATTTGCTTTTTGGACTTGACGGCAGACAGAACTTGTAGAAGGTCATTGTATTGCAGGAATAACATGATGACACTGTAGGAAGGTGGAGTCTGACTACATGGTTGCCCCCACTTTTCTTCTGGTGTTTGATGGTTTTTGACTTAGTTTGGCTGGGAACCTGCTATTCAGGTCCTCAGCCTATCTGCTTTCTCTTTTAAATTGATTCCATATACCTTAGCTACACTCCAGATTGGATTCTGGGGTACCCTTATAAGTCCCTAGTATATGGTATACTATGTACCCAGGGCATAGGTACCCCAGAGGCCTACCAGGGGCTTCAGCATGTATTATGCCCCCCCTGGGAAGCCTTCCAAAATGACACCACAGGTCTACTACTGAAGCCTGGGTAAGGTGGTGCATGCACCCCTTACTGAGATATAGGTTCACTATGTCTCACCCTATCACTGCACATATAAACCTATCAGTCACCCCTATGGCAGGCCTTATCAATCCTGAAGGCAGGGTGCTTGGTTTTGTGTGAGAGGGTGCCCATGCATGAGCAGAGCCCCTCTGCAGCCTTCGGAATCTCTTCTCCGGGGTTGTCTGTGATGCAGCCTGACCATATACTCTTAAGTGCATTATAACTAAATGTTAAGCGCTAACTTTGGGATGGCTGCACGGAAACATGTTGTGTTTGGTGTCAAACACCTTGGAATCATACCCCCACACCAGTAGCTGGTGTGGGAGTATAATTCCACCCTTCTAGAGGGAGAGACATGACAGCACCGGTTATACCCGGTACCATCTAACAGAGCCTTGGCATCCCAAAATGGATGTTGCCAGCCACAGACACAAGTCTGGCCTCCTGCTGCTGACCGAAACTCCGGCAGGGGAGGCCTGGACAATAGGTTTCCTGTCACAGGGAGGTGTTATCACCTCCCAGACAGGCCTTAGTGGATTAGGGCTGGGTGGGTGCACTCCAGGAGTGCTTTGAAGCCTGCACTGGGGGCACATTAGGTGTCCCTGTGCATAGTCCAGCTAAAACCGGTTGCAGGGGCTACCAGCTCCTGCTCTGGCGCGAAACTGGACAAAGGAAATGGGTGTAGCCATCCCTCTTTCCTGACCCTCCCATAGGTGGGTCCCCAGAGTATGTCCAACCCCTTCCTTGGGTATAAGAAAGGAACCCCTGGCTACATGGGATACATAGGATGGTAGATTACACCTGGATGAAACTCTGATACAGAAATCCCAGAACTTCAATGATCTACACGACTAGATGACTGAAGAATCTCCGTTGGAGTAAAGGAGTTACTCCCCTGCTTGGCAGGCACCAAAGACGTATTTATCTGGTCTGCATCTCCGAAGCTCCTGCCGGACACTGAAGAGTTTGCAGCACAGGAGGTGGGTTTCCAGACTTCCCAGAGGCTGACCCTATTCCCCAGCAAAGCTGAGACCCGTAGTCCTCGTGGGTACCGTGGAACCGGAACCCCTGGACACCATGCACATTTGCAAGTGCATCAGCTTCTTGACGTCCTTTGAGGCTATGCATTGGGTTACTTGTAGCCCAGACCCCGAGCACCTTTTCCACAGAAGATTGCTGGCCTACACTCCACGAGTGTTCCGTGAGCCCGCCCTTTGTGTGTTCGCTCGAGGCTCCTTCGCGATCCCTGGTCCGTTGACTGGTGGGTCCATGTGAAGGCAACTCTTACTTTAATTGGGCTTCCCTGGTTGTTCCAGATGTGCCCTGACTCTCCATCGCTTGGGGAGTCCCCAAGACCTTGCTGTTCCGCACCAAAGCACCTTTCCTCTTCCTGCTTGGGTTGCTGTTGCCAAGGCTTGTTGTGTCCAATGCGGGCACTGACGCTGCAGCACTCGACATCCTTTGTTGGACAGCTCGAATCCAGCTCCTGGTTGTCTTCGACGCCGCCTGGTCCTCGTGGCTGAAGAGTCAAGCTTCCCCTCTTCGCACCTGAAGCACCCGACATCGGTGGGCATTCGTCTATCGTGCCCCTGGTCACTGGCAAGTGACCCAGACTCTGTCCCCTCTGCTTTCAGGTTCTTCACATCTTCTATCTAGGCTTGGATCTCTTCGGACACTTGTCATCTTCCCGGCAGCAGCACTTTTCAGCAAGCTGCCATTGAAAACGACGACGTGACCCAACAAGCATTTGACACCTATGCACCCGGCTTCCCTGGGTGAGGTAACACGAGTACTTTGGTGCTCCCGTGGGTGTTGGCCCTAGAACCATCTAAGTCCAAAAGGGTTTGTTCCTAGTCCACTCCTAAGTGTCCTGAAACTTTAAAATGCTAACCACGACTTTCCCCATAGAGACTAACGGGAGCTCGCGGCTGTGTTCTCACGCTGCACATGCCCACTGTGCGTCCCCTGTGTCACTACCTTGGGTGGTTCCTTGGGGTACCAGCGATTCTACAGGCTCTAGGCCTTGTATCTAGTCAAGTCGTGGTTCTTATACCACTTTCTTAATATATGGTTTGGTTTGCCCCTAGGGCCTGTCGTATATTGTGCTAATTTACTGTGATATTTGAAGTATAACATATGTGCTTTTACCTCTAGCCTCATAAAGAGACTAGTAGGGTGTGTTTAGAAATAAATACATATATTTTATGTATATACCTGGTGTGGTCTCCTTTCATTTAGCCATTCAAGAGATTATAGACTGGTAAAACAAGCTGCTTTACATTCCTTCAAGATTTATCCTGAAGGCTTCTCTCCATAGCTACCACTAGGATAGCTTTCAAATAAGGTTGTCTTTAACCTATCATCAATAAGGGGTTGTTTTGACTGGTGCAAGGTGCCCACTATAACTAGTGGATAGCATATACCAGGCCAACTTCTCACAGACACCACGAGGTTTCACAGAAGTTTTAGGTCTAAGTCTGTGTGCACTTTGAATGTTAAGAGGAGGAGAAGCAGGTAAGTCTAAGAGCTTAAGCAAAAATAACTGAAAAAAGATGGTTAGGTTGGAACCCTCAATATTTTCAGGGAGACCATAAATTCTGATTTTGTTCCTGCGATTTCAATTTTCGTAAGTCCTCAGCTTGTTTTTTAAGTAATGAAACTTCAGATTCTAGAGAAGAAATACGATAACACGAGACTTGAAAGGATTCTGTTTGTTGTTCCACAATGAGCACTCGTGAGTCTAATGCAGACCATTTGTCATTCAAAAATTGTGAAGTCTTGTTAGTTTCCTCTATGAAAGGTTTTAAAGCACGGATTTCCTCAAGGATTAGATCCATGGAGGTTGAGGAAGAGTTCACTGGCGAAGGAGGGTCTTTTTTCTGTCCGTTTGGTAGAAATCGCAGTTAATTTGCTTGAGAACTGCATTTTAGGAATGGTGCCTGTAGAATGATCAGGATTCTGAGAAGAATCCATTTAGTTGAAGTTCGAGTCTGAGTCTGAGCATGCAGTGACCTTAGAAGAAGCAGTGAGTTTAAGGTTCTTCAATCTTCCCATATAGGGACGGTGGAGTTTAGTAAGTAAAAACAGAAACTAAACTCTTAAAGGTGTACTCTTCAATTGGTAGGGTCACTGCACGATAATGAAGCAAGATGAAATGGCCAAATAAAGAAATCACAGACTCTACAGTTAATGATGTAGAAGAGTGGCTCAAAATACTGCGACGTGGATTCAAAACATTTAAAATGAAAAACCTCCTTTTAAAGGAACAAGCTGTTATTCAAGAAAAGGCTATGAAGCATAACATCAGTAGACGTGGCATAGTGAAGACCATCTATACTGAATGAAAATACATTTCATGTGCCAGTCGAGTAGAGCACAAAATGGCAGTTGACTCGGATTAAGCAGGTTATTCCACTCACATGACAGAAATAAAAGTTAAAAGAAGCAGAGTTAGTGCATGCAGAAAGGAATGATCTGCCCATCACAGCAATTCAAAGCATAGGTGCTCCATAAGTGCAGAAAAAATTAGGCATTATGAGGATTTCAAGCAGAACGGTGATCGAGACATAGAGAATCCAAAATGGCGGCCGTTTTGAGTGGAAACGAGTCGCGTCATCAAAGTAGCCAAAAATTGATGAAAAATGGCAATTTAATTGCACAAAAGCTCACCGCTATGCTAAGGAGCAGGAATCCAACATCGTTTGAAGGAAATGAAGGAATTTCTTTCCCGTATAGAAAATGCAACAGAACGGTGGTGCGGAGCTCCGCAGCTACATCGCCATCTTGTTTGGCGTCTTGGCCATGCCCCCACAAATAAGACATTTTCAACCACTGTTGTACTGCAGAAACGTGATATTGACATGCGTCTATGTGGTAAACGATACAGTGCCCCTGGTGCTCATGTCACAGTGAAATTCACATACCCGAGACTATTTGAGGCACCTTTCTCAATTTTCAGAATTGATAAAAAACGGGCATATATGTGTCCATATCGAAATTATTTAAATTTGAATGTGGAGCATGGGCGTAGTTGTTGGGCAAAACTGAGGTAGTTAGCAGAATTGAAAACGGGGCACAATTTTGGCATGGTTCACTGGGAAATATATGGATGATTGAAAAATGTACAAAACAGAAGAGAAATAAAAAACTGAGAAACATGATAAACATGAAATCTAACTAAGCACATTAGGTAAGATTATCGAGGGATCTGGGTTTCCTTCGAGGTGAGAAATAGTTCCCAGTGAATTGTTAACCCCAGTGATGGCAACACCATTTATCTATCTGCTTGGACACTGTTTGAGGGACGAGATCTTACTGCTTGCACCTCTACACTGGAGAGACAGGGAAGGGTTGTAGTTGTTTTGTGACGAGGGTTGGCTGTACATTGATAAGATTGGCTTGCACCTGATTGTCATATTCAATTAACTTTTATGTCCCTAGCAAAGTGATATACCAAATACCCAGGGCCTGTACAATAAATAATGCTGGTGGGCCTGCAGCACTTATTATGCCACCCAATCAAGTAGCCCCTTAAAACAGGACCCAGGTCTGCCACTGCAGCCTGAATGCAGTTTTAAACTGTCAATTTGACTTGGCAAAATAACTCCCTCACCAATCCTCAAACACCCATTTAATTACATATGTCACCCCTAAGGTAGGCCCTAGGCAGCTCATAGGGCAGGGAGCATTGTGATTAAAAGGTTGGCCATGTACTTTTATGTTTTATCTGATAGTGAAACATGTTTGCTTGGGAACAGGTGAACATTTCATGGTTTATGTCTGAGAAATTGTAATTTGAAACACTCTTTATTGGTAAAGCTGGATTTTAAGTTACAGTTTTGAAAATGCCACTTTTAGGAAATTAATAAAAAATGAAATAGCAGCAATGCACTGAAGTTTCTAAATTAACCAGTGTTCTCAATGAATCAAAACTTATCAACGTTGGTATGCGTTCTCTGTGGTGGTTTCACACCGCCACCCATTCAAAATTGAAACAGCTAATCTAGGACTGAAAGTCTTAGACAAAGTTCGCACTACCCAGAGCACTCAAAATGAGTGTTGCACAATGTTAATAAATAGTCTAAAACACAGATTGGTTGCTCAAATAAACAAAAGTGATCTGATAAACAAAACAAATTCAAACATTATAACACATGTAATCCAATGACTTCAACTTGTTTTATTCACAGATGAAGCTCTTCAGTTAATTTGTGTTGGATTAATCGATTCAATAATGCAATCTGATGCGGATTTCATAATTCCCAATGCATTTCGGGTGCAAATTCACCCTTCATCAGGGAAAATCTATAAATAAACACGAATACAATGTAACAAATATAATTATCCATCACAACAACAATATTTACAGACCTGGCCTTTCAATACCGGGATGGTTGATCATTCCATCTAAAGCAGTATGAAGCAAATAACATTTGAACTGCAGAGAACACCTATAGACGTGCATCATGCGTGAAACATTGCAGAGAATGGATACTACAGTGAAGAAGTGGTTGATGGATTAAAAGCAGACCGTGGCCCAAGAATCAAAATTAAACACGGTGGAATCAGACCCCTGGAAAATATGCTTATCACCAGTGCGCAACTCAACGAAACCATGAGACATAATACCTCCACTATGATGCAACCGCAAGACGCCAATACAAATAATCGTTGCCCTGTGACATCAGGGTGTCAAATGTAACCAGGAAATCCTGCCTATTGTAAAAGCAGAATCAATACATAAATTATGTGACTGTTACTATCACACCTCGGTTTGTCAAAAACAAAAATACAAAATGCCAAAGATACAATTATCTTACTTAATCGTGCAAAGAATCCATGGTGCATCAAGGGTATTCAAGATCAAGAACAGTCTCTTCAACATATACCTTTAATCATGATCATCTCGTTATTCATGCCCAACTTAAATTAGTGATATGGTCTAACACATGTCGATGGTAGGGCTTGACTTGCAGTTGCTTTGCAACACATATATATATACTGCACGTGTTTTAAACCAATATGATGATATAATTTTACAACTGAATCATATGTCTCAAGAAGAATATGTCTGTTTACAGGCTCGTGGTTCAATTACAGTATATTGATTATGTATCTACAATGTTCAATGACTTAACTATTGTTAAAATCTAAATAAGGTATTGAGCACATTTGTATATAAATCAGCGATACCTATGTCGATTTTTTTAAGCTGCATTTCATTTACAATTTGTTCATTCTGTTAACACAAAACTGCATCATTAGACCATAGATAGATACTTTCAGTACAGGAATATTCTATGTTCACATCTATCAAGAAGGCCACACTAGTTAACACTGTTTGATCTGCCAGTCCTATCTTTATTTTTATCCTTCACTTCCTGCACTCGTGGTTTACGCGTCACGTGACACCCCGGGGACATGTTGCTGCTTTAAACGCACAAACGCCAAGGTTGCACTGGATCACTTAGTTTTCCGGCACACGAGGGAGACTTTCCGCGAGACGTCATGGTAAGCCCAATTCTATTGGGATTTATAACACTTTCGAGTTGCGAGCAAGAGTGTAACATCGCAATTTCTTTTTCCACAGCACGAGATACGGTTCAACACAAGTTTGGACACTGCCATTTCTTGTAACTTATTGGCGAGACGCACACGCATTTCCCACTTGTTTTAGAACTGCGGTAAGCCACCGTGCACATTTTTAACTCAGCACGTACTGTTCTTTTGGGTTATAAAATCGAGCGCGATCTCATTATGATTTTGTTTTACAGCCTTTCACGGACTGTCATGATGAAAATCCTTCCATTTGTCATGAGTCCTTTGGTAGAACAGGATTCTTTGCACGATTAAGTAAGATATTGTATCTTTGGCATTTTGTATTTTTGTTTTTGACAAGCCGAGGTGTGATAGTAATAGTCACATCATTTATGTATTGATTCTGCTTTTACAATAGGCAGGATTTCCTGGTTATATTTGACACCCTGATGTCACAGGGCAACGATTATTTGCATTGGAGTCTTGCGGTTGCATCATAGTGGAGGTATTATGTCTCATGGTTTCGTTGAGTTGCGCACGGGTGATAAGCATGTTTTCCAGGGGTCTGATTCCACCGTGTTTAATTTGATTCATGGGCCACGGTCTGCTTTTAATCCATCAACCACTTCTTCACTGTAGTTTACGTTCTCTGCAATGTCTCATGCATCATGCACGTCTATAGGTGTTCTCTGCAGTTCAAATGTTAATTGCTTCGTACTGTATTCGATGGAATGATCAACCATCCCGGAATTGAAAGGCCAGTTCTGTAAATATTGTTGGTGTGATGGATAATTATATTTGTTACATTGTATTCATGTTTATTGATAGACTTTCCCTGATAAAGGGTGAATTTGCACCCGAAATGCATTGGGAATTATGAAATCCGCATCATAATGCATTATTGAATCGATGAATCCAACACAAATTAACTGAAGAGCTTCATCTGTGAATAAAACAAGTTGAAGTCCTGAATGTACAAGAAATCATTGGATTACATGTGTTATAATGTTTGAATTTGTTTTATCAGATCCCTTTTGTTTATTTGATCAACCAATCTGTGTTTTAGACTATTGATTAACATTGTGCAACACTCATTTCGAGTGCTCTGTGTAGTACGAACTGTGTCTAAGACTTTCAGTCCTAGATTAGCTGTTTCACTTTTAGAAAATTGGCATTTTCCTGCCCCAGCTGTTTGGTGCCTGAACCCTATTTCTGGGTCACGTGTAGTTGGCAGTTGGACTTGCTAATTCCTCCCAGACAGCCACACAATAGAGAGAATAGGTGTGCCTGGATGGGCCATAACTGGCAGGATGAGGGGAGGAGCTGGGCAAAGCCCCACTTGAAACTGAATAGGCTGCACCCTGCCTTTATACAAATGACTTTTCAGCACTGCATTGTTTATGCAGGCAGCTTGGAGCCTGGGCAGGTAAAGCAAGAAGCGTCAAGCCGTTCATATTGAAATTTTGAGAGACTTCTCCTATTTCGAAGAAAGCACCATGTATAGAAATATGACCCTCAGACCCACTTTTCAGTTCACCTTCTGGACCTGCAGAAGGACTCTCAGAGGACTGCCTGCTGTTGTGACCTGCTGTGTACTTCAGAGAACTGCTTTGCTGCACCTAGAAGGACTGCTCTGCTGCCTGAAGTTTGTCCTGAACTCTCAAAGGCCTGCCCTAATGCCTGAGCCCTATTCTATTGCTAAATTAAGGACTAACAGAGTGACTCCAAGGGTTAGTTGGCTGGCTTCCTGATCAAAGCCTCAGAGACAGTAAAGGCTCCAACTATCTTGAACCCGCACCTGGACCCAGCCTGATTGAGTCTTAACGCCCCAAGTGGCCCCCCCCTCCAGTCTGGACCCTTGCTGGTGGTGTGAAAAGAGTCCAAATTACCAAAATCCAAAACTTGGGACTTAGAAATATATGGCTAAAAACTGCTCTGAGAACCGAGAGGAGACCGGGACAAACCTGCTTGTCTGTCCACCCAAGTGCATCTCCGGACGGCCTGACTTCTGGGTAGCTCCTGCTATTTTCTTCTCTCCAGCAACAAATCCTGTTCAGCGGTCATTCACCAAAGGGCATCTAGCCTCATGGCACTCTTTTTTTCTACAGCCTCCAGCTTTGTCCCCCTAGAGAGTTTTGACTTCCAAAAAGGAGACTAAGTGCCTGATTACAATGTCGGTCAGAATGACTGTCCAACCGACGTGGCCGCCGTGAGATTCCAACTGACTAATATGCGATGTCTCCGACTTCCGTATTATGATGTATACTAGTACATTCTCCGATCGCGTTGGTCGGAGACAACTCCGAAATGACCTGGTCAGTCGGAAATGACTGCGACACGACCGTATCAGTCAGAAAGACTGTTCTATAGGGATTCCAATTCTGCAAACGCACGGTTGTACCTCTGAGCAGATTACATGCATCCAGCGCTTTGGCAGTACCATGGCGGCTTGTAGGCCACATCGCAAGTGTGAATATGCAAAACTCACGCTATCACAACACCAACCATAGTATGCATTCACAACACTACACAGCTGACGTCAATGGAAAGAGGAGACACACCTACCATTCCACCTATAAAAAACAACCTTACCAGACCATGATCTTTTACTATTCCAATTCTGCAGTTGGACTGAGATCATTGATTTCTCCTGTCACACTGCAGCCAGCCCTTCACACACCCATGCACTGTAATAGCACCATTCACTGTATATATCACAATTTGTTTTTTAAATTTCTTGTACATCCCTTCAATTTCACAGTCACTAATTCACTCACAAACAACACACCTACCAATCCACCTATAAAAACACCCTTACCAGACCATGATCTTTTACTATTCCAATTCTGCAGTGGACTGAGATCATTGCTGTCTCCTGTCACACTGCAGCCAGCCCTTCACACACCCATGCACTGTAATAGCACAATTCCCTGCATATATCACAATTTGTTTTTTAAATTTCTTGTACAACCCTTCAATTTCACACTCACACTGACTAATTCACTCACACACAATGGCCAGAAAGAAGCAGCCATGTTTTTAGGATGAGGAGTTGACAGTGATTGTGGATGAAATCCTCAGAGTTGAGCCACAGTTATTTGGTACCAAAGTCCAACACACATCCATCACCCAGAAAAACCTGATGTGGGGCAGGATAATCAACAGGGTGAATACAGTAGCCAGCACCCTGTGCACAATAGAGGATATCAGAAAGAGGTGGTACGATGTCAAGAGGAGGGTCAAGGCCTTGGACAGCAAAAACCACCTGGCCGCACAACAGACTTGCGGTGGCCTTCCCATGCCATTAGTACACCTTAATGCCTGGGAGGAGAAGGTGCATGCCATCCTGCCACCGGAGAGCATGTTTGGAATACATGAAGGAATGGAGTTTGGTAAGTAACAACTAAACATTTGCCTCAAGTTATCCATTACACCTTAGCACACGTCACTGTATTGGTCAAAGTCTTGCAAATATAAATTATTACGATATACCAGTAACCAAAAGTATTTGAGATATGCAATTAATGCTGCTAACCTGTATACCTGCACTTAAGATTACAAATTACGAAAACAATGACATGTACAAATGTCTACATGTAGGCTGTAAGTGCATACCCATTAAGTCATCATGGCAGCCACAAAATACTAACCACATCCCAAAACATTGCCCATAACAAGAGTAAGTACTTACCAGGTTTGTAATGCTAACCACGTCATTGAGTAATCAGATTTCACAAAAGGAAAGGACTATTCCTACCATCAACCACTCACACTCCACCTAAGAACAACAGCCACCTGTGTCAGCCATCTTTCAACTCAACTTACCCTCACTGGCAGGGAGCCAGTGGTCAAGGGGGGGTGTTTGAAATGACCACAACTACCATAAGGCTTGGTACTCCTAATCACAGTCACCTGTGTCAACCATGTTTTTACTCAACTTTCACTCACTGGCAGGAACCAATAGGATCAGGTGAGCTGGGTAGAAGGAGGACTCTTTGCACTGATCACAACTACCATCAGGCCTTGTACTCCTGGTGTGGTGTAGCGGCCAGGGCAGCTGACTTCGGAGCACAGGGCTCACGGTTCGATCCCCGGCTCCGGTGGCAGATCAGCACCGTGTGACTCTGGGCAATAGCTCACTTAATTTCCACGATGGCCCCCAGCGCCTTGAGACTCGTGAGGGTGAGTAGTTCGCGCTTTACAAATACCGAATTTACGATTTACGATTTTACTCCTAACCACAGTCACCTGTGTCAGCCACGTTTCTACTCAACTTCCACTCACTGGCAGGGACTAATAGGCCCAGGTGGGCCGGGTGGGAGGAGGACTCTTTGCACTGACCACAACTACCATAAGGCCTTGTACTCCTAACCACAGTCACCTGTGCCAGCCATCTCTTTACTCCACTTCCACTCACTAGCAGGGACCAATAGGCCCAGGTGGGCTGGGTGGGAGGAAGGCTCTTTGCATTGACCACAACTACCATCAGGCCGGGGACTCCAAACAATAGGCACCTGTGTCAGTCATGTTTCTACTCAACTTCCCCTCACTGGCAGGGAGCAATTGGTCAAGTGGTCAATGACCACAACTACTATCAGGCCTTCTAACCCAAGCTCACAAAAACAGTCACCTGTAATGTACCTCAAAAACATTTTTCTCACATCTTACTATGGAGTGTAAGGTTAAATGTAGTGAGCTGTGTATACACAATGCCATTCACTTACATGATTGCATACTTAGGCTGGTGTACCCCAGACTCTTGAGTAGAAAATGATGAGCACATCACTGACACTATGACTAATTTGTACTTAAAAACCCCAAAACTGTTTGGGGTAAGGCTGTCACTTCAGTATGCCTGGTGATACATTGACAATGCACAGCACACATGAATCACAACAATGAAATATTACCAATTAATGTGTAAGTATGTCCGGCCAAAAATGTAGATTTTGAACTCACTAATCCTCAAGTGTCATTTACAGAGTGTCAGGTCCAAGTCAATATCAGCAGCCATGACACAATAACATGTATGACAAGGACCATATCAGCACAGAAGGGTAGCAAGACCACAATCCACATTGTGACAAAGTTGCATTTTTTAAGCCAAATAAATGCTAGCATGATGGTGATAGGTGCTAATTCCTCCATCCAAATTTGTCTTTTGTGTCAGGCATTTAATCAATGTGTACCTGTTGAGGTACAATGTGTAATCACATAATTGACTGTGCCATATCTGTACCAACAGGACAATCTGGGAACATCTCTAGGCAGAATGAGCCTCAGACTCCAAACCTGAATGAGCTCCCTGGCGAAGATGACTCTCCTGAACACTTGGATGAGGAGGAGGAACCTGGCCCATCAGGTTTGGCTCGGCAGATGGCACCATTATGTCCAACAGGGTCCTCTGCGACATCTCCCACCTCAACTACCAGCTGACCCCTACCACAACAGACACACAATCTACCATAGGCCACATCACCAGTGCAACACAGTCTACTCCAGAGTTGATGTACACAAACACAATCAATGAGGATGGAGGATCCGATTTGACTGTGCAGTCACAAGCCGTGCCAGCCTGTGGGGGTAAAGGTGGTGGGAAGGGACGTATGGGCCCACGTCAGCCAACAGCTGGTGCCACAGATGCCCAGGCCATCCTCTCCCGAGTATTGGATGGCTTTGAGGGGTACCTGGGAGCAATGTGCCTGGATTTTCAAGAACTCCGGGATATCAAACAACTGCAGGCATCTGTAGACTACCGCCTAGAATGACACAATGACCAAATGAACGAGGTCATCGGGGTGCTGAGGGACATCAGTACCAACTCCCGACAGGCATTTTGACACACAAGTACCCCTCCCTGTGGGTCAACTACATTTGTCCCCTCAACATCTGCTCAAGCCACAGGGAGGGACGGAGAGCCAGGTGGGGAATCCTCAGTGCACCTGGATCTCTGTAGTTGTGAATCCCCCTAACTTGGGGTGAACATCCAAGGAAAAATACAGGCTGTTCAGATGGCAATGCACAACCCCCAGCCAGTAAGAAACAGTGACCCTGATATCCTTGTTTGTGCGTCAACCATTCACTTTGTTGACTATTCATCCCAATTGTACCAACTTAGATGGGATTACATTGTTGGACTTTGGACTCCAACAACTGTAGATTTGATCTGTAGGATTTCAACCAACAACACTGTCAACTTCACTTCATTGTTTTTCTTTGTTCTGATCGACAATGTGTTCTTTCACCTAATCACTATGTTTGAACAATAAAAACCACTTAACACATCAATACTAGCTCATGTTGTACCTTTGACATCTATTGCAAATTGTTGTAATTACCATGTGATCCCTCTGACGAAAGTGTCATCAACTTATGTCCACAAGTACATGTAAATTGTAACTTAAGTGCAACAAACTCACTCAAACATTCCACCACAAGATAGACATACACATGCACTGTAACATAAAAACTTCCGTCTACAGTATCTAATTACAGATAGTCAATTGTACAAACAATCATCACAAGTTGACATCCCACGCAACAATCTGTACCACTAACCTAATTTGTCATGTACAATTAAAATACAACAATTTAGAAAGAGTAACATCTGAGAATGTAAACTTTATTGTGAAACACCAAATTGAATTTGCATCAATACCTGGTATCAGATCCCAGACACATAAATGCTATACATAATCAGTAGAGAAGATAAAAGTAAACAGGGCAGTAGTACTCATCGGTAAGAACATGTCTCATTCAAACAAGTTTTGCAGCATCTTCAGGGAGGTTACAAGCATATGTCAGTGGTGTGGCACTTGCACTGTGACATACATTGATGACACATATCAAATCAACAGCTACATACATACTTCACACATCAATGATGATGTAGGTGATGTGAAGAAAAAGTACCATTGTCTGTCCCCACAACCACAGTGTCTTGGAACACATGATGCCACACATATTGGAAAACAAATACCACAAGATGTGAAAACAGCCCATTGGCGTTGTAAGAACTTCCATTCCTTCAATTTGCAAGCAGGCGTCATGACAGATCTGTATGTTGAAAGTCTGTGACAGACATTCTCATAATCATTCCATGTCCAGGTTGGACTCTGAAACAGCATTATATGACTGGTATTGACAAAACTCTGAAAATCCCCTCAGTTGATGACATGGCAAAGTTCACTAAAAGAAAAATATGAACCAAGATTGCAGGGATAAATTGTATCACAAGCAAGCGTTCAGCCAGAACAATGTTACTTTTCACACAAGTAAAGCATGAATAATACACTTTGCATGTAACAGCAAACATTTTCAAAATCTGTTTAGCACAAACATTAGCAGACTTATCCTACACTCCGATCTGTACATACACATAGTCCACACAGCTACACAACAACAAGCACTTTAGAATTGAAAATACATCTCAGTGTATACTTACAGTCATAAAAAGAAGTTGTTGATAAGCTGCTGCTGCAAGGCACATCCTTCCTCCTCACTACTGTCATCATAACCTAGTCCCGGATCCTCAGCCGGTGGCTCCTGCTGGTCACTTTTATCTTCAATTCGAGGTATGTTTTTCTTTACTGCTGTGTTGTAGAGCATCCAGCAGTGATCTGGCACACCTTTCCAGGTGTGTATTGTAGAGCTCCTCCAGTTTTATCAAAATCAGGCCTTCAGGAGGCCAAAAGCCCCCTCCTCTATACACCTTCTTCTCCCATGGGCCTCAGTGAAGCAGACTTCTCCTGGGGTGACAGGATTCCACAAGGGTGTCAGTTACCATGGCTGGTTGGGGTATCCTGAGTCTCCTACATGGGAGATAGACATGAGTTCAATGTTCAAGCAAAGATTCATCTAATTTACACGCAAAACCACTCACAATGAACTTCATTAAAATCTTACTTGCCAACAAGCCAGGTTCTCTCTGGAAGTAGTTGAGTCATCAAATGGTGTATGATGCTGTTCCGTAGAATGTAGGTGTCATAGGCTGTTCGTGGAAATATGGCACAGACATGGGAATTATACATATCTGCCAGGCACACCACCTGTACATTGATTGAGTGAAAGTGCTTCATGTTCCTATATACCTTCTCATTGGCCAGTGGTGGAATTAAAGCAATATGTGTACCATCAATTGCTCCAATCACTTGTGGGGTTCAACCACATTCATAAAAATCTTCTTTGATGTTGGCCGATTCTTCACGTTTGGAAAATGTTACATAGCTGTTAATGTGTCTGGTGAATGCCTGCAGGACATCCCCGTTGCTGAACATGGGTTGGGACATTCCGGCAGATGTTGCCACTCTGTACTGGAATGACCCCGTGGCCAAGAAATTCGGTACTGTCATCCCCTTAACTTTGCGTGCCAGTAATGTAGGATAGTTGTGATGTGGACACAGTGAAAGTGCCAACTGCTGGCGCAAAGCATTCATGCTCACCTTATTGAGACGGTATTTGTGGATCACGTCTCTCTCTTTCATGGTTTGTAGGTCAGGAAAGGGCCTGTAGACAGGAAGCTGTCTTTCGGCTCCTCCACGATATCTATGTGTGGAGTGTATACCCAGTAGATGTCAGATTACAATGTCCCCAGTAAGATGTGCTTAGACAAACACAAAAGACTATGCAACCACACATAACAGTCCATGTCAGTGTAAACCAGATTTAACAATAAAAAAATGGATCAAAACATACTACAGCATGCATATCATTTCAGAATATGTCTCAAATGTTTAGAAACACAGGAATGAAAGTACATTAGATTTATATGTCACTAGTGACAGATTTGATTGAGGCCAATTCAAGCAGTAGACAGT
Organism: Triturus cristatus; assembly: GCF_964204655.1. Taxonomy (NCBI): domain Eukaryota; kingdom Metazoa; phylum Chordata; class Amphibia; order Caudata; family Salamandridae; genus Triturus; species Triturus cristatus. The sequence continues at coordinate 606,306,769 of NC_140582.1, read as the reverse complement.
CCAAATATCACAAGCCTCAAACACATGGCTTAGGTATGTTTACTGACTGAGCAAGTTTTTGCGTCACAGTAGGATCATGTTATGAATACCATCCTCTACACCACATATATCTTGAGTTGCATTCAGCACTTCAAGAAGACACATGTTCCATGGTGGACACGGTCTTGTTGTGATTCCTGCATTGCACATACAATGACATACACTACCAATTTACAAAGTATTTATTTAATAATCTGCAGAGGCACACTTAAGTATAGAACACATAGATCACTTACAATGGTCCATTTTATTGCAATGTGTCAGTTGGGTGCTTGAAATCTGAGGGTTCCAGCCGTGTGTGAATGTTGTATTTTGAACATCAAACACACACACCCTCTCCACCTGAACATCACACAGATGGCACATTAGGTGACAGTGGCTTTCAACAAAGTTCTGTGATGTATTTACACCTGTTAATGGACATGGGCTGCTTACTGCCTGAGAGAATGAGGTAAACCTGAAACTGTTGTTTGTGCTTTCATGCTGATTTAGCCTGCCAACAAGTGTGTAAGGCTCATCTCAAGGTGACTTTGTTATGGGAGTGTTGGCTCATGCTTCTTCAACACACAATATTGTGCATCCAGCCATGGTGGAGTCCAAAACCACAACATTGGCAAATGTATCTGTAGTGACCGAACCATAATTCAAAAGTAGCGTTAGGCGGTCGCGAACCGAGGCGGAAATATCCATAGGCTGTGACTTGTTATGGTGACAGTTGCGTGTTAGTAATGGGGGTCTCCAGTTGGCATTGGCTGGCATCAATGTCCAAATAGGGATCCTTCTTCCTAAGTCAGGGAAAGCGGGCTACCACCTTAGACAACCCATGCTCAACCCTGTGGTAACGTAGCACGAGCAGTTAGGCCTATCTCAGAGGCAGTGTGTGAAGCATTTATGACCATGTAAAATAAGGCAGTAACGACACCACAAAAGGGAGACAACTCAATTAGGTATATAGAAAAATAATATCTTTATCTAAGGTTCAACTCAAGACTCTCAATTCCAACAAACTACAATGCACCTAAATTAGTAGAGACTCAAAAAGGCAAGAACGTATTAACCAGAACGTGACACTGACTGAGTTCAAGGCTGAGGCCTACGCGACCTGTTGTGCACCAGGTACCTGCCGTTGAAAGGGGACACAGCATGCAGCTTCTCGAAGAAGTGGAGACGGTGACAGGCGGACTCCCAGCGACCACAGGTCTTGGCTGCAGGGGTCCGCTGCATGCACCCACAATGCTTCGGCACAATGCAGCGGCAGCAGCACGTGGCTGCAGCGGCCCGGGCTGGTGGAGGCGATGACTCTCGTCTTGCAGCTCCGTGGTGGGCTCACAGCGGCAGCAGCTCTCTCTTAGCTGCGGCGGCCCACGAGGCGATAGCAAAAATCCTCGACAATGGTGAACAAGCTGCGGGCCCACAACAGCAGCAGCTCTCTCTTAGCTGCGGCGGCCCACAGGACGAATCGCGATGATGCAAAGTCGGCAAGGGTGCGGCCACTCAGCGGCAACAGCTCTCTCTTAGCTGTGGTGGCCCACAGGACAATCCACAATGATGCAAAGTTGGCAAAAGTGCGGGCACTCAGCGGCAGCAGCTCTCTTAGCTGCGGCGGCCCACAGGGCGAATCACGATGATGCAAAGTGGCAAAGGTGCGGGCACTCAGTGGCAGCAGCTCTCTCTTAGCTGCGGCAGCCCACAGGACAATCCACAATGATGCAAAGTTGGCAAAAGTGCGGGCACTCAGCGGCAGCAGCTCTCTCTTAGCTGCGGCGGCCCACAGGACGAATCATGATAATGCAAAGTGGCAAAGGTGTGGGCACTCAGTGGCAGCAGCTCTCTCTTAGCTGCAGCGGCCCACAGGACAATCCACAATGATGCAAAGTTGGCAAGAGTGCGGGCACTCAGCGACAGCAGCTCTCTTTTAGCTGCGGCGGTCCACAGGGTGAATCACAATGATGCAAAGAGGCAAAGGTGCGGGCACTCAGCAGCAGCAGTTCTCTCTTAGCTGCGGCGGCCCACAGGACAATCCACAAGGATGCAAAGTTGGTAAAAGTGCGGGCACTCAGCGGCAGCAGCTCTCTCTTAGCTGCGGTGGCCCACACAGATTCAGCAAGGGCTCCGGGGTTCAAACTCAAGCAGGCTCTCAGCGGCGACAGCTCTCTCTTAGCTGCAGCGGCCCACACAGATTCAGCGAAGGCTCCGGAGGTTCAAATTCAGGCGGGCTCTCAGCGGCAGCAGCTCCCTCTTAGCTGCAGTGGCCCACACAGATTCAGCGAGGGTTCCGAAGGTTCAAATTCAGGCGGACTCTCAGCAGTGGCAGCTCTCTCTTAGCTGCAGCGGCCCACACAGATTCAGTGAGGGTTCAGAAGGTTCAAATTCAGGTGGGCTCTCAGTGGCGGCAGCTCTCTCTTAGCTGCAGCTGCCCACACTGATTCAGCGAAGGTTCCCAGTCCGCGTTCCTCGCAGTAGAACTAGAGGCTCCGGATTACTCGACGGAGGCCTCAACTGCAAGCAGAATTCCTTGCACAGGAATTCGACGGCTGACAGGGTGAAGTCTAATGTCCCTGAGACTTCAGCAGGAGGCGCTCTCAATTCAGGCCCTCGGGTAATTTCTTCAGCAAGCTTGGTGAAAGTTTCAAAAGTCCTTTCCTCTGTTCACTCGGACAGAGTTTTGTCTTGACATCCAGAAGGAACACACTTGGACAAGGTTCCAGCGCAGTGATTTATACCTAAAAAGTCTTTGTTCTCCAAAGCCACAAATCACTACATCCAGCCAGAACCAGTTTGGTGGGGTCCGGGAGCACTTGGTTTACGAGGCGACATCCTGCCCTTTTGGAATGCGGGGGTCTGCTATCAGACGCCCAGTAGGGGGTGAAACCATCATTCACCTTGCCAGGCACGGCCTTGCACAGATCAAAGAGTCACCCCTCCCTATGCTTTGAATACCGATCTCTCTCCCCAGCCAGGTCTGACCGAGCTGGCCCTGCTGCTCCAAAACCAGACGGCCAATACACATACTAGCAAAGCCTACAGGAAAACTCAGACACGAAAATACCATGTTTCCAGAAGAGGCATTTTCGAACATGGAACATATAAACGGTTCTTACTAAAAGGTGTATCTCAATGTCCTGCGCATAAACATATCAAACTCGAAGTTCCTATTAGGTTTTGGGGGTGAGATAGGATTATAGAAGATAATCCTCAACCTGCTTACTCTGGCCTATGAGAACGGATAGTTTCACAATAGTAACAGTGAAATGGAGAGTAACTCGCTATCAGAACATACTACACAGACCTAGGCATTATGGTTATCCTAATTCATACAGTCATATCTACACGGGGAGCATTCGCGCTGTGGCACTGATTAGCAGTAGCACGGCGACCAGAGCATCTAAATCCAGCCAAAATAAAAGATAGGAAGCGAAAAGAGGAAGGGAGACCCACACCAATGATGCCAGGTCTAACACTGCGGCTCACTGATTGTGTCCGCCTACGGTGAAGACCGATGCACTAAACTTTAATTGCTAATGGAACACACTTACTTGCGGACCGCTGGCTATTTTGAAACGCGGGGTAGGCGGAGTCTCAGCCAGCAATGCAGCTATTGGATGAAGTCAGAAAATGCGATCGATGCAAACCTATCCCTTTGACCACCTGCACAGTAGACTGTCTTTGCGGTCTAGATATAAGTCTTGCAATTTGCCAGACAAATCACTTGCCTTTGGAAACTGCACTTTTGCAGACCTTCCCATCATCTGGGAGCTACAATGACTCGCTGTACAGGGAGCAGGGCCCCTGCCTTCACACCAGAGGAGCTGGATAGCCTGGTAGATGCCGTCCTTCCCCTGTAGAGAGTACAATTCTGACAGTAAAACTATTCAAAATGTCAGCTAAGCATACACATAGAGCAGAATGTAGCAATGAGACAAAAATCGGAATCTATTGCCAATTGTATGAAAGTGTGTTGGTAAATATGATGGACAGGTTCACTGCTGTATGTGTGACAGTACTGTTCTGGACTTTCCATCACTATTGTCATGTGCATATCTCATCATAGCCCACATACATCGTATGGTGTATTAGTTATGCATGCACATTTCAGTTTGACATAATATAAACTTGTTTTCTGTTATATGTGACCAAACAATTGCTTATGGAGTCATAGCTAATCAGACTCTAATGGTGATTGTGAAATGTCAGTTGCTTATGTGGCAAAATGTTTGCTGTGTACAGTCACAACAACAACTCAACACACATGAGGCTATATTATTGTTATTTATGTCATGTCACAACACCTCACATAGCAATTTACAGTGCTTAACTATGGTCATGTCTGATGTGGGAAGGTCACCAGGTGTATAGGTTAAAATGTTCAGTCAAGCCATATGTTGATGATATTGAACAACAGTGCAATAATGCTGATCTGACAAACAGGTAAGGTTGTAAGCACTCTATGGACCATTACCAAAGCTTTAGCACAGTTATGTGGCCAATGTTACCGTTGTGCAGAGTGTGCCGTCTATTGAGGTACATAGCCTCTGTTTTCTCACCATCACGTCTTATTGGACTCTGGTTTAGCAAAAAGTGCTCTTAGTGTAGCAATACATGTTCAAGTACATGCTGTGAGGTACAGACCAGGTTCTCGAGGACATATAGGCATATTGTCACTCATTATGTTTGTTTGAAACTGAAACTCTTTGCCATACCAGTTGGCAGTCAGACTGTCATGAGTGATGCCAAGATGTATGTGCACATTTATGTTCACAAACATGTCACCTGCCGATATGTTTGAACAACTGTGGTGCAGAGCATAAACGCATCACATGCACTGTTGTACTGTGGCAATGATTGTTGTACAATGGTATGTTGAAGTTGTCCCCTTCACCCTGGCACATATGGCATACAATTCCTTTTTTTCACACCTGCATTGTCATAGGCTAAAACAGACAAATGTAATTGTTTATCCTATTGTTTCAGACACATGTCCATTGTTCCACAGAGTGTGCTCAACTAGTTTCACACTCATACTACCTTACATTTGTTCTCAAATACATTTGGTGAACAATATGACCCGATTTCATTGTTATTTTAGACTGTGTGGTTCATGGAAATTATCCATACTAGTTAGGTGTATATCCAGGGCCAAACTGTTACTGTTCCCGTCCGGAGGACACAATGGTGTGTTATCAAATTTCATACCACCTGTGGTGCTGCATACTAACTAAGGGCAAGGTCAGGTTGGAGTGTGGTGCCAAAGGGAACTGGACTTGTGTTTTTAAATCTTTAGATGTCGCATGTTTGACAACAGGTGCAGTGTTAAACAATGTAGTCTTCTAACTTGTATTATGCTTAAGCTAGCTGTATATGGCCTATGGGACAAAGAAACTGGAGATATACATCTTGCATGTGTACTAAGTGTGTGATACCATGTTATCCTTACAGGTCAACACCAATCAAAAGGTTTTTCAGTGGAGGACCATCGACCAGAAGGTGTGGTCTCTGCGGGCCACAAGTCGGTGCAGTGGCCACTGCTGGAAAGGGTGGCAGGACTTGCGAGGTTTGAGCAAGAAGATTGCAGTAGTCCATCTGGGCCAGAACCTCCAGGCAGAAGGAGCGCACACCTCACCCTGAGCCCCCTAATGCACCGCATCCTGGCGTTGGCCTATCCCAACCTCGATGGGCAGTTTAAAGCCAGACTGCAGCAAGGAGGGGGTACATATGGGCCTTGATGAACTTCGTACAATACCATGCATGTTCATATATTGTAGTCAGTTTTTCACATTTTCAGGTTTTGAGAGACTCCAGACCCATGTAATGTGTAAAATGTAGCATATTTTACAATAGTCAATCAAACAATCTGGGTTGGTAAAGCGCAACTACTCACCCGTGAGGGCCTCAAAGGCACTGGGGAAGGGGGCGGCTCCGTTGAGTGCGAAGGGGGAGTTGTTCCAGGCTTTGGCTGCGAATAGTAGTAGGTGCATGTTGATGTCCTTAGATTATGAGACATGTAAGGTTAGAATAGACAAGGTATTGTCAGTAGTGCTATTCCATTGTATAATGGGAACATGACTACACAATGTTTAAGAATATAGATACCTTTTAGGCGTTGTGGTCATGCACAACATAGTTCATCAAAAAAACATTTTTTCCTTTGTCTCTGTATTGAGGCAACAACACTTTTGTGTTAAGTGATGCTTGAGCACTTGACTGTGACATGCCATGCAATACATTCAGGTAGCAGGCAATGTGTAATTTTAGGCCTTGGTAAGTGGTGAATGATCTATGTGCACAAAATTGCAAACAGCACTGGTGCTATCTGTTGTCCAATGTAGCAGCTGGCATGTGTAGACTTATGTGTACTGATGTCAAATGTCAGACTGGCCCTTACCTTAAGTGAGGGACTGAATGCCTCCTATCTGATTTCAAGCTGATTGCAAGCTTAGGTCTAAGTGTAGGTGACAACAAATGTAGGGGATTGGCTAACAGACTAGGTGTAACCTGGTAATAGAGGGGTAACTACATGGACGTGAGAGTGAAACATTCCCAATGGCATTGATGGATGTTACAAGGGGCATACATATATTGAGGACACAATATACCTTGTTTGGCATCATTAATGAGATGTCTGGAATTGTGTCTTAACATACCTCTGAGAAGGGCAGATTCATTCAGGTGAAGAACACAACTGCATCTACACTGGATAATATGTACATGATGATATTTATCAGGGAGGGATAGGCTGACTTTTCGTTGTGAGATGTGGACATCTTCAGGATTCACAGGCTTGTAGGTTGTGTTGTCAATAGGTATTGAATTACATGATTTGCACCACTATTATGGGTACACTTAAGGATTCTACATGACTTCTCTAGGGTCAAGAGGGGCCATGATATGTTCTCTGTGTGAGTCAGATAGCCAGGTCATTCGAATGTGCATTAAGTAATCTTCTGTTGCTTTGTCATCTTGCGTTATACAAGATCTATATAGATCCACATAGTACTCGGTAAATCTGTCCGCAGTCCCAGCCGCATCATGCACTAGATTGCCGTCCTCATCTTTGATTTCTATGACCGTACTAGCATCCCGCTTTTTACGTTGTAAGCTTGCAAGCATGGCACCGGTGCATTCGCCATATCCATATGCTCACTCACGCAGTAGCATATTTACCCAAATGTTTAACCTCACTATCTAATGTTGTGTGATACTCCTCTACGGCTTGCTTAATGTTCTCTAACAACTTAGTATCGCCCGACCTTAGGTGTGCTTGTTCCAGCTGTGCTATTTCTTTCTCTAGTCTAGAGAGCCTGTCTTGTATGGAGCGTAGAACCCCAGCATGCTTTGAAATAACCACCCCGTATATACACTTTAAAAATCTCCCAAATTGTCGAGAATGTAGAGACTGGCTCTATATTGTTTTTAAAGTAATGTTCAATGGATATGACCACTTCTGCACGAAACACTGGGTCCAGCAGAGACTAAGGGGGGAACCGCCATGTGCAAGGGGCGATGCAATCTGTAGCTAATTCTAATTCTAAGATAACTGGGGAATGGTCGGAGTATGTCCTTGGGAGCGGCTCACAAGTGGTGACTTAAGAAAGGAGACTTCTAGATATCAACCAGTAGTCAATCCTGGTATGTGTGTCATGAGGTACAGAATAATGGGTAAAACCCGAGGTAGTGTCAGCACGCTGTTGCCATATGTCCAGCAATCCCAACTGATCCATTATGTCTGTTATAGCTCCTGCAGAAGCAGCTGGACGTCAGGCTGTACCTTTGGATCGGTCACAAGCAGGGTCTAATATACAATTAAAATCGCTAACCTCAAATTTGTGAAAGGTCAGTTACCTTAAGCAAGTGTGATGTCAGTGAATGATAGAATTGCGGGTCGTCATGGGTGGGATCATAAAAATTCACTAGACTCGCATTAAACCCTTCTTTGTAATATTTAGTGATTGTAAACCTGCTGTTTGGGTCAATCTCCTGTAATTTAATGCCCGATATAGGGTTCACCCAATAGAGGGCAACGCTAGCGTGAGAGGTGAATGCTGCAAAGCTGCACTCCCCTTGTAAATATCTCGGGGTTAACATGGGATTGTTAAGGGCCAAGTGAGTTTCCTAACTCATTTCCACATCAACCTGATGTCCTTTTAGGTATGACATCACTTTATGAAGTTTTTTATGGTTGTCCAGACCTTGAACATTCCATGAAACCTTGATCTCTGGGCCAAGGCCAGCACCCTCCCCAGCAACGCCTCCTGATCGTCAACCGCACCAGCACTCAGCTCTCCTCCCATACAGGGATTGAGCCAGCAGTCCGTCCCTGCACCACGGGTTTGCATAGGCACCCTTCTGGTTCATCTAGTGTCCCGTTTTGGTATGCTGTAGCTTCCCGCTTTTTCCTGCTGACTACAACTGTTGTTGTGTTTTTGTTTTGTATTATTATCATTTATTAGTCCCCTCTGTTTCCCGCCGCTGCTGCTGCCCCTGCAGTCCCACCCCTGACCTAGCCACTCCTGCCTCCCTGCCTCTGCTCCCACCCCCCTCCCCTACATATGGCAACCGCTGCGGGGGAGCGTGCGTGTAACCTTGACCGACCTTAGGACCAAGGCCAGCACTCTCCCCAGCAGCGCCGCCTGATCACCGACCGCGCCGGCACTCAGCCCTCCTCCCATGCAGGGATCGAGCCAGCAGCCCGTCCCTGCACCACAGGTTCGCGTAGGCACACTTCCGGTTCAACTAGTGTCCCGTTTTGGGAAACTGTATCTTCCCGTTTCTCCTGCTGACTACTACTGTTGTTGTGTTTTTGTTTTGTATTATTATCATTTATTAGTCCCCTCTGTTTCCCGCCGCTGCTGCTGCCCCTGTGGCCCGCCCCGACCCAAACGGTCCCACCTCCCTGCCTCTGCTCCTGCCCCCCTCCCCTACATATGCGACCGCTGCGGGGGAGCACGCGTGAAACCTTGACCTCTGGGCCAAGGCCAGCACTCTGCCCAGCAGCGCCGCCTGATCGCCGACCACGCCTGCACTCAGCCCTTCTCCCGTGCAGGGATTGAGCCAGCAGCCCGTCCCTGCACCACGGGTTTGCATAGGCACCCTTCCGGTTCATCTAGTGTCCCGTTTTGGTATGCTGTAGCTTCCCGCTTTTTCCTGCTGACTACTACTGTTGTTGTGTTTTTGTTTTGTATTATTATCATTTATTAATCCCCTCTGTTTCCCGCCGTTGCTGCTGCCCCTGCGGTCCCACCCCCGACCTAGCCACTCCTGCCTCCCTGCCTCTGCTCCCACCCCCCTCCCCTACTTATGGCGACCGCTGCGGGGGAGCGCGCGTGAAACCTTGACCTCTGGGCCAAGGCCAGCTCTCTCCCCGGCAGCGCTGCCTGATCGCCGACCATGCCGGCACTCAGCCCTCCTCCCGTGCAGGGATCGAGCCAGCAGCCCATCCATGCACCACAGGTTCGCGTAGGCACCCTTCTGGTTCATCTAGTGTCCCGTTTTGGTAAAGTGTATCTTCCCGCTTTTTCCTGCTGACTACTACTGTTATTGTGTTTTGTATTATTATCATTTATTAGTCCCATCTGTTTCCCGCCGCTGCTGCTACCCCTGCGGCCCCGGCCCCGACCCAGCCGCTCCCGCCTACCTGCCTCTGCTCCTGCCCCCCTCTTCTACATATGGCGACCACTGCACGGTCGCACAGCAGACGCACGCAGTGGGTGTGCTGCTGGCACGCCGAAGGCGCGCCTAAGGCAAGCCCGTTTGCGCCCGTCCGCACATGGACCGCGACCAGCTCCAGACCCCCTGGCCCCCACGACTGCCAAATCGCCCGACTCCGCTACGACGCCAACACCCTCCGCGAACTCAACACGGGCCAATCCTCGAACTGCTTCCAGGCCAGCCCCAGACACACCCACAGACCCTTCACCAGCCGCCGAACACCAGCACGCCCCTACCACACCCGTCAGAGCAGAACGCAACCTCCTCAGATCCATACTTCTCAACACCCGCTCCATCCACAAGCACGCCATCGAATTCTGGGACCTACTCGACTCAGCCTCCCCAGACGTCGCCTTTGTAACAGAGACATGGATGAACCCCTCCTCAGCACCCGACATCGCCATAGCCATCCCAAATGGCTACAAGATCACCAGAAAGGACGCCACCAACAAACCAGGAGGAGGAATCGCCATCGTCTACAGAAACACCCTCAGAATCTCAACCAGCACAGCAGACCCATTCATCACCGCTGAGCACGTGCACTCCCAGATCTGCACAGACCCCAACACCACCCTTAGAGGTACACTCGTGTACAGACCCCCCGGACCCTGGCCACAGTTCATCCACGCCATCTCCGACATTGTCAGCATGCACACTCTTGCCTCCACAGACTACATCCTCCTCGCTGACCTGAATTTCCACCTCAAGAACATCGATGATCGCTGTGCTCGCCAACCTCGCCAACCTCGGACTCAAACAGCTCGTCATGACCCCAAACCCACACCGCCAGACACAAGCTCGACCCCATCCTCTCCGCCAGCAACCACGTCTCCTTCAGCCACACCACTGAACTCCATTGAACCGACCATCGCTGCGTCCACTTCACCTTCAAGAAACCCACCTTGCACCACCACCCGCAACGGATCCCCTACCACAGCTGGAACAAGGTCACCGAAGACCAGCTCATCACCACCCTCGCCCGACACCCACCAACAGACACCATCGACACCAACACAGCCATCCGCAACCTCAGGCAATGGATCGACAACTGTGCCAACACACTCGCTCCGATCAAAAAACCCTCAAACAGACGCACCGACAGAAATGCCACCAACCTCCAGGAGTCTAAGCGGACTTGCCGAAGACCCAAAGAAAGTGGCGCCACGACCCATACCTGGACAACCACACAGCCCTAAAGAACGCCAGCCGCAAGCACCACCAACTCATCCGAGCCACCAAAATGACCACCTTAAAGGAACGCATCGACAACAACGCACACAACAGCAAAGAGCTCTTCAACATCGTGAAGGAACTCTCCAACCCCAGCTCCAGCACCAACGACATCTGCCGTCACAGGACCTATGCGACTCCTTAGCCTCCTTCTTTTACCGCAAGATTGCAGACATCCACGACAGCTTCAATGCCCAGACCCCCCCTACAGTTGCCGACTCCGCAGACTCACCACCCCCCAGCCCCACCAACCACCTGCTCTCCTGGACCCACGTCAACGACAACTAAACCATCAAGACCATGAACACCATCCACTCCGGCTCACCATCCGACTCCTGCCCCCACCACATCTACAACAAAGCAAACAGCATCATCGCACCCCAACTCCGGAGGATCATCAACAGCTCCTTCGAGACCGCCACCTTTCCGGAAAGCTGGAAGCACACCAAGATCTACTCAAAAAACCCACAGCGGACCCAAAGGACCTCAAAAACTTCCGGCCCATCTCCCTGTTTCCGTTCCCGCCAAAAGTCATCGAAAAGAACATCAACAGGCAACTGACCCACTTCCTTGAGGAGAACATTATCCTGGACCCGTCCCAATCTGGATTCCGCAGCAATCACAGCACCGAATCCACCCTCATTGCTGCCACAGACGACATCAGGACCCTACTGGACAACTGCGCAACAGTGGCCCTCATCCTCCTGGACCTCTCGGCCGCCCTTCGACACCGTCTGCCACCACACCCTACATACACACCTACACGACGCAGGAATACGCGACAAAGCCCTGGACTGGACCACCTCCTTCCTCACTGACAGAACCCAGAGGGTCCACCTCCCCCCTTTCCATTCTGAAGCCACCAAGATCATCTGCGGCGTACCCCAAGGATCATCCCTCAGCCCCACCCTTTTCAACGTCTACATGGCACCGCTCGCCAACATCATCCGCTCGCACAACCTCAACATCGTCTCCTACGCCGACGACACTCAACTGATCCTTTCACTCACCAAGAACCCCACCACCACCAAAAGCAACATCTACGAGGGAATGAAGGCCATCGCCTACTGGATGCAGATCAGCCGCCTGAAACTTAACTCAGAGAAGACGGAGGCCCTCATCCTCGGCTCCACCCCCTCCGCCTGGGATGACTCCTGGTGGCCAACCGCCCTGGGAGCTGCACCCACACCCACCAACCACGTACGCAACCTGGGGTTCATCCTGGACTCATCGCTCTCAATGACCCAGCAAGTCAACGCCGTCTCCTCCTTCTGCTTCAACACCCTTTGTATGCTCCGCAAGATCTACAGATTGATCCCCACAGGCACCAGAAGGACAGTCACACAGTCCCTCGTCAGCAGCAGGCTGGACTACAGCAACGCCATCTACACAGGAACCACTGCCAAACTCCAGAAAAGACTCCAACGCATACAGAACGCCTCAGCACGCCTCATCCTCGACATACCCCGCCACACCCACATCACCGCCCACCTGAAAGACCTGCACTGGCTCCCAGTCAACAAGAGGATCACCTTCAAGCTCCTCACCCACGCTCACAAAGCACTCCACAGCGCGGGACCAGTATACCTCAACAAACATCTTACTTTCTACATCCCGAACCGCCAGCTTCGCTCCACCGACCTCGCCCTCGTCACCATCCCACGCATCCACAGGACCACCACCGGCAGAAGATCCTTCTCCTACCTCGCCGCCAAGACATGGAACACCGTACCCACACAGCTGCGACAGACCCAGGACCTGCTGACCTTCAGGAGACTGAAGTGGAACAACCATATGCATATGATACGCTCATCGCAAGAAGTTGACACCTTAATTGCAAAAATTCAGCAGGACAAACAGGGAGGTCTGTGAGGCCCGTGAGGTGCCTTAGTTAAGTCAAGCTGCTAAGTTAATCAAATAGGTAGCACGGAGAGGAAATTAGCCCGAATAGGCATTCGCCTTTTGGAAGGTAGGGTTCCTCAGGGAGTAATGAAGGTAGGGGGTCACGAAGGGTGAAAGGGGAGGGTGGTGGGAGGTGGTGGGAAGAGGGGAGCACCAGGTGGCAGGAAAAACAGGAAAAAGGAAAAAAAGGAAAAATCCTCAATTCACCGATTATTTAGAATAAATTGTAAGTGCTGTCTGTTAAGTAATGAATCAACTTCGGAATGATAAAAGAAAAGGGAGGTAGTAAGATTCCAGTTATTTCATGGAATATAAATGGTTTAAGATGTCCGAGGAGGCAAAGATTGATTTTTAAGTATTTAGAGATGCTACCAGTCCAGGTCTGTTTACTGCAGGAAACTCATCTCAATCAAGAAGAATCTAAGAGTATTTTCTCCAAACTCCCATGGATACAATCTTTCTGCCACTCCCAACAATCAGTGAACTGCCGCGGGGTCGCAATCTTGGTTAAGAGGGGAATGTCCTGTGAAATAAAATCAGTCTTAACAGATCAAACAGGAAGATGGATTATAGCCCAGTTGGACTTCGGAGGGGAAAAATTGACTTGTTCTTCTTTTTATGGTCCCAATGTGGATGATCCCTCTTTCCTCGTCAGACTACAGGATAATCTTATTTCAGTACCCCCCCCGATCGTGGGAGGTGACTTTAATGTGCGGTTGGACCCGGTTAAGGACAGGTCTAATGAGAATCATACTATCCGCTCTTCAAGGGTCATGAAAAACCTCCTATTAAATATCAATATGGTGGATGTTTGGAGATCCAAGATGGGTAGTGTTCAGGGTTTCACCTTTTATAGTAAAAAGTATCGTCATTCGGCCAGGATAGATTATGTACTGATAAATAAGGAGGCTCTGGACAGGATCCTTAATATCTCCATCCTTCCGAGTCATCTTTCAGACCACGCACCCTAACTTCTGCAATATTCCATGAGTAACACACGCCCGCAATCAAGGTGGACCCTGAATAGAGTATTTCTCTCAGATCCAGGGATCATCCAGGCAGCTAAAGAGGCTACAACTGAATTTTTTGTTTTTAATATCGATTCTGCCCCAATTGACCAGGTTTGGGAGGCATATAAAACTAATCTGAGAGGGGTGCTGGGTAGTCAAATTGGAATTAAAAATAAAAAAAAGATCCGGGAATTACAGTCATTAGAGCTAAGAATATCTGCCCTTGAAAAACAAAGGAATTGTATTAACCCTGAGAGGACTAGGGATATGGATAAGTTAGAGAAAGAACTTGAGGATGCTCGACAGAATCTCAGGATTTTTTTAGACGAGAAATGTAAGGCCCAGTGGCGTGTACGGAATATGGAGAATTTTGAATATGGGGAAAGAGCCGGAGCACTACTGGCCTGGAAAGCTAGATTAGATCGAGCAAAAAACGATATAAATGAACTCATTATAGACAGTAGTGGTACTAAATCCAGCATACAAGTAGAAATGCAGGAATGCCTTCGGTCTCTTTTCTCAAAGTTGTACAGCGAAGACATTACTCCCTCCGCTGAATCAATCAGCTCATGGTTAAAGGATAAGTCCTTACCTATGTTAACAGAAGCCGCCAAAGGTCGGTTAGAAGCACCTATCTCTATTGAGGAGATAAGAGCTCAAATCAAGAGGGCAAAAAATAAGAAAGCGGCAGGTCTTGATTCTCTCCCTAATGAGGTCTATAAATTGTTAGTAGAAGAACTCCTGCCAATCCTCCATACACTTTTTAATGCAGTTTACAGTACCTCCGGGGAGGTCCCTAGATCATGGAAAGAAGCCATAATAGTTTTAATATTGAAACCAGGAAAGAATCCTCTGGCGGCAGATTCTTATCGTCCAATCTCTCTGCTAAATGCGGATTATAAAATCTTTGTGGGCATTTTAGCAGAGAGATTGGCAAAACTGGCACCAAATCTAATAAATGTAGATCAGAAGGGTTTTATGGTCGGGAGATCTATCCAGGAACAAACCCAAATCCTGATTGGGAATATTGACTTGGCAGAGATCAGAGGTGACCCCTTGGCGGTAGTGGCCTTAGATGCCGCTAAGGTCTTTGATCGAGTATGTTGGAGCTTCCTATGGGGAGCGTTAGAGACAGCAGGTATAGGCCCGATATTTATTCAGACCCTAAAAAATTGTTATGCTGGGGCATCGGCGAAAATTCTACTAAATGGTTCTCTGATCCCCAGCTTTGAAATAAGGAGAGGAACAAGGCAGGGATGTCCTTTGTCCCCTCTCTTGTTTAATATATATATTGAACCTTTGGCGCAAATGATTAGGCTGGATAAAGATATAAGTCCATTTGTATCACAGGACTATGATAGTAAAATTGCACTTTACGCCGATGATATTATTATCTACACCAGTGACCCCAATATAGCGATTCCCCGGATTGAGATATTGTTGCAAGAGTTCGGTGCATTGTCAGGATACCTAGCAAATCCGGATAAAACAGAAATTATGTGTTGGAACGCTACATATAGCTTAGGTTCTGAGAGTGGGGAGTTTAAATATCTCGGAATAAAAATAGTGAAAGACCTGAAGAAAATACCTCTCCTAAATATAGCCAAAATAGAAAAGGACATAGATTATCTCTTTGCTAGGTGGAAGAACCTTCCTATGACGATATATGGAAGAGTAAACCTAGTAAAGATGTCAGTTCTTCCAAAATTGACATATCTCTTCAATACGATCCCCCTCACTTTTCCACCAAAAATTATTAGTAAAATTCAGGGCAAAATAGGAAGTTTCATATGGGCGCAGAAGAGTGCAAGACTTTCGTGGAAAAAACTAAGATGAAAGCTTCTGAAGGGCGGCCTGGCCCTACCAGATATTAATTGGTATCTAATCGCATTCCAGTTCAAGGGCACTAGGATGCTATTAACAACTCTGGTAGAATCTAGATGTGGCAGGCTGTTGGGGGAAATGATTTCAGCAGAGGGGGATACGGGACAAAGTGGGTTTCTGTATAAATTCGGGGCCCCCAGATTCTTTAAATGTGTACGCCTCAAAGTTCTAAAAACTGCTTTATTAAACTGGTATAAAATAAGGCGAACTCTGGGTATAGGCTATTACTCCCACTTTGCCCCAATTTGGGATTCACCAGGGACCCCAGAGTGTCTGAAGGACAGCCTTGCTATCCCTATAAGAAAGACGGGTTTGGGGAAATGGTCCGACCTGGTAGACTCAGAGGGGGTACTCCCATGGGAGCTGTTAGAGGCCAAGATTGGCTCCACCCTTTCGAGGTTCAAATACCTTCAGTTAAGATCATGGCATGAGGCAGAAGTGAGTGAAATCAAAGGGAATTGGGACATGGAGCATCTATTTCAGGATCCTCACGTAAGGAAAAAAGAAATATCTCAATGATATACAAATCTGCTCGAGGCGGAGGATAGAGAGATCCCGCCTCAAGCATCGGTGTGGAGCCCTCTCCCTCAAGTCCACCCCATCGAAGCACGTTATGAATCTTCCTTTAAGTTACTCTATAGACATATAAGGCCTGCTAGGCTGAAAAAAAACCATTTCTTTGTGCTGAATAGGCTTTATTATACTCCCGCCAGAATTGCTAGGTTTGCCCCGGTCCCGACTCCACATTGCCCCAGATGTAAATTTGACAAAGCGGATGATATACATATGTTTTTTGAATGTATAGAATTGTGTTCATTTTGGAGGAATGTGGGGGTTATTTTGACTCTTATTTTTGATATAGAATTGGAAGTTGATGTCAACCTTGTATTCTTTGGTTCAAACGACTCTATAAAAGAAGCACTATCCCAATTAGAAAAGGGATTACTATTATATCTAATTATTTTGGCTAGGAGAGAGATATGTCTAAGGTGGAAGGATCCGACTCCTCCCAATAGAGAAGACTGGGTAAAAGCCGCGCTGAATATGGCATGTTTGAATCAGGAAGACAAGACAGAAGTAGACGGCAACATCTGGTCCCCCCTATTAGTGTGGGGAGGTCGTTTGCAACTGATTAATCGCTAGTGCCATGAAGGCTGAATCCTGGTCCAATGATTACACCTATCCTCAACAGCGTGGAGAAGCCCAAGGGGGCAGCGACTAAGGCAGTGAGTCGAAGGGCGCCCAGTTTCTTAATTCTCGGCTTGTAAAATCTGCCTAGGTTTAAAGGTGAGATGAGGACAAAAAAAAAAAAATCTCTTACTTTCTACATCCCGAACCGCCAGCTTCGCTCCACTGACCTCGCCCTCGTCACCATCCCACGCATCCACAGGACCACCACCGGCAGAAGATCCTTCTCCTACCTCGCCGCCAAGACATGGAACACCCTACCCACACAGCTGCGATAGACCCAGGACCTGCTGACCTTCAGGAGACTTCTCAAAACCTGGCTGTTCGAGCGGTAGCTGCACCCCCACCCCCCTCAGCGCCTTGATACCCGCACGGGTGATTAGTGCGCTTTACAAATGACTGATTGATTGATTGATGTCAAAAGTCTAGCCCTGCTATTTATTTTTGGTGAAGCTCCTGCTACAGTCTTACTATTTGCAGCATCGTGACACTTGTTCTGTGCATATAGCATACTCTCAGTATGATCTCGTTAACGCTTACTTTACAGAATCCAATAAAAACATTTCCCTCGAACAACCCCTGCCTACGCTATGCCACTCCCAACTAAGCATAGTCGACCATTCACCCCCACCCCATTGGAGCAACAAACATGCCCGAAGGGCGTCAAAAACAACAAACATCAAAGCACAGTGTGAGTAACACGTGGGGTCAGATGTTGCTGGCAATTCGCCATGCTCATTGTTGGCGAAGCCCATTTCTTAACACATTAGATGTGTTTCCCTCATCGAAATTGCAATAGCAGGGGGAGTAGGGATATAACCTACCTAATTTGTTTCCCAAATCTCAATCACTGAAATTAATTTGTCCGTGCCTCTGAAGGAGGCAAATCAAGGGACCATAATAGCCCGCATCCCCGCAGCGCAGCCGATTAGAGTACTGAAGTCTAATAAAACCAAGAAAATATCTTATTTACTTTTACTTTACCCAGTTACCTAAACGTACATAGGCTATACGATCTGGCCATCGTCCTGCATTAGCGGGGACCTCGGGGGACCTTTCTGATTCTTGTCGCTTTCTCTCATTTTCAAAAACTGCAGCGCTAGCTTGGGTTTAATAAAAATATGGGCTTTACCGTTGGTGAGTATCTTCAGCTTTGCTGGATACATCATATTATATTCTAGATTAAGGTCACAAAGCTTACGTTTCACGGGCAGGAATTGGCATCTAGCTTCCTGTACCTGCTGTGTTGAATCTGGATAGAGAGAAATGTCCATGCTTTCATATCTGATGGATTGCAGTTCCTTGGCCTTCGGTAGGGCCGCGTCTCTATCTCTATTGTTGAGTATCCTCACAATGATGGGGCACGGGGGCCCCACGTACCGGCCTGGGGGCCAAGGAGTGATGTGCCCACTCCAGAATAAAGATATTAGAGAAAGTGTCCCTACCTAGCAATGTCACCAGCAATTGCTCTACGTAGAGTTCCATATTTGGAATGTTTGTGGTCTATGCAATACCAACTTTGCGGATGTTGTTTCTTCTGGAGCACGATTCCAAATCTTCCGCTTTAGCCTGTACATTAAGCAGAATTTTGTGAATTTTCGTGATCATGTTTGAATTGGTATTGAGCATGTCTACCGGTCCTTTGTCGGATTAACTATATAGTATTCAATAGGCAAAACAGAGCCAATTATGCAATACCTACGATGTAATTTTAAGACAAACAGTCACGCTGTGGATCACTCCCAATATTCTGTTCATTACGTTGTAAGGCCAAACTCCACAAAAGCTCCCTCCACCCCCACAGCCGGCCAGGCAGGTATATTCTTAATCATCTGAGATTCAGAGCTGGAGCCAGGGCCACAGGGGGAGGGCAAGGGGACACCTCGGCTGGTCTGTCAACTTGCTTGCGCACACCAAGACCCCACTCTGCACACCACCAAGGGCCCCAAAAGGCCAGCTTCTGTATCACTGTAGGCCTCTCCTAACGTCGATACTGATGGAGGTCCACTCATTGCGGGGAGACCCCGGTGAGCCAGACATGTTTTAGAGTGTCCCATGGTGGGCGGGCGATCACGCGCTGCAGGGCCCTCCTTACACAGCGCCTTGGGGGAGTGAACTAAGGCCCAACGAAGTCTCCAGGTGGCCCCGGCCTGGCATCTGCCCGGGGACCGTGCTGCAAACTAGTGGCAGGGCTGATTGAAGGGGCACCTAAGTCTCCCAGTCGCTGCCGCATAAATGACTTCCGCTCAGCGGCCCCTCACCTCAAATGCCCTCAAGCAAGGCTTTCTCCGAGAGCCGTCTGGCCTATCCTTGGGGGCCAAGCCACCTCACCGCCCACCAGGCGGGATCCCAGCTGTCTTTCCAGCCATAGCCAACAGGGCTGGAAAGGTGCTCCTCTTTTCGATCTCGGCGCGACCAGGGCTGGTCGCTCCCTTCATCTGCTCCTCCACCTCGATCTCCAGGATATAGGGCGCGCGTCATGGGCACATCCTGCCACAGGCCGCAACCCAGCACGCCAGCAAGTCTTATGTCAGCAGCTTCCGCCTCGTTGTTCCTGCTCCAGATTCAAGCATCTATCAATGCCCAGGCATTTCAGCACCTCGAGAAGGGCCAGGAGGTAAAAATTAGTAGATAGGGAAGCAGGATTGTGGAGGATCAGTTAATGGGCTCATGGAGTTGCTCTAGTGCGTGGCCATCTTTGGGCCAGGCTAGCTCTGCCCCCTTATGGACGCTAGTTTATACCTTAAACTTTAATAATTCAGAACCCTGGTTCTACTGATTGGAGTTTTGTCGTTTTGGTGTCAAATAATTTATTAAAATGTACTCTGTATTTCTAAATTGTTGTGGGATTTTTCTTATGTTTAGTTTTCAAACTACTAATGATTGTGTGCTGCATAAATACTTACATTACCTTCAGTTAAGCGTGACTGCTTTTGTGCCAAGCTAACAGAGGGTTAAGCGCAGGTTAATTTAGTGACTTTTGCGGCCCACCCTGACAGGAATTGTGACTGTTGCCTGAGCAGGATTAACACCCCGCTCAAACAACAAGCCAATTTCTCACACCTGTTAGCGCCAGGACAGCTGGGTGAGGACAGGGCACGGGCTTAATGTCAATACAGATAGCGTGGCGCAGTCTGATATTATGTAACACAAGGGAAGGTTTGCCCACCACTTCTTGAGAGTACAGGAGCATGCACCTGTCTGATCCAGGCACTTGAAGTGAACTATTGACTCAGTGATGACTTGTATTTGTAGTTGTGTTCATTTGTCCCTCAGTTGTAGTACTGTGATGATCCAATGGAAAGGAGACAATGTAGCGTTAGAATATGACCTACATTTCATGTCTGCAGAACTACGAATGCCTCTCTAAATCATGCTTTTTACAGAGTGTTTCCATGTGGCAGATAATGTTTAGATCCTCAATGAACATACACATGCCTGAGTTACCTTGGCTGAGTTACAGAAGTTGAAGCTGTCATTTTTGGTCCTAAAAAAAATTGCATACAACTGTGCAAAGTATCCCTTGGGGTCATAAACAGCTTGCACGATGATGAAGGGCCAGTGGTTAATTCCGATACAAATGTGCATTCTACTGGTGTAACTGTAGAGTAAGAAGTGTAAAGTCTACAGCATCGGGCACATATGGGAAATGTGACACAGAATAAAACTGCTGAATGCCTGTCATTCAGGCCCCTGTAGCATGGTGATGTTCTGCTGCTAATAGCACTGCAGCATGCCGTTGTTTATGTGAGTGCCATCTCCAATGCCCTAGTCCTGTCTACAATTAGTGCAGTAAAATGATATCTTCCCACCACATCTTTGTGCATCATGCCTAAGAAACAGCTCATGATGGTCAACCCTATGGCAACCCCATGGCAACAAGTCATGGTCCTGGAGTACGTGTTAGAGGCTGCTTTCGTATGTGCTGCAGGAATGTGTGCTGGGTCATGTGGATTTATGCTACAGGTGTGAGGAGGCTTTGTCTCTGGTGTTCAGCATCAGACATCATTAACGAGCCACCCTGCACGGTTCAGTGACTAAATATCGAGGGACAAAATATCGACTATACAAAAAATCGACACTAAAATATCGAGGGACAGAATATCGACTCCCTATCTACAAACAGGTAAGTACTAAAATATCGATTCCAAAATATAGACTGTCAAAATATAGTTAGCCAAAATATCGATTTTTTTAAATGTATTAAAAATGATGTAAAATTAATTAAATATTAAAAAAAATTACATAAAACATACATAATATAATATAAAATAGCTTAAAATGTAAACATAATATAAATAATTTAAAAAATGAGATTTTGTTGGATACTGAGAGCGCAAAAATTACTATTCCCACTCCAGTGAGTGCAACAGTAGAGAAAACGTTGGATAGCGTAAGGGTAAAAATTACTATTCCAACTCCAAACAGTGCAACAGTAGGGAAAGCGTTGGATAGCGTAGAGGTAAAAATTACTATTCCCACTCCAGAGAGTGCAACAGTAGGGAAAGCGTTGGATAGCGGGAGGGTAACAATTACTGTTCCCACTCCAGAGAGTGCAACACTAGGGAAAGCGTTGGATAGCGCAGGGATCAAAATTACTATTCCCACTCCAGTGAGTGCAAGAGTAGGGAAAGTGTTGGATAGCATAGGGGTAAAAATTACTATTCCCACTCCAGTGAGTGCAACAGTAGGGAAAACGTTGGATAGCGTAAGGGTAAAAATTACTATTCCAACTCCAAACAGTGCAACAGTAGGGAAAGCGTTGGATAGCTTAGAGGTAAAAATTACTATTCCCACTCCAGAGAGTGCAACAGTAGGGAAAGCGTTGGATAGCGGGAGGGTAACAATTACTGTTCCCACTCCAGAGAGTGCAACACTAGGGAAAGCGTTGGATAGCGCAGGGGTCAAAATTACTATTCCCACTCCAGTGAGTGCAACAGTAGGGAAAGTGTTGGATAGCATAGGGGTAAAAATTACTATTCCCACTCCAGTGAGTGCAACAGTAGGGAAAACGTTGGATAGCGTAAGGGTAAAAATTACTATTCCAACTCCAAACAGTGCAACAGTAGGGAAAGCGTTGGATAGCTTAGAGGTAAAAATTACTATTCCCACTCCAGAGAGTGCAACAGTAGGGAAAGCGTTGGATAGCGGGAGGGTAACAATTACTGTTCCCACTCCAGAGAGTGCAACACTAGGGAAAGCGTTGGATAGCGCAGGGGTCAAAATTACTATTCCCACTCCAGTGAGTGCAACAGTAGGGAAAAAGTTGGATAGCGGGAGGGTAACAATTACTATTCCCACTCCAGTGAGTGCAACACTAGGGAAAGCGTTGGATAGCGGGAGGGTAACAATTACTATTCCCACTCCAGAGAGTGCAACAGTAGGGAAAGCGTTGGATAGCGGGAGGGTAACAATTACTATTCCCACTCCAGAGAGTGCAACACTAGGGAAAGCGTTGGATAGCGCAGGGGTAAAAATTACTATTCCCACTCCAGTGAGTGCAACAGTAGGGAAAGAGTTGGATAGCGGGAGGGTAACAATTACTATTCCCACTCCAGTGAGTGCAACACTAGGGAAAGCGTTGGATAGCGGGAGGGTAACAATTACTATTCCCACTCCAGAGAGTGCAACACTAGGGAAGGCGTTGGATAGCGGGAGGGTAACAATTACTATTCCCACTCCAGAGAGTGCAACACTAGGGAAGGCGTTGGATAGCGGGAGGGTAACAATTACTATTCCCACTCCAGAGAGTGCAACAGTAGGGAAAGTGTTGGATAGCGGGAGGGTAACAATTACTATTCCCACTCCAGACAGTGCAACAGTAGGGAAAGCATTGGATAGCGTAGGGGTAAAAAATACTATTCCCACTCCAGTGAGTGCAACAGTAGAGAAAGAGTTGGATAGCGGAGGGTAAAAAATACTATTCCCACTCCTGAGAGTGCAAAAGTAGTGAAAGTAATGATTTTAATTTAAAATAAGATTACATTAATTATCAATACCGATAAAAAGTTAATTAAAAATAATTACCAATTAATAACAATTAATTACCATTAAAAAATATTAATTATAAATTGATAAAAATGTATTACCAATTAATAATAATTAATGACCAATTACAAATTAATTATCAATTATCAATACACATAAATAAAAACATTAATATTTACTTTATTACAATTAATTTACTTCCCACCCAATTCCCCTATAAACCCACAACCCACTCCCAATAATAAAAAATACAATTAACATTATTATCAATTAATCAATTAATAAAAATAATTTTGCTAATAATAAAAATTATTTAGCAATTCATACAAATTATTTAACCATTAATACAAATTAATTACCAATTATTAATTAATTATCAATTAATTATCAATACACATAAATAAAAAATTAATTATTTACTTTATTACAATTAATTTACTTCCCACCCAATTCCCCTACAAACCCACAACCCGCTCCTAATAATAACAAATACAATTAACATCATTATCAATTAATCAATTAATATAAATTAATTACCAATTAATACAAATTAATTACCAATTAATAATTAATTGTCAATTAATTAATTAACAAAACATATAAATATAATTAACATTTAATTAACCATAATTAAATTACTTCCCACCCTATTCCCCTATAAACCCACAACCCGCTACGGAATTAAATTACGCAATAATTAAATTACATAACATTCATTTGTTGAAATAAATTAAACATACATTACAAAAATAATACATCATTTTAACACATATACTACCATACATAACACAATTTTTTTTTCCGATATTATGGTAATCTATATTTTAAAATTCGATATTATGGTATTCTATATTTTTATGGTCTATATTTTGGAAATCGATATTTTGTACCCCAATTTCGATATTCTGACCTATCTATATTTTGTAGAGTCGATATTCTGTCCACTCTATATTTTAACCTCGATATTATGGGCAGTCGATATTTTGGAATCGATATTTTGGGTGTTTACCACCCCGCACACTGTCACATTTAGGCAGTGGTCGAAGTGGGGGAAAAAAAGTAGGGGAACTGTGGGCGGAGAATCAGAGGGCGGGAATAACCCAAGGATTGGCTCAGTGGGCGGAGCCAGAGGTGTGGCCAGAATGCGCAAATATCCCAATTTTTAGTATTTGTTTGGCATTTCACTGCCCAGTTTAATCAACCAATGGATACACATGATTATATAAGGTTATAATGAGTTATTGACAGTAAAACACATTCACAAAGTGGGATATGCTTCTAATCCCAGACTGTGCCAAATACGATAAAATGAGGAAGCCCAAGCCATTTGTTGCCGAGCCATGGAGTTTGTCATCAGCACTTCTCCCTTTTTCCACAACAGCAGTTCAAAAATGAATGGCAGAATATCCTAGTTTGCAAATGTTTTCTATATAACTATGGCTCTGCCATATTTGCCTCATAATGCAAGATCTGCTGCATGATCTGATCATTTAAACTAATAAATTGTTTATAGCTCAAATGTATCAAAAGTTCATAAAAAATGTGAATTGTTTTCCTGTGAGTGGATGGCTTATTGCAAAGGTTGACTGATCATCTTTCTCACTGTTGCATTTGTATGTTACACTGGTGCTAATAAGGCAAAATCTTTCCAAAGACTGTTAGCATATGTACACGTCAAAATAATAAAATATCAGAAAATATACTGCATTACGCTGCAGCCTTTTTTTAAATCCATAATTTAGTCAACACTGTGGCATACATTTTGTCCTCTTTTGCTGCATATTTAATTCCAGTGGCCCCACAGCAAGCAGCACATGTTAAAAGTGCTTGTGAATGAAGCAGAGAGACTGTGAAGTTTGCGAACTTAGTTTGGTGTGCGTGCAAATCCTGCATTGCCGATCCCTGGTGAGTTGCAGCTACTACTGCTGAAACAAGGCCAATGGGTGAGGCAGACTGGCCTCAAGGGCAGGGACGGCCTTAGCACTGGTGGTGCCCTGTGCATTAATGTTTGTTATTGCCCCCCAATGGCCACCTCTGCCATGGATTCCCTCACTACCACCCTTTAACAGTGCACCTCAAGTCTCCATAACCACACTCTCTCTCAGATGCATTTAATTTGATTTACAGCGCCACTCATACCAGTGTAGGGTGTCAGAGCACTTTACATCACACACATTACTCAGAGACAATCAATATGTGTGTAAATCACTGTATAGAAAATGTTACATAAGACTAAGGACTACAAGGTGTAGGAGTCACATGACAACCATACTACTAGGCGGTATAGTTTAATAGTGATTGGTCTGGAGAAACATAAACTCAGAATTTTAAAACGTAATACCATGGTTGGGGGTTCTCTTTAATAATCAGAATTGATTTCTGTCCAAAAGAACACTTTTTGCAACATTAGGATAATCAAAGACTGGGGGGGAAAACATAACGCTCTAATTTATACCTTGCAGGTTGTATGCAGCTCTTAGATGAAAGTTAATAGCTCACTGTTGTAAGTTAGGATTTTAACTTATAAACTGCAAGTAACAAAGGATCTCTCTGACAAAAGCAGTAGCCCACTGACCTACATTATGTGCATGTTGTGATCTGTGTAGGAGGGTGGAATCTGACAACATGGTTGACCCCACTTTTTTCCTGGTGTTTTGCTGGTTTTCGACTTAGTCTGCCTGAGATCCTGCTATTCAGGACCCCAGCCTATCTGTTTTCTCCCTTAAATTGATTACAAGTACTATAGGTACACTCCAGATTGGATTCTGGGGTACCCTTATAAGTCCCTAGTATATGGTATACTATCTACCAAGGGCATAGGTACCCCAGAGGCCTACCAGGGGCTGCAGCATGTATTGTGTCACCCCTGGGAAGCCTTACAAAATGACACCACAGGTCTGCTACTGCAGCCTGGGTAAGGTGGTGCATGCACCCCTTACTGAGATATAGGTTCACTATATCTCTCCATATCACTACACATATAAACCTATCATTCACCCCTATGGCAGGCCTTACCAATCCTGAAGGCAGGGTGCTGGGTTTTATGTGAGAGGGTTCCCATGCATGAGCAGAGCCCCTCAGCAGCCTTCAGAACCTTTATTCTGGGGTTGTTTGTAATGCTGCCAAACCATACACTCTTAAGTGCATTATAACCAAACGGTAAATGCTAACTTTGGAATGGCTACACGAAAACATGTTGTATTTGGTGTCAAACACTTTGGAATCATACCCCCACACCAGTAACTGGTGTGGGAGTATGATCCCACCCTTCTAGAGGGAGAGACATGACAGCACCGGTATACCCGGTACCAGCTAACAGAGCCCTGGCATCACAAATGGATGCTGCCAGCCACAGACACGAGTCTGCCCTCCTGTTGCTGGACGAAACTCCGGCAGGGGAGGCCTGGACAATAGGTTTCCTGTCACAGGGAGGTGTCACCACCTCCCAGAAAGGCTTTAGTGTATTGGGGCTGGGTGGGTGCACTCCAAGAGTGCTTTGAAGTTCAGCACTGGGGGCACATTTGGTGTCCCTGTACATAGTCCAGCTCAAACCGGTTGCAGGGGTTACCAGCCCCTGCTCTGGCGCGAAACTGGACAAAGGAAATGGGTGTAGCCACCCCTCTTTCCTGACCCTCCCATAGGTGGGTCCCTAGAGTTTGTCCTACCCCTTCCTTGGGTATAAGAAAGGAACCCCTGGCTACAGGACTTTAGATTACACCTGGACGAAACTCTGATACTGAATCCTGGAACTACAACGATCTACATTGAACTAGATAAGTAAAGAATCTCCCTTGGAGTAAAGGAGTTACTCCCCTGCAAGGCAGGCACCAAAGACAGATCTGCCCGGTTTGCAGCTCCGAAACTCCCGCCAGACTCCGAAGAATTTTGCAACACAGGAGGTGGGTTTCCGTGGTCTTAGAGGTCGAACAGTGCCCACAGCAAGTCTGAGGCCGGTATCCCTCGTGGCGACTGTGCAAACCGAACCCCTGGACACCACGTCACTTTGCAGAAGCATCAGCTTTCCAACAACTCCTGCAGCTAAGCTTTGGATTACTTATAGCCCTGACCCCGAGCAGCATTTGCACTGAAGATTGCCCGCTTACACTCCATGAGTGTTCCGTGAGCTGGCCCTTTGTGTTTTCTCTCAAGGTCCCTTCGCGATCCCTAGTCCGTCGACTGGTGGGTCCGTGTGAAGGCAACTTTACCTCTAATTAGGCTTACCTGATTGCTCCAGACGTGTCCTGACTCTCCATTGCTTGGGGAGTCCCCAGGACCTTGCTGGTCCGCACCAAAGCATCTTTTCTCTTCCTGCTTTGGTTGCTGTTGCCAAGGCTTGTTGTGTTCAATACGAGGACCGACACCCCAGCATTCGACATCCTTTGTGGGACTGCTCAAATCCAGCTTCTGGTTGTTGTCAACGCCTCCTGGTCCTCGTGGCTGCAGAGTCAAGCTTCGCCTCTTCGCACTTGAATCACCCAACATCGGTGGGCATACGTCGATCGTGCTCCTGGTCACTGGCAAGTGACCCAGACTCTGTACCCTCTGCTTTCAGGTTCTTCTGATCTTCGATCCAGGCTTGGATCACACCGGACACTTTTCTCCTTCCCGGCAGCAGCACTTTGCAGTAGATCGCCATTGAAATCAATGACGATCCCCGACACCATTTGACACCTATGCACCCGGCTTCCCTGGGTGAGGTAACTCAAGTACTCCGATGCTCCCGTGGGTGGTTCGTTGGGGTCCCAGCGATTCTACATGCTTTAGGCACTGTGTCTAGTCAAGTCGTGGTTCTTATACCACTTTCTTAATATATGGTTTGTTCTGCTCCTAGGGCCCATTGTATATTGTGCGATTTCTGGATGCAGAACAGCCGCCTGAAACTTAACTCAGAGAAGACGGAGGCCTTCATCCTCGGCTCCACCCCCTCCGCCTGGGATGACTCCTGGTGGCCAACCGCCCTGGGAGCTGCACCCACACCCACCAACCACGTACGCAACCTGGGGTTCATCCTGGACTCATCGCTCTCAATGACCCAGAAAGTCAACGCCGTCTCCTCCTTCTGCTTCAACACCCTTTGCATGCTACGCAAGATCTACAGATTGATCCCCACAGGCACCAGAAGGAAAGTCACACAGGCCCTCGTCAGCAGCAGGCTGGACTACAGCAACGCCATCTACACAGGAACCACTGCCAAACTCCAGAAAAGACTCCAACGCATACAGAACACCTCAGCACGCCTCATCCTCGACATACCCCGCCACACCCACATCACCGCCCACCTGAAAGACCTGCACTGGCTCCCAGTCAACAAGAGGATCACCTTCAAGCTCCTCACCCACGCTCACAAAGCACTCCATAGCGCGGGACCAGTATACCTCAACAAACCTCTTACTTTCTACATCCCGAACCGCCAGCTTCGCTCCACCGACCTCGCCCTCGTCACCATCCCACGCATCCACAGGACCACCACCGGCAGAAGATCCTTCTCCTACCTCGCCGCCAAGACATGGAACACCCTACCCACACAGCTGCGACAGACCCAGGACCTGCTGACCTTCAGGAGACTGAAGTGGAACAACCATACGCATATGATACGCTCATCACAAGAAGTTGACACCTTAATTGCAAAAATTCAGCAGGACAAACAGGGAGGTCTGTGAGGCCCGTGAGGTGCCTCAGTTAAGTCAAGCTGCTAAGTTAATCAAATAGGTAGCCCGGAGAGGAAATTAGCCCGAATAGGCATTCGCCTTTTGGAAGGTAGGGTTCCTCAGGGAGTAAGGAAGGTAGGGGGTCACGAAGGGTGGAAGGGGAGGGTGGTGGGAGGTGGTGGGAAGAGGGGAGCACCGGGTGGCAGGAAAAACAGGAAAAAGGAAAAAAAGGAAAAATCCTCAATTCACCGATTATTTAGAATAAATTGTAAGTGCTGTCTGTTAAGTAATGAATCAACTTCGGAATGATAAAAGAAAAGGGAGGTAGTAAGATTCAAGTTATTTCATGGAATATAAATGGTTTAAGATGTCCGAGGAGGCAAAGATTGATTTTTAAGTATTTAGAGATGCTACCAGTCCAGGTCTGTTTACTGCAGGAAACTCATCTCAATCAAGAAGAATCTAAGAGTATTTTCTCCAAACTCCCATGGATACAATCTTTCTGCCACTCCCAACAATCAGTGAACTGCCGCGGGGTCGCAATCTTGGTTAAGAGGGGAATGTCCTGTGAAATAAAATCAGTCTTAACAGATCAAACAGGAAGATGGATTATAGCCCAGTTGGACTTCGGAGGGGAAAAATTGACTTGTTCTTCTTTTTATGGTCCCAATGTGGATGATTCCTCTTTCCTCGTCAGACTACAGGATAATCTTATTTCAGTACCCCACCCCCCTGATCGTGGGAGGTGACTTTAATGTGCTGTTGGACCCGGTTAAGGACAGGTCTAATCAGAGTCATACTATCCGCTCTCCAAGGGTCATGAAAAACCTCCTATTAAATATCAATATGGTGGATGTTTGGAGATCCAAGATGGGTAGTGTTCAGGGTTTCACCTTTTATAGTAAAAAGTATCGTCATTCGGCCAGGATAGATTATGTACTGATAAATAAGGAGGCTCTGGACAGGATCCTTAATATCTCCATCCTTCCGAGTCATCTTTCAGACCACGCACCCTTACTTCTGCAATATTCCATGAGTAACACATGCCCGCAATCAAGGTGGACCCTGAATAGAGTATTTCTCTCAGATCCAGGGATCATCCAGGCAGCTAAAGAGGCTACAACTGAATTTTTTGTTTTTAATATCGATTCTGCCCCAATTGACCAGGTTTGGGAGGCATATAAAACTAATCTGAGAGGGGTGCTGGGTAGTCAAATTGGAATTAAAAATAAAAAAAAGATCCGGGAATTACAGTCATTAGAGCTAAGAATATCTGCCCTTGAAAAAGAAAGGAATTGAATTAACCCTGAGAGGACTAGGGATATGGATAAGTTAGAGAAAGAACTTGAGGATGCTCGACAGAATCTCAGGATTTTTTTAGACGAGAAATGTAAGGCCCAGTGGCGTGTACGCAATATGGAGAATTTTGAATATGGGGAAAGAGCCGGAGCACTACTGGCCTGGAAAGCTAGATTAGATCGGGCAAAAAACGATATAAATGAACTCATTATAGACAGTAGTGGTACTAAATCCAGCATACAAGTAGAAATGCAGGAATGCCTTCGGTCGCTTTTCTCAAAGTTGTACAGCGAAGACATTACTCCCTCCACTGAATCAATCAGCTCATGGTTAAAGGATAAGTCCTTACCTATGTTAACAGAAGTCGCCAAAGGTCGGTTAGAAGCACCTATCTCTATTGAGGAGATAAGAGCTCAAATCAAGAGGGCAAAAAATAAGAAAGCGGCAGGTCTTGATTCTCTCCCTAATGAGGTCTATAAATTGTTAGTAGAAGAACTCCTGCCAATTCTCCATACACTTTTTAATGCAGTTTACAGTACCTCCGGGGAGGTCCCTAGATCATGGAAAGAAGCCATAATAGTTTTAATATTGAAACCAGGAAAGAATCCTCTGGCGGCAGATTCTTATCGTCCAATCACTCTGCTAAATGCGGATTATAAAATCTTTGTGGGCATTTTAGCAGAGAGATTGGCAAAACTGGCACCAAATCTAATAAATGTAGATCAGAAGGGTTTTATGGTCGGGAGATCTATCCAGGAACAAACCCAAATCCTGATTGGGAATATTGACTTGGCAGAGATCAGAGGTGACCCCTTGGCGGTAGTGGCCTTAGATGCCGCTAAGGCCTTTGATCGAGTATGTTGGAGCTTCCTATGGGGAGCGTTAGAGACAGCAGGTATAGGCCCGATATTTATTCAGACCCTAAAAAATTGTTATGCTGGGGCATCGGCGAAAATTCTACTAAATGGTTCTCTGATCCCCAGCTTTGAAATAAGGAGAGGAACAAGGCAGGGATGTCCTTTGTCCCCTCCCTTGTTTAATATATATATTGAACCTTTGGCGCAAATGATTAGGCTGGATAAAGATATAAGTCCATTTGTATCACAGGACTATGATAGTAAAATTGCACTTTACGCCGATGATATTATTATCTACACCAGTGACCCCAATATAGCGATTCCCCGGATTGAGATATTGTTGCAAGAGTTCGGTGCATTGTCAGGATACCTAGCAAATCCGGATAAAACAGAAATTATGTGTTGGAACACTACATATAGCTTAGGTTCTGAGAGTGGGGAGTTTAAATATCTCGGAATAAAAATAGTGAAAGACCTGAAGAAAATACCTCTCCTAAATATAGCCAAAATAGAAAAGGACATAGATTATCTCTTTGCTAGGTGGAAGAACCTTCCTATGACGATATATGGAAGAGTAAACCTAGTAAAGATGTCAGTTCTTCCAAAATTGACATATCTCTTCAATACGATCCCCCTCACTTTTCCACCAAAAATTATTAGTAAAATTCAGGGCAAAATAGGAAGTTTCATATGGGCGCAGAAGAGTGCAAGACTTTCGTGGAAAAAACTAAGAAGAAAGCTTCTGAAGGGCGGCCTGGCCCTACCAGATATTAATTGGTATCTAATCGCATTCCAGTTCAAGGGCACTAGGATGCTATTAACAACTCTGGTAGAATCTAGATGGGGCAGGCTGTTGGGGGAAATGATTTCAGCAGAGGGGGATACTGGACAAAGTGGGTTTCTGTATAAATTCGGGGCCCCCAGATTCTTTAAACCTCAAAGTTCTAAAAACTGCTTTATTAAACTGGTATAAAATAAGGCGAACTCTGGGTTAGGCTATTACTCCCACTTTGCCCCAATTTGGGATTCACCAGGGACCCCAGAGTGTCTGAAGGACGGCCTTGCTATCCCTATAAGAAAGGCGGGTTTGGGGAAATGGTCCGACCTGGTAGACTCAGAGGGGGTACTCCCATGGGAGCTGTTAGAGGCCAAGATTGGCTCCACCCTTTCGAGGTTCAAATACCTTCAGTTAAGATCATGGCATGAGGCAGAAGTGAGTGAAATCAAAGGGAATTGGGACATGGAGCATCTATTTCAAGATCCTCACGTAAGGAAAAAAGAAATATCTCAATGGTATACAAATCTGCTCGAGGCGGAGGATAGAGAGATCCCGCCTCGAGCATCGGTGTGGAGCCCTCTCCCTCAAGTCCACCCCATCGAAGCACGTTATGAATCTTCCTTTAAGTTACTCTATAGATATATAAGGCCTGCTAGGCTGAAAAAAAAAAATTTCTTTGTGCTGAATAGGCTTTATTATACTCCCGCCAGAATTGCTAGGTTTGCCCCGGTCCCGACTCCACATTGCCCCAGATGTAAATTTGACAAAGCGGATGATATACATATGTTTTTTGAATGTATAGAATTGTGTTCATTTTGGAGGAATGTGGGGGTTATTTTGACTCTTATTTTTGATATAGAATTGGAAGTTGATGTCAACCTTGTATTCTTTGGTTCAAACGACTCTATAAAGGAAGCACTGTCCCAATTAGAAAAGGGATTACTATTATATCTAATTATTTTGGCTAGGAGAGAGATATGTCTAAGGTGGAAGGATCCGACTCCTCCCAATAGAGAAGACTGGGTAAAAGCCGCGCTGAATATGGCATGTTTGAATCAGGAAGACAAGACAGAAGTAGACGGCAACATCTGGTCCCCCCTATTAGTGTGGGGAGGGCGTTTGCAACTGATTAATCGCTAGTGCCATGAAGGCTGAATCCTGGTCCAATGATTACACCTATCCTCAACAGCGTGGGGAAGCCCAAGGGGGCAGCGACTAAGGCAGTGAGTCGAAGGGCGCCCAGTTTCTTAATTCTCGGCTTGTAAAATCTGCCTAGGTTTAAAGGTGAGATGAGCACAAAAAAAAAAAATCTCTTACTTTCTACATCCCGAACCGCCAGCTTTGCTCCACCGACCTCGCCCTCGTCACCATCCCACGCATCCACAGGACCACCACCGGCAGAAGATCCTTCTCCTACCTCGCCGCCAAGACATGGAACACCCTACCCACACAGCTGCGACAGACCCAGGACCTGCTGACCTTCAGGAGACTTCTCAAAACCTGGCTGTTCGAGCGGTAGCTGCACCCCCACCCCCCTCAGCGCCTTGATACCCGCACGGGTGATTAGTGCGCTCTACAAATGACTGATTGATTGATTGATGTCAAAAGTCTAGCCCTGCTATTTATTTTTGGTGAAGCTCCTGCTACAGTCTTACTATTTGCAGCATCGTGACACTTGTTCTGTGCATATAGCATACTCTCAGTATGATCTCGTTAACGCTTACTTTACAGAATCCAATAAAAACATTTCCCTCGAACAACCCAAGCCTACGCTATGCCACTCCCAACTAAGCATAGTCGACCATTCACCCCCACCCCATTGGAGCAACAAACATGCCCGAAGGGCGACAAAAACAACAAACATCAAAACACAGTATGAGTAACACGTGGGGTCAGATGTTGCTGGCAATTCGCCATGCTCATTGTTGGCGAAGCCCATTTCCTAACACATTAGATGTGTTTCCCTCATCGAAATTGCAATAGCAGGGGGAGTAAATAAATAAAAATAGGGGCTTTACCGTTGGTGAGTATCTTCAGCTTTGCTGGATACATCATATTATATTCTAGATTAAGGTCACAAAGCTTACGTTTCACGGGCAGGAATTGGCATCTAGCTTCCTGTACCTGCTGTGTTGAATCTGGATAGAGAGAAATGTCCATGCTTTCATATCTGATGGATTGCAGTTCCTTGGCCTTCGGTAGGGCCGCGTCTCTATCCCTATTGTTGAGTATCCTCACAATGATGGGGCACGGGGGCCCCACGTACCGGCCTGGGGGCCAAGGAGTGATGTGCCCGCTCCAGAATAAAGATATTAGAGAAAGTGTTCCTACCTAGCAATGTCACCAGCAATTGCTCTACGTAGAGTTCCATATTTGGAATGTTTGTGGTCTATGCAATACCAACTTTGCGGATGTTGTTTCTTCTGGAGCACGATTCCAAATCTTCCGCTTTAGCCTGTACATTAAGCAGAATTTTGTGCATTTTCGTGACCATGTTTGAATTGGTATTGAGCATGTCTACCGGTCCTTTGTCGGATTAACTATATAGTATTCAATAGGCAAAACAGAGCCAATTATGCAATACCTACGATGTAATTTTAAGACAAACAGGCACGCTGTGGATCACTCCCAATATTCTGTTCATTACGTTGTAAGGCCAAACTCCACAAAAGCTCCCTCCACCCCCACAGCCGGCCAGGCAGGTATATTCTTAATCATCTGAGATTCAGAGCTGGAGCCAGGGCCACAGG
Organism: Triturus cristatus; assembly: GCF_964204655.1. NCBI lineage: Eukaryota > Metazoa > Chordata > Amphibia > Caudata > Salamandridae > Triturus > Triturus cristatus. The sequence goes on along the minus strand of NC_140582.1, from coordinate 606,272,491 downwards.
GGGAGGGCAAGGGGACACCTCGGCTGGTCTGTCAACTTGCTTGCGCACACCAGGACCCCACTCTGCACACCACCGAGGGCCCCAAAAGGCCAGCTTCTGTATCACTGTAGGCCTCTCCTAACGTCGATACTGATGGAGGTCCACTCATTGCGGGGAGACCCCGGTGAGCCAGACATGTTTTAGAGTGTCCCATGGTGGGCGGGCGATCACGCGCTGCAGGGCCCGCCTTACACAGCGCCTTGGGGGAGTGAACTAAGGCCCAACGAAGTCTCCAGGTGGCCCCGGCCTGGCATCTGCCCGGGGACCGTGCTGCAAACTAGTGGCAGGGCTGATTGAAGGGGCACCTAAGTCTCCGAGTCGCTGCCGCATAAATGACTTCCGCTCAGCGGCCCCTCACCTCAAATGCCCTCAAGCAAGGCTTTCTCGGAGAGCCGTCTGGCCTATCCTTGGGGGCCAAGCCACCTCACCGCCCACCAGGCGGGATCCCAGCTGTCTTTCCAGCCATAGCCAACAGGGCTGCAAAGGTGCTCCTCTTTTCGATCTCGGCGCGACCAGGGCTGGTCGCTCCCTTCATCTGCTCCTCCACCTTGATCTCCGGGATATAGGGCGCGCGTCATGGGCACATCCTGCCACAGGCCGCAACCCAGCACGCCAGCAAGTCTTATGTCAGCAGCTTCCGCCTCGTTGTTCCTGCTCCAGATTCAAGCATCTATCAATGCCCAGGCATTTCAGCACCTCGAGAAGGGCCAGGAGGTAAAAATTAGTAGATAGGGAAGCAGGATTGTGGAGGATCAGTTAATGGGCTCATGGAGTTGCTCTAGTGCGTGGCCATCTTTGGGCCAGGCTAGCTCTGCCCCCTTATGGACGCTAGTTTATACCTTAAACTTTAATAATTCAGAACCCTGGTTCTACTGATTGGAGTTTTGTCGTTTTGGTGTCAAATAATTTATTAAAATGTACTCTGTATTTCTAAATTGTTGTGGGATTTTTCTTATGTTTAGTTTTCAAACTACTAATGATTGTGTGCTGCATAAATACTTACATTACCTTCAGTTAAGCGTGACTGCTTTTGTGCCAAGCTAACAGAGGGTTAAGCGCAGGTTAATTTAGTGACTTTTGTGGCCCACCCTGACAGGAATTGTGACTGTTGCCTGAGCAGGATTAACACCCCGCTCAAACAACAAGCCAATTTCTCACACCTGTTAGTGCCAGGACAGCTGGGTGAGGACAGGGCACGGGCTTAATGTCAATACAGATAGCGTGGCACAGTCTGATATTATGTAACACAAGGGAAGGTTTGCCCACCACTTCTTGAGAGTACAGGAGCATGCACCTGTCTGATCCAGGCACTTGAAGTGAACTATTGACTCAGTGATGACTTGTATTTGTAGTTGTGTTCATTTGTCCCTCAGTTGTAGTACTGTGATGATCCAATGGAAAGGAGACAATGTAGCGTTAGAATATGACCTACATTTCATGTCTGCAGAACTACGAATGCCTCTCTAAATCATGCTTTTTACAGAGTGTTTCCATGTGGCAGATAATGTTTAGATCCTCAATGAACATACACATGCCTGAGTTACCTTGGCTGAGTTACAGAAGTTGAAGCTGTCATTTTTGGTCCTAAAGAAAATTGCATACAACTGTGCAAAGTATCCCTTGGGGTCATAAACAGCTTGCACGATGATGAAGGGCCAGTGGTTAATTCCGATACAAATGTGCATTCTGCTGGTGTAACTGTAGAGTAAGAAGTGTAAAGTCTACAGCATCGGGCACATATGGGAAATGTGACACAGAATAAAACTGCTGAATGCCTGTCATTCAGGCCCCTGTAGCATGGTGATGTTCTGCTGCTAATAGCACTGCAGCATGCCGTTGTTTATGTGAGTGCCATCTCCAATGCCCTAGTCCTGTCTACAATTAGTGCAGTAAAATGATATCTTCCCACCACATCTTTGTGCATCATGCCTAAGAAACAGCTCATGATGGTCAACCCTATGGCAACCCCATGGCAACAAGTCATGGTCCTGGAGTACGTGTTAGAGGCTGCTTTCGTATGTGCTGCAGGAATGTGTGCTGGGTCATGTGGATTTATGCTACAGGTGTGAGGAGGCTTTGTCTCTGGTGTTCAGCATCAGACATCATTAACGAGCCACCTCGCACACTGTCACATTTAGGCAGTGGTCGAAGTGGGGGAAAAAAAGTAGGGGAACTGTGGGCGGAGAATCAGAGGGCGGGAATAACCCAAGGATTGGCTCAGTGGGCGGAGCCAGAGGTGTGGCAAGAATGCGCAAATATCCCAATTTTTAGTATTTGTTTGGCATTTCACTGCCCAGTTTAATCAACCAATGGATACACATGATTATATAAGGTTATAATGAGTTATTGACAGTAAAACACAATCACAAAGTGGGATATGCTTCTAATCCCAGACTGTGCCAAATACGATAAAATGAGGAAGCCCAAGCCATTTGTTGCCGAGCCATGGAGTTTGTCATCAGCACTTCTCCCTTTTTCCACAACAGCAGTTCAAACATGAATGGCAGAATATCCTAGTTTGCAAATGTTTTCTATATAACTATGGCTCTGCCATATTTGCCTCATAATGCAAGATCTGCTGCATGATCTGATCATTTAAACTAATAAATTGTTTATAGCTCAAATGTATCAAAAGTTCATAAAAAATGTGAATTGTTTTCCTGTTAGTGGATGGCTTATTGCAAAGGTTGACTGATCATCTTTCTCACTGTTGCATTTGTATGTTACACTGGTGCTAATAAGGCAAAATCTTTCCAAAGACTGTTAGCATATGTACACGTCAAAATAATAAAATATCAGAAAATATACTGCATTACGCTGCAGCCTTTTTTTAAATCCATAATTTAGTCAACACTGTGGCATACATTTTGTCCTCTTTTGCTGCATATTTAATTCCAGTGGCCCCACAGCAAGCAGCACATGTTAAAAGTGCTTGTGAATGAAGCAGAGAGACTGTGAAGTTTGCGAACTTAGTTTGGTGTGCGTGCAAATCCTGCATTGCCGATCCCTGGTGAGTTGCAGCTACTACTGCTGAAACAAGGCCAATGGGTGAGGCAGACTGGCCTCAAGGGCAGGGACGGCCTTAGCACTGGTGGTGCCCTGTGCATTAATGTTTGTTATTGCCCCCCAATATCCACCTCTGCCATGGATTCCCTCACTACCACCCTTTAACAGTGCACCTCAAGTCTCCATAACCACACTCTCTCTCAGATGCATTTAATTTGATTTACAGCGCCACTCATACCAGTGTAGGGTGTCAGAGCACTTTACATCACACACATTACTCAGAGACAATCAATATGTGTGTAAATCACTGTATAGAAAATGTTACATAAGACTAAGGACTACAAGGTGTAGGAGTCACATGACAACCATACTACTAGGCGGTATAGTTTAATAGTGATTGGTCTGGAGAAACATAAACTCAGAATTTTAAAACGTAATACCATGGTTGGGGGTTCTCTTTAATAATCAGAATTGATTTCTGTCCAAAAGAACACTTTTTGCAACATTAGGATAATCAAAGACTGGGGGGGAAAACATAACGCTCTAATTTATACCTTGCAGGTTGTATGCAGCTCTTAGATGAAAGTTAATAGCTCACTGTTGTAAGTTAGGATTTTAACTTATAAACTGCAAGTAACAAAGGATCTCTCTGACAAAAGCAGTAGCCCACTGACCTATTTACATTATGTGCACGTTGTGATCTGTGTAGGAGGGTGGAATCTGACAACATGGTTGCCCCCACTTTTTTCCTGGTGTTTTGCTGGTTTTCGACTTAGTCTGCCTGGGATCCTGCTATCCAGGACCCCAGCCTATCTGTTTTCTCCCTTAAATTGATTACAAGTACTATAGGTACACTCCAGATTGGATTCTGGGGTACCCTTATAAGTCCCTAGTATATGGTATACTATGTACCAAGGGCATAGGTACCCCAGAGGCCTACCAGGGGCTGCAGCATGTATTGTGTCACCCCTGGGAAGCCTTACAAAATGACACCACAGGTCTGCTACTGCAGCCTGGGTAAGGTGGTGCATGCACCCCTTACTGAGATATAGGTTCACTATATCTCTCCATATCACTGCACATATAAACCTATCAGTCACCCCTATGGCAGGCCTTACCAATACTGAAGGCAGGGTGCTGGGTTTTATGTGAGAGGGTTTCCATGCATGAGCAGAGCCCCTCAGCAGCCTTCAGAACCTTTATTCTGGGGTTGTTTGTGATGCTGCCAAACCATACACTCTTAAGTGCATTATAACCAAACGGTAAATGCTAACTTTGGAATGGCTGTACGAAAGCATGTTGTATTTGGTGTCAAACACTTTGGAATCATACCCCCACACCAGTAACTGGTGTGGGAGTATGATCCCACCCTTCTAGAGGGAGAGACATGACAGCACCGGTATACCCGGTACCAGCTAACAGAGCCCTGGCATCACAAATGGATGCTGCCAGCCACAGACACGAGTCTGCCCTCCTGTTGCTGGACGAAACTCCGGCAGGGGAGGCCTGGACAATAGGTTTCCTGTCACAGGGAGGTGTCACCACCTCCCAGAAAGGCTTTAGTGTATTGGGGCTGGGTGGGTGCACTCCAAGAGTGCTTTGAAGTTCAGCACTGGGGGCACATTTGGTGTCCCTGTACATAGTCCAGCTCAAACCGGTTGCAGGGGCTACCAGCCCCTGCTCTGGCGCGAAACTGGACAAAGGAAATGGGTGTAGCCACCCCTCTTTCCTGACCCTCCCATAGGTGGGTCCCTAGGGTTTGTCCTACCCCTTCCTTGGGTATAAGAAAGGAACCCCTGGCTACAGGACTTTAGATTACACCTGGACGAAACTCTGATACTGAATCCTGGAACTACAACGATCTACATTGAACTAGATAAGTAAAGAATCTCCCTTGGAGTAAAGGAGTTACTCCCCTGCAAGGCAGGCACCAAAGACAGATCTGCCCGGTTTGCAGCTCCGAAACTCCCGCCAGACTCCGAAGAATTTTGCAACACAGGAGGTGGGTTTCCGTGGTCTTAGAGGTCGAACAGTGCCCACAGCAAGTCTGAGGCCGGTATCCCTCGTGGCGACTGTGCAAACCGAACCCCTGGACACCACGTCACTTTGCAGAAGCATCAGCTTTCCAACAACTCCTGCAGCTAAGCTTTGGATTACTTATAGCCCTGACCCCGAGCAGCATTTGCACTGAAGATTGCCCGCTTACACTCCATGAGTGTTCCGTGAGCTGGCCCTTTGTGTTTTCTCTCAAGGTCCCTTCGCGATCCCTAGTCCGTCGACTGGTGGGTCCCTGTGAAGGCAACTTTACCTCTAATTAGGCTTACCTGATTGCTCCAGACGTGTCCTGACTCTCCATTGCTTGGGGAGTCCCCAGGACCTTGCTGGTCCGCACCAAAGCATCTTTTCTCTTCCTGCTTGGGTTGCTGTTGCCAAGGCTTGTTGTGTTCAATACGAGGACCGATACCCCAGCATTCGACATCCTTTGTGGGACTGCTCAAATCCAGCTTCTGGTTGTTGTCAACGCCTCCTGGTCCTCGTGGCTGCAGAGTCAAGCTTCGCCTCTTCGCACTTGAATCACCCAACATCGGTGGGCATACGTCGATCGTGCTCCTGGTCACTGGCAAGTGACCCAGACTCTGTACCCTCTGCTTTCAGGTTCTTCTGATCTTCGATCCAGGCTTGGATCACACCGGACACTTTTCTCCTTCCCGGCAGCAGCACTTTGCAGTAGATCGCCATTGAAATCAATGACGATCCCCGACACCATTTGACACCTATGCACCCGGCTTCCCTGGGTGAGGTAACTCAAGTACTCCGATGCTCCCGTGGGTGGTTCGTTGGGGTCCCAGCGATTCTACGTGCTTTAGGCACTGTGTCTAGTCAAGTCGTGGTTCTTATACCACTTTCTTAATATATGGTTTGTTCTGCTCCTAGGGCCCATTGTATATTGTGCGATTTACTGTCGTTTTAGAACTGTATTATTGTGTATCTTGGACTCTAATCTCATAAAGAGATTAGTAGTGAGTGTTTAGAAATAAATACATATATTTTATATATACCTTGTGTGGTTCTCCTTTCATTTAGTGATTCAAGAGGTTATAATCTGGTAAACCAAGCTGCTTTACACTCCTTCAAGACTTAACCTCAAGGCTGCTCTCCATAGCTACCACTAGGATAGCTTTCAATAATGGTTGTCTTTAACCCTATCATCAATAAGGGTTGTTTGGACTGGTACAGGGTGCCCACTATAACTAGTGGACAGCATATACCAGGCCAACTTCTCACAATCTGTATGGTACATGTTCTTTGCAGCAGGCACATTAACCCTCTGAGCTACCTTTCCATGAATCAGAACTTCCACTAGACAAAATGATCTCTCTCTAGGAAGAACATTAAACACCAGAGTCATCATGACATTTTTATTGTTGCCGAAAATTGCTGGAGGCCAGGAAGGAGGCAGCAAGCACTTTTAAAACCTTAGTATACTTGCAAACATAATGCCTCCACCCAAAGTCAGCACCTGGTGCGGTCACACCGGTTGCACTGCCCTAGAGCTGGCCCTTCTCAAGTGTCCTGTGACCTCAGTGACAGAGTCACTGTCGCTCTAGGGTATGCTACTTCGTAGGCCTGCCCGCAAGACTGGAGGTGAACTTCAATATGGATTGTGGTGGACAAACCTTGAAGGTTAACCCACACTTGCCACTGCTAGGGTCCACCTGCTGGTGCTAAGACACCAGGGCTTCTAAGGTCTTGCGAAGCCTTCTAAGGTCTAGCATGTGATTGTGCTCTCTCAGAAGAGTCGTCTGGTGGACTGGTTATTAAGGCTGAATCTGGTTCCCCAGTTACAAATTCAGTAGCTCTGGCCATAGTGCCACATCCTCTCCCCCACTGAACACCATACTGCTCCACTGAGAAAAATTCACATTGCCTTCAACTACAACCCAATTGTTGCCAGCTATAAACACCTGGATGCGGCTCAATTTAAATGACGCAGAGCAATATGCAGCCTACAAAAAAAAGTGACAACATCCTGGAAAAAGCGAACACTCATAGGGAATGCAAAATTTAGCAAACCATCTGAATTGTAAGCAGGAACAACATGGTTACCTTAATGCGTTTACACTCACTATTCAGAAATCAGTGAGTGCTTTTGCCTGAAAAGTTAAGGACATGACTACAGGGCCCTGAATGGACCCATTTCAATGCCCATTGCTTATATCCTTACAAAACGTAAGCAGTATGGTAAAAAGACCACATCCCTGGACGCAGAGCCACAGTACACATTTTGTTTTCCAATCCACACTTTGCAGTACCTCCAGGATTGGGGCACTAGTTGCAAGCCCAGGGAAAACAAAGACAAGAAAACAAAAATAGCGCTTCACTGGCAAACTCTGTAAAAGTGGCGCTAATGTGTTTGGGTGTGAATAAAATCAATCTGGTCAGTTTGCTACCAGCAGGCGCGCAACACCCATTGGCACACACACAGCTGCACCCGAGCACTTCAAAGGTCTTTTAAAGACCAATTGCATGTTAATGAGGCCTCGCTGCTGTTTTACCCCTTCTGAGAGCCCCCTGCAGCTCCACTCTGCCTATTGCTTAAAGATTATCCCCCCCGAAATGTCTTTGCCCCCCCCCGAAATTTAGCTCTAGTAGCGCCTATTTTTAACCTTTTATTCCAGATGCTGCACATTTCCAGCAAAAATGATTTTCTTTTTTGGATCCATTTCACAGGGGAGGAAATAAAAGAAAGGAGAGGAAAGAGTGTTAAAACCCCGTCTTGAAATCTCGGTTTTCTGTAAGAGAAGAACTGCTAGACAGAAAGAGAGGGAAGAGGGAAAGAGTTGGGGGGAAGGGAGGGGGGGCAGCTGAAGCTACAGAGCAGAAGCAGACACTGTATTTTTCTTTTCTGGATAAGTTGAAAAAGACAGAGTCCTGTTACTTCTCTGCCGCCCGTCCTCGAACGCCAGGAACACGCCAGGAACTCCGAGCTTTATTTATAGGTGATGGCGATTTCTTGCGTCCCGGGACGCATTTTCAAAATAAAAAAGTAGGGGAACGGAATCGCTGGAATTGAAGAAGTAGGGGCACGCCATGCCCTGCCGTTCCCCCCCACTTCGACCACTGCATTTAGGTCGATGTGTGATCCGTATGTGTTGCTAGATATCAGCAGTGCTCACACGGTGGATATTGATGTGGCACTATGTGTGATTACCTTTGTGTTAATGTGTTAATCAGATACAAGGGCTACCTTCTGGGTTACAAGTGAATTTGGTTATGGTTAACTGTAAAATACAGTGGTTCTTATTGAAAATTCACAAGGAAGGTATTTCAAAATTTCATTTAGGATACCTTCTTGCTTATGTGTATCCAAAGCACAATATAAAAACAATTAAAACAAATATAATGCATAGACAGATTCTAGTATCCTCTTAATTTTCTATACTTTTTTATTTAAGCTGTTTTACAACAAATAATGACATGATCAGGTAAGTGAGTGGTGTCAAAGTGCGCAAAGGGGCTCGTACAAAAATTGTGGTTTAGCACACGGGCATATGTACAAGTGGTAAATGAAATTAATTCATGCAAGAGATCAGATAACATTTTCTTTTGAAAGTAGATCCAATTTATGGTTTAAGAAGTCTAGTGGTGAGGCTTGCAGTTACATATACAAATGGATGGACATTGATTACCTTTGCATCAATAACGTTTAGAAGTTTAGGATTGTTTTGCACAAATAAAATTGTGTACAGTATCATAGCTAATGATCGCAGTGATGATGTTGAGAGATATAGATGTGAATGAACATTCGGCATTTCTGCTGTTGTGTACTAGTCCTTCATTTCGCAATGCACAGGTTGTGATTAAGATGGATGTGCACACTGTTTGTGGGAGCTGTTCTTGCCCTTCACTTTTCCACTAGTTAGAATCAGTTTTTTGTTGCATTGTTAGCTTTTCTCTGCAGCTTTGCTTTGTGTGGTCTGTATGGTGTCTGACTAACTTCAAGGCTGTATAGCATTAGCGGGCAGCGCAGGTAAAAGCAGTGGGGTGGTGGGGCAGGGTGGGGGTCGGGGAAGCCCACAGATGACGGGAAAACAAACTACGAATACAAAATGTAATAAAACCACTTACCCTGCGCTCACTGTATTGCCGAATCGCGATGCGGCAAGCACAAGGTAAGTGTTTTTCTATTTATTTCAATTTGATGTTACTTATCTCATTATCTTTTACATTCCCCGACCCTCACCCCGCCCGCCTCACCATTGTTACCTGTGTCAGCCGCTACTGCTGTTTTAGTGAAACTGAGCTGGTCATAGTTTAGGTACTACTGACATGGGCGTGGATATATATGAGTGTGAATCAGTCCCCCGTTTAGAAGACTTCCACTCGGATGACTTTCACTCTTGTGGGAGTGCCTTATGATTTGGGTATGTCTACTCCTTAAGTTTTATCCATTGCCACACCTATTTTAAAGCATTGATTCTACATTTTTTGTCACTGACATATTTCCTCTTGTATATTAGTGTTTTTCTTGTGCCATATTGCACAAGTGGGGCATAAAACTACACAAATGTAAGTAGGTGCACACATATGAATTGAATCAACCAGGTTACTTGCAAAACGTGACTACTCACCCCTAAGGGTCTCAAGGCGCTGGGAGAGAAACAGCTGGTCCGCCGGAGGTGCTGTGGTTCAGTTGAAGAGCCAGGTCTTAAGGTCCTTCCTGAATTGAGACAGTGACGGTGATTGCCTGAGGTAGAGAGGCAGAGTGTTCCCGGTCTTAGCTGCGAGGTAGGAAAAGGATCTTCCTCCGGCTATGGTCTTGCGGATACGTGGGATGGTAGCCAGGGCAAGTCGGGCACAGCGGAGGTCTCTAGTGGGTGCGTGGAATGCGAGGCAGTGGTTAAAGTACACAGGTTAGGTGTCACATAGAGCTTTGTAGGCATGTGTGAAGAGCTTGAGGGTGATTCTTTTGTTAACTGGGAGCCAGTGGAGGTCACTCAGGTGGCCAGTGATGTGGCTGTGGCATGGGATGTTGAGTGCGAATCTGACTAAGGCATTCTGAATGTTCTGCAGTTTCTTGAGGAGTTTCTGAATGATGCTGGTGTAGAGTGAATTGCCGTAGTCTATTCTGCTGCTGATGAGTCTGTGGGTGACTGTCTTTCTGGACTCAGTGGGAATCCACTTGAATCGGAGCAGGCATAGCGTGTGGAAGCAGGATGATGAGACGGCATTGATCTGGCTGTTCATGGTGAGCGAGGAGTCCAGGATGATGCCTAGTTTCTTGCGTGGTCTGTTGGTTTGGGGGGTGATCCAAGTGCTGAAGGCCACCAGGAGTCATTCCAGGCAGAGGGGGTGGAGCCCATGATGAGGAATTCAGTCTTCTATGAGTTGAACTTGAGGCAGCTGTTCTTCATTCAGGTAGCGACAGCCAGGGGTGGCAGGTGACATTTGAAAGTGGTAAGGCGTAAACTTTCTGTCAGAGTGCACCATGGCGATCGAGCGCAGCGAGCGAGCCCGAACATCTAAAATTTTGAAAAAAGAGTGGGTAAATGGTGCATTTTCAATTTTATACATCAGCAAAGGTGCACCACATTACATAGTATAGTCCAACAGGACAAACATTTTCAAGGCAAGTAGTTCTTTGATTATTTCTTTTTATTCCAGTTTCATTTTATGTAGACCTACAAAGGAGAGTCCAGTTCTAATGACTCCACATATAGTACAGCCGACGCGTTTCGTCCTACTATAGGACTTCTTCAGGGCAATGAACAGAGATGAGAAAAAGTTTGCTTCAACTGCAAAGGCATCAGGCTCACTATTCGTGATTTTTCCTCTGGTGCGCCGTATAAATATGTCCACAGTCTGCGAGCTAACAATATAAAGCCCACGACTAGCTGGAAAATATACGGAACGACCCAAGATCCAGGATCAAAATACCATCAACTTATACTATATTGGATTGCCGATCTCATTCCTAGGGTAAAAGGTCTATAACGCATATAGGTGTCGTAAACATATCAGCGTCCTAAAATATTTCGGTCACAGGTCACAATATGATAGTTGTGAAAAGATTATGCGCTGAGAGACGTTGCGCCAAAGGACGATCCTTACTAGGATACTAGCATTTTCAAGCTCAAACTGCAAAGGTTTTGGGTGGCTGTGATCAAAATGCAAGTGGTGAAAGTGGTGTTATCCCCCCTCACCTCCAGCGCCTAGTGGCAGCTGTGGGATTCCTTCTGTCACTTGAGTCTTGTATCATCCTTAGGCCTTAAGCAGAGGGTGAGCCTCACAAGGTGGTGTAAGTCCAGATGTATTACCTGGAGGAGGTAGGTGCTCTGCCTGAAACCTGGTAGCACGCACAAGGAATGAAATGAGTACGGCAGACAGCACGCTGGATACAACAGCTGTAGTGGAATTGCAATATGGAACTCACAGACCATGGTGCACTATAGCACTCAAAGGCATACATACTTCACAGCACACACATGCAAGCATGCACTCTGCACACAGCACTATATAAATACTAACACCATCTAGGCTTAAGGTGCGTTAAGCATACAGCAGCTGAGGGAGTTTTTGAAACGGAGCAGTATTATTTAATTTAGCAGGTAATAATCCGCTATCCCCTCTTGAGGAGTCTACCTAATCGCTTATAACTGAAATGACAGAATTTAAGGACCAATGCAACATGGTGCCCTGGTATTTGGCAGCACTTGACCGGTCATTATCTGACTGAATCAGCCCTGGCAAACAGTTAAAGCTTTTCTCCTCGGGCTAAATATAATTTTTGTAGGATGTACCCACATATTAGAATTTTCATAATAATATCGCTCTATTTGATGTGTGTATTTGTGTCTCTGTATACCATAGTGGCAGGGCTGATGCGTGAATACGGAGTAAGTGAAAACTGCAGAAAAAGACTATTCCTGATTCTCTTACCTAGAGCATCTCGCTACCTGTTCTAGCCATTTCCACCTAATGCCTTAATCCCTGCGTCACTGTGTCTGTGCATTCTGAAGCTTCAGCAAAGCACGAGAACGGGATCTGGGGCTTAAAGGTTAACCTGTTTGGCCAAAGAGTGGATTTTCATAACACAGGTGCATATTAATAAACATTGAGCAAATAGCAAAAAGAAAAACAATTAGCAGCAAGTATTACATTGGAAGGAGAGGGTTTATATATGCTAAGCAACATGAACAGTGTGCCTGAAATAGAAGCTAACATAGAAGGACGCGAGTCTGCAGGAGGGGCACAAACATAAATCAGAGGTTTACTGTACAGTTCAGGAGGGTACACCATGTGGGAAATATTTTGTTGACCTCATACGATGCCAAATAATTGTTCGGAAGATACAGGATGCATGAATTCTTCCATAATGGGTATTACCAATTAGAGGCATGACTTTCCCTGAGATCTTCTTCAGGCCACAGGCTCTGCATCCTATACAAGCTACCGCAACTCGATCTGGTTTTAAAGCTTTGTTGCATTTTTGGGGTTTAGGTGCTATCTTAACCATGAACATAATATCTTTGTTTCACCACCCTTCAGAGAACTCAATGTGTGTACTAACAACCTATAGGGACTTTTAATAGGAACTTTGATTCTGGTGTTTCCCCTTAAAGCCTGTGGAAGGTCGAACTATTCAGTCTTGCAGCAGGTGATTTGGGCTTGCAAAATACAGACACAAGCCTCCCTCTGACATGTGCCTGAACTGCAGAACCGGGAACACAGAAATTTGACGGGTCAAAAAGCTGTTGTGCGCACAATCACAAAAAGTGGTATTGTGTAAGGCATATCTCTGTCTTTGAAAGCACACTCCACTTACTCTTTCATTATGTTATCTGCACCCAGTTGCGGCTCGTGGGGGGGGCTTTCCAGGGGGGGTCACGTGGGGGCGGTTTGAAAACAAAATAAAAATCTTACCTGGTCCGCGCCGCCTCGGGTCCATTGGCGCCTTCAACAGCCTCATCACTGCTGCAGTGCTGGCAAGTGGCAGCCCCTCTCAGCCAATCCTGGTGCTGGAGCAGCGCCAGGATTGACTTAGGGCACGGTTACTCTCCGCCCGCCAGCCCATTAGGAGACCGAGGTTTGAGCCTTTGCTCAACCCTTGCTCTCCTAATGGGCATGCGCCAGCCTGAGCAGACACCAGTGCGCATGACTGGGCACGGCAGAAAAATTTGCCGACCTTCCCCACTCATGCGCACTTCTGCTGCTGCCTGCCCCTGACAATGCCTGTCAGTCAACATGACGCCGGACCGCCCACCCCCTTCAGACTCTGAAGGGGGTGGGCAGTCCCACGTCATGCTGACTGACATGATTGTCAGTTCTCCCTTGGTGTCTCTGAACTTAAGTAAACTGAGAGTTTACTTAAGTTCAGAGATGCCGAGGGAGCTGCGGGCGCGGGCGGCTTGTGAGGCAATGCCCCAGCATCCTAATGGACGCACCACCCATGGCTACAGCCTTCATCCCCTCATGCAAGTTGGTCTTGGCGACTGTGGGTTCATTGGTCAGGGAGAGAATCAGCTGGGTGTCATCAGTGTAGGAGACAATGTTGAGTCCATGGTTCCTGACGATGGCTGTGAGCGAGGCCATGTAGATGTTGAACAGAGTGGGGCTCAGGGAGGAGCCCTGAGGTACACTGCAGCTGATCTCTGTGATTTCAGAGAGGAACAGTAGTAGTCTGACTGTGTTTGGCCGGTGAGGAAGGAGCAGATCCATTCCAGGGTTTGTTGAGGATGCCGGCATGATGGAGTGCAGTGAGAGACGGTATCAAAGGTGGCCGAGAAGTCCAGGAGGATGAGAGCTACAGTTTCGCCTCTGTCGAGGAGGGAGTGGACGTCATCTGTGGTGGTGAGGAAAGCGTTCTCGGTGCTGTGGTTGCTTCAGGAGCCAGATTGGGAGAGGTCCAGTATCTGATTCGCTTCGATGAACTCGGAGAGTTGGGCGTTGATGGCCTTCTAAATGACCTTGGCTGTGAAGGGGAGAAGAAAGATGGGTCTGAAGTTCTTGAGGTCCATTGGGTCACCAGAGGTTTCTTCAGCAAGGGGTTGATCGCTGCATGTTTCCAGTCTTCTGGCAAGGTGGTGGAGGTGATGGGGGCAGTTGATGGGGCGCAGAGTTTGGGGGCGATCGTGGTGCCAGGTCTGTTAAAGATGTGGTGCGAGCAGGATTCATAGGGTGCTCCGAAGTGGATGCTCTTCATGATCTTGAGTGTGTCGTCCATGGTGATGAGAGTCCAGCTGAGGAGGGTCTGCTGGGGTCCGGTGTTTTTGGGTGTGGTGGTTGGTGGGAGTGTCCTGGGTATTGAGGCTGTCAAAGCTGTAATTTATCTCCTTAATCTTGCAGTGGAAAAAAGTGCCTAGATTGTTACAGACGTTTGAGGAAGGGATATTCGCTGTCTTTGTGCAGGGTCTGGCAAATTCTTTGACCACGGCGAAGAGTTCTTTACTGTTGAGTGCGCTGGCATTGATCCTTTCTTTTAGGGCCACTTTCTTTCATATTCTAATAAGGTGGTGGTGTGCGGTGATCGTGGTTTTAAAGGCTGAGTGGTCTTCTGTGGTTTTGCTGCTTTTCCATCTCTTCTCGAGTCATCTACAGGCGTGTCTGGATTTGTGAAGGGCAGGAGAGAACCAGCTGGCTTTCTTGGGATGCCGCTTGCCTGAGGCATTTTTTCAGGGGAGCCAGGGTGTCGGTGCAGTTGGAGATCCATCGGTGGAGGCTGCGTGCTGAGGCGTTGGCGTTCGTGGATGTCTGTGAGGGGGTTTTGTTGAGGCAGGTGGTGAGCTGTTCTTCTGTGACCTTGTGCCACATCTGTGAGGGTAGCGGTGGGCATGGTGGTGTATGGTGAGTTTGGTGAAGGAGAAGTGGACACAGTGGTCGTTGGTCCACAGGAGCTCGGTGGTGTGGCTGAAGATGATGTTGTCTGTGGCGGAGAAGATGTGGGTTGGGCGTGTGTCTGGCTGAGTGGGTTGGGGAGGTTACCCATTGTTTGAGTCCGATATGCATTCACATCTGTACACAGATAAGTGAATTAGCAAATATTCAGCATTTTGTACATAGGTAGCTTATGCCATATACATTATTTTTAACGAAAATTTGAGGTTTTATTAATTAAGGCACTTAGAGTGCCTGTGTTGTCAACAGAATTGTTTATGGGCAGGAAGGGGTAACTTCCTGCACAAAAACAATCCTGGGAGGTGTTTTCCTTTTCATGTGTGCTGCTCCAAAAGAGGAAAAAGCCTCCCTGGAATGTTTTTGTGCAGGAAGGTGCACCTTCCTGCACAAAAACAATCCTCCTTACAATGCAGGCACACTTGCACCATGGTTGCGTTGGCACTAGGCAGCCAAAACAGTGCTGTGTTCGCACTACTAAACATAGAACTACGATAAGGTGTAGGAGAGACAATACAAAATTAACTAGATACTTTATTGGACCGCAACACAATGCTGATGACATGGAATGGTATGTGATTGAGAAATTGTAACACAGGCATAAAGATATGAGCAAGGCACTGTTGAGATACGAACAGCCCTCATTGGTCTGCCTCTATGCAAACACCCTAGGACTCAATTATGAAATCGCTTGGGGATCCCTGGGTAATTAATGGCATTTGGGGTCACTGGGTATGGTCTATACCCTCACCCTCTCCACAGACCTGTCACCCTTCCTCTTCTCATACGTAACCTGCTGCAACCATTGGGCCCTTGGGAGGGACCCTACTGTGTTTTGCAAGGATTGCGCCACTGTTTATTTATGACAAGAACCACCTTGTCACCCAAATATCCCTTAGCTTGAGAGCAATAATTCTCTTTACACTAAGCTAAATATAATAAATAAGATGTGACTGGGAACGGACCACTACAGCGCCCACAATTCATCCTGAAAATTCAGGAACGCCCTGTTTAGCGTCTGATGCCGTCATACCAATCCCTCTGGGAAATGGAGTTCATTTCTCACTTGGCACTGGGAGAAAGGGAAGCATATTATTAACTCCTGCAGAAGCATAGTACAGGGCCCGTATTGAAGCTCCTTGTCGCTCCTTGCCAGCACGGTTATATCTTGCCATGCATACCAGACATGGTACCATACACCGGGATCACGTGCGCATAACTGAGGCAAAAACCTTTTGACTCAAGGCACCCTATGGGCGGGGCCACATCTCCTGGACACTGTGGCTCACAGGGTTCCCTCCTCCATAGCAGGTGGTGCTCATCAGTAACAGCATGATGACTACTTAACACAACAGGTGGGTTGGCCAGTTTGGGCAGCTCATTAAAAAAACAATAATAACAGATGCTGCCACAACCCTGAGGGTACCATTCGACTGTTCGATGGGTCCCGGTAGGATTACTGCGGGCGCTCTACCTTGACATAGTAAGCAATATAATGTTGATATGATAAGGAAATAGTGCCTACAAATGAGTACTGGACTCTGCTACAACATGTGAGAACCTGAGGAGTTCCCTAAAATATATTCATTGAGCACTAAGGGCAGTACATACCCTCACTGTCTCCTGTACTACTATGTTCTCCCCTCCTTCTCTGTGCTAATATGTGATCACACCTGTCAGAGTGTGACTATGGGAGGCACCATCCCTGAACAGACCATGAGGCAACCGGAGCCCTGGAACTAGGTAAAGAAGCCACATCGGGATTATATATGGTTCTTCTTCCCCCACTTGAGTTTTGTACTACCCATGCATTGGTGTTATGAATTAATGTTTTTATGTCACTTGTGCCACATTTGTTACTGTTTTTTACAATGTTGTTTTTAATTTGCAGTATTGTCATTGTGCATTACTCTAAGATGTGGCCATAATTGAAACTGAGACCATAATGGCATCTAAGACTCGGTCTCCTAATATATATATATATAAAAAAAATAAAAATATATATATATATATATATATACATATATATATATATATATATATATATATATATATATATATATATATATATATATAGTCCTAACTATAACTACCTACTGGCGACCACCAGTAGGTAATATATATATATATATATAAAGCGCGAGCACAGGGGACCATATAGACCTCATTTTCTACAACATTCAAGGATAGACCTACAGTCATCAACAAATTGCTGACATGTAAATCAGAGTTCGCCATGTATGTGCTGGAGTGCTCTGGTGGACTGCGGTATGTGGGAAGCACAAAACTGCAGGTCCACAAGAGGATACTCCAGCACATACGGGCCATCACCAACAAAGATATGAATTATCTGGTGGCCTGTCACTTTGAAGAGGTCCATGCTAGCAGCCTGGACCATTTAAAGTATTATGCAATTGATAGCATTCCCCCACCAAGGAGAGGAGGAAATAGGGAAGCTATGCTCAGGCGGCTAGAAACTAAATATATCCTTGAATTGGATAGCAAGACCCCGCATGGACTGAACATAACAGAAGATCTACACACCTGGCTATAATCGTAGTTATGTAAGCTGAGAGTAGCAGAATTTGAAGTCAGTAGATTTACATTATGAAATGATGAGAACAGAATTCCATTTTTAATTTACTTTATTTTAGGAAAAGGAAGGTTATTAAAACTTTCCCCAGAATAAAACTCTCCTCCCCCTAGTAAAAAACATATTTTTTCTTCTTTGTAGTTGCAAAACATGGGCTCATGTAGCAACACAAAACTGTTTTCACACACAGCACTTTCTATAGGTGAATGTCAATAGACATTAGCACTTTTTCTTTATATAAAAAAGCACTTTTAAGCCAGCATTTGCACATAAAGATTATTAGGAACAGGTCAAAAGAAAATAAACTTTACAATGTTTACACATAAATGCGTATTTTGCACAGAAATCCATATGAGATCAGGATTTTATCATATTTTAAGGATATCTCATTTAAATAAAAACAATGTATTTATACAGTTTCTAGAACCTATATGCGTATTTTGCACAGGGTTGGAGATGTTTTATTCAGAATTAACTAATCATGATTGTTGGTTATATATAATACAACATGAACTGTGATCGAAATACTAAGATATGTAAAGCAACATTAAAATGTATTGTTGCAATGTATTTATACAGTTATAAAAACAAATATTGATTTTATATAATGCAAAACTCATACAGCAGGTATTGATGTTTTGATATATGAATATTCAATAGGACTGCTCCTAATATAGAGATCCCTTGAATGTGCAAATGGGGAAAACTGCCGGGTAGTCTGTTTTACTGTTTCATTATGTAAAATAATGAGCACCTAACATTCAGAATTTATGGCAAATGTGTGACATATCTGAATACCTTCATGATGGAATCAAAGTAAAAAACTGAAAGCATTTCCTACTGAGGAGACTGCAGTACATGAGGAAATTAGGAAACTTCAAAACAAATAAATCTCCCAAGATGGCCACCGGAGACAAAAGAGCCCAAATGTAGCCCAAAATCACCCAGATGTAGCCCAAATATAGCCCAATGACAGAAGTGTGCAAAACACTTATTATTTTGTGTTTTTGCAGTGTTATATAGTGCAGACTTGTCAGGTATTGGAGTGCTTTACATGAGCATTGGTTACATCACACAAGAACACATTCATTTTGGTTGTAGACATGGGGAGACTAAGTGATTTGACCAGAATCACAGAATAACGAGCTGAAGCAGAAACCCCACCCTGGTTCCCCAGTTGCAAAGTCTGCAGTTCTGGAAGTAACACCACATCCTCTCCCCTAAGTGCAACATTTAATCAAGTGGTCAACTGGATAAAAAAAACATAAAGATAACAAATAATTTAAAAGTGCTTTGTCGCTATTTGAAAACTCAGAAAATATGTCCTTATTGTAGTCTTTTAGAGCACTAACCATAATTTTGATGCCAATAAGACCCTCTCATATATGTAATTTCTAAAGGAAATGCTCTAGGTATTACAGTTTTGATTACATCAAGATGACGTCAGGCGTTCCACACTTTTGTAATAAATATAGAATGTTAGCAATCTAGTTGTTCATTAGGATACTGTTGAGAGGCAGAGGCCAGGGGCACGGACTCTGAAAATTGAAGGCAGGTAGGAGGGTGCAAAGGCAACAATTTAACCACACTGAGCAGGCAGGAAGGGCCGTGGCAGCACAACAGACTATGGAGGGCAGTGGAAAGGGGGGCAGGGGCAACAAACCAACAATACAGGACTTGCAAGAGAGGCTTTGGCAATGTAATAGACCATTGTGGGCAGAAGGAGGAGGCAATGGTAGTACAACCATACAATTCAACAGACCCGATTCAGCCAGGAAACGTCCAATGTTTTTAAGCTCAAATGGGCTTTATTTGATCTGTCTCCTGTCTACAATCTCCTCTTTTTCAATGTAACTCAAAGGGGAAAATCAATACCCCAGTTTTTTTTCAAAATCTCCCTCTTACCAAGTTCAAAATGTTCGCAAGTATGGTACATTGGATCATGGAAGGAAATGGGGTAGGGACATGGACTTGGATAACAGAGGACAGGAGGGACATGGAGAGGTGCACCAAACTGACCCTGCAGGGCAGGCATCAGGGTTTGCAGCAGCACAATACACCACACAGGGCATGCGGGACGGGAGTGCAGCACAACAATCCATAGAAAGCAAGAGGGAGGGGACAGGATGAGGTATGGGTGATGGATAGAAGAAGCAGGAAACGGTAGTTTGATTTGAAGCTCTTTAATGTAGAGAGTAATCTTAAGACCTCATCCTTCAGCCAAGCCAGTGCAACTGACATTAGCTTCAACGCATAACATTCTCTTCACCACACATTCTTTAAAAGAACACCCACAGCGGCTGACATCATCATCAACTTAACATGGAGGCAAAGAAGCCTCAAGTAAGAACACTACATCACCTTCCCCTTTACATCCATCAAACTAAAAAAAAAACAAACAAAAAAAAAACAAAAGAAAAAAAAAAAACAACATCCAAGAAAAAGAGAGAACCTCATAAGATTAATCCTGTAGTCGAAGGGGAACTTTCTTCACTCTGACAGGTCTCATACCTTCTGATTGTGAGAAGTTATCTTGGCTCCCAGAGGTAACATCCTGGCCACACATAGAAGGACACTTCACAATTCTATTGAGGTTCCAGACCCTATGATCCTGCGTTCTCACTGCGTTGCCCAGGAGCTTGACAACTCTGATAGGTTGACTAAACTTGGATACACCAAACCTTCTTTCAGGGAGTTTTATCCTAACCATGTCACCCACTTGAATAACAGTTCTTTTGACAGCCTTTCTCGCATCAAAAATGTCTTTTCTCTTCAACATTTTATTTAACTCACGGTTCTTCCAATCACTACCTTCACCAGTAACACCACCCACTTCTAACCTCTTGGAGGAAACCCAAAGAGGATTTACTTGAGTGCCTGCAACCCTTCCTTTGAACAAAGTGAAAGGAGTAACACCCGTAGAGGAATGTGGGGTGAATCTATATTCAAACACCTTCTTCTTGATGGCTTCTTCCCAGTTGTAATTAGAAGTCAAGGCCAATTGCATGGCCTCTTTCAACACCCTCACAAACCTCTCAACCACCCCATTGCACTCCGGATGATAAAGAGATGCCCGCTTATGGGTGATACCTCTCTCACTCAAAAATTCTTCAACCACTCTGGAGACAAATTGTACCCCATTATCAGTCAGCACAGAATTTGGCAACCCTTCATTCGCAAACAAATCATCCAAAAAGTTGATAACCGATGAGGAGTCAACACAATTCACAATCTTAATAGATGGCCACCTGGAAAACATGTCCAAACAAACTAGGACATACCGATCTTGTGACTTAACCCTAACAGGGCCTAAAATGTCGACAGCAATATCAACCCAAGGACCAGAGGCCTGCTTCCTTACTAGCATCGGTTGAGTCCTACACTTTAAAACTTTATCACTACTGGCACACTGCGGACAATCACGCACCAATCTTTCCACGAAAGTATCCATCGCAGGCCACCAATAATTTTCTCTAAGTCTCTCTTTGGTTTTTGCAATGCCCATGTGACTTGCATGTGCATTATCCACAAGTTTTTTACGCAAAGCCAGAGGAACAATCAATCTGCTTCCTCTAAAAAGAAGACCACTGGAAACGGATAATTCTTCCTTGATAGACCAAAACCCTTTAACCTCCTCATCACACAACCGTTTCTCACACCAACCATCACGAATATAGGAAACAACCTGTTGTAAAACAGAATCTTCAGACAAAGCCACACACCATTCCTCTTCAGTGACCACACCTTGAGTAACCAAGCACACTTGTATGTCCTCTCCAAAATCTTCTCCAAGAAAGTAATTATCCTCTTCACCCTCCGGGGCAGATAAACCACCTAGTCTCGACAAACAGTCTGCTAGAATGTTACTAGCGCCCGGCAAATAAGAGACAGAAAACTCGAAGTCTTGCAAAGCAACCACCCATCTCCTGATCCTATGTGACACCCGATCAATCCCTTTATTCCCAAATACCTCTTTCAAGGGTTTATGATCAGAAATCACTGAAAAGGGTTTACCCCACAAAAACTTCTTAAGCTTGCGAATGGCCCAATATACAGCCAAAGCTTCCTTTTCCACGACTGAGTAATTGCATTCAGCCCCCCTAAGAGGTCGTGAGATGAACAAAATGGTATTATCAGCACTATCCCCTGGTTGCAATAATACAGCCCCTAAGCCTTTGCCACTAGCATCAGTCATGACAAAGGATTTTTTCTTGGGATCAAAACTAGAGAGATTGGGTGCTTTGTTCAAACAGTCCTTGATTAAATCAAATTCATCACTACACAATTTATCCCAAACAAACTCGCTCCCCTTTTTTAATAAAGATCTTAAATTTTCAGTCTTTTTAGCGAAACCGGGAACAAACTTATTGTAGAACTCAGCCATACCCAAAAATTTTGTAAGTTCATCTTTGCTCACCGGATAGTTGAGATTGGAGATGGTTTCAACCAAAGAAGGCTTTGGTTTGATCCCTGAGCCAGAGATTGAATGACCCAGATATTCAATCTCTTTTACATCAAATTTACACTTGTCCAATCTAAGAGTAAGGCCATGATCTTGGAATCTGGAAAGTATAAGACCCATTCTCTCATCATGCTCACGCAAGCTACAACCATACACAAGAACATCATCTTGGTAGACCTTGACTCCATCAATCCCGTTTAGTATATTCTCCATGACTCTTTGGAATACCGATGCAGCTGATATCAGACCAAACGGCATCCTAAGAAATTTAAAGGTTCCAAAGGGCGTTATGAAGGTAGTCAATTCTTGGCAGGAAGGGTGTAACCTGACCTGATGGTAGGCGGAAGACAAGTCTAAAGTCGAAAAGTACGTGGCACTACCTAAAGATGACAACATTTCTGTTATGTTCGGGAGAGGATAGTGATCTACCACCACAGCCTTGTTCAGTTCCCTCAAGTCAATGCACAGCCTGGCCTCACCATTGGATTTTCGAGCCATTACAACCGGAGAAACCCACTCCGTGGCTTCCACTTCCTTGATGACACCATTAACTAGCAACTTATTTAACTCATCTTTCATTTTGTCTCTGACCAACAGAGGAACATTCCTGACTTTGGCTACTACTGGGACCGAACTATCTTTTAACTTAATTAGATGTTGGTACCTTTTTAAACATCCAAGCTTTTTATCAAAAACTTTTGGAAACTTATTAATCCAATTGTTGCGGTCAGAGATGGAGGCAATGGTCGGAAGATCCCTCAGACACACAGAAGGCGTTTCGTTAGGATCTAAATAAACACCAAGATCCCTTTGATGAGACCAACTTATCAAAGAGTCTCCCTTCATGGAGACATATATCTTGCCTGCAGTGACCCTGCCTTTATAATCAATCATACCTTCAAAGTATCCTAACAGGTTTATTATTTGTCCACCGTAACCCCTTGGGATAATGTCTGGTTTGAATAACTTCACTTTTGTGAGAAGATGCTTTTCATAAAACTCTTTAGGAATTAAAGTAATCTTGGCCCCAGAGTCGAACAACATCTTAACACACTTATCATTGACCAAGACATCTTCCATAGGACCATCTTTCACTTGGCAGCAAATCTGAGACACAAGCACTTCTTCACCATCTTGTTCGTAGAGATCTACCTCCCTCACACTTTTTTGATTCTTATTTGATCTACAACATTTTGAAAAATGACCTTTCCTTTTACAAACAGAGCAAATAGCTTTCCACCCAGGGCAGTCTTTGAAATTAGCCAAATGTCCTATGTTCCCACAACGAAAACATTTCACTGAGGAATATCTTGCGTTTGAGGTAGGACGCACACTTTTGGAAGAAGTAGACGCACTTTGTGTGGACCCCTTTGAAACTTTGTCAGACCCTGTAGATACATCTGTTTTTATTTCCTTAACTTCAGCATCAGTACTCTTACTATTGTCAGCTCCTTTGCGTATAGCTTCAGAACAAGCTTTCGAGTGTTCATGCAACTTTAGGGTCGTGATGACATCCTCGAGAGAAGGATTGTCTTTTTGCTAGAGGGCGTCTTTTGCTTTATCAATGGATGACCCAAGCATGAGTTGATCTCTGAGCCTTTCTTCTAAGCTCCCCCCAAAAGAACAAGTAGAAGCTAACTTGCGCAAAGAGGTAACATATTGTTCAACAGTTTCTTCATGTTTCTGGAGTCTCTTACCAAAGTGATAACGTTCTAAAACCATACTCATTTTGGGTAGGTAATGTAAGTCCATTTTCTTAATGCAGATTTCATATTCATTTAGGGAGTTCCCCTCACTGTCCGGTAAGTCAGGGAGATGTTCAAAAACTTCCTGCCCCTCCGAACCAAGACAGTGTAAGAATAAAGCAGACTTTCTTTCTGCACTCAAAGACGTACCGCAGACCCTGGCATAATTAGAAAAAACTTTTTTCCACTTCAACCAAGGTATGGGAGGATCTTCAGGGGCAGAAAGAAAGAACGGTGGTGCGGTGACGTTTTGCATAATGAAGATGCAAAATGTCACACGACAGAATAACAAAAATCTGAAGTGAAAAGTGACTGCAAGCCCAAATCACACACGTCACAATATACCTATCAATACCTATACCTAGTACAGTAAGAGCTGTCCCAACTTTTCAGTAAAGAAAATGGTTACTCTAAACAACCATTAAGTAGGTCAGAGCATTATTTGGATCTGCAAAAACAACTGTGACAACAAGAAGTAAAAAAAAAAATAAATAAATAAATAAAAGCTGTGCAGATCAGCGTTGCTCCGGTAAGGAAAGTGAAAGTCAGTATGGCGAGAATCCAGAAATAGACTTGAACACGAAGGCAAGTACTCACGAGGCGAGGAACCAGAAACACCAAGTTTTACCTCAGGAAATGTTCCTCGAGTGTAGTAGCGTAGCCAGGAAGCAAGCAGTTCCGTCTCCGGTAATATGACCTGTAGCGGAGGACTCGAGGCTGTTGTCAGGGCAACGTGAAGCAAAACGGGTTGCTACGCAACAGCCTTGTTCCTCGTAAGAAGCAGCGTCGTCAGCAATTCGGTCTCCAATAGTGTGACGTGTTGCGGGAGGCTCAAAGCCGTTGCCAGGGGAACGCAAATCAAAATGAATTGCGAAGCGTAGGAGGGCCCAAACGACAAAACCAAATGAAGTAGTCCAATTGGGAGACACCTCACAGGAACAACAACAGGCCCCCAAATCAGCCAATGAGAGGAAACCTCCCTGAAATGCTGCAACGTCAGACAGGAGGAGGAACCAAAATGCGCAAAAGCCCAGCAAAGATCGGAGATGCACCGCTTCCAGCGCGCGTTTCAAGAGGGCTCACAAACATCGGAGGTGCACCGCTTTCTGCGCTTGTCCACTCACGACTCAGACAACTCCGGAAGAGCTCCCACGAAGGTGCCAGCGAACCGAAGTGAAGAGCGAGCCGTTATGAGTTCTTACACAGCAGTAAGTAGAAAGCGATGTGCCAGCATGAGTTCGAAGTAAGAAATGAGTTGAGGTCTTCTTTAAGAGTTTCCACTCGTCGCCAAAATGAGGTATGGGTGATGGATAGAAGAAGCAGGAAACGGTAGTTTGATTTGAAGCTCTTTAATGTAGAGAGTAATCTTAAGACCTCATCCTTCAGCCAAGCCAGTGCAACTGACATTAGCTTCAACGCATAACATTCTCTTCACCACACATTCTTTAAAAGAACACCCACAGCGGCTGACATCATCATCAACTTAACATGGAGGCAAAGAAGCCTCAAGTAAGAACACTACACAGGACCATGCACATGGACAACAGAGAACAGAGGGGCAAGAGGCAATGGTAGCTAGCTGACCATAATGGACAGACAGGAGAGAAAGCTGCAGCATAACAGACCATAAAGGGCAGGAGGGACAGATCAGGGGCATTACAATGGAACAGACAAGCCAGGAGGGAGGGAGTAGGGGTCTGCACATGTAAACAGAGGGCTGGGGGCAAGGGGGCAGGGCAGGAGCAGCAAGATAGCCATGGAGGTCAGGCAGGATGGGCACTAGAAGCAAGACACGCCCTGAATAGCAACACTGAGACTGTGATGGCATACACACAGACCATGGAGGGAAGGTGGGAGGGGGTCAGGGGCAGCTAACTGACCACACAGGGAAGTTGGGAGGGGCCATGGCAGCACAGAAGACCATGCATGGCAAGTGGGAGGGTTAGTGGCAGCACAATGGCTATGATGCGCAAGAAGGAGGGTGCAGGGGCATGCACAAAGGACGATGGAGGATAGAAGGGAGGGTCAGGACCTGTGCACAGACAAGAAAGTTCAGGGAAAGGGGCCTCACAACAGACCGCACGGGGCAGGCAGGAGGAGCAGTTGCAGCACAACAGACCAGGGAGGGCAGAAGGGTGTGGCAGTACAATGGACCATGTAGGACAGGAGGAAGAGGATAGGGGCATGGCATGTGGACAGGCAGGGTGGAGGTGGCAGGGACAGGTTACAGTCATCTGACAATGCTAGGCAGGTGGGAGGGGAGTTGCAGCTCAACAGAACACTCAGAGTAGATAGGAGTGGCAGGTCCATGGAACATGGTGGGCAAAAAGGATGGAGCAGGGGCATGCACAAAGACATCGGAGGGCAGGGGGAAGGAGAATAGGGGCAGCAAGCTAAGCACAGAGTTTAAGCAGGAGGTCAATGATGGGGCATAGAATTGGGCAATGGAGTGCAGGAGGAGTGGACTGGTACATCATACTAAATTGAGGGCAGTGGCAGCACATCAGACCATGCATGGCAGGAGGGAGGAGGCTAGTCCATGGATTCACACAACAGAGGATAGGGAGGAGGGGGATGGGGCAGCAAGCTAACTGTTCAGAGAAGGCGGGTATTAGGAACTTTATTGTTTTTAAAACGTGTGTCTGTGCGAACTACTTAAAATATGAACAAGTATGCAGCATAATCTCACTTTTATTCAGGAAGAAGAGGACGTTTGTGACTGTGACTCCGGGCTCACTTGGCAGAAACACCCCCTGACCCTCCACCCCCTATCGCAAAATGTAATGCCTGTGAAAAGGGTAGAGGAACACAGTGTTATATAGAACATAGTCCTGAGAGCACGATTGAAAATGAAAACTAGATATAGTGTATGGTATAAACTATGCACCAAAAAGTGTGATATAAGATGAACCGGCGTGAAATATAATATGCAAAACATTGTGCGCAATTACAGATTCATTGGAGAGCGCGAGATAGCACAGGCACTAGCGCGTGCTATGCGATATGCGCCTTGGAGTGTAATATGCACAGGGCAGTGTTGTGTAACCTAACTAGTCTCTAAAGTTGTAATATAAAATATGTGCTGGGGAGTGTAACGTTGCATATGCACTGTGACAAAGATATGGATCCCAGATTGTAATATGTACGGTATAGCACTGTGCATTATAACATAGGCATCGAGGAAGGCACGTTAGATGGGGCAATATAACCCGTGCGAAGACAAGTGTGGCATGACATATTCACGGGGTGGTGTTACAGTGCACATGGGCTAGAGAGTGTCATAGCATATGCACTAGCTAGTGGAATACAACACAGAGGTGTGTGGCACTCAGCAGGCAATGGTGGGTGTAACACAGCATTGGGCTCTGCCAGGAGCGCGCTGTGACTCTCAAGTGATGTTCGTCCCCTTTCCAGAGAGTAAAATAAAAAGTATTACACATCCGGCAGTGGATGTTTGTTTTATTGACCGTGAGGGGGGTTTCTTGCATAGTTTTGGTCGAATTTTTGTCGAATCCCCTTTGAATGGCTTGGTGTGCATGTGTATTAAATGTGCCCGTCAATAGCTACCCATGTTTGTATAAATAAATGACAAGGGTGTCTACCAGGATTAGGCACGGTAGGGCATCAGACATGTCAGAGCTTCAGTAGTGGTGTAAATACATTCCACGTGGATTCATTGTATGCATAGTCGCCTTTTAATGAATATCACGCAAATCGTCATGGTGATAGGTATGTACGGTTTGTCCAGCATGTCCTAGGTGTGTCTATAAATATATATTTTTTAAAAATAATAAAAAACAGTGGCCGGCCCTGGGGATTGGGGTAAAAAAAATATAATTAGGAGACAGGCCCTGGGGGATGGGGTCATCAGGGCCAATAAATTAGAATAAGAAGGGGAACCACACAGCCCCCCTTCTTAAAAAATTAAAATAAATAAAAGACTGGCATTGTCCCGGAGGCCACGCCCCCTCCTTGCAGCACTCTGCAAACGCGCCCCCTGGCGAATTGTAAGTTGGGGAATTAATTCCTCTTCAATACTGAGGGTTCCTGAGGGCCAACTAGCCCAACTGGCATCTCCAGTATGCTCCAGGGAGCTGCGCTGCAGTCAGGTGTTCTGAGGCCAAGCCCCTTTTTACACCTCTCTGCAACGCAGCTCTGTGGCGCTTACTGGAGGTACCTAGTGGTCTAGTTTGACCCTAGGGACCCTTAGGATTCAAGGGGACTTAATCTCTCAACTTAAAACAGCCACAGGGCGCGTTTACACAGTGGTGAAGGGAGGGGACGGGGCCTGAGGTGACGTGTGCAAACACGCACTATGGCACGTTTTAAATTGGGGATATAATTTCCCTTCAATACTGAGGGCCCCTGGGGGCTAACTAGCCCACCAAGTGCTTCCAGTAAGCGCCACTGAGCTGCATTGCAGAGAGGTGGTCCAGGCCGTGCCACTTTTTACACCTCTCTGTAACGCAGCTCTGTGGCACTTACTGGAGGTACCTAGTGGGCTAGTTGGACCCTAGGGACCCTCGGGATTCAAATGAACTTAATCTCCCAACTAAAAACGGACACAGGGCGTGTTTACACAGTGGTGAAGGTAGGGGACGGGGCCTGAGTTTACGTGTGCAAAAACGCCCTGTGGCCTGTTTTAAGAGGTAGTTTTAATCCCCCTGCCCTATTATATACTAGGGGCTTACAGAAGAGGTCATGCTAATCACAGGGGGACCCCAACGCATAATGTTCCCTAGTGTATGTAGGTGTTTTCACTGTATTCTAAGTGTCTTTTAACATAGCACTGGCTCTAGGACTGGTTAGTCAGACTCAGTTATCACCAGTATCCGTCTGAAAAAGTTGAGGGTACAGGATGATTTTGCAACAAGGCTTCTTTCTGCTCTTCTTTTTGTTCTTTCTGCACGTTATCCTTCTTCCTGCACTTTTCTTCATCTTTGAGGACTTCTGTTGCTTCTTTCTGCACTTCTTTTTTTTCTTTCTGTGCATTTTTTCTTCTTGCTTCACATGTCCTATCTCTGTAGGCATAGTTAGAAATTAGCATTTATAAAACCTTTGAAATTCACAGAAAAAAACATAGGTTTCAGGCACGTTATAGTTAGGAATTAGCATTTAAAAAACCTCAGAAATTCACTGAAAAAACCATAGGTTTCAGGGGTGTTATAGTTAGCTGGACTTTTCACTTGTACAAAACCATTGAAATTCCCTCGTTATAGTTATGTAATATGTGACGTCATCAACAGTGCATTGCGGGCGCGCGAGTTATAGTTAGCTGAACTAACTATAACGGGGGAATTTCAATGGTTTTGTACAAGTGAAAAGTCCAGCTAACTATAACACCCCTGAAACCTATGGTTTTTTCAGTGAATATATATATATATATTCCCTTAAAAAACCATTGGTTTCACACATGTTATAGTTAGCTGGACATTTCCCTCGTAAAAAAACCAATGAAATTTCCCCGTTATAGTTAGTGCAGGCAACTATAACTCACGCGACCGCAATCCTCTGCTGATGACGTCAGATATTACATCACTGTATTTAGACACCTATTTACCCATGTCTTCTTCCATTAATCTTTAGCTATACATATATTACAAATATTTATTTTTCAGAAAGACACATATGTAATCAGTGATGTAATATCTGACGTCATCAGCAGAGGATTGCGGTCGCGTGAGTTATAGTTGCCTGCACTAACTATAACGGGGGAATTTCATTGGTTTTTTACGAGGGAAATGTCCAGCTAACTATAACATGTGTGAAACCTATGGTTTTTTAAGTGAATTTGCAAGGTTTTTTAAATGCTAATTCCTAACTATAATGTGTGTGAAACCTATGGTTTTTTAAGTGAATTTGTACAGTTTTTTAAATGCTAAGTTATGTATTTATTAATAAATTTTTTTTTTCAGGTTTTTCACCGTGCGCGCACCGTGCGCGCACGGTGCGCTTCCTGCACCGTGCGCGCTCTGTGGGCGCTCGGTGCGCCTTGCGCTCCGAGCTCCCACGATGCGTTGTCCGTGCCGTGCGCGCACGGTGCGCGCACCCCACGCTTTTTCGTCAAAAAAACAAATGTTTTTTTCACCCTTGGGGGTCCTTTAGTGACCCCCTGACAAAGGCTAGGGGGTCAGGAACTGTCCACCTTGCTCCCTTTTCACGTTCTCCACCTTTGTTTTTCACTGCCACAGACTGCGAGAGACAAAATGGCGGCCGACACTTCCTGATTTCGACCGATTAGAATGTTTACTGACATCTAACAACCAATCAGAATTGCGCTCGCGCACGTCACCATGCGCGCACCGTGCGCGCACCGTGCGCGCTTATAGATATATATGTACTTTTAACTGAAATTTTCTCAGGAACTACTGAACAGATTGACTCCAGATATTCAAAAGCCACATCCCTGATCTGAGGACTACCTCTCTGCCAAATTTCAAGTAATTCTGTTCAGCAGTTCGGGCTGTACCTTGGACTAAAGGTCCCTATGGAAAAATGCATGGGGAAAACGCGTTTTGGGACCCCCCTTTTTTCTCGGCCCCCGCTTGACTAATCACCCCGAGACTTTCAGGGTAGGAGCGGAGCGCCCCACCTATTTTGAAAAATTCGCGAGGATTCGTCAACCGGCGCCAAAGTTATTCAAAATAGAATTTTCAGATTTCCTATGGAAACACGGCCCTAACTATAACTATCTACTGGCGACCGCCAGTAGATAATATATATATATATATATATATATATATATATATATATATATATATATATATGAACGAAGTTCGCCGCCAACAATAGCCTCACACGGACCAAAGGACGGAGAGCGGACCGACAACAGTCAGTGCAAATCCAATTTTATTTCGTGCCAAGCAAGTCTGCCATGTATATATATATATTCACTGAAAAAACCATAGGTTTCACACATGTTATAGTTAGCTGTACATTTCACTCGTAAAAAACCAATGAAATTCCACGTTATAGTTAGATCAGGTAACTATAACTTGCGCGACCGCAATCCACTGCTGATGACGTCACATATTACATCACTCATGACATGGTCAGTGACATCACTCATCACATCAATGATGACATCTCAAATGACACATTGTGGATTGCGGTCACGCAAGTTATAGTTATCTGATCTAACTATAACGTGGAATTTCATTGGTTTTTTACGAGTGAAATGTACAGCTAACTATAATATGTGTGAAACCTATGTTTTTTTCAGTGAATTTGCAAGGTTTTTTAAATGCTAATTCCTAACTATAACGTGTGTGAAACCTATGGTTTTTTCAGTGAATTTGTACGGTTTTTTAAATGCTAAGTTATGTATTTATTTCTAATTTTTGCGCGCACGGTGCACTTCGCGCACCGTGCACGCTCTGTGGGCGCTCGGTGCGCTTCGCGCACCGAGCGCCCACGTTGTGCATTTCGTACCGTGCACGCCTCGCCATTTTTTACAAAATATCAATTGTTTTTTTCTCTCTTGGGGGTCCTTAGATTTATATATTAAATGTGATTGTTAATTCTTTTTATTTTTTTTATTTTTTTTTACCGTAAGCTTACCGTACGCGCACCCCGCGATTTTTTTTAAAAATTATTAAATTTATTTTTCATACTTTTTGGTCCTTCGTGAACCCCCTGACGAACGCTAGGGGGTCTGCAACTCTCTTCGTTGCCCCCTTTTCATGTTATCAACCTTTTTTTTTCAGTGCGAGAGACAGAAAATGGCGGGCGATACTTCCTGGTTTTGACCGATTCGAATGTTTACTTTGATCTAATAACCAATCAGAATCGCGCTTGCGCACGGCACCGTACGCGTACGGTAAGCTTACTGTAAGCGCACGGTAAGCGCACGGAGCGCGCCCACAGATATATATATTGATTTAAATGCTATTTTCTCAGGAAATACTGAACAGATTTACACAAGACCTGCAAAAGGCACATCCCTGACCTGAGGGCTACCTCTCTGCCAAATTTCACATAATTCTGTTCAGCCGTTCGGGCTGTAGCTCGGACTAAAGGTCCTATGGAAAAATGCATGGGGAAAACGCGTTTTGGGACCCCCCTTTTTTCTCAGCCCCCGCTTGACGAATCAGCCTGAGACTTTCAGGGTAGGAGCGGAGCGTAGCGCCCCATTAGTTTTGAAAATTTCGCGAGGATTCGTCAACCGGCGCCAAAGTTATTCAAAATAGAATTTTCAGATTTCCTATGGAAACACGGTCCTAACTATAACTATCTACTGGCGACCGCCAGTAGATAATATATATATATATTAACGCTCCACGGGGTGACCAACAGTAATGGAGCGTTAATATATATATATATATATATATATATCCAAAACAACAGTTGCCTGTAAAGGAGGGAGCCCACAGCAGGTAAGTTCTGAGCCACAATCTTTAATGAAGGGAACAACGAGGAACAACTGCCCTGCTTCAAACTGTCTCTTTTCCAGCCGACGCGTTTCGTGTATCAGACACTTCTTCATGGGCAAAGGACTTCAGGGCTGTAAAAACGGCAATTGTAGGCACCACCTTTATACATTGAACCCCGCCCGAGTGGGCGTGACCACACCTGTGGCCCGATGGTTATTGTAGTGCTGTAATCTTGCTGCAGTGAGCCGCCGTGATTAAAACCCCCAGTTTAATTCAATGGAACCCCAGTGGGTCGTGGAGCAAGGCTTGGGTCCCCGCTGCACATTGTCGTCCTTCATCAACCAGCTCCTGTTGCCATAGGCAGCGACGTCGATTGGCGTCGCAGCTGGAGTGCTTCGCAACACCAAGGCTCTTCTCCGCGGCTCAAGCAAGCCGCCAAACATCCAAAACAACAGTTGCCTGTAAAGGAGGGAGCCCACAGCAGGTAAGTTCTGAGCCACAATCTTTAATGAAGGGAACAACGAGGAACAACTGCCCTGCTTCAAACTGTCTCTTTTCCAGCCGACGCGTTTCGTGTATCAGACACTTCTTCATGGGCAAAGGACTTCAGGGCTGTAAAAACGGCAATTGTAGGCACCACCTTTATACATTGAACCCCGCCCGAGTGGGCGTGACCACACCTGTGGCCCGATGGTTATTGTAGTGCTGTAATCTTGCTGCAGTGAGCCGCCGTGATTAAAACCCCCAGTTTAATTCAATGGAACCCCAGTGGGTCGTGGAGCAAGGCTTGGGTCCCCGCTGCACATTGTCGTCCTTCATCAACCAGCTCCTGTTGCCATAGGCAGCGACGTCGATTGGCGTCGCAGCTGGAGTGCTTCGCAACACCAAGGCTCTTCTCCGCGGCTCAGGCAAGCCGCCAAACATCCAAAACAACAGTTGCCTGTAAAGGAGGGAGCCCACAGCAGGTAAGTTCTGAGCCACAATCTTTAATGAAGGGAACAACGAGGAACAACTGCCCTGCTTCAAACTGTCTCTTTTCCAGCCAACGCGTTTCGTGTATCAGACACTTCTTCATGGGCAAAGGACTTCAGGGCTGTAAAAACGGCAATTGTAGGCACCACCTTTATACATTGAACTCCGCCCGAGTGGGCGTGACCACACCTGTGGCCCGATGGTTATTGTAGTGCTGTAATCTTGCTGCAGTGAGCCGCCGTGATTAAAACCCCCAGTTTAATTCAATGGAACCCCAGTGGGTCGTGGAGCAAGGCTTGGGTCCCCGCTGCACATTGTCGTCCTTCATCAACCAGCTCCTGTTGCCATAGGCAGCGACGTCGATTGGCGTCGCAGCTGGAGTGCTTCGCAACACCAAGGCTCTTCTCCGCGGCTCAGGCAAGCCGCCAAACATCCAAAACAACAGTTGCCTGTAAAGGAGGGAGCCCACAGCAGGTAAGTTCTGAGCCACAATCTTTAATGAAGGGAACAACGAAACGCGTCGGCTGGAAAAGAGACAGTTTGAAGCAGGGAAGAACTGGAGGGACAAAATAGGTGACATAACCTACCCGGTATAATGGTTCTAGACTCCAGGTCTCTTGGAATAAACAGATCATGTGTGCCTCTACTAAGGCATTCCACTCCGGTAGGCATAATTTCCTGTGGATGCCAGCAAGATTCCAACTTAGAATTTTTAAAGTACCAAGAAGATCATGGACGACATTTTTTTGGGCACTTTGGTGGACAATAGAGGGCGGGAATATATCGGGGGACACAAGCTCAGTGGAGAGCATAGGCGGTATACTCCCGTGCCCTGTGATCACAGTGGAGCATGGGCTTAGAGCAGAGGCCTGCGGAGTTTCTTGAGCAATTAATTTCGGGGATGAAGCAGTCTTGGTGAAATCAATACTGTTTTCAGAAACAAAACTATCTAGGGACTGGGATAATTTGGAACTGTCATGTTCGATGACCTCAGGGCCATTTACTGAACCCGGTAATGGTCAATCCACTTCCTCTAAACAGCTAAATCTGTTAGCGAGTGATAAACCTCTCCAGCCAACAGAGAAAGCTGCATCTCTACCCTCGTAATCTGGCCAATCGCTCCACTCCCTTCTTATATTCCAGTTGTTTATTTGTGGCATGTTCCTATCGGGGGTGTCGGCCCAATAGTTTGTAGGAGGATAAAAGGAGGAAAGCCTTCTCACCTTTATTCCATCGTACTTAGGCCACATACCACGACGGCAAATATAATCCGCCGTACGTGGATTGTCAAAATTAACTATAATGCAGTCCCCTTGGCTCATTTTCTTCTCGCTTCCCACCCAAGGGACCCTACGCACCATTAGGATCCTACTACCACAGGAGGGTGGGAGCGGTCTGTTGGTATTGAGCCAATGCTGGACCTTGTTTTTTAAGGACCACGTTGGTTCCTCAGCTTTTGGCCTTAACTCGGGAACACCGGTCAGGATCACAACATATGGGTCTGCATCTGCTGGTAAATGTATGTGGTGCCCATACTCCCCCCTGATTTTATCATTAGGGTGTGTTTGCCCTGAGGATTTAAGTAGTGTATATATATATATATATATATATATATATATATATATATATTATCTACTGGTGGTCGCCAGTAGATAGTTATAGTTAGGACCGTGTTTCCATAGGAAATCCGCAACATTCTATTTGGAATAACTTTGGCGCCGGTTGACAAATCCTCGCAAGATTTTCAAAATAGGTGGGGCGCTCAGCTCCGCTCCTACCCTGAAAGTCTTGGGGTGATTCGTCAAGCGGGGGCCGAGAAAAAAGGGGGGTCCCAAAACACGTTTTCCCCATGCATTTTTCCATAGGGACCTTTAGTCCAAGGTACAGCCCGAACGGCTGAACAGAATTACTTGAAATTTGGCAGAGAGGTAGTCCTCAGGTCAGGGGAGTGCCTTTTGCAGGTCTGGTGTCAATCTGTTCAGTAGTTCCTGAGAAAATCAAAAGTAAAATCATATATATATGTGGGCGGAGCCTAACCACACATCTCATCCTGAGATCTGATTGGCTGTCAGCACTTCATCCAAGAAGTGTTGGCAGCCATCTTGGGACCAATATACATGATAGCACCTCATTAAAAAGCATTGCAGTTAATAGAAGGTTTTA
Source organism: Triturus cristatus (assembly GCF_964204655.1). NCBI lineage: Eukaryota > Metazoa > Chordata > Amphibia > Caudata > Salamandridae > Triturus > Triturus cristatus. The sequence continues at coordinate 606,237,247 of NC_140582.1, read as the reverse complement.
AGACTTTAGTTACATTATAAATCATTTGTTGATGGTACCATACTCATTTTAGGAATTGTGGTATGTTCTAAGGTGATTTCACCATGTGAAAAAGCCTTCTGCTGGGATATCATGATTGAGAGAAAAATATTTTCTCATGCTTTTCCTACAGAGGTTTGGAAGGTGATCTATAAGCTAAACTGAGTGCATATTTTCTGTAAATTCACATTATCTTTCTCAGTCATGTGAGAATGAAGTCTGACATTCTCAGTAAAACATGTACATCCAAAAAGGGCAGAGACTGTCAGTTGATTCCTTTGTGTTCTACTGCAGCTTCCCAGAGTGTTCCAAAGAACAACTAGAGCGCTAACAGTCCTACTTATGATAAAAGTATGGCACACCTGAAGCCATCTTGCTTGGATTAAAATGGTAACTCTTAAAACATTTAATTTAAAAAGGAACAAAATGAGGGGGTTCATTTTTCCATAAAAAGTATGATTAGTGCTGCAGAAGAAAAATGAGGGCACATTTTGAGTGACTTCTCAAATCCTCTTCTATTTCATTAAACAATTCTGACATGCAGACTGAAACATGCACTTTCAATACCAGCAGCAGTTTTCCCTGGTGAGCAGTAGCTTTACTACAGTGATCTAATGAGCAAAAAGAGTGCTAACATTCTGAATTTATGGCAAATGTGTGACACATCTGAATGCCTTCTTGATGGAATCAAAGTAAAAAACTGAAAGTATTTCCTACTGAGGAGACTGCAGTAAATGAGGAAATTAGGAATCTTCATAACAAATAAGTCTCCCAAGATGGCCACCAGAGACAAAAGAGCCCAAATGTTGCCCAAATATCACCCAGATGTAGCCCAAGTATAGCCCAATGACAGAATGTCCCAGAGTGTTCTTAAAAACAACTAGAGCGCTTACTGTCTTCATTGTGACAAAAGTATGGCACACCTGAAGCCATCTTGATTGGAATAAACTGGTAACACTTAAAACATTTAATTTAAAAAGGAACACAATGAGGGGGTTCATTTTGCCATAGAAATTATGATTAATGCTGAAGAAAGAAAATGAGGGCACATTTTGAGTGAGTTCTCAAATCCTCTTCTATTTAATTAAAAAATTCTGACATGCAGACTGAAACATGCACTTTTAATACCAGGAGCAGACTTCCATGGTGAACAGTAGTTTTACTACAGTGATCTAATGAGCAACTAGAGTGCTAACATTCAGAATTTATGGCAAATGTGTGACATATCTGAATACCTTCATGATGGAATCAAAGTAAAAAACTGAAAGCATTTCCTACTGAGGAGACTGCAGTACATGTTGAAATTAGGAAACTTCATAACAAATAAATCTCCCAAAATGGCCACCGGAGACAAAAGAGCCCAAATGTAGCCCAAAAGCACCCAGATGTAGCCCAAATATAGCCCAATGACAGAAGTGTGCAAAACACTTATTATTTTGTGTTTTTGCAGTGTTATATAGTGCAGACTTGTCAGGTATTGGAGTGCTTTACATGAGCATTGGTTACATCACACAAGAACAAATTCATTTTGGTTGTAGACATGGGGAGACTAAGTGATTTGACCAGAATCACAGAATGTCGAGCTGAAGCAGAAACTCCAACCTGGTCCCCAGTTGCAAAGTCTGCAGTTCTGGAAGTAACACCACATCCTCTCCCCTAAGTGCAACATTTAATCAAGTGGTCAACTGGATAAAAAAACATAAAGATAACAAATAATTTAAAAGTGCTTTGTCGCTATTTGAAAACTCAGAAAATATGTCCTTATTTTAGTCTTTTAGAGCACTAACCATAATTTTGATGCCAATAAGACCCTCTCATATATGTAATTTCTAAAGGAAATGCTCTAGGTATTACAGTTTTGATTACATCAAGATGACGTCAGGCGTTCCACACTTTTGTAATAAATATAGAATGTTAGCAATCTAGTTGTTCATTAGGATACTGTTGAGAGGCAGAGGCCAGGGGCAAGGACTCTGAAAATTGAAGGCAGGTAGGAGGGTGCAAATGCAACAATTTAACCACACTGAGCAGGCAGGAAGGGCCGTGGCAGCACAACAGACTATGGAGGTCAGTGGAAAGGGGGGCAGGGGCAACAAACCAACAATACAGGACTTGCAAGAGAGGCTGTGGCAATGTAATAGACCATTTTGGGCAGAAGGAAGGGGCAATGGTAGTACAACCATACATGCCAACAGACCCGATTCAGCCAGGAAACGTCCAATGTTTTTAAGCCAAATGGGCTTTATTTGATCTGTCTCCTGTCTACAATCTCCTCTTTTTCAATGTAACTCAAAGGGGAAAATCAATACCCCAGCTTTTTTTCAAAATCTCCCTCTTACCAAGTTCAAAATGTTCGCAAGTATGGTACATTGGATCATGGAAGGAAATGGGGTAGGGACATGGACTTGGATAACAGAGGACAGGAGGGACATGGAGAGGTGCACCAAACTGACCCTGCAGGGCAGGCATAAGGGTTTGCAGCAGCACAATACACCACACAGGGCATGCGGGACGGGAGTGCAGCACAACAATCCATAGAAAGCAAGAGGGAGGGGACAGGACCATGCACATGGACAACAGAGAACAGAGGGGCAAGAGGCAATGGTAGCTAGCTGACCATAATGGACAGACAGGAGAGAAAGCTGCATCATTACAGACCATAATGGGCAGGGGAGACGGATCAGGGGCATTACAATGGAACAGACAAGCCAGGAGGGAGGGAGTAGGGGTCTGCACATGTAAACAGAGGGCTGGGGGCAAGGGGGCAGGGCAGGAGCAGCAAGATAGCCATGGAGGTCAGGCAGGATGGGCACTAGAAGCAAGACACACCATGAAGAGCAACAGTGAGACTGTGATGGCATACACACAGACCATGGAGGGAAAGTAGGAGGGGGTCAGGGGCAGCTAACTGACCACACAGGGAAGGTGGGAGGGGCCATGGCAGCACAGAAGACCATGCATGGCAAGTGGGAGGGTTAGTGGCAGCACAATGGCTATGATGGGCAAGAAGGAGGGTGCAGGGGCATGCACAAAGGACGATGGAGGATAGAAGGGAGGGTCAGGACCTGTGCACAGACAAGAAAGTTCAGGGGAAGGGGCCTCACAACAGACCGCACGGGGCAGGCAGGAGGAGCAGTTGCAGCACAACAGACCAGGGAGGGCAGAAGGGTGTGGCAGTACAATGGACCATGTGGACAGGAGGAAGAGGATAGGGGCATGGCATGTGGACAGGCAGGGTGGAGGTGGCAGGGACAGGTTACAGTCATCTGACAATGCTAGGCAGGTGGGAGGGGAGTGGCAGCTCAACAGAACACTCAGAGTAGATAGGAGTGGCAGGTCCATGGAACATGGTGGGTAAAAAGGATGGAGCAGGGGCATGCACAAAGACATCGGAGGGCAGGGGGAAGGAGAATAGGGGCAGCAAGATAAGCACAGAGTTTAAGCAGGAGGTCAATGATGGGACATAGAATTTGGCAATGGAGGGCAGGAGGAGTGGATTGGTACACCATACTAAATTGAGGGCAGTGGCAGCACATCAGACCATGCATGGCAGGAGGGAGGAGGCTAGTCCATGGATTCACACAACATAGGATAGGGAGGAGGGGGATGGGGCAGCAAGCTAACTGTTCAGAGAAGGCGGGTATCAGGAACTTTATTGTTTTTAAAACATGTGTCTAACTATAACGGGGGAATTTAAATGGTTTTGTACAAGTCCAGCTAACTATAACACCCCTGAAACCTATGGTTTTTTCAGTGAATTTCTGAGGTTTTTTAAATGCTAATTCCTAACTATAACTTGCCTGAAACCTATGGTTTTTTCTGTGAATTTCAAAGGTTTTTTAAATGCTAATTTCTAACTATGCCTACAGAGATAGGACATGTGAAGAAAGAAGAAAAATGCACAGAAAGAAAAAAAAGAAGTGCAGAAAGAAGCAACAGAAGTCCTCAAAGACGAAGAAAAGTGCAGGAAGAAGGATAACGTGCAGAAAGAACAAAAAGAAGAGCAGAAAGAAGCCTTGTTTTTGCACCTATCTCAATGCAGCACAACTCATGGACCCTTTATGATACAATATTTTGTGTATAATTTCACAGCTGGTGCACCTACCTTAGTGCAGCGCAAATCATTGACCCTTTATGATTGAATCTCTGTGTCTGATCCAATGATTACTGTTGTACTTGTTGCCAGCACCAACCTTTCCCGGAGGGCTGGCTTACACTCACCCCACATGTATCCAGCACAGACGTCCCTGGACATGTGACCCTGGTAATAAAAAGAAGTCAAGCGCACATGCCCATACTCATTTCCACTATCTATCTGTGTCCGTGTTTTTATTATGTATGCAACATGTTGCCCCTGGGCCCTACCACATTACATTGTGCTCTGGACAGCGTATGCAACCAACATTCCTTTGACAGGGGGAGAAAACTTTGGTTATGTAACTTTGTCTCGGTCATTGTAGGTAGAGACTGGATGATTAGAGTACTGCAAGGAGAGTGTATAGTGAATTTAAAAGTGCGTGAGGATTGGCGGAGTGATTGTATAAGTACATATGTTGGCGCAGCCTAACTCCGACAACGAGCTTGTCTCTAATTGGCTGCCCTCCATGTCCCAAAAACTTAAATTTGGGCTTTGCATGGCCCTGTATTGCTACAGCAGTAATACTCCACTGAATGTGCAATAAACATTCACATCCACACAGATGTGTCATGTCTACCATCTTTCTTGTGTGGAACTATGGATGAATGTAGGGTCAGTGATTCCCGGTACCTTCCATGTTGGCCATGTTGTGGGACTTGGCTCACAGAGTGACACATTGGCGCGTGCGACCCGGGTGATGGCAGCACTACAACAAGAACACCCACATGGATTGTTTAAGCATTCTCTAGCCCAAAGCCAATCAAAAAGTAGCCCAAAGTAGCCCAATATTGCTACTTTAAGGAAGGAGGGGCAGAGACATAGTCAAGATGGCGGTGAATGCATTGGAATTGATGTTGCAGCAGGCTGCCAAGTAAATATTTGTCTAATAAAGCGCTTTAACATACTACTTTGCTGGAATGCTGTCTAAATATTTATAATCTGGCAACTAGCACAAACCAAAATTTTACAGCACAACCGGGAAAAATATAGCCCAATTGTGCGTGATCTAGCCCAATATGGCAACAGTGCCGCATCAGTTGATTCCTCATACATCTCACGATGGAGCCACGCCCATAGCTCCAGTGTCATTCTTCACAGCCTCACGCAGGACTGGCATACGCCAGGCCAGCCCACTCTACTTACGCTTACAGGGAAGGACAACAACACTACATGGCCCAGATTTTCATTGCAGTGATCTGCTGGTCACACCCTAGTTGTCAGTACGCCACAGCCACTCCCTCACAGCGTGGCCTCACTGGTCACTGAGTTAGTGGCACTGCAAGTACTGAGCGGGTGTGCAACCTGCGATGATGATGGATGCAGTGGTATGTCCTCTGCCATGGTAAAATCAAGACTCAGCACCAAATGTGAGACCTGTTGGCCTGCGGAGCGGGGCTGCATGATGTGGAGGGTGCCCTGTCTGCGAAAAGGTGAGCAGTGAGACCTGGGTGTGCTGGGTTGGGCAGACACCTGTGGGCGGCGGGAGTGGATGGGGTGCAGCAGCCTGGGTGCGCTGTGGCGGGACAGCGATTTAGGCGTGTGCAGTCGTATGTACTCTGCCATTACTAATTCTCTACTATGTTTCAGATGTTTGAGGGCTCCACTAGGTCCCAGAACATGGTTAGAGACAGAGTGGTGGCATGAAGGTGATCTGTGAGGGTTTTGTCCCCAATATGGGCACTCACTGTCCCTCTTCATCTCTTCGTTTCTCTCCTTCACACTCTTTCTCTCTCTCTTCCTCTCACACTGTTTCTCTCTTTCTCTCTCTCACTCTTTCTCTCTCTCCGTCTCTCTCACTCTTTCTCTCTGTCTTCCTCTCACTCTTTCTTTCTTTTTCTCTCTTTCTTTCTCTCACTCCCACAGTTTCTCTCTTTCTCTCTGTCTTCCTCTCACTCTTTCTTTCTTTTTCTCTCTGTCTTCCTCTCACTCTTTCTTTCTCTATCTCTCTCTCTTTCTCTCTCCTTTGATGGACGCATGGCGCACGATCTTATCTTGCTTTTTATCTAACAGGCTGTGATTCACAAATTGACGCCCCCCCCAACACTACCGGTTCAGCATGTGGTCCATCTTTCTTTTGCGATGGTAGTTTTCCAAAGCCTTCCAATCAGATGGTGCCTCATGGAATAAACAAAAAATCATATAAAAACAACTCCCAATCAGGAGGTAACATAAACAGAAGAAGGAACAACCCCTTCCCCTTCCCACCCCCCTCCCCTACCATGGTGTCAGCACCATCCATACAGTTTAATCAACATATGTTACTAGAAGTCAAATCTTTGATATGTGCCAGTATTTCTTCCCAAAAGGGGCAGATAGTTGGGCAATCCCACCATATATGTTGAAAGTCCCCAAGTAGTCCGCACCCTCTCCAGCATCTGGGTGGGAAAGATCTGCCTAAGTCTGGACGGATGGAGCTACCAGTCCATCATAGTCTTAAGGTAAGCTTCCCGGAGCTCTGTGGAATGGATGAGTCTTATGATGTCGGACCATAAATGTGCCCATTTGTCATCCGAAATAGCACGCTGTAGTATATCTTCCCACATGGACATATATCATGGACACGGGGAGAGTGTGGTAGTGAGTAGGAAGTTGTATATGAACGAAATCATCCCCTTCATAGAAGTGGTCTTGGTGAGGAAGGATTCAAATTTTGTGAGAGGACGGGTGGCTGCCTCCCGCACCCGGGGAGTAAGGGCCCAGTGCATCAATTGATTATAGTGGTATCTTTCTGTGTTCCCTAATTCATAATCCCGCCTGCAGTTGTCAAAAGTGAGGGGGTCAGAATTATGGAAAAGATGTGTCAAAGCAAGGCATCCTCCCTCCCTCCAAACGTCAAAAGGGCCCTCATGTAGGGCCGGGGGGAATGCAGGGTTAAAGTGGAGTGGTGTAAATGGTGAAGGGAATGAGGTCCACCTATCGTCGTGTAGGAGTGCTTATGTAAGCATTCTTAGGTCTGTCCTTTTTGGGGCGCCAAACCAGGTCCCATATAGTCCTCCCCGTCACACTGCGATCCATATGTAACCAGTGCTTATCAGATTCCCACATTGACCATTCAACCAGGACTCTCAATTGCGCCAACTTATAATATAATTGGATATCTGGGAGTCCAACTCCCCCCTCCATGTGAGAGCGATGCAATAGGGAGAAGGAGAAGTGAGCGCGTCCCCCTTGCCAAATGAAGTGGTAAGTTTTTATTAATGATGATGAACAATACCTGTAAAAACATTTTTTTATATATGACATTATTAAAATTAATTTATAAAATACACTATTGTATTACTAAATAAACACATTGTGTATAATGTTCTACATGGCTACTACTTGGGTAATTGCAGAAGTGAATCAGTACTCTGCAGGGGGTTAGGAGACCGCATAGATTGTGCACATGTGACTGTAGTATTGCGTGTGTTAATGCCTGAGGCATTGTACAAGTGCATGGACAGTGACTTGGTAGGTAGAATGCTGGTAGAATGCTGGTAGTTGACAGCAGGGTGAGTTTATAAGTGCTTGTGTTTCTGCATAGTGATTAGATAAAGTCGTGGTTCTGTCAGGATGATAGGAGGAGTGGAAAGAGAGTGACACTCTGATTGCTGATCTGCATGGCTACTACCTGGATTTTTGCAGGAGTGAATCAGTAGTCTGCAGGGGGTTAGACGCCTGCATAGATTGTGCACATTTGGCTGTAGCACTACGTGTGTTAATGCCTGAGTCATTGCACAAGTGCATGGACAGTGACTGGGTAGATAGAGTGCTGGTAGTTGACAGCAGGGTGAGTTTATGAATGCTTGTGTTTCAGCACAGAGATTAGATAAGGACATGGTTCTGTGAGAATGATTGCAAGAGTGGAGAGAGAGTGACAGTGTGATTGGGACACTGCATGAGTACTATCTGGATTATTACAGGAGTGAATCAGTAGTCTGCAGGGGGTTAGGGGACCGCATAGATTGTGCACATGTGACTGTAGCACTGCGTGTGTTAATGCTTGAGTCATTGTACAAGTGCATGGACAGTGACTGGGTAGGTAGACTGCTGGTAGTTGACAGCAGTGTGAGTTTATAAGTCCTTGTGTTTCAGCAAAGAGATTAGATAAGGACATGCTTCTGTCAGCATGATTACAAGAGTGGACAGAGACTGATAGTGTGATTGGGGCACTGCATGAGTACTACCTAGATTGTTACAGGAGTGAATCAGTCGTCTGCAGAGGGTTTAAGCCGGCATAGATTGTGCACATTTGACTGTAGCACGGTGTCTATTCATGCCTGAGTCATTCTAGAAGTGGATAGACAGTGATGGGGAGATAGAGTGCTGGTAGTTCACAGCAGGGTGACTTTATAAGTGCTTGTGTTTCGGCACAGAGATGAGATAAGGACATGGTTCTGTCAGGATGATTGCAAGAGTAGACAGAGAGTGACGGTGTGATTGGGCCACTACCTGAGTACTATCTGGATTATTGCAGAAGTGAATCAGTAGTCTGCAGTGGGTTAGGGGCCTGCATAGATTGTGCACATTTGGCTGTAGCACTGCGTGTGTTAATACCTGAGTCATTGTACAAGTGCATGGACAAAAACTGGGCTGGTAGTTGACAGCAGGGTGAGTTTATAAGTGGTTGTGTTTCAGCACGGAGATTAGATAAGGACATGGTTCTGCCAGGATGATTGCAAGAGTGGACAGAGAGTGACAGTGTGATTGCGGCACTGCATGAGTATTACCTGGACTATAGCAGGAGTGAATCACTACTCTGCAGGGGGTTAGGGGCCTGCGTACATTGTGCACATTTGGCTGTAGCACTGCGTGTGTTAAAGCCTGAGTCATTGTACAAGTGTATAGACAGTGACTGTGCAGGTAGACTGCTGGTAGTTGACAGCAGGGTGAGTTTATAGGTGCTTGTGTTTCAGCACAGAGATTAGATAAGGACATGGTTCTGTCAGGGTGATTGCAAGAGTGGACAGAGAGTGACAGTGTGATTGGGGCACTGCATGAGTACTACCTAGATTATTACAGGACTGAATCAGTAATCTACAGGGGGTTAGTGGCCTGCATAGATTGTGCACAGTTGACTGTAGCACGGTGTATCTTCATGCCTGAGTCATTCTAGAAGTGCATAGACAGTGACTGGGTAGATAGAGTGCTGGTAGTTCACAGCAGGGTGACTTTATAAATGCTTGTGTTTCGGCACAGAGAATAGATAAGGACCTGGTTCTGTCAGGATGATTGCAACAGTGGACAGAGAGTGACAGTGTGATTGGGGCACTGCATGAGTACTACCTAGATTATTACAGGACTGAATCAGTAGTCTACAGGGGGTTAGGGGCCTGCATAGATTGTGCACATTTGACTGTAGCACGGTGTCTCTTCATGCCTGAGTCATTCTACAAGTGCATAGACAGTGACTGGGTAGATAGAGTGATGGTAGTTCACAGCAGGGTGAGTTTATAAGTGCTTGTGTTTCGGTACAGAGATTAGATAAGGACATGGTTCTGTGAGGATGATTGCAAGAGTGGACAGAGAGTGACATTGTGATTTGGGCACTGCATGAGTACTATCTGGATTATTGCAGGAGTGAATCAGTAGTCTGCAGAGTGTTAGGGGCCTGCATAGATTGTGAACATTTGGCTGTAGCACTGCGTATGTTAATGCAGGAGTCATTGTACAAGTGCATGGACAGTGACTGGGTAGGTAGACTGCTGGTAGTTGACAGCAGGGTGAGTTTATAAGTGCTTGTGTTTCAGCACAGAGATTAGATAAGGACATGGTTCTGTCAGGATGATTGCAAGAGTGGACAGAGAGTGACAGTGTGATCGGGGCACTGTATGAGTACTACCTGGATTATTGCAGGAGTGAATCAGTACTCTGCAGGGGGTTAGGGGACCGCATAGATTGTGCACATGTGACTGTATCACTGCGTGTGTTAATGCCTGAGTCATTGTACAAGTGCATGGACAGTTACTGGGTAAGTAGAGTGCTGGTAGTTGACAGCAGGGTGAGTTTATAAGTGCTTGTGTTTCAGCACAGAGATTAGATAAGGACATGGTTCTGTCAGGATGATTGCAAGAGTGGACAGAGAGTGACTTTTCTGGGAACAAATAAACCAACTAACCAGTGGCCGGAATCATCATCTCCATTCGGAAATACTGGAGGCCACATGGAGAGCCCACATTGAACTCCTTTACAACGAAGCTGTACCCCGATCGGCTCCAAACTGTGAAGAACAGACTGCGAAGGAGGCAGGAGGCCGCGACCAAGCTAACGGCATTACTAACCTCGAACCGCCTGGGGACTCAGTGCTATTCACAGAAACTCAAGTGCTAAAAATAATAAAGAATCTAAAATCGGAGGGAGCCCCAGGTCCAAATGGCCTACCAAATGCCTTGTTTCGACATGACCCTGCATTCTGGTCCCAAGTTTTGACTCCCTTTTATTCCAAAGTCAAAGCAGATTGTCTGATCCCCGAGTCCTGGAGAGGAAGAATCCTTACCCCAATCCATAAGTCGGGTCCACGTTCGGACCCCTCTAACTATAGACTGATCGCTTTAATAGATGTGGAGGCGAAAATGTACGCATCTAACCTCTTAGTAGAACTAGAGGCCTGGGTTAGTCTAAAAAAACAAATACCTCCAACGCAAACTGGATTTCGGGCGGGGATGGGCACCTTGACGAATATCTCCGCTGTCACTCTCTTAGCCAATCAGGCCTTCGAAAAATAAAGGCCCCTGTATGCCTGCTTCGTGGACCTTAAGGCGGCCTTCGATAAGGTTTCGAGAGCCGCTCTATGGGCTAAGATGCAGGCCTGGGGGGTTCCGCCGAGACTCCTGGAGGCCATCATCAACCTGTACTCTAACACCTGGGTGCAAATTAAGAAAGGAGACGGGTTAAGGGTCACCGGTAAGATTTCAACTCTGAACGGGCTAAAACAAGGTTGCGTCTTAGCGCCCTGCTTGTTTAATATCTACACGTCAGATCTCGACAAATACCTTCAGTTAATTCCAGCTGACCCTCCAAAACTGGGCAAAATACCAACGCCATGCCTTCAGTATGCCGACGACATAGTACTACTAGCACAAACACCAGCTGGCCTGCAGAAACTGATCACGGGACTAGGAGCCTATACCACCTCCAATCAACTTACGATCAACTATCAAAAGACAAAAGTAATGCGTTTTTCAAAACATAACAAAACCTCGTCCAGGTACTCCTTTTCCTGGAAATTGGGCGAACAACGATTGGCCTGCGTAACTTCCTATAAATATCTAGGCTTTCTGCTAGATAGCAAGTTAAACTTCAAACAACACATGGAACAAGTAAGTATAAAAGCAAAACAACTGCTGTTCGCCTTTAAAGTCTTGAAAAAAAAGCTCACAGGTTGTTCAACCAGCCACCTGCTTCAAGTGATCGCTGCAAAAGTTTTGCCCTCCATCTCGTACGGTTCAGAAATCCTGAATACCAAAGATGCAACTACCCTAAATACAGTACAATCCGTATTCTTCAAAAGATTGTTTACAATTCCGCTACACATCTCACAAGACCAAATCCGTCTGGAATTTGGATCAAAAAACCAGAGCATGGCCAGACAAGGTGCTTTAGTGAAGTACTATTGGAGGATGAGGGAGGCAGAAGATAATACCCTAGCTCATCAATGTTGGGTTGAGATCGAAAGTCAAGCTAGACATGCCAACTCGAAGACGAGAACACTGCAGGAATCCTTGTCGGCGTTACAGCTAGAGGAGGTCTGGTCAATACCAGTAACGTATTCTGGTTTTAAAAATGCGGTAAATTCCGCAATCAAGAGGAACTCCCTATTGACTGACAAAAAATCTTTTTCCAAAAAATATCACGCCTGGCCGTGATTCAGACATACCAGAGGCTAAAACCGCAACGGTATCTGACTGAACATATTTCTTACTATAAAAAGCATTACTCGATGTTACTACGACTGGGTTCATTCCCCTCAAAAAATTTAACCCCGCAATGGAAATACGTATGGCCATCGAAGGAATGTCGCCTTTGCTGTCAAGGGGAGGAGTCACAATTACACTTATTATGCATATGCCCTATTTTATTGAAAACATGTAAATCCATCCTTCGGGAGATTTTAAGGAAAGAACAGATCAGAACATGCAGAGTTGCGGTCATCAGGTGTCTTGGATGGTTCTCAATTCCACTCTCCTGCAGCGCTATAAAATTTTGGAAAGCAGCAGCAAAAGAATTGGACAAAATTTCTTCATGATAAGCAAACATATAACTCTTTGATGGACTCTTTACTGTGATAATGGCTTCCTTTTCCAATGATTTCTTCCAGATCTAGGTTTCAAAATGATACAAAAAATAATAAGAATGACTTTTTTTTAATAATTATATCTTTTATATACACTTGTTTACATAATGTCTAGAACTAGAATTTTATGATGGTTTGCCATCCTTTTATGATTTTTAAAGAATTAATAAAAGTATTTTTGACTTGACTTGACTTGACAGAGTGACAGTGTGATTGGGGCAGTGCATAAGTTTTATCTGGATTATTGCAGGAGTGAATCAGTAGTCTGCAGAGGGTTAGGGGCCTGCATAGATTGTGAACATTTGGCTGTAGCACTGTGTGTCTTAATGCCTAATTCATTGTACAAGTGCATTGACAGTGACTGGGTAGATAGAGTGCTGGTAGTTGACAGCAGGGTGAGTTTCTAAGTGCTTCTGTTTTGGCACAGAGATTACATAAGGATATGTTTCTGTCAGGATGATATCAGGAGTGGGCAAAGACTGACACTGTGATTACTGAAGTGCATTGCTACTACTTGGATTTTTGCAGGACTGAATTAGTAGACTGCAGGGGGCCGTATATATTGCGCACATTTACCTACATACTAACTACGAAATTGGATATTATAGAACCACAAAAACACTTCTCATGCACTATTAAAATCACATATTCGCTACCTTTGCACTCCTGTAATCTATCAGATACCTCTCATTAATTCAGTAAATATAGATACAACTATATAAATACAATCTAAACAAATACATGACTCATGACATACTTTCTACTTAAGGAGACAACTACTACATACCAGAAAGAGCAAAATGTAGTGGTTTTCTTTTGAACTACATATTGCCAATTAAATCTAGAAATATGCAACATCATCAAACTGTACCTCTCAACAGACTTAATTAAGAGTAATAAACAACACCTTTTTTATGAGGATTTCTAAAACCACACAAACTGTACAAACTAATATCAGAATTGTAATCATTAACACCTTATATGATCATCTTCCAAACAGCACAGTTTTACCTCATTTTACCAAACTATCTCTAATAATGCCATTTTATTAAATTATACCTTTTTACTGAGACGAAATATGCATGCCTAATAAACTGCACCTTAAATAAACATTTTCGAAATGACACATTCTTCGTGCATATTTAGCCAACTAATAATAAATAAGAAGCATCATTCAACTATACCTTTGAAGACACTTAATAATATATATATTAGTGCACATACTATTTTTTAAACAAAGTTTAAATACAATAGAAATTATCCCAATATATATCTGTACATTTAATAAGTTAATTTAACCAGCAGAGTTTCATAAAAATGTCATAGCTATATTACATAAATCTCTTAAAAATATAACTCACCTTTTAATTAAATCTGTTGAATGAAAAATCTCACACACTCAGTCAGGATTTTCTTTTTCACACAGAGAATGTAAATGAGCACACTCTCTAATGTAAAACCAGTAATGGCAATCTTTCCCTCTAATTTTCCAAACATATACACATAACCCACAAATGACATTGCTTCCCAGTGTTTTTGAAATTGAAAAACGAATTTCCATTGGTCATAGAGAATAATACTTTTCAACTGACATCTTCACCCCTTGTCCTTAATATCAGTTTCCATAGCAACAGGTCATGCAACATTCAACTTAGCTGCCTGGTCACAAGTTCACCACACAATGTTGCAAATGACAACAGCAGGTGTGGTTGGCTTTGCAAAGCATGTCCTTATCCTTTCTGCTGTACCTTTCAAACTTTTCTTAATAACCAATTGGAAATATGCTTTCTTAACAAAGTAAAATGCACCCTATATCTGAAAGTAGAGTGCTCTTAAACAGCCAATCAAATCTCTACTTTCTTAAAACAGCATGTTGTCCACCGTTTTAGATAGATTTCATTCTACCACCTGCCTACCTCAGCTACAGACATCTTCTGATTACCTACAGAGATCCCTTCAAGATGCCTTCAGTGTGGATTGTTGGGCACAGCTATGTTTTCTGGTGCAAAAGGTATGCTGAAAGCAGAGGTATTGACAAAGACCTAGCTTTGCAAAATGTAGATATTAAATGGATTGGACAGAGGGGATTGAAGTGGCACCAATTGATGCCATTGGTTAAAACCTTTATGCACCTCCAACCTCCTGACCTCATGATTGTGCATTGTGGTGGCAATGACCTAGGCACATTGACTGGGGTTGGTCTGGAAATGCTAATGGAGGACACCTTTGCAGAATTGATGTTGCTTTTCCCCCAAACTACCTTTGTATACTCTAACATATGCCAAAGACAGAAATGGAAGTGGTCCAATCAATTTTGTCCACAGATTGAGAAAGCTAGAAAAAATGTCAATAAAGCTGTTTCTGCTTATCTCAGAGACCATAGTATGGGGTCCATATACAACAACAATCTGCGTTTTAATATGGATGGCATATACAGGAGAGATGGTGTACATTTCACAGATGAGGGTAACAGAGTCTTTCTCAACAACTTTTACTTTGCATTGGCACTTACATGTAGCCACCATCTTCTCACAATAAACACAAGGGCTCTTTTTAGAGCCACCCAAGATCCAAACATACAACCTAGGTGTATCCTAAAAAAATCTTACTTTTTTTTCCCTGGGAGTCGCGCACCTAGGGTGACCAGGAGTCATGCACCCCTCGCGTTCACACCAGGGGGCTGCGCTAGGAGTCACGCACCCCTCCTGTTCACACCAGGGGTCCACGCTGAGAGTCGCGCACCCCTCGCGTTCACACCAGGGGGCTGCACTGGGAGTTGCGCACTCCTCGCATTCACACCAGGGGGCCGCGCTGAGAGTTGCGCACCCCTCGTGTTCACACCAGGGGGCAGCGCTGAGAGTCACGCACCCCTCGCGTTCACACTAGGGGGTCGCGCTAGGGTCGCGACTCCAAATATTTCGAAAAAAAACCCGGCTCCAACCAGTAATTTATATTCGCCCCGCCCCCGCCTTACATTGCACAAATCCCCCCGAGACGTGGCCCACTCGGGGGGTTAAACGTACCGAAGCGAGGAATCCCTCGCTTCTTTGTTTTTTAATTTTTCGTCTGGATCCACGCACCCAGCGCGCATTCCGCTGTGTTTTTAAAAAAATGCTTTTTTTGGCCCTGGGGGTCCTTGTGGGTGTTTCCCCCTTATCTTCTTTGTCACCTTTGTTTCTCTGGTTTCGTGTGCCTCGGTTCTACAGAGGCACAAGATGGCTGCCAACACTTCCTGGTTTGGAGTGTTGACAGCCAATTAGAATGAAGCTCGTGGTTGGGAGGGTCCGCGGATCCACCGCGCCTCTATATATCAAAACTTTTATTTTTGGATTTTCTCAGCAACTACTGAACGGATTTACACCATTTAAAAGACGCATTTACAATGCAATGGTCTCGGCAATATTATAGGTAGAGCTATTGGTATTGCTCATTATTTTTTTATCATTTTTGTATCCCTAAATAAATGGCATTGTCATTTCTATTGGCATTAGCTTTTTTTTGCATATGTGATACCTATTGCATTAGCAGAGAGAGAGTGAGGTAGTGAGATAGAGAGAGAGAGTGAGGTATTGAAATAGAGAGTGAGGTAGTGAGAGAGAGTGAGGTAGATAGAGAGTGAGGTAGTGAGATAGAGAGAGTGAGGTAGTGAAAGAGTGAGGTAGTGAGGGAGAGGGATGTTGTGAGGTAGTGATATATAAGCATAGAGTGATGTTGGGATGTAGTGAGATAGAGAGAGAGGTAGTGAAAGAGAGAGTGAAAGTGAGTTAGTGAGCTAGAAAGAGTGAGGTAGTGAGATAGAGAGTGATTGAGGTAGTGTGTGAGAGAGAGTGAAGTTGTGAGGTTGTGAGCTTCTAATTCTGAACTCTGCATCTTATTAATTTTCGGTCAATGCATATATGCTGTTCTCTTAAACCTACTCTGCACATTTCTTTGAAACCTCGCTGGTTTAAGGTCGTTCTGTGTAACACAATACATTCATAAAATAAATTAAGCAGTGTGTCCTGCTAAGGAGATCACATCCGAAGGCCTCACTTGGAGCAGTTTGTTCTGCTCTGTAGTGTTTATCGGCAGCATTGCCTCGTGGTGTTTTTTTCGGATGCCCATCTGAAATACTAGCAGTTGGTAAAGCCGGCGACCATGTAAAGCCTGTGCGTCGCAAGGCTGCCGAGAAATTAGCCAATTGTCTTTCTTTTTTGGTTTCATGCTGCCGTGGCTTGCGTGCTATTGTTTTTACTGCACTGACATTTTCAGAATTCTGCACATTTCTTTATCGATCTGAAAGGTGGGCCCTGCCACCCTTCAGAGTCGCTGGGGTGCTTAACTTGCTAAAATAGTGCAAAGGTCTAAAGTTGTTCTTAGAGGCCCGCTGCTGCCGAATGCCAGGGCTGCAGACTAGTACTATTCATGCCAGTTCTTGATTCTTTCTTCCCTAAACTCACACGTCCTATCTTTTTAGTTCACTCTTGCATGTTCTTTTTCCCCTGCTTTCTCCCCACGTAGCTGATTTATGTTATCGTTATCTGCGTCCTTCTTTCAAACTCTCTTCCTACGCTTTTCAATTTTGCTTTAGCTCGGAGTCGGATACTGTAAAACAAACCCACTCCCCAAAACTGCTCACCGCCTGTCCAACGTGAGCACCGGACAGAGCGGGCACGTTTCGTCATTTCTGAGGCGGGCCCCCGCTGCCCCAGCGTGCGGCGTTGCAGTGTCCTATTGTCCTCACTATCAGCCCTTAATAGAAGACTCCGGCCTGCAGCCTTTTGATGCCGAGCGGAGAGCAATCCACTTCAAGCGGGACAAAGGCCGCAAAGATGGCAGATTAGATGGGTCTGGCTGTGTTTGAAGGGCTCGCAGGCTTCATTTGAATACAATGAGCTCCCAGGTCTCTTTAAGTGTTAATGAATGTATCACCCTGGACTCTGGCCAGGCATGGGGGCGAAGTGGGGGCATTCAGCCTGTGAAAATGACCGGGCTGTGTTTTTGTTTTTAAAACATTTAAAGAAACGGCATTGTTATTTACAATGTTAATAGCTTAATCACTCACTGTTCGCTCTGTTGCATATCTCTCAATATGTAGAGCACACGCAACAACAGTACCAACTCGCCTCACACGCAGAACAAATGTATTGCACCCAGAAGCAGTGACACTTCCCACGCACACGTGACAGTGGCAGCCGTTGCACCAGATTCTTTCAAAACACAGACAAGCTTCCCTCCCGCACAACAGACTAAAGTGGGCAACAGAAGCAACGCAAGCATCATTCATGGGGTAAGCGCAGCATGGTCACCCGCACACAGCACACGGACCGAGCAGATATTTTAAGTCCGTATATGTTAAGTTCCTGCGTTGCGTATAGATTTGTTAATTGTCAAGTTTTGTCATCTGCAGACTCAACACATTTTCAATCGAAACCTCAGTTGAAGCCAAGTTAATCCCGTCAGGCTCGATTCCTCTGCGGCTTGTCTTTGTTTTCTGCTACGGCCAGCAGTCACTTCCGAAATGAACTTCGCCGCCGCTTTCCTGCTGCGGCGTTGCAAGAGCAGTCGCCCGCCTGACATTTTGCGTGGGAGTGGATTTGGGGCGGGGGGAGAGAGCCGCTGTCTAACTCACTCCCAGGCTCACCTCTTCTCAGGTGTTCTTTCGAATGGGGTCCAAGTTTGCGCCTGCACTGCCCGGGGCCACCAGCTCTACAAAATAAAAGTGACTAACTGGCGGCAAATAGATACTATGGAAAGGAGTGGAGGAGGAGGAGGAACCCGAGGAGGAGGACGCACGAGCGGATAGGGTAAATGAGAGAGTTGGTGATGAAGGAGGTGGGAGAGCAGAAACAAGCACGTACCCAATAAGAAGATCGCGACCTGGCTGGAGGACTGCAGGTAAGCCCCGACTTTGGAAACTTTTTGCTGCGCAACTCTTACGCGTCAGTGTGTGGGGGCATTACGTCCAAGACATCCTTCCATCAGCAAACAAGCACACCACCGCCTTTCTCCGAGGCGAAGCAGAAATGACTCGGAGAAACGCAGCGGCGTTTCAGATTCGGATGCGTGTTTTTCTTTTCTCTCCTCTTGCCATTGGCTGGAGGAGAGAAAAACACGCCTAAAAAAGGGCGTGACTAAAAAGTGGAAAGAACAGCAAGGAACACGCCCCCGAATCTGAAAAAGACGGAGCCTATTTGGAGGGACGGCTCTCTCCTCCATTGGCTGGCCTCCGTTTAGGAAGCCAGCCAATGGAGGAGAGGCAAAAAGAGAGGCGGGCTAAGCAGAAACTCTCAGAAACATTAAATCTCCGACTTCCGGTTCTGCCTTCGGCAGACCGGACGGTCTTCGACCTAAAAAAGGTCTCTTTCTGAACCAAGGGCTACCTTTCGCCAAATTTGGTGTAATTCCGTTCAGCAGTTTTGGCTGTAACCGTGTCTAATGTTTCCTATGGGAAATTGATTTTTTTACCTCTATTTTTTGAATTTCTCAGGAACTACTGAATGGATTTACACCATTTAAAAAAAAGGTCTCTTTCTGAACCAAGAGCTATCTTTTTGCCAAATTTGGTGTAATTCCGTTCAGCAGTTCGGGCTGTAGTTGTGTCTAAAGTTTCCTATGGGAAATTCCATGGAGAAAAAAAAATATATATATATATATATAAACACATATATATATATATATATATATTTTTTTTATAACAACCACTGTGCAAAAAGTTCACATTATGTGTATATATGTTTAACTATTTATATATAGACTACAGCTAGTAGTAAATAGAGCCCCAGATACAATACAAACTTTAACAGACCACTACTGCTGACTCATCGATTTGTGCGAATGAAAGTATTTTGTTTATGTTTATCACAGGTGCAGTTCACTAAAAGATATAAAAATAGAAAGTGGACTGCGTTTCCGCATGTGATCAAGGGCACTTTTTATGCTCGAAACGCGTCATATGGCTTGTTGAATAAACTGTTTCAGCCACCAAGCTTGGGTCCGTGACTCTCTGTTTGTGGAAGAAGGCAACATGAAGGAGTCGCTTTGCAGATATATATATATATAACCTACTGGTGGTCGGCAGTAGGTAGTTATAGTTAGGACCTATTTTCCATAGGAATTTTTTACAATGGTAATCGAAGATGACTCACTAGAGAAACACTAATGCGCGTCTACAGGTACCAGAAGGCCTTTGGAGCTGACACGCCCACTCGGACAGGTACAAGTGACTCTGATTAGGTGCGCATAACGTCTTGCCTTGCTTTGAATTTGCTTGTGATGAAGGGAGCAGAATCCCGAAACGCGTCGGCATTGAAAGAGAGATGTAAGGTTTTAGTCTACTTCGCTGCAGCCTGCCAATAAAGAAGATGCAACATTGTCTACGTGTGTGGGCCTTTCCGTAGGGGCAACCTTTGTGATTGATGTATTACGGCTGTGCTCGGCCGTGGAGAGAGCCCAGCCGCATCAAAGTGGACCCGCGATGACGCCATTTGGCGTGCATCGTTTTGGGACGGTAGTTTGCTGTTGGAGGCATCAATCAGCAGCTTAGTGGGAGTAGGACTTTGCATCAACCCACAGTGGCTTCATTTATTTTTACAATGGTAAACCAAGACGACTCACTAGAGGAACACTAATGCGCGACTACAGGTACCAGAAGGCCTTTGGTGCTGACACGCCCACTCTGACAGGTACAACTGACTGTGATTAGGTGCGCATAACGTCTTGCCTTGCTTTGAATTTGCCTGTGATGAAGGGAGCAGAATCCCAAAACGCGTCGGCATTGAAAGAGAGATGTAAGGTTTTAGTCTACTTCACTGCAGCCTGCCAATATAGAAGATGCAACATTGTCTACGTGTGTGGGCCTTTCCGTAGGGGCAACCTTTGTGATTGATATATATATATATAGAGAGAAATTCACTGAAAAAACCATAGGTTTCAGGGGTGTTATAGTTAGCTGGACTTTTCACTTGTACAAAACCATTGAAATTCCCCCGCTATAGTTAGTTCAGCTAACTATAACTCGCGCGCCCGCAATGCACTGCTGATGACGTCACATATTACATCACTCATGACATGGTCAGTGACATCACTCATGAAATCACTGATGACATCTCAAATGACATCACCGATGACATCACTGATGACATCATCCAGTGAATGTGTGTTTTTCTGAAAATTAAATATGTTTTGAATATGTATATCTCAAGGTCGATGGAAGAATAAATGGGTATATAAGTGTCTAAATGGATGATTTGTTTTTGAAAAATTGATTGTGTAACTGACTGATTAAGTGTATCATAGTGAATACATGGCTTAGTGAGTAATGTTTAAATATGTAAATATCTGTATCAGTCTCTCACATTGTGTATAAGTGGCTGCATGGGTTGGTGAGTAGCTACATGGGTGTCTATATAGGTTATTAGAGTATCAGTCTGAGTGTCTGCATGGTTCGGTGGGGGTATTACGTAGTGCATAGGTGCATGAATGAGTGACTCACTGTTTGTATGTGTTGAACACAGCATGTGTGCAGGACTGTATGGGTGGATGAGTGTGTGTATGGATGTGTTAGTGAGTGAATGACTGTCTCAATAGTGTCTTTATGAGTGACTACATATGTTTTAAACTAGTATATGTGACTATTGGTGTATATATGTGAGTATATGTGAGAGTGAGAGATTGAAAGAGTTCCTGTATGAATAAGTATGTGTTTCTATAAGTGATTGTTTAAAAGACTAAGTATGTGTAAGTTTCCGTAGAAGTAAGTGTGGCTGTGTGTGTATAACTGTATATGCAAGTAAATGTATGTTTGATTCTTTATTAGCATGAGTGACTATGTGTGTGAGTAACTCTATGGATGAGTGGCATTGTGTAACAGGATGTATAGGTGTATGAGTACATATGATGAGTGAGTACATGTATGAGTGACTGTATAGGACTGTTGGTGAATGAGTGGATGTGTATGTGGATCTTAGAATTACTGAAGAGGTTGTTGTAACTGGTATTGGTATGTCCATTGTTTTGAAAATTTTAGTCTCTATTTTTGAATGTGTGTATCAAAGGTTATATTAGGGTGAGAGGAGGTCTGCCACTCTATCACAAGGATGATGTCATCAGTGATGTCATCAGTGATGTAATTTGATATGTCATCAGTGATGTCATGAGTGATGTCACTGACCATGTCATGAGTGATGTAATATGTGACGTCATCAGCAGTGCATTGCGGGCGCGTGAGTTATAGTTAGCTGAACTAACTATAACGGGGGAATTTCAATGGTTTTGTACAAGTGAAAAGTCCAGCTAACTATAACACCCCTGAAACCTATGGTTTTTTCAGTGAATTTCTGAGGGTTTTTAAATGCTAATTCCTAACTATAACGTGCCTAAAACCTATGGTTTTTTCTGTGAATTTCAAAGGTTTTTTAAATGCTAATTTCTAACTATGCCTACAGAGATAGGACATGTGAATAAAGAAGAAAAAATGCACAGAAAGAAACAAAAGAAGTGCAGAAAGAAGCAACAGAAGTCCTCAAAGACGAAGAAAAGTGCAGGAAGAAGGATAACGTGCAGAAAGAACAAAAAGAAGAGCAGAAAGAAGCCTTGTTGCAAAATCATCCTGTACCCTCAACTTTTTCAGACGGATACTGGTGGTAACTGAGTCTGACTAACCAGTCCTAGAGCCAGTGCTATGTTAAAAGACACTTAGAATACAGTGAAAACACCTACATACACTAGGGAACATTATGCGTTGGGGTCCCCCTGTGATTAGCATGACCTCCTCTGTAAGCCCCTAGTATATAATAGGGCATGGGGATTAAAACTACCTCTTAAAACAGGCCACAGGGCGTTTTTGCACACGTTAACTCAGGCCCCGTCCCCTCCCTTCACCACTGTGTAAACACGCCCTGTGTCCGTTTTCAGTTGGGAGATTAAGTTCATTTGAATCCTGAGGGTCCCTAGGGTCCAACTATCCCACTTGGTACCTCCAGTAAGTGCCACAGAGCTGCGTTGCAGAGAGGTGTAAAAAGTGGCACGGCCTGGACCACCTCTCTGCAATGCAGCTCAGTGGCGCTTACTGGAAGCACTTGGTGGGCTAGTTAGCCCCCAGGGGCCCTCAGTATTGAAGGGAAATTATATCCCCAATTTAAAACGTGCCATAGTGCGTGTTTGCACACGTCACCTCAGGCCCCGTCCCCACCCTTCACCACTGTGTAAACGCGCCCTGTGGCTGTCCTAAGTTGAGAGATTAAGTCCCCTTGAATCCTAAGGGTCCCTAGGGTCAGACTAGACCACTAGGTACCTCCAGTAAGCGCCACAGAGCTGCGTTGCAGAGAGGTGTAAAAAGGGGCTTGGCCTCAGAACACCTGTCTGCAGCGCAGCTCCCTGGCGCATACTGGAGATGCCTGTTGGGGGCGCGTTTGCAGAGTGCTGCACGGAGGGGGCATGGCCTCCGGCACGATGCCAGTCTTTTATTTATTTTAACTTTTTAAGAAGGGGGGCTGTGTGGTTCCCCTTCTTATTCTAATTTATTGGCCCTGATGACCCCATCCCCCAGGGCCTGTCTCCTAATTATATTTTTTTGACCCCAATCCCCAGGGCTGGCCACTGTTTTTTATAATTTTTTAAAAATATATATTTATAGACACACCTAGGACATGCTGGACAAACCGTACGTACCTATCACCATGACGATTTGCGTGATATTCATTAAAAGGCGACTATGCATACAATGAATCCACGTGGAATGTATTTACACCACTAGTGAAGCTCTGACATGTCTGATGCCCTACCGTGCCTAATCCCGGTAGACACCCTTGTCGTTTATTTATACAAACATGGGTAGCTATTGACAGGCACATTTAATACACATGCACACCAAGCCATTCAAAGGGGATTCGAAAAAAATTCGACCAAAACTATGCAAGAAACCCCCCTCACGGTTAATAAACACACATCCATTGCCAGATGTGTAATACTTTTTATTTTACTCTATGGAAAGGGGACGAACATCACTTGAGAGTCACAGCACGCTCCTGACAGAGCCCAATGCTGTGTTACACCCACCATTGCCTGTCGAGTGCCACACACCTCTGTGTTGTATTCCACTAGCTAGTGCATATGCTATGACACTCTCTAGCCCATGTGCACTGTAACACCACCCCGTGAATATGTCATGCCACACTTGTCTTCGCACGGGTTATATTGCCCCATCTAACGTGCCTTCCTCGATGCCTATGTTATAACGCACAGTGCTATGCCATACATATTACAATCTGGGATCCATATCTTTGTCACAGTGCATATGCAACGTTACACTCCCCAGCACATATTTTATATTACAACTTTAGAGACTAGTTAGGTTACACAACACTGCCCTGTGCATATTACACTCCAAGGTGCATATCGCATAGCACGCGCTAGTGCCTGTGCTATCTCGTGCTCTCCAATGAATCTGTCATTACGCACAATGTATTGCATATTATATTTCACACCCGGTTCATCTTATATCACACTTTTTGGTGCATAGTTTATACCATACACTATATCTAGTTTTCATTTTCAATCGTGCTCTCAGGACTATGTTCTATATAACACTGTGTTCACCTTCCCTTTTTACGGGCATTACATTTTGCGATAGGGGGTGGAGGGTCAGGCGGTGTTTCTGCCAAGTGAGCCCGGAGTCACATTCACAAACGTCCTCTTCTTCCTGAATAAAAGTGAGATTATGCTGCATACTTGTTCATATTTTAAGTAGTTCGCACAGACACAATGTTTTAAAAACAATAAAGTTCCTAATACCCGCCTTCTCTGAACAGTTAGCTTGCTGCCCCATCCCCCTCCTCCCTATCCTCTGTTGTGTGAATCCATGGACTAGCCTCCTCCCTCCTGCCATGCATGGTCTGATGTGCTGCCACTGGCCTCAATTTAGTATGATGTACCAGTCCACTCCTCCTGCCCTCCATTGCCCAATTCTATGCCCCATCATTGACCTCCTGCTTAAACTCTGTGCTTAGCTTGCTGCCCCTATTCTCCTTCCCCCTGCCCTCCGATGTCTTTGTGCATGCCCCTGCGCCATCCTTTTTGCCCACCATGTTCCATGGACCTGCCACTCCTATCTACTCTGAGTTTTCTGTTGAGCTGCCACTCCCCTCCCACCTGCCTAGCATTGTCAGATGACTGTAACCTGTCCCTGCCACCTCCACCCTGCCTGTCCACATGCCATGCCCCTATCCTCTTCCTCCTGTCCTACATGGTCCATTGTACTGCCACACCCTTCTGCCCTCCCTGGTCTGGCTTGCTGCAACTGCTCCTCCCGCCTGCCCCGTGTGGTCTGTTGTGAGGCCCCTTCCCCTGAACTTTCTTGTCTGTGCACAGGTCCTGACCCTCCCTTCTATCCTTCATCGTCCTTTGTGCATGCCCCTGCACCCTCCTTCTTGCCCATCATAGCCATTGTGCTGCCACTAACCCTCCCACTTGCCATGCATGGTCTTCTGTGCTGCCATGGCCCCTCCCACCTTCCCTGTGTGGTCAGTTAGCTGCCCCTGACCCCCTCCCACCTTCCCTCCATGGTCTGTGTGTGTGCCATCACAGTCTCACTGTTTCTCTTCATGGTGTGTCTTGCTTCTAGTGCCCATCCTGCCTGACCTCCATGGCTATCTTGCTGCTCCTGCCCTGCCCCCTTGCCCCCAGCCCTCTGTTTACATGTGCAGACCCCTACTCCCTCCCTCCTGGCTTGTCTGTTCCATTGTAATGCCCCTGATCCGTCCCTCCTGCCCTTTATGGTCTGTTATGCTGCAGCTTTCTCTCCTGTCTGTCCATTATGGTCAGCTAGCTATCATTGCCTCTTGCCCCTCTGTTCTCTGTTGTCCATGTGCATGGTCCTGTCCCCTCCCTCTTGCTTTCTATGGATTGTTGTGCTGCACTCCCGTCCTGCATGCCCTGTGTGGTGTATTGTGCTGCTGCAAACCCTGATGCCTGCCCTGCAGGGTCAGTTTGGTGCACCTCTCCATGTCCCTCCTGTCCTCTGTTATCCAAGTCCATGTCCCTACCCCATTTCCTTCCATGATCCAATGTACCATACTTGCGAACATTTTGAACTTGGTAAGAGGGAGATTTTGAAAAAAAACTGGGGTATTGATTTTCCCCTTTGAGTTACATTGAAAAAGAGGAGATTGTAGACAGGAGACAGATCAAATAAAGCCCATTTGAGCTTAAAAACATTGGACGTTTCCTGGCTGAATCGGGTCTGTTGGCATGTATGGTTGTACTACCATTGCCTCTTCCTTCTGCCCACAATGGTCTATTACATTGCCACAGCCTCTCTTGCAAGTCCTGTATTGTTGGTTTGTTTCCCCTGCCCCCTTTCCACTGCCCTCCATAGTCTGTTGTGCTTCCACGGCCCTTCCTGCCTGCTCAGTGTGGTTAAATTGTTGCCTTTGCACCCTCCTACCTGCCTTCAATTTTCAGAGTCTGTGCCCCTGGCCTCTGCCTCTCAACAGTATCCTAATGAACAACTAGATTGCTAACATTCTATATTTATTACAAAAGTGTGGAACGCCTGACATCATCTTGATGTAATCAAAACTGTAATACCTAGAGCATTTCCTTTAGAAATTACATATATGAGAGGGTCTTATTGGCATCAAAATTATGGTTAGTGCTCTAAAAGACTAAAATAAGGACATATTTTCTGAGTTTTCAAATAGCGACAAAGCACTTTTAAATTATTTGTTATCTTTATGTTTTTTTATCCAGTTGACCACTTGATTAAATGTTGCCCTTAGGGGAGAGGATGTGGTGTTACTTCCAGAACTGCAGACTTTGCAACTGGGGAACCAGGTTGAAGTTTCAGCTTCAGCTCGACATTCTGTGATTCTGGTCAAATCACTTAGTCTCCCCATGTCTACAACCAAAATGAATTTGTTCTTGTGTGATGTAACCAATGCTCATGTAAAGCACTCCAATACCTGACAAGTCTGCACTATATAACACTGCAAAAACACAAAATAATAAGTGTTTTGCACACTTCTGTCATTGGGCTATATTTGGGCTACATCTGGGTGATATTTGGGCTACATTTGGGCTCTTTTGTCTCCGGTGGCCATCTTGGGAGATTTATTTTTTATGAAGTTTCCTAATTTCCTCATGTACTGCAGTCTCCTCAGTAGGAAATGCTTTCAGTTTTTTTTTTTTTTTTTTTTTGGTAAAACTTTGTTTATTGAGATTTTACGTCGTGTCATTACATACACACAAAAGACAAAACCATAAACAAAAACAGGTGGCATTGCAGGTCACAGGTCACAAGAGCATCTGAATCAGTGTAATCACAGGGGCCAAGTGAACAATCGTACACAGTATGATATGAGTCTTAACGCATGTACATAGGGTAGGGACATCAGGCAAAAAGCCAAAAACACATTATAATCACCTGGTATAGGTGTGGGGGTCCCCCAGGCAGAGTTTACCCATGCGCTGCACATCACCAAAGGCGCAACCTCATCCCATAAATCTCGCATAAAGAGTACATAAGAACAATCCACATGACCTGGAAAAAACATAGGGGAGAGACCCAAAAGGGCCGCCCAGAGATGAGGGGGAAGAAAGGGGAAGAGAAAACACCGTATCCACCCCCATACGTCTACAGCAGCTCACCGTCCACCTTAAGCAGGATGTACGTCATGGGCGCTGGGATGCGGATCGGCAGCAGCCAGGGGGGGGGGCGTCTGCTGTCAGAGCCCCTGGACACCGCAGTAAGTAACTTTGTAATGGTCCCCAGATATCGGCAGGGCGGGACTGGGCAGGGAGTAATTCAGAGTATGTCAGTATCTGCTCCTGGCAGTAGACCAGGTCCGTGAGCCACTCCTTAAATTTCGGAGCCCGTCCCCGTCCCCACCGGCAAGCTATGCGCCGTTTCGCCAATAGGAGCGCAGTCGTAACAAATTTGCGACTCGCGCGCGGAATAGGTTTGGTATGCCCCAGTAACGCCTGTACAGGATCAGGTGCAAGGGGCAGCTCTATCATTTGCGAAATGGCAGAGTAGGCGTGCGTCCAATAGGTCAGAATAGTGGGACATGCCCAGGATAAGTGCAGGAAGTCCACCTGGGGGGCATGGCATCTCTCGCAATTATCCGAGTCTTGCAGTTGGAATCTGTACTTGGTGACCGGAGTGCAGTAGAGACGGTTCAGGAATTTAAAATGGATGACACGGTGTCTACTGCTCGCAGAAATCTGTTCCGTCTGCGAACAACAGTATGCCCATCTATCATCACCCAGCTCCAGCCCCAACTCCCGCTCCCACTCCCCACGAGCCCGAGAAATGTCGAGTGTAGCGTCAGAGCGAACGGCATGGTACAGTATCGAGACCAAATGGGAGGGTGAGGTGGCTTGTAGGATCCTGTGTAATGGAGCCATGGTGTCAGGCTCAGTCGGAAATGTCGGCAATATGGCCTTCATTCCATGCCTCAGTCTAATGTAGGTAAAGAGCTCCAGAGGGGTAGGCGTGTAACCTTCGAAGAAGTGTTCCCTGTCGCGAAAGAGCCCGCCGGAGAACAGATCGCCCCATCTTTGAATTCCTAGCTTGCGAATCAAATCGCGAAACAGTCTCTCTTGGAAAAGGGGAAGCTGCGGGTGATAGGCAATGGGGAGAAGGGGGGAGTACAGGAATGAACTTCCCACTCGCCTTGACAGCTCCAGCCAAGCCCTCACCGTGCCCTGCAAGGCATTGTAACTGGTAGTGGTATGTGGGAGCACACTATGCAATAAACCAGGCAGGGGCAAGGGTGCCGCCAGCCAGTCCTCCGCAGCGAGCTGGTGCATAAAAGCGATCGGGTGGAACCAGTAGTACGCATAGTGCGCTTGGGCGCAATTATAGTACAGTTCCAGATCCGGTATATCGAAGCCTCCGCACGAGTATGGAGAGGTCATCATAGCCCACTTCAATCGAGGTCTCCTCCCGCCCCACACCAGCCGTATCAATTCTGAACGCAAAGGAGTGAAAAAATGCCTGCTCGGGGGGAAGGGAATGTTCAGAAACAAATACAGAAGCCGGGGAAGCACTACCATCTTAATCAGGGCTGCACGCCCAGCCATCGACAGAGGGAGCGTAATCCAGCGGTCGACACAAGAGGAGACATGTAGCAATGTCGTGCCATAATTTAACCGCATGAGCTCCTCCCTATCTCGAGAAATCTTAATGCCTAGGTACTTGACCTCGGAGTCACTCCATTCTATGGGATAGTCGAGCGAAAAGGTCCGTGAGCCATCAGTTAGATGGAAGATCTGGGACTTTGACCAGTTGATGTGCACGCCCGACATCTCCCCGTATGTCAAGAATTCCCGGAGGATTGGGTTCAGGTTATTTTGAGGGTCCCGCACATACAGAGTAATGTCATCTGCATACAGCGACAGCAATATCTGTCGCTGCTCACAGAACAGCGCCCTGTCTCGGTGGCGTTGTCGCAGCCGCGAGGCAAGAGGCTCAAGCGCCAGTGCAAATAAAAGTGGGGAGAGTGGGCACCCCTGCCTGGTTCCTCGGGCAATCCCGAAGGGCTCTGACGTCCTGCCATTGATTAAGACCCTGGCACACGGACTGCCATAAAGAATAGCTATCCATCCTAGGAACACCAGAGGAAAACCCATATGAGTCAGCACAGCTACCAGATAATCCCACTCCAAAGAGTCGAACGCTTTCGTAGCGTCCAAAAAAACCGCCACCATCTGTAGGCTGGGATCCACATTCTGCAAGGTCGCAAATAGCGTGCGCAAGTTGTGCGACGTCGCCCTTCCGGGTATGAAGCCCGATTGATCCGGGAGTACCAATCCCTCCATGAGGAGCGTCAAACGATTAGCCAGAGTTTTAGCAAGGATCTTTGCGTCACAGTTAAGGAGGGACAAGGGTCGATATGAGTCCGGGGAAGCCGCCGGTTTACCCGGCTTCAAGAGGGAGGTAATTAGTGCCTCTCTCATAGATGGGGGAAGCTCCCCCAGCGTGTGGGCCTCGTCGAATACCACTTTTAAAATCGGAGCAAGGATATCAATGTAAGATTTATAAAACTCTATCGGGAATCCATCAAGGCCCGGGGCCTTCCCCGAGGCCATTTGCATTATAGCCTCCCGAATTTCGTCGATCCCAAGAGGAGCCATTAGGAACCGTTGTTGTCTGTCAGAAAGCCATCCCAATGTAATTTCCCCCAAATATCGGTCCAGCTCCGGCGCGTGCGCATGAGTAGAGGAGTACAGGTCAGAATAATGGGTAACAAACGTTTGCATGATAGACCGGGTATCCCTGTGGAGTACCCCCGAAGTTCCCTGGATCTCAAGGACATGGTTGCTGAATCGGGGCGGACGTATTGCCCAAGCCAGGAATTTTCCCGGCCGCTCCCCCTCCCCGTACCTGCGAGCCTGAAAGTGTTTCCCCCTAAACCGGACTTCTCGATCCGCGGTGTCTTTATAGTCAGACAATAGGTCTCGGAACCTGGCCTGCGCCTCAGCATCAGTGTGAAACGTGGGGGCGGTCTCCAGGATCCTAAGGTTAGCCTCCAGTTTACGAAGGGTGTTACGTAGGTCCCTGAGGACTCCCACCCCTTTCGAAATGCACAGCCCCCTGATTGTGGCCTTAAAAGCCTCCCAAACTACAGCAACACTGTCCACCGTTCCACCATTTCGTTGAAAGAAGCTCTCAAACTCCTGTGCAATTTCCGACCGAAAGACCTCATCTAGCAGGGCAGAGGGCTGCAATCTCCATGACATCGGAGAGCCAGCAAGGTCAACCAATTCCACACCCATCAGGACCGGGGCATGATCGGAGTACGTACGCGCAAGGTGTTTTACCCAGCATAACGTGGGAGCGAGTCCCGGGGAGACCAAGAGATAGTCCAATCTCGCCCACGTGGCATGTGCGGCCGACCAATGCGTGCCCTCTAAGGTCGCCGGGTGCCTCGAACATAAGGCTTGCGAGCGAGAGTAATGTTGAGGGCCAGGGTTCGCCCTATCTTTCGTGGGATCAATAGCTACATTAAAATCCCCTCCCCATACTAAATAAGTAGAGCCTATGCTCAAAATCTCCCTCCAGAGCGTCTGAAGGCAATTTGGATCATCAGAGTTGGGGCCATAGTAACACGCCAGAGTGAGTGTATCCGCACCCATGCGTCCCCAGACAATACAATACCGGCCCTCCCTGTCTGTTCGTTCACCCAGGTGCACAAAGGGGGTGTGTTTTTTAATGAGAATTGCAACTCCTCGTGAGTAAGTGGAGTATGAGGAGAAGGCGCGATGTATGGCCCACCGCGATGCAAACAGCGATGGCCTGGAGGGGTCCAGGTGCGTCTCCTGAAGGAAAGCCACGCCTATGTGATGTCTATCCAGGTACGCCAGGATCTGTCTACGTTTTCTAGGGTCCCCCAAACCCCTCACATTCCAGGTCAGGAAATTAAGCTGCCCAGTAAAGTCCCTACTTGCCTGCGGATCACCCATGGGGAACAACAATCCTCAGATGTAGCAACGCAATGCCACCGCCGCCCCTAGAATGATGCGAAATAGACGATGCAAATACCACCACACACCAATTAACACTAACAAGCACAAGCAATTCCCAACTCCTCCCCCCTCCCCCCACCCACAGCAGCATCCCAATCATGCCATCTGAATAGTCCCCCTCCTCCCCACCCCAAAACCAAACCCTTCTATAGCCAGTGCCACAAGGGATTAACATTCAAACTGAGAAACAATGGGGTAATACCCTTTGGAGGTCAGTCTAGGTGGAGGCACTGTGTCCCCTTGAACCGTGGGAGCGCGCCCGGTCATAGTCCGAGCCCTCGCCAGGGACAAAGGGCGCCCAGCGAAGTAAAAAGTCCTGAGAGTCAAGTGCGCACTAAATGGATGCAGGGCTCTGGTTACATCCCCTTACTAACAGCGCAGTCAGGCCGTCAAGTGCCCATAACATGGTCCGTGGCAGTATGCATCTGCACCAGCCCACCAACTATCGAATA
This sequence comes from Triturus cristatus, assembly GCF_964204655.1. Lineage (NCBI taxonomy): Eukaryota > Metazoa > Chordata > Amphibia > Caudata > Salamandridae > Triturus > Triturus cristatus. The sequence continues at coordinate 606,205,860 of NC_140582.1, read as the reverse complement.
TCTGCCCCGGATGCGACAGGACGACAACTCGGCGCCGTCACTCCGAGGCCGGCGAGGATGGGCGGTCCGGTTCGCTCCTCTTGACCCGTTTCAGAAATTCCTCTGCTTGTTGGGGTTTAGTGCAGAAGATCTGTTTCCCTTGGTGGGTGATGCGCAAACGAGCTGGGTAGAGTAGCGCATAGTCAATTTGAGCTGCTCGCAACTTGTGTTTGACCTGTACGAATTTCTTCCGCTCCTCCTGGACCACTGGAGTGAAGTCAGGAAATATGGTAAAGGCAGTGCCGTCGTATGATAGGGTCTTCTTCTCCCTTGCCGTCCGAAGTGCCACATCTCGGTCTCGGAAGTTCAGCAAGCGGGCGATGATAGGGCGGGGGGGGGCCCCCGGCGGAGGCCTCGGAGCCAGCGATCTGTGTGCCCTCTCAACAATGAACTGAGGAGATAGGGAGTCAGCGCCCACCACCGCGCGCTGTAGACCCTCCACATAGTCCTCCATCTTGCCCGTGTGGGTCGACTCTGGTATGCCAAGTGAGCGAATATTATTCCTCTGACTATGCGCCTCCAACTCCTCATTCTTGGCCGCTATCACGTGGAGGACTTTTTTTTTTTTTTTTTTTTTTTAAAGTTCCAAAACCTTTATTATCATCTGACACAGTCATACATTATACGCCTACAACCTCACGGGCCGGCTCCAGATAACATTTCCCACTGTATTTCATCACCCTGTACACAGCCATGTGGCCGACAACCCGGAGGTCCGGCGGCAAATACCTTTTGATCAAACATACCAGTAGAACTATACAATGCACCATGAACCCCGGGCAAGTAGCGGAGCACCACGTCCATTAGGCGCAGCCGCTATGTGCGCTACCTGTAATTCGGAGGTGCAAACGTCCAGGAGCATAACCCCCCACTGCAGTCCACCACCATCACACTCCTGAAGGGCAAACACTCAGACCCCACCTAGTTAACCTCAACAGCTCCTGAGTCAACCATCAGCCTGCACCCGGTTCTCCCCCTCCACGGAGGCGGTATACGCCGCCACATACTCTTTAAACGGGTCCCAAATGTCCCTGGCTCTGCTAGTTAATGGTTGCGTCTCAGCGTAGATAGCACTCTGCTCCTGGCAGTACAAAAGATCCCCTATCCATTCCTTAAATTTCGGTGCACGCCCTCTGCCCCATCGGCATGCAAATCTCCGCTTCGCCAATAATAGTGCAATGTTCCCCAATTTGCGCGTCAGCTTAGGTATTAATACCGTGTAGCCCAACAGCATCACAAGCGGATCTAACTCCACCGTAGCCCCCAACATAGCCGTCAATGCCGAATGCACCTGCAGCCAGTAATCTGCCACTCTCGGACACAACCACGCCAAGTGCAGGAAATCTGCTCCTTCCGCCTGGCACCTCTCACATCTGTCGCTGTCCGATAGGCGAAATCTAAGCTTTTTAACTGGCGTGTAATACATTCGCTGTAAGAACTTGTAATGGATAATACGCAGCCAGCTACTGGAGGAGATCTGGGAGGTGAGCTCGCAACAATACGTCCATTGCTTCTCCGTTATATCTCTGCCTAGCTCGATTCTCCACTGCTGGAGTGCCCTACAGTCCAAACTTCCACTGTGCGCCCGAATACTGCTGTATAGCTGAGAGACTAAATGCCTACCATCCGTAGACGTAAGCAGGACTTGTAAAGGCCTCACTACGACGGGTTCCTCCGGGAAGCTCGGTAATATCTTCCGCAGCCCCCGCCGCAGCCGGACATAGTAAAAGACATCAAGCGGAGTAGGCTGATAGCCACCAAACAACTGCTCTTTCGTCTTGAACCGACCACTAGCGAAGAGGTCACCCCAATGCCGAATTTTTATTCTGGCGCACAGCCCCTGAAACCCTCCTTCCTGCAACAGCGACAAGTCCGGGTGATAAACCAGCGGCAGCGTCGAAGCATACATAAAGCTAAGCGCCAGTCGACGTAGTATACGCTGCCACGCATCTACCGTGCACGGCACCGTAGTAAATGGCGTATCGAAGGCACGGATTGAGCCCTGAAGAACACCCGTCAATGGCAGGGGCCGGGATATCCAGTCCTCCACCGCCAGCTGCGGCAGGAATGGCGCAGGTGCAAACCAATGGTATGCAAAGTGGGCCTGCGCACTTAGATAATACTCCAGAAAATCGGGAACATCAAATCCACCAGATTCGTATGGCCGAGTGATAACCGACCATGCCAGTCGAGGCTGCTTACCAGCCCAGAACAGCCGCAATAATTCGGAACGCAACGTTCGAAAGAAGTACGCACCCGGATAGTACGGGATGTTCTGGAAAAAATATAAAAAACGAGGTAATACCACCATCTTGATCAGCGAGGCCCTGCCCGCCATGGTAAGCGGAAGAGATACCCAGCGAGTAACATCCTCTGCCAGCTTAGTTATGGCTGTACCGTAATTCAGCCGCAACGTCTCCTCCCGGTCCTTTGAAATCTGAACCCCCAAATATCTGAGATCCGACTCACACCATTCTAGCGGGTAGTCCAGAGGAAAGCGGCCCACTGCAGGCGTCAGGGGAAAAAATTGCGACTTCTTCCAGTTTATTTGAATGCCCGACAAACGCCCAAACACCAAAAATTCTCGGAGCAATGGATTAAGGTTAACCTGTGGATCCACCACATACAACGTTAAGTCGTCAGCATAGGGAGATACATCAATCTGCCGTTGGTAACACTTAAAAGCACTCTGTTTATGCAATTGTCGGATACGGCACGCCAGAGGTTCGATCGCAATAGCGAATAGCAATGGGGAGAGCGGGCACCCCTGCCTGGTACCCCTAGTCAGCAGAAACGAGTCGGACACCTCACCATTAATTAGCACTCTCGCTTTCGGGTCAGTATAGAGCAATTTGATCCATTTAACGAATATTTTGGGAAAGCCCATCCTGTACAAGATGGCAAACAGGTAGTTCCACTCAACCGAGTCAAATGCCTTGGTGGCATCAAGGAACACAGCCGCTACAGGCAGTTCCGGCGCTATCGTATTTATCAAGGAGAAAAGCGTACGCAAGTTGCTAGCAGTCGAGCGACCCGGGACAAACCCCGATTGATCTGGGAGAGCAATTTTTGTCATAAGCAGGGAGAGCCTAGTGGCCAGCACCTTCGCCAGAATCTTTGCATCACAATTAATTAGGGAGAGCGGCCTATATGAATCACACTCTGCTGGGTCTTTTCCTGGCTTCAACAGCGAGGTGATCAGTACCTGCCACCTCCAGTGACTCCTCATACACCTCCCGAAGCACCGGTGTCATGACATCAATATAGCTTTTATAGAATTCCGCCGGTAGTCCATCAATCCCTGCCGCCTTACCATTACTCAGAGACATAATCGCCTCCCGTATTTCATCCAGTTCAAATGGAGCCCCGAGAAATTCCCTATGGTCATCGCTTAACCAACATAACGCCACATCATCCAGAAAGTCCCCAAACACCGCCTCCCCACCACTGCGGGCTTCATATAACTCCTCATAATGCGCAGTAAATTGAGCTAATATTCCCTTCGTATCTTGATGTACGGTCCCTCCCTGCCCTCTGATCTCTAGAACGTGTGTGGGTCCCCGGGCATGCCTAGTAATCTCCGCTAAGGCGCGCCCTGGTCTCTCTCCTTCACAATATCGGCGGGCTCGCCAATATCGGCCCCTGAATTTGGACTCCCTATCTGCTTCCTGCTCGTACTGCGTGAGCCGTTCTCGGAATTCCTTATCGATCGGACCCATTGGTTCCTGGGCCATCCTAGTTTCCAGCTCCGCTAGTTCAGCCTCTAATTTGGTGAGCGAGCCTCGTATTGTTTTTAGGACACCGAAGCTCTTAGATATGTAGTACCCCCTGACCGTCACCTTAAACGACTCCCAAATGGTCTCAACACTATCCACTGACCCCTTGTTGCGGGGAAAAAACTCCGCTATCTCGTCCCCCAATTCCGCCTGAAACACCGGATCCAATAATGCCGTGGGTTGCATACGCCACCTAGGTGCTGCCCTACAGGATCCCGGGATCGCCACCTGCACCAATACCGGACAGTGATCCGAATACGACCTCGGTAAGTGAGCCACTCGACCTAGATCCACCGCCAAGCCGGTAGACAGAAAACAGTAATCTAGCCTGGCCCAAGAGTTGGCATATGTTGTGAAGTGCGTCCCCTCCCGGACCCCAGGATGCACAATCCTCCAACTATCTACAAGTCCCCCTTCTGCCACTATACCCGCCATGACTTCCCTCGCTCCCTTATGGTATTGCGGGCTACCATCCGACCTATCGAGCCCTGAGGTCATTGTGAGATTGAAATCCCCCCCCATATGACATGCATGGAACCAGTGTTCAGTATCTTGCCCCATAGCATGGCAAAGAAGGCAGGCGAATCCACATTTGGCCCATAGCAGTTTACAATTGTGACCGTATCAGTACCAAGTCTGCCCCACAACAAGACAAATCTCCCTTCCTTATCCGTAAGGTCACCCAGCATCACAAACGGCACCGCCTTCTTGATCAGTATCGCCGTGCCCCTGGCATACCCTGAATACGAGGAGAAGCTCCGTACTGCCGCCCATTTGCTTGCAAAGGTGTAGGTGGCCCGGGACTAAGATGCGTTTCCTGTAACAATGCAATTTGCACCTTATGCTGTTCCAGATAAGCCACCACCCTCCTACATTTCCTGGCGTCATTTAACCCCCGGACATTCCAGGTGGCGATAGTGACGTGTGACTTACGCGCTTTGTCTGCCATGCGTCGTTAACCTCCCAAGAACCAAAGCAGTCGCCCAGGTCTGCCTGCCCTGAACACCCCGGGTGCTTACCGCCCAATAATAGCCCCCCTCTACCCCATCAGATCGAATATTCAGAAGTGGCCCTTTCCGTAGCGTATCGGACTCCAGCCCATGCCCTCCTCCATAAACAACAAACCCACTCCCGGTACTACGCTCTCTCGCACGTTTTGGAACTCCAAACATACAAACCATAGCAACATCCCGTGTTCCCACCCCCCTCCCACTGAAGCAAACCCCAACCTGCCAGTCCTGTAACCCCCCCTCCCCGCCCACAATTGCCCCAAACAGCAAGGCAAGTACATTCCCCAAACCCCAAACATATACTAGGGTATTTCCCGTCAGGAAACGAATCCAGGTGGCACCACCAGTTCCCTCCCCAGAAACGCCAGCCCGGCCACACAATGTGCAGTCCAGCTCGGCGAAACGAGGAAGCGTCCGGCGCTAGTACTTGATCCACCCGGGTCCCACAATAAGCAAATCTCTGCCTCCTTTAACAGCAACCAACACTGTGTCACACCCCGTGCAATCTTAAGAGGATTCTCCTGCAGTGTCAGCGCCCCACAACCCAACAACACCCCACCGTGCTCGCAGCCACCAGGCCCAACCATCCCCCAGCGCAATGTCTCACAGCCAGCTACACCAGTTCCAATTCTCGGGGAACCCCCTCCTCTGCACATGTGGTCCAATATGCCAGCTACAGTCACCCCACTCACGGTTCGCCGTCCACCAGCTCCTCACGCCCAGGGTCCTCGTCGTTCCCAGCTCCAGCCTCCGATCTGCGGGAACGCTTGTACTGTTTGATGAAATCCTCCACCAGCTGAGGATTCGTGAAGAACTTCTGCCTCCCCTGATATGTGACCCGCAGGCGCGCCGGGTAAAGCAGTGCATAATCCAATTGCAAGTCTCGTAGTTTCGCTTTGACTGCTAAAAATTTCCGACGTTCCTCCTGCACCATCGGTGTGAAATCTGGATACAGCGTGAAGGAGTTGCCATCGTAGGATAACGTGCGCGTACTCCGTGCGGCCCTCAAAGCGGCGTCACGGTCGCGATAATTGAGCATCCTGGCGATGATCGGCCTGGGCGCCACTCCCGGCTTAGGTCTGGGGCCCAGGGCCCGATGCGCCCTTTCCACAATAAATTGGGGAGAAAAAATGTCCGATCCAATCGCCGCCACTAACATCTTCTCCACGTATTCCTCCATTTTGCCCACATTCGTCGACTCAGGAATACCTACGATGCGTACGTTATTCCGCCTACTTCGCGCTTCCAAATCCTCATTCTTAGCAGCAATGAGGCGCAGCAGATTGTCCATTCTGGATAACTGTGAGGTGTGCCGTGTCACCGTATCTTCAGTGTCCGATATCCGCTGTTCCGCCCCCGTGATCCGTTCTTCTTGGACGTCCAACTTCTGCACTACCGCATCCATTCGGGACGACATTCTATCCACTTTATCAGCGATCGTCGCAAACCCCTGACGCATTTCTCGCAAGACATCTTGTAAATTGGGCGCCGCATCTGCCGAACCTCCTGCCGGTACCGGCGGCTCCGCCGGACCACGAGTCTCTTCCACAACCTTGGGCGGCTTCTTACTAGCCTCAAACATGAGTTTGCGGTACAAAAGGGGGTGGTGATGGACGGAGCATCAGAACCAATCAAACACTCACACCCAGTCAACAGATCTGGGTTTGATCCATCACCGTTTTTTAGCCCACTCTGCCACCCCAGTTCAGACATGGCCATATGCAAATCAGTCTGACCCTGTGCCTCATGGGAACAGTCCAGCCCGAACTGCCAAGCCATGCCTTCCCTGGACCGGAAACAAGCTTCCTAGGACCGGTTTCTGGCATTTCAGCCGTCTTCAGCCAGGCTTGCTTGAATCCAGTGGCAAAGTGAGCAAGGGACTCACGTCTGAGCATACCCTGCCAACTTATGGTGAACAAAGCGGTACAAAAGGGGGTGGTGATGGACGGAGCATCAGAACCAATCAAACACTCACACCCAGTCAACAGATCTGGGTTTGATCCATCACCGTTTTTTAGCCCACTCTGCCACCCCAGTTCAGACATGGCCATATGCAAATCAGTCTGACCCTGTGCCTCATGGGAACAGTCCAGCCCGAACTGCCAAGCCATGCCTTCCCTGGACCGGAAACAAGCTTCCTAGGACCGGTTTCTGGCATTTCAGCCGTCTTCAGCCAGGCTTGCTTGAATCCAGTGGCAAAGTGAGCAAGGGACTCACGTCTGAGCATACCCTGCCAACTTATGGTGAACAAAGCGGTACAAAAGGGGGTGGTGATGGACGGAGCATCAGAACCAATCAAACACTCACACCCAGTCAACAGATCTGGGTTTGATCCATCACCGTTTTTTAGCCCACTCTGCCACCCCAGTTCAGACATGGCCATATGCAAATCAGTCTGACCCTGTGCCTCATGGGAACAGTCCAGCCCGAACTGCCAAGCCATGCCTTCCCTGGACCGGAAACAAGCTTCCTAGGACCGGTTTCTGGCATTTCAGCCGTCTTCAGCCAGGCTTGCTTGAATCCAGTGGCAAAGTGAGCAAGGGACTCACGTCTGAGCATACCCTGCCAACTTATGGTGAACAAAGCGGTACAAAAGGGGGTGGTGATGGACGGAGCATCAGAACCAATCAAACACTCACACCCAGTCAACAGATCTGGGTTTGATCCATCACCGTTTTTTAGCCCACTCTGCCACCCCAGTTCAGACATGGCCATATGCAAATCAGTCTGACCCTGTGCCTCATGGGAACAGTCCAGCCCGAACTGCCAAGCCATGCCTTCCCTGGACCGGAAACAAGCTTCCTAGGACCGGTTTCTGGCATTTCAGCCGTCTTCAGCCAGGCTTGCTTGAATCCAGTGGCAAAGTGAGCAAGGGACTCACGTCTGAGCATACCCTGCCAACTTATGGTGAACAAAGCGGTACAAAAGGGGGTGGTGATGGACGGAGCATCAGAACCAATCAAACACTCACACCCAGTCAACAGATCTGGGTTTGATCCATCACCGTTTTTTAGCCCACTCTGCCACCCCAGTTCAGACATGGCCATATGCAAATCAGTCTGACCCTGTGCCTCATGGGAACAGTCCAGCCCGAACTGCCAAGCCATGCCTTCCCTGGACCGGAAACAAGCTTCCTAGGACCGGTTTCTGGCATTTCAGCCGTCTTCAGCCAGGCTTGCTTGAATCCAGTGGCAAAGTGAGCAAGGGACTCACGTCTGAGCATACCCTGCCAACTTATGGTGAACAAAGCGGTACAAAAGGGGGTGGTGATGGACGGAGCATCAGAACCAATCAAACACTCACACCCAGTCAACAGATCTGGGTTTGATCCATCACCGTTTTTTAGCCCACTCTGCCACCCCAGTTCAGACATGGCCATATGCAAATCAGTCTGACCCTGTGCCTCATGGGAACAGTCCAGCCCGAACTGCCAAGCCATGCCTTCCCTGGACCGGAAACAAGCTTCCTAGGACCGGTTTCTGGCATTTCAGCCGTCTTCAGCCAGGCTTGCTTGAATCCAGTGGCAAAGTGAGCAAGGGACTCACGTCTGAGCATACCCTGCCAACTTATGGTGAACAAAGCGGTACAAAAGGGGGTGGTGATGGACGGAGCATCAGAACCAATCAAACACTCACACCCAGTCAACAGATCTGGGTTTGATCCATCACCGTTTTTTAGCCCACTCTGCCACCCCAGTTCAGACATGGCCATATGCAAATCAGTCTGACCCTGTGCCTCATGGGAACAGTCCAGCCCGAACTGCCAAGCCATGCCTTCCCTGGACCGGAAACAAGCTTCCTAGGACCGGTTTCTGGCATTTCAGCCGTCTTCAGCCAGGCTTGCTTGAATCCAGTGGCAAAGTGAGCAAGGGACTCACGTCTGAGCATACCCTGCCAACTTATGGTGAACAAAGCGGTACAAAAGGGGGTGGTGATGGACGGAGCATCAGAACCAATCAAACACTCACACCCAGTCAACAGATCTGGGTTTGATCCATCACCGTTTTTTAGCCCACTCTGCCACCCCAGTTCAGACATGGCCATATGCAAATCAGTCTGACCCTGTGCCTCATGGGAACAGTCCAGCCCGAACTGCCAAGCCATGCCTTCCCTGGACCGGAAACAAGCTTCCTAGGACCGGTTTCTGGCATTTCAGCCGTCTTCAGCCAGGCTTGCTTGAATCCAGTGGCAAAGTGAGCAAGGGACTCACGTCTGAGCATACCCTGCCAACTTATGGTGAACAAAGCGGTACAAAAGGGGGTGGTGATGGACGGAGCATCAGAACCAATCAAACACTCACACCCAGTCAACAGATCTGGGTTTGATCCATCACCGTTTTTTAGCCCACTCTGCCACCCCAGTTCAGACATGGCCATATGCAAATCAGTCTGACCCTGTGCCTCATGGGAACAGTCCAGCCCGAACTGCCAAGCCATGCCTTCCCTGGACCGGAAACAAGCTTCCTAGGACCGGTTTCTGGCATTTCAGCCGTCTTCAGCCAGGCTTGCTTGAATCCAGTGGCAAAGTGAGCAAGGGACTCACGTCTGAGCATACCCTGCCAACTTATGGTGAACAAAGCGGTACAAAAGGGGGTGGTGATGGACGGAGCATCAGAACCAATCAAACACTCACACCCAGTCAACAGATCTGGGTTTGATCCATCACCGTTTTTTAGCCCACTCTGCCACCCCAGTTCAGACATGGCCATATGCAAATCAGTCTGACCCTGTGCCTCATGGGAACAGTCCAGCCCGAACTGCCAAGCCATGCCTTCCCTGGACCGGAAACAAGCTTCCTAGGACCGGTTTCTGGCATTTCAGCCGTCTTCAGCCAGGCTTGCTTGAATCCAGTGGCAAAGTGAGCAAGGGACTCACGTCTGAGCATACCCTGCCAACTTATGGTGAACAAAGCGGTACAAAAGGGGGTGGTGATGGACGGAGCATCAGAACCAATCAAACACTCACACCCAGTCAACAGATCTGGGTTTGATCCATCACCGTTTTTTAGCCCACTCTGCCACCCCAGTTCAGACATGGCCATATGCAAATCAGTCTGACCCTGTGCCTCATGGGAACAGTCCAGCCCGAACTGCCAAGCCATGCCTTCCCTGGACCGGAAACAAGCTTCCTAGGACCGGTTTCTGGCATTTCAGCCGTCTTCAGCCAGGCTTGCTTGAATCCAGTGGCAAAGTGAGCAAGGGACTCACGTCTGAGCATACCCTGCCAACTTATGGTGAACAAAGCGGTACAAAAGGGGGTGGTGATGGACGGAGCATCAGAACCAATCAAACACTCACACCCAGTCAACAGATCTGGGTTTGATCCATCACCGTTTTTTAGCCCACTCTGCCACCCCAGTTCAGACATGGCCATATGCAAATCAGTCTGACCCTGTGCCTCATGGGAACAGTCCAGCCCGAACTGCCAAGCCATGCCTTCCCTGGACCGGAAACAAGCTTCCTAGGACCGGTTTCTGGCATTTCAGCCGTCTTCAGCCAGGCTTGCTTGAATCCAGTGGCAAAGTGAGCAAGGGACTCACGTCTGAGCATACCCTGCCAACTTATGGTGAACAAAGCGGTACAAAAGGGGGTGGTGATGGACGGAGCATCAGAACCAATCAAACACTCACACCCAGTCAACAGATCTGGGTTTGATCCATCACCGTTTTTTAGCCCACTCTGCCACCCCAGTTCAGACATGGCCATATGCAAATCAGTCTGACCCTGTGCCTCATGGGAACAGTCCAGCCCGAACTGCCAAGCCATGCCTTCCCTGGACCGGAAACAAGCTTCCTAGGACCGGTTTCTGGCATTTCAGCCGTCTTCAGCCAGGCTTGCTTGAATCCAGTGGCAAAGTGAGCAAGGGACTCACGTCTGAGCATACCCTGCCAACTTATGGTGAACAAAGCGGTACAAAAGGGGGTGGTGATGGACGGAGCATCAGAACCAATCAAACACTCACACCCAGTCAACAGATCTGGGTTTGATCCATCACCGTTTTTTAGCCCACTCTGCCACCCCAGTTCAGACATGGCCATATGCAAATCAGTCTGACCCTGTGCCTCATGGGAACAGTCCAGCCCGAACTGCCAAGCCATGCCTTCCCTGGACCGGAAACAAGCTTCCTAGGACCGGTTTCTGGCATTTCAGCCGTCTTCAGCCAGGCTTGCTTGAATCCAGTGGCAAAGTGAGCAAGGGACTCACGTCTGAGCATACCCTGCCAACTTATGGTGAACAAAGCGGTACAAAAGGGGGTGGTGATGGACGGAGCATCAGAACCAATCAAACACTCACACCCAGTCAACAGATCTGGGTTTGATCCATCACCGTTTTTTAGCCCACTCTGCCACCCCAGTTCAGACATGGCCATATGCAAATCAGTCTGACCCTGTGCCTCATGGGAACAGTCCAGCCCGAACTGCCAAGCCATGCCTTCCCTGGACCGGAAACAAGCTTCCTAGGACCGGTTTCTGGCATTTCAGCCGTCTTCAGCCAGGCTTGCTTGAATCCAGTGGCAAAGTGAGCAAGGGACTCACGTCTAAACTGGGGTGGTGTAGTGGGCAAAAGAACGATGGATTTAACCCAGATCTCTTGACTGGGGGAGAATGTCTGCATTGTCAGCATTCCGTCCATCAATTGTTTGTTGTAACGCTTTTCGCCCTAAGTGGGATGGGTATTCCCAGACGTGGGACCCGTGCTCACTACGCCACTGGAGTCAAGCTATCCTGGCTGATGACGGCTGATAGCCAGAAACCGGTCCTAGGATGCTTGATTCCGGTCCAGGGAAGACATGGCTTGGCAGTTCGGGCTGGACTGTTCCCATGAGGCACAGGGTCAAGACTGATTTGCATATGGCCATGTCTAAACTGGGGTGGTGTAGTGGGCAAAAGAACGATGGATTTAACCCAGATCTCTTGACTGGGGGAGAATGTCTGCATTGTCAGCATTCCGTCCATCAATTGTTTGTTGTAACGCTTTTCGCCCTAAGTGGGATGGGTATTCCCAGACGTGGGACCCGTGCTCACTACGCCACTGGAGTCAAGCTATCCTGGCTGATGACGGCTGATAGCCAGAAACCGGTCCTAGGATGCTTGATTCCGGTCCAGGGAAGACATGGCTTGGCAGTTCGGACTGGACTGTTCCCATGAGGCACAGGGTCAAGACTGATTTGCATATGGCCATGTCTAAACTGGGGTGGTGTAGTGGGCAAAAGAACGATGGATTTAACCCAGATCTCTTGACTGGGGGAGAATGTCTGCATTGTCAGCATTCCGTCCATCAATTGTTTGTTGTAACTCAAACATGAGTTTGGGCTGTTTCGCATCTGTCCTGCCCATGCTGACCTCCGGTCAGTCCTCTCCGTCAGCAGCAGCAGACGACCCCCCAGGGCCGGAAGCAGCGTCGACGCTCCCTCCGCACTTCCCAGGAGCTACGATCCCTCTGCACTCCGCAAGCCCAGGCTGTCAGTATACTCGAGCGCCGTGCAGCAGGCCAGCCGACACCAGCTGCACCCTCCACGCACTCCCACCGGTCTCCACGGCCGGCCGGTGGCCGCGCCAGCACACCAGAGAAGCAAGCCACGTGCGGTCCGTGCCACCGTCCGGTACAGCACCCCCGATCTCCTCTGCGGCCACCAGCAAGGCAATTCGCAACGTAGCCCTCCAAAGCACCTCCTAGGTTTGCGGCCGTACTCCGGGGCTTCCAGGTCCTCCAGTCCCAATGTCTCAGCCCAGTGTCTGCTCACTCCCTCAGTCGCGCTCCAGACCGGCCATACGCGGTGCCTGGGGGTGCCTCCGCTCCAAGTCGTCCGTAATACCCGAGACAGAGGGGGCGGGAGGGGGGGGGCAGGGGGGGTAACACCTCTCACCCCTACTTAGCCCCGATGTCGCTCGGCTCCCCCACAGCACCTCGCCACCAAGCACCCCCAGGAAACGACGAAAACAGCGCTCTTCCAAAAAATGGAAGGGGGGGGCGGGACTCCCCGTCAAGGAGCACCTTCAGCACCTTCCGCAGCTCTCCAATCTGCCCCGCTCCGCAGCCATCGCCAAGGCGCCGTGTCTCTCGGGTGGGTCGGTCCCGGTCCCAGCGTCTGCGGCCTGCAGCCGTTATCGCAGCCCCGGTCTCTCCTACCAGCGTGATCCGGCAGGGCAGCCCGGCTCTTCTACGCCACTCGCGCGCCGCTGACAACGGTGCGTTGTTCTCCGGCACCGGCCGTCCTTTGTCCTTCAGCCACGGCCAGTACCCGCCGGACACCTCGCCACTGCTCCTCTCTCAGTTTCGGCACCCAGGTGTCTCGATTAAGGATAATTTATCGGATAATAACCGCCGGAGAGCGGGAGCCCTACTCGAAGGCCGCCATTCACCAGTGCGCCACCTAGCGCCCTCCTATCACGTGGAGGACTTTGTCCATGCGCGCCACAGTGTCAGACAATTGGGACGTGCGATCCTCGGAATCAGAAATACGCCGCTCCGTCTCTGAGAGGCGTTCTCCATGACTGTCCACCTTGTGCATAATCGAGTCCATACGAGACTGCATTGAGTCCATTTTATTCACTATGGTCGCTAGGCTTTGCCGCATATCCAGCAGTATGGATTTGACATCATCCCCCGGCTGGGCGTCCACCGGCGGCGGGCCCCCCGCACCGGCCTCCGGCTGGGACCTGGTGGCCTTTTTTGCCTCAAAGGTGAGGCGAGGCTGACGGCTGTCCGGCTTCCCCATAATGACACCGTCCAGCAGTTCACAGCAAGAGCAAGGATACAGCCGGATAGACCGGATCGCAGGGTAGTCCACGAGGAAAAGGGGGGACCAAGGGGGGACGCGGCTCCGCAGGGGTAGAGGCAATCCACCAATCTGGACTCATGCACACGGTAGCTCTTACAATAGCGCCATCCAGTCCCCTCCACCAGCGGCGAGTGGGCACGCCAGGGACAGGTCCCAGCACCAGGAACCGCCCGCGACCACTCGGGGCCGCCACACACCTCCACAACAGGCCGCTCACCACCAGGGCATCAGGGGCGCCCACTCTCCGGGCCACCAATCGTCATGAACCAGCCAGGGGGGGCAGAGGGGCCCAAACGGGACCCCCCAGGTACTCACAGCAGCCGCGACCCTCCAGCCAGGAGCCAGTCCGGTGAAAAAGGCAGGCCCCGCCGTCCAGCGCCTCCGGGTCAACAGCGACCACCGCAGCTCCGCCGCAGCCTCAATACGATCTCTGGCGCGGGCCCCACAAGTCAGGAGGCGATGCAGGACAGGCCATGGGTCTCCGCCTCCAGCAAGCAAGTCCCCCCAGGCCTCAAAGCCCCGTCGAGTCCGCCGATCTCCAAGTCACACCAGGCGGGCAAGCAGACAGGTCACAGCGGGGGTAATCTGGTCCCCACAGAGCAGGGCAGGTGAGGCAGCGTCGCGCCGCTGCAGAATCCAGAAGAGGGCCGGGGAAGTGACCGCCGCGGCAGCCGGCAGCTCGCCCCTTCAATGTCCGTGCCCCCAGCAAGCTCTCAGTGCAGGCGCTGTCGCGGTCGCCGTAGCAGCACAGGGGGGGGGCACCAGCTGGGGCACACGAAGCCCACTGCAGTCACCATGCAGGGCCGCTGCCCGCGGTCCAAGCGCCGGAGGCGAGGCCCTCCGTCCACATGTGTAGCGCCGTCCTCGCGTAGCGGCAGCACCCCGGTCACGGCTCCAGGTGGATTCGCGCGCCAGCCGGCGCGGTCAGCAGCAGCCTCTCAGTCCGGCCCCGCCGAGTCCCCCAGGGTGATGCAGAGCACGGGCAGCAGCGGCGACGTCAGGTAATTCACCAGGGTCCGTTTTTGTAGGAAATCACGACGCTCAGGCAGGATTTATGCAGGATTTCGTCGCTGGGCTGCGGGAGCTTCACCCACAGGCAGCCATTCCGCTGTGCGCCACCTAGCGCCCCAGTTTTTTACTTTGATTCCATCATGAAGGTATTCAGATGTGTCACACATTTGCCATAATTTCAGAATGTTAGCACTCTTTTTGCTCATTAGATCACTGTAGTAAAGCTACTGCTCACCAGGGAAAACTGCTGCTGGTATTGAAAGTGCATGTTTCAGTCTGCATGTCAGAATTTTTTAATGAAATAGAAGAGGATTTGAGAAGTCACTCAAAATGTGCCCTCATTTTCTTTCTTCAGCATTAATCATAATTTCTATGGAAAAATGAACCCCCTTATTGTGTTCCTTTTTAAATTAAATGTTTTAAGTGTTACCAGTTTAATCCAAGCAAGATGGCTTCAGGTGTGCCATACGTTTATCATAAGTAGGACTG
Source organism: Triturus cristatus (assembly GCF_964204655.1). Classification (NCBI taxonomy): domain Eukaryota; kingdom Metazoa; phylum Chordata; class Amphibia; order Caudata; family Salamandridae; genus Triturus; species Triturus cristatus. Next base: position 606,190,756 of record NC_140582.1, on the reverse strand, counting down.
TTAGCGCTCTAGTAGTTCTTTGGAACACTCTGGGAAGCTGCAGTAGAACACAAAGGAATCAACTGACAGTCTCTGCCCTTGTTGGATGTACATGTTTTACCGAGAATGTCAGACTTCATTCTCACATGACTGAGAAAGATAATGTGAATTTACAGAAAATAAGCTCTCAGTTTAGCTTATAGATCACCTTCCAAACCTCTGTGGTAAAAGCATGAGAAAATATTTTTCTCTCAATCATGATATCCCAGCAGAAGGCTTTTTCACATGGTGAAATCACCTTAGAACATACCACAATTCCTAAAATGAGTCTGGTACCATCAACAAATGATTTATAATGTAACTAAAGTCTTAAAACCTTCTATTAACTGCAATGCTTTTTAATGAGGTGCTATCATGTATATTGGTCCCAAGATGGCTGCCAACACTTCTTGGATGAAGTGCTGACAGCCAATCAGATCTCAGGATGAGATGTGTGGTTAGGCTCCGCCCACATATATATATGCTTTTAAATACTATTTTCTCAGGAAATACTGAACAGATTTACACCAGACCTGCAAAAGGCACTTCCATGACCTTATGGCTACCTCTCTGCCAAATTTCAAGTAATTCTGTTCAGCCATTCGGGCTGTAGCTGTGTCTAAAGGTCATATGGAAAAATGCATGGGGAAAACGCGTTTTGGGACCCCCCTTTTTTCTCGGCCCCTGCTTGACGAATCCCCCCGAGACTTTTAGGATAGGAGCTGAACGGAGCGCCCCATTAGTTTTGAAAATTTTGCGAGGATTCGTCAACCGGCGCCAAAGTTATTCAAAATAGAATTTTGAGATTTCCTATGGAAACTAGGTTGTAACTATAACTATCTACTGGCGACCGCCAGTAGATAATATATATATATATATATATATATATATATATATATATATATATATATATATATATATATATATATATATATATATATATATATATATATATATATATATATAACCTACTAACTAACCAAACATGAGGAAGATATAAAAGCGTGGAAGGAAAGAAAACTTAACCGCGACTATGGCGATTACGACTCCGGGCGTATTCTAACATTTAGCCACAAAAATGACCACCTTTACAAACAAGGAGAACACGAATTGGAGAAGACGGTTTCCCCAAACGAAATGTCAGAAAATGAAGGAGCCATTTCCAGTGAATGCGAGTCTGATGTGTCAGTACATAGCGGGACCCCCACAGTACCGAACAAAAAACAACTGACTTTTTTAGACGAATATCGGACATTGCGGAGAGGCAGCCAAACAACGAGGGAGACCCCAACTCTGAAAACAAGAGGACAGAGAGGACGGGGGCGGGGGAGAGGAAGAGGTCACGGCGAAACCGCAGAATCAGAATTAGACAAGGGTGGCAGAAGAGGCAGGGGCCGTGGTACAGCGGGAAGAGGCCGAACATATGCCAAAAAAACTTATTGATGGATTAAACAATGTTAAATAGAACAATTGTTAATCTGTCCAAAAGACCCATGAACTTAATAGAGAAAAGAACTCTGTGCCTGGGTCTCTCTTTCTGTCCCTCTGGTCCCTCAAATTACATCAATGATAGGATTGATCTCTTTAAATATGTACGCAAGCTGAAACTCAAGAAATGGCATAAGATCAAGGGAGACAATGGGAGACAGGGTACATATATGGATATGGCAAATAACAAAGATGCTTACGATTTCAATCTAAGAGATGTTGAGGTACTTAGCACAATAATTGAACTTAATTGTGGTGAAAATGAGACAGCCTATGACAGTACTTCAACTCAGCTACTGGTCGAACTAGATGTAACAACTGATGCGTCTGCCAATACTGAGTTTAAACCAAAGTCTAGTTTTTTACCAACATTACCACACGACAGCATAGACACATTTCATGAATGCGTTAGCAAGGAACTTAATGAAGCTAGGCATAAGAAAAAGAAGAACAAAAACAAAAACAAACACGGAGGCTTAGGTGATTCTAACATTTCCTTTGAGCAAAGAAAAGCCCTCAAATCACTTATGGAAGATGACAGTATTATAATCCGCCCTTCTGATAAAGGGGGCAATATAGTGATTTTAGATCGGGATCAATATCTGAGTGAGGCAGATAGACAACTCACGGATACCACATTCTATGAAAGAGTGAATTTCCAACAGTACAATGACAGCATTACCACCATATGGGAACTATTAACACAATGGAAGGACAAAGGGATTTTGACGTGGGAGGAATATTGATACCTCAAACGAGATTATCCTGTCCTCCCAGTCCTATATCTCCTCCCCAAGATACATAAAGATCCAGAGAGACCCCCAGGGAGGCCCATAGTATCATCAAGGGGGAGTGTGGCGGAGCATGTGTCTAAATACATTGATTACTTTTTGAGGGAATATGTGACCACACTGGACAGTTACATCAAAGACACTAAAGACTTTCTAAAAAAAGTAGAGGGCCTAGAGTGGGATAAGGACAGCATGTTTATCACACTAGACGTACATAGCTTATATACTATCAGCAACCACAAACAGGATCTTGAGGCTTGTGAACATTATTTAAAGAACAGAGCCATTAGATTCCGTGAACATACGCGGATGCTCCTTATGATGGTGGAATACTGCTTGACGAACAATATTTTTTTGTTCAATGGCGTCCTTTTTAGACAGGTGAACGGGACGGCGATGGGATCGTGCTTTGCTCCCAGCTTCGCCAATCTTTTCATGGGAAGCTGGGAGGAGATCATACGTTCCCATCCGTCCCTACAACAGGATTGGAAGCTGGTGTCGATGTGGCTTCGCTACATCGACGACCTGTTCATTGTATGGAAGGGTTCTGCAGAAGAGGCACAAGAGTTTATCAACAAACTCAACAACAACAATTTTAATATCATCCTCAGTGGGACCATTAGTAAAACACAGGTGGAATATTTGGATGTCAAACTGGAAATCATAGACAACCGAGTACACACTTCCCTGTACCGCAAAAACACAGCAGGCAACAGTGTCCTGCACGCCCTCAGCAGCCACCCGGAGACTGTCAAGTGGAGTATTCCATTTGGGGAGCTGCTGAGGGCGAGGAGGAACTGCAACACTGAAGAGGCATACAAGCTCGAGAGCAACAACATTGTATCTAGGTTCAGTGAAAGAGGGTACCCCAATTGGGTACTAAAGAAGGCACTGGCCCGAGCCGCAGGAATAGAAAGGGCCCAGACTATCTCTGACACATATTCTGCAGCCAACACAGAGGAGGGAAACACGATAGTGATCATGACATTTGGGTCAGACTCTAAGACCATCAAAAGAATCATTACGAAAAATTGGGGCATCCTCAAGAATGATTCTGTGATTGGAGGCAGTATATCAGACAGACCAAGCATAACATACCGCAGAAACAAGAATATCAGGGACCTGCTCGTCCACAGCGATGTCACCATATACCCACCCACAAACATACAAGGCCTTGAGGGGTTTTATCCTTGTGGTCACTGCAGGGCTCGCAACAACAGTGTATCACAAAAAAAAGTATCGTACAATGGGATTAATAAGAACATCACCCAGTTTTTGACATGCAGTTCCGTGTATGTCATATATGCCATAGAATGCACTTGCAAACTGTGGTATATTGGCAGCACTACCTGCATGGCCAAAGAACGTATACTGGAGCACTGCAGGGCCATTACCAATTTCGATCAGAAATATCCCGTGGCACGTCATTTCAGGGAGAGACACTTTTCGAACACCAAAGAACTACGCTTTATCCTCCTAGAACAGGTAGAAAAAACCCCCAGGGGAGGCAACAGAGTTCTCAAATTGAGACAACGAGAATCAAAACTTATAATTGATTTTCAGACCAAGACCCCGGGTGGGTTAAATCAGGAGGAAGAATTGTCCGTACATCTTAAGGAATGAACTGTATACTATAACGCATGATGGTTCTTGTGCTCTTCTTCTTCTTTTTGTATTTTATACATGTAAATATCCTCTTAATTCATGACTGAATAGTTATTGTGTTCGTAATTTGTATGTAATAATCATACCCTGTTGTTGTTTCTATGGACACAACTCTAATTGGGGGTTTTAAGTTTTAATTACAGGAAGTGAGGACGGGGCCCAGACGTTTGAGGTCTACCTACATGGTCCATATAAATCTCCTCCCCTTCACTCCCTTTCCTCTTCCTTGTACACATTTCTGTGATATCATTGCACCTTCGTTTCATTTTCATTTTCACTTTTTATATTCTCATTATTTTTCTCACGAGCACGACACACTGTTTACAATCTAGACCGCATACAACATGACACACATTAAGTTCTGGTAATGTCTTGCGGGTCCTTGGTCAGCCACACAAGCAGATTAACTGCATATTTAAGGCACTTGCCAACAGGGCTTTGTGATCTGCTGGTTGGACATGGTTCAAATTGGTTGGTACAATACTGATACATGACACTTGTCGCCAGTAAACAGGTTGTTCCTATGCCTTTTCTCTTAGACTGAGATGTTACACGATATTCACGTGTGCACCGGCATGCATGATTCTTATATTATGTTGATATTCATTGCAATAATTGTACAAATTCCTTTGAGGGAACGCGTTAGATCTGTGGTATTATCTAGTTGATATGCGCGGCGCGCTGTCATTTATTTAATGTACATGGGACTACTGACTACAACAGGATAGAACTTTATTGAGAGGTGGCAGTGAACAATGCTTTCATTAACAGACCCTACCATCAGTGCTATTCAGTCCACGTTGCTGTCTATTATTCAATAATTTTCTGTTAGAGTGACTTGTCATTTTGATTTTATAAGGAAATTATGTAATACACGATGTATCCAACAGCAATCTTGATTCTCATTACGAACTCGTGAGTGGTATGATTTTACTTACGATGTCCTCTTTTTATGTTCATTGATGTGTGTCGATATATACGCTGTCAGTTTCAGTGATGTCACTTACACGTGATCAAGCCAGACGGTGAAACGCGTTGTGTTAAATAAACAGCAGTTTTCCTGAAACCATTTCTGGTTCTTTTGATTCCTGAGAGCGTACCCATTGGAACAGGTATAATTACAATATATATATATATATATATATATATATATATATATATATATATATATATATATATATGAGTAAATCCGTAAGCTTGCTGCGAATATCACTCCACGCTGTCACAGCATAAACGGACACGGACCAAAGTTGAGTGCTGATTATTTTATTTTGTGCCTTTCTGCTGCCATAACGTTTCGGCTCCTCCAAGCCTTGATCACATGACAACATGAACCAATAAAGAGTTGGTTTATAAAGTGACTGTGCTAACATTCAATTAATCATGTGACTGCCTGCAAATGGATATAGAAAACAGACTTCACTAGTATACCTGTGCAAAACAACGCATTCAAAGGTAGTATACGCACGGTAATTGAATTATAAATAATTTAAAAACCTATGTTGGAATGTACATCTAATAAATAAATATATAATAAATATTTAAAATCGATGTAAGTGCAAATAACAAACATTTTGGCGTAGAATAAATAAAAATGTATTCATTCACTTGTGCAAAATATCGCTGTTTTAAATGCTTTGCGTACCCACCTAAATATATCATAAAGACACGTTCAATTCACAATGCCTATGTCCTTAAATGTGTGTCAGATATTTAACAGCTATATAGTAAGGATATGGCGCTAAACCAAGGAACCTCTGAAAGATCATGAGATAAAATACTTCATGAATCTAAAATGATAAAATTCTTATGACGAGGCCTGATGTTTAAAATGCACCTGACTTGTGATGAAAGGATCCCCATTTAATATATGATCTGCATTGGAACATATTTATAGAAAACATCACAGTAGCCATCCACCTTTTTGATCAAAACTATGTTGACATATTGCGGGATGAATCCATAAAGGTGACGCTGTAAGTAAGTCTGCTTAAAAAAAACCAATATCATATGTACAGTCATATGAAAGAATTGTGCAAATGTGCAAAGTGAAGTATGTGAACCAGTGGGCCGCACCTGTGAGGTAAAAAAATATAATAATATGAAGAATTAAAAAATATATATTTGCAAATGTGATTATAGTAGCAATGATTTAACTAATGAACACATATTGGGGGGTATACTCAAATTAAGGAACTGACTAAATCGGGTAAAAGGACATTGCCCAATAAAGCAAATGACTGAAGTTTAAGAAAGGTGTAAAAAGCAAATAAACAGCATGAAGGAGACAGCCGGAGACCCGTGTGTCTGCTCAATCATTTCTGCCTCCCTGGTAAAAGTCGGCAGGTCTCAGAGGGAGGTATATCCAGCAGCGTTCGAGATAGGAGTAGACTGAGGGATGTTTTCTCAATGTAAAATACTATATGGTGAGAGCCCTCACCCTAACATGAAATAATGTCATGAGTAAATACGTGAGAAAAACAATAAAGAGGGGCACCATATTTACAAAGGGTGCTAGTGTGACTTTATATTACAAACAGATAAGTTTGGATGGCATCTTATATAGACTAGCAGCAACGTCGGGGATACAGAATATTTGTATAACAGAGAGGGGTCATATTTTCTATATCAAATAATTTGGCTATTTAAAATCCATAAATAAATAAATAAATAAATAGATATGTATGTAAATGAATTTGAGGAGCTGTAAGCTACCTCTAGATCCTGCCAAATATTGTAGGAATATATGGTAAAGACAAAACAGCCTGCCTGATGTTAGATAGTATTTAAGGTAGGCAAGTGTAGAGATCCTCTGTGTTATTCAATCCCCCGGGGTGTTTCGAGTCAAGCTGCAAGATGCATCGCGTTTCAAGTTGGCGGAGTCTATGTTCTCTATCTCCTCCGCGTCTGCTTGCCGTCACTGCGTCAATAACATAACATTTTAAGCCCTTATTGTCACTATGGTGATGCTCTTTAAAATGTCTGGCCACTGGATAAGTGTTATCTTCGTTTGTTATAGCCCTGAGATGTTGTAATATGCGCTTGTGTACGGCAAGTTTCGTACTGCCGACATATCTAAGTTGGCAGGGGCACTGTAAGACATATATGGCAAACTCTGTTTTACATGTTAAAACCTTATCAATGGGATGTTCCCTGTCACTAAAGCCATCCTTGTAAGTTTTCGTATTGGAACCATGTATACAAGACTTACAGGTTTTGCATTTAAAAAATCCGCTATTGGTCTGAAGCCATGTGGTTCTTTCAATAGTTTCGGGATTGGTATTGACCAAACGGTCCTTCATGGAGGGAGCCCTGCTGTAGGTGATAGAAGCTTTGTGAGGAAGAGTAGGGCCGATAATAGGATCACTGAGGACAATGGGCCAATTTCGATTAATGATCTTATACAGATCTGAATGTTGTCTATTGTACCCCGTGATAATCCTGAAAGGACTAGTTGTTGGTTGTGGCATAGTATTTGTATTGGCGGGTACCATAGAATCAGAGGTTCTATACGTATCAAGGAGTTTTTGTCTGTCTACTTGCATACTTTTCATTACGGCACTGTTAATAACTCGTGCACTATAGCCTCTCTCCAAAAATCGGATTCTGCTTGCTTGTTGTGCGAGCTCTAGGTCAAATTGACTGCTACATATTCTCCTTAGTCTAAGCATCTCACCGTAAGGGATACTGTGGATAAGATGGTTAGGATGTGCACTCCCTGCGTGAAGGATAGTATTTCCTGTAGTATGTTTTCTGTATAGCCTGGTTTGGATTGTGTTGTTTGCCATGAATACCTCAGTGTCCAAAAATGCTATACTTGATTGACTCATGGTTGCAGTGAATTTTAGATTAAATTGATTTACATTAATCATGGCGATGAAATTCTCTGCCTGTTCTTTGCTGCCCCTCCAAACCACAAAAAGATCGTCGATATATCTGTACCAGGCAATGACATTGGTACTGAAGATTGACCTATGCTGGACCTTGAGGACCAGTTCCTCCCAAGCCCCCATGTGTAAACAGGCGTAGCTTGGAGAGAAACTGGCCCCCATGGCTACACCCTGCAGTTGCCGGTACAAAAGATTGTTATACATGAATATGTTATTACACAGGCAAAATTCCAGCATCTGCAGCAACATGGAGTTATGATCTTGATAATGTTCAGGTCTGCGTGTGAGGTAGTATTTCACTGCCGCTATACCGTCTGTATGTATAATGCTAGTATAGAGTGCAGTCACATCAAGTGCTAACATCCAATCGTCGTTCATCCATGTGATCTGTTGTATTTTGAGTAAAAAGTCTCCTGTGTCCTGTATGTACGACTCAAGGGTTTTTACATGACTTTGCAAAAAATAATCAATATACTGTGAAGCCTTTTCCAACAACCCCCCTCTTGCAGAAATGATGGGTCTGCCGGGGTTTTTTTTCTCGTCTTTGTGGACTTTCGGTATAAAGTAGATCAATGGAGTTACTGGGTTATTGTTTTTGAGAAATTTCAATTCATCCTCCGATATCAATTGTTTGTTTCTCCATCTGGTCAGTTTATGATAAAAGTCTTGTTGTGTTGTTTTCAAAGTAGTGACGTTGATACGTTCATAACATTGTCTGTCATTGAGCTGGTTGTAGGCCTCCTTGTCATAATCAGCTCTTGTTTGCAAGACGATGTTGCCCCCTTTATCACTTCCTCGTATTATGATATTTTTCTCTTTGCTGAGTTTAGCCACTAACGCTTCATACTGATAGGTGGTTCTATTGTAATGTCGTTTGTTTTTGATGATGCGTCTCTGAAGATTTTTCAATTGAACTATAACATTCTCGTGGAAAATGTCTATTGCATCATGTGGCATCACAGGACTGAAGGTTGATGGCGCTTTAAAAGAGGTTTTAGGTGCTATTTGTTTGATGGGAAGTGTTGATGTTGCTGCTTGACTCGGGGTGTCAGAATATCCTGCTCCTTCCGTTTCCCAAAGTTCCCGGATATCTTGGGAGAATCCTGGGTTTGAAGCCTCGCTTGTGTCCGTTACATTTGGAATGGGGGCTGGCGTTTTTTTGTAGTTGTTGAGAAGGTGGAATTTGCGGAGCTTTAATTTTCTAACCGCTTTGTAGATGTCTATTCTGGTTGACGCATAGTTTAAGTTGGTTTGAGGAGCAAAGGAAAGTCCTAATTTAAGAATATTTTGTTCTTCTTGTGTATATATATATATATATATATATATTACCTACTGGCTGCCAGTAGGCAGCTATAGTTAGGACCTATTTTCCATAGGTAATTCACAACATTCTATTTCCAATAACGTTGGCGCCGGTTGATGAATCTTCGTGAAATTTTCAAAACTCAAGGGGCGCTCCGGTCCGCTCCTATCCTGAAAGTTTCGGGGTGATTCGGCAAGCGGGGGCCGAGAAAAAAGGGGGTCCCAAAACGTGTTTTCCCCATGCAATTTTACATAGGAAACTTTAGACACGGCTACAGCCCGAACTGCTGAACGGAATTACACCAAATTTGGCAAAGAGGCAGTTCTTGGGTCAGAAAGAACCGTTTTTGTTAAATGGTGTAAATCTGTTCAGTAGTTGCTGAGAAAATCAAAAGTAAAAACACATATATATCTATGGCCGGGTAGGATCCGCGCACCCTCCCGATCACGAGGTGTATGCTAATTGGCTGTGAACACTCCAGACCAGGAAGTGTTGGCAGTCATCTTGTGCCTCGGTAGAACCGAGGCACAAGAAATCAGTCATACAAGTGCGCAAAACGTAAAAAGGTGGCAGAGTAGAAACACCCTGACCCCATAGGCCTGCTTAGGTGGTCCCACAAGGGCCCCAGGGCCCACTGTTTATTTTTATTTTTTTAAACGGGAAAATCCGAGGAGGATCCCCGGATCCGGCCGTGGAAAAAAAAAAACAAGCGCGGGCTCCATCATTTGAGATGTCATTAGTGATGTCACTGACCATGTCATGAGTGATGTAATATGTGACGTCATCAGCAGTGCATTGCGGGGGCGCGAGTTATAGTTAGCTCAACTAACTATAACAGGCGAATTTCTCTGATTTTATATGAGTCAAATGTCCAACTAACTATAACGTCCCTGAAACCTATGGCTTTTTCAGTGAATTTCTAAGGTTTTTTTAAATGCTAATTACTAACCATAACGTCCCTGAAACCTAAGGTTTTTTCAGTGAATTTCTAAGGTTTTTTTAAATGCTAATTACTAACCATAACGTACCTGAAACCCATGGTTTTTTCAGTGAATTTCTAAGGTTTTTTAAATGCTAATTTCTAACCATAACGTGCCTGAAACCTATGTTTTTTTCAGTGAATATATATACATACATAGACAATATATATATATACATACACACATATATATGTATGTTTTCTGTGTCCCTGAACTTGGATTAACTCCTGGTGATTCTTTGAAGAGAGGCAGGTCCTGTCAACGTGTAGGAATACATATATCCAGCCCTGATGAATGCCTGAGACCTGTAGGGTCTAGTGAATGGGTAAAAACATTTTGGCATGACAACTCAGCGGTATGTAAGCATCATACCAACCACGTATGTCCACTGAGGCTTCTTTATGGTACTTTTTACTCAAGCCTAGGATAACACCCAAATAAAGCATACTTTGTGGCATATCCTAAGGTGTTTTTTAATTTTGAACTGGATCCTAGTATTTCATCCAGAGAAAATAATTAATTTCTAAGAACTCCCTCACCCCGAGGTTGAATCTGGCCTGGTAGTATCATCTCAAGAGGGTAGGATGAGATGTCAAATGATAAAGTAAGTCTTATTACATGAGGGAGCCTACCTCGTCCAATTCTTGGAACTGCCCATTTCTCTACAGGGATAGTATGTAGATAGTTTGACTCATACTAGGGATTGGGGAATATTTTTTCCTAAGCACACTGAAAGGGTGTCATGCCACTTTGTGTTTGGAGTGGTTTTAGAGAGAGTCCACCTTCTTGTGTCCTAACTGGGAGCACTCATAGCAGCAGGGTTGGAAATTAGGCGCCCTGTGCCACGACCCACCAGAAGTACCTCCCTTTTTTCAGCTGGGGTATGGAAATTATTATTATTATTATTATTATTATTATTATGTGTGCTTATATAGCGCTCAACTTACCCTTGGGCATCTTGGCGCTTGCATTGGGAACCCGTCCTGGTTTTTCCCTGTGAGATAACCCGTACTGGGCATCCCCAAGGTGAAAGCCAGGCATCCCGCCGCGGGGGGGCCGTTGTGGAGATTAAGCAAGCTATTGCCCAGAGTTGCAGAGTGTGAACCCATGATTTGAGTAGGCACCGAAGTGAGAATTATCGAGTCCGTGGACACTTGGGCTCAGACCCTGCCGCGTCGGGAATTGAACCCTGGTCCCGGGTCTGACCTCTGCTTCAGGGTATGCCTTCTCTAACCAGTGAGCCACACTTCTCCAACCCTTTCCTCTGGGACATATCTGGGTAATCTTTAACCTCCCCCTCAATCTGCAGGGGGAACCTGAACCACCCTTCATGGGGTCACTCTCAGGTACCTTCTTGGACACTCTGGTACTGACCCAGAGGCCCGCCTCCTCAGAAAGCTTACGGTGGTCACTCGCCTTGATGTTTACCAGATACTGGTGCCGCTCTGTACAGCAGGTACTAAACATGTGCACTTTCAAGATTAAGTTGTACAGCCCAATATAATCATTAACCTTGCTGCTCCTCGTCCAGCCATTCAGTGCCTTCCTGGTATGATCCAAGAAGTTTACCCAAGACTGATTCTACATTTTCTGGCTGTTCCTGAACCTGATACAGTATTTTTCTGAGGTAAGTCCACACCTGGTGACAAGGATGGCTTTCAAGACAGCATATCTGGTTTGGGCCTCAACTCCTAGTGTAAATAGTGTGTCCCTCCCCACTGGAGGCATGTGTTTCCACACATGTTCATGGTGGTTTTATCTTTTGAATATTTAGGTCAAGTTTATTCCACAGTCTGTGAGAGGATAAGAGATTACAATTTTAAGCTTCTTTGTGTTTCTGGAGTTTCGATTTTTTTTTTATTTTGGCAACAGCGTGTAATAGTTTTGTTAAGAGATTGGTAAAGTCCGATTTGGGTGTTTCTTTGCTTTTGTTTAATGCAACCATTAATTTTTTGCCGTTTGTAAAAGTCAAAGTTAGATTGTGTGCATGTTGTAGATCTGTTAAGGATTTTGGCATTTTGGAAAATCCTAAGTCTTGGATGTATAAAATGCCTTTTTCTGCCCAGTATGGACACATGGGGGAGCTGCCATCTATTTTAATTTTTATACTACCACAAAGGGATGTGTACTCTGAGGGTTGGATTTTATTTATAAAGTCTTTGTCTAGGGTTTGAATAACAGAGTAGGAGTGTTGTATTTTTTTCCTATTGTTTGAGTTGACATAAAAAAATGGTTTTAAGAGTTCTTCTTCTTCTATGTCGATAAGGGTTTGTCCTACTCTTTGCGGCTAGTCAATCAAGTGACTTGCCTTACCTTAAAGGCAATCTAGTATTTATCGAAATTTGGGAGACTAATTCCCTCCTCAGATTTGTGTATTCTAGGTTTAATCAGGCCTCTCCTGTGTCTTGTACTCTTCCATAGAAAATCAGGTAATAGGATATCAAGGTTTTTAAAGAGGTTGGTTGAGAAAAGGAGGGGGAGCATGGAGATGATAAAGTTGACTTGGGGGCAATCATCATTTTGTCATGGCCCGCTTTCAAGTGGAAAGTAGGTATTTAACTTTTTGAACGAGGGAGCCTTCAGCTATCTTTCATGTGTCATCAAGGTTACGATTAAATCATATTCCGAGATACTTCATTTTGGGTTGATTGCCTTCTTAATTTGATGTTGGTTATTATAGATGGTAGACAGAAATTGCTGAGAGGGAAACTTTCAGTTTTGTCTAGATTTAGTGAGTATCCCAAAACCTTTGCTTGTAGGTTAATTGTGCATAGAATTGCAGGTAATGCAGCTTCTGCATCTTGTGAGAAAATTAGCACATTGTCTGCATAAGCCTCAGTTTTATATGTGTCTTTCATAAAAGGGATTTCTTGAATGAAAGTGTTTGTCCTTATTGCAGAAAGTAGGGGTTCCATTACAGGGAGGAATGGCAGAGGAGATAGAAGACATCCCTTTTTTTATTCCTTGAGACAAGTGTATTTTATTAGAGACGTATCCATTAACTGATGTGCGGTCAGAGGGTTGGGTATATAGGGCAAAGACCAATGTGTTTAAAGTTATCACCCAAATTAAGCTTGTGCATGACTGAGCACAGGAAAGGCTAATGATCCTTATCCAAGGCCTTCCCTATGTAAGGAGCCATAGACATCATGGGAGAGGATAGTGTTTTGGCTTCCTCAAATGCTCAGCAGAAAAGCCTAATATTGTCAGATGTGAGCCTGCATTTGGCTAAGCCAGTTTGGGTCTAATGAATCAGCTGGGGAATAACGTTTTCCAGTCCCAGAGCTAAGATTTTCACATAAATATTACAGTCTAAATTTAACATGGAGATAGGCCTAAGATGTTTAATTTCTAGGGGATCTTTCCCTTCCTTATGTATAACTGGGATTGTTGCTTCAGAGATTAAACCCAAGATCTCCAAGGTATAGGCATGGGAGGTAATACTCTTGTTGAATTCATGTTTCAGGAGTTTTAGTTTGTTTACGTAATCAGTATTCAATGTTCTAAGTAAAGGTGTTCTCCAATTGTTTTATAGTAGATTCTAATTTGTTTAACTGTTTGTATGTGGATTCATTTCTGCATGCCATTATTCCAATAATTACACCTCTGATTATTGCTTTCATTGCATCCCATGAGGCTTAAGTGGCGATATCTTCAGTACTATTTTCAGTAAAAAAAATGATCATAGCAGTATTTATTAAGTCCCCAAGCGTATGGTCTGAGATGATCTCCTCATTAATTCTTCATTGTTTCTCCCCAGGAATATTTAGAGATCCGTGACTCTCAAGAACAATACAAGCATGGTCAGATATTAGTATTGGTTCAATAGTGGGATTTGTAACATGTGGAGATAGGATATACTTGATTCTGGAGAATTAATTGTGTGGGTGGGGATTGAATGTGAACTCACTCCCTGTGGGGTTGTGTAAGTGCCAAATATAATTTAGGTCATGCTGCTTACATAGAATTTTCTTCTGTTTATGTGATTTGTTGGGTCTGTGAATGCAGGAAGAACTCCTATCTAGTATCACATCTCTAGGGAGGTTAAAGTACCCAGCTACTATGATACTACCATCCTGGGGTAATTTACATAGTTCCTTGTCAAGGGTAATCCATAACTGGAATGTTAGACCTGGCACATTGGCGTGAGTCTCCCTTCCATTTATCGCTGTTGCCTCATATGTTTTTGCTGGTGTTAGCTGCTCAGGGCACTGTGCCACTGCTGTCCAGTGCCACAGTGCAAGTGCTCCCTATGGTAAATTAATGTTTAATTTGTGATTCCATGATTGGTTGGTTTGGTTTACTTGTCAGACCCTAGTACAGTGCACCAGGAGTGCCCAGGGCTTGTAAATCCAAATGCTGCTGGTGGGCTTGCAGCACTGGTTGTGCCACCCACAGAAGCAGCCTGTAAACATGTGTCTAAGGTCTGCCATTGCAGAGCCTGCGTGCAGTCTGGTACTGTCATGCTGACTGGGCAAGTGCACCCACTTGCCAGTCCATAAACCTTCCCTTTTCTTCATATCAGACACCTCTATGGTAGGCCCAAGGTCAGGGTGCATTGTAAGGATAAGGTAGGACATGCCCTGGTGTGTGTGGCATGTCCTAATAGTGAATTACATCCATTTTCGTTTTTCACTATTGCAAGGCTACCTGTTCTCCATAGGCCAAAATGGGCAGTTTGGTTATTACATCTTATAATCCTAACTGACTCAGGGAACATGGTAGAAATTTGACTTTAGTATGCCTGAACTCAGAATGATAAAATACATTTTTTAGTGAAGTTGGTTTTAACATTCTGTGTTTGAAAATGCCACTATTAGAAGGTAGGCATTTTCTTGTCTAACCCTTCAAACCTGCCTCTGCTAGGCTGTGTATTCCTTTGTCTGGAGTTTGAGTGACAGGGCTGGGGAATTCCAGGAGACAGGGTGAGGTGCCCCAGTGGTGAATAGAGAGATCTGCATCTAGATGGGTGGGAAGAGTTGCACCTGGGACCTGAATAGGGCTGTGCCTGCCTTCCACAATGCTGGCTCCACCTCCTGGGAAGCGGCTGATGTCTCTGCCCTGCACAGTGAATGAAGAGAAGGAATCCTGTCAACAAAGTGCTCCAGGGCTGTACTTGCCTTCCACAATGCTGGCTCCACCTCCTGTGGGGTGTCTAATGTTTCTGCCCTGCACTGTGAAAGGAAAGGAGAAGTCTGGTAAACAGAGTGCTCAGGAACTGGTATGGACTGGGCAAAGGCCCCTCTGCCTTCAGAGGACAAAGGATTTCTGGGTATAAATATTGGGACCCTGATCCCAAGAAATCAGATCACTTTGGGAAAACAAGAAGAACCTCTGCTGAGGAAGGAACCAGAAGACGCTGAGGAGGAAACTATCCCTGAAACTGGGGGATTTGCCTGCAGTGGTTGCCTTACTGCCAAAGAGAGGAGAAAGGAACTTTGTGTGTACTTTTGCTCAACTTGTGAAGGATCTCCAAGGGCTTGGAAAAGAGCTTGCCTCCTGCTGAAGTCTCAGGAACAACAGACTTCACCCCCCAACTCCCCAGAGTTCTTTGGAAGTGCCTGCTGCTGTTGTTGGGCCTTCTGAGGGACTGCGTGTCACAAGGAGCTGGAAGTGCGACTCGTGAAGGAGAAGCGTGCCACCGTCGGAGCTGTTGTCATCGCATCTCGAAAAAAGTGTGTCGCCGCTGCAGCATCGCATCGAGCGGAAGCGTCTCGCATCATCCAGGAAGTGTCTCACAACGCCGAAGAAGCGTGTCGCCATCGCAGCCATCGTAGCTGACGCATTGCACCGCATCAAGAGAAGAGTCTCGCATCGAGGAAGAAGCGTGTCGCCATCGCAGCCATCGTAGTTGTTGCATTGCACCGCATCAAGAAAAGCGCCTCACATCCACGGAGAAGCGTGCCGCCGTCGGAGCTGCTGTCGTCGCATCGCGTAAAGGGGTGTCGCCGTTGCAACATTGCATCGAGCGGAAGCGTCTCGCAACGTCGGAGAAGAGTGTCGCTGCCAAGGCCGCTGTTGTCGCATCGCGTAACGTGTGTCGCCGCTGCAGCTGAAGCATCGAGTCGAGTCTTCTCGCAACATCGGAGAAGCGTACCACATCTGGAAGATCTTCACATCTTTATTTCTTTGCACCAAAAACTTCATCGCATCAACATCGTTGCAACACTCTCATTGCCCTGCGTGTCGCATCTAAAAGGTACATTGACTTAAAGTGTTGCATTTAAGAGCTTAAGAGAACTAAGCAAAATCCTACCATCTAAAAGTAACAGTATTGTGTGTTTTTGTCGTTTAATGGTCTTGTGGTAAATCTATTTAAAGAATACTTATTTTTGATAGAAAACCTGTGTGGTGTCCATCTGTAGTGTTGTCACTTGGTTACTGTATGTGTTCACAAATGCTTTACACACTGCCTCTTAGATAAGCCTGTCTGCTCGTGCCAAGCTACCAAGGGGGTGAGCAGGGGTTATTTTAGGAGTGTACCTCCTTACCCTGACTAGAGGAGAGGGTCCCTATTTGTCAACAGAGGCATACCTTTGCCAACTAGAGACCCCCAAGTCTAACATTGGTGGTCAGCGGTGAGGATTCTGGACTTGCATTTGTGACTCATGTACAGTGATTGGTGAACACTACTTAGTGAGTGCAGACCTTAACGCAACCAATACTTGTTGGTATATTTCTTTTTGGGACTTTCTATTTTTGAGAACTGCCAAGTTTAACCACCATGGAGAAAGCAGCATCCAAAGTCTTTGTTGATAATGAATGGGAATGGGAAGAAGAGAAACTGGAAAGCTATAAAGTACAACAGCTGAAATTCTTTTGCAAACAATTTAATGTTTGCACTACTGGATGCAAAAACAAGGCAGAGTTCTACAAGGCGCTGAGGGCCTGGGTAGAAGCAATGAATGCCACTGATGATGATAATGGAGAGGAGCACCTGGATGGGCCAGTGGGTCCAAGAGGAAGGAGAACCCCTTTCCCTGCCGGTAGCAGTGCTTCTGGTAAAAGTCTATCTCCAGAGGAGTTGGCAGATAGAAAAGAGTGTAGGATGCATGACATTGAGCTGACCAAGCTCAAGTTAAGTGGGCAGTTAGAATTTGAAATGCAAAGTAGAAAGTTAGCCCTAGAAGAAAAGAAGCTACAGTTTGAACATGAACAGATTTTGAGGGAGTTGGAGTTGAAAGCCCAGAGCTTAGGGAGTACTCCCTCTGGTGGCAGCACACTGTCAATGCCTGTGGAATCTAGAGTATATATCCCTAAAGATGTAGTGAAGGAATTAAAAAACAATTATGATATTGGGCAGTGGTTCAAGGCCTATGAGGTAGCCATGTCTTCCCACCGGGTCCCTGAGAAGGATTGGGGAGTGGGGTTGTGGGGATGGTTCCTTAGTGAGGGGCGGGACACACTGCTAGACTTGCCTTCTGATGTCTATAATTCCTATCCCTACATGAAAGATGCATTGATGTCTAGATATGGTTTTACCCCTGAGATGTACAGACAGAGGTTCAGGGGTTGCACAAAGATAGCAAACAGTACCTATGTTGAATATGTCACTTTTTTCTGCAGCACATTGGATGGTTGGGTGAAGGGTAGCCAAGTTAATGATTTTCAGGGACTGCTTGATTTGATTGCATGGGAGCACTTGTCAACTAACTGTTTTCCTGAGCTACGCCAGCACCTGATTGATAGTAGGCTGACTAATCCTAGGAAGCTTGCTGAGGAGGCGGACCGCTGGGTCAGTACCAGGGTGCACAAGGGTCATGTGGGAGACTCAGCCAAGAGTGGGCAGGGTCCCCAGCAGAAGAGTGGGGGGAACAATGGTAAACAGAGGGCATTCCATAAGAGGCCCCAAAGTAATCCCCAAGGGAACCAAGGGAAAGGTTCTCAGCCTCCCCTTCAGAAACCGTCAGGGGCCCGGCAGGTCCACCTGTTCAAAGAGGGCCCCCGAGATGCTACAAATGTGGAGAACTGGGTCATTTTGCCCATGATACCAAGTGTCGCCTGTTTATAAAACCAGCACCCACTGGTGCAGCCCCCCGGCAGAGGGCTAGTGTAGCCCTGGGTGAGGAGATGGGTGCCCAAGGTGGGTGGGGTCCCGCAGAGATGTCCCTTGTCTCATTAGAAGACTGTGAGGTGGTCCCTAGGACCCAGCTGCTGGATAACACTAAAAAATACAGGCAGTAGGTGACCATCAATGGCCATAGAGTGGAGGCTCTGAGAGACACAGGGGCCAGTGTGACAGCTGTCAAGTGTCACCTTGTGTCTCAAGAGCAGGTTGTCCCTGCAGCATTCTACCCAGTTGTTGCCGCTGACAACACAGAGAGTCACTGCAAGGTGGCTCAGGTTCCCTTTGAGTGGGGGGGGGGTCTCTGGTACTCTTCAGGTAGCTGTGAGGTCCGTCATGCCTGTTGACGGTTTGTTAGGGAATTACTTGGAGAGCTCACCTTGGGCGAAGGTGGAGCGGAATGCACATTTAGAAATGTTGGGTATGCCTGACTGGGTGTGTGTGACCACCTGGTCAATGGCAGCGAGTAAAGGTGCTCAAGAGAACCTGGAGCCTGATAGGGAGGCCCAGGTACCTTCCGTCAAGAGTAGAGGCAGGGGGCGCGGGAAACCGGCCCCCAAAGTTCCCACGGTCCAGGAGGGAGCAGACCCTGAGGTGGATGCCCTGGAGCCTACAGGGGACCAGATGGCCGAACTGGGGGACCTGCCTGAGCTGACCCATTGGCAGCAAGAAGGAGGACCCTCCAGGGAGGGATTCTGCAAGGAGCAGAAAGAATGCCCTTCTCTTGTGGGTCTGCGGCAACAGGCTGCAGACCAGGCAGCAGGTGATCAGTCTGGATCACTTTGGATCTACTGGGAGAGTGATCTCCTGTATGGAGAGCCTAAGGTTGCTGAGCCTGGGTCAGCCCGTGTGCTGGTGGTACCCCAGCGCTTCAGAGCCTTCCTACTGGGGCTGGCTCATGATGTTCCATTGGCAGGACATGTTGGGCAGGACAAGACCTTTGAAAGGCTTGTCACCCATTTTTATTGGCCCCAAATGCGCAGGAGTTCAGACACTCACTACAGGACATGTCAGACTTGCCAGGCAAGTGGTAAGAGTGGGAGGAAGCGCAAGGCTCCTCTCCAGCCCTTCCCTGTAGTCAGAACCCCCTTTGAACAGGTGGGTATTGACATTGTGGGGCCACTGGACCCCAAGACAGCCATGGGCAACAGGTTCATCCTGGTCTTGGTGGACCATGCCACCCGGTACCCGAAAGCCATACCTCTGAGGTCAGTGACGGTCCTCGTGGTGGGACGAGCACTGATGGGAATTTTCTCCAGAGTGGGATTTCCTCGCGAGGTAGTGTTTGACCGGGAAACCAACTTCATATCCAAGTATATGAAGTCCCTGTGGCAGGAGTGTGGTGTAACCTACAAGTTCACCACTTCTTACCACCCCCAAGGAAACGGGTTGGTTGAGAGATTCAACCGAACCCTTAAAGGCATGATAATGGGTCTTGAGGAACCTATGAGGCGTAAGTGGGACATCCTCTTACCATGCCTGCTCTTTGCTTACCATGAGGTGCCACAGAAATCTCTAGGGTTCAGTCCCTTTGAGCTTCTCTATGGACACCCCGTAAGAGGACCTCTAAGTCTGGTCAAAGAAGGCTGGGAGCAATCTCCCAGGAAACCTCCCCAGGATGTATATAGCTACATGCTGGCCTTTAGGAACCAGACTAGGCATTTCAGACAACTCGCTGAGGCAAATCTGGAAGCCAGCCAGGAGGAGATGAAGCGGTGGTACGACCAGAATGCCACTCTGGTTGAGCTTCAGCCTGGACAGAAGGTGTGGGTCATGGCCCCACTGGAACCCTGTGCGCTCCATGATAAGTGGACCGGCCCCTTTGAGGTTGTGGAGCGCAAGAGTCCGGTTACCTACTTGGTGGACTTGCGGTCTCCCAGGAACCCCTTGGGGGTCCTGCATGTCAAACGCCTGAAGCCCCCCTTGGAGAGGTCTCAAGTGGGCATGCTCTTGGCAACAGATGCTGGGATGGAGGAGGAGACCAAGCCTCTTCCTGACCTCCTGTCAGTCAGAGAGCAAGATGGGTCAGTGGATGGTGTCAACCTCTCTTCCACACTGACCCCTGAGCTACAGAATGACTGCCACCAGTTGCTGGGACAGTTTTCTGATCTATTCTCCTGGTCCCTGGTGTCACTGATTGGTGCATCCATGAGGTGGACACTGGGGATAGTACACCTGTGAGGGACAAGGCCTACAGAGTGACTGACAGGGTAAGGGCTTGCATCAAGGAGGAGGTCTCCAAGATGCCTGCGCTAGGGGTAATTGAGTCCTCTAGCAGTCCTTGGGCCAGCCCTGTGGTCTTGGTCCCAAAGGCTGCCGCGCCGGGTGCCACACCCGAACTCCGGTTGTGTGGACTACCGAGGGCTCAATGCAGTTACCAGGACTGATGCACTCCCCATCCCCAGAGCTGATGAGCTCATAGATCGGCTAGGGGCTGCGCGGTACCTCAGCACGTTTAACTTAACGTCTGGGTACTGGCAGATCGCCTTGACCGATGGGGCAAAGGAGAGGTCAGCATTCTCCACACCAGATGGGCACTACCAGTTCCGGGTGATGCCCTTTGGGATGAAGAATGCTCCTGCCACCTTTCAGAGGTTGGTCAACCAGGTGTTGGCTGGACTGGACTCGTTCAGTGCCGCCTACCTGGATGACATCGCAGTGTTCAGCGTCAGTTGGGAAGAACATCTGCGCCACCTCTGGGAAGTGTTGATGGCGCTGCGGAGGGCAGGCCTCACGATCAAGGCGAGTAAGTGCCAGATCGGGCAGGGTTCCGTGGTGTACTTGGGACACCAGGTAGGGAGCGGCCAGGTGGCGCCCCTACAGCCCAAGATTGAAACCATCCTGGCTTGGGAGCCACCCAAAACCCAAACAGAGGTGAGAGCCTTCTTAGGACTCACGGGTTACTACAGGTTTGTCAAGGGGTATGGCAACATTGTTGCAACCTTGACAGCGCTGACTTCCAGGAAGCAGCCCAAGAAAGTGATTTGGACTGACACCTGTCAGGAAGCTTTTGAGGCCTTAAAAACTGCTATGTGCATAGCTCCTGTGCTCTTGGCACCCAACTTCTCCAAGGAGTTCATAGTGCAAACAGACGCTTCAGAGCATGGTGTGGGGGCTGTTCTATCACAGATAAATGAGGCGGGCCTAGATCAACCTGTAGCCTTCATCAGTAGGAGGTTACTTCCACGGTGGAGTGCTATTGAGCGTGAGGCTTTTGCTGTGGTCTGGGCACTGAAGAAGCTGAGACCCTACTTGTTTGGGAATCACTTCTGGGTTCAGACCGACCACAGGCCCCTCAGATGGTTGATGCAGATGAGGGGTGAGAATCCAAAGCTGTTGAGGTGGTCCATTTCCCTACAGGGGATGGATTTCAAGGTGGAACATCGTCCCAGTACAGAACACGCCAATGCTGATGGTCTGTCCAGATTTTTCCGCCTTAGTGATGAGAACTCCCAGGAGGTAGGGTAGTTCTCCCCACATTTCAGCTGGAGGGAACACATGTTAGACCTGGCACATTGGCGTGAGTCTCACTTCCATTTTTCGCTGTTGCCTCATATGTTTTTGCTGTTGTTAGCTGCTCAGGGCACTGTGCCACTGCTGTCCAGTGCCACAGTGCAAGTGCTCCCTATGGTAAATTAATGTATAATTTGTGAGTCTATGATTGGTTGGTTTTGTTTACTTGTCAGACCCTAGTACAGTGCACCAGGAGTGCACAGGGCTTGTAAATCCAAATGCTGCTGGTGGGCTTGCAGCACTGGTTGTGCCACCCACAGAAGCAGCGTGTAAACATGTGTCTAAGGTCTGCCATTGCAGAGCCTGCGTGAAGTCTGGTACTGTCATGCTGACTGGGCAAGTGCACCCACTTGCCAGTCGCTAAACCTTCCCTTTTCTTCATATCAGACACCCCTATGGTAGGCCCAAGGGCAGGGTGCATTGTAAGGATAAGGTAGGACATGCCCAGGTGTGTGTGGCATGTCCTAATAGTGAATTACAGCCATTGTCGTTTTTCACTATTGCAAGGCTACCTGTTCTCCATAGGCCAGAATGGGCAGTTTGGTTATTACATCTTATAATCCTAACTGACTCAGGGAACATGGTAGAAATTCGACTTTAGTATGCCTGAACTCAGAATGATAAAATACATCTTTTAGTGAAGATGGTTTTAACGTTCTGTATTTGAAAATGCCACTTTTAGAAAGTAGGCATTTTCTTGCCTAACCCTTCAAACCTGCCTCTGCTAGGCTGTGTATTCCTTTGTCTGGAGTTTGAGTGACAGGGCTGTGGAATTCCAGGAGACAGGGTGTGGTGCCCCAGTGGTGAATAGAGAGATCTGCATCTAGATGGGTGGGAGGAGTTGCACCTGGGACATGAATAGGGCTGTGCCTGCCTTCCACAATGCTGGCTCCACCTCCTGGGGAGCGGCTGATGTCTCTGCCCTGCACAGTGAATGAAGAGAAGGAATCCTGTCAACAAAGTGCTCCAGGGCTGTACTTGCCTTCCACAATGCTGGCTCCACCTCCTGTGGGGCGTCTAATGTTTCTGCCCTACACTGTGAAAGGAAAGGAGAAGTCTGGTAAACAGAGTGCTCAGGAACTGGTTTGGACTGGGCAAAGGCCCCACTGCCTTCAGAGGACAAAGGATTTCTGGGTATAAATATTGGGACCCTGATCCCAAGAAATCAGATCACTTTGGGAAAACGAGAAGAACCTCTGCTGAGGGAGGAACCAGAAGAAGCTAAGGAGGAAACTATCCCTGAAACTGGGGGATTGGCCTGCAGTGGTTGCCTTACTGCCAAAGAGAGGAGAAAGGAACTTTGTGTGTACTTTTGCTCAACTTGTGAAGGATCTCCAAGGGCTTGGAAAAGAGCTTGCCTCCTGCTGAAGTCTCAGGAAAAAGAGACTTCACCCCCCAGCTCCCCAGAGTTCTTTGGAAGTGCCTGCTGCTGTTGTTGGGCCTTCTGAGGGACTGCATGTCGCAAGGACCTGGAAGTGCGACTCGAGAAGAAGAAGCGTGCCGCCGTCGGAGCTGTTGTCGTCGCATCTCGTAAAGTGTGTCGCCGCTGCAGCATCGCATCGAGCGGAAACGTCTTGCATCATCCAGGAAGTATCTCGCAACACCGAAGAAGCGTGTCGTCATCGCAGCCATCGTAGCTGACGCATTGCACCGCATCAAGCGAAGAGTCTCGCATCGAGGAAGAAGCGTGTCGCCATCGCAGCCATCATAGTTGTCGCATTGCACCGCATCAAGAAAAGCGCCTCGCATCCACGGAGAAGCGTGCCACCATCGGAGCTGCTGTCGTCGCTTCGTGTAAAGGGGTGTCGCCGCTACAACAGCGCATCGAGCGGAAGCGTCTCGCAACGTCGGAGAAGAGTGTCTCTGCCAAGGCCGCTGTCGTCGCATCGTGTAAAGTGTCGCCGCTGCAGCTGAAGCATCGAGCCGAGTCTTCTCGCAACATCGGAGAAGCGTCCACATCTGGAAGATCTTCACGTCTTTATTTCTTTGCACCAAAAACTTCATCGCATCAACATCGTTGCAACACTTTTGTTGCCCTGCGTGTCGCATCTAAAAGGTACATTGACTTAAGTGTTGCATTTAAGAGCTTAAGAGAACTAAGCAAAATCCTACCATCTAAAAGTAACACTATTGTGTGTTTTTGTCATTTAATGGTCTTGTGGTAAATCTATATAAAGAATACTTATTTTTTATATAAAACCTGTGTGGTGTCCATCTGTAGTGTTTTCACTTGGTTACTGTATGTGTTCACAAATGCTTTACACACTGCCTCTGAGATAAGCCTGTCTGCTTGTGCCAAGCTACCAAGGGGGTGAGCAGGGGTTATTTTAGGAGTGTACCCCCTTACCCTGACTAGAGGAGAGGGTCCCTATTTGTCACAAGTGCATACCTGTGCCAACTAGAGACCCCCAAGTCTAACATGGAAGTCATCCACCGGTGGAGCATATAAGTTTACTAAATAAAAGATAGCTGGATGCAGAAATTTGGATAGCTTGGAGAGCTCATCCCCTGTTCGCTGAGAACTAATGAGAGTGCTCCTTGTCTAATGACGGCATCACTCATCCACATGTCTGCATGACATCTGGACAATAATTCTGTCTCCCATCCCAAACTTCTCTGAAAGGATGTTTATTACTTTGACAGATCAGCAGGACTAACCTCTTACTTGGTAATTTGAGACTATTGAAAATACAGAACATTTCAGCAGCTGCTTCCTAGTTCAGAATACTTATTATGGGTTATGATGATTTCCTCTCCACCGCCTCTGCAACACTATCTTTGCTTTACACTTGAATCATCCCCTATCTGGGATCCAGTAGGGAAATTGCACTCCGTAAGGGTTTACTATGTCTCCTCCGGATAACAATGGATCACAGTATAAGTAGAGAACTTAACTTGGTACCTTGGCATGTAATAGCTAACTCCTGCATGCTGAGGTTCCTAAAAAGACTTGTTCAGGATGAAGTATTAAAACTTTTTAAGCTATGCTGGGAATAAATCCTTGTTAGCAAAGTAAAGTGGGCTTGGGATGTCTGGCATAGGATAAGGGACATTAAGGTTGTGCACTCTGCTTGAGGTACAATAGAAACATCATCCGTTGCCCTAGTAAGCGAGCACTGAGGGAATCATCCAGCACTGGATGTGACCTACCTGCTGGGGAAACCCTCAAAAAAGTTCATGTTGCAGACCTTAAGTTTGGAAGATGTTTTTTTTCCTATTTGTTCCAGCTGCCAGGTCTTAAAGCTTTGTAAATAATCTTTTTGAAAATGAGACAGGTGTACCCCCATCTTTTCTAGTCCAAATTGGTATAATGAGATACTCAATATAAATAGTGTTTGTGTGTGCCCTCTTAATGCAAAATGTTCATTATGTCACATTTTGATGGATTTTTTATAAGGCTGCTCGCATTAAGTAAGATGCATTGTGTAGATTAGGTTGAAATGTTACAGTCCAGAAGAATTGCCCTAAATCACATCTTGACTAATTGACGCCATGAAACATATTGACCTTATAAGTCACCAGGGATCAATGTCACCTTTGGTGACATCACGTTTTTAATAAGCCAGGCATACTCATGGATTAAAATATGATTTGAGACTTGCCTAGCCTTTTTTAAGTTTCTAATCACTACATCGACACATACGTTTCCTCAATATATACATAGAGCCCTTAACTTGCACTTCACATCACTGCTTTGAAAAAAGATCTCTGATAAAGCGCCCTCCTGAGGGTGCCCCTCAGGCATTGCAGCGCCTGCCTGACGAGGAGCAAGCCCAATGATGAGGCATGACACCTGCAAGGGTGTGTGAGGACCCCATTTCCAAAAATGAACTACTCCCCTTGTAGAGGCTCCTTTTCTCTGACCTACTCCCCTTTGTCTCCTTTAGGAACAGTATACCTTTTTCTTTTGAGAATTAATAGTGGAACATGTATGCTGGACCTGATGCGCACAAGGTCCCCAATTTTAGTGATTTATTGTGTTAGTCGCTATTCTTACAAAAAGCAAGCAAAGCATCTGACTTAAGCACTGATATCATGATTTATGACGAATCAATATTAGAATGCTCACTAGTTGCTCAAATAGATGCTCATCAACATGGGACCGGTGAGACAGACAAGCAGACAATCATCATACATTTTGTACTCTAGGGCTTTCAGATCCGTGAACGATCTGCTGAAAAAAACCTTTAAAAACAAGCATTCATTTTTCTGCAGACCCTCATGCAGGTTGTCCCTTCAATTGGGAAGGGTTGTGTTTCCTCAGTTGTTCAAGGTGTGTTGCATTGGCCTGATGTTTCCTCTTTTCCATGGTGTTTGAACTTGTTATGATCCAGGTGGAAAATGTGTGATTTTCCTTTTAGGGGGTGGCATTATAATGATAAATATCTGTTGTGTTGTTAAAGTAATTGCAGCAACCAAAATTCTTGTCAGTGTAAGGTCCCAAGCAAACCCCAAAATAAACTGCGCCCCTGGTAGCATGGCACAGAGCATTCAGGCATAACTTAGACGCAATGTGTAAAGTATTTGTGCAGCACAAACAGTAACACAGTGAAAACACGTCACAAAAGAATGCCACACCAGTTTAGAATAATAGAACTGAATTAAATAAATAAAACAAGACCTAAAAACCAAAAGTCCAGTAGAACCAGAGTTATGAATTTTTAAAGAATAAGGTTTAAATCGGAGTCTAAAAGCACAAAGCACCAACCGTGGCTATCTGGTCGTGGTGGACTGGGTCAAAATCAAAAGTTCGAGCCGACCACAATGGAGCACAGGTGGGAAACAGCCCTAGGTTAGTCCCAAATAAGTTTTACCTCTTCAAGTTTGTGCCAAGAGTGCCGTTCACGTTGCAGAGGGCGGATCGGAGCAGGAAAAGCATTGCAGGAGGCTGTCGGCGAAGAGCCAGATGGTGTCATGGGTGGGCATTACTGGAGCTTTTTGGTGGTAGCCCCTGGGCGCCAACTTTCTAAAAGTGGAATTTTCAGAATTTTAATTTAAGGTCTGACTTCACCAAGTTAGGCTTTGAAATTAGGATTCCAGAGACACCCAACATGAACTGGTTACCTATTCCTGTTTGGAAATATCACTCATAAAAGGTAATAATTGTCAGCCTGCTGATACCTTGCTATCGGATCGCTGCACAAAAAAGACCCACCTCCCATTCGCATCAATTCTGCTTGCTCTTAAAGCACAGAATCCTGAGATGATTCAACGGGGTAATAAAAGGATGGGGACAGCAGGGAAGGAGACCTAAAATTAAAAACCACCATTAATGATAGTTTATCTCAAGTTACATATATTCATCATTTTTCCCTGTGCAAATACCTGTAAAATAATATAAATATCATATATCAGTCTGTAGAACATATATGTATGTAGATAGATATATCTAGAACTTGGAAGTCTGTTCTAAATGAGATATATGAATTATGATTGTACTGTGAAAACAAAAAAAGCAACACAAGATCAAGAATTAGAACAATATAAATGTCTTCCTCTTTTTGTTCCTTAGTAAAATATTTTGTGAACAATTCGTATTGTGTGTTACCCACCAGAAGAACGCTCTTGCCAGGCTTCACAGGGGAGGAGAACAAAAACCTTACTCCAATGGCACCCCCTGCTAATTGCCAATAAAACAAACAAAGCAAATTAATTCTCCTGTAGCTGAAGGCTCTTGATGCTCCTCTTACAAGAGCTCACAACCATATTTCATAGTGATTGTTTTTCCACAGTTGTAAGAAGCTATTTTATTCCTCATAGCTTGATCTGTAAACCCCAGGAAAAGTATCTTTCTTTCCAAAAACTTGTTCATACTGTTTCAAACAAAACACAGCTCAGAAATGGTACTTTATTTTGAATTCATTACTGTCCTGAACTCTCTGTATATTCATACAGCTGAATGGTTTCCATAATGGAAAGAAATGAAATCTAACTTGAGTCTCTTTAAAAATTGTTTCCATAAAGTAAAGAAATGAAATACAACTTGAGTTTCTTTACGAATTGTTTCCATAAATGAAAGAAGTGAAATACAATTTGAGTTTCTTTCAATTTGATAAATCCAGAAGGTCACCTGAAAGGGAAAACTACCCATTAATCAATCCTTACTATGAATTCATTACAGCTGAAAACACTGCTGTCTCTCTTATGCTTTCTGAGAAATACAAAATAGAAAGAGATTGAAGGAAAGGCATGGAACTCTTCCACCAAGGATTCCCCTCACTTTCAAGCAAGGCAAAAATGGAACCAAAAACGGTGCAGTCGCACCCCTACCCCACCACAGATGATTTACGAGTATCCACTGCGGAGATCTATGCTGAAGAAACGAATAACCTGCGACGAGCTGCGGACTGGAAACATGGTTTATAGTCCTGCCTCTTCCACTTCCTGCTGAGTCTATGGAAGCATGGAGGAAATGTCTGCACAACATCATGGGACATGTAGTTTTCCGTGATCACATAGGATTATTCACCTATTTATATAATCAACACTCCTGACTCCTGTTTTTATAATATCCGTGATGATAGGGGGAGCTTTTGTTTCATCAAAGTTAGACTGCCCATGTTTACCGGTGTTCATTCTTAAAGACCCATGGCAGCGTTACATTTTCAGAGCGCAGTGAACGTGACATAATGTAACAACAATGTTATCCTATGGGAGAGGTAGGTCTTGCAATCATGATAAAATAATTTAAGAGCTTTTCACTAAAACTTAAAAGTACATGTCCAACATTTTAAATGCATTGCTCCCGGCACTCTGGGCTGTTCAGGGAGGTGTGTCTTATATGTATTAAAAAGGATACGTTTTGATCTGGCAAAAGGTTTATTTTGACAGGTCAAAATGGCAGTTTAAATCGCCGCACACACAAGCCGCAATGGCAGCCTGAGACATGTTTAAAGGGGTACTTACGTGGGTCGCACAATCAGTACCGCAGACCCATTAGAGGCATTTACTTTACAGTCCCTGGTTACATGTACTGACACTTTACTAGGGACATATGACTACATTAAATATGCCAATTGGGTATAAGCAATTTTCGCTATGTTTAGAGGAGAGAGCATAAGCACTTTAGCACTGGTTAGCAGTGGTGAAGTGTACAAAGCCCTATAGCCAGCAACAACGAGATCAGTAAAAATAGAGGAGAAAGGCAAAAGGTTTAGGGGAAGACCACCCAAAGGCTGACAAGTCTAACATCTACTAGCTCATGTTCCAAGTCTGCACCTAATTGGTTAAAGTATAAGTTCTGGGACACAATATATTCCACTGCAGCTGGCACCACCCACTGCTCCAACCATTGCTGCCAAATGGCAGTGGCTACATTGCCTACTAACCATCACATTTAAAGTGACATTTTGTACTACTGTAGGTCATGCCAAGCCTGGCCTGGAAGCTCCAGTTTTAACATTTATGAATACTTTGAATTGCTAAACACTGGTGCTGATTTAAAGCATAAGATGAGATGGCTACTACGTAATGTAATCTCATAAACCTGTGCGTGCTTGAAAATAAGTGCCTGTGCAGAGCATCGGTTCTGTCCATTTAGTCCACCCAGATTTTGTTTTCGATTTTTGATCACCAGGCTTTTGAACTTTTACTGTAGGTGAGCCTCATTGCTAGAGTCTAACTCACAGTAATTACATGGTAATTGGACTGTGTTTATCACCAGTGCCCACCTTTTTACATAAGGCCACTGCGGTTCGGCTAGATTAAGGGGCACTGGACTGATTACACATGAACATAGCGCAGAAGGGACCCTACCAGGGTAGGTGCTGATCTATGGTAGGCCTTATAATATCAGTGCACATTCATACATAAGTCAGTAAAGTTTACTGGATCATCTGTAGTCTCCCTATATTAGATATATATAGGTGAAATCTGCCTTAAAGTGTAGTTTTGCTCACTTAGTCCTATACAGTCCAGTGATATGTTAAACTGGGGTGAAACATGCACAGTGTTTGAATATGCAGATCCCAATAACCTACACGAACATCTTATGGGTCATCCAGAATTATCATATTTTCCTGGTTCAGCTCAGAAGCAGACTCCAGACTTTTTGTACCCCTGCTGGGCCAAGGTAATTACTCTGCTCTCCAGCAGAGGTAATAAAGGCTGCCCCACACAATTATCAATGTGTGACATACTTCCTGAGATGGTAATAGTGAGAGGATGATCTCAAGCTGATAAAAAAGCACTTGCTTGACCAAGCTCAACCTGTTGACCATTCTACTGTTCCAGAGAAAAAGAGCTGGTAGCTGCTCCTTTTGAGTTTTAGCTCCAGCCCTTTGGAACAGTCAGCCCTCAGCTAAAGAGTATTCAGAGACATCCTGTTTTTAGGAAAAAGCTCTAAAACTGGCTCTTTACCTACTAGAGATTTGAGATCCTCCCTCCCTACTTGTTTCGATGGGTAGCACTGGGAAAACCTGTTGCTGGGGCAGCTATGCACTTTATAAATGTTATTAACAAAGCTGTCACACTGTACCTGGGTTGGGACAGCCCAGGCTCACCTAACAAAGGAACAACACCATGCATTTGGAAGCAACACAGGAGGGGCTCCCGTCTGAGGTTTTGCTCTGCCCAGTGAAAACTTGAAGGTACCACATTGGATTGTCCCAGATTGCTGTGCAGGAGGGTTTGGACAAGGGTAGAGGGATGATGAGGCATTCTAGGATTGGCCAGGGGTACAAGGTATCTAGAACTTCGATCCACGCTTATAAACCACTGCACAAGAGAGAGAAAGGGAGGAAGACCATAGGCCTGGACAGGATAGCAGCAAAACCATAGACAGCTAGAAGAGCAAGACACTGATGCCCTAATGGACTGTAGGCTCTGTCTGCAACTGACCCCAGAACTAGATGGGTATTTCTAGGGCCAGAGGTGCTGGCTCTTTACACCCGCTGACAACCAGTTGGTGGAAGACCTGGAGCCAGAAGGGCTGGTGCAGGGAGACAGTAAAAGCAGCTCCTTGCAAGGTGCACCCTCTGAGAGACCTGTTGGAAATTATCCTGGTAGCTTCAGCTCACCACCAGGAGTGCAATGAGCACAAGAACAAAGTGATTAGCTCAATAGGGCCCGAGTTGTGCACATTTAAGGATTTTGACCTTTTGCGAAAACGCACCATGTGGGTCTCTACATCATATTCTAATAATACCCCCGTCGTGAGCCAGTGCTCAGGGGTCAGCACAACTTTATAGATTTTGAGGAATTAAGGTGTGCTTGTGCCCCTGCCAGAGGCTCATTCAGCCGGAGAGGCCATCCCCTGGGCCAGATGCAACAAAAGAAACCTGAACAGGGTTGAGCAGGTTCCCATCTCTGAGAAGACTAGAGGTCCAGAATGTCAAACAAAGGGCCCCAGGACCCGAGCAATAGAGGATCGAGTGCTTCTGCCACAGGTGCACTAGAAGAAGTGATCCCTCAATACGGGAGCAGATGTGCTGGCTCCCACATGCGAGGATCGTGCATTAGAGGGGAGCCAGCGGGGCAGTGGAGTGTGGGCTCCCTGTGCTACCCTCCACAAGTGTCTGGCACCTGGGTGCCCAGTAGGCAGGGCACCCAGAATGAAAAATGTAGAAAACTCTGTGGTACAAGGACGCAAAAGCATAGCAAGAAGACCTGCTAGTGAAGCATTCCT
Source organism: Triturus cristatus (assembly GCF_964204655.1). Classification (NCBI taxonomy): domain Eukaryota; kingdom Metazoa; phylum Chordata; class Amphibia; order Caudata; family Salamandridae; genus Triturus; species Triturus cristatus. Next base: position 606,159,418 of record NC_140582.1, on the reverse strand, counting down.
CGCTCCCAGCTTGGGGCACCCCATAATGCTCTGCTGGGCTTATCTTCACATGGGTTGGGTATCCCAAGGAGGGTAAGTAGCACCACCAATGTACATTTTGAGTGCAGTGGGGGATGCAGGGAGTGTAGCAGCTCCCCCGGGACGAATTTGAAAGATTAACCATATAACACCCAAGTCAGAGGATGCATGACCTGGGGATCCTATCTCAATACGTTTACAGCAGGGCCTGGGCAGGAGCTTTTGCTGGATAGCTGAAGAGTGCAGGGCTCAATAGTGGTTGGTCTTAAGGCTGCATTTTATGTGACCTGAGTGTGTAAAAGAGACACATGGCACATGCATATTTGATTCTAATGCTTGATTTAAAATAGATGTCTCATAATGATTCTTGGTAAACGCTGAATGCTTTTATCAACAATAATAATTGCATTACTGACTCCATTGATCTGAGGGTATTTTTTTAACATGGGTTTGCTGTTCCTATAATGTGGTGACCCCATGAAAAGCCAATAGACTTGCCTTATAAATTGGTGTTATGCCCCATTAATAAAGCCAACAGACCTGCTTTATTTCAAATGACAACACTTTATATTGTGATGTTCTTTCTGGTATGGGTGGCTGGTATTATGACTTTGGGAGTCAATTCTCATTAGGGGTCAAATGTGTTTTCGGAATGTCACCAAATGTAATTCCATCTGCCTGATGTATGTATATATTTTTTTTCAGTGTGACAGTTGTTATTAAAAGTTAATCTTTCTTTTTATTGATTTTCATAAAACAAAGGACATCAATTACAGTCTCACGTTGCAATGCTGCACATGTCCAGTTTACATATCATATGCTGTAGCTGTGTGATGCAGTGACAAGTATTTTACATTAACTTAAACAATATCTGCCTGATGTATATATTCGTAATTTAATGAGTAGCATTTTGTAGTGTGTAATAAATGTACTTAAAAAAAAAGCACTGACAATTATTTATTGAGTGTTAATATTGTGTGCCAGTGAATGGTGATTACTTGCTCACACCACCTAGCCTGAGAAGGCTTTGGGCTCCTCTTTTGTTTTTTTTGGTGATTATTTGGTTTGTTCTTATTTTATGGTTTTAGTTAACTGTTACATGAATAAACTTGAATTTGAAAGCCTTGGACTGCTCTGCTTCACTACCCTCAGAGAGTGCTACAGTGGGGTGCTTGGTTCAGGGAAAGGAGACAATTGTAGACCTAGTACTTGCGCAGACTCGCTGTTTCTGCTCCTGCACGACAATATGCCATGTTGCTCCTTGCGTCACGTGCCCTGTTCCTTTATGTGTATGTGCCCCTATTCTAGGTATATTTCACATTTTGTGGAAAATTCTGCATGAAAAAATGTGAAGCATGTGTATTTTTGCCCTTACGTTTCTCTTCAGGAAGGAAATATTCCACTCATTGGAGAAACTCTTTACTTTACTCTACTATTAAACATAGAGGAGTCCCCTCTCCTGCACCTCCATTAGCCCTCTGGAAATGCGGTTGCTCTCACCTTTGAAAAGAGCATATTTTAATGTGTTGCTCATGAATGCCTCAATGGACTCCCTAGCCCAAACAAGGCAATAAAGAGCCTTGGGATGACTCACCATGGACAACCAAGCAAGAAAACTGGCGGCTAACTGCTTTGGTGTCTTAAGTAAGGTTTAAAATCTACTCCCCTTCCCAGCCAGAAGACTAGTTGTTCAGGCGCTGGTCATCTCCTGCCTTGACTATGGCGATGTTTTGTACCTTTGGTCACCTCATTATGTGACAAAAAGGTTAGAAACTATTCAGAATACTGCTGCATGGCTTCCGATGAACCTTCCGAGATATCAATCTGCTAAAACCACCCTGAGGGACCTTCACTGGCTCCCAGTGGAGAACCAAGTTCAAATTGAGGCTCTATGTATTTTACATAGATCACTTTTCAAGAGAGGCCCTGCCTTACTAAGACCGCTGGCTACGCCCTACATTCCTGCAAGGTCACGCAGATCTTCCTTAGCTCACCTGTTACAGATCCCCAAGTTTGGTAGATCTCTGTGGGGTGGCCGTTCTTTTTTTGGTCAGGCCCCAAAGCTCTGGAACACCCTTCCCTTTGAACTTTGTCAACAGTCTAATGAGCTTTCCTTCCGTAGGGCATTGAAGACCTGGCCCCAGTATAGATAGCTCTGCTGGTTAAGCAAGCTGTGCATTGGCTGATTGATTGCTGGGAGGCTGTGGGCAGCTACGCGCTATATAAGTCTACTAGAATAGAATCGAATCGAATAGAATAGAAAAATAGATGAGAAAATACCTACGAGAGGTATATGAACATCAATAAAACAATAGTTTATGGATATTCACCTTCCTTTTCAAGGTAACCCAACTAGAAGGGCTCCTGTTGCGCACTGCGGCCAGCGCAATTCTGTATTTGTAAGTAAACCATATGACCATAACTTTCACTCGTTCAAATCATTTAAATCAGGCCTGTGAATTTACATTTGGAAATACTTTTCTTTTGCATATCTAATTTATACTAGCGCAAAATGATTGAAAAACGGGCCCTGTGTTTAGTAATGGGACCACTTAAGTGGCGAATCTGTAATTCGATCTAGCTAAGAAACCATTTAAAGTCTAGGTACAAACAATAATATATTCCCTAGAAGATGGGACTGAAGTTAGAGTCAACCTAGTAACTGTCTCCCACACTTTCCACATCCAAACAATAGGTGTTTGATAGTTCCAATTCAATTGTTACATCGTAAGCACACATTTGCCATTTCCTTTACCTCATTGAAACGTAACGCTTCCCGCCAGATGTATGGTGTCATGGAGAGTATGGCGCTGAAATGACATCTCTTGATACCGGGGGATGGCCCTTGTGTGTTTTCTGAAGGACGGTGCTCAGTTGGGTCTGTCGTCAGAGGTCACCATAGCAGCAATGAAGACAACGGTCTGTTGGCTTTTCAGCATTGAAGGGGCGGCTCCCTGTGGGGTGAGCCTTCTGACACAGGCACTGCATGGCGGTCCCAGCCAGAGAAACAAAACAAATGTCCCAGACACAGAGAGAACTCGCTGTGCCTTAGGGACGTTGTTTTTCTGTTTGAGTATTAGTGTATATATAAGAATCCCACTGGGCCATCATGGAAACTGCTATAAAATACCAGTTAGCACTCACATTTACTGTGAAAGTGCTACTTACATATCCGCCAGAGTACCTTGGCCAAAAATTCCACACCACAATGGCAGGGAACTCAGGGTATGGGGAGCCAACTTTCTCAAGGCCGTCAGAGGCACAGCCAGTGCTGCTTTAAAAAATGACACCGCGAGGCTTCAGTGCGTAAAACAATATTGTAAACATAGCTGACCTACTAGTAACGTTCCCTAATTGTATCCACTCAGTTTTCCATTTTTTTTACACTGAAGAACACATTTGATTTTAATCCACTTAGTCCTTAAATCATTAGCAATACTGTTGAACCGTTCTCCTTGTATATCCTGGTGCACATCCTGGCCACTCTAAAGTTTTCATAGGTAGAAATTGATGAAATACATCAGAGATCACTGTGTCATGTAGAACTTTAAAGATAATTTTGGTAAAGATAAATGCCAAATAAAGAGACAATCAGGCAAGGTGAAGCTGCTGTACGGGTGGGTAGATGCTGAAAACGACAGACTGGAATCTGGAGACCAAATACGTATACGCTAAAAACGAAAATCTAATATTTCTGGACACAAATGAATTTATTTTCACTAAAACGTCAATCTTTTGTATGGGACGATTGAATTCATTAATTTAAACTAAAAAAATTGTATTTCATCAAAAAGTGCATATTTTCAGACACGGGTCAGAGAACGTTTGTCTTTCCAAACTATACTAAAAGTTTCTTCCAATGGGCACAAGAAGGAGCAACAACTGTAGGAGCGCTGTTTATAGACGGTATACTAGCAAACTATGAAAACTTCGCCCACACTCAGGGAGTTCCCCAGGCACTGTTCATACTACATGTCACCATCACCCACTACATTATAAAATATTGGCACCCAGATGGGAACAAGCTCTCTACCTAGGAATGAATATACGCTGTACACTGGATAGGAGAAGGACGCCACCCAGTCAGATGGCTGTACAGAGGCACCAGGGCTCATGTGGGGGGCTCCCTTACACCCCTATACGAAAAATGGACGAGGGATCTTGAAAGAGATCTAACTGATAAGGAATGGACCTCCCTGCTGGAGTTCCCCAAAAAAGTGTCCCATAACGCTAAATTCATATTTATACTGTGCATGATCCTACACAGGGCATACCTTACCCCCACATCACCTTAACTGTATATCCTGAGGCACAAGTTTGCTGTCCTAGGTGTCAGACACCAGATGCAGATATACTACATATGTTATGGGCGTGCCCGCACCTGAAGGGATTTTGGCTCATGGTTGGACAATTAGTAAAGGAAACGAGGGGCACCTCTAATTGGGTCACAGTGGAGAGCTGCCTATTAGGGCTACACCGACGCACAAAAAACAAAGTACAGTATCGATTTGCAGATATGGCTATTCTCATAGCTAAAAGTGCTATCACAATGAGATGTAAATCAGCTTTTCCCCCTACACTACTCACCCGGTACAAAGAGATGATCCGTTGAGGTGAGGCGGAGAGTGCTGTTATTAGAAGAGAGGAACCCCGAGGGTTACATAAAACACCCATTTCCATGGAATGGGATCAGATGCTAGAAACGCAAAAGGCCACTGATCCTTTTGAGCCCTCCAATACCGAGAATGTGCCCCCCCCCCCGCCCGCCGAGCAGTAGAAACCCTAGCACGCACACAACTACACTATGCATTACGCCATCCAATAGGAAGGTTGTTTGTATACACAATAGCCTATGCTCGGCAATCCAAGGTATGGAATGCATAACCTAGACCCGAGTTATAAGTCACGTGGGTGAGCCAGGAGGGAGGGTTGGGGGCGGGCAGATGTGTGAAGTTGGGGTTTGTTTTTTCTTATTTGTTCAGATTCCCCTATAGTGAAAGCATTAAGAGATACACAAATACAACAACTATGACTAATGGTGGAGTTAAAATGTGGATAAAAGACAACAGATGCCAAATGGCGCATAAAGCCAAGTATTCATAACAGAATGATCACATTGTTAATATGCAAACCCTGCAATGCTGTAATGTCTACCACTGGTCAAAGAATGCAATATTCTGTTATGCTATATCAAACCAAAATCAATAAAAATTATGTTTAAAAAAAAAAGCGGATTTTTCATTAATAAATTAGGGTGGTTTTAGACATCTTATTGCAGATCTCGGTTCCTTGGTGCTACGGGGTACATACTGCTATGGATGTTATTTCGTAACTGATGGGGATGTATTACATCATCTATAAGATATAGGGGGATATTTACTAAGATTTTGCGCCATGTTTGCATCACAAAAGTGACATTGAGCTCCTTTGCATTACTCTGCGACGTGGGGCGTGCCAAGGGTTACCATGCAACCACCCAAGCTTTCTCACGCTAAACCCAATTTACTAAAAACAGTAGATTGAGTTTAGCGTGAGCAAACTGTGCCCTTTTCAACTAGGCACAAGGACGGAGAAATGCTTTCATTTCTCCTTCATTTTCCGACTTTGCATGCATGCTGCACTGTGCGACATGCATACAAAGTGGGAAAAAGCTTTCCCTCGTGTCTAGCATAGTATTTTGTACAGGAAGGGTACCCGTCCGGTACAAAACCTATGCTACACTCATGCACACACCCTAGCGCTACAGCGCTAAGGTGTGTGCATGGAACACTGCAGATGAAATCAGCGCCGGCGCAAGGGAAAGGGGAGGAGAGAGACATATCTTAATATGGTGCTCTCCTGCACCCTCCCTGTAGCGCCACACAGCGCAGCCTCCGAGGGGTTGTTGCGTTGCATTACACAACTTTTTTGTAAATCTCCCCCATAGTTTTTATAAACATCATTTCCGGGGATTGAACCTGAGCATGTATGATACATGTGACCTGTCTGAAGTTGGCTACTGTAAATACCGTGTAACTTAACCTCTAATCCCTATGTAAGAGCGTGTCACATTTCTATAGCTTCGTTGTCAATTGCTTGTGATTGTACATAACTTTTGATATTCCCACGCTACCGCTTCTAAGGTGATTCTCAGTTCTAAAATATGACTGAATGGGCAGGAGCTAATGATGGATGAAAGTGGTTTCTAAAACTGAACAAATATGCTCGTGGCCTTTTTGAAAAGTGATTGAATACCGAGCTAGTGCTCCTTCAAAACCTATAACCCTTTTGCAAGTTCATGTGAAAGTAGTGCGTTAAATACAGTATCTGTCCCAGTATTTTCAAAGCTTTAGGAGGGGAAGAATTCCCATAAACACCACTTTGAGAAAGTCAGGTTTAAATGTTTTGCAAAGACCGGCATCTTCCAATTTCAGCACCTGGCTCCAGCTATAAGCACCATTATTTCAACAAGATATGCAATTAACTTCTTCCCTCTTACATTTGATGATATTATTTAACCATGTTGATTTATATGCCCCCCATATACTATCTCTTCATGGACGTGTGAGATGAATCCTACCAGGTCTTACACATAAATCTCAAACCTTTATGGAATTTAGACATGAGGGAGGCAGTGATTAAATACATCAGATTCAACCTACACAACGACACCAGCTGCCTCTGAATTGTTTCACAACTCAGAACACATCTTGGGCTTCCATTAATAACGACAACATGGTCCAAGAAACCCACCTTTCAGCAGCTGATACTCTTATTTGTCTTTGCACGGACTTGGGATGTTCTTAAAGTGATACAAGGTGTATGCCATTAGACTGCTGGGAAACATACATCTGAGACAACAGAAAACAAAATAGTCCGGAATGACAACCAGTTATGCTTGCACAGCACCCAGATGTATCATGACATAACGGATTACACACGCAATGTTCGTTCAGAGATAATTAGCAATATTTTACAGTTCACAGACAATTCTAAGTGTAGCCTATTTCCTTCTAGTTTTTTTTTACTTCTACTTGCGGGCATTGCTCAATCCACTTGCAGAAAAAAATGACTTGCTCTAGAAGTTCATTGAATGTTCTTTCAAACATTGTAATAAGTCACAATTTCCCACTATATTCCCTTTAACATTGCCACATAATTCAAAAATAACTCAATGGCTTGTTCTAGATATTTCCAGAATGTTTCCTCTTGATCAGGACAGCAAGATTGATTTCCAAATAATTTAGCATCATAGTCTAGTTTGTAGTACTATCTATGAGAAGGCGCCCTCATTGTACAGGAAGCATAAAAATCTGTGCCAAGTGATAGATAACTTGAAGCTTTTATGCCCCTAGGTGCCTGGAAGAAAAGGGGCCCTGGCCTGCACCTTTCACTTGACTGGATGGGCCACATGAGTCCCTCCTCACACTTCCAGCGAGCTTGTCACGGCACGAAATCAGAGTGGTACACAAACCGGAAACTCACAGGCGAGGCAACCACGATTCAGTCTATTGATACTGACCAACACATAGTGGGCATTGTTTCTTTTACTTGACAACAGCAAAAAGGATCCTCACCAGAGAATTGGGTGCTTGAGAATTGCGATTCTCCTATTACCATGACCAGAGAATCTGGATTTGATTAAAGACACGGAGGCTGACATTATGCATTATCTTTTAATGCAACTTCAAGTACAGCCACTTTAAAGTTACATCATAAGTAAAACTTCTAGAACAAACAAGTGTATCTAGGCAAATGCAGCACAGAGATCAGCCTTTTTTAAATGCATTGAACACAGAAAGATAAGAAAAAACAGTTCCTCAGAGGCAGCAAAGTCCAGAAGCTGGCATCATGCAGAAAAGGTCGCTCCAAGGAATAGGGGAAGGAGGTGTCGGCTGCTGTTACAGTGGATGATGAAGAAGAGTTCAATCAAGACAAATTATCTGAAAAGGAAAAAAAGTTAGGAAATGTACTTATCGCCCTTTGAAGGGGTAAGAAAAAACAGTGGTTAAAGATAATATAATCCACATTAGGTAAAAAAGGTAAAATTGTTAAACAATTGAGTTATAATATAATAAATCAAAGCATTACATAAGACAAATAAAGAGATGTAAAAGTTCACTCCTGGGAGGGAGGGTTGGGATAATGTCAGCCTCCGTGTCTTTAATGAAATCCAGATTCCCTTGTCATGGTAATAGGAGAATCGCAATTTCATTACAAGACCGGAGGCTGCCATTATGCATGTTGGTAGTCAACCAGAATTACATCTGACATATGTTCGACAGGTTTGCAGTAGTGTTTTGCAAAAGTAAAGGAGCTTGACCAGTCTGCTGCTTTGAGGATGTCGTCTAATTTTCCTCCTTTCCAAAAGGAATGACTAGCCATAGCTCCCCTCAAGGAATGTGCTTGAAATCTAGATAGATCGATGCCTGCCAATTGCATAGCTAATTTAACCCATCTAGTTATTGTAGAAGAAGAGACAGGTTTGAAGGGTTTGACGAATGAAATTAGGAGTTGGGTCACGCCAATAGTTCGAAGGGGATTCGTTCTCGAGTCATATTCTCACATGCAATCCACTACACATAATTTTTTACAAGTGTCAAACCTAGGATAAAAAATCATATCAGACATCGTTTTAGTTCTTTTAAAAATATCGAATCTGACACCGAAGGCATCATAGGATCTGTTGGATATCTCTAAGGCTTTAACGTCGGAAACTCTACGACAGGATATTAGACAGAGGAGGGAAGCTAGTTTGATCGAGAGAAATTTGTTGTTTAGTAGGTTATTATCTGGCCAATTACAAAATAGATCAAGAAGTAATCTGACATCCCAAAGGGAGTCATATTTAGGTTTGGGAGGTCTTTTAAGTCTGATACTTTTCATAATTCTGCAAATAATAGGGTTTTTGCCAATAGTTCAACCATTGAGGAGGGAATGACCAGCGGAAATGGCAGATCTATATCAGTTGATGGACCTGTAGGAAAGACCTCTTTCGAATTGTTCTACCAGGAAATTGGTTACATGTACAATAGGGGCCTCCACGGAATCCAGGTTCCTTTCCAGGCCCATCTTTTCCAGATTCCGTTATACCTATAGTGTGTACCAGGTGCCTAAGATTCTTTGGAGGAGAGAAGAAGCTTGCGCCGAAAGTCAAGGGATTCCATTGGCTCTCCTGACACTTTCCAGGCAAGAAGGATCAAAGTCCGGTTCAGAATGAGGGGGTGATCGAAATCGTTTATGTCTCTCAGGAGGCCTGGAGAAGCTGGAAGTAGGAAGGGTGTTTCGTAAGCTAATTCCAATGTTGTTGGGAACCAGGCTTGTGACGGCCAAAAGGGGGTCACCAGGACTATTGATGACCGATCTGTCCTCAGCTTTTGGAGGACACGTTGGATCATCGCGAAGGGGGGAAAGGCGTATCCCCGAATGTCTTTCCAATGTTGGAGAAAGGCGTTCACTGCTAGAGCCCCGGGGTCTGGTAGCCAGCTGAAGTATCTTGGAAGTTGGGTTGTGAGTCTGCTTGCGAAAAGGTCTATTTCTAGTGGACCCCAAACAAGGTTCAGATTGTTGAATATAATTGGATTTAATTTCCAATCGGTGTGATCTACGAGGAATCTTGAGTTCCAATCCGCACAGACATTTTTTAGGCCGGGAAGGTATTCTGCTTTTAGAGTGATTTGGTGTTTCAGGCAGAACATCCATAAATCTTTGGCCAGGTTGGATAGGTCTGGGGATCTTGTTCCTCCTAGACGATTTATGTAAGCAACAGCTGAAATGTTGTCCATTTTTAGGAGGACTGACTTCCCTTGAAGGGAATCCTTGAAGCTCATTAGAGCATAGAGCCCGGCGGTTAGCTCCAAAAAGTTTATATGGTGTAGACTCTCCGAATATGACCATAAACCCCCGGTGTTCTGATTCTGAAAACAGGCACCCCAGCCATGAAGGCTGGCATCCGATTCTAGGATGAGGTCCGGTGAAGTCCCAAAAATGGTTTTCCCGTTCCATGTGTCTAAATTCTCCAGCCACCAGGTCAGTTCCTCTTTGGCCTCTGGGTCCATGTGAATTCTGTCTCCGTACCAAAGACCGGAACGTAGAGCTCTGCCCTTGAGTCTCTGAAGAGCTCGGTAATGAAGTGGGCCTGGAAGGATGGCTTGGATAGATGATGAGAGGAGGCCCAGAAGTCTGGCTAATTCCCTTAAGGTTAGGACGTTTGATTTTAAGACGTGGCGTAACTCTTTGCGAATCTTGGATATTTTCTTTTGGGGAAGTAAAAGCATAGACTTCACCGTGTCTACCGTGAAGTCTAGGAACTCTAGAGATCTGGAGGGAGTCATGATGGATTTCTCCCTGTTTATAATAAAGCCCGTGCTTTCTATCAAATCCACAGTAATTTTTAAGTCTATCAGGACTTGAGACTTGTCTTGAGACATGATCAGAATGTCCTCTAGATAGATTATTAGAAGGACACCTCTCTCCCGAAGGACCGTGGTAATTGCCTTCATCACTTTGGTGAAGCACCACGGGGCCGAAGATAGGCCAAAGGGAAGGACTTGAAACTTGTATAGATGCTTGTTCCAAGCAAATTGAAGGAAGGACTGGGATTCTTCTTCCATAGGAATGGTGAAGTATGCGTCCTTTAGATCTAATTTGACAAGCCAGTCTTTCTCTAAGAGCATATCTTTGAGGAGATGGATACCTTCCATCTTGAAATGATTGTAGGTGAGATACTTGTTCAGTTCTCTTAGGTTTATTACGGGTCTCCACCCCTTGTCCTTTTTTTCCACAAGGAAAATATTGCTTACAAAATTCCTGTGATCCCAAGGAACTTCTAGAATTGCACCTTTGGATAACATTGAGGTTACTTCCTCGTCGACGATAGAGTGTTGTTCTCGCGTCAAGTTTAGTAGTTTGGGAATTGAGGTCTGGGAAGGTTTTTCCGTGAAGTCTATTCTGAACCCTTGTATAGTCTGTAAAACCCAAGGATCGTGTGTAATTTGCTCCCAAACGTGAATGAAGAGTTTTAGGCGACCCCCTACTTTTCGAGTTAAAGAGGAAGGGGGAAGAGAAAGAGTACTTACTTGTTGAATTTTGATTGCTGGTGCCTCTCGATCTGAAGTTCCTTGAACGGAAGGAACGACCTCGTTGAGGGAAGAAAGAGGAGTTGTGTTGGTAACCTCATCCGAAGCCTCTTGATCTTGAAAAGGGTCTTTGAAAGAAGCGGCCGGCAGAACGACCCCTTCTGCCGGCCCTTGCAAAAACATTAGTGTTGACAACTCTGCGCATGTTAGCCTGCGCCTTATCTAAGGCCATAAAGGTTGCTACATATTTGCCCAATCCTTTAATCATATCCTCTCCGAATAATAGTCCATTAGGATTGGAAGAGGATTCTTTCTCTGCCATATCGCAGAGTTTAGGGTCAATTTTAGAGAGGACTACTTTCCTCCTCTCGGTATTGAGAGATGCGTTGGCGTTACCCAGGAGGATAAGGGCTCTTTGACTCCATCCCCGCAGGAGGTCAATGTTAGGTTGAGTGCCCTTGACATAGCTCTCCTCAATTAGATCAAACATACGGCATAAGGGTCCGAGTAGGTCAAGCATGCGATCCTGGCAACTTTTGAGGGAGCGTTCAATACCTTTCCTAGGGTCTCGGCCCAATTTAAATAAGAACTTAATAAGTTCGGGGTCCAGGTTAGGAGTAAGGCAATATTTGTCCTCTATAACAGGACGTGGGCATTCTGCCTTAAGAATGTTCCTTGCTTCTCTTTCCAGTGGGTGTTTGATCCATCTCTTAATACATTTAGCTACATGTTTTTGGGGCCACCACTGGGAGCTCCTAGGGTGTTGCATGTTGTCAGGACAAAACATTTCCCCGCCAAGGGGGTCGAGAATAATTTTTTTAGATGAGGAGGGAAGGTCTTCCTCCGAGAATTCAGGGTCAATATCATCATCGATTTGATCCAGGTCAAGTATGTATTCGTCAATTGCCTCATTAGAGGGTTCGTTAGGTAAGGGAGTATCAGTATTGGCACTTTGATATTGTGAGCCGCTTAGGGCGTCCAAAAGAGGTGTGTCGTTATTGGCACGTAGTCTTTTTGGGGCGCGTAGGCCTCCCGTAATGTTTGAGGAGCTTAGTCCTCCTTCAGTTCTTGAGGCGCATGGACCTCCCAATATAAATGAGGTGCTTTGACCTCCCATAGTGCCATCATATTCTAAGTTGTTGCATTTTTTGGTTCTTTTACCCCCAACTTTAGGTGGTTCATTAGATTGCGCTCCGAGGAGTGCAGGGGGTCTCTTACCTGCAACAATCTTATCAATAGTCTCCCTCATGCAGGAATGTATTTCTTTATGAATCAATTGTTTGATAAGCTCCTCCTTATTAGAGGGGGCGGGTGTAAGGTTCTGAGAGTCATCAGAATCAGACATCTCCTCTTTTTTTTTTTTGACTCAGTAAAGTGATAATAGTCAAGGGGTATTAGTAGGGTAAGTTGACAAAAAAGTATATTAAGATAGCTGTTATAGCTGTTTATGTTGTAAAGTAGATGGGGACTGGTAGGAGTTGAAACTGCCAACCGTCGGTGATCAGCTGAGGAAAGCAGTTGCTATGAAAACGCATAGCGTGGAGAAAACGTAAGAAAATGAAGGGAAGTCGTCGATAGCGACTTTCCTCTAATGTGAAAGGCCAACGAGAACGAACGCGTTGTCTTCTCTAGCGAAACGAATGCACTGTCTTTCTCCCCTTTTTTTTTTTTTTAATTTAATTTAGCTTATGCAGAGTAGCGCTGGAGCGGAAGACACGGCGAAGGTGCGGCGCGTCTCGCAGCTTGAGCGTTATATAGCTGCGACGCCCGAGTGGCACCAGAGCGAAGATGATGCGAGTTACGAAGGTAAAAGAGCGTCCGGGGGATGGCAAGGCAGGTGCCGGGTCATGGTGTACTGATAGGGGGCCTGAAGGTAGTGGGCAATGAGGTAAAGAGAAAAGGTAACGATGCACGTGTAAGGGGGAGATCTTATCTCGAGTCTGAGGGAAAACGGAACGATGCATAAGGGTAATGGAGCATCTACGTTAAGGGTATAAAACGCAGAGAATGGGGTAATAACATCAGTCAAGAAGGCGGTATTAAACAACTTAGGTTATAAACACTGTAAAAAACAGCAGTATTAACATTTAGGCTATAAAATAAACAATGAAGGCAATTAAAATGGTGATTAAACCAGGTATAAGAAGATCTAGTAAGGGACTAGAGGGTATCAGAATCTAGTCAGGAATACAAGTAGGTAAACCAATTAAGAAAGGAGCAGTACAGAGAGAATAGTAAAGCACAACTTATCTGACTTGAAGCCGCATTTAAAAGAGGCTGATCTCTGTGCTGCCGTTGCCTAGATACACTTGTTTGTTCTAGAAGTTTTACTTATGATGTAACTTTAAAGTGGCAGTACTTGAAGTTGCATTAAAAGATAATGCATAATGGCAGCCTCCGGTCTTGTAATGAAATCATGGCTCAGGTAGTCCTTGGTCTAAAGGCACCAAGGTACTAGATTCCCTGTGACTACTGTGTGGACTCCAGCTTCTTACATTTATTCATGGGAAGTTATTGCTACCCACCCCCGCAGGGCGACTCTTTGAAAGAGGGGCAAGGGTATCCTATAGATCCCCAGACATCCTATGCAGGCAGGGAAATGTACTCGCTCCACCTGCCTGCAGAGGGGGCTCTGTCCCTTTTGAAAGGCATACCGCATTGCTGCCTGTAAAGTGCGGACTGGATGCTTCAAACATCCAGTGCATCTTTTGCTAATGTGCTGCCCTGAGGTGCAGCTGTGATTTCATGGCTGTCCTGGGGGCAATGCATTTTTTGTAATAGGGCACACTGACTGGGACCGTGCCTGGTGCACCCAGTTGAAAGGGTTGCAACAGCACAGAATCCAAGGCAGTGTGCCCGATACACTACATGTCCTCTTTTGTTTACAGATGGGTAGAGTCATCGGCTGGCATGCACTTCAGCCCTGAAGCCGACACAAGTCCAAACTTCTGTGAGGCACTGGGGGCTCGAACCCTAGAAATATTCCAGCTGAGGGATGCCACAAAATCTGGGCTCTACATGGTACAATAAACGAAAGCAGTGATGATTTCGGTCAATTTTCTCAGTTGGGATGCTCTCAGTTTCTTCTGTTCCTGTTAGTGTGAGGAGAGAATGGGCAGGTTGCAGGTGGGGCTATGACATAGGGTCCACACCCTATAGGGGTTCTCACTATGGTGGGCATTAGAGTGTTTAGCAAGCTCCCTTGCTTTAGAAATGTGAATGGTTGCCCATTACCACTTGAATGCTGATTAAGATCTGCACATGAAATGGAATCGCAACCCTTTCACCACTTCACTGATTAACCTTCGATCTCTTCCAAGATTAAGGGCTGAACATCGCAAACTGAAACCTGATTCTTTAAACGTTTTTCATAGTTGCCCAGTGGTCCTTTGACTTGTGTTACTCAAGTAGGCGACCCATATAAAGTAGTGAAGGCAAAATGCTACATAGAACAGTGAAGACCAGAAGCCTGCATGAAGGGCTTCTTGACTCCCTGGAAGAAGATTATGGTGAGACTGAGTTCAGCTCTCCATGAAATCTTTACCTCTGAAAGCAACTTTCAGGGCTGAGATAGCCAACCCCACGCTAACCTTACAAGAACAAAGGAGTTTTATTAGTACGTAATGCTGTGCCCTAACTTTTAAAAGGGCAGGGAAGCAGGGAGAGTCCCAAGGGACTGTCAGCTGCAAAGTCATGGAGAAAACCAGGAAGCCTCCAGTCGGAATAGCACCTCAGGTTTTAATACTGAAGCGAGTGGTGGAGAAGGGGTTTCTCACTGAAAGTCCTTGGCCTGGTGCCCCAATAAAATAATCTGAAGATCTGGGCAAAATTGGAGCACCAGGACTAAAGTTGCAGAACATTGACTGAGAGTCCAGAACGTTTCTATATTTGGTTTTATCAGCTGTTCTACGACCTGGACTGAGGCTCGAAGGACAGGATATATGGACCTCGCTCAGCCGGCATGTCGGATGAGAATGGAAACATAAACTCCAGAACGTCATGGCTTTGTGCTTTTTCATATTTATTTTAAAAAATGGTTTCAATGTTTCAGCTGCACTAACCTACATAATTATGCATGTCTATATACAATGTCTTATCGAATTTTCCTGTACATCGATGGAGAGGATTTGTACTAACTGCTGACCCTGTGGGCAAAGACTCTGACATATTTCTCCCTTGCTTAGTAAAATTCACTTTAAATTGAATTTATCTTGTTGTTAAGATTATATATGTATGTCTCTATATTGAATATATAATAGTCGCATAATTTGCTCAAGTTCAACATTTGCTGCAATAATATGTAGCTACTTTATAAAACTGACATGAGGCTTAGCGTTGCTTTTGAATATTGATACAAAAATTGTATTTCCCTAGAATGGTAAAAATACGAGGGGTGGGTGGAACTCAAGGAGTTTCACTCAGCAGAATTCTAGGGAATTACATAAAAACATCAAGATTCAGCGGAGTTTCACAAGCAGGCGGAAGCGGCATATCGCACTGAGTTTTAGCGCCAGGAACTTGGTCCACTCTGCAAAATCAATGAGAACAGCACCTGAGGGCGCTGCTTCTTTGATGCCCCTCGAGTAGATTTTCTACTTGAATTGTAGCTTTCTCACCTCGAGCGGCAGCTTTCTCACCACAAATGGTTGCGACTACCCACAACCTCCCCATTGAGAAAATCTCACCGGGTGCCATCCTAGAACCTGAAAATTGCACTAGGGGATGCCAATTCTCGATCGCCAACTTAACATTGGCGAGCTGCGCATGAAAAAAATAGAACTCAGCCATGCAGCAGTTGACAGAGTTTTGCCGGCACTCTGTGTTGCATTTGTAATGTAGAGTGGGTAAAACTCTGCAAATTCCACTGGTGGAGTGAAATTTATCGCCCACCCCTAATAAATATATGAATGCTGGGGTGCCAAAAGTAGGTGTACACGCCTGGTGCCGACTGGGGCACTCAGTGTAATATGACCCAGGGAGCGAAAGGTAATCGATTGTCAGTGAAACAGTGGTCCTTTATTTTTGTGCTGGATGCAAAATACTATCACAATTATTTAGTAAAACGAAAGACACAGAAATAGATTCATTAATAGAGGGAAATATCTGGGCTACTAAACAATAGGATAATCATACTTTGCTAGAATGTATTACAGCACCCTTGAAATCGAAGATTTACAAAATGGTATACTAAATTTTAAATTTCATACATCACCACTGTATACTGTGATCCACAGCTATATTCACTTTTCTCGATAGGAGTCTACTCAATAGTATAGCTTAGTATAGTATATAATATTCCACTTTTAACAGGGATGGACATTTTTAAATAAACTACATTGCCAAAAACACATTTAACAAGAACAGTGTACAGTGTCCACAAACTTGCAGAGAACGTGGATAGAACAGCATTTGTGTCTGGCATATCAACGACTTGTACCAGCTGGTTTGAAGTCAGTCCACTGGGAGAAACCCAGATCATCTGTGCCTGTTTTTGAAGCAATTGTTATGTTTTTTTTTAAGTTCAAGAAAAGGTTTATTGGAGAGATTATTATGATCATAAAAACAATACTTCATATATGCAGTTATTTGTTAATATATAAATACATGAAGGTGTAATAAAGAATAACGATATATAATATCCATTAAAATAGTAAAAGGATAATATAGAAGATGATATGAATACAAGCAAAGGTTCACAGAAATCGTAAATAACAGTACATGTCAAAAATACACAAGTAAAATTAAAAAAAATATATATATATATAGATATATATAATAGAAAATGATAAATTAAACATAATTATAAATCAACAATAGGAGGTCACGGAGGCTTGGTCACTTCTTGTTGTGAGGGAGCAGGTAAAGGAGTTTTCTTCACGGTATCGTCTAGAAATTGTGTGAGTGGGCCCCAAAGGTGAGAACGTTTAGTAGCAAGAGAGATAGGATGAACGAGTGCTGTATCAAGGCGATGATTGTGACATACA
Organism: Triturus cristatus; assembly: GCF_964204655.1. NCBI lineage: Eukaryota > Metazoa > Chordata > Amphibia > Caudata > Salamandridae > Triturus > Triturus cristatus. The sequence goes on along the minus strand of NC_140582.1, from coordinate 606,142,359 downwards.
GCATACCACCAAGCTAAATAGGACAATTTAGAGGAATCTTTCCAGTTTTTTGATATTTGCTGAAAAGCTACAGCTATTAACAAATCAATAAGTGGTAAGTGAGATTGACTTGTTTTCCAGTCCGGTGTTAAAGTACCTAGGAAAATGTTTGTAGGGGAGAGTGGAATTGTGGTGTGAAATATAGTGTTGATTTGGTGCCAGACCTGTTTCCAAAATATAAAAACATGTGGACATGTGAAAAGCATATGATGGAGATCAGCGTGAACCTGGGAACATGTCCAGCAAGTGTTGAGATTTGTGTTGTGTATTTTATGTAGGTATGTGGGAGTAAGAAACAATCTGTTGTAAATAAAGAAGAGTGTTTGTGTTGTGCTGGCCGCTCTGGATGATTTCCTAAGTTTTGTCCAAATTCTGTTCCAAAAAGAGATAGGCCAATTTGTTCCCAGATCGGATTCCCACGAGAGTTCCACTTTGGTTTTGTCTCGGATCTCAGGAGGTACCATTAATCGGAAATAAATGGTGGACGCTTTGGGCTTTATGTGCAAAAGGTTATGCCATGGGAAAAGGGGGTGGGAGGGTGAGGAAGGTGAAGATTTGAGTTTAGCATAAGTATCAAGTATTGCTTTCTGCAAGGTCAAAAATTTAGGTTTAAAGGAAGAAGGCAAATGATAAAGAGTTTGTAATTGCGTAAATTGAATGGGTGTGCCCTGATCTAAAAATTGATGAACCCAGAGTAGACCTTTATTTCTCCAAGCCTTCCAAAATATAGGTTTCCTATTGAGAAGGATTTGTTTATTGTGCCAAATTGTGGAATTGAGAAAAGTGTCTAAATTATGTACTACTAAGTGGGGTGCAGTGGATAGTAGTTTACAGGATTGCTTAATTATGGGAGTAGAGAGCTTTTGTGGTTTGCGAGTAAAGGAGAGATATTCCTGAAATGAAAAGGGAGCTAAAAACGAGGTCTCAAGATCCACCCAGAGAGGTTTATCTTCAGATTGATTAGTGATCCAATTTGATAGTTGTCGTAACTGAAAGGCTTTGTGATAATTGGAGAAATGGGGGAAATTGACACCGCCTTCAGATTTTGGTCTTGTTAATTTCTGTAACGCCATTCTTGGTTTTTTAGCATTCCATAAAAAAGAAGTCAAAATAGAATTAATCTTTTGAAAGAATTTAGATGGAATGGAAAGTGGAATGTTAGAAAGGATATACAAAACTATCGGAGTCAACATCATTTTGATTGTGTCCAGACGACCCCACCAAGAAAGATGAAGGGGATGCCATCTTGCGACCAAAGTTTTAAGTTTGGCAGAACATTTGTCTATGTTTAAAGAGATAGATGTCTTTATAGAGGGAGAGAACCAGATACCAAGATATTTTATATGTTTAGGGCTCCAGGTAAAATTGGAGATCTTAAAATCATCCTTAAAGGTGTATTTGGTTAAGGGTAATATCTCACATTTTCCTCTATTCAGTTTATAGCCAGATACCAATCCATAGGCCTCCACCTCTCCCATGAAAGCTGTAAGGGAAGATTGTGGTTTGGAGAGAAAAACTAAAATATCGTCAGCATATGCTGCCAGCTTAATTTGTTGAGGATCCGAGACAAAACCTGTGATTGAGTTATTCTGGCGTATTCTTGAGAGAAAGGGTTCTAAGGCCAAATTGAAAAGAAAAGGGGACAAGGGGCATCCTTGGCGTACTCCTCGTTTAAGATTAAAGTAGGGGGAGATGAGGCCATTGGTAGATATGGCGGCCTTGGGCTCAGAGTAAAGTAGGGCTATTAAAGAAATGATTTTCGGTCCAAACCCAAACCACTTGAGAGCGTGGAAGATGAAAGGCCAGTAAACCCTATCAAAGGCCTTTTCTGCATCTAACGCAATTGCTGCCAAGGAGTCCGGATAATGTGATGATTTAGATAAAATGTCAAAGAATAAGCGTGTATTGTCAGTGATGTTGCGACCTTTGACAAAACCTGATTGTTCTTTTCCAAGCAGCATGGGAAGATATGGTTCTAATCTTAGGGCTAGAGCTTTCGAGAAAATTTTATAATCTACGTTAACTAAGGATATAGGTCTATAATTCTTACAGTAACGTAAATCCTTATCAGCCTTTGGTATTAGACAGATCAAGGCTTCGGAAAAAGAGCCAGTGGAATTATGGGAAGAGATAAAGGAAGAAAGAAGAGTGTGTGAGTGTGGGAGTAATAGATGAACGAAATGTAAATAAAATTCCACTGTGAAGCCGTCTGGGCCTGGGGCCTTGTCTTTTGTAAGAGTTTTTAAAGCATTTAACAATTCTGTTTGTGTAAGTTCAGCTTCCAAAGAGGCTAAATCTAATTGGGGATTAATATGTTTTTGAATCGCGGAGAAATATTGGGATATGTCTGTATCTGAGGGTGTGTTTTCTGGTGTGTAAAGGGATTGATAGAAATGTACAAATTCTTGGAGTATTTCAGTGTCTTTGAATTTCGGTGCTTGGCTATCATCGATAATGGAATCAATATGAAGTTTCTGTTGTTTAATCTTTAGATAATTGGCTAGAAGTTTGCCTGATTTATTTTGGCCACCATAATACTTTGCTGAGGATTTCAGTAAGTATAGGGAGGCCTGTTCGGTAGTGGACTTGTTAAAAGCGATTTTTGCAGTGATGAGATCTTTAAGGGAGTCCTTCGACTTGGAGGTGTAGAAGGAGTGCTCAAGTTTTTTAATCTTAGCAAGAAGTGTGTTATGTAATATGCGGGAAACTTTACGTTTATTTGACACAAATCTAATGATGAAATCCCGAGCAGTGGCCTTAAAGGCGTCCCACACTGTATGAAAGGAGAATTGTTATGTTTAATGATAAGGAAAATCAAACTTTCTATAACTTTTCAGCATGTATTTCCCAGTGTGTCGCAATCCAAAACTATACTTGTAGAATTATTTTTTTAAAGATACATTAAGAACATCAGGTGAAAGATGTCACAAATGTCTCAAATCCCCAGCATACATTATTAAATACCGTTAACGTTCCTGAATGCCAATTGTTGGTATTGTTAATGATATAGGATTAGTTATAGAGAACTTTGTTTTTCAGCATCACTTGTTGGTTTCTTAAAGTCAACGTAACTGTAGAAATAGTTCAGCTATTTAGTGAGCACAATGCTTCTAAAGAGAAGTAGACCCTAAAATGTAGATGTATTATCTTAGAGGCATTGCGGAATTGGCACTTTGATTTCTAATGATGGAGCAGAGATGTCATCTATCATTATTATGACAATTTTTGCATAGAAAATGGATTGTGACACTATTTTACATGATAATGACAAAGTATTAGGTTACCATAGGAAACACACAAATGAAGTTCTGATTCAGGTACTGCATCGTAAAACTAAGAAAAACAGATGATGGACAGAATGCTGAATAAATCGAAACTTCATCCCCAGTAACAGATCTGGGTTACATCTATCGTTTTTTTGCACGCCACGCCATTCCAGTTTAGACCCAGCCATATGCAAATCAGTCTTGACCCTGGTTTCCATGGGAAGAGTCCAGCCCAAACTGCGAGGCCAGCTCCTCCCTAGATCAGAAACAAGCATCCTAGGACCGGTTTCTGAGTTTTATCCCTCATCAGCCAGAATAGCTTGAATCTGGTGGCATAGCGACCGCGGGACCCATGTCTGGGCATTCCCTTCATACATAGGGGGACAAATGCAAAAAGAACAGATGACGGACGGATTGCTGAATCAATTGAACATACACCCCCAGTAACAGATCTGGGTTAAATCCATAGTTTTTCCGTCCATCATCTGTGTGTCTTTTGATTTCTCGCCCTAAGTGCGCCGGGTATGCACAGACGTGGGTCCCGAGCTGACTGTGCCACTGAATTCAAGCTAGCCTGGCTGATGAGGGGTGATGCCCCGAAACCGGTCCCAGGATGCTTGTTTCTGGTCCAGGGAGGACCTGGCTTGGTAGTTCGGGCTAAACTGTTCCCATGAGGCACAGGGTTAAGACTGATTTGCATATGGCTGGGTCGAAACTGGGATGGCATGGTGTGCAAAAGAACAATTGATTTAACCCAGATCTCTTGACTGGGGGGTGAATGTTCTATTTGCTCGGCATTCCGTCCATAATCTGTGTGTCTTTTGCATTGTGAAAGCATGCAGAATGTTAGAAATAGATTTCTGATAACACCTAACAGTCAATAGGTTAATGACAAATTTGACATTTAAGTGACCTGTGTTCTTATGCATAGATGAACGTGGCAAATAAAAGAAAACACTGAAATTTCTATATAAAATTAAAATTGCTTCATGTGTTAGAAAACAAATAATAACACTAGAATGTATAATGTGAGAACTGACATTGACAAGAGAAGTGGGTGTTACTCAAGGTTATGTAATGATTTTCACTTCGTAAAAGTGTGCTTTTAAGTCCTGTATGATGTATTAACGTATAACGTGCAAAAGAGACTTACAAAATTCTATGTGAAATGCTAGTGAGTGTTAACATTTTATGAGTACCTTATACTTAGATGAATTCATTACAATTTATAATGGAATGATATTAATATACTTAATTGAAGAATTAATGAACTGTTCTATGTAATGTAATATTCATATCTTAGCACAAATCTATTGTGCATGAGCTGAGTTTCATGAAGGCCTCAAACTTTGCTTCCTTTCCTAGTAAGAACGTATGAACTGAATAGTCTGAACCCTATGGGAACTATTTGTAAAGTTTCCACTTGTGCTCTAACACTTAATCATCTCCTTTCATGTTTTTAGCTTACTTGATTAGACTTGCAACAAAAGTGTTACTTACTAGAGCAATGCTTGAGAATGGACTGGCAAGAGATGAGAGCATGGACTCACCTACTTTCTAAATGAAACAAACAATCATATGACAATACTACAGTGGTCCTAAGGAAATTACGTATAATGGATTATTTAATTCTTCCGGATGTGTATACTTTTTACTTACAACATCATCTCATCCTATTGAGAGTAACCAATGGGACAGAGAGTTCTGACAAATTTGGTGATGTCAAGGGGTGTCAACTTGGAATCGACCGAGTATAATTGCATACATTTTGATCTAAGGGGCGGCACCCCTCTACCCATCTTGCGGTAAAGAGAATGATGATTGGAACTTCACGAAACAACACGAACTGTGATGAAATACTGTGTTTGCTGCCGGCTGGTTTGCTATCGTAGTGTATTGTTTTCGGCTGAAAAGGTTCATAACAGAGCAGCTGTAGCATTGACCCCGCAGAGCAGACAGAGCCAGACGACTCTGTCTATGAACTGGAAATGGTCATTCGATATTTTCTGAACTTTCCTAGAGGTTTGGTATGAGACTCAACTGATTTCCTGCTAATTCACTATTCTTGAGGCATTATAATCTCCCTCGGCTGAGAAAGATAGCTCTTTAAATTCTGAATGTCGCAGAATTTGCAAATTAAGGCTGTATGCTGATCCTTTGATTCTTAAACAGAAATATATCATGATAAAATATTCTGCTGATTTTATTTCATTTATTTGGTTGTGGCTAAATTCAAAATTGATTTGATGATCAACTGATTAAGAGTGGGTTTTACATGGGAGATTGCTACTATTTTTTAATGTTAGCAATTATCTATACCAGGTCCTCGTCTAATAGTCGCTCATCCCCTAAATATTCCAGTCCCTTTCAGCACAAAACAAGATCCATCGGAGTACCTAGAAGATTTGATATAGTAGTGGAGGTTATTCTGTGACTAGATAAACTAAATCAAATGAAATAATTCAAGAGGCCCAACACGTTTATGCTACAACAGTTTTTCTGGTAGCTTGTCAGATGGTTCCTGTCTGACCAAAATTTGGATTTAAGGGGAATAAGGTCAATCTAGTTTTGCCAAAACCCCAAGGTCAGTGATCCTTTGACCAAATGCCAGTTCTGAAGACAACCAGACTATGAGAAAAGAGGTGTGAGTATCAATAGGGTTGTGAAATATTGTTGCTTAAATGTGTTACTAATGAGAATTGATAGAAAAATGGTCTAGTGTTTTATGTAGAATAGAATTGTTGTATTGAGTTGGTATCAGGTCCAAAGTGGTCTAAGACCCCTGGATATACACCTAAGTGTGGTCTCAGTGTGGCATATTCTGAGAAAGTTTGTTTGCTGTTTCGAAGCTGCTGTGCATGAGATGTTATCGCCAGTACCACCAGAGAAGGGAACTTAGTAAGAGTGTGACGATTAAAATCGTTGGGATTCTTCTCAAGTGCATGGAGATAATTTGTATGGATTTTTCAGCTGAAGTCGCGCTGGTCGAGATTTTGCTTAGGTTGGATGAATAAATTCTTGTTGTATGGAGATCTATAATTTCTTTTAATGGAGCAGACAAGAATTAAGTTGTGTTTAGTGGGTTTTTAAGATCTGAATTGAAAAAGTTGAACTGTGAAGGAGGGGTCAGTTGCTGTGCGGAGTTGCTTTGACATCATAGAGTGGCATGCTGTGATAGGACGGTTGGTGTAGGGCTGCGCTGGTATTGGTTGAGGTGTCAAAGAGAGCTGCGCAGTGATTGGGAGTTAGAAAGATAATAAGGAAGTGTATTTATTCGGAAATACGAGTGAAATTATTGTAAAGGACGATAAAATATTTTGTTTGAAATCATGAACATTTTAAAGAGCTTAAAAACACTGATACATGGAGATATGCCTGTACCTACTAGAGAAGGAGTACAATTAGCACCCGAAGGCCCGCCTGCTTTGTACGTGTCTCTAGAGAAAGGATATACATGTACTTGGTTAGAAAATTGGATGAAATGTACTGAGAAAGATGGATCTTTAACCTTCACTCATTATGGTACCTTTAATGTACGAATTCTTGAAAATTTAAGGAGACAGAGGAATGATATTAAGCCATCACCAAGACCTATGCAGTTTGAAGTTCTGGAAGAATGGGAACACGTGGCCCATCAGAAAGAAAAGAAGAAATATCCTGGCAGATGTAAGAATTCTTTAAATACGTATGTAGAGGCTAAGTGGGACTCTCAACTGAGAATATGGAGAAGGGATATTGCAGAGGGGGCACACATGTATCCTGTATTAGTTGCAGAAAAGAATAAGGGCGAAAAATGCAAAGAGGAGAAGAATCTCTAGAAAACCCTCAAGCTCTCACGTTAGCTGATGAGAGTGGTGATGAAATCGATGATGAGTTTCTGATGTATCAACCTCCACCATATAATGAAGAACAGTCACAGGCAGGATCACATCCATTTGTGGGAATTCAACCAGATGCACCTGCTTTACCAAATAGTTTAAATTCTGTAAATTCTTTTCTAACTAAAGAGGAGATGCATAGAGGACTAGGGTTTAATAACCCCATAATACTGAATGCTCCAGATGTTTATGCAGTTCCAGTAACCCTAGGGCCTGTAGTTCCCTTGCATCAGTCAGGTATGGGAGGCAGGCAAATACATGCACTAACCGTTCCCACTGGATTGGGGGGGGGGGGGTGAATAGTGTTTCACAGGAATTGAGTAGAGAACAAATAAATTCCAATTTGACATTTTTGAATGTAGCTACCTCTCAACAAGGGAATGAATCAGGAGTCAGTGCAGGGATAATTCAAACTAATATGTCACATAATTAAGTGAGACCAATCTCATTATCTAATACTGCAGAAGGGATTAGGGAAACTCCTAACAGAGGATTACAGGCTATGGTGGAAAAAACTTTACAAATGGGAACTCGAGGTCCGGTAATTTGTGTCACACTACAGATGGAGGGAGTCAGTGAAGGATCACATGAGGGTGTATCAAATTAAACAGTAGCGCCTACCCCACAAGAACTGTATGATTGGATTAAGAATATTGCATCTTCTACTTTTGACAAGGGTGGAAAAGAGCAGGAAACTCTGGGGTTGAGGAATTTAATTGCAAGTTCACTTGATGTAGCTAAGCTTAATTTAGAATTGGAAGAAATGATTTTGGGACTATCAGTCCTGGAAGAATTGTCAATCATAAGGATGATGAATTATTGTTCATATGTAAAGATATCAGCAAGAGAGCTAGAAATACCCATGAAAAATTGGCTGAGGATGCACAGAAATATGGGCCGCATCGGGTTCCTCAGTGGACTAACGCGTCTACTGCAGGGGCCTGTGTTCGACCTCATGGTCACAGGTTCAAATCCCGGCAGGTCCACTCAGCCTTTCATCCATCTGAGGTCAATAAAATGAGTACCATTGTGTTGCGTAACAATAAAACATCTGGTATTTAGCGCCAAGGTACCGCCAGGTGAACGTGCGCTTTACAAATACACATGTTATGTCATGTGTACACATGTTATCTTATGTGGTGTAGGAAGCTGGCTCTGTATATACTATACCAAAGTAGGGTATAGTGTGCAAATAGTCCTGTGGATCCCCAAAGACTTAAAGAGGTAAAAGTAGATGATACCTTACTCTCTACTTGTGGTAGTGTGGGTGAGCAGCAAGGCTTTAACAGAGGGTAGGGTTAAGCATTATTTGTACACACTCAGACAAGAAATGGTGTCACACTCAAAGACTGAACTCTGACCAATTTGTTTTGTATAAAAATATTATTTATTTGTATTTTATTTCTAGAACCAAGCAAGGCCTGCCACAGGTAAGGGTATCAGTACTTTGCAAGATTAATGCAGTTGAATACAGTTGAATGCAGTTGAATACAATTGGTTTGGTTGCAGGTTAGTCAAATATTCATGAACAGTTGAAATTACTATACAGTTACTTTGCGATTTGTGAGTAGTTTGTTGGATTACTTTTTAGATTACTTTTCTCACTTGGTGTTGTGAACCTAGATCCCACACTGGGATATTTCCGGGATAAAGGTAAGTAATGAAATGTGTTATCAAAATACACTTGTATGACTTTTTATAGAATTTCCAAATCCACACTTAGAACTTTTTTTCACAGAAAAGCAGTCAATACAATCCTATGGGAGGAAATAAAGGTATCGGTTTACAGTTAAGTATTTGGTTTTGGGAGTTGGGTTTCTGGGGTTAGAACAAGGGTTCCTCAGGGTCAGAGATGCACTCCAAAAGTACCCTCAGCTGCACGAGGGTGGCCTGGTGCAGAGTGCTGAGGCCTAATGTTATCCAATAGGAGCTAGGGGGCCTCCAGTTGGTGCCTGCTCACAAGCAGGCCACAAGGTTGAGGGAGCAAAGCTCCTGGAGTTAATCTCAGGGCAAAGGGGGGGTTCAAGTTAGTACACAAAGTGCACCCACCGTGGCACAGGGGTGGCCGGGTGCATGGGGCTGTTCTGGTGCCCTGATGTTTTCAATCGGGATTCTCCGGTTTCAACAAACACTGCAGGCTCGGGCATGAAGATTTTCTGGAGGCGACCACTGGTTGGAGAGGTAAGTTGGGATGTCATGGGATGCCGGGACACCGTTGGTTGGGCCACCCAAGGCAGTGGGGCGTCGGGTGCAGGGGTGCCTTTTGGCATCGGTTTTTCTTTACCTGCTCCGGTTGCTGTCAGGGTGATCCTCCAGAAAGGAGCTGCAGGCATCGTCAGGAGACTTGAGGTAGGTCAGGGATCAGCAGATCCCAGGTCAGGATCACCGGGGAGACCTCCTAGTGGTTTTGGGCCACTCGAACTTGGGTCATGGGCATCGGGTGCAAAGTGGTGCAGACTTGTGGATTTGGCTGGCGCCAGAGTCTGTTGGTGAGCACAATGCTTCTAAAGAGAAGTAGACCCTAAAATGTAGATGTATTATCTTAGAGGCATTGCGGAATTGGCACTTTGATTTCTAATGATGGAGCAGAGATGTCATCTATCATTATTATGACAATTTTTGCATAGAAAATGGATTGTGACACTATTTTACATGATAATGACAAAGTATTAGGTTACCATAGGAAACACACAAATGAAGTTCTGATTCAGGTACTGCATCGTAAAACTAAGAAAAACAGATGATGGACAGAATGCTGAATAAATCGAAACTTCATCCCCAGTAACAGATCTGGGTTACATCTATCGTTTTTTTGCACGCCACGCCATTCCAGTTTAGACCCAGCCATATGCAAATCAGTCTTGACCCTGGTTTCCATGGGAAGAGTCCAGCCCAAACTGCGAGGCCAGCTCCTCCCTAGATCAGAAACAAGCATCCTAGGACCGGTTTCTGAGTTTTATCCCTCATCAGCCAGAATAGCTTGAATCTGGTGGCATAGCGACCGCGGGACCCATGTCTGGGCATTCCCTTCATACATAGGGGGACAAATGCAAAAAGAACAGATGACGGACGGATTGCTGAATCAATTGAACATACACCCCCAGTAACAGATCTGGGTTAAATCCATAGTTTTTCCGTCCATCATCTGTGTGTCTTTTGATTTCTCGCCCTAAGTGCGCCGGGTATGCACAGACGTGGGTCCCGAGCTGACTGTGCCACTGAATTCAAGCTAGCCTGGCTGATGAGGGGTGATGCCCCGAAACCGGTCCCAGGATGCTTGTTTCTGGTCCAGGGAGGACCTGGCTTGGTAGTTCGGGCTAAACTGTTCCCATGAGGCACAGGGTTAAGACTGATTTGCATATGGCTGGGTCGAAACTGGGATGGCATGGTGTGCAAAAGAACAATTGATTTAACCCAGATCTCTTGACTGGGGGGTGAATGTTCTATTTGCTCGGCATTCCGTCCATAATCTGTGTGTCTTTTGCATTGTGAAAGCATGCAGAATGTTAGAAATAGATTTCTGATAACACCTAACAGTCAATAGGTTAATGACAAATTTGACATTTAAGTGACCTGTGTTCTTATGCATAGATGAACGTGGCAAATAAAAGAAAACACTGAAATTTCTATATAAAATTAAAATTGCTTCATGTGTTAGAAAACAAATAATAACACTAGAATGTATAATGTGAGAACTGACATTGACAAGAGAAGTGGGTGTTACTCAAGGTTATGTAATGATTTTCACTTCGTAAAAGTGTGCTTTTAAGTCCTGTATGATGTATTAACGTATAACGTGCAAAAGAGACTTACAAAATTCTATGTGAAATGCTAGTGAGTGTTAACATTTTATGAGTACCTTATACTTAGATGAATTCATTACAATTTATAATGGAATGATATTAATATACTTAATTGAAGAATTAATGAACTGTTCTATGTAATGTAATATTCATATCTTAGCACAAATCTATTGTGCATGAGCTGAGTTTCATGAAGGCCTCAAACTTTGCTTCCTTTCCTAGTAAGAACGTATGAACTGAATAGTCTGAACCCTATGGGAACTATTTGTAAAGTTTCCACTTGTGCTCTAACACTTAATCATCTCCTTTCATGTTTTTAGCTTACTTGATTAGACTTGCAACAAAAGTGTTACTTACTAGAGCAATGCTTGAGAATGGACTGGCAAGAGATGAGAGCATGGACTCACCTACTTTCTAAATGAAACAAACAATCATATGACAATACTACAGTGGTCCTAAGGAAATTACGTATAATGGATTATTTAATTCTTCCGGATGTGTATACTTTTTACTTACAACATCATCTCATCCTATTGAGAGTAACCAATGGGACAGAGAGTTCTGACAAAGTTTCTGATGTATCAACCTCCACCATATAATGAAGAACAGTCACAGGCAGGATCACATCCATTTGTGGGAATTCAACCAGATGCACCTGCTTTACCAAATAGTTTAAATTCTGTAAATTCTTTTCTAACTAAAGAGGAGATGCATAGAGGACTAGGGTTTAATAACCCCATAATACTGAATGCTCCAGATGTTTATGCAGTTCCAGTAACCCTAGGGCCTGTAGTTCCCTTGCATCAGTCAGGTATGGGAGGCAGGCAAATACATGCACTAACCGTTCCCACTGGATTGGGGGGGGGGGGGTGAATAGTGTTTCACAGGAATTGAGTAGAGAACAAATAAATTCCAATTTGACATTTTTGAATGTAGCTACCTCTCAACAAGGGAATGAATCAGGAGTCAGTGCAGGGATAATTCAAACTAATATGTCACATAATTAAGTGAGACCAATCTCATTATCTAATACTGCAGAAGGGATTAGGGAAACTCCTAACAGAGGATTACAGGCTATGGTGGAAAAAACTTTACAAATGGGAACTCGAGGTCCGGTAATTTGTGTCACACTACAGATGGAGGGAGTCAGTGAAGGATCACATGAGGGTGTATCAAATTAAACAGTAGCGCCTACCCCACAAGAACTGTATGATTGGATTAAGAATATTGCATCTTCTACTTTTGACAAGGGTGGAAAAGAGCAGGTTCAAATCCCGGCAGGTCCACTCAGCCTTTCATCCATCTGAGGTCAATAAAATGAGTACCATTGTGTTGCGTAACAATAAAACATCTGGTATTTAGCGCCAAGGTACCGCCAGGTGAACGTGCGCTTTACAAATACACATGTTATGTCATGTGTACACATGTTATCTTATGTGGTGTAGGAAGCTGGCTCTGTATATACTATACCAAAGTAGGGTATAGTGTGCAAATAGTCCTGTGGATCCCCAAAGACTTAAAGAGGTAAAAGTAGATGATACCTTACTCTCTACTTGTGGTAGTGTGGGTGAGCAGCAAGGCTTTAACAGAGGGTAGGGTTAAGCATTATTTGTACACACTCAGACAAGAAATGGTGTCACACTCAAAGACTGAACTCTGACCAATTTGTTTTGTATAAAAATATTATTTATTTGTATTTTATTTCTAGAACCAAGCAAGGCCTGCCACAGGTAAGGGTATCAGTACTTTGCAAGATTAATGCAGTTGAATACAGTTGAATGCAGTTGAATACAATTGGTTTGGTTGCAGGTTAGTCAAATATTCATGAACAGTTGAAATTACTATACAGTTACTTTGCGATTTGTGAGTAGTTTGTTGGATTACTTTTTAGATTACTTTTCTCACTTGGTGTTGTGAACCTAGATCCCACACTGGGATATTTCCGGGATAAAGGTAAGTAATGAAATGTGTTATCAAAATACACTTGTATGACTTTTTATAGAATTTCCAAATCCACACTTAGAACTTTTTTTCACAGAAAAGCAGTCAATACAATCCTATGGGAGGAAATAAAGGTATCGGTTTACAGTTAAGTATTTGGTTTTGGGAGTTGGGTTTCTGGGGTTAGAACAAGGGTTCCTCAGGGTCAGAGATGCACTCCAAAAGTACCCTCAGCTGCACGAGGGTGGCCTGGTGCAGAGTGCTGAGGCCTAATGTTATCCAATAGGAGCTAGGGGGCCTCCAGTTGGTGCCTGCTCACAAGCAGGCCACAAGGTTGAGGGAGCAAAGCTCCTGGAGTTAATCTCAGGGCAAAGGGGGGGTTCAAGTTAGTACACAAAGTGCACCCACCGTGGCACAGGGGTGGCCGGGTGCATGGGGCTGTTCTGGTGCCCTGATGTTTTCAATCGGGATTCTCCGGTTTCAACAAACACTGCAGGCTCGGGCATGAAGATTTTCTGGAGGCGACCACTGGTTGGAGAGGTAAGTTGGGATGTCATGGGATGCCGGGACACCGTTGGTTGGGCCACCCAAGGCAGTGGGGCGTCGGGTGCAGGGGTGCCTTTTGGCATCGGTTTTTCTTTACCTGCTCCGGTTGCTGTCAGGGTGATCCTCCAGAAAGGAGCTGCAGGCATCGTCAGGAGACTTGAGGTAGGTCAGGGATCAGCAGATCCCAGGTCAGGATCACCGGGGAGACCTCCTAGTGGTTTTGGGCCACTCGAACTTGGGTCATGGGCATCGGGTGCAAAGTGGTGCAGACTTGTGGATTTGGCTGGCGCCAGAGTCTGTTGGTGAGCAAAACCGGTGCTTACCGGAGACAAAATCTTTTCAGTGAAGGCAGGGCAGGTCCTCTGGGTTCTGGGGGGCTCCTGCCTGCAGGAAACACCAGGATTCAGCTGGCGCAGGTCAAGGCCAGGCCAGTAGGGTTAGGGCCAGGTCAGTTGGAGTCCTCCTCTACTTCCTTCAGTACGGCTCTTTGGTCCTTCTTCTTCTTCTCTCTTCATGTCTGAGGAGGCAAGGTTGAGGGTTGATTTAGATTCAGGGGCGTTTCAGAAAGGTACAGATTGGGACCAATGGGTCCCTTCCTTGGATTGGGTACACCCCCAATTATGTCACCCTCCAGTGGGAGGGGGTTATAAGCCTCACTGTGGTTAGCTGGGTCCCCCATCTGGAAGATCCCAGAGTGGGGATCAGAACCGGTGGGGGCCAGCTGCTGGGTGCAGGAAATGGCTGTGTCAGCTGACAAAGGCGACAAGCCTTTGAAGGTTCCCCTTCCTAGACCCTGCCCATCCTGTGGGAGGAGGCTTGCCACCTCTGCCCAGGATGTACTTTGTTTCCAGAACCCTAGAGCGGGAGGCTCTCTACTCAGGGGTCCAGAAACATGACTGGGGGTGGTAGCTGGCGAGTAGCCAGTCAGTCAGGACACTAGATTTGGGTCCTTTTTCAGGGGACATCTCTAAGATGCCCTCTGAATACATTTTTCATGTAATCCCACACTGGCAGCAGTGTAGGTTTAATGTGCTGACAAGTTTGATACAAAACTTCCCAGATTCCAGTAGGAGTTTGTGATGACAAACTCCTAGACCATATACTCTTTATGGCTTTACTGCACTTACAATGTCTAAGAATAGACTTAGACACTGTAGGGGTAAAGGGCTCATGCACCTGTACCCTTACCAGTGGCATAGTGCACCCAGCTAGAGAGGTGGTTGACCTATGCTATAGGCAGTGGGCTGTAGCGTGGCACACAGGGTTGACTCTTCACTTTTCTCTGCACCAAAACACTCATCCTGCAATGACAGTGTGTGTGTGTTAAAGTACAGGGCTTCTAAGGGTGGTACAATAAGTGATGCAGCCCTTAGAGGCCTTCTCAGGTCACAGGGCCCTTGGTACCTAGGGTACCTTCTATAAGGGACTTAGATGTGGCTAGAGAGGTGCCAATTTGGGGTTACACAGTACAGTTTTAGGGAAAGAACATAGGCCCCGGGTACCTGGTTGGCAGGAACCCAGGGCACACTAAGTCAAAGAGCATCAACAAGGCAAAAAGTGGGGGACAACCATGTAAAAAGGGGCACTCTCCTACAGGTGGACATACAGAAATCGAAAACATTACAAAAAACATATTGATTGGATTTCACTGATAAAGATCTCGAGAGTCTAAACCCATCAGGAAAAAGAATACAGATTAAGGAGTTACTGTTGACACTTAGGAAATGGGGTAAGTTAGAAAGATGAGAAGGCAGATGGGCTAAAAAGAAGGAAATTAAAAAGGCAACCATGCCAATGTATCCAATGTTTGAAGGGGAAACTGAAAATTCAGAAACAAAAATATTTCCAATGAGGGAAGTGCCAGGGGGAAGATATGTTCATGTTACTTGGACTAGACCAGACATATTGTCCTTTACAAATGATTTCTCAAAGTTAAGAGAGAAACCAGTTCAATGGTATAGACAGGTTGAGAGATTTGTGAAGGTTTCAAAGTTTTGTTGAAGGATTTAGATACCGTGTTTGACATTATGGTCCCAAGTGATCAGTGGACTGAGTACAAGATTGCAGTTGATTGGCCAGGAACAGAACCTGCAAGAGATTCGAAAACTGGTGCACCATCACCTGAAGTAATAAGCAAATACAATCAGGTCATTACTTATATAAAGGGAATAGGTTCTCCAAAAAAAACTGATTGGGTAAAGATTGATAGGACAACACAAGAATTGAAAGACTCAGTTCACACGTATTATGGGAGGCTTCTGAAGGCATCTAAACAGTATAGTGGTATGGAAAATGTGGCTGGAAAAGATATGGGACATTTTGTATATCGATGTGTGTATGGATTAAGACCCGAAATAAGTGGAATGATACAACAGCATTTGATTTGCTCGCAAAGCAAGCCTATAGACAAGATTCTTTGGTATGCAAAATACAGTGGAGATGAAGTGTATTTCAAGCATAAGATATTGATGGAAAACTTGATGTTGGCTCAGATGAAGGCATCAAAGAAAGGTTATGTGGGAGTTGGCGCTGATTGATCTGTTTTAGTACAGGGAAATGGTCAGATGGATACTGGCATGCGAGGAGTCACAGGAGGTCAGCAACAAAGTGTGACAACTCAAGGCAGAGGAAGAGGGGCTTCTATTGAAAAAGACTAAACCATGTCACATTTGCGGCAAGTTCGGGCATTGGAAACGCAAGCGTAGGTTTAATCCACTGAATCAGATGAATGGGCTGGTGACGTAGGGTAACACTGCACAGGCCCACGCAGGTGATATGATGCATAATTAGTAGACTCAAAGACAGAAAAAAAATAATTTGATTATGCCGCAAGCTCCTATGCCCCAGATAAATGGTCAGGTGCAGAAATATAATGTAAACAAGGGGATTCCAAACAAATGACCAAATTGACACCAACCCAAAGGTAACCCAACAATATCTAACACAGATTGACAACAGTGCTTCTGATGCATCCCAATGAAGGTGCCTGAAATGGGAGGAGGAATGCATGCTTGGCACATCCCTAGAGGTAGACCAGAGTGGTCCTTCTGTGGATGGCAAGGTAAATGCAACACCTATTTAGTTTCTAGGCGACACTAGTGCTACCTGTTACACTGTGAGAACAGCAGAAGTTACCAAGATACACCTCTCTGCAGAAAGAATCCAAGTTGTAGGAGTTTCTAACTGGTTTATTTCAACCCCTGTGACCGAAACTGTTAAGGTACAGATTGGTTTGTTTGAGGATTTGCACAAATTCATGATATGTGTTTCTAGCCCCGTAATTCTTTTGGGTCGAGACCTGTTATGCAAATTGAATTGTTCTATCTATTGCACACCGAAAGGAATACAGTTTCATACCAATGATGAAGATACTGTATTCAAAATGGCAAAACAAAAGACGGAAGTCAAAGGGTCATTTTCTTTATTAACCAGTGATTATTTACCCTTAGAAGTGAGAGACACCGTGTTACCTAAAGTTTGGAATTTCACGGGAAAAGATATTGGGCTGGTCAAAGGAGTGGCTCCGATATGAATCCCTCTAAAACCAAATGCAGATTTTCCTCGAATTCCACCATATAATCTGAGTCCTGAGACCATTGCCGGTATAACACCTCTGTCTGAATTTTTTTTTTTTTTTAAAAGTTTTTATTGTTTTTGCAACAAAGACAACCAACAGATATAGAATCAGACCGTATATATAGTACATTAGAAAAATCACCGTGCACAGTCAAAATTATTTCAAATAGGCCCAGGTTAGATACCTGACAATCACCAGTACCGCCCATCCTCCCCTCCACCCCCTTAGCTTCCCTAGCCATCTGAATCAGAGGATTCCTCATCTGAAAGAGGTGGTGGATCACATATGTTACCCCTATACTTGTTCCATGCTCCCCACACTCTGACCCACTTACGAGGACAACCCCGCCTGACAAAAACGGAGCGCTCAGCAAACATAGCCCTATCCATCTCGCTCTTCCATGTTGATAGCAACGGCGTCTCCACCGCTCCCCATTTTTGGGCTATGTTCCTTTTGGCCGTCATGTTCCCAAGCGTCACCCAGCCCTGCGCCTGACGATTGAGATCTGTGGGCTCCCACACATTCAAGAGACAACGCCTGGGCTCCGGCAGCAGCGACACCCCGCACACCTGTGACATCCTGCGCAGCACTCGCCTCCAGAATAGCTGGAGAACGGGACAGTCCCAGATCAGGTGATAAAAGGTGCCCTCCTCCCCGCAACCCCGCAGGCAGAAGGGGTGCGGCGCTCTACCCAGTTTATGTAGCAAGCACCTGGTGAAATATGAGCGGTGCAAAATACGAAGTTGCACCAGCCGCAGCCTCGACGGTATACCCGCCTCACGTGGCGAGGCCAGCGCCTCCCGCCAGTCTGGGTCATCAAATTCGCCGACCTCGCCAGCCCACCTCTCCCTCAACAGTCCCATAGAGTCCGGCAAATTGTTGACTAATTTACGGTACGTAAAGGACGTGGCCCTCTTAGGCATGTATTCGGTCAACAACCTGTCCTCCAGTGGGGAGGCCTCCGGAACCTGCACACCTGGGGTTAACTGCGTCGTCAGGGCATGTTTCATCTGTAGATAGCGGAACCATTCTGAGGGAGCTAGCTCATATTGCTGTTGTAAGCGAGCGAATTGGACCACCTCCCCTTTATGTACCACGTCACCTACCACCGAGATCCCGATGGCGTCCCAAGCATCGAAGCCCTTGCTGTCCCTCAGACACCCCAGTCGTTTTGTATCCCAGAGAGGCGTTAGCTTCGTCAGGACTCCCCGCCAACCCAGCCTGGCCTGCGCCGCATGCCAGAGAGACACAGTCTGTCGCAGAGGGCCGATCAGTTTCGGGGCCAACCGGGCATCATATAGTGGAGTTAGCAGACCCCTTTCACCCAGTATATCCCTATCTGCTTTAAACGCGGGGTCTGACTGGGGCGCATGGAGCCAGTGGTTGATCACCTTAAGCTGCGCCGCCCAATAATAGAGCTGGATATCTGGGAGCGCAATGCCCCCGTCGTACCATCCACAGACTAGTTTTGCTTGTGCAATGCGTGCCGGTTTGTTGCCCCAGAGAAGGTTGGAGACCTGTGCCGCCACCGCGCGGAAGTAGGTCGGGGGCACCGGGTATGGAGTATTTTCCAGCACATAAAGAAACCGCGGCAGGGCCATCATTTTAAAGAGCGCCGCTCTCCCCACCAGGGTCAAGGGCAACGTTCCCCAGTGCTGCACATCTTGCCTGAGGCGGTCCAATTGAGGGCCCAAGTTAAGCCTGTAAAATTCCTGATGCTCCTGTGTAATGTGCACCCCTAGGTATTTAAACGACCCCTCCGCCACCTGTATCCGGCAGCCCTCCAGCAGTCGAGGGGGGGGCCCCGCAGCACCAGGAGGACCGACTTCGACCAGTTTATCGTATAGCCGGATGCCCGGCCAAACACCTCGCAGATGTTAAGCAACGTTAGGATAGAGCGCCTAGGGGAAGCTAAGTAGAGGAGTATGTCATCCGCATAGAGGGGGACGCGGTCTTCCCAGCTCGGCGACCAGCGGAGGCCCCGTATCATAGGCTCCCACCGTATCCAAGTCGCGAGAGGCTCGAGCACGAGGGCGAAGAGCAGCGGCGAGAGCGGGCAGCCCTGACGCGTACCCCGCCCCAGAGGGAAATCCTCCGACATATGCCCATTGGCCGCGACATGAGCCAGCGGCTTAGTGTAGAGGAGTCGGATCCAGGCACAAAATTTCGGCCCAAACCCCAGATGTGATAGTACCGCGAAGAGAAAGGGCCATTCCACCATATCAAATGCCATGCGGGCATCAAGAGATAGAATGACAGCTGGTTCTTGCAACCTGTCCACTCGGGCCAGCACACCGTGTAAGCGTCGTAGATTGTGTGAGGTACTTCTCCCTGGCATGAAGCCTGCCTGGTCCGGGTGCACTATGTCAGTTAAATGAGGCGTGAGTCGGAGGGCCAGCAGTTTCGCCAGGATCTTGGCCTCTGCATTGAGCAGCGATATGGGGCGATAGGAGGCACATTGGTCCGCCGGCTTACCCGGCTTCGGTATTACCACGGTGGTGGCCGTTCGTTGATCTACGGGGAGCTCCCCCACCTCCAGGCTGTGTTTGTACATATTCAACAAATGTGGGGCCAACATCTCAGGCAGTCGCTGATAGAGCTCAATCGGGACGCCGTTGGGACCCAGTGCTTTACCGGGCTGCAACACGGCAATGGCCACCTGTAGCTCCTCGACCGTGAGGTCGGCCTCCAGGGACTCTCTAGCCTCAGGGGAGAGCGTGGGCATCCGTAGGTCCTTGACATACGTCAGTGCCTCCTCCACCGACATGGAGGGAGTAGAGGAATATATGGCACGAAAATGCCCCACTAGGATGTGCACTATGTCTCGAGGGTCTGACGTTTTCGACCCCTCGGCAGTGACAAGTTGCGCGATCCATCGGGCTCCGCTGTCGCGCCTGTCCAACCACGCTAATAGTCTGCCGGTTTTATCGCCTACGTCATAGACCGTGTGCCGCGAGGCCTCAAGTCGTTGTCTAACACGGTCTGTTAGGTGCTCCCTATGCTGTACCTGAGCCAAGCGCAGGTCATGTGAAGTTTCGCGGGAGGGGGTTTCGGCCTGGCGTGCCTCCGCAGTCCGGAGCTGCAGCTGTCTGCATGCGCTTATAACCTGTGATGGCAGCCATTGCCTGGCCCCTCAGCACCGTCTTGTACGCCTCCCACAGAATCGTAGGGGAGTCGACCGAAGCGGCGTTTTCGTGAAAATATAGTTTAGACGCCCGTGCGATGGTCTTACCAATCTTCGGGAGTCGCAGGTAGCTGGGGCGTATCGGGTATACGCGGCGGCGCATTAGGTGAGGACTATTGTAGTGCAAGAGGATCGGGGAGTGATCAGAGATGCCCTGGGTCTAATGTCAATACTGGCACTGTTGTGAAGGCAGCCGGGGGAGCCCAGAAAGTGATCAATACGGGTGAGAGTGTCGTGGACCCCGGAGTGGAACGTGTACGAGCGCGCCTCCGGGTGGTACCATCGCCAAAGATCTGTGAACCCTAGCGCCGCCGTGAAGCCCGCGAGTCGCGTCGCGCCACTGCCGCGCGTTCGAGACGGAGACCGGTCAGCGTGGTCATTCATTACTGCATTAAAGTCACCCCCAAGTAATACCTCCCCCTCTGGTAGGGTGAGGAGAAATTCACTCAGCGCCGGGAGCACCGCGGCATGTAACCCGGGAGGGATATAGACCGATACTACGTTGTAGAGATGTCCTTCCCATTGTATGTGGGCAGCGGCGAAACGCCCGGCCCCATCCGTATGTGTACCAAGCACGATTAAGCGGGACTGTTTGCGCAGCAAGATGCCAACCCCCCGGGACCCAGAGGTGAACTCAGAGTGCACCACCATCTTATACCCCCAGCGGTCCAGTGCTTTAGTAGCAGTGCCTGTGAGATGGGTTTCCTGAAGTAAGACCAGTGCCGGGGTACATCGTTTGATACTATGCAGGACCAGGCCTCGCTTGATTTTATCTCCTAAACCCCGAACATTCCAGGTAAGCAATGAGAGGGGCTGCACCGGGGTCCCGTCAGTGTCAGGGGCTACCTCACTAAACAAGTTTAGATTCACGGTGGGTGGGTGAAGCGACAAAGCAGGAGTCGGATAGTGCAGAGGGCAACCCGGGTCGGGTGTTGAGCATGTGCATGGTGTAAGTCTGAAGGCCGTGACCTATATAACCAGAACAAAAG